>NC_080745.1:49698894-50948894 GCF_020826845.1 Diceros bicornis minor | reverse complement strand
TGCTGTTTAAGCCACCCAGTTTATGGTGTTTTGTTATATCAGCCTTAGTAGACTAAGACATCATATGAATTTTAAGATCAGATTGTCAATTTCTGCAAAGATGTCAGCTGAGATTTTGATAGGAAATATGCTGAATCTGTGGATCTATTTGAGTATTGCCATCTTAACAATAGTAATATTTCAGTCATGAACATGGATGTCTTTCCATTTACTTAATGTTCTCTAATTTCTTTCACCAATGTTTTGGAGTTTTTGGAGTATAAATTTTGTACTTCTGTTAAATATATTGCTAAATATTTTATTTTTGATGCTATTTTAAATGTAATTGTTTCCTATTTTATTTTTTGATTATTCATTGCGAGGATATAGAAATGCAATTGATTTTTGCATATTGATCTTGTATCCTGCAACATTGCTGAACTCATTTGTTAATTCTTTTTTTTTTTTGCTGAAGAAGATTCGCCCTGAGCTAACATCCACTGACAATCTTCCCCTTTTTGTATGTGAGCCACCACCACAGCATGGCCACTGACAGATAAGTGGTGTAGGTCGATGCCCAGGAACCAAACGTAGGCCGCTGAAGAAGACCATGCCAAACTTAACCGTTACACCACCAGGGCTGGTACACATTTGTTAATTCTAATAGGGGTGTGTGTGTGTGTGTGTGTGTGTGTGTGTATTCCTCAGGATTTTCTGTATACAAAATCATGCCATCTATGCAATTATGAATACCAATAATTTTACTTTTTTCTTTCCAATCTAGATGACTTTTTATTTCTTTTCTTTGCCTATTTCCCTGGCTAGAACCTCCAGTAAAATGTTAAGTATAAGTGGCTAGAGTGAGCACACTTTCCTTTTACTGATCTTAGGGGAGAAATTCCTTCAATCTTTTGCCCTTAAGTATAATACTAGCTGTAGATTTTCCATACGTGCCCTGTATGAGATTGAGGAGTTTCTCTTCTATTCCTTGTTTGTTGAGTATTTCATCATGAAATATTGTCAAATGCTTTTTCTGCTTCTATTTAGATGATCGTGTGTGTGTGTGTTTTTTTCCCTTCATTCTGTTAACATGATGTGTTATACTACTGACTTTTGGATGTTAGCTGACCTGGCATTAATGGGGTAAATCCTATTTGATCATAGTGTATAATCCTTTTTACATGTTATAGTGGATATGGTTTGCTAATATTTTAAAGATTTTTACATGGATATTCATAAAGGAAACTGGCCTGTAGTTTTCTTATGATGTTTTTGTCCAGTTTTGGTATCAGGATGATACTAACCTCATAGAAAGAGTTGGGAATTTATGTTAATTCTTCTTTAAACATTTCATAGAATTTGCCAATGAAGTCACCTCTTTGTGAGCTTTTCTTTGTGGGAAGGTGTTTTAATTTCTTCATATTCATCCCATTGGTGAGGAAGGGATTCCTGTCCTAGGGTCTTGGGTGTGGCTGAATATATGACAGCTGGCATTGGACAGATGAGATTAACAGCAGGTTATTAGTCATATATACTCACATCCTGGGAGAGGAGGACACCTCACACTGTGCAGGGCCACATGGGGATTACACTCAGGAACAGAGTGAACAACTCAGGAGCTATGGTAGGTGGGCCTTGAGGTATCACAGAATGAGGTGGCCCCAGGTTCCTATGGAAGGAAGTGATAGGCTTGCTTGAATAATTCCACAGACTGGAAGAGAGTTGAAACCCACCACTCAGGGCTAAGCAGGAATTGTGCTTGGTCTCTTTGATAAAGAAGATTGTTTGACCGGAAGACCTTATCTGCAGGAGCAGAGTAGGGAAAGGAACTTACAATTTGACCATTTGAGGTTCTTCCTATTTTGCCAGATGTCAAGGAAGCATATACTTTGGGGTCTTAATTTTAAACATTATAACACAGAAATTTTGATTATTAATTCTATCTCTTTACTTGTTATAGGTGTATTCAGAAATTCAATTTGTTCTTGCTTCTGTTTGGGTAATTTGTGTTTTTCTAGAAATTGTTTCATCTAGATTGTCTAATTTGTTGCCAAAAATTTTTTTCATAATATTCTTTCATAATTCTTTTTTATTGCTGTAAACTTTATAGTAATATC
This sequence comes from Diceros bicornis minor, assembly GCF_020826845.1. Lineage (NCBI taxonomy): Eukaryota > Metazoa > Chordata > Mammalia > Perissodactyla > Rhinocerotidae > Diceros > Diceros bicornis. Next base: position 50,946,798 of record NC_080745.1, on the reverse strand, counting down.
CTTTCTTTAATTTTTGATTTTAGTAATTTGAGTCTTCTCTCTTTTTTTCTTGGTCAGTCTGGCTAAAGATTTGTCATTTTGTTGATTTTTTTCCGAGAACCGCCTTTTGATTTCATTGATTTTCTCTATGGTTTTAATATTCTCTATTTCATTTATTCTGCTCTTATATTTATTATTTTATTCCCTATGTTCTTTGGGTTTATTTTGCTAATATATTTCCAGTTTCTTAAGGTGGGAGTTCAAGTTATCTGTTTGAGATCTTTCTTCTCAACATAGGCATTTATAGCAATAAATTTCCTAGTAGTATGACTTTATTTGCATACCATAAGTTTTGGTACATTGTATTTTCATTTACTTTTCTCTTAAAATATATTATAATTTCCCCCATAATTTATTCTTTGACCCCTTGGTTATTTAATATCGTGTGATTTATTTTCCATATTTGTGAATTTCCTGAATTTTCTTCTCTTGTTGATTTCCTATTTCATTTCACTGTGTTTGGAGAACACACTTTTGTGATTTTCATCATTTTAAATTTATCAAGGTTTTCTTTTGGTCCTAACATATTGTCTATCTTGGAGAATTTTCCATATATACTTGAGAAGAATGTGTATCATGATGTTGTTAGGTGATGTGTTATATTGTGTTTGTCAGGTCTAGTTGTTTTATAGTGTTGTTCTATTTCTTTGTCTTCTATTTCCTTATCTTTGTCTATTGAAGTCTCCAACAATTATTGTTATATTGTCTATTTCTCCCTTCAATTCTGTCAGTTTTGCTTCATGTATTTTGAGGCTCTTCCGTTATATATACATTTATGATTGTTTTATCTTCCTGATGGATTGACTGTCTTATCATACTGTCTTTCTTTGTCTCTGGTAGCAATTTCTGTCTTAAAATCTACTATGTTCAATATTAATGTAGCCACTTCAACATTTTTTTAGTTACTACTTGGTTTATCGTTTTCCATATTTCCCTTTCAACCTATTTGTGTCTTTAAACATAAAGTTTGTCTCATATAGGCAATGTATGTTGGGTCATGTTATTTTATGCAATCTGACAATCTCAGACATTTTTTGGAGTGTTTTTTTTTTTTATATTTAGTGTGTTACTGATAAGATAGGATATACATCTTTCATTTTGCTATTTGTGTCTGTCTCTCATGACTTTTTTTGTGTGTGTGTGAGGAAGATTAGCCCTGAGCTGATATCCATTGCCAATCCTCCTCTTTTTGCTGAGGAAGATTGGACCTGGGCTAACATCCATGCCCATCTTCCTCCACTTTGTATGTGACACCGCCACAGCATGGCTTGACAAGCAGTGCATCGGTGCGCGCCTGGGATCCGAACCTGCGAACCCCAGGCCACCGCAGCGAAGTGCGTGTACTTAACCAGTACTCCACCAGGCCGGCCCCTGTCATGATTTTTTATCCCTTCATTTCTCAATTTATGCTTTTCTTTTTTTGTAATTGACATATAACATTGTATTAGTTCTGGTGTACAACAAAATGATTTGATACATGTATATGTTGTGAAATGACACAAGTTTAGCTTACTTAACCATAAATTAGTTTTACTTTAGTTAAACCATAAGTTTAGTTAACATACGTAACCACATGTAGTTATAAATGTGTTTCCTTGTGATGAGAAGCCTTTTTTATTAAATGGCTATATTCTAGTGTACCATTTTAATTCCTTTATTATTTCTTTTACTGTATTTTTGAGTTGATTTCTTAGTGGTTACCTGGGGATTAAAATTAACATTTTAACTTAAGATAAACTTTTCAGAATAATGCCAATTTAGTTTAAGTAGTATACAGAAAACTTTGCTCTAATATACGTTTGTTTCTGCTCTCTTCTTTTGCACTATCGTCATACAAATTACCTCTTTATATATTCTAAGCCTATCAACACTGTTTTATAATAATGTCTTCATGCAATTGTCTTTTAAAACAGATGTAAGAAGATAGAGTTACAAACAAAAATTAATTTATATGGTATTTCGTATTCATAAATCTATTTAACTAGATTGGTACTCTTTATTTCTTTGTGTGGAATTAAGTTACTGTCCAGTGTCCTTTCATTTTATCCTGAAGGACTCTCTTTAGTATTTCTTGTAGGGCAGGTCTCCTAGGGACAAATTTTCTCTCTTTTTTTTTTTTATTTGGAAATGTCTTAATTTCTCATTCATTTTTGAATAATAGTTTTAATAGTTGCAGAATTCTTGATTGACAGTCTTTTTCTAGGAGTACTTTGACTGTCATGCCACTGTCTCTTGGCTTCTATGGTTGCTGATAAGAAGTCAGTTGTTATTCTTATTGAGAACCCCTCGTACATGAGTTACTTTTCTCTTCCTCTCCAGAAAGGTATTTGGCCTCTTCCACCTCAGTCGGTGTTGTCACTTGTTGTGAGAGTTCTTTTTATCCTGTTTCCAGTTCTCTCTCAGGGGTAATTGCTCCACAAGTAGTTGTAAATTTGTTGTGCCCATGGAAAGAGGGTGAGTTCAGAGTCCTCCTACGCCACCATCTTCCCAGCTTCTGACTAAAGTCACTTTTTTCTCTTGCTGCTTTCAAGACTTTCTATTTTTCTTGACTTTTGACTGTTTGACTGTGTGTGTCCTGATGTGGATCTATTTGAGTTTATCCTGCTTTGAGATCTTTGAGATTCTTGCATGTGCAGATTGTTTTTCATCAGATTTGGAAAGATTTTAGTCATTATTTCTTCAAAAATATTTTCTGCCTTTTCTCTCATTCCTCTCCTTTTGGGACCTCTTGATGTGTATTTCATTATTTTTGATGGTATCCATGATCATTGAGTCTCTGTTTATTTTTCTTTATTCTTTTTTTGGGGGGAGTTCTCTAACTGAATAATATTAATTAACCTTTCTTCAGCGTTACTGATTCTTTGGTCTGCTAATTAAATATGTTGTTGAACTCCCTGGTGAGGTTTTTTATTATGATTATTTTAGATACTATATTTTTCAGAATTTCTATTTGTTTCTCTTTTATAATTTCTATCTCTTTATTGATATTTTCTATTTGGTGAGAATTCTCATACTTTGCTTTAATTATTTAGACATGGTTTCTTTATTATTTAAACATATTTATACTTCAAATATATACTTTAAATTTAAAGTCACTACCTGATAGTCTTGTATCTGAGCATTCTCAGGGATAGTTTTCATTGACTGCTTTTTTCCCTGTGAGTGTGCATCGTATCTTTCTGTTTCTTTGCATCTCATAATATTTTGTTGAAAACTAGAAAATTTAATACATTGTGTGTCATCTCTGAAAATAAGCAACCTGCCCTAGATTTGTTGTTGCTTTTTGTGTTTTTTTGTTGTGGTTGCTGTTGTTTGTTTATTTCATTTTATGGACTAATTCTGTAAAGTCTGTATTCTTTGTTGTGTGCAGCCACTGAAATCTCTGGTCAGTTTGCATAGTTGTCAAGTAATGCTTGGATAGAGACTTTTTAAATTTGTCTGAATCAGTAAGTCTCCCAGCTTTTGACAGGAGGCTTTGTGTGTGTATGTTGGGGTATGCTTTTAACACTCTGGCAGGTGGTTTACAACTTTGTGCCTTCACTTTCTGCTGGTGCAAGTCCTTTAAATCAGTCAGAAGTGAGATATTATGGCCTTTTTAGATCTTTCCTCAGCATGCATATAGTTATGCTCATTTTATAATCTTTTTGATCCCTAGGAATATGTTGGAGTTCTTCAAAGCCCTTTGTGGACCTCGCATTTCCCAATTTTCTTTTAACTTTCTTGGTCAGCCATTTGTGAGCACCAACTGATATCGCTGCCTCAGGCAGTTGCAATGTTAAACAATTGCCTCTGATTGTTTATGACAAATGCTCTGGGGTGGACTATTTGCAGCGAGTGAGCTCTGATTCAATTCAAATAAAGATAAGCCCTAAGAATGAAGCTTTTCAGAGAACTTCCAGACGTGTAAAATAGTGAGAATTCCCTGGGGATGGGCTTTTAGATGAGTTCACATCCAGCTCTTCCCTTGCCAGTGTTTGCTAGAATGCTCATTTTCCCAGCTTTGATAGCTGTAAGTCTGTTCACCTTCAAAGCTACCAGAGATCTTGGGAGAGGGAGAAAGGAAAAAGTGTATTAAAATCTCATAAAGTTGACTGTGCTTAACGAAATTCAGTCCTTTTTCTTGAATAAATGCTCCTTTAATTGTTGTAAGCTTTTAATTAATTTCAAGAGTTATTAAAAAGTTGTTTTAGACCATTTTTTCCAATGTCTCATTGCTTTTATAGAGGAACAGATTTTCAGAAGTACTTATTCCACACTTTCAAAGTGCTTCTCCCCCCAAATGTATTTGAAACCTTTGGTACCATCTAGGTTTGAAGGAGGTTATTTTCTGGGGCACTAGCTAATAACCAGCTTGAAAAGAATTTCATTTGATTACCCTGTGGTGCCAAGTGACGTCTTGAGATGTCATGGATGGGCTGCCCTAGATGAGCATCTGGTTAGTTGTCAGATCTGTAGAACTTGAATTGCCAAATCTCTATTTGTATCAGAAGATAAGAATGCTATTTTATTTACTTACAAGATGTATTCAAAAAGTTAATATATTTAGTTCCGAAGTCTTTTTTTTTTTTTTTTTGTGAGGAAGATTGGCCCTGAGCTAACATCTGCCAATCCTCCTCTTTTTGCCGAGGGAGACTCGCCCTGGGCTAACATCCATGCCCATCTTCCTCCACTTTATATGGGACGCCGCCACAGCATGGCTTGACAAGCAGTGTGTCGGTGTGCACCCAGGATCCAAACCGGCGAACCCCGGGTCACTGCAGCGGAGCGTGTGCACCTAACCGCTTGTGCCACCAGGCCAGCCCCAATTCCAAAGCCTTTAATCCCTGGTTTCTAATATGAATAATAAATGAATAAATGCATTTAAAATAAGCAAATGCATATCAGTCTTTGCATTTTTGCACTGACTTAGCTTGCTAATTGTTAATCATAAAATAAAAATAATGGATTTTTTAAAATAGTCCACTAACTTTAATAATTAAATTTAGGTTTAATCCCTGTGTTTATTTCATTATTATGTTTTCACTTGACAAGTGATAAAAATTCAAATCACTATGTGAAATAACCATGTTAGAATTATAGCACTGTAGAGTTATTAAAGCTATAAAATCCTTGGGAACATGTGGTGAGAAAGGATAGTCATCAATATGTGAAGTGTTCCTTTCTGAAATTCCTCAGAATATCTTTAGAATGCAAGAACTCAGTGTATAGCTAATCAGTTCAAAGAGAGTCTTATTTTAAATAATGACCTAGGATGTACTTGTTTTTCACTCTCTATTAGAACGTTTATTTATTATGCAACTCAAGAAAATGTTTATCTCTGGGGAATAGTAGAAATGCGATTACCTATATTTAATTCATAACCATGTTAGTACAGCAATCTCCAGGGTATTTGGAAAATTTTATATGATACAGTAATAATCCATAGCATTTCAGTCACCAAATGAAAAGATTCTTTCTGCATACTGATTGAGAAGTAATCTGTAATAAAACTTTTTCAACACTTAAGTTTCACAATAATGGCATCTGAACACTAGATTATTAAATCACATCGGAGTCTCTTTTTCTTCTCCTGTAAATGAGCTCACTTCTTCAAAAGCAACATTTTGCCTTTAATAGCCTCTTACTAGCTGTGTGAACTTGGACAACTTGTAAAGTCAGAGAATCTCAGGGATAAAAGGAATTTTAAAGGTTATATTGTCCAGTTATTCACAGAATTCATAGATCTTCTCTTTCTTCAGCACTCTCACAGAGGAGTAATTCTGCTTCTGTTTAAATATTTTCGGTAACAGGGAACTCAGTGCAACTCAATGAATTCAAACTGGTTTTAGACAACTCTAAGTCATAAGAATTCTCTCTTTGTTCACTCTTTCTTTTGAATCAGTTTCCTTACATTGAAAATGGGGATAGCAATAGCTATCTATTTCACAGAATTATTGTAGGGATAAAATATATAATGCGTCTGGAAAATACAATCTATATAGTGAAGCTGGGACATAGCTGTAAAATATTCTTCTTACATCCAGTGTAGGAAACTATATTATTATTCAAAAATATTTGCTTCTATTCTCTGGGGAAAAATTATATTTCATCACTTATTGATGTTAATCTTGGGCCAGGTGACTTGCTTTGCCCTATAGAATAAGAATCTAGGTGACATGTGTCACTTTTGGAGAGAAACTTTGAGAGCCAGCACCTGGTCCCATGTTCACCTTTCCGTTCTGTCCCAGGGACCAGCAATACTTCAGATAGAGTCTGCTTTGACTGACTGAATCCAGGAATGAAGTCAATATGGAGCTGGCCAAAAATGCACTTGTCACATAATTTACTGAGAAGTTTTTTGGTTGTAACCAAATATAACCTCACTTATCTTCTTTGATGCAAACTTTTTTCTTTCTGTAAAGGCTTGTTTTTCAAATTTATATTCTTGCAGACTTCTTCCCACTATGAGGAGGCCCTTTTTCCCTGCTGATTCCAAATGAACTTGAATATGAAGCAGGCAGGAAAGTGCACTCTCTTGGGCTGTACACGTAAGATTTCAATGACCTTCCTGATTCAAGTAGGTATTTATTGGCTAAACTGAGAAACTTTTCTCTAAATAATGTGCTTTTATGGCATCATTTTCATGAAAATTCCTTTGGATTTGTCCTTTTTCTCTAACTGAAGAGCGACAAATAAAACAAATCTTTAGGTTTGTCTGAGAAATCTACTGTATGGCCCCAGGCTCAGGGAGCAGAACTTAGCACAATGAGGTTAAATAATTTCCTTGTGATAATTTAGAGCAATGTTAAAGTAGAGATTCTTCTAAAATGACGAGAATGTTTAGAATTCTCTACAGTTCTCCAAATCTAAGTGTAAGATAGTTGAAAATAGCACATCCTTTGCGAAAAAATGAGACACAATAGATGATAGTAACACAAAAAGATACTGTTATATGGCATTTATTGAGCATTTACTATGTGAGTAACCTTTACATGCTTTGTTTATTTCAGTGTCAAAACAAGCTGTGAAGTATATGTTATTATTAACCTTATTTTATGTATGAAATTCAGGCTTAGAGAGGCTATGAAATTTACTCACTATTACACAGTGGTTAAGTTGTGGAATCAGACTACGTGCCCAAGGCTGTCTCAATTCAAGCTACAGAGATCAGAAGTGAAATGTCATATTGTTTTCTTTCTAAAATGTAAACTTATGTTAGTATAGGGAGCAGCACCCTGTGCAGGTAACAACTCAGGTTGCGTGAGTGACCTTGCCGGAGCTTCTCTTAGAGAGTGAAGGATCAGTCTGTTTATTCTAAGATTTTGTGTGTGTATATGTATTTGTATATAAACAATCTCAAAATTTTTTTCTCCTACAAACTTGGCTAGAAAGAAACTATCTTAGGTCAATCCCCCTGTTTCTCCACATACCTCCAGAGCTTATATGGTTTTTTCCCCCATTTCAGGATGACCTTCATTGTTATGTTAGTATAATATTATTTCAATAAAAACATTAGGGACTACTATAATTTTTGGCTCTTTTGTCACTGCTCTATTGCTAACATTTAAAATAGGTCTGTTATATAATAGGTGCTCAAAATATTTGTTGAATAAATGTATGATTAATATATTAATTAATATATATTAATTATATATAATATATATTTTAGGAACAACTCAGTTTCTGGAGCTAATTCTATGATGGGGTCTCCTGCCTATTAATATATTCCAATAATAGTATCAACAAAGTTTGAATTGGGCCATTTTGGCTTGTGTACCTAGTCGAATAGTCCCACTGTAAGAAATAAACGTTGGCCATTAAGATGCTATTAGTTTCCTAAAGATAGTAGATTGAGTTCATACGTTAAGGCTCCAGTGGAATGAAAACAAAAAGCCTGTAATAATAAAGAGAAAAGAGGGAATTCAGTGATGTCAACAGAATTTCTGAAATCAGAAATCATATGAAGACAAGCTAGTAGAGGAAACAGCTGAAAGTATGTATGAGGACGCTGCATGGGATCCTGTCTTCCCCAGAAACGCCAGAGAAGATCTAGACTCTGTGTAAATTGATGCAAAGAGCAGAAATGTGAGCTGGGACTCAAAATAATGGGATTAATTGGACCTCTGTGTGCAGAATAGCTGTGCACTTCAGCCATCTTATCTGTTTTCTCTTTCTCTCCTTTCTTCATGCAGCCTGGTCTTTACGTTAAAGTAAAAATCATAACAATAACAAACCCAGACAAATAAAAAATAAGCAAAGGTTTCTCTGTGAAGAAATTTAAATAACTGCTATCGATAAGCTAGGGATGTTAGGGTGGATGATGGTACCTCAGAGTGAAGAGTTCCTCGGGTGATGCAGGAGATTGTAGGGGACAGATGTGTCAGCTGGTTTCCTGATCCTGCATCTAAGGCAAGCCTCCCAGTCCACACCCCCCCCCCCATATATACTTGGAAATTCCTTTTAGCTTTCTCAGTCAGAGAAGAGGTGTACCAGGGAAACAAAACTACTTACATCACAGTGAGTGAAATATAAATAGATACCTAGAATAATCTTTTTTCATTTGTTTCACTTTTGAGTATGAAAACAATTTAAGATCTTCAGGCAAATGAAAAACACAGAAGTTAATAAACAAAATAACTTACCTTACCAAATATATAATGAAGACAGAGAAGAGAAAAAAAAATTAATTCCTACCCTCAGAGTTCTTTGAGAAGATATTATATTCATAAAAAAGCATAATATGCTAAGAAAAAGAAATAATCAGAAAACACATAACATCTCTTGAAGATTAAAAATACAAATGCCAATGTTTAAACATTATTACATGAGTTGAAATTTAAAGTTTAAGAAACTTTCCTGAACATTAATCAACACAAAGAGTTGAAAATTGTGAGAAAAAGAAATTCAAGATCTCTATCCTGGACGTACAAGACCTACCAATAGGAGATCTTGAAGGAGAGAACAAGGGAAATGAAAGGGAAGACTTAAGTGAATAAATAACAGGACATTTCCTAGATTTGGAGAAGGGCATGAAATTTTAGATCTAAACAGGATTTTTAAAAAATCCAATTCTAGACTCGGTATAATAAAGTTTCAAACTCCAAGGGGAAAGAAAATAATTCTGAAAAACTTTAAAAAAAGAATCACCCACAAAGAAATGATAACCCACAACATAGGATACCAGAATTTAGTGGTGGAAATCCCTTTAAAGTTCAATGGGAAAATCATTTTAAGCTTAAAATTGTATATTCATAAAAAATATCAATGAAATATGAAGACATAACAAAGACCTTAAGGATTAGAAAAAGTAACTCACATACATATTTTCTGAGGAAGTAGCTGAGGGTGAATTCCAGAAATGCAAGGTAGAAAGCAATGAAGGGAAACACAGATTGTGGGAAATAGTGGCTCTGATTCAGCAGTGGAGTAGATAGAAATTATCAGATTATAGGGGGACTATAGCCTGGCAAGAGAACAGAGTCATTTCATGGTTTATCAAAACATTGGAAAAAAAGGATGTAGGCCAGTAAATATATTAAAGGATGTGATAATTTCAAGAATTTGATAACATCGTGTTATGTTTCTGTCAGCAAGAAAAAAATGAAAGGTACTTGGAGACGTGGGGAAGAGAGAAAATGTGCAGTTAAGTCATGATACAAGTAGGAAGTAAAATAAAAAATAAAAAAAGAGGAAGATTGGCACCAGATGTTAGCTCAGGGCAAATCTTCCTCAGCCAAAAAAAAAAAAAAAGTGCTCATCTTTGAGAGGCTACACTGGTGCTTCTCAGTCTAAAACCTTTACCTCTTTACTGTTTGACTGTTTGAATTGCCAGTTGAATATAGTACTCTCTTTCAAAGGTATCATTTAAGTTAAGACAAGCTTTTCATGGTATGGACAGTCTTGAGCATATATAGTTTGGATTTCTCAATTGAAAATGGACAGTGGATGTAATATTAATGTTATTATTTTTATGATAAGAAGGATTACAGAAATATCCTATCATTCAAAGGAGAAATTTGACCCATTCATAAAAACCTGTTCTGAACAGAAATTATTTTGGGGTGGCTAATAATTGATTGAATTATTTCACTTTTCATTTGTTCAGCTCTTTGGACACAGCCAATAATAAACATGAATAAATAAAAAGTCCTATCATTGTTTCTATGTCAGTGGGCAATAACAGACTTAAAATGAGACATAAAATGGTACAATTCTTAGGTCAGCAGAGTAGAATGTTTAAAAACAGAAACCCACTTATTTCCAGCTTTAAAGCATAGCAATATTCTACTGCCCCCAAAACTGCTTCATGCTTTGAAGAAAGAAGTATTTTTAGCAAGACAATTACTCACGTGTAAAGAGGAGATTTCATTTCATGTATTTGAAAGGCTGCCAAGATTTGACATTTTATATTTGTCTAGCATTTGAAAAGATATTATTATTTTTTTGTTAGAATTTTTGGGAGGGAGAAAAGCTATAAAAATTCAATCTCACATGAAATTCTTAGAAATTGCCTTTCAGTTGGCTGAGTAAATAGTTTATTGATTTCACCCTTTTATAAAATGAAAGGTTAATGAACAAAATCACATAGCATTCATTTCTAGAAAAAATATATATATACACACATAGTTTGATAACATTCCCTTGCAAAAAATTTTAGTATTTATACCAAATATATGAGCTGATATGATGTTATGATACGGAAAGAATTATGCCATATGCTTAGCTTCATGATCCTGCCAATTTGTAATGATTGCTGTTTTGCATTTTAGGCAGGTGTTATTTAATATCGAGGACCACTTACAGTGTAGGCTAATGGAGAAAAGTTTTCTATATCAATTGATACGGCCCGGCTGAGAAAGTGATGAAACAGACTTTTTTTTCTTTATTATTGAGGATAGATATAGAAACACATGTAGGCAAATTGAAGTGTATTATTATTACTATCCTTGTGACTATACCAATAATTTTTCAAAGAATCTACTGGTTTAAGGTAGAAAGTTCCATACAACTTACTATTTTGCCATTGGCAGATGATGAACAAAAGTTAATCTGGATGAAATTTGTTAAAATTACTTTGTGTTCCTTTTCTAAGTACAGGCATACCTTGGAGATATTGTGGGCTCGGTTCCGGACCACCACAAAAAAGTGAATATTGCAATAAAGCAAGTCACACGAATTTTTTGGTTTCCTAGTGCATATAAAAGTTATAGTTACACTATACTGTAGTCTATTAAGTGTGCAGTAGCATTATGTCTAAAAAATTAATGTACATACCTTAATTAAAAAATACTTTATTGCTAAAAAATACTAACCATCATCTGAGCCTTCAGCGAGTTGTAATCTTTTTGCTGGTGGAGGGTCTTGCCTTGATGTTGATGGCTGCTGAGTGATCAGGGTGGTGGTTGCTGAAGGTTGGAGTGGCTGTGCCAATTTCTTAAAGTAAGATAGTAATGATGTTTGCTGCATCAGTTCAATCTTTCTTTCACAAAAGATTTCTCTGCAGCATGCAATGCTGTTTTGATGGCATTTTACTCACAGTAGAACTTCTTTCAAAATTGGAGTCAGTCCTCTCAAACCCTGCTGCTGCTTTATCAGCTAAGTTTATGTGATATTCTAAATCCTTTGCTGTTATTTCAACAATCTTCACAGCATCTTCACCAGGAGTAGATTTCATTTCAAGAAACCACTTTCTTTGCCCATCCATAAAAACAACTCCTCATCCATTAATGTTTTATCATGAGATTGCAGCAATTCAGTCACATCTTTAGGCTCCACTTCTAATTCTAGTTCTCTCTGTTTCCATTACATCTGCAGTTACTTCCTCCATTGACGTCTTGAATCCCTCCAAGCCATCCATGAGGGTTGAAATCAACTTCTTCAAAACACCTGTTAATGTTGATATTTTCACTTCTTTTCATGAATCACGAATGTTCTTAATAACATCTAGAATGGTGAATCCTTTCCAGAAGATTTTCAATTTACTTTGCTCAGATCCATCAGATAAATCCCTATCTATGGGAGTTATAGCCTTATGAAATGTTTCTTAACTAATAAGACTTGAAAGTCAAAATTGCTTCTTGATCTATGGGCTGCAGACTAGATGTTGTGTTAGCAGGTATGAAAATAACATTAATCTCATTGTACTTCTCCATCAGAGCTCTTGGATGACCAGGTGCATTGTTAATAAAGAGTAATAGTTTGAAAGGAATCTTTTTTTCTTAGCAGAAAGTCTCAACAGTGTACTTAACATACTCAGTAAACCATATTGTAAACAGATGTGCTATCATCGAGGTTTTGTTGTTCCATTTACAGAGCACAGGCAGAGTAGATTTAGCATAATTCTTAAGAGCCCTAGAATTTTTGAAGTGGTGAATGAGCATTGACTTCAACTTAAAGTCACCAGCTGCATTAGCCTCTAAGAGAGTGAGCCTGTACATTGGAGATTTGAAGCCTGGCACTGACTTCTCCTCTTTAACTATGAAAGTCCTAGATGGCGTCTTCTTCCCATATAAGATTGTCTCGTCTGCATTGAAAATCTGTTGTTTAGTGTAGCCACCTTCATTAATTATCTTAGTTAGATCTTCTGGATAACTTGCTGCAGCTTTTACATCAGCACTTGCTGTTTCACCTTGCATTTTTATATTATGGAGATGGCTTCTTTCCTTAAACTTCATGAACCAACTTCTGCTAGCTTCAAACATTTCTTCTGGAGCTTCCTCACCTCTTTCAGACTTCATAGAATTGAAGAGAGTTAGGGCTTTGTTCTGAATTAGGTTTTGGGTTAAGGGAATATTGTGGCTGGTTTGATCTTCTATTCAGTCCACTGAAACTTTCTCAATATCAGCAATAAGTATGCTTTACCGTCTTATCATTCATATGTTCATTGGAGTAGCACTTTTAACTTCCTTCAAGAAGTTTTCCTTTTTATTCACCACTTGGCTAATTGTCTCAAGACCTAGACAATCAAGACCCAGATTTCAGCCTGTCGCAGCTGTCAACATGCCTTCTTCACTAAGCTTAATTAATTCTAGCTTTTGATTTAAAATAAGAGATGTGCAACTCTTCTTTTCAGTTGAACACTTAGAGGCCATTATAAGGTTATTAACTGGCCTAATTTAAATATTATTGTGTTTCAGGGAATAGGGAGGCCCAAGGGGTGGGAGAGAGATGGGAGAGTGGCCGATCAGTGGAGCAGTCAGAACACACAAAACATTTATCAATTAAGTTTGCTGTCTTATGTGGGCGTGATTGGTGGTGCCCCAAAACAATTACAATAGTAACATCAAAGATCACTGATCACAGATCACTGTAACAAATATAATAATAATTAAAATTTTTGAAATATTCCAAGAACTGCCAAAATGTGACACAGATGTGAGGCCAGCAGATGATGTTGCAAAAATGGCATTGATAGACTTGCGTGACACAGGGTTACCACAAACCTTCGATTTGTAAAAACTGCAGTATCTGTGAAAAACAATAAAGTGAAGTGCAGTAGAACAAAGTGTGCCTGTAAAGCATACCATTATTGAAACGTTCTTTTAAGTACATCATCAACAGTTATTATTTATATAGGGTCTTTCAACAAGATTGTCCCTGCTTTACATGTGAAGTAGAATGTAAAGCAAGCAAAATGGAGAATTTTGGTAAATAAAACAATTTCATCTCTGAATGTCTAGACAATTAAGTCTTATTTTTAAATTTGTTCCCTGCAGATAATTACTTCAATTCTTGACTCTAGTTCAAGAAAAGTTTTCTGTCTAATTTTAGTTACCATTAGATATATACATATGGATCTCAAAATCATTGATGATGTTGCTTTTACTGAAACAAAAGCTTCTAGTTGAGCAAAAGATAATTTAAATCGTATCTTCAGAATTTTTTTTAAAGGTTAAGAAATGACACTCCAAAACAAAGATGGAAAATAAGGGGGCAGAGTAGAGTGGGGGAGAAGGCAGCAGAGAAAACTAGCATTAATTTGGAAAAAAAAAAAAAACCTCTTTTGATTTATTCACTTTAAAAAATTAATTTCACATGCCATCTTCCATTTGACTTTTGTATCAAAAATAAATATATAATAGGGCCAGCCCTGTGACCTAGTGGTTAAGTTCAGCGTGCTCTGCTTCGGTGGCCTGGGTTCAGTTCCCAGGCGTGGACCTGCACCACTTGGCAGCCATGCTGTGGCAGCGACCCACATGCAGAATAGAGGGAGACTGGCACAGATGTTAGCTCAGGGCTAATCTTCCTCAGCAAATAAATAGATAGATAAATAGATAGATAGATAGATAGATAGATAGATAGATAGATAGATAGATAAAAATAAATAAATAAATAAAATAAACCAGAGGAACCAGTCCAGATTCACCATGGCCTGGATTTAAATAATGTTGGAGAAATAGAATTTAATACAAAACATCCTCTCAACTCAGAAAACCTCTCTACAAAGGCAGAAAATAAAGAAAACAGTTTTTTACTGAATAAACATTAAACCAGAATGTGATGTGCATCACAGGCAATCCACTGAAAGACTGCAAAGACATAAAGACGTCTCACCCTTTTATATACCAAATGGATGCAACCCGTTACATACATGATCTCAAGATAAACCAAAACTAGGCCTCAGTAAGAGGACTTGACAGCACAATTTGCCACACATAGTTCATCCTAAATTCACCTGGTGATTGAGATGACCATCTGTGTTTGCTATTTGGCTTTGTCCAAAGGAAAAATAAACTCCTCATATCTTTATGCAAGGAGGTAGTTTTGAGCAAGGCACTGACTGAAGTTAGGCTCCTACCTCTCACAGAAATTGCGAGATGGTGGCACTATCCTCCTTGTGATCACGTTTCAAGGAGGTAGTTCCCAGGTCCTTGATAAAGGCATTCCTGGGTCATAAGGCTGGAAAGAGGCATATTTAGCTTTAAAAAAGATGGACATCCAGGGGCCGGCCCCGTGGCGCAGGCGGTTAAGTGCACACGTTCCGCTGCGGCGGCCCGGGGTTCGCCGGTTCGGATCCCGGGTGCGCACCGACGCACCGCTTGTTAGGCCATGCTGTGGCGGCGTCGCATATAAAGTAGAGGAAGATGGGCATGGATGTTAGCCCAGGGCCAGTCTTTCTCAGCAAAAAAGAGGAGGAGGATTGGCATTGGATGTTAGCTCAGGGCTGGCCCTCCTCACAAAAAAAAAAAAAAAAAAAGATGGACATCCATTTCAAAGAGACAAAGAACTTACAATTAAAAATTTTCGTAAGTAAAAGCTCTAAGAAAAGGATGAAGGAATGTCTTCCCTGTTTTCAACAGGGAGTATTAAATGTCTTATTTTTAATTTTTGTTTGCCCTTACAGCTATTAGGGGAAAATAAAAAAGATTTTATAAACTAGAATTCTCTTCTGATTAGCTAATGTTGGTTTTCACAGAGGAAAATCACTGATATTGATAAGTGAGATTTGTAGCTTAAGGATATGCTTACTCACTGAAGTTTAAGATTTGCTGTCTTTAAACTTATTCAAATAATGAATATTAATATACCAGAGATAATATTGAAAAATTTTACTCAAAGACTTCTTTAATTGGTATTTGACTAAAGTTGTCTATGCTTATACAGGAATAGCAGAATTTTGGAAGATCTACTTTGACTGTTTGGTGGACTGTGAGGTAGAGTTTCCAGATTTAGCAAATCAAAATTCCAGACACTCCTTTAATTTGAATTTCCAAAAAATTCAAATTCATTTACCTGTCTTGTGTTTTGTCCGGCAAACCACTCCGAGATGGTTGAAGCAATAAGACGTTCAACTTACGCAATTAGTTAAGTACTAAAAATTTGATGAAGGCCAGTAAGAAAGATGCAGTCATTCCTTTCATTTATCAACTAGCAAATTGCCTAGAAATATTTCAAGGGACTGTGTTTTCCGGGGAAGAGAATTAACCGGGAAATCAGAAAGTTAAAATTAGGAGCTGATGGCAATTAGCATTTATTTAATGCTAGCAACGTGCCATGCTTGGCTAAGAGTTCTACAAGTATTATCTCATTTAATTCACACAACATTTTTAGAAGTAGAGAGTAATATTAACCTGTTTTACAGATGATGAAAATAGCTTTAAGATAGTTAAGTAACCTTGACAAACAGAACTGTGGTTTAAATCCCATCTTGTCTAAACTGAAGGTTTCCTTTCCGAAACAGTATACTATACAGCCTACCAGATGGCATAGCCTCTAGGATCTGTTTCTTTTTTATCTAGATTTGTAGCCTGCCTTGGATGAGCCATTTAACCTCCCTGGTTTTCCATGTTTGCATATATAAAATTAGAGCATTAAATTAGGTGATTTCGAAGGTTGCTTCATTTCTACAATTCTATGATTTTGTCAAGAAATCAGATAGTTATGCTACTGAAGTATAAGAAATAGAAAAATACTTAATTTAGCCTCTATCTAGATTTTCAGGTCAAACAGGGCACAGAGTTTCTTTCATATCCCTGTATTTCTTCTCAGTATGTACTGTATTATTCTGCACAGACCCTCAGTGGCCGCTTGAGTAGAGGTGGCGATCATTGAATTGTGTATTTCTTCTGGCAATAAGTCATCCAGAAGGCCATTAGGAAGAAAAGACAAATTCTCAAGTTCCCTCTGTTTTTCTAATGGGAGAATTGATTTTAATATATGGGAGAATGCTGAATATGCTGAATGTTAATATGCTAAAATGGTAGTGGTGAACCATGTAGGTTAGTAAACCAATCAAGTTAGTAGCAGGAAGTAATGACTGGTTGCTGGGAATCAGAATATGCATATAAGACTCCAAGATCCTTTAAAGTTACCCCATTCTTTTAAATTCTGGAACAACTATCCTCCTCCATCTCCTAGAGCGTTGTTTTTCATTCACAACTCCACTGGCTCCCATTATGTTTCAGAGCTGAGAAGACACATTCTTCAAAATAGGCATAGATTTCTAACTCCCTCTCCCTCCCACCTCTCTCTCTCTGTTTTTCTGTCTCTATCTCTCTTTCAGCCTTCATTTTACTTAAATAAGAAATAAACGGAGATGAATGTAAAAATCCCAAAGTGATTCACTTTAGAAAAAGGCCATATGTGAATGAATGGAAGCATAGTTTCTGAATAGCTACCCTTCCAGTTATACGAATTATGAGTCTATAAGACGGAAGGAAGCATACAAGAGCAGACCAGAAATTAGAGCTGCCTTGACACTGTGATGGTGGGGTTCAATACACACAAAATATGGCACTTTGACATATTGAATATTCTGAGCTGAAAGAGTTTGAGAAAATAGCAGAAGCAGGAAGGTCATTTTGACCCGCCCCTTTCTTCCTTGAAATGAGCCATAAAACCTTCATGAGAAAGGTGTCCTTCCTGTACCCAGAGAAAAGGAGCATCCTTATCTCTGAAGACAAAGGGATGCCAAGAAGAATCCAAACAAACAGGCCTTGCTAAGTTTCCCCCAGTTTACCACACTTACCTCATTACTCCTTGACCTATCATATTCCCCCATGACTGTACACTCCTTATTAACCTTAGCATGAAATATTCAGCACAGGTCTGTTATTTGGGTTTTCATTTCCTTCTGAAGGCTCCTGTGTCACATAGAACTTAAATGAAATAAATTTGTGTGCTTGTCTCCTGTTAATCTGTCTGTCAGTTTACTTTTCAGATCCAACCAGGGACCCAAAGAGGGTTGAGGAAAACCTTTACCTCCTTACAGTGACAGGACCATCAAAAGACATAGTGGTATTTATAGTTAGCATGAAGATGATTATTCTGCATCTACACTCTGGCAGGTATAAATCTAAGATGATATATTTCAGATCAAGAAACTTGGCATTGGCAGCAGGTAGGCTGGGTTTAATAAGACGTAAATGTCTAAGAGTTGAGAAGATTGAGTTTTAAGAGAAGATTACAGAGACAGGCAATATAAATTACAATGCAGTGATTCACTCAAATAGGTCGGAGCTAAAGGAAATGTTGTGTAGTTTAATATTAGGAAAATATTATTTTCCAAAATAATATTGTAGAAAATATAATATTTTCCAACCATAAATAAATAACTAAACCATAAATATAACTAAAGTACTATAAGGCTAGGCCATGCTCATCAAACGAAAAAATTAATTGCATGGGATCAGAAGAAGGGACTGTGCCTCTGCCTATGTTCTTAAAGATAGTTTATTCTGTAAAAAATAAAGAAAAGGCAAATATAAATAAAATTAATAAAATATAAGACAGATTGGCAACTACAGCCAAAAATAAAGATTTAAGCATAGGATATGGGCAGCTAAGGGGATTTTTGCACCTGATTGGCACTGTCTTACTGGAAAGTGGATAAAGACATTTAAAGGGGGCAAAATGTGGGGAAGTATGAAGAATAAGATTTATGGTGCATTGTGGAGAAGATAGATACAAGGAGGAATTCTCAGAATGTCAAATAGAACAGGAAAAACTGCCAATGATTGATCCCATGGAGTTGGTGTCAAAACACTGGAAAAATCTAAATAGATTAAAATAAGCTAGGGAGATTTTACAGTAGACTATTGCCTCCTGTAACTTCCAGAACACTGTGGAGGCTATTTAGAGAGTTCAGGGAGTACAAGAAAGGAGTGTTTTTTTCGGGGAACTCAGAATATACATATACCAGCAGTTGCCAAACATTGGTCAATAGATCTTCTAGTTCAGAATAACTTTTTTTTTTAAAAAAGATTATTAAAAAAAGATCTATTAATATAGATTTCAGGACTGTATTAGTGATCTCTTACTGGGTAATGAAATACCCCTAAATTTAGTGGCTTAACACACATTTATTTTCTCACAGTTTTGTGGATCAGCAATCTAGGTGACCTCTGGCTTGTCCTGTGGCTTAGGATCGCTCACAAGCCTCAATTATATGGTAAATATATTGGTAAACTAAGCACAGCTCTGGGTAATTTCACATTTTAAAAAAAAGGATAAAATAGGATTAATTTTTACATTATCTGCATGATAAAAATGATTAAGTAAAATAGAATGGGAAAAATGGAATACAGAAAAAACAAAGATTTCTGTTACGTAAACCTACTGTTATTATACATCTTGATTGAATGAATATAGTTTTAAAATCTGTATATAGCTATATATTTATTTATTTATATTTATATTTTTATCTCTATCTATCATCTATCCATCTATCTATTGACTCTATATCCATTAGCAATAAAGGCTAAACCATCTTTCACATAAAGAAATGGATTTTAAAGTATGCTAAACAAGAGGATATATAATTTAGGTACATTTCCCTTTGGCATTTTTTGCTTTATATTCTTAGCACCTAATATTTGAGAGTTTTTTAAGGAAAGAAATATGGTTTATAAACAAGAGTCACTGAAGTCGAGAGACTGTTTATTAAAGAATTACACTCAGAGGTAATTTTAGATTTAGCTATGGACAATTCATTGATCTGCAGTTTTTGAGAATATAACATGTGCCCAGCACATTCTTAGGCAAATAAGAAAAAAATGTTAAAGAAGCATATAGTCTAAGTTAGAAGAGAAATGAATGACTCTTCGGTTTACTCTTTACCATCTTTTCCCAGTGCACCTTCTAAAACATTATAGTCTAAATTTCATATCTTCAAGGATAGGAAACTACCTTAGTTCAGACTGCTATAACAAAAATACCGTAGATTGGGTGTTTTAAACAACAGTAATTTATTTCTCACAGTTCTGGAGGTTGAGACATCCAAGATCAAGGTGCTGGCAGATTTGGTGTCTGGTGAAGGTCTTCTTCCAGATTTGCAGATGGTCATCTTCTCACTGCGTCCTCACATGGTGGAGAGAGAGCTCATCTCCCTCCTGTCTCTTCTGATCAGGGCGCTAATCCCATTCATGAGGGCTCCATCCTCATGACCTAATTACCTTTCAAAGGCTTCATCTCTGAATACCATCACACTGAGGGTTAGGATTTCAACATATGAGTTCTGAGAGGGCACAAACTTGCAGTCCATACAGAAACCACTTCACACTTCCTTGTTAGAGATCTCCAATTAGTTGAGATCACTCTCCTATAGTATCCATATCTACCTTTCTAAAATTTCCACAAATCAACCCTAGTTTTGCTTTATGTAACAACAAAGGGAGCCTAACCTCTTGCTAGACTGTGAGCTTCTTGAAGGCAAAACTAGTACATATTCAACATGTATTTTTGAATGAATGGCCTCTAATCTCTGAACCAAGTTATTAGAAAATCTCTGAAATTATAGTTTGTGTTATATTACCATAACTATAAATGGAGACAAATGATTTATTCTTTAGGGTCGGGTTCACTTCTTTGTTT
Organism: Diceros bicornis minor; assembly: GCF_020826845.1. Taxonomy (NCBI): domain Eukaryota; kingdom Metazoa; phylum Chordata; class Mammalia; order Perissodactyla; family Rhinocerotidae; genus Diceros; species Diceros bicornis. The sequence continues at coordinate 50,926,470 of NC_080745.1, read as the reverse complement.
CCACAAATCCGTAGTGGAATAGCTGAGCTATTTGTACTTCATGGATGTGGATGTTATCTGCTCTGACCCGTGAAACCAAATTTCTTTTTTGTAATTTATATCTCTCCTGGCATTTTCAACTTTGCTTTTTCCCTGATCCCTTTCTTGAACTTCTGACTTTCAGCCTCTTAACTTATTTTTGACCTATGTTTCCACTGATTCCGTGATGCCAGCCCTTGAAACCCCTCTCCCAGTTCTAAGTCCTGACTTGATTTGTTCTCCCTTGCTGCCATCCACAGCCTAGTATGGTGGATACTTCTTATGTTGTGTTGAATTGGGTTCAGATTTGTTCATTTTTTTGTGTGTGATTATTTATGGATTAGTAGTAAAGGCCTGAAACATAATGAATTTGTCAGTGAGCTGGGACAGGAAGACCTGGAAACTAATAGCCACTACAGAATAATGTCTCATAGATCAGGTGATTGGTCTATAGTTAGGTCTTTCCAAGCAGAAGTGATTATTGCAGGGGTCCAAGTTGGAGAAAATTAAGCAGGCCAGAGTCATGACATGATGGTAAGGGCCATTATCAGGTCAAAAGCCATAAAGAGAGAATGCCACAAGAACTAAAACAGCATAAATGCCAGACAACCTACAAGATCACTGGTCAAAACCTCCTCCCAGGCTGAGGAAGAGAAGCAGAATCAAGAAGTGAAAGAAGATAACACAAAGAATCTTGACCTTGGGTTTTACCCATTTGACTTCGGGTTTTTATGTGATCCTGTACTGAAAAGATCTAGGCTTAGCCTAACTAGTTCAGGGCACGTAGCTGACTGGGTGCATGTCACAAAGCTGGGAAGTTTATTGGCTGTGGCATTTCCAGTAGGTAGATTTTGAAAATTGCTCTGTTCCAGGCATCATGAGGGTCTTGTGTGACTCTCATTGCCTTTATCATTGCAACCTCTTTCCATTCTCCCTACATTTCCTTGTTTATGTCAACAGTCAGCAAAATAATAACTATTGATTGATCACTTATAATATATCGAATACTGTGCTATGTGCTGGGGAATGCAATGGTGAGCGATAGAATTAGTTTCTGCCCTCATAGAGCTACAGATGAGTGGAGGAAGACATACTAAAGGAGCAAGTACAATGTAGTGTAAGAAAAGCTATGATGGAGGAACAACACATAGCAGAAGACCCAAAATAGACTTCTCTGCCTTGTCTGAAACCTGTGGCCAGATGTAGTAGAAGTACTTCCTTTTCGAGAATCCCTGGTTTGCTTACTTCTCTCCTGTGACTGTTTTGATATCTCCAGCCTGGGTTTCAATCATCTCCCTCTTTTTCCATTTTGGCTCTTAGACTGCATTGTTGGATTGAGTAAGAGCACACTGCTGCCCTCCCCGCTACTTAGCAATCTGTGTATTTATTTTATGTTCACTCGCTATTGCACTGTGCGCTTGGCTGCTGTAAATCTGTCCCATCCAATCAAGCTCAGATCGTTTCACCCTCAGCGTGTGACCTTGACTCCTATTTTACTGAGCAGATCGAGGTTATCTGGAGAGAACTCCCTCAGCCTTCCACTCCTGCTGCCTGACAAAGAAATCATCTTCTTTGCATCTAAATATTTTTCTATTGTTTCCTATCTGCTTTTTCTCCTGTCTCAGAGAAAAATACAACTCTTCTTTTTTGGTCCTAATCATGCCACCTGTGCTTTTGATTGACTCCTTGCTGCCTCTGAAACTCCTGTTTTTCCTATTCTTCTTTTACTGCATCAGTTGTTCCCTCTCTTTGGGTTCTCTCCATTTGCTAAAAACATGTAAAGACAACCCAAATCTAAAAAATATTTTACCTGGTCCTGAGATTTCTTTTTAAATAGTACTCCATAATGTTCTTGATTCATCACAAAACATGTCAGAAGATATGTGCATTGTTTCTTCTATTTTCTCACCAATTATACATATTTCCATCATTTCCATTTTATTCTCTTAAGATTTTAATAATCAGTTTTACTTGTGGCATTACCATGGCTTCCTTTTCTTCTGCTCTGATTTTTGGAAAAATATCTCCACACAATAAGGAGGTCTCTTCAAAGAGGTTACTCAGGTGCTTTAGCTGTTGGAATAGACCATCTGGATTCCAGTCCTGGCGCCACCAAGTACTAGCATATGAAGTGGGCGATACTTAGCCATCCAATTCTCAGGTACCTTTATTGAGCTGCTGTAAGGATTACATTTTTAAATTCTTATCAATCTTAGAAGAGTCCTTGGAACAAAGTGACCACTCAATAAATATTAGCTATTATTATAGTTTAGTTATTTCCCTAATTCATCTTCTATATGCAAAGGTCATACCATCAGAGATTTCAATAAAATCAAGCCACTAACACTGGGGTCTGCACATGGTTGGTTATCAAGAAATGGTAATGATGTGGGTACTGAAAAATAAAATTTGCAATGTAGTCAAGCTTTCACAAGCATTGATTTATTTGGAAGTAGAAAGGTGGAATTGTACATTTCAGAATGAAACTTCATTACTTTCCAAGTTGTAGACATTTCCAAGGGTATGTGGGAAGTTTCTACTTGTGCATCATCATAACTTTACAATAAACACATTTTATCTAATTAAAATACCCACACTTCTGGAATTTGTCATTATATAATAATTATTATTATTACTTTTAAGAAACCACCATCTAGGCTTGACAGTCATTGTATTAGTTTCCAATTCATGCTCCTACTGGAGGTTCTAGGGAGGGATTTGTTTCCTTGTTTTTTCTAGCTCCTAGAGGTGGTCTCAATTCCTTGGATATTGTTCCTTCCTACATCTTCAAAGGCAGCTGTGTATTATCTTCAAATCTTTTTCTAAATCTGACCCTCTTGCTTTCTTTTTTTTTTTTTTTTGTGAGGAAGATCAACCCTGAGCTAACATTCATGCCAATCCTCCTCTTTTTCTGCTGAGGAAGACTGGCCCTGGGCTAACATCCATGCCCATTGTCCTCCACTTTATGTGGGATGCTGCCACAGCATGGCCTGACAAACAGTGCATCAGTGCATGCCCGGGATCGAACTCACTGGTTGAGCGTGCACTCAACCGCTATGCCATGGGCCTGGACCCGCTTCCTGCTTCCTTTTTCACTTATAAGGACACTTGTGATTACCTTGGGCCCGCCCAAATAATTCAACATAATTTTTCCATTTTAAAGTCATTAATTTAATCACATCTGCAGAGGTACACTAACAGGGGAGGCAACATAGCCTGTCTCTAGGCCTCTCTCATGTGGGCTGCCACTTGTGATTCCCACACTGCACTGGTGAAGATTACATCACTATCATCAAGGAAGAACTGCTTCTAGATGGAGTGAAATAGCCTGAAAATCCCAGTAATCAAGTTGCAAATCACTCTACTTAAAACCATGGGTTTTCAAGTAGGGCAGACATGGATTAGTGTCCTTGTTCAAACTTGTTGCCATTAAGGTTGTGAGATTTTAAGAATGTTCCTGTCTTTTTATACTCCTGTTAGAATACTAATAACAATCCTTACTTCACAGAATTGTTGACTATATTAAATAAAATAATACCTGGTACATACGGTGCATTCAATAAATAATAACTACTATGTTTACCAATATTATTACTAATACTATACTGATAATAGAAATAATACTGATGATAGTAGGCTTAGAAATATAGCCTCTATTTTATTTGCCAACTCTTACTTTGTTTAGGTGAACAGGACTTTTGCTGCTTCATCAACGGGTATAAGGTGTCATTTCACATGGTGGCCTATTTCAGATAAACTTTGAGACCAAATGAAACTTCCCGAAGTGTCAGCTGGAAGTTTGCAATGACTGTATTCACAATGATCCATTTTCACAGTATCCATTCTAAGTATGCTACCAGATTACTATCTTCACAACGCATCGAGTGTACTGCAATGCAGTTACAACAAACTCCTGTATAACTTGTGCCAGTAAATAAGCCTTAGTGCTGGGCACCCGTGAAGTGGAGGCGTGAACTATTTCTGCAGTTAAAGTCTAATAACACCTCTGAAAGTAGGCAGCATATGAACAAGGAGTCAGTTTGTTTTCCTAGATAAAGCAAGTTAATAAATATAAAATGTTCTTTGTTGTTAATCACATGACAAAATTCCATTTTCAAACTCCCAGGACTGCACATAGTATACCATGAGTTTTCTGGTGTTTAATATCTTCTAGGTTCATGTTCATATCTAGTGTATCATTCAACAGTATTTTAAAGCATATCTTTATATACTTAACAGCATAATTTTTACTTCATTTAATTATTTTGCGTACATTTATCTCATATTATCCTAAAAGAAGAATATTAATATATTTTGATGATGTAGAAATTAGAAGCAACCTACAACTAATTGATATAGTCATATCTTAGAATATAACTGCTACCAGAAATTAGTTTCCTTTATGTTAACACCAATCATCTTAGTGGATAATATAAAATACTAGCAGTAACGGCAGGAAGAAGTGTTGGGGGGGTTTTATCAATTTTGGGAGGTGGTGTTAGTCTGCCATTGTGAGATAAAGTAGCTGGATGTAATGCTTTCAGAATAGCAATCATGTTATTTAAAGTAAAACTCAGCAAAATGTAGCGTATAGGTGGAGTTTATAAACAAAGGAGTGCCTTGAGTAAATCTAACACTTATTTGGTGAAAAATTCACTCAGTGCAATCAATCTACATATAATTTGCATAGATTTTTCAACTTTAATTAAATAGTTAATTCAATTAATCATTGAGCAGTTGGCTAGGTTCTATAAGTAGTTTATGAAGATAAATAAAACATGGACTCTGCCTTCAAGGGGCTTTTAATCAAGTCAACGGGTCTGACATAATCAATGACAAACTTAATACCACAAGAGTTAAACAGTAATGATTGGTAACAAACAAAGAAATAATTATTTTGCATTATTTATTTAAGAACCTAAATTATTATTTTTTTCATACTAAATTATTTTAGTATGACAAAATAAATGCCACAATATCAGAGAAAGGCATTCTTTCCTTGGCAATGGGTTCATTCAGGAAAATATTGAAAAAAAGTGTTGAAAAAATGAGTAGAAATCAGATTGTAGAGATTACACTATCTGTAAATTTACCTACAAATGAATCAAAATTTGTAATTTTAACTGCATGTAGCCTTTCATGAGCTAAGATTTTCATATCAAATTGAACATTGAGGATTTTTTCTTCTAAAGTAGAGCTATAGCTATTCAGAAACTTACCTATGATGTGTTATTAAGTAGTATGGAGTGGTAATTCATTTGAAGAATTATTTTCAGGGAACATGTACTCTCACCAACATCATCTCGTGTTAGGTTCTGGGGACATAAAAGGAAGGAGGATTAAACATGAGTTTGTGGATATGATGAAGAGAAAAACATCCACTAAAATGTATTTGATGAATTTGTTTCTAGATTTACTAGTCAAACAGTGTTGGTTCAGGAGAAAGCTGGAGAATTGCCCATAATTTATGGTTGAGTAGACAAATGCAAGTTCACAGGTCTCTGTACTTGCTCCATTTTGTTCAGTTCAACAGCTCCTCAAGAATTTATTCAGCAATTAATGTGAGCCACGCATAGTTCCTGGTGTAGGAAATGCCGAGATGGAAAAAACACAGTTCTTGCACTCAAGGAGCTCACCATCCTCTGGGAGAAAATGCACAGCACAGGAGGTTCAGCAATGTGGGCTGAGTGTTCTGTGGTAGAAGAAGTCAGACTGTGAACTGAATTCCGAGCACATTAGGCAGTGGAAACAACAATGAAGCACACTTTTTTAGCCACAGATGACAGAGATTACTTCCCAGAAAAGCTGGTGCATGAGCTTTTGCATGAGTCTACTTCATTTGGGAATTTTTTTGTTAGCTACTTGGGTGAAGAACTAGAAGTCCATTAAATTGTAAGCCCCATGAGGTCATAGAAAGCATTTTATCTGACTTGTTAGTTGTTCCTAAAACCTAGAGGACAATAAATAAATAAATAAAATAAATAAATAAATAAATAAATAAAATATTTATTATATGTGTGGATGAAACCAAACTGATATAATTTTGATGAATAACAAATTAAAATTTAAAAATATATTTTTTTATTTTCTTCTTTTTGTTTGTGAGGAAGATCAGCCCTGAGCTAACATCCATGCTAATCCTCGTCTTTTTGCTGAGGAAGACCGGCTCTGAGCTAACATCTATTGCCAATCCTCCTCCTTTTTTTTTTCCCCAAAGCCCCAGCAGATAGTTGTATGTCATAGTTGCACATCCTTCTAGTTGCTGTATGTGGGACGCGGCCTCAGCATGGCCGGAGAAGCGGTGCATCGGTGCGCGCCTGGGATCCAAACGCGGGCTGCCAGTAGCGGAGCGCACACACTTAACCGCTAAGCCACGGGGCCAGCCCTAAAAATATCTTTATAAGCTGGAAGAAAATATCTGTTTCTAATACAAGGAAATGCAATAAGGATAAATATAAAGGCTTACGTCAACTTCAAATAAGCAAATTCCCACGTGCAAGAGTGGATAGGTCATGTTGAAATGGCAACACCTGTTCAGTATGAGTTCACATTGTGATTGTGATGTGGTTGTCAGAGAAAGTCAAGATATTATTTAGATTGAAGCAGATTTATTGAGAATAAAGAACATTTAAATTCCACTAGTCTCAGCACATTTGACAGATTCTCTCTGGATAATTGTGACTATCTTAGTGCAACAATTTTAGGAGGGACATTTACATAGCCAAATATGTTTGCAAGAAGGCAATCAAGGCAATAGGGAATCTAATAATTACTTACTATGGAAGATGAACTGGCCTACTCCAGTTCTCAAATTATGTAATTCTACAGAATTAGAGAACTGGTTTTCATTGCAGATGGGGACTTTACCAAGAAAAATAACTTCTCTGTGTCGTGCTTTCCAGCCTTGAGGAGTTTTGGGAATTTATTATGTTTCTATAATTTTTAACTTCAGAAGATAAAGGCAAAAGATTTATGAAAAATGTGAATATAGTATTTCTTTTTGTAAATATAGTTTCTTGGCTTCTATTTGTATTCAAGACTTTATCGTGGAATCTTATTTATTCATGCATTGAATATAACTTATAAACCTTATAAATTTAAAGTAGATGTCACAATTCTAAGCAAAACCTGGGGTTACAAAGAAACTTAGTTTCCATATTTTTGTAACTTGAAGTTCAAAAGAAAACTGAAAAGTGATCTTAAGAATCAAGGATATAGAGTACCTTGGTTTTTAATACATCCTGGCTGGGAGAGAAAGAGTTCTGAAGTTCTCTGATCTCAGTTGCTCTTGAAGGAGTGGAAGTGATAAGACCCAATAATATCTGGGGTCTATATGTGTTTGAATGAATTTTCCTCTTGATATTCCCTAATGACAAGATAACCAACTCCTGCTGCGTATTAACCCATTGCCATTGGGCAAGGAAGGGAAGGCACAGCAATCTGGTAATCCTTATGAATATTTAACGATAAATATATTCTACTGGGGTTAAGGATTTTATTCTCTTGAAATTAAAATTTTATTAGTTAATTAGGTGTCCATAATGTGTTTTAGGTTATGTTAAAACAAAAAAGGAAAGAACATTCATTTCCTTGAGGGTTTTTTTTTTTTTTTTGGGTTTGAAGACAAACAAAGCCAAGTTGAGAAACTGAAATATGATAAGAATAATATAATAAAAGTTATTTGAAATGTTAAGAATAAAAGGTAAGATCTCAACATGCTTCAGGATACAATGTATGGCTACAAAATATGGCAAAGGAACCTTTGCATATAAAAAACAAAGCAATTTATTAAAGGTATACTGTGCTTCACCTGGAAAAATATACCTTTTATTGTGTAGGCACTATGAAAATGTGTACTGAAGGAATGAATATATGAATGAAATAGAAAAACAAATGAGGCTGAGCCACCAAGATAAAACACCAACCATGGTTAAATTCAAATATTTGCCTACCTTGTGTTTGCATCTGTGTCACTGGGCATGACTAGTGAAAAACACACATAAAGTGCATCTCATGTAACTTGAACTGGCTAACTTGAACTGCCGCTATCTTTTTTTTTTTTTTTTTAATTTTTTGTTTATTGCAGTAACATTGGTTTATAACATTGTAAAAATTTCAGGTGTACATCATTGTACTTCTATTTCTGCATAGATTACATCATGTTCACCACCAAAATACTAATTACAACCCATCACCACACACATGTACCGAATTATCCCTTTCACCCTCCTCCCTCCCCCCTTCCCCTCTGGTAACCACCAATCCAATCTCTGTCCCTATGTGTTTGTTTATTGTTGTTATTATCTACTACTTAATGAAGGAAATCATGTGGTATTTGACCTTCTCCCTCTGACTTATTTCACTTTGCATTATACCCTCAATGTCCATCCATGATGTCACAAATGGCTGGATTTCATCGTTTCTTATGGCTGAGTAGTATTCCATTGTGTATATATACCACAGCTTCTTTATCCATTCATCCCTTGATGGGCACTTAGGTTGCTTCCAAGTCTTGGCTATTGTGAATAACGCTGCAATGAACACATGGGTGCAAGTACCTTTACAAATTGGTGTTTTCAAGTTCTTTGGGTAAATACCCAGCAGTGGGATGGCTGGGTCATATGGTAGTTCTATCCTTGATTTTTTGAGGAATCTCCATACTGTTTTCCATAGTGGCTGCACCAGTTTGCACTCCCACCAGCAGTGTATGAGAGTTCCCTTCTCTCCACATCCTCTCCAACAAATGTTGTTTCCTGTCTTGTTAATTATAGCCATTCTGACAGGCGTGAGGTAATATCTCATTGTAGTTTTGATTTGCATTTCCCTGATAGTTAATGATTTTGAACATCTTTTCATGTGTCTGTTGGCCATCTGTATATCTTCTTTGGAGAAATGTCTGTTCAGGTCCTTTGCCCATTTTTTAATTGGGTTGGTAGTTTTTTTGTTGGTAAGATGCATGAGTTCTTTATATATTTTGGAGATTAAGCCCTTATCAGAAGTATGGTTTGCAAATATATTCTCCCAATTGTTAGGTTGTCTTTTCGTTTTGTTGATGGTTTCCTTTGCTGTGCAGAAGCTTTTTAGTTTGATGTAGTCCCATTTGTTTATTTTTTCTGTTGTTTCTCTTGCCCGGTCAGACGTGGTGTTTGAGAAGATGTTGCTAAGACTGATGTCGAAGAGCGTACTGCCTATGTTTTCTTCTAGAAGTTTCACAGTTTCAGGTCTTACATTCAAGTCTTTAATCCATTTGGAGTTAATTTTTGTGTATGGTGTAAGGTAAGGGTCTACTTTCATTTTTTTGCATATGGCTATCCAGTTTTCCCAACACCATTTGTTGAAGAGACTTTCTTTTCCCCATTGTATGTTCTTGGCTCCTTTGTCAAAGATTAGCTGTCCATAGATGTGTGGGTTTATTTCTGGGCTTTCGATTCTATTCCATTGATCTGTGTGTCTGTTTTTGTGCCAGTACCATGCTGTTTTGGTTACTACAGCTTTGTAGTATATTTTGAAATCAGGGAGTGTGATACCTCCAGCTTTGTTCTTTTTTCTCAGGATTCCTTTAGCTATTCGGGGTCTTTTGTTGTTCCATATAAATTTTAGGATTCTTTGTTCTATTTCTGTGAAAAATGCTGTTGGAACTTTGATAGGGATTGCATTGAATCTATAGATGGCTTTAGGAAGTATGGACATCTTAACTATGTTAATTCTTCCAATCCAAGAGCACGGAATATCTTTCCATTTCTTTGTGTCTTCTTCAATTTCTTTCAGAAATGTTTTATAGTTTTTGGTGTACAGATCTTTCACCTCTTTGGTTAAGTTTATTCCTAGGTATTTTATTCTTTTTGTTGCAATTGTAAATGGGATGGTATTCTTAATTTCTCTTTCTGCTACTTCATTGTTAGTGTACAGAAATGCAACTGATTTTTGTATGTTGATTTTGTATCCTGCAACTTTACCATATTCATTTATTACTTCTAAAAGTTTTCTAGTGGATTCTTTAGGGTTTTCTGTATATAAAATCATGTCATCTGCAAATAGTGACAGTTTCACTTCTTCCTTTCCAATTTGGATCCCTTTTATTTCTTTCTCTTGCCTGATTGCTCTGGTTAGGACTTCCAGTACTATGTTAAATAGGAGTGGTGACAGTGGGCATCCTTGTCTGGTTCCTGTTCTTAGAGGGATGGCTTTCAGTTTTTCACCATTGAGGATGATATTAGCTGTGGGTTTCTCATATATGGTCTTTATTATGTTGAGGTACTTTCCTTCTATCCCATTTTATTCAGAGTTTTTATCATAAATGGATGCTGTATCTTGTCAAATACTTTCTCTGCATCTATTGAGATGATCATGTGATTTTTATTCTTCATTTTATTAATGTGGTGTATTACGTTGATTGATTTGCGAATGTTAAACCATCCCTGCATCCCTGGAATAAATCCCACTTGATCATGGTGTATAATCTTTTTAATGTATTGTTGTATGCGATTTGCTAGTATTTTATTGAGGATTTTTGCATTGATGTTCATCAGTGATATTGAACTGCCGCTATCTTCAAGGGGGTTCTTTGTGCTGGCCAGCAATCCTACTATGTTTCCCTGAATCATTCACTCTTCCACACTGTTAGATGACTTTATGATACTTTCTTTTCTCTTCTCAAATCTTCAACATCTTTTCTCCATTCTTACTTACAGTTTATGATTTGTTGCTTTGGAGGAAGTGTTCATGATTCTGTTTAAATTCAATCCCTTCACTTGTACATACGCTACATTCCATCCCCTTTTGCCAACCCAAGAAATTGGCTGAGCTATTCCCCTCTTCTTTCTGCATGAACATGCTGTTCTTTTTTCTCATCTTTAAAAAATGCTCTTGATTTTCTCCTTCTAATCACTGCCCCATTTCTCTGCTTCTCTTTACAGCAGAATGTCTCAAAAGTGTTAGCTTTATTCACTGTCCCCAATTCATTTTGTCCTCCCAGTCTCTCTTAAACTTGCTCTAGTTAGGCTTTCAACACAACGAAAACTCTGACGAAACTGCTCACTAAATCCAGAAGTCACTGGATTGCTCACTCTCTTCTTGATTTATTAGCAGGTTTTGACACTGATTCACTATACTTTCTGTTTCACTATACTTCTGATTCACTATACTTTCTGTTTTCCCTCTGTACTTGCCGGCAGTTCCTTCTCAGTGTTATTTTCCTTGGTTGTTCCTCTTCTCACCTTCCTCCTATGTTGTGATGACCCAGATCCTAGTCTTTGGATCTATTCTCTTCTCTGTCTACATTTAGTCCCTTGGGAACTTTAGCCAGTCTCGTGGTTTAAATACCAACTGTACTATACACTAATGATTTTTAAATGCATATCTCCAGCCCAGAGTTTATATATACAACAATTTTCTAGAAATCCTCACTTAGATGTCTAAAAGTCATCACAAACTTAACATATCCTAACTAAAATTCTGTTATTCTACCTCAACTTGCTCCTTCCCTTCTCTCCCTGATCCCTTAATTAATAGCAGTTCTGTTGTACCAATTGCTCAGAAAGAGTTTAGAGTCATCCTTGAGTCCTTTTGTACTCTCAGACCTCATATCCCATGTGCCAGAAAATTCACTTTCCTCCCTTATGAAAGAAAATTCAGAATCCGACCACATTCACTACCTTCACTGCTCCCTGGTCAAACACTATCATCTTTCCCTTGTGTTATTGCAACGGCCCCCTTAAGAGTATCTTTGTTTCCACTCTAGCCTCTCCATGGGCTCTATACACAACATAACAGCCAGAGGGATCCTAAAAAAATGAAGCTCAGATTGTGTAAGTTTTCTGCTTGAAATCTACTAGGGCAACTTAAAAGCCAGTCAAACTAATGATTGTTTCTGCTGTAGCCATATGTCTTAAAATGTCTTTTAAAGTTAACATATCAATGCATTATTTATATACTATAATCTTGTCATGACGCATACATGCATATAAAAGTCAGTGGAGATCAGGAATGGGTAAAATGCCCTTGGCTATCACAAGAAAACTTAGAGGAAAAGCAAAGAGCTATTATATTAACGCTATCACTCTTTCTTCACAGTTTACTGGATGTTCTATTTCTTGCGAAGCAGAGGCATTATTTTCAGACCCTGTCTTGATCTAGAACTTAGTAGTCTTTGTCACTATATGCTCAAAGAATATCTATTTAGTAATGATGCTGGGTTTTGCCATAAAACCCAAATGTGCAAATTGCTACAGACAAAGTGGTCACAGTTGTCTTGAATTAATTCCAGAAAGTGTTCTTGTACTTTTATTTTAAGATTTACAGGAAATTAGCTATAAAAGCTGAATTTTATTTGGAAATGCATTCTTTACGCTTATTAAGATGGGATAAAAAGTAATATTTTGCTCTTCCTGGATTGTGCATAATTGTCTTCAGCATTTATTTTCAGATTCAAGAGATCCGGATATTTCAACAGCTATGTTCTGTAACTGAAGGTGATTTTTTAATCACTGTTAACTGTAAATGAATTCATTAGACACTTTGTAATTTTCTAACCAAAATATTGAGAGCATATTTGAAAAGATGATTTCATGTTTAATAGCCTTTCATAAAATTTCTTTCCTCTGTTTTGAAGAAAAGAATGAGGTTTATAGATATCCTATTTTACATCACAGCTGAAATTGTTAGAAGATTATTCTTGCAACTTTTCATTTGCCAATGATTATTTCAATAGATACGTTTACCCATGACTTTGTTTTACAGATTGCATTGTGTCAAGAAAGCTCATATACCAAAGACTAATTTAAAAATTAATGCCATAAAGTGCTCAGTACATACAATGTATTTTAATCAAAAAAATTTTATAAGAAATCAATGTGCTAGAAAAACACACAAAAAATATTATTTGTTGTGAGTTAAAGGAGAATGATTAAGTTGGCAAGGATGCAGAGTAATTGGAGCTATCATACACTCCTGCTAAGAGTGTAAATTGGCACAGTCACTTTAGAAGATTGTTTGACTATATGCATATTCCTATGATCCAGAAATTCCACTAACAGAAATGTATACATACACTGGAGGAAAGACATTACAAGAATATTCATGACAGCATTATTCGTGAGTTTCAAAAATTGAAAACAGCACAAATCATAAATGTCGATTAACAGAAGAATGGATAAATAAACTGTAGTATATTTGTATAATTATAAATATGTAATCTGAATAATTTTTATAAACAAATTAAAGCTACATATAACATTATGGACGAACTCGATTAATATAATTTTGAGTGAAATAACTGAGAATAATCTAGACACAAAAGATCATATCGTATGATTCTATTTTTATAAAGTTAAAAAACAGCCAAAATTAAGCAATTGTATTTAAGTCAAAAGTCTGGTTACCCTTTGGGGGGCTGAAATGGGATGTGGGGTGGAGGCTTTGAAATGATCATAGTTTTCCCTTTCTGACTTCTGATTACATAGGTGTAGTCAGTGTGTGAAATTTTATCAAACTGTGTATTTATGATTTGTGCATATTTTATATGTATATTGAACTTTAATAGAGTATTTCGTAAGTCAATGATCATGGGTTTAATTGATGAAGAGAGGATAGTTGGATGACTGGCTACTAAGTGGTCTCATTGCATGCCAATAATTTGGTATAATTTATCCATAGTCCTACATTTGGTCTTTGTTAGGGCACTCCATGTTGTCTGGAGTAAGGGATGCCAACTCACATTAACTAAACTCACAAGATCCTGATGAAAAAGCAAGAAGGTCAATATATTAATTGACAATGAAGAATATTCTTTTCCATTAACCACAATGTTTAGACTCCCAAGTTAGGTTATAGCTTTCATTACTATCAAATTACAAATGCAAGATTGCTTAGCAAGTATAGAATGAAAGGAGAGTAAGGTGAAGTATAATGAAGGATTTTTCATTTAGACCATGGTGACACTCAGTTATGTATTCCTTTTTGTAAACAGAGTTGTTTTCTTTTCTGATGGCTGTATGTGAGTCTCTCACATTTGGAGGATGCCAGGTAAACCATGCCACCTTGTACCTGTGGGGTTTCCTTTTTCTGACTTTCAATCTCTGTGTTTTCTTCATGTTTATGCAAGTTTTGTTTAGGTAGAATGCAATGTAGATGATGGGGTTTAAATTATTACAAATACATTTCAATCCTGCTGACCTGAGATAACACTTGGAACATCTTGATAGCTGGGTTGAGGATTCACATTTTTTTCCCCCATCCTACATACATTGGTGATTTCTTTATTTACTCCACCCATGTTTAGTCACATTGTCTGTGGAATTTTGTTCAGAGGGCCATTTCAGCTTTAGGTTCTTTGGGGTAACTTCATTACCTCACTAGTACCTCCTTATTATTCAGGTGATTTATTAACTTTGTTTTTTAAAACAATTCTCTTAAACTAGATTTAAAAGATTGGGAGACATTTGTATGATCATTACTCTTTCTTCCTGCATCCATCTATATGAACATAAATTAGTTCCGAAATATAAGAATGTATCCCACTTTGAGAACAAAGTTATTTTCAAAACCTATCCCACTTTTTGGCAGGTCCTAGAACACAGTAGCATAAAATTAGCAATGATGGCAAAGTAAGAACAAAACAAATTAGTATTCTTGTTAAGAGAATCTTAGAGTTTTCTATTAGTTTGGGGAGAAACAGGGTTATTTGGCAAGTCCCTTCCTGCTATTTATCATCTTTTACTGATCTATTTCCAAAGGCAAGCAACTATGCGGGTCAGAAACAACAGAGTGAGGATGGATTATAAATTCACACACTGGGTGCATTCACATTTTTCTAGATATCTCCTAGAAGAGACTCATTCCTTCAGCCCCACTTGTAGGTTGGACTGTAGACACATACTCATGTAATTGATAAATTTCAAAAAGAAGGGCATGACTTGTTTTATTTATGCTGAGTTACTGACACAAGCCAGCGGTCCAAGTCAGCAGAGTGATAGTACAATTTTCAAGCACGCTGACCTGTCAACAGATTTTACAAGATGAAACTAGAACAGCTAGTTAAAATGGCATTGAAGGTAAAGTCAGAAAGACTGAAAGAGCAGCTATCCATGATTAGGGAGCAGATAAAAAGGCAAGAGGAACACATACCAACTAATACCTTGAAAAATGATCTCACCACAACAGTGTTTGTCCTTTCCAAATTTCTACATTTGTCTCTGACAATCATTTTGAAACTTGGTTATTTACTATGTCCTTCATTAATTGCCATTTTTATTTGGATTTTCTTATTTTTCTACGAGTTATGTCAGAATATTAAGAGCAGAAACTGCTACTCTGTTTTTGTTTTTGATTCTTTCATAGGTCTTGACAGTATCGGGCACATAGATTAATCAATTAATAAATACTTGTTTAGAGGTTAGTCTTTCGAAGGAAGAAAACTTGGGAGTGGGAACAAGGGACAAGAAGAGTTCACAGTATAGCACAATGTAACGTATGATTGAAGAACCGGGAAGAATTGAGCTAATGTGAACTTTATAGCAATTTTTCTTGTTTTATCTTTTCAGAACTATTCACAGATTTAGGAATTATATTGTCCTCCATCATCATACCCTATTTTATTGCTATGGAACTGAGACTGAATTTTGTAAAATGTCTTCCTAGGGTTAACAATTTATTTATTACAGAGTTGGATCTAGAACCCACTATTTTTTCTAAAATTACATATGTAGAGGATTATTGACATCTACATTATTATTGTATTGCATATAAATCTTATTAATTTTGTTTTTGCCTTCTTGTTCAACTATAATACAATAAGTAAAAATCTGAACCATTTTTTTGAATCTTGCTTATCTCTTTGTTTTCTATATTTATTTAGAGGAATGTGCTATTTTTTTTATATTTCTTATCTTCTGTTGAGTTAAAAACAAAAACAACACCAAATCATATTCCAGTAATTATTTTTTTCCTTTGAAAGAAATTCTTGTGTTACATGAGAAAAAATGCTTGATTTTTTTGCTTTTATTCCATGCCCTTTCTTCCTCTCTTTATTCTTTCCTCTTTTCTTCCTAATGAAATGTTTAAGTTAGAAGTATTTCATCTCTTGTGCTTTTACAAGATTAAAGGAAAATATATATACTTCTGTGATTCACTAAAATAATTGTTCTTGTAATTTACAAAAAGAAAGAGGGTTTTATTAAATAACTTCAATATCAAATAAGGGATATGTCTTTTGAAAAGAGAATAACTCTTTGGGATTATAGGTATTTTTTTCCCTCTGATTTTCAATTCACATCATTGTTAAAGAAATCTAAACTTTTTTTTTTTTTTTCTGGAAGGAATTTCTTTATTATTGGTGCCCTTTCAATTTGGAAAATAATTAGCATGTAATGTTTTAGCTATTCTAAGAAGTTATAGCTGCATTCTAAATCCAAAGCCCATTTATACATTGATAGAAATAATAGTCATCATTTCTCAAATGCCCAATTATGACATTGAATTCTTTCTTACTCTTATGATCTAGTGGTAATCTTGCTTTGCAAGAATAAAGTATTGCACTAATGTTCAAATATTTTTTGATTTTATGCTGGTAGACTATTAAATAAAAGTGACCATTGTCATATTTGCTAATTATGTAGTTGAATATTCGGCTTCATTTGTTCATTCACAATGCACATAGAAGTTTATCATGTCATATATAATCATGTTTCTGTGGAATTTATGAGAGACAAAATAAAAATGATGCTTTGTAGAAGGCAGAATAAAAGAGAATAAACTCTGTTGAAGGGCAGTTTAAGCATCAGTTTAGTCATTATTATTTCTATTTTTTTCATGACTACATCAAAGTGTCATTTCAGTTTGACCAACAGCTTGGCATTTAATTGCTGTGAGAGTTCAAAGCTAGGATAATCCCACAATGAATGGTTAAGAGTGTATATCTGAAATCCTATTGCCACTGCTTAAATTGAACTCAACAACTAATTAGTAGAGCAACATTGAGCAAATAACTGAAACATTTTAAATCTTAAATTTTTCTGATTTATAAAGTGGTAATCATAACATTACCTACATTATTGGTGGTTGTGGGGATTAGATAAGGTTTTTACACTAGTGGGGATTTAATAAGGATGTTATGTAAAAGTATTTAGTGCAATGTTTGGAACATGGTGACCATGTGATATCATTATAATCATAATGGCCAAGCTGATCTACTATCCGCATAGACAGCAACTGTGACATAAAGCCAGGAGTAATATTGCGTCTCAGGTTACGTGAAGGAATATATACATCATAGAAAATACTGCCCTGTGGCAGCGTAGAGATTATGGTAGGGGGAAAGAGAGAAAAATACAGTAGGTGGAGGAAGGGAAGCAAAGGTAAAAAAGGAACAGTCTCCATAATTAAAGATAAAAATATTAGCCTTTTTCTTGTTCTTCAGCAGTCTGAAAAATTAGTACAATGAAAATGTAGAAAAAGTATTTTTCTTTCATAATTTTATATAAGAATTTAAGATTTGTGATTAGATTAGGAATATTCTCAAACTGGAAAATGGGCTGGAGAATGGGTGTTGATATGAAAGCATTTATGCTTCCAGACACAGACTTGGATTCTAGTCCTAGAATTCTGCAACCAACGTGTGTGTAATATTAAATAGGTCATTTCTCTGAAACTCAGGTTTCTTATTTATAATAAATGGAGCATAAGCAGTAATTTTTGACATGTTTTCTATGAAAGTTGGGTTTCTTGGTCAAACAATGTTGGGAAATGCTGCATTCTTTCTCCTTCTCTCAAATTCCCAAAGCGTCTGAATTCATTAACTAAAGCCTCTGCAAGTTCTGCAGTGAAGAGACCTAGTTAATTTTATTTCACCTAATTTTTACAGTTTATTTGACCATCTGACTCTTTTTTAGCAGTCTTGTAGAACGACCCTTCAATGAAATAAACTTTGGGAAAACTTGACTAGAGGATAATTGTCTTCTTCCTTGTTTAGGAATCTATTTCATGATCTTTGTTTGATGATAAAGAGACTGCATATTAATATCTGTTGGAAAGCCTGATACATTAATTGTTCTCTTCTGATTCCTATGGGGATGATGACTAAGAACAGGAGAATCTTGAGCTATTAATTTCTTTTACATGTCTATGGCAAGAGGGAAATAAAATTAAGTTTGGTTTACTAGAGCAAAGTAAAACCTGGCATTTTTATTGTTTTGTACTGTAATACAAGGATATTCTTAGAAGACCATAAATGAGTATAGCTACGTCTTCATAAACAATTGACAATAAATAGGCAACTATTGAATTTCTAAGTCTGTACTTCTTAATTACCACATCGGTAGATTTAACCTCATTTAATCCAAGTGAAACATAGCTAGTATTTCCCTGTTACAGATTAATAAATAAAAGTATAAAAGTGGAAGTTTCTCAGAGAATTGTTGCCACTTATTGGAGATAGGGAACACATTTATTAGAGTAAATTCAAAGCATTTTCTACTTTTGCTTGCAGAAACCATTCTTAGATTATCCTATGTAATAATTAGTCCTGTGACTGGCCTCAAAGACTCACAATGCCTGAAATTATCTATTGATTGATGGTCATGTTTTGAGAATTAGTCATTATTCCCATAGATTAAATAGATTACCCCAGGAATGACTATCCTGGCCCTAGGGCTGAGATTCAGATCTCATTGGAAAGACTGTGGCTGGACAGTGAAGAAGTTGCTGGAGTGCTGTGCTGGCAGAACTTTCCAGAGATCTGCCATCAGTAATGGTGGGAGAAGCAGTTCACAGGAATACACCATACTTCTGAAGTCACTTGCAAGCTAACTGAGGGGCTGTGGGGTAGGTGTTTTACTAATGGCACTTCCAGCAAAGCCACCTGAGGACTACTGGAGGAAGCTGCTGGCTACTGGGTACTAATGACCCAAGTACACTGCAGGAGCCCAGTACTGAAGAAGCTATTCACTGCAGGAGCAAGACTCTGGAGTATCATGTGCTGCAGGAGTTTGGCATTAGTGAGACCATCTGCTTCAGGAGCCTGGTTAAGGAACACCAGAAGGAAGAGGAGAAAATCCCTTCCTTGTGCAATGTGTCTCCAATGCCATCTAATGACCAAGCTTAACATCATGCCAAGCCTCAATTTCCCAATGTGTTAGAATCAATTTTCTCTATGGTTTCAGCTTATTCTTATTCCAATGCTTCTTCTATTATGAAGTGGAAATTGAGATTTTTGGCACATGTGCAATCTTGAATATTTTGATCTATACCTATTGCTCCAATATTCATATTTATCAGGATGTATAACTGAAAGCACTACAAGTAATGGTGCCTAGACCCATAAAAATAAAAATGTGTCTTGAGATAGTTTCAGGTAATATGTTGAAATGAAGTAGTTAGAACCACCAATACTACCACTACTACTACTACCACTCATCCCCCCTGACAGATGATAATTATAAAATAAAAACAAAATATATGTGTGTGTGTATAATCTAAATACTAGATATTTATATGTGTGTGTACGTGCTTTAATTTTTTTAAGACACTGGAAATTGATGAAAAGAAGGTGGCAACAAGTTCATCCTTGAAAGATTCAATTGAAACAGGTAAAAAATATGACCTTTGGCTTTCTTGACAGAGGTTGATCTCCAATCACCACAGCTATGGCAATAGAAAATCCCATCTTCTGGGGCTGGAGGCAGCACAATGCAGGGTTCTGAGTTGGCAGGGTGTACCTATGGCAGGTTTGCAGGAAAATCTTGGAAGTGAGAGAGCCACAGATGGGATGAGACCCAAAATATGAGTATAATCTCTGCCTAATCCCCTAACTTACCTCTAAACTTTGCACATGGATGGGAATCCAGAGGCCTGGTGTAAAAACAGACACAAATCAGAGAAGAATCTACCCTTGAAAGACAGAACTTCCAAGTGTGCTGCTTGTGTGACAGTACATGGCTCAATCCATTTACGCTTCAGGTGACAGAAAGCCGAAGGCCTACTGGCCTGAGGTGGCAGAGGTCAGAGCTCACGACTGGCATAGCAAAGAGAAGAAGCTCCCAAATCTGTCTGTAAACTTTCCCCAAATTCTTGGCTGACCCACATAGGCTCAAGCTGATTCTAATAGATATGGGAAATGTAAAGGACCTAGAATAGAGAAAGCAATTTTGAAAAATAACAGTTACAGCATTTACACTATTGATTTTATAACTTATTATAAGGCTAGAGTAAAAAGACTGGGTAGTAGTGGCATATAAATCAATGGAACAGACCTGAAAGTGTGGAAATATGTGGTCAATCAATTTTGACAAAGGCTTCAAGGTAATCAATATGGGGAAAAAAATCATCTTTTCAATAAATACTGCCAAAACAACTATATTTTCATACAAAGAAATGAGCCTTTACCTTTACCTCTCACCGTACACAGATGCTAACTCAAAAATGGATCACAGATCTAAATGTAAAAGCTACTACAGTAAAACAAAGACAATTTTGCCACCTTGGACTAAGCAAAGATTTCTAAGATAGGACACAAAAAACACAAACAATAAAAGAAAGAAATGATAAGTTAAATTCCATATAAATGGAAAAGGTAAGCCACAGATTGGGAAAAATCTTTGTAATATGTATATGGGACAAAAGAATGCATCTAGAATATATAAATATCTGTTAAAACTTAATAAGGTGACAAAATATCCTATTAAAAAGATGGGTAAAATATTTGAAAGGCCACTTCATAGAACATACACAAATGGCAAAAGAGCACACTAAAAATCATTAGTCAAAGAGAACTTCAAAATAAAATCACAGTGAAACACCATATGTATGCATTTGAATGGCTATAATTAAAAAGCCTGACAATATCAAGTATTGGTCAGAATATAAGTCACTGGAGTGCTCATGCATTGCTAGCGGGAATGTAAAATGCTACACTTTGGAAAACAGTTTAGCGGTATCTTATAAAGTTAAATATGAACTTACTGTATAACCTAGCAGGTATACTTCCAGGTATTTATCAAGAGAAATAAAAACTCATGTCCATGAAAAGACTTGTACAGGAGTACTCTTAGTAGCCTTATTTGTATCAGCCAAAAACTGGGAAAAACTTAAATGTCCCACAACAGATGAATGCATGAAGACAATGTAGTATATCTATACAACATAATACTACCGAGAAATAAAAAGGAACACACAACTGAGACGTTAAACGACATGAATGAATCTCTAAAATATCATGCTGAATGAAAAATCTAGACACTAAAAGCTGCATACTGCATGATTTGTTCCTATAACATTTTGAAAAAGACAAGCAAACACAAAGTGACAGAAAAGAGCACAGTGGATACCCAGGGGGAGAAGGAGGTGGTAATTTATTACAAACGGATATGAGAGGACTCTTGTAGTTACAGAAATATTCTAAAACTTGATTTTGGTTGTGGTTACAGGGGTGTATATAGTTGCCAAAACGTAAACACTTAAATAGGTGCATTTTATTATATATAACATATACCTCAATAAAGTTTATGAAAAAGATGATTACAAAAAGTATCCTAAAGAAGGATAAAACATGTTTTATTTTTATTATAGTTACTACCATTATTATTAGCATTATTATTTTAACATCTTGAGCTCTCTTGAAAAAATAGCTGGGGAAGTTGTATTTATTTGTTTAATTGATTGGCTGCTTTAATGCATTAGTAAGATTTGGTGCACATATAAAAACATATTGAATACATCAAATTATAAAGGAAACTTCTGTTAAAATTTCTTCTGGAGGAAAAGAATATGTAGAGCTAAATCTCAATTTAGTTTAAGATGTTACTATAAAAATATAGATATTAACATAGACATAGAAATAAATATATGAAGTACAAGTTGTTTTAGGGAAGATGGTTAAAAAATGAACAGATGAATTGAAAGTTAGTAGCATACATGCCACAGTGCTCTAAAGGTTACCTAAGTCGTTCTTCATTTTAACACTCAATTAACTCTCACACCACTCCTGGCATGAATTATGAACTCAATTTAAGGGAAAATGGAAGAGAAAGATAAATGAACTTCCTCGCTGCCCGAGGCTTTACTAGTCTCTGTCAGAGCTTGGATTGCTTGATTCTAAGGAGCCCTCTTGACTGGGGGCCTGTTGCAAAAGTATTAAGGGTAATAAGCAAATAATTTGAAGGAGTAGGTGAAGATTGTCCATTAAGTTCTATTGAAAAAAATATCTCCAATTCATTATACTTCTAGAAACTTCAATTTAATTTAAAAAGTATCATTCTGTTCAGAAAAAGAGGTCTTTCAAATATAGCAGATAATAGAATATCTGGGGATGTTTGAAGAAGTTGAATATTACATCAATCAGCAGCTTCAAAGGAGAAATTTATGGAGTGCTTCCAATTATTTTTGAGCTCTTGCAGAATTTGGGGAACAAGAAAAGCACTAAAAATTATAATTGACATGGAGAGGATTGATGGAGTGCAGCTGCTGTTTGCCTGTTAGCTTGCCTTCTTACACTCAGAAACCAATTAACAATCAAAACCCCTGGAACCCATCAGCTGGCAGTAACATCATAGATCATGTTTGGAGAACACCTGATAATTATCTCTGTTTCTCGTAAACAATCATTTGTTGTGTTGGGCCCCGTTGTAGTTTAGGCAGTGCCAGTCATGTCTATACTGTCTGTTTTTGGAACAAGTATATGGAGGAATCTGGGCTTAATAAACTCATCTAGGGATGATCTTTTCTGGAGCAGACTTAATGACTTTCTGGTGCTTCTAGAACATATGGATTTTCTTCAGTATTCTTTGCTTCAATACTGACTATATTAGTATCTCGTTGCTGCTGTAATAAATCACCACAAGCTTAGTGGTGATTAAAACAACATAAATTTATTATCTTACAATTCTGGAGCCCAGAGGTATGAAAGAGGTCTCAGTGGGCTAAAATCAAAGTGTCAGTAGGGCTGCATTCTTTCTGAAGGCCCTAGAGGAGAATCCATTTCCTGGTTCTTTCCAACTTCTAGAGTCCAAGCATTCCTTGACTTGTGATATCTGTCTCCATTTTCAAAGCCAGCGACACAGCATCCTCAAATCTCTTTCTGGATCTGACTCTTCTGTCTCCCTCTTTCATATTTAAAGGAACCTTATGATTTCACTGGACTACCAGAACATCCAGGCTATAGTACTTATGTTAAAGTCAGCTGGTTAGCAACCTTAGTTCTATCTGCGACCTTAATTTTATCTTGCATGTAACATAACATGTTCACAGGTTCCAGGGATTACGACATGGATGTCTCTGGGAGGCCGTTATTCTGCCTACCACAGTGACTCTACTAAGAGAGCCTAGAATGTCACAAATGAATTCACATGTTTTACCAGTCCAAATCTAGCTAGCTGGGAGTTAGATAGATTGAGTCAAAGACCCTTCACATATACTCCCTAATATAGAATATTATGGTTGTCATTAAAAATAATGTGCTAATTGGAAAATATTCAAGAGTCAACTACAGAATATATAAATCATGTACTAGTAAGGGAATACCTTAGTAGTAGTAAACTTACATATCAGAATAGCGTTGAAGTGGAAGTAAGGTACCGGAACTTTTAAGAACTACTATGTATTTTCTCTGTGTGGAAAGGTTCTTATTAGTGCAATGATGCATCTCAAAACATAAAACAGGCACATAGACATAAAAAACTGAAAGTAAATGAATAAAGAGCAAAATTTATGCTGACTATGGAAAAAAATGTCCTCAGGTGAGAGCTGTTTAGGAACTTTGTCTATCTTTTGAGTGAATTGATTGAAACCCTATCATTGAGGCAATGTGAGAGAGAAGTTCCGAAAGAATATGGTCTAAGGAATAACCTCAGGCTCTCTCATGAAGATGGAGTAGGTCAATCATACATAATAAAATTTTCCTTCCAAATACTAAACCTATGAAGAATCTTCATAAATATTCATCTCTAAAAAGTACCTGTGGGATCATAATTTCTGTATTAAAGATTTGGGAAGCAAATGCTTATAGATTTGACTTATGGGTCAAGAAAATAATCATAAAAAAGACAATATTTAAAGGTCTAATGGGTGTTCTTGTTTTCAAGCCACTTTTAGTTGCGTTATCCTGTAAAACGAGTCTAGAAAGGAAAGTATCATTATCACTTCGGTTATGCAGACAAAGAAACTAAAGCTCAGAAAGTGTAAGTGGCCTGCCTGAATTAAAACTTTACATTTTTGTCCTTTAGTTGTAGTCTCTCCCCTCTATATCATTTACTTCTATTTTGGAGGAATTCTAATGAGATTCACAATGTTGCTGTTTGGGACAGGGGCATTAGCAATTCGATTTATGATTTTAGTTTTGACACTGTTGAGCAGGGATAACGTTTTTAAATGAAAGTCACCTGAAGGATTTTCAGATTTGAAACTTTTTTTTTTCAGTTGGACAAATGGCATACAAACATAAAATGCATGAACAAATGTTTTTTATTTTCAGAATTTTGTAAAATTTTACATATATTTGTTCATCTCTGTTCAAAGATTTATTTTGAACATTTGTTTGTTATGAAATTGTTTGTATTAGTTTTCTATTGCTGCCAGTATCACCTCACTGCTCTGTCGATCAGAAGACTGGGTACAGCATGGCTTAGCTGGGTTGAACCTCTATTTGGAGTCTCACAGGCTGAAGTCTAGGTATTGGCAGGGTTGTATCCTTACTGGAGGATCTAGAGATGTATCCGTTTCCAAGCCCATTCAGGTTGCTGGCCAAATTCAGTCCCATGCAGTTGTAAAATGGAGGTCCCCGTTTTCTTGCTGTCAGCTGGGGGCTCCTTTTAGTTCCTCAAGGCTTCTCTCTGGTCCTCACTTGTGCTACCTGCATCCCAGAGCCAGCATGTGGAATCCTTCACACGCTTGGAATCTTTCTGACTTCCCCTTCTGCTTTGTCTCTCTGACTCCATCTGGAGAAAATTCTTTGCTTCTAAGGACTCCTGGTTAGATTGAGGCCTCCCAGGTAATCCATGGTAATCTCCCTATTTTTAGGTTCTTTTATCTATGGAACAACCTATTCATAAGTTCCAGGGATTTGGGCATGGATAATCTTGAGTCTTTGAGGGGCCATTATTCTGCCTACCACGTTGACATATGTAAAAAAATCCAATCAGAGCAAAAAGTTTGTAAGGTAGTGAAGGTTTTACTCCTGACTACCCTGTTCCTTCTCCAGCCGCTCCCTGAAGATAACCTCTGTGCGTGTGTATACACACACACACATATATATATACCCGTGTTTAAATCACTGGTTTAAACTGTAATGCTCTTGAGTGCCCTGGTTTTGCTTAACAATGTATAGGATATTTTTTAATGGATGAAATTTTCATCTGACTTCCAAGACAGTATTCCCCTTTAGTCCTCCTTCTGCTTTAGTATGTGCTCCCTTTCATATTCTCTTATCAATGTCGCCTTATTTCCTCAGCCTCTAAATTTTGGAGTCATTATTGAGTTCTCTTCTCTAACCTGATCACTTCCCTGGATGCTAGATTAACGTATACCATTGACTATTTGAAATCTGCACGTGGATACCTCTTTGAGATCTCAAACTTAACACTTCAAAAAGAGAAATTCTGATTTTCATTCCGAAGACTGCTCTTCCCGTAGTCCCCAACATCTCACTAATTGGAAACTTCAATCTTTCAGTTACTCAGACTAAATCTTCAGAATCATCCTTGATTTGTGTTTCTGACACCTCACATCTAACTCATCAGCAAATCTTTCAAATCTATTTTTTTAAAATAAGGGGGTGCGTGGGCCGGCCCCGTGGCTTAGCATTTAGTGCGCGCGCTCCGCTGCTGGCGGCCCGGGGTTCGGATCCTGGGCGCGCACTGACGCACTGCTTCTCCGGCCATGCTGAGGCCACTTCCCACGTACAGCAACTAGAAAGATGTGCAGCTATGACATACAACTATCTACTGGGGCTTTGGGGGAAAAAATAAATAAATAAAAATTATAAAACATTATAAAATAAGGAGGTGGGGTTTGAAGCTAAAAAGACCTTCAACTGGGTAAGTCACTGTCAGAGCCTCAGTTTCCCCACCTGCATTTGAATTCTATTTTCAAAATACACCCAGAATATGACTCTTCTCACCAACTCTTCTTCTTTTCCCAGGATCCAAATGAACATTACATCATTTGCAGCCATTGTTATAATAGTCTCCTAACCTCTTTCCCTGATTCCTATTGAATGACATTGTTAGGTGTCTCAGGACAGACCCTTTTTGGTCCACTTTTAATTTCATTATCTTGTGTAGAGTAAGAATTATGCAGTCTTTCTCAGCCCTCCCGGTGCAGAGATAGGAGAGGAGAAAAAGCAAGGAGAGGGAGAACTCAAAGCTAACAGGCAAATTTCAGGGCCTCCTGGGCTTCCTTGTGCCCATGATTAGGCACTAGAGATTTTCTAAGGGTCAGATCCATGTTCCAGGAGCAGAGATTCCTGGGAAAAGCATCATCTTTTCTCTGAAGAATAGGAATTCATGGGAATGAATCAATTCAGTCTTGAAACTACTATCTAATGAGAAAAATACAGCATGTGGGAATAGCAAATATAAAGCAGAAATATAAAGGCTTCTGTATTAACAAAACAATATAGGGTATTAAAAAGTCTTTATTCTCATAATAACTTAGATGTGCAATTAAATAAACATTCATTTTTAACAAATAATTATTGAACACTTGCTATGTACCAGACGTTGTTCTAGGCATCCCAGTAAACAAAACAGACAAACATCCCTTCCCTTGTGGGGCTTCTCTTCTAGCAGTTCACATTCTTAATTAGATCAAAATCTTGCCACACTCTGCCTTTCATAGTAGAAGAACCAGGTGCATTTGAAGTTTTCGTGAGACTTTGTCTTACTTAGAATTATGTGTTTTAAATTCTCAAAGTTTTAGTTAGAGGCAGAAATTTTTATTTGTTTTTTAATAAAATTAAAGTAGAATGTAGGTGATGGACAAAAGAAACCATCAAGCTTTGTGAAAAATCATAAAAATAGATGCACTGTAAATTTCAGAATATTGAACTTTGTTTTCCCATTCATTTCATTATTTAAAGGGCAACATATTACTTTGAGGATTGGGCTGGTGGTCGACAGAAGTGTGTAAGGGTACTGAGGGTGCACTGTACAGGAAATAGAGTCAGAGCCCCCAGTGCTAGGTGAAGGAATTGCACCTGAGAGGAGGATTCAGGTGGTAGTAAGCTATTGGACTCTCTCTTGCTGCCTTGTTTCTTCTTTTATCGCCAATAATAGAACATTTCTTGCCACAGACCTAATGCATCAAAGAATGATCTGGATCTCTATTAGTATTTTTATACTATTTCTTCAAGCTTTAAACACTTAAACAGAGTTTCAGAATTGGGCAGTTCTTTCCATGGAATTCACACTTATTAAATAAATCCTGAGCTGGATCTTGGCCTCACCATTTTCTAGCTGTAACTTAGACACGTCACGTATTATCCCAGTTCTCTGTTTTGTCATTTATGAAACAAGGACAAACTAATATGATTTTTAAGAACAAATGGTCCAATGCATTGAAAATTCATGGCATGATTTTGAGAAGAACATTGAGGTAAAAATATCAGTTATTCTGATTTATTTTCCAATTTTTTTCAGTCGTTTTTCCATGACTAAAGCAGATGCTTTATGTTAAAACAAAGTGGGGAGATTTTTGTCCTCACAATTTTTACATTCTCTTGGTGGACTAGAATATACTGAGATGTATTTTAGTATAGTGATTCAAAGCAGAGACTCTGGAACTATGTGGTTTTTAACAGCATGTCTGCCATTATCTCCCTGTGTGACTTTTTCATACTTCAGTTTCCTCCTTTATAATATGAGGATAATAATATCTACCTCATTGGGTTGTTGTGAACATGGTACAGGCACATACTTCATATTATTTACATGTTCTTGTTGAACAAGCTACTTAACCTCTTTGCCCAGTATAGAGCCAGCTCATACTAACCCATAAGAACGGATTGTTAAAATTTTTAGGAATTTTGTAAGCCAATTGTTAAGTGGAGTCATAGTTAAAAATTAAATTATATAAATTTACAATTCTATAAATTATATTAAAAACACAATTTAGGAGCCGGCCTGGTGGCATAGTGGTTAGGTTTGCACGCTCCGCTTTGGTGGCCTGGGGTTCGCAAGTTCAGAACCCCTGGGGTGGAGCTACATACCACTCACCAAGCCATGCTGTGGCAGCATCCCATATATAAAATAGAGGAAGACTGGCACAGATGTTAGCTCAGGGCCAATCTCCCTCACCAAAACAAACAAAAAAACAAAACAAACTTATACTCAAAACTTATCACTTGCTAATTATTTTTACCATATTATACTACTATTTATGCTCCTCAGATATACATAGATATTCATATCTACTACTATGACTGGTATAAATACTATATAATGGTGTGCTACTGTGCATTTCTTCCCAAATCCACAATCAGCGATGTCATGTTGGTAGCTTGAAGTTGGTGATCATGATGGGAGTGTTTACACCATGGAAATTGCAAACATTACAAATTAGGTCTCATTTTTCCCCTTAGCAGCTTGTTAAACACTTACCAGCACGCCACTGTATCTGTGCTACATTGTCCTCAAATGTAAAATGGAGATAACAGTTTCTACTTATGGTGCTGTTGTAATGATGCACTGATTTATTTTAGGTAAAGTGCTTAAAAAGATTGACACAGTATAAGCTCTCTCCAAGAATGAGCAATTATATTATTATTCCGGTAGTGTTTTAGTGTACCAGTGATGTATTATAACCCCAAGGAAATTGACACTTGAAATAATTTCTTAATCCAGCTGTAGGCCAACCTATTCTCTACAGGATTTGTATTGGCCAGAGGGGGAGGCCTTGATTAAGTGGCTATATTAATACTCACCATGTGTTGTTTTCATAAAGAATACAGTACAGTCACATTTGTCATTGTCTTTATAAAAGTGTTGTTTTCACTAAAATATAATCACATCAATTATTTTAAGTTTTCCATGCCCTGTCATCGAACATGGACTGAGTTGAATTTAGTCATCTCCAGCATCCTGAATCATCTGAAAACTCAGGTTAAAAAAAAAATGAAAAAATATTTGGAAAAGTGTGCACTGCTTTTTTAATGCTTGTTTGACCAAATATTAAGAAGTAAATATCACCTTGTTGAAAGACGTATGCTAATAAAGACAGAATTTACAGACATTTTGTGAAAATTGTGCCTCAGAGAAAATCAATATGAATTACCTTAAATAGGAAGACTTAACTCTAATTAGAATAGCTGAAGTGGGTTTTACTATAATTCTGACTCCCACAGAGGACTTAGTCAACCTTGAAGTGTTCTGAGTTCCCACTGAAGTTAATGGGCATTCTGTGTGTTCCAAGGGCATGCAAAAGAGACTATATCCACAAAGATAGCATGAGCTCTTCACAATAGAATTCAGAACCAACAAACAATCTGCATGAAGTTTACCTGCCAGTCTCAGAAATGTCAACCAAGTTTTCTGGATACCCATGTAAAGCCAAAAGCAAATTCTGACTTCAGATCAGTCAAGCATTTGTTTAAGAAAATATTACATTCAGCATATTTTGTTGGAGAATTCCAGTTATAAATCATGTTTTTTATACCTAGATCTTTTGTAGTCTCTATGAAAACCAAAAAGAAGTTATGTATTTCTAAATTGCTATATAAAACCTTTTAAAAAATAGATTTGTAGTATTTTTAGAAATAGCATAATCATTGTTATTGAAATATGTCACTCTCTCTCATGACTGTTTTAATAATTCCTCTTACATTTTATGGGGTGTCTTAAGAGTGATGAATAGGTTCAAAGTAAAAGCATTTAGTAAATCTTCATGATGAATATTTGTGGAATTTTTTTTTCTTAATTAAGAATACTGGCTGGCCATTGATCCAAGTAATCAAACATAATTTAATGATTTGTTTGTGCTTCGTTAAGCCTTATGCAAAGAAGGCATTGAAGAGCTTAAATATATTGACTAAATGCCAGAGATGAACTTGATGATTTTCTGAGATGTCTTCATGATTGACAACAGGCCTGACTCTGACCACTACCCAGTAATTCTCTGTGACTTGTATGGCTTTGTGCCTGAATTTCCCTCTTCATCTAAACACAGCCAAAGAAAGGGGGCCTGATGATGCTCTTATCTACACAACAACTTGACAGTAAATTACCTGTGAATTGGACCTCTAGCTTGTTCTCCAATTGTTACTTCAGATTTCTGTTTTGCATTGGGAATTGTCTCAAATAAAATCGATGCACCGTCATTAGATACTGACTGGTAGGACCTGGTGCCATATTTCATTTTAAAACTTTTTTAATATTTATTAATAAACTATACTTTTTTAGAAAAATGTTAGGTCTGTGAAAGAATTGATTAGAAAATATAGAGGGTTCCCATACCTCCCCTACCTCCCACCTCCCCACAATTCCTCCTAGTATTTACATCTTCTATTACTGTGGAACATTTGTTATAATTGATGAACTAATATCGATACACTATTATTAACTGAAGTCCATAGTTTACATTAGGGTTCATTCTTTGTGTTGTGTATTCTGTGGAGTTGTATACAACATATAATGATATGTATCCACCTTAACTGTATCATACAGAACAGTTTCACTGCCCTAAAACTCCTCTGTACTCCATCTTTTTCTCCTCCCTCTCACCTCTCTGGCAACCACTGATCTTTTTACTGTCTCTATAGTTCTGCCTTTTCCAGAGTGTCATAGAGTTGGAATCCTACAGTGTGTAGTCTTTTCAGATTATCCTCTGTCACTCAGCAATATGCTTTTTAGGTTCCTCCATGTCTTTCTGTGGCTTGATAGCTCATTTATTTTTAGTGCTGAATAATACTCCATTGTTCAAATGTACCACGGTTTATTTATCCATTCACCTACTAAAGGACAATCTTGCTTGTTTCTGAGATTTGTCTGCTATAAACTTTTGTGTGGTCATGAGTTTTCAATTTATTTGTGTAAATACAAAGGACCATGATTACTGGATTGTATGATAAGAATATGCTCAGTTTTGTAAGAAACTACTAAACTGTCTTCCAAAGTGGCTGTACCATTTTGCATTCCCACCAGCCATGAATGAGAGCTCCTGTTGCTTCATACCCTCCCCAGCATTTTGTGTTGTCAGTGGTTTGGATTCTAGCCATTCTAATAAGTGTTTAGTGGCATCTCATTATTTTAACTTAAATTCCCGGATCACATATAATATTGAGCATATATTCATATGCTCTTTTGCTATCTACTTATTTTCTTTGGCAAGATGTCTGTTCAGGATTTTTGCCCATTTTTAAATGGGATTGTTTGTTTATTTTCTTGTTGAGCTTTAAGAGTTCCTTGTATATTTTGGATAACAGTTCTTTGTTAAATTTGTCTAGTGCAAAGATTTTCTCCCAGTCCATGGCTTGTCTTTTCATTCTCTTAATTGTTTTTCATAAAGTAGAAATTTTTACTTTTAACAAAGTCCAATTTATCAATTTTTTTTTCATGGATTGTGCTTTTAATGTTATATTTAGAGTCATTACCAAACACAAGATTACCTAGATTTTCTCCTCTATTTTCTTCTAGAAACTTTATAGTTTTGTATTTTACATTTAAGTCTATGATCCATTTTGAGTTAGTTTTTTTTCAAAGTTGTAGTATCTGTATCTAGATTGGTTTTTTTGCATGTGTATGTACAGTTGTTCCAGCACAATTTGTTCAAGTGTCTTTTCTCCGTTGAATTACCTTTGCTCTTTCGTCAAAGATCAGTTGACTATATTTGTGTGGTTCTTTTTCTGGGCTCTCTGTTCTTTTCCACTGATCTATTTGCCTCTTCTTTGCCAACACTACACTGGTTTGGTTACTGTAGCTTTATAGTAAGTCATGAAGTTAGATAGTGTCAGCCCTCTGACTTTGTTCTTCTTCGATATTGTGTTGGCTGTTATAGGTCCCATATTTTATTTTTAAAGGTATTTCCTAAGTACTTTGCTAAGAGTATTGGATACAGTGGTGAAAAATAGAAAGTCTCTGCTCTCATATGGCCTCCTGAATGGTCTGACTATATGTTCTGAAGAGACTCCTGACACCTTTAAAATGCCCATTCTGTACAAGATTTCCTTACCTCTACTATTGACCTTCCTTTGTCAAATCCCTCTCCTGCTAAAGGAATTTTATTTATATTTATTACTCTTCTTTCTATTGATTGCTAACACTTATTAGGGATTGTCATATGCCGAGGACTGTGTTATGCATTTTAAAGTGATTTTTTTCATTTAATCCTCATAATAATAGACACTATTGTTACCATCATTTTACAGATGCAAAAAATCAGTCTCAGGAAGTTTAAGTAACTTGCCCCACGTCATACAGCTCCATGGGGTAGAAATGGGACAGGAATCTAGAATCTAGAATCATTCTGATACATTACCTCCTTTCACTTTATTCTTAGTGTGCTCTTTTTTGTTTGTTTGTTTGTTGTTTGTTTTTTGTGGGGAAGACTAGCCCTGAGCTCACATCCGATGCCAATCCTCCTCTTTTTGCTGAGGAAGACTGGCCCTGGGCTAACATGCGTGCCCGTCTTCCTCTATTTTATATGAGACGCTGCCACAGCATGGCTTGACAAGTGGTACATCGGCGCGCGCCCGGATCCGAACCTGCAGACCCTGGGCCCGCTGAAATGGAGTGCGTGCACTTAACCACTGTGCCACCGGACCGGCCCCAGTGTGCTACTGTAGAGTTTTTAAGTGTAGAGAGGTATGTGTAAGGGGGAAGGTATGTGTGTTGGAAGGTGATTGTTTTCCTGTTTATAAATAACAGAAGTTTTTCATATTTTTAAAAACATCTACAGGACTTTCCTCTCAAGAGATTCAGGTAACTCTGCAGTAGCAGTAGAGACCTGGCATTGGAATTTAGAAGGAATTGTGATCTGCCCTCTTTGATTGAGAACCATGGTTATATCCTCTGAGATCACTTATACGTTTGGTGGGAGAAGACTTACTGTCTTTGTAAAGTGCAGATTTTCACAGCATTATTAAATTAAATTAAGCAGGCTCTTATTTAACAAAAATTCTCCATCATGGACTTCCTTGTGCTCACTTTATCCTCCCAGACCTCATGTTTCCAACTGGGAGTCTATAGTCATTTCTGATCGTCACTGCCAAGTTTCTAGTCAGGTTTTCTTCTTTATTTGGGTGTGTGGCTCTCTTCTCACATTAGCTGGGGGCACTGTGACCCCCTGTGTGATCCCCTCTTACCTCAGCTGCTTCCAAAGAGACCTCAGGTCCTCAGGGTCTCATCTCATTTTCCATTGAGAGTCTCTTTCTTCCATTTCAATTATTTTCTCCACAGGGGTTTAATAGGGGATCAATAACTGCTGCACCACAGAGATTTAGGGCTAATTGTGTGCAGAAAGGAGGCCCTCAGGAAAACAGGACCAGAAGTCCATTTTTGGGCTGAAATTGTTCTAGGAGGCACTTGATAATTTCCTAACAACCTCTGAGATCACTTATATACTTGGTACTAAGAGACTTTGTGTCTTTGTAAACTGGCTATTTTCCTGGCATCATAAAATAAAATTCAGTGGACGTTGTTTTCAATACTTAATTTATAAGGCACTTTGGTAACTAACATAGAAGACACAAAAGTGACAACTGTTCTCAAAAGACTTGTATGGAAGAAAAGAAACACAACTAATTATAACATTAAAAAAAACAACAATAAATTAAGAACTATATAGTAGAGGCAATGCAAGTGCCTAAGGAGTACATGGAGATTGTTTAAGTTGTCTAGGGAAGAGACTGCTTCATTGATATTAATGTCCGGGGATTTAAAGGTTATTGAATATTGAGGATATGGAGTAGAGAAATGAGGTTGAGAGATTGTGAGTTCACGGTGTCCATTTAGAAGATACAGCTCTGGCTAGGCCTTCGTGGAGGTGTGGGTTAGGAATATCAAATTCCATCCGCTCAGTGTTTTAGGGTCAGGAGACTCCCTTTCTCCACCAGCTCAATGATCTTTGTGTTATGGTGAGGTACTTGTTAAAGCACCTGGGAACTGATGTGCGAGGTAGGAGATGCACTGACTCTGGGGCAGGTGGTTTGATGTGTTTGGAGCATTTTGTTAAGTTGCTCTTAAAAGAAGGAACACATTGAGGCCGGTGATTTCTTGGGCCCCTTCAAAGTTTAGGAATGAGTTAAGTGGAAATAATTCTCCCTGGCAGAATGTAAGCACCATGACGGCAGGAACTCTTCCTATTTTGTTCACTAGACCATCCTGAGAACCTAGAACAGCACCTTGCACATATTTGCTGCTCAATTCATACGTTTTGAATGCCAAATATAAACAAGTGTTGGGGGCAGAGTGAGGGACAAGAGAGCCTCAACTAAATGTACAAATTCAGTTCTGAGCAAGCAATAAATAAGTAGTCATCTATATCGTGTTTATTCCCAACTTTAATGGCTGGTATATTATTCTTTTATTCCCATTTGCAATTTCCTTCTTTATTGTATCTTATGGATGATCATATTTCAGGCCAGTGTCTGCAATACCTAACAGTTACCTATAAGATAAAATGAATTCTCAGCCTGATCTTCAAAGCCCTCTACATTCCAACAGTCATATTCCTTTTTCAAGTTTTCTTCTTTTTCTCCTTATGAAAGCCCATCTAGTTTACAGAGAATTAATGGTCATCAACTATCCAAGTGCACCTTTGACTTATCTCAGCCTTCACTGCAGTCATGCAAGGCCATGTGATTACTTCTGCCCGATGACCTGTGAATTATCCACTCCAGATAGCATAGCTACAGTATGAAGGAAGGTAGCATGACCTTCCTCAGACTTAATATGAGTGACAAATAAAGCTTTATTATATTGTCATTGAAATGTCTAGCTTTTCTGTTACAGTATTGTTTACCCTGACCTAAACAACATCCATTGTCAAGATATGCTGTCTATTTGGAGGCACCCATTTTTCCATATCTCTTCTTATCAGACCCTTTTCTTTAAGGGCCAAATCCAATCTCACTAGTTCTGAGAAGGCTTTCCTAATCATATCATTTCAAACGAGAGGGTTGATCTGCCTTCCATCTGATGAGGTAATAAGATTTATTTGACATTTACTATCCACGGCCTAGATTTTGGTCTCTATGACTATTTATCTCTTTGAGTGTTTATGTAGTTTTTCCAACAGTGACATTACAAGCTGTTGCATCTTATGCTACTGTGTGACTCTCTTGGTACATGAGACATAATGGCTGCTATCTAAAGGTAGTGATTAATCCCTGCAAATGGGAAAAATTATTTTGATTGGAAATATCTACTATGTTAAAGCCAGATGAAAGTCAGAAGTTTTTCTTATACACTTTTTTGAATACGATTTGCTTCCATCTAAAGCTATTTTTGTTACAATTTTAATGTTTCCCCATTCAAGTGAATTGAAAATGATATAAGGAATTATGCTAAATAGTTAAAAATAACATTAGTTATTGCCTTCCTGTGTGTGATTCAGTGGGTAATTTAAATGATAATCTAGTGGTAGTCTCAAGGGAAAACTGAATATATGCAGTGATACTCAAAATTAGAAAAAGAAATAACACATCTCAACCACGTATTCAAGTATGTTACAGTCAATCCACATTCACCACTATGCGAGAAAACCTCTTCCAGGCACTCTGTCTAGGAATGCGGTAGAAGGGAGGTGATTTCCAAAGTGTCCTCTACCCATCTTCATCGCAGATGTAATTCTGCAATCAACCCACATACATTTCCAAGGGCATTGTAGGGGACAGGATTATCTAGAATCCTGGAGCAA
Organism: Diceros bicornis minor; assembly: GCF_020826845.1. Taxonomy (NCBI): domain Eukaryota; kingdom Metazoa; phylum Chordata; class Mammalia; order Perissodactyla; family Rhinocerotidae; genus Diceros; species Diceros bicornis. The sequence continues at coordinate 50,890,620 of NC_080745.1, read as the reverse complement.
GCTCTTCTCATAAGCTACTAGATAAAAAGCTTGAAAATTACCAACATTAAAGCAAGGTATTCTCCCTAGATTCAAATTCGAGGACACTAAGGCCTTTTGACCTTATCAGTTTCTATTTATGACATCAGTGAACTTTGCTCTCAGTGTAACCTGGCTCTTTCATGTGAATTAAGCTGATGTGATTTTTTTTTTTAATTTTCATTTCTGACTAGATCAGAAGCCTTAGAGCTGACCTGTCAGGGAGCCTCCTTACCAGGTCGGCACAGATGCAGACAGTTGAAAGGGATGAGGGGTGTTTCTCTCGTGATCCATGGGCCCACCCCTCCCATTTAAATCTGAAGATTAGGCCATATTTTTCTTCTAACCATTACACCTTGTGTTTTTGTGTAATGAGCCTGACAGGACACTGATGAAATTCTGTGATAGCACTGCCAAGGTCTATTTGCTGTGGATCAGTAAGCAGCCTTGTCTTGAGTATTCTTTTCCAAATAAGTGGTAGAAACTGTGTTAACTGGAGATTTACTCCATTATAAACCCTTGCTCTGAAAATTCAGATGGAAGTCACACTTTATTTTGAATATACAAGGAATCTATGTAAAGAGATTCTGGGCTAACGCTTTTGTAGCATTAGCATTTTGTAAATGGGCTTTTCAGAAAACAAATACTGCCTGAGATGAATTTCCAAGGAACCCATGTTAATTACAGTTCATATATATATATATATATATATATATATATATATATATATATATTCCTAATATTCCTTTGGTGGCATAAAGTATACCCTCACTTCTTTTCCTTCCCCACAGTGTACACACATCACCAAAAAGATATTTTTAAAAATTTCTTTCTATTTCCACAAGTCACTATTACAACTTCTTGAAAAAAAATGTTGAAATGGTTTAATAATAATATTAATTCTTAGGAGGTGTTTTGCCCCTATGTAATCAATAATAAAGGGCTCTCCGTCATGCTTGCCAGGGAATGGCCCCTGGACTAAAGGGGCCAATATCAATGATTGTTTATCCAAGCTTTCAATGTCTTTAAGGCTAGAGATCGGGGAAAAAAAGGGTTGTTTTTGCAGTTTGCACCAATGATCATGTCCTTCTTAGAGAAGAAAATCTTCCTAATTTTCATTTTGGATTAAATTGTGTTATCAGTGGTACTGAAACATTTAAGAATAACAGTCCTATAAATTACTCCTAAGGGAAGGAATTGAAGCACCCTATAAGAAAAGAGATTAAGATACTGATCGTATAAATTTTCCATAAAATTATATAATCTACAGTTTTTAAAGTAAATGCAAACTACTAAAATGTAAACATCCCTCTGAGTTCATCCACTTGACCATAATAATGACTATTTACAGAAAGTCAATATTCTGTAGTAAAGCATGAGCAGTCTCAAAGTAGGTTGTCTGAGCCTGGACGTTAGCTCTACCACTTGCCACATATGTAATCTGGAGCTAGATGAATTAAATATCAGGTATTCTTTTCAGATTCTTCGAGCCCTGTTGACAAATGTTGGTTCCTTCATAAGTAGTTTGACCTAATTTCCTAGCAGATGGCAATAACATAAAGACAAGCTAAAAGGTATACTGGTGCCTGGCAGAAAAGACATGTATATTAACTCAAGGGCGTTGTGAGTCAAAAAGAATGAGCTTCTATTTGAGGCAAAGATGAAAGGCAAAGGTATATTGATAATAGGAACCAAATGCCTATTGCAAAAGGAAAGCCATTTCAATAAGCAGAGCTTGAATAAATCGGTGGAATGGGAGGCAGTGTCTTAACAGATGACCCACTTCCCATGGACGATTTCAGGCAGTCATGTAAAGAGAGGCTATGGTGTTATTGGATTCAGAAATAGTCAACGTTTATCCTGAATCCAAACAAAAAAATATCAAGTAACTAAAACATTTTACCTTGAGGAAGACGAGTTGTGCAGAAAACATCAGGAAACTAAAGCAATTCTAAGCAAGTGCTTGGACCAGTCTATCCATGAGAAACACAGCCGAGATATGGCATTTGTCTAGTATTGAGTAACTATTGTTGTTACTGCTGCTTCGAGAGAGAGAAGGCACAGCAACAGTCCTTCTTGTTTTCCTTATCGGTGTCTAGAGTACCTTGTCTCCAACAGTTCCATATCTGTAGCTATTTTAACAGAAGTCGGTTTTCTTTTTTCTTTTTTTTTTTCTTTTGCCAGGGCTGCCCTTTTTTGTTTTATATCCCTGTCTAGATTATGAGCTACTTGAGTAAAGACATATGCTTACTTTCCTTACCATGTGACAGAACCTAGCACGTGTCTTGCATACTATATTAAAGGCAGAAAGCAGAGAGAAGGAAGAGATTAATAGAAAAAGCAAAGAAGAAATATTTTATGAACAGTGGCTTATATTTTTTGTGTTTGATATACATTACCTGCTTTCTAACAATTATCTTAATTAATCCTATCAATAATTTCATGATATAGGCATTGTTAACTCTATTTTTCAGATGTTGAAATTGAGGCTTGAGTTGGGTAAATAAATTATGAAAGCTTTCACAGCTAGAAAGTGGCGAGAGTCTGGATATAACTGCACCTCTGTCTCTCCCCAAATCCACATTTTGATCCAATTTGTCATGCTGCCTCTGAGCAAAGGGAGGATGAAAGAATAGAAAGAAGGAAGAGTAAAGAAAGAAAATGTAGAAGGAAGGGAAAAGAAGTGAGGGAGGAAAGAAAGTAAAGAAGGAAAGGGAGAAAGAGAGGAAGAGAGAAGAAGGAAAGAAAGGAAAGGAAGAAAGATAGTTTTAAACTTGTCAAATACTTAGGAATAAATTTTAATTCAATGCAAATAACTATTGCAGTTCTTATGTATGCATTTTTGTTTATGGAAATAAAAAACCTTAAGTGAAAACTTACAATAGATGGGGTAATTCCCAAAACATTGCCCTGGGAGTGTTTCTGTTCATATCAGTTCTGTTGCATGTTTCTCTCCAAGATTATGACTTCCGTATGGACAAAACTTAACCTTGGAATTACAACAAATCTGTGGCCACTTAGCTGGGCAGTAACTGTGGTGTTTGAGAAAGAAAAACAAGTAAAAACCCAACTCAGGAATTTAATCTAGTGCCTGTCTCACATTGCTTCCTAACACAGATGATTTGCTTATTTTTTAGCATAAATTTACAGTATTAGGAAATGATGTTTGGCAAGACTACATTTAGGGTTTTGTTTTTTTATCTGATGATACAAACTCATCATAGCTTGATATTTACATTGTCAGAAAGATAACCAAAACTGTTACTTTCTGGCATGGATAACCGTTTCAAATTAATCCATGGCTCTTTAAGACATCCATGGTAATATACACAGGCCCACTGATTGAAAAAATTTATGCAGCTTACTTTCTCAACTCATTAGGAGTGGAGACAAGAAAGAAGACTTATTCAGGTAAGAATAAAATTTTTTAAAAAATTTTAATAAGTACTACAACAGATCTCTAGAACTTTTTTATCAGGCATTACTGAAACTTGATAACCACTGAACCGCAACACCCCATTTTCTCCTTCCCCTTCTGGCAACCACCATTCTATTTTCTGATCTTATGGATTTGACTATGTTAGATACCTCATATAAGTGGAATCATGCACTATTTGTCTTTTTGTGACTGGCTTATTTCACTTAGCATAATGTCCTCAAGATTCATCCATGTTGTCTCATATAAGATTTCCTTCTTTTTTAAGGCTGAAGGATATTCCATTGTATGTATATAGCACATTTTCTTTATCCATTCATCAACTGATGGACATTTAGGTTGCTTCCGCATCTCGGCAACAGTGAATACTACTGTCATAAGCAGGGGAGTGCAAATATCTCTTAAAGATCCTGATCTCAATTCTTTTACGTAAATACCCAGAAGTAGAATTGCCGGATCATATGGTAGTTCTATTTTTAATCTTTTGAAGAACTTCCATACTATTTTCTATAGTATCTGCACAATTTTACATTCCCACCAACAGTGCCCAAGTGTACCAGTTTCTTCACATCCTTGCCAATAGTGCTTATAATTAACATACTATACTCCACACTTAAAAATTTGTGAAGTAGATCTCATGTCATGTGTTTTTTTGCCACAAATAAAAGAAAAAATAATAATCCAGTGTATTAGGCAGTATACCTGACGTGTCTTGAGAATTATAGCAACTAAATGCCAATGACCTGCAGGAATTGGATTTTTATCTTCCATCTGGATCAGGAAAGAAACACTCCTACTGGCAAGAGTGTAATTTACATAAAATGCCTTTAAAATGTTTATAGCTTTTAATCAAGTAAATATATTTCTAAAACTTTTACTAAAGAAAATTAACAGAAACATGCAAATATTTATCTACAAAGATGTTCATTACAGTCTTATTTATAAAAGTGAAAAACTAGAAACAGCTCAATTGTTCCCAAAGAGAGAATTTCTTCGATAAACCATGGTACATCCATTAATGAAATACTGCTTAGACTTTAAAAATCTGTTGTAATCCAGCTAGCCCACACTTAAGTATTCACCAGAAAGAAATGAATACTTATGCTTACACAAAAACCTGTACACAAATCCTGATATTAGCTTCGTTTAGAATTGCTAAATGCTGGAAACAGCCCAAATGTCCTTCAACTGTTCAATGGATAAACAAATTGTGGTACATCCATCCAGTGGAATACCATTTGGCAACTAAAAGGAACATATTGTTGATATACACAGCAATATGGATGAATTTCAGGTACATTATGCTGAGTGAAAGAAATAAGTCTCAAAAGATTAGATACTTTATGATTCCATTTATTTAACATTTGGAAAAGGCAAAAGTATATCAGCACAGAATAGGTCAGTGGCTTCCAGATGTTGAGCATGGAGGAGGAGCTAACTACAAAGGGATGGCATGAGGAAAATTTTGGGGGTGAGAGAACTGTTCTGTCTCCTGATTACAACGGTTGTACATTAATCTATGCATGTGTTAAAACTCATAGATTTGCACACTAAAAAAAAATGAAATTTAGGTATATGTAAATTTAAAAATAAGAAAAATCAGTTATGGAAGAATATGTGAGAATGTGGGAAAATTTTTCACATTACATTTTTTCCACAATATATTTTAAGTGAAAAAGGCAAACCCCTATGTCTATAATGTGATCTGAATTTCACAAAATAATTATTTATACATGTAAAAAATGTGTAAGTAGTTCTTTTTAAATTTAATGATCCAAAATACAGACATCTAAAAATGTTTTCCACTCAATAGTATGATCACTTCTGCCAAAAAAACAAAAAAATCATTCATAGTTAAGGAGGAGAAAGAAATAATAGGCAAACTGTAGAGGCAGAAAAAGAGAGAAAGAAAAGAACATGGGCAAATAATTACAAATTAGGAAAATGGCTGTCTAGAGACAGTTTTACCAATATAGAAGTAGGAGTCTTTCAAGACCTCCTAGAGAATGTGCTTATGCTGGTCCTACTTTTTCCTCACCATAAACACTTGTTTGGCGGTGGGGGCGGGGCAGTGAGTGAGAATAGAAAGTTAACAATTTGTTTACATTTATTCTTTTTATAGATATTTTTGGATTGCCTAGTATGTACCAGAGAATAAATGTGAAGTTTCATTTATCTCATTTAACTCTTGCAGTTCTATGACATATTTTACTTTTATATAAAGAAAATAGATTCAGAAAAGTGTGGGGCATTTTCAAGAGAGTGATGAAACAGAATTGAATGCTTTCTTGTGATATGTTTACTTTTCTGATATCCAAGGTTAACAATTTTTTTTAACATATAGAAGATGCTCAATGGACGTTTGCCAGGTTGAATTGAAACAAGGTGCTTGCTCACATTACGTTTGGTGTGGCTAGGGCCTGTTGCTAGCCATATAGATGTGAGAATTGAATCAGTTCAGCTCTGTTTATGATCTTTTTGCACTCTGTTCGTGTCAGCCTTAGTAGCTGTATTATGATATGGGAGCTGAAGAACTCACAAACAAGTGACAGTGATATTAGCATCAGAGGTTTTCTGGATTCCTTAGAGAGATGGGTCAAGGGTATAAGCCGTGGAGGAAGCATTAAGGATGAAAAACTTAAAATATAATGTGAGAGCAAGAGAGAAATTCTCTGATGTCAGCCATGGCAAGAACTCATAAGATGAAGATGATGTATTTAAGAAAAGGAGGAATGTGATTGTGATGGAGTGAAGGGTTATATTTTGCTAGTTAACACTCCTTAAGGTAATAGAATGCCTGAAGCACAGACTATTCAAATAAATGGCCTCCTAAAGAGTTATATTCTGGGGCTGGCCCGGTAGCATAGCCATTAAGTTCACGCGCTCCATTGCAGTGGCCTAGAGTTTGCAGGTTCGGATCCCAGGTGCAGACCAATGCACCACTCATCAAGTCATGCTGTGGCAGGTGTCCTTCATAAAAAAAATATAGGAAGATGGGCACAGATGTTAGCTCAGGGCCAATCTTCCTCACCAAAAAAAAAAAAAGAGTTATATTCAACAATACATCTTTCTTGAGAATTAAAAGAAAGAATTCTAAAAGTAAATTCTAAGTAAAGTTCAAAGTTCGTATATATCATTAACATGGATAAAAATCACACAGCACATTTTCTGATGATAGTAAGCTCTTAATTAGTTTTTAGCTAAAAACTATGTGATTTTAACTTTTTTTTTGCAAATTCTTTCTGATTATCCATGTAAATATAAAGACGAATATCAGCAGAGCTATAACCACAAGCATTAAATACAACATGTTTGCATTATTCCAGTTGCATCTAAAGACAGTGCCATTTGAAAGAAACCTTTTTTGACCATTTACAATGAATAGACTTTGCCTATGACAAGAAATAAAGTAAAATATAGATTAATTTCAGGAACAAAATTACTTGGCATGTCTGTGCATTACTTTTCTCATCTATAAAATGAAGACGATAAAAGTACCAGTTACCTACAGTAGTCGTGAGGATTAAATGATTAAATACATGTAAAGCACACATATATTCTTGGCACATAATAAATGTAATATGAATAATTTCTTCTGTTATTATTACCTGAGAGCAGTTGTTATGGTAGAAGCCAACTGAATGGTCACTGAAAAAGTGTAGGCTAAGTGAGGGGTTAAGAATAAGGGCTAAGAGGCAAATTTAGCCTCAGTCCATTTGTGACACAGACAAAAGTACTAAAAGAAATCACATAAGTCCTAAGAGAATAATAAAGAGACATAAAAAATTAGGAAATAAAAATTTTAGATGATCATATTATTTTTCCTAAATAGAGAACTATTTGAAGTTAATCTCAAGGCTTCTACAAAACAATAATACTATATACTTGCACAACAAATAAATGTGGTTGGAAGTTTATTCTCTATTAACTTTGACAAAATATCTGACTTTTGAGACTTGGTGTTTGTTTCCATTTTACTATTTTGTTTTCACTATTGACTACTAATACCATCTTGAAAAATGGAAGACTTCCCAAAAAGATTATTTCTCAGGTCTCCTCTCAGAATCACTTAAAAGCACAATTTTCTCTTCCTTCATTAAAGATTTGAGGAAAAAATTGTCACAAAAAAAAGCGTGGAGGGTTGCAGAGGAAGAAGGAAAGGGGACTGAATGGAGTTGACTTGGGAAGGGGTGATTGAATCTGCACATAGTGTCATATAAACGGTGTCCTCAACTGCTTAGGAGATTCAAGTGAATCTAGACTAGCAGAAGATCAAAACAGCTTCAAAAATTAACAGCCACTGGATAAAATATAGTCTCAATAGGTCCATTAAAGCAGCAATGGAAAGAATTATGTGTAAACCAAATGGAATTTTGACCTGAATACAAAGCTCTGAAGGTTATCAAAACCCCTTAACTAAACAAGAGCAGTGACCTTTGCCATTTCTGTAGTTAAAGGGAGGAGAAGTTAAATAAAAAGCTTAATTTGAGATCTAATTTCAGTTTTAACATGATCTTTGTTACAGAGGACATCTAAAATAGTAACACTTCCCACTGAGAGGAGAGCGTCATTGAAGTGGCCAAGGGGAAGGAGGCACAGGAAAACAACAATCTAGTCAGGAATGTGAAGCTACAGAGTGAGAGGGAACAGTTTCTTATTGGGATGATAGGTCCTTCTGAATCTGCTGAGGGTGAGCAATTCAGCAAAACCATGTTTATTCTGAAGTATTTGACTGGTAACTCCTACTGTCTTTCTCAGGCTCATCTTCTTCCAGACTATGTGGAAAATTTAGTGATTGGAAGGAAACTAATTAATCCTTAAATGATCCCTCATAATTTTCGAATTTCAAGTATCAATCGTAATTTCAGTGTAAATAAGTGAACAATTTGTGTTTTTTAAACAGTAGTAATTCTGCCTTTTTTTACCCTTTTGCTCAAGTCAACATAGTATTTTTGTCTCCTGATGCCAAATTTGCCTCTTTTTTTCAGTTTCACCTGATTTCTTTGAAACACTGAGTGTCTTTATCCAGGCTTCCACGTGTATAGAGTAGGCAGCTTCTATTTACTGCCGTTTGAAGGATGCACAGACCATACTCAATCCGAATAGTTTATCCACATGCCTTTACACGTCACTTTGTGCCTCTTCTGTCCAGGCAAAAATTCTGAGCACTAGAATAACTGATGAGCTCAATGATACCAACAATATCATCACCTCAAAAATGCGACTGTTAAAATACATGAACAATACCTTGGGGAAGAAAAAACTTGAGATTTCCATCAGATTTCTTCTATTAGAAAACAATCATGGTCTATATTGAGCTAATTGTCATCTTGAAAGGCAATAGGGAAGCTGAGTTTAAGAAAATGGGAATGTTTTACTCAGAGAAGCTGGGTTCCTTAGTAGGTATAAGTCCTATTGGATGTGAACGGGAGGAGAGGAAAATATAAAGTGAATTGAATAGAATGAGCCCAGGGAGGAATCTCCAATAAGACCTTTTGGTGAGAGGTTGTCATGCTGGTTTCATATCTCTCATTACATATTTTAGATACTATACCTCAAATATGAGATTGGAGGAGGAAGGACTATAGATGGAAGTAGTTTTAAAAATATTTAATGAGAAGCTATTAGGTAACAGATCCATTGTTGGGTATTATAGAGTAAAACATGAATAATATGTAGTTTTTGATCTCAAGGAGATCATGATCTAGTGGAGTAGAAGGACATTTTACAAAATAATAAATGGCACCATGTGAAAGTACAATACTATATCAATTCAGATCACAATGCTATGGAATTTGTTAATTACATTTGGAATGACCAGAAAATCTTCAGAGAGAGAGTAAAATTTCAGATGAATAGTGTTGGATGCATCAGCAATTTACCAGACAGAGAAGGAATGAGGTACATCCAAGAGCGGGCATGGAGGGATGAAAAGGCAGCATGTGTTCTGGGAAGAGTGAGTGACTCTGTTAGATGGAGAGTAGGGTTTATGGAGAGGAACAGTGGTGAAAAATGAGGTTGGTTGAGTAGATTGAAACTAGTTTATGCAGAGTCTGGAGTTCCTCACAGGATTTGGGGTAAATGATTTTTTAAAGTAGAGAAGAGACAGGGTCAGAACTTTTTCTGCAGAAAAACATGTTAAGGGAATGCCAAAAGTTACTCTTAAAGGGATAAGAAAGTAAGAGGAAATGTAGAGAAGAAAACCAAACTCCCACTTCACAAAATTGCCTACCTGTGCCTCAGAATGTGTTCTTCAGTGGATTTTATGCAGTTACTCTTTGCTTCAGGTCAATGCAGAACAATGAGAAGCAAAGGTGCCTGGAGTTGAGAACTAGAAAGATTTGGAAGATGAATTATGCTTTTGCTTTAAGGCCAAATTGGGCTTTTTTTTTTTTTTTATAATTTTATTTATTTATTTATTTTTTCCCCCAAAGCCCCAGTAGATAGTTGTATGTCATAGTTGCACATCCTTCTAGTTGCTGTATGTGGGACGCGGCCTCAGCAAGGCCAGAGAAGCGGTGCGTCGGTGCTCTGCCGGGATCGAACCCGGGCCGCCAGCAGCGGAGCGCGCGCACTCAACCGCTAAGCCACGGGGCCGACCCTAAATTGGGCTTTTTTAAGGCCAAAGATTTTCTGAGTATTTAATAAAGATAAAAAGTTATAAAAAATTTAATTTCTGGCCATTGAATGGGAACTGATTTGTGAATCTAGTACACCTTTAATAAGAAAAGTTTGTAGTCTAATATTCATGAGATTATCAGCTCCTTGAAAGAGAGCATTTCTAGAATGGGCCATGAAATATGACATCAGGTACTTGTGCTTTGTTTAATTAGGGAGTGTCACCAGCATCTGCCTATATCATGGAAAAATTTTGCAGTGATTTTTTTCTTGAGGGGGGAGAATGAAATCACAATTTAATGAAAGAGATATACTTTTCTATATGAAATACAGAATAACATATTTTCTCTCCACATTCTTTTCTATTATTTACAGAGGAATCCTACTGGATAATTGGACACATTATAAGAACACATTGAGTTATATGAAGTATACATGAATGCTATCCAGAAGCTAATTTTTTTATAACTCAAAACAGAAGGAAAAAACTGAAAATAATCTTGCTATGAATAGGAAAAAATCATTGGTTGTTAAATGTAATTTACAATTGTTGCAAATAATTTTCCATTCTTGAAAATTCCATTTGCTTGTTCAGTATTCAAATAAAAATTAATGCCTTAAGTGATAGGCAAGAAAGCCCAAACAATTTCACATGCCAAAGCAGCCAGTCTGTTTTAACACAGGTGCATAGATTCCATTGTTGTCGCCTATAGGTCATGATAACTGTTTTCTGCACGGCTTAGTGAAGGCCAAGGACAATGTGTTTGCACTACTGAGAAATCCATAGGGAAAAAAAATTAAAGAGGATTTCTTTCACTCTCTTCCCTCCCTCCCTCCTTACTGCCCTCCCTTTTTCTTTTTCTCTTTTCCTTCCTTTCTTTCTTTCTTTTTCCTTCCTTCCTCTCTTCCTGCCTCTTTTCCTTGTTTTAGTAAATATAAATGTGATGCATGTTCTTGGGAATAAATTTGAAGACAAGAATTACAAATAGAAGGAACTAAAAATTATCCATAGTCTCATTAGCTAGAGACAACAGCCATTAACATTATTTTTCCCTCTATTACTCTCAAGGAGTAAATTATCTGCATCTCTTGACCTTAGGTTATTGTTTTTAATTGCCTGAAGGCAAGGAACAAGATGAAGATAAGTGGCAGAGAGGAGAAATAGAGGGAAATTAGGTCTTTAGTATTGTTGAGCCAACAGATTAACCAACTTTCAGATATGCCACATTTTAATCAGTCAATGGATCTCTTTTGTTCTTGTTATTTAAGTCTTTCTGAGTGTGGTTTCTGTTGCTTGTATCATATTCTCTTAACATGCATGTGTTTCTTCCTTATCCAAACATCCACTCAGTTTTAGGTGTCAGATCCATCATCAGGAAGGGTTCTCAAACATTAGCATGCATCAGAATCACCTGGAAGACTTGTTAAAACAGATTGCTAGGCTCATCCCCGTAGTTTCTGATTTAGTAGATCTTGGGTGAGAATTTCTATTTTTAACAAGTCTCCAGGTGATGCTGACAGTGTTGGTCCAGGTACCACCACCAAGAATCGCTAATCTATGCCAGCAAGCCTAGGATAGAAGTGGTACTATTTTAGTTGACAAGACCTTGGAAGACACAACTTTTATAATAATGGAACTTCTTCATTCATAAAACTATATGTAATTTTTTTTTTCAGGGAGAGGAGGGGGAATATTCCTTTTTAGTTGTGAATTAAAGGCAAAACAAAATTAAAAAAAAAAACCAATGAATCAACAAGGTGTTACTTGATATAAATGTCAAGGTAAATCCAAAGGATTCCTGGGTTGAGAAACTCATAGTCTGGTGAAAGAGCACATTTGAGGTGTAATGGGTAACGGCTGGAAGAAATATTCTTTAGCTTTCTGGAGGGTATGTGTGTGGGCGCTCTGTAGGCTTCTGCGTTACTTTGGGGACCCAGAGGATAAGAGAAAGAGGGAAAGAAAAATTCCACATTTGAGGTGAGCATATTTGTACATATTTTCTCTCTCTGCTTATTCCCCATCCATTGCCCAAACATCAATATACCTGCTCACCTTACTTGCAGAAAACAAATGCAATTCAATTTTTCCATGACTTTCTATCTCTTGACTATTTTCAACAACCAAGGCTCATTCGAAGACTTGTAATTGTATTTCTCTGTAAAAAATATGAATTACGTAGCAAATCTCAGAGATTTCCTATTAAACAAAGAGAAAAATTTCACAATATTGGTAAGAGTGTGTGTATATGCCTTTCTGTATATACTGAAGGAAACTAAAATAGACAAAAAACAGCCTGAATTTTCCTCTCAGGGTATGGTAATAACCCCCTTTACTGTTGTTCCCTGTACTTCTTCAATGATATTCAGTTCTGTCCCTTTTCTCTTTGTCAACAACTTCAAAACACACTCTTCGTAAAAAGGAGTTGGAGTGGTACTAAAAATACACAGGTTACATCACAATAAGGCAAATGGTCAGGACCTGGCTTGTTCTGTCTGTGGAAAGGAAACTGTTATTGGTTTTGACAGATTAAGTGGCCCCATGGAAATGCAAACTCTGTGTTTAAAATCCAAGTGAGCTGTCCACACATTATTCACTGAGGTTAGAGAGGGCTTGCCTCATCAGTATTCAGCACTCTATCTTAAGATGAAAGCAGAAAAGAAACTTCCTGGGATGGAGAGGAAATAGAAGAAATCTCATCTGAGTCCAAAGACCGACATCATTTACTCATATCCAACTTCCATTGACTTCCATCAACTTCAGCGTCTCATCAGGAAGAATTTGGCTGGAAGATAGAATTTTGAACTTCACTAGCAGTATTACAAGTGGATCAAGCCTTATAATAATGAGTTTAATATCTTGGATGCGGAAGGAATAATTGGATTCTAGCAACTCTTTTAAATGTTATTGGCTTACTGAATTTTATTTTTTAAACGTAAATTTTAAAGTAGGTATATATTATATATAGCTATATAGATGCAAAGACCCAAAAGTATACAATATCATGGCAGAGTTGCATAAAAGCTTTCAAATTATGGATTGAAGGAGTTTGACATACTAGTCAAAATAAGGAATGTGCATTATGATTCATTTGGTTATGAGAATAGCACCAGGTTCTCAAATTTGACCCTTTCACCATATGTGTTTCCTTTCTCTATCTCTTCTTTGTCAGTCCCCAAATGAACAATAAGTGAATAATAATAACAATAGCAATAATATTAATACTGTTACTTAATATTTAGTTAACATAAATTGGGTTTTCACTATGGGCCAATGTAGGTTTTGCGTGCGTTATCACATTTATTCTTACTGCAACCCAATGATGTAGATAATATTATTATCCTCATTTTAACAATGAGGAAACAAAAGTCTAGAGAAGTTAAATAAATTTTCCAGATCACATACCCAGAAGTAGGGACAGAAAATCAAACCCAGCTGTGCCTCAAATAAAAGTTCACGAGCATGCTGCATTAGTTTGCACAGAGACCATGGAATCCTTCTGTCCTTTTCTACTCAAAGCAGATTAAAGCAAAGTCTCCTTGTCTGACATGGAAATTACGTGCATCAAAGCAGCATCAGCCCCAAAGGCATAGTTATTAGCAACCAAGCATAAACGTGTTATGCGATTTTAAAAGATTTAGGTTAGTGTAAATAACTGTGATATTCAGGAATTTTAATTCTTAAAACAAAAAGATACTTATCCCGAGGTTTTATGGAAACTCCTCTTAATCTGCTTTTTTCAAACCTATTTCATTTAGATATGCATAATGAGAAATGAAACCACAACTGTTATGACTCCGTTTTAAACAGTACTGGGAAATGGCATATTTCCTCTCCCTTATGTTAAGGAATACAGAGAACAAACAAATTAACTTAGTTTCTTGCTTCAGGAAATACTTGATCTTGAACGATAAACCTGTAGTCCAACGAAAACACATAGTGTATTTGTTTAGACTAACAGCGTATTCATCATCAAGATACTTCAAGATCCTTGCCTCATTGTTGAAAAGTCTGATGCCATAAACTGCCTAATCACAATCAGTTCCTTATTTTGTAAGAAAAACTGTAAAATTATCCAGCCCAAGCTCTAAAATCTTATCAATATTTTGGCCTATTTTTCCATTTTGAGGCACTATACTAAAACCCTGCCAAGATCTATTGATTTTGTTAACATATCTCCAGCTGCTCAGAGCTTGGGCTCTGAAATAAAACTGGTTGGGTTAGAATCTTGGTTTAGCAGCTTATCAGTTGTGTCATCTCAGTAACTCATTTAAACCTCTCCCAATATTGGCTTCCTCTGTAAAATTGGGTTAATGCTATTGCTTTCTTCAGTGGGTTATTGTGAGTTAAACAAAATAACAAATGTAGAAGCCTTAGGACAGTGACTCAATACTCAATAACATTGTTATTTTTCCCACTTCTACCTAAGGCTTTCATCAGAAAAGAATGTAAATAATCTTTCTGTTTTAGTTTCACCTCTTGTTCAGTTGATTTCATTCTCTGTCTAACCTTTTTTTATGTCCCTTCTTCCTGCATTCTCATTCGTTCAAGTGCTCATATACTACACCTGTAGACAACGGGAGCTTCATTATGGATCTTTCCTCATCCCCTCCCTCAATATGACCTTCATTATTTTTTGCCCTATCTTAGAGCTTTCTCCTTGATGTGATAATGTTGATATGACTGAATTGACGCCTGTAGATAATATTGATCTTTTTTCAGCAAATATGTTTATACTTGAGCAGGTATCTTCAATGCTCTCACTGGTCAGCCTGAAGTCCACTTCATTGTCACAGCTAGTACTAACAATCTTCCTAGGTGGCCAAAAGGTTCCAGCCCTTTTCAGACAAGTAGAAAGGTTCAGACACAAACTTAAGGAGAAAGACACTTTACTTTTATAAAGTAGACCCTGATGGTTTATGGGATTTATTCAGCCGGCTGGGTCTGGGTCACTTAGGGACATGTTTGAGGTCAATGCTGCCGCTTGGAGTCTTGTTGATAGTAGCCTTACTAACATGCTGAATAAGAAAAATTGAACAGATTTGGTCCCAGTGTCCGTCAGTTAAATCAATAAGATTGGCTAATGCAGTGGTGTACTCATGGGAAATTTCTGCAAAAGCCAAGATGGTACAGAAATGAGTGAATACTGTTGGAGAGTGCTCCATATGTCATTCATGTTTTTGAATGTGTGGAAAGTATTGAAAGTCTATTGATAAGCACATTTAATACTTGTTCTTCTCTCCTTTTCTCTCAAGGTAAAGGATTTGCAAATAGGATTTTCAAAGAGTAATACTATTACTCCACTACTAGCTTATATTAACTGTTCAGAACATAGAGGACCTTTTTTTCCTCTTATTTTGTGAATGAAGAACCTTGAAAAATTGTCTTCTGGAGCAAGTACTTATGCGCAACAGCTGAATTTTCTTTTCTTTTTTTTTTTTTTTTGTGAGGAAGATCAGCCCTGAGCTAACACCCATGCTAATCCTCCTCTTTTTGCTGAGGAAGACCGGCTCTGAGCTAACATCTATTGCCAATCCTCCTTTTTTCCCCCAAAGCCTCAGTAGATAGTTGTATGTCATAGTTGCACATCCTTCTAGTTGCTGTATGTGGGATGCGGCCTCAACATGGCCAGAGAAGCAGTGTGTCGGAGCAGGCCCTGGATCCGAACCCGGGCCGCCAGTAGTGGAGTGCCCACACTTAACCGCTAAGCCACGGGGCTGGCCCCAACACTGAATTTTCAGCGCATAAAACAAACTGTATACCATCAAGGGGTTCAGTACGGAACGCTATGGTGAGCCAGATGCAACAAAAGAATCAGGTTGATAATATAATAATACCAATGGTTTTCATTGTTGTTTAATCACGAGATTAATCAAAGACTGAAAGAAACAGAATGAAAGTCAGGTGTAAAGCCAGGAGAGTGAAGAAAGCAGAGAATCCGAGAGGTTAAGAGCAGGCTCAGAAACTAGGAGCTAGGAATTAAGTTAAGCCTTTGTCTCTTAGGGCTCTCTGCCTCCAAAACAAGGAGGACTTCAAAGTTTTCATCTGATTCCCACTAATATTAGTAGATCTCTGTCCCAGGGGTCAAACAAATTGTGTACAGGTCCATGCACCAGAATGCTAGATGACAGTAAATATTAAATATTAAGTATTATTTAATATTTAACTGAATATTAAACTGAAGTCTTATCTGTTGGGAGATAATTCTCCATGGGTCTTTCACATTTCTGCATGTATTGTGAGCAAAGTCACCACTGGCTTTTGTTCTGGATTATCTGTTCACAGATGTTTGTATAGTGAAGTGCCTTGGATAATAGAGATAGTATCTCCCTCAGGAGCAGAGGACATGTTTGTTTACTGTCCACTTTAAAAACAATATTTCTTTCCAGGGCAAATCAGCAAGACTTGCCTGCAGCCCATTATACAAGATTTGGGTTTTCTAACTTGCAAGTAGAGTAAAATCTCAGCACTTTCACAGTTCTTAACACCATCTAATTCAATTTAATCTATCCTGCAATGTATGTTTCCTAGCTATATAAGAGAGGTGCTAACTGTTTCCATCCTGGATGGTCATTGTGCTCCTCCGGTAATCTCCTCCCCTTCCCCCACCACCAGCACTGTAGAAAAGAAGTTGGCCAAATCCTTGGTCCTTATTTCCAATATGTAAATGCATTCTGGGTAGGGAAGCTCACAACCTTGTCTTTACTTTGTTTCCTGGAACATTTCTGTCCAGTGTGCTGACTAGTGTTCCCCACCCAAATCCTAAACACTGTTCCAAACACACTCTGTAAGTTGGAGTTTAGGTCCATTTTGCAAAATCTAATCCACAAAATCCAGTTCATTGACTTGACAATTTCCTGAATGATCAGTTATACAAATTTGCATGTTTTTTAATCCATATATTATGTTTTATAGCTCTTCTTAAGAAAGTTCTATTTGGTTTTCCATGATTTCTCTGCACCTAAAGCTTGTGGGAACAGGGGCAAAGAGTTGGGGCTACTCTCCTTAAGGAAAGGCCAGAGAAAAAACCATTATGGAAATTGGCTTTTGGCAAATTAGAGCTCGGTGAAATGGTGTATTTCCTGCAATTTCAGACAGTTAATGGTAAAAGAGGGCCCTCCAACTTTTACTCAAAAAGTATGAGGAGGAGAATTTAGTGCCTAATAATTTGTAGAATAAAAGCAGGCTGGAGGAGGACAAAACAACAGGGGTACTTGTCACTGCGCATCTCACATACTTACAGATAGAGAGATCTGCATTCAGAAAAAGTGTTGTCCAGTTATGTATAAAGTAGTACCGGCTTCTTAGGGTGATAGCATTATAGTCGTCTTAATATAGATAAAATTGGCTTATGCTGGCAAGTAAAGGATTCTAGGCCAGCAACTGTGCAAATCCTAGAAGGAAGTATCTCATTGTGGCTTTGATTTCCATTTCCCTAATGGCTAATGAAGTTGAGCATATTTTCTTGTACTTATATAAGGCCATTTATATATCTTCTTTGAAGAAATGTTTATTCAAATCATTTGCCTATTTTTAATTGGATTATTTATCTTTTTATTATGAGTTGTAAGAGTTCTTCACATAATCTATACAAGTCCCTTGTCAGACATATGGTTTACAAATATTTTCTCCCATTTTCTGGGTTGTAGCTGCCTTTCTTTATGTTATCCTTTGAAGCACAAAAGTTTTAAATTTTGATGAAGTCCCATTTGTCTATTTTTTCTTTTGTTGCTTGTGCTTTTGATGTTATATTTGAGAAATCATTGCCTATTTTAATGTCATGAAGATTTACTCCTGTTATTTCTTCTAAAAGTTTTATTCTTTTAGCTTTTACATTTAGATCTTTTTTCCATTTTGAGTTAATTTTTGTGTGTCATATGAGAGGGGGATCCAGCTTCATTCCTTTACATGTGGATATTCAGTTGTCACAGCACCATTTTTTTGAAAAGACTCTTTTTTTCCTATTGAATTGTCTTGTTGAAAGACAAGATTTTAACCTTTGTTGAAAATCAATTGGCCATAAACATGCCGGTTAACTTCTGAACTCTTAATTCTATTCCATTGATCTATATGTCTTTCTTTATGCTAGTCCCACATTATCTTGTGTATTGTAGCTTTACAGCAAATTTTGAATTTGGGAAGTATGTGTCCTCCAATCTTGTTCCTTTTTTCAAGATTGTTTTGGCTATTCAGGGTCCCTTGCATTTCCATATGAATTTTATGGTCAGCTTGTTGATTTCTGCAAACAAGAAACTGAGATATTCATAGGAATTGCATTGAATTTGTACATCAGTTTGAAGAATATTTCCATCTTAGGTCTTTCTACTTCTTTAGATATTCTTTAAGTTCTTTCAACA
Organism: Diceros bicornis minor; assembly: GCF_020826845.1. Taxonomy (NCBI): domain Eukaryota; kingdom Metazoa; phylum Chordata; class Mammalia; order Perissodactyla; family Rhinocerotidae; genus Diceros; species Diceros bicornis. The sequence continues at coordinate 50,872,193 of NC_080745.1, read as the reverse complement.
GAGTTTTAGAGTTTTCCTAGTATGAGTTTTGCACTTCTTTCATTAAATTCATTCCTAAGTATTTTATTATTCTTGATGCTATTGTATATGGAATAGTTTTCTTAATTTCATTTTTATATTGTTCATTGATAGTATAAAAATCCAACTTATTTTGTACATTGACCTTGACTACTGAGACCTTGTTAAACTTGTTTATTAGTTCTAACAGTTGCGTGTGTATTCCCAAAGATTTCCTATATATAAGATCACGTCACCTGTGAATAGAGATAATTTTACTTCTTAATTTCCAATAATGATGCCATTTTTTTTTTCCTAATTGCCTTGGCTATAACATCCCATATAATGTTGAATAGTAGTGGTGAAAATGGGCATTCTTCTCTTGTTTCTGATCTAGGGAGAAAGCTCTCTGTCTTTCACCATTGGATATCTATGGCATTTCCACAGATGCTCTTCATCAAGTTGAGGTTGTTCTCATCCATTATTAGTTTGCTGAGTGTTTCTATCATAAAGAGCTGTTGGATTTTGCCAAATGCTTTTTTTGCATGTAATGAAATGATCATATGCTTTATTCTATTGATATGGTGTATTACATTAGTGGGATTTTTGTATGTTTAACCAATCTTCATCACTGGAAAAATTCCACTTTGTTGTGTATAATATTTTTTATATGTTACTGGATTTGGTTTGCTAGTATTTTCTGGAGGATTTTTATGTCCATATCCATTGCAATATTGGTTTATAGTTTTCTTTTCTTGATGTCTTTTTCTGGTTTCGGTATCAGGGTAGCACTGGTCTCAAAGAATGGGCTAGGAAGTACCCCTCTTCTTCTATATTTTGGAACAGTTTAAAGAATTGATATTAATTCTTCTTTAAATGTTTTGTAGAATTCATCAGTAAAGCCATCTGGGCTAGGGCTTTTCTCCGTGTGATGTTTTAAAAATTCCTAATCCAATTTCACTTATTATAGGTCTATTTATATTTTCTCTTTCTTCTTGAGTGAGTTTTGGTAGTTTGTGTCTTTCTTGTAATTTGTCTGTTTCATCTAAGTTATCTAAATTGTGGAATACAATTGTTAACATTATTGCCTTATAATTTTTTTTAAATTTATTTCTGTAATGTCAGTAGTAATGTCCTAACTCTTAAGTACTTCACAACTCTGTAATCCCTTAGATATTTCACATTTGTGCACTATACATCCCTCTGTGTTTTATGCTTCATTTAGCTTTCTATCTCCTAAAGAGCACCTTTGAGTTACAGATATGATCATGAGGACTGTCAAAATGCATATGTCAAACTGGTTTATTTCCTAAATTCTACTTTACTGAAAGCATAAAAGGAATGAGATTTTCTTAGATACTTGACAATAGTTCTGGAAATACTGCGAAGTATAAGAACCATCTATGTATAGATGTTAAAATTGGGTGCAACAAAAGGTTCTGTTACTTACAATACATTGTTCTTTCTCAAAGGATGAGAAAATCTTGTAATTACAAAAGTAAATCATAAAACGTGTAAAATAACCATGTTTGATAAAAGCTATATATTACAATATATGATAAATACCTTAGAGAGCTAGAGATTAAAACTAAACAGATTTGTGAGAAAAACAATTGGGCAAGTTTATTATATTTTCAGATTTAGCTCCTAGCCAGAAGTTTTTACTGACCATTCCTCTATGCTAGACTTATTTGTTTATTGTAAAAGCCTCTATTTTTCTGGCTTACGGCATTAGTTCTATAGTTTGAACAGTTATATCCTTGGTAGATTAATGGGGTAGGCTGAATAATGCTGCATCCCCCAAGAAATATGCAATCTAATCCCTGGAACCTGTGAATGTTATTTTACCTGGCAAAAAAAAGAGCTTTGCAGATGTTTGCAGATGTTTTTAATTTAAGGATCTTGACATGGGGAGATTAATTTGGATATTATCTGGGTGGGTCCAAAATCCAATCACAAGTATCAGTATAAGAGGAAGGCAGAGGGAGAGTTGACACACATCTAGAAGAGAATGCTCTGTGACCACAGAGGCAGAGATTGAAGTGATTCTGCCAGAAGCCAGAGAATGCCAGCAGCCACCAGAAGCTAGAAGAGGCAAGGAACCGAATGACTACTAAAGCATCTGGAGAGAGCACAGCTCTGCTGACACTTTGATTTTAGCCCAGTGATACTGACTTCAGACTTCTGACCCCCAGAATTGTGAGCAAATAAATCTCTGTTGTTTTAAGCCACCAAGTTTATGGTAATTTGTTACAATAGCCGCAGGAAATGAATATAGTAAACTAATGATTCTGAGCAAAATTTCAAAGTCAGAAGATTTGTCTTCAGTTCTTTTTCTATCCACTTTCTTGGTCATTGCATTGCCATGAGATTCAATGCCTTTCATTCTGTTCCTGGCTGCCCAGTACAATAGGATTGCAGAAGGAGTAATAAAATTGCATCTCCGTGCTCAGCTGCCACAAGGCAAAAATAGCTAGAACTATCAGCCTAAGATTCTTCCATCCAAGTTCAAGGGAGCAACTGAAACATCTCTAGTGTGCCTGTATATGGATTTGACTCCTTTTTTTATTCATAATTCATATTGGTTGCTATTTTCTCCTGTACCATTCAAGACCTTTCCACTTATTCTCTGGTCACTGTGTTGAATTTCAGCGAAGACTTTATTCTTGATGTACCTCGTCCTGTCATCCAAATTGTCTCCCAGTGTTGAAGTAGCATTTTTTAAGACTATTATTTTAGAGCAGTTTTATGTTTACAACAAAGTTGAGAGAAATGTACAGAGATTTATCATATACTTCCTGCCTCACATATGTATAGCACCCCTCCTTATCAACATCACTCACCAGAATGGTACATTTGTTACCAAGGATGAACCTACATTGCTACATCATTATCACCCAAAGTCCATAGTTTACCTGAACGTTGCCTCTTGGTGTTGTACATTCTATGAGTTTGGACAAAAGTATAATGATATATATCCATTAATATAATATCATACAGAGTAGTTTCACTGCCCTGAAAGTCTCCCATGCCGAGTCTATTCATCTCCCACTCCCAATCTCACTCCTGGTAACCACTGATATTTTTATTATCTTCATAGTTTTCCCCTTTCCAGAATGTCATATAGTTGGAACTATACAGTATATAGCCTTCTCAGATTGCTTTCTTTCACTTAATAATATGCATTTAATGTTCCTCCATACCTTTTCATGGCTTGATAGTTCATTCCTTTTTAGTGTTGAATACTATTCCTCTGCTGTCTGGACATACCACAGCTTATTTGTCCATTCACCTACTGAAGGACATCTCGATTGCTTCCAAGTTTTGTCAGTTACAAATAAATCTGCTATAAACAACCATATGCAGGTTTTTGTGTGGACATGCATTTTCAACTCATTTGGGCAAATATCGACGAGTGAGATTGCTGGATCACATGGTAAAAATATATTTGGTTTTGTAAGAAACTGCCAAACGGTCTGCTAAAGTGGCTGTACCATTTTGTATTCCATCTAGCAACGAATGAGAGCTCCTGTTGTAGAGATGCAAGAGCAGAAACTGCCCTGGGAACCAGTGCCTGGGTAGGAAAACCTGAGAAGGCAACATAAAAAAATGAAGATCAAAAAAAGTGAAGGAAGTGAGGGAACAAGCCAAGAAGATACATGGAGGAAGAGAATTCCAGGCAGAGGAAACACAAAATATAAAGACTTTGAAGTGAGTGTGGTCTGTTTGGTGTCTTCAAGGAACACCACAGAGTTACGGGCTGGAGTAGAGTAATGATGGCAAGAAAAGTAGAAGATGACATCAGAAAGATATTGACAGATAAGATTGTGTACAGTCACAAAGGTAAGGACTCTGCTTTTATGCTGAGTTAAAAGGTTTTCAGCAGAAGTGAAAAACTGAAGAGTTTTTAGCAGAATTGAAAACTCTGGTGTGACTTTGGTATTAACAAGATAATTCTGGCCACAATGTTGAGAATACGCTCTATTCTCAGGGGATAAGGGGAAAAGCAAAGAGCTCCCTGTTTCTGACTAGCATTAACATAAATGTTTCTGCCATTGAGGAGTCATTTGGAAACCACAACAGCTCTAGCAGTGTTATTAAGGATCCAAAGCACTCTGTATGAACATACATCTGGTTCTGTGATGGAAAGCTTTAGATGAGTGCAAGGACTGTTGCTTACTACTCTCCTGAGGGTCAATTCTCTGTAGATGATACCAGCATTGGGTTGAGGAAGTAGATCATCTGGAAAAGACAAATTTATTTACAGGTCGAGGTAAACTCAGCTGAGAATGAAAATGAAGTTCAGATATGGCACCCACCAGACAGGAATGATTGTATGGTAAGCATTTTCTCTTTATTCAGGAAGTTAGAAATAAGCACTGAAGCAGAGAAATAATTTGGGTAGTCCAAATCCTTAGAAAATGTTGAGAGGTGTCTATTTATGTTGCTATTACAGCTAAGCCTTTAGAAATGACTGAAGCATTTGCTTCAGATAATGCCCTGATATTCCATACATTGAACATTCTTATCACAGGGGAGTTCTGGTAAAAAGAAACTCAATACTTAAAAGGCTAGAGTTCAAAGAACCCATAAATAAGTATTTCTCAAGTACCTATGATCAGTGATATAGAAATAGTATTTGTGGCCACTAATTAGGTAATGCATAGAAATACAGTCATGCACCATATAACAGCATTTCAGTCAATGACGGACTGCATATTGATGGTGGTCCCATAAGATTATAATGGAGCTGAAAAATTTCTATCACCTAATCACTTGTAGCTGTCACAATGTCATAGTACAAGGCATTACTCACGTGTTTGTGGTGATGCTGGTGTAAATAAATCTTCATGTCCTTCAGGAGGTGTTCCAGAAAAAGCCATTGTTATCATAGGAGATGGTGGCTCCATACATGTTATTGTCCCTGAAGACCTTCCAGTGGGGCAAGAAGTGGAGGTGCAAGACAGTGATATTGATGATCCTGACCCTGTGTAGGTTTAGGCTAACGCATGTGTTTGTGTCTTAGTTTTTAACGAAAAAGTGTAAAAAGTAAAAAAAAAAATTAAAAATAGAAAAAGATTATAGAATAAGCATATAAAGAAAGAAAATATTTTTGTACAGCTGTATGATATATTTGTGTTTTAAACTAAATGTTGTTACAAAAGAGTTAAAAAGTTAAAAAATTAAAAGTTTACAAAGTAAAAATGTTATAGTAAGCTAAGGTTAATTTATTATTGAAAAAAGAAAATTTTTTTTATAAATTTAGTGCAGCTTAAGCATACAGTGTTTATAAAGTCTACAGTAGTCACAGTGATGTCCTAGGCCTTCACATTCACTCACCATTCACTCACTGACTCACCCAGAGCAACTTCTAGTCCTGCAAGCTCCATTCATGGGAAGTGTCCTATACAGATGTACCATTTTGTTCCTTTTCTTCTCTTTTTTCTGTGAGTAAGACTGGCTCTGAGCGAACATCCATTGCCAATCCTCCTCTTTTTGCTGAGGAAGATTAGCTCTGAGCTAACATCAGTGCCCAACTTCCTGCATTTTGTATGTGGGATGCCTCCAGAGCATGGCTTGATGAGCGATGCGTAGGTCCGCACCCAGGATCTGAACCCACGAACTCTGGGTCACTGAAGCGGAGTGCACAAACTCCACCACTACCGGGCCAGACCCCCATTTTTTTTCTTTTATACCATATTTTTACTGTACCTTTTCTATGTCTAGGTATGTTTAGATACACAAATACTTACCATTGTATTACAATTGCCTACAGTATTCAGTACAGTGACAGGATGTATAGGTTTATAGCCTAGGAACAATAGGCTATACCATGAAACCTAGGTGTGTAGTAGGCTATACCATCTAGGTTTGTGGAAGTACACCCTATGATGTTCGCACAATGACAAAATCGCCTAACGACACATTCGTCAGAATGAATCCACATTGCATGTGTTAAATAATGCATGACTGTAATGCAAAGTAATTTGCAAATGAACAAAAAAATTTCTATTATCCCAGAATAAGGGTGGAAGATAGTGGAATCTTGAGTGCACACAGAGAGCCAAGTTTGCATGATTTTTATGTTCTCTTTTGAGGTTACTTTTGATTTTCTTTTTCATAATTGTGAGGACACCTTCAAAAGATTGATTAATCTCTGCAGCTCTGCAACTCTGCCTCTGTCTCCTTCAAATGCTGTTAGAAATCTGTTAACTTACTTTCATTTTCAGGTATTTGTATGTCAACTGTGTATGCTTAATTATTTGATTATTCTAAGTCTGATTATTCATTTCAGTATTTCTCATTTTATTAGCTGAGTTTTTGGTTATTTATTCTATTTTTATTCCTGCTTTTGTTCGCCTTTTGTTGTATATTTCTTTGAAATATTTCCAAGAGCAAGGCAATGACACTTGATAGCACAAAAATTGATTACATATTTTCTTCTTTCTGTTTGAGAAAGAGCAGTTTCTAAAAACTGTTGTTTATAAAACTAACTTCTCTCTTTTTCAGCTTTTGCCTTATGCAAATCAGCTGTAACCAAAAGCAAAATTTCAAATTATGTGTTAGGAAACAATCTGTAGCGAGTTAAATGCTATTTTTGTTACTAATACTTTCATTATTTTAGATATGAAAAGGTGAATCTCACAAGTGCTGAATTGTATGTAAGGTCAACAAATGTTAAGGAAATGGTGAAAAGTACATTTAACTTAGATAAACATAATTCAAGGTTGTTCAATTCTGCTACATCCTGTTGGTCAAAGCAAGTCACAAGGCCAGCTGTAATCAAGGGGAGGGAAAACAGACTCTACCTTTTAATAGGAGAAACAATATGTTGTCCTCATTTAGTATTTGTTGAGTTGAACAATATCTTTAGAACCCCATGTTACTTCCCTTCCTTTGAAAAAACAGTACTTTCCCAGGTTATTCTACAGCCTCACAGGCAATGTTGCTCTCTAACATTCACCTGAGTGAAGTGTCAAGTCATTTGTTTTATTTATTTTCTATTTCCTCTACATCAAGGATAAAACTTTCATTTGTGTGTCTCTTATTGCAGGCAAATTGCTTCCTTAGTGGAGGTGACCCCATCACTGATGAACCTCTGTGTTCCAATGATCATATTTAAATGATCCTACAAGGCTTTAAACCAAGTGCTCATTGAAATGAAGAGATGGGAATGGGTATAGGTTGTATTCTTTATCAGTGTTATTCTGATTTGACTGCACATAGTTTTCTGAAAATTAAACAACATAAATAATGGACTGAAAAATTCTCTTTAAAGAGACTAGCTCCATTTTATAAAGAATTTGTTTTGTTTAAGGTCACGAGAACTGCTTTTACTAAAATTTCTGTGTAGTTGCAATCCAAAAACTATGTTTAAGAACTGACAAAGTATAGAATAATTAATGTAGACACATGTTTGTCCTTTGCAATTATGAAACAAGAGGAGTTCTGGGGACAGCAGCTTTCTTCTCCTCTTGGGCAAATTTTTCTTCTAATTTTGAGTTGGGATCCTACAGCCATTCATTTACATGTAGAACACTATTCAGAAAAGGATCACCACTGGAATATGCTTGTATTTTTATACTTCAAGATGCACTATGTTCTAGGAGGTAAGAGTTTGACCTTTAAAGGGAGGTTAAACTGAGTTTGAACTCTGAATTTTACACTTACTAGCTATGTGACCTTGGACAAATTACTAAATCTCTCAAGACCTCATTTTCTCCATTTATAAGATGTAAATAATTAATGATAATTGTCCAAGAGAACATTTAATGATTTTAAATAACAGTGGTGGAAAATAGCCTAGCAGAGTGCCTGCCACAGAGAACATATTTATTATTATTGCTATTACCATAGTTTCTTTTCTTTATATATTCTCTTTAGGGCTATATTTTGCACATTACAGCAAAGAATATTAGCAATTTTAGGAGAAGCATGCCGAATTGTGGGAGGGAAGTATTTGTTTTCTTTGAATGTTTGAGCGAGGAAATGTACTCTTTCCTTATACTACTTAAAATTTATTTATGGGAATAACTGTGAGGACATGGAATAAACACCATATTCAAATAAACACCATATTCTATAGCTTTTACCCACACATTCCCAAGAACTTTTTTTGTGTGTGTGAGGAAGATTAGCCCTGAGCTAACATCCATGCCCATCTTCCTCTACTTTATATGGGACGCCACCACAGCATGGCTTGACAAGTGGTGCATTGGTCTGCGCCTGGGATCCAAACCCGTGAATCCTGGGCCACTGAAGTGGGGCACACAAACTTAACCGCTACACCACGCTTTTTTTAATTTATAGAAAATGTGTTTCACTTTTTGGAATAAAAAAACTGACTTATTTTGAATATGATAATTTCTAATTTTGTTTTATTTATTTGTCTTCTTTTTACCTCTTCAAGAAAGGAGCTAAAGTATTTTGATAGTCATAGTTCCAAAAATTTATTTTTAATTATGTTAAAATGCAGAACATTTCATATACTTTATATCATCCTGTATAGGACCTTGTTAATCTTCCTTCTGTGTTTACAGTTTTCATACAAGCTCTGCTGAAGTGAGTCTTCTAGTTTTTTAACACAACTCAAAATTCTACTTCCAATATTTTAATCCTATTTTTTTGGAACTCATTTAAAACTCATTTGAAAACTTATTTGAAACATTATTTTTATTGATCCAGATATTCTGCTAAGTGCCTAAATGAAAACATTTAATAAACACTCAAGTGTGATTCTTGCTCTCAGAGTTTCTAATCCACTAACAGTAATATTAACAAAATCTAAAATAACTTATGGATTAATTTGTACAATATTTTCAGAGAATAATTTCATGAGGTAGGTAAAGTGCAGTATGTATATTCTTATTAACATATAGAACCCAAGGGTTAGAGAGATGAACTTATTGCCCAAGTTTCAATAGCTTTAAAGATGTATCGAAGCCTAAAATGCAGGTCTTTTGAATCCGACATTAGTGGTTGTTCACACAACAATCATTAGGATAGATTTCATTCTTCATTCATCTTTAGGATCCATAATGATTAAATATACTGATTATGATCACATGTTTATTCACTGGCAGATGTACCATTTGGATTTGATTTCTTGGACTTCAAATCTTGTGTTTGACTAAATGCTAACTCCTTTTGAACAGTATAATGATCTCTTAAGTATATGTACCAGATTTCACTGGCCATTTTTCTGTCCGGGGAATTTCAACACCATTCATTTTTTTTCTTAGTAAAACACAGCTGTTTAATTATTATAATGATGAGTAAAATCTCTCTCCTCTGTCTCTCCCTCTGTGTATGTGTATCTATTCGTGCTGAAAGGTTTCAGTTTACAATTAGCTTTTGTTTTCTCCACTTTTTGCTGAGAATTAGCCACACTTTCTACCATAATTTTGTCCTGTATTTTTCTTTCTACTCAAACACTTTCCAAATTCACCATTTTTCTTTATTAGACACTCATGTTAATTCTTTAGTTAGCATATCTCCAACCTCAATTAATGGAAAATATCCTTAGGAATTGAGGTTGTAACAAAAAGTTCTTCAAAATGATTCTCCCCTAGATCTGCAACTGGGTTCTTAGAGTTTTCACCCACTGACTCCATGGTTTACCTCATTGAAGGCTTGTTGACTTACCTTTATTCTCAGAGATAAGCTCCCAACTTTCTCTTTTGAGAGTATCTAATGGAGAATGAGTTTGATAGTTGTACATATGTGTTGTGGGGAGATACATAGGAAATAGAGAGACTTAAGACTATAGCTCTATATTCATATCATAAATACCCATTTCAATGGAAAGTGAGAATAACATGGGCTACTGAAAATCAGATAGTTTACTTTTGTGGAATAATCTTTGACTCTTTTGATGACAAATAATCAAGGCCCACCAAGCTAGCTCAAATAAAGTGAGTTTACTGTAATGAAACACACAAAGCAATAAACAGAATCTCATGAAAATTCAAGGAAGAATGTAACAAAGATACAACTCACAGATACTGAAGCTGGATGCTGGTCTCAATTTGAGGAAATTCTAGAATACTACAGTAGCAAAGATTAAGATATAATATTAGGGACCGGCTGGTGGGGCAGTGGTCAGGTGCGCGCGTTGCGCTTCAGTGGCCCGGGGCCGCGGGTATCACCTGCCATACACCGATTCACCGCTTGTCAAGCCATGCTGTGGTGGCATCCCACATAAAGCAGAGGAAGATGGGCATGGATGTTAGCCCAGAGCCAATCTTCCTCAGCAAAAAAAGACGAGGATTGGCATCGGATGTTAGCTCAGGGCTGATCATCCACAAAAAAAAAAAAAAAGATATAATGTTAGTACTATTGCATTTATGTGTCTAATCAAAAACCTAGTGATTCCTTTTCCTATCGTACTTTAATTGAGAATTTCTTGTTTATCTCCTGATTGTATGATTAAGAGATGGAATTTGTTAGATTTATCTATATTTCTACATTAGGCCATAGCTACTGACCAGCTATGAATGAAATGCTCAAAAGACAGAACTTTTCATGGTTTAAAAGCTGTGGCTCAGGGAGTCACGTGATTTAAAATGGCTTCCTATACCTCATGTCAGTTTCAATAAAGGCTCTGAGAGGTCATTTCTCCTAAAAGGAGACTCCTATGGGAACAGGGACCGTGCCTAACACAGTTAGAACAATAAGTTACAAATACTTTATGTTTTCATGTCAGAGAAATGGCACTAGAATAGAAAAAGATCATCCAAATCTCTGGTAATTCACAGGAGTGGAATGAACCCCAGAGTAGTAAAGATTACATTTCCTTAATTGTAGGTCCAGAATTCAAAAAGTACTTCCACTTAACAGTTTTGTTTATTTCTGTTCTATTCCACTACTTCTATGAACACCATTTCATTTGAAGCAGGATGTATGTAATCTTCTTTGGTAGATAAATTGAGACATAGTTGTGCAAATTGATCAGACCATGAAATTTGTGATTGACCTAAAATATTTACTATAGTTCAAGACTCGGCACCATTTTTTAAATCTTAATTTTATTTCATTTATCTTAACATTTTCTTTTTTATTTTTAGTTTTGAAAAGATTACATCTTCTTTTATTCTCTCACTTATTATGTGTGTGCTTTAAGACTATCAAAGTGGTCCAAATATGAGCAATTCTAGGATAAATACAGAGACACCTAAGCTATGATCATCCCAAATTAATAAGCAGCCCTAAAAAAAATTGATAGTGTGCTGTGGCTGACTTTTCTTCTCAGATACATAAACTCATTTTCTCTTTGGATCTTGCTTTGACAGTAATTCACAGGGAAAAGAATACAATGAAAACAGAGCTAGAGGGAAGTGGATTATTTATAGTTCAGGTTGCTGCAGGTGCATCTACAATATACAATTAGTTTGAAAAACTGGGAGCTGTACAGAGAAACAACATCATCTTGCCTTGAAAAAGACGTGGTTTGTTTGGGCTTTGACATATTGCTTCTATGAATTTATATCAATAATTTTAGTGACAGTGATATGAGAAGAGGGAAAGGCTTGAGTGAAGTGATTATTATTCTACATTTGAAGGCTTCTGTGTGTGTGTGTGTGTGTGTGTGTGTGTGTATGCAGTCACACTTCTGCTTGGAAAAGAAGAGTTATTCCATTTCTCTCCCATTGTAGTGTCTTAAAACAGAGGTTCTGTGGGAGAGACTGATTTAAGAAATGGAAAGCAGTCTAACTCAGTGGAGGTCTGAACACCTTTCTTCAGCTTATCCAACAGGACTAAACACAGGGTGACCACATGAGCCTACTTCCTTCATAGTTTCAATACTACATTTCAAGAGTTTTGTCGATGACAAGAGAAATTTAAAAGTTAATGGAGTAAGAACCAAAAAGAAAGCAGCAGAATTTTGGCAATAATAATCAAAGAGAGAGGGAGAGAGAGAGAAAGAGAACAGATAATACAAGATAGTATGAAAATAATTTTGCAAGTAGATCCTTTGCCCACTATGTACTTGAGAAGTTCGTAAGCACAATTCATAGTTTGGATCTCCTGATGAAAGAGGGGGCTCTTACATTGGCAAGATTTTTATTTTTAATCTTGATTTTCAATAGTGATCTAGAAGTAATGATGAGGATTATGCTTTGCAGAATTGAGTTTCTCCTTTCTTTATTCTTTAGTGGGAGGGATATTTATATTATTTTTATAATTTAGTGGACACTTCATTTGTTCAGATCAATGTGAGTTAGGTTAATAACTATATCATCAGCAATAATCACAGTCATGGTGATTATTAGCTTACAGATGAGTAATGTATGCCAAGCACAGTGCTGAGGATTTTACATACCTTACCACATTTAAAAGGGAGAGCATTGTCTTGATATTATTGTGACGATAACTGGTGTATACAGAGAGCACTTGTAGGCCATAGATTTTGGATTTCAACCCCATCTCGGACATTTATTTTATTCCTTCACTCACAAACTCCATCATTCATTCCACAAATACTTATTGAGGGCATTTCATATACCAGGCATCATTCCTGGCTCAGAGGATTCACAAGTGAACAATGAAGTTAAGTACCAGATCTCAACCCTGCTCCCAGGAGATTATGTTCATATTGAGAAAGACACAATGAACAGACAAAATAATCAATAAACAAGCTAATTTGACATTCTAATTAGTTCTATAAAGGGAAAAATCACTGAGTAACTAGAGTGAAGTCAATACTTTAGGTAAGAAGACACTCAGGGAAGGCTTCTCTGAAGGAGATAGCATTCGAACTGAGACTGCCAAAGTGGAAGAGACAACTACACAAAGTCCTTTGGGGAACAGGAAATGTGAAGGCTCTAAGGGAGGAATGAGTTTGGCATGTTTGAAGAACAAAATCAGGTCAATGTGTCTGGAGTACATGAATTAAGGAGAGGATGTAATGAGATGGGGTTGTAGAGGCAGGCTGGGGCCAGGTCACATAAAGCCTGTCCCCTGTGGTAGGGAGGAATTGGGATTTTATTCTAAGAACCCTGGGAAGCTATTGAAGTGCTTTAAACTTGGGAAAGTGATAGTGTGTTTTAAATGAATGCTCTAGAATTTTGACAAATTCATTATATTTCCAAACCTAATTCAAATCATTATTCAAAATGGTGGACCAGGAGGATGGAAGAAGAAATTAAAACTCTGGAATGACAGTAGTTTTTAAACTGGATGATCATGATGGTAATTGTGGTTAACTGTGGTTATTTTGGGGGGAAGGATTTTGGCTTTGGGGTAGAAAATAAAATACATATACTTCCTCTGGAGTAATTTTCTATCTAGATATTCCCATTGAAAAGAAACCTCCTTTCCCCAGAGCAGAGATTACCCCATTCAGCTGGAATTTTTCAAGATAAATGTTTCATATACACTGGTTGAAATAAACGGCTCTTGAGAGGGGGAAAGCAATATTCATTTCCAGATAAAATCTAGCAATCCCTTCTTTTTCAGTTAAGTCTGTCTCCAAGTAGAATGCAAAATACCAAAGAAATGCTTACTTGGTTCATCAAGGAACAGAGTTTAATGTCTTTGAATAAATGAACCAGATTAAAAGAATGTTTAGTATAATCAAATGATAATAAATTATTATCTTTTGGAGATTCATTTAGAAATGACAAAACTTTCTACTGAAAATAGGAATATCAAAGATATTTATTTCTGAATGATGAGGAAATGCCATTTGATAAACGGTTTTTAATCCACTTGTTTTTAGTATAATAACCTTTCAGCATTCTCATTTAGTCAAATATGTAGTTCTAAAACTCAAGCTAAGTTTTCCTATGAGTTAATTAATATTTTACTTATTTTAAGCATATTTTCTATTTTTATGTAAATATGAGACAAGTATAATCATATTTCTTTAATGAAGTATATGTATGAAAAATCACCAGTAATTTAGCCTTCCTATGGAATATTCTTTATTTTTGGTCTCTTAAGCCTGCTGTAGCATTCCTCTTGAGTCATGTTTTCTTAGTCTATCTCAAATGAGGCCTCTAGAACTCAAGTCCTAGATAATTAGTATGAGTGGAGTGGCAACAAGAAAATGAAAAGGAGAGGAAGATAATTAGGCTAAAATTACCCACTAAAAGTGAGCTTGCTGGGGCCAGCCCAGAGGTGTAGTGGTTAAGTTCACAAACTCTGCTTTGGCAGCCCAGGGTTCACAGGTTTGGATCCCAGGCACAGACCTACACACCACTTGTCAAGCCATGCTGTGGTGGCATCCTACATGCAAAAAAGAAGGAGATTGGCACAGATGTTAGCTCAGGTACAATCTTCCTCACCAAAAAAAAAAAAAAAAAAAAGTGAGCATGCCAATGTTTTCTAAAGCCTGAGTGATATGGCTGAGACCTTGAAACACTTTATTATATCAACAAAATGTATTTTCCTTCTAAAATGAAACTCAAGGATGTTAAGTCCTTAAAAGACACAACTTCCTGAAATCTCCTGTAATATGAGTCTTCCTTGGTCCTGAAAACTGACATTTACTGGCATCCTCTAAATCTTAAATGTTTCAAGATGTAATTGAAATATCCCTTAAGGAAAACATAACGTGGATGTTTAACGTTTTGCTTTACAGAGTGTATATAGCTATAAAATATTAATCTTATAATAAAAGTGATTCCCTCTTTACACTGTACTTCAGTGCTATCAGAGCCTACTCATGCACCTATAAAATTGCTGGAAGGATAGGATTCATACATCATTGCCACGTTTCTTTCTGAATTCACAGATTATACTGATTATACAGAAAGGCAAAATGGTTTAGTTGGCAAGATGGGTCTGTGACCATTGCTTTCTTTATCCTTTAAATAGTCTGGTCATTTCTGGAAGCTCCTCCACACACATTGTAGATCCCAGGCATGTGCCATTCTGGGTTTCCCCTAGAACTGCTCATCCTAAGTAAATCCCCACATTCCAGACTTTGATCTTGGCAAGCAGTTGCCTTTTTTTTTTTTTTTAATTTTTATTTATTTATTTATTTATTTATTCCCCAAAGCCCCAGTAGATAGTTGTATGTCATAGTTGCACATCCTTCTAGTTGCTGTATGTGGGACGTGGCCTCAGCATGGCCGGAGAAGCGGTGCGTCGGTGCGCGCCTGGGATCCGAACCCGGGCCGCCAGCAGCGGAGCGCACACACTTAACCGCTAAGCCGCGGGGCCGGCCCGAGCAGTTGGCTTTTAAATTTCCCTTTATATACTATTGCTTGTCAGCTTGTCTAATGGTTGTAGAATACCTTTTTATACTCATTCCCATTAAGAACATAATGATTGAGAATGATACCAGGTATTATCCATTAAAGAAGTCTAGAAAGTTTACAAGGTTGTATCTAGAAATTCAAAGAATGGAGCTCCAGTGGCTGGAACTTCAGGCACAGTGTCAGACTCAGGTGAGAGAAACCCTTCTTCAAAGGCCTTTCATAATTCTTATCCACAGATGGCATTTATTCTACTTGCTTTTAACGTTGGCCTTTCTAAAATTCATGGTCTATCTGTGCTGATGGATATTTTAAAACATATGGCTACAGTCATATCAGGAAAGATGAGGGACAGTGGGCAAATAGGAGATTATGATAGAATTTAAATCATTTCTTAGGTTTTTTTTCTGCCTTAAAATAGAGAAGTCTTAATTTTTCCTACCTCTTCAGGTGGAATGCTGAATCTGAGAAAGTATGTGTGAGTGTGGTGTGTGTGTGCGCAAGTGCACAGGCTAAAATGTGGAGGGGAAAGAAACCAAAATGGACTAGCTGCTTTTATTAAAAAAAATATTCTTTTATAGTTTATTGTTCTTGTCTGCTCTTACAGTTTATAACATGTTGAAGTCACATGAAAGACATAGTTGATATATATCACCTAGTAATGTTTGGATGAAAAGTTCAGATGATAATGAAGCCACGGACCTCACGCTTATCCACAAGCTCAGCAGGAAGTCAAGCACTGTGAGCTGCATCTTCGGAAGGAGGTGATGTCAGAACTGCATGCTCCCACGATGACGGCTACTTTGAACAATAAGGAAGACAATTAAGAAAGCACATGTAGAGATTAGCAAAACATGTATTGTGTTCAGTCATAACTACTTACAGAAAAAGTTTTAATTATACATGTCAATGCTTCATTTATAAGAGTGGAGAATCAGAGGCAGGCTATTGTGAAACCGGTAAACAGTTAGCCATTAATGATTAAGTAGCTAGTAACTAAAGTTTTTTTTCCCTTTCTGCAATTACTGATTATAACTTTTGGTTGTTTACCCGCCCATTGTTAACTGTGCTGTTTAGGCAATATGTTCTCTGACTTCCACTAGGTTCCTATAGATAACATCTCCCTGGAGCCTGGGTCACCATGGTAATGGGTGTTTGAGCTGTTTTTCAGGAATTAGAACCCCCTGTCCACTTCAGGCCAGTTGAGACCACCAACCCATCAACTGGGCCCATGCAGACGTCTGATAAGTGACTTTTTGATGTCAAGAGGCTAAAAACACCACCCTCAGATCATGCTAATGCTGCCATTTTGTGAACATGCATCCTATGAAGAGGCGTGAAATCTGACTCCGCTTGCACAGATCATTAATTACCTCATCTCTCCTCACCTCCAATCTATCTCCACACTTCAGACCACCTTGCCCTCCTACCCTATAAATATCCCTGAGTCCCTGTTTTCAGAGGATTTGAGACTCGCTCTCCTGTTTCCTTACTTGGTTGCCTTGTGATTAAATTCTTTGTCTGCTGCAATCTTGCCATCTTGGTGTTTGGCTTTCCAGGTGATGGGCAAATACAAACCTGGTTTGGTAACAATTGTAGGAAACAGTTGTAGAGCTTTCAAAAAAAGATAAACTTAGAGTACTACAGTATAATATTCTACATAACTGGGAAGTTCTGCTTTCCATGGAGTTATTGGTATTTTTCTACAAAAGCTTTTGATATGTTTAATAATAGTGATTAATATTTATTAAGCACTTTGGTGCTTCCCCTGTATTATCCCATGTAAAATTTCAATAGAAGCCTCATTTTACAAATGAGAAAACTAAGAAACAGAGAGGGTGGTAACTCTTCTAAGTCACATGGCTAATAATTAAAAAAAAAAAACAGAATTTGCAGCAGCCAACTGACTCTAGTGCTCCATGTCTAACTAATAGGTATGTGGCCCCCTTGGAGAATAAATGGGGTGGTTCTTTCTTAATACTTCCTGATCAATCTCTCAAAGTTTAAAAAAGAAAAAAAAGCACCTCAGATGAAAAAATTTTAACCACAGTTAGATCCTAAAATAAAAATCTAAGGAAGAACTGGTTAGAATCTAGTACATTTCTGGTCTAATTAGATAACAGAATTATGTAAGAAAAGCTGGGCATTCTTTATATACACACTTAAGAGAAGATGCTTATTTATAATCAGCTTAATTATCATCAAGATGGGAACTTAACTATTAGGTTATTATGCATAATTTAGTGGTTTGAATTTTCAGTTCAATATTACAGTTCAGCTGCAACAACTTTGTAAAACAATCTGCCAGAATGCAAATTGCTTTGGGTTTTTTGGCAGGCAATTTGGGGCTCAAGGAAACTTCTTAATATACAGCACTTTTGCAGTGTCAGCCCCGTGGCTTAGCGGTTAAATTCACACGCTCCACTACTGGCGGCCCAGGTTCGGATCCCGGGCGCACACCGACGCACCGCTTCTCCGTCCATGCTGAGGCCGCGTCCCACATACAGCAACTCGAAGGATGTGCAACTACGACATACAACTATCTACTGGGGCTTTGGGGAGAAAAAGGAGGATTGGCAATAGATGTCAGCTCAGAGCCTCTCTTCCTCAGCAAAAAGAGGAGGATTAGCACGGATGTTAGCTCAGGGCTGATCTTCCTCACACACAAAAAAAATATACAGCACTTTTAAATATTGATCAGCTCTATAGTTGGTGAAGAAATGATGAAAACTCTGATGATATTGCCCTGTTAGTTTAATTTGAATGCAAATTTTACTAATCTAAGTCTCTGTTTGGCTTCTGGGATCTTTTTGAATTTGTGTGTTTGTGTTACGTGTACGTGTGCACGGCTGTGGCCCACTTGCACACAGCTGTGCATTTTTATTTACTTTTGGTCAGTTATCTTCTAGATAAATATTTTGAAATTTGTCTCTGGATGGAAGTTAGGGAGAGACGACACTCTAAGAGCCGCAGCACTGTGTGGTGAGCTTGGCTTTAGGGGATGTCTTTTGATTAGATAATGAGCTCAGGGACCCACCAGTAGAGTCTGACTTAGGGGTGACATGACTGTGTCACTTCAGAGGCAGAGTGTGGGGAAATCATTTGCTTTTTCTCTGTTTCATCTTTTTCGTTCGTCAGTTGGGGAGTGAGGACATTGATGTGAATGAGGTGATTTCTAAAGTCCCATTCCACCACACAGTCCTGTTATTTGTTATATGGTTGTGCTTTCTAAAGTTATTCTACTTTCTTTATTTTTTTTATTTTGATCTTTTTGTTTATCTTTATTTCTCTATTTTTCTATAGTGAACATGCATTAATTATGTAATATATTCTGATAATTTCAAAAATAACCAATGACGAGAAAAATATGATACAGTACATTTAAAAGACAGAATACAAAATTGTATATAAATCTTGATTTTGTTTTAGTATATATATATATACACATAGAAATATGAGTAAAATGAAATGTGAATTTCTGTCTGTGGATTTAATGGGCAATTTTTATTTTCTTCTTTGTTTTGTTTTTTTTTAAATTTTTTGTTTATTGTAGTAGCATTGGTTTATAACATTGTATAAATTTCAGGTGTACATCATTATACTTCTATTTCTGCATGGATTTCATCCTGTTTACGACCCAAATACTAATTACAACCCATCACCACACACATGTGCCGAATTATCCCTTTCACCCTCCTCCCTCCCCCCTTCCCCTCTGGCAACCACCCATCCAATCTCTGTCTCTATGTGTGTGTTTGTTGTTGTTATTATCTACTACTTAATGCGTGAGATCATACGGTATTTGACTTTCCCCCTCTGACTTATTTCACTTTGCATTATACCCTCAATGTCCATCCATGTTAGTTATTCTCCTTTTTAAGAAGTGAGAATTGAGACTGTCTGCATCCATACAGCTTACCTATGAGGCTAACGACTAAGGGTGCCTTCACCAGTGTAACTTTGTTCTCTGTTTCAGGAAATTCTTGCTCGGGAAGATAAAACTGTAAACTAGTAAATGTCTTGTTTGCTGCAGTAACTTGCTAAAAATCAATTTATACAAACAACAGACTGCTCAAACAGCCTCCTTCTCAGGACAATAGTTGTTTATCAAGCAGCTGTTTGCTTGTTAAGACTCAAGTCAATATCCTCATGTCACCGTGTCACCCAATCCTAAACTATCATATCATGAATTTTTGCCAAATTCCATTCAGATCCCCATTGAAAGGCCCACTTAAACCACTTGAGGCTAGTCCCCAAACCTGATAAATATCTGTTCCTGACCTTCATCCTTTTTAAAATCCAAGACTCTGTAGAGATGGTGCTGTCATTTATTGCAGTAGATTATAAACGCAAATTTACTTGATTATCAGATTATTCTGGTGGTCTTGCTGGGAGCTGGAGGTCAAAATTGTTACTGTTTCTATGTTACAGAAAAGGTACCTGAGGTTGTGCTTGAGAGAGCACAGAGGATCAGTACAGTGCTTGTGGGACCCTCTGGTCTTCTGAGTCTTAGTCCGCTGCTCTTGCGTATTTAGTAGTGTTATAAACAAAATTCCTTTATGGTTTTTGGTAGTTTCAATAAGAAAATCATGGCTTAGAGGCAATATTTGAGATGATTGGTTTTCTATTGAGGTTAAAAAAATTATTATACTTTGATGAAGTGCTAAAACTCATGCCAGTTCTGTTAGCCAACACCAAGTTGCTCGGTTGATGTTCCGACCACCACCCGTCTATCACCATTCTATGTCCTTTACAAATGTGATCTCATATACTCTTTATAAGTTACTGAGCTATGTGCTGTAGTTGTTCTGACTTTACTGATGACAACACGATAATCAGAGAGATTCAGTACCACAGTATACATGGCAGATGCACAACTCATGCCAGGCTGTCTATGCACAGAGTCCGTGCTTTTAACACTACCCTTTGCTGCCTAGTCTAGTTGTAGACCATACAAAACTTTTCATTGAAAAGTTCCAGAGGCTAAAATTCTGTTTTCCTGTCAGCATTTAGAGGAGGTCACTTCCATTCCAGGTGAGTTTTATATTTTGTCAATTCCATAAGGCCAAAGATAATACTTCATTCAAAAATAATTTCTACATAGGGGCCAGCCTGGTGGCATAGTGGTTAAGTTCGTTACTCCACTTCGGTGGCCTGAGGTTTGCTGTTTCGGATCCTGGTCATGGACCTACGCACTGCTCATCAAGCTGTGCTGTGGTGGCGTCCCACATACAAAATTGAGGAAGATTGGCATAGATATTAGCTCAGGGACAATCTTCCTCAAGCAAAAAGAGGAAGATTGGCAACAGATGTTAGCTCAGGGCCAATCTTCCTCACCAAAAAAAAAAAATTAATAATAATAATAATATCTACATAGATGTCAGAAGTTCCACTGCTAATTTTTCCTTGGTGTTGGGTCTCTTTATCATCTTCCCTATGAATGTGTTTATCAGATAAATTTGCTCCATGTAGTACAGCAAATGGGAAGTACTTATGGTGAGGTAACTTAGTAAGAAAGGAAAAGCGAAAGAAAAATAAAAGTTACTCTCCTCCATTATCACATTCCTGAGAGCTTCCCTCCTTCTTTGGCAAATTCCTGCATTTGAAATTTTCTTAGCGCCTGGCCCTCTGCTCAGTCTTCCAGACAGTTAGGGTATGAGCTCTTCAAGTCAGGCAGCTGGAACCAAAGAAGACAATAAAGACCTGATCCCAGATTTCTCCCGGCTTGTAAAGAAGTGATAATGAGCTGCCCTATCTGAGTCTATTTGGCTGCAGTCAGCCTACTCAATGGGTGGATTTCTGGATCAATTTTAGGACGTATTCAAACACTGTTCTGCAGAGAGGCCTTCTGCACCCTACACTCCTCGTGTCATTTTTGAGTCTGCAGGATTGCAGGTAAATGTTTAGCTTGGTTATGATATTTACTGAGGTGACCTGTGGAAAACAAGAGGAGGAGACACTGCTGAAGAAGGTAGCGATTCTGAACAGGTTAGTCGTTTATCCCTCACCTATTTCTATTTTAGATTTTGTGAAGCTATTTGTCTCATAGTTTATCTTTGTCACTTAGATTTTTGTTGTTGTTGTTGCCCACTTGTTTTGTTTTGCTATTCTAGTTATTCCATTTTTGTGGGGAGAAAGGTTGGAGAGATTAAAAAGAAAAACTAACTGGTTATCCTCTTTCTGCTCTTATCTGCCTGTAGTCAACTGACAAACACTATAAAGAACGATCTTGCAATGTGTAAATCAGGCTTTGCCTTTTCACTGACCTTTTCATTGCCCTGCGTGACACGGAAACTGCATCAAGAGATGCAACCTCATCTCTTGCAACTCTCCATCTCCCTGACTTTACTCCAGTCACACTAGCCCTTGATTCATTGAGTATGCTAAATTCTGTTGTTTCAGGGCCTCTGCTGGTATTTTCCCCTACATTTTCAAATTTCTTTCCTAACTCTTTACATGGTAAAATTCTCTCTCTCGTTTCCCTGGATGCTTGCGTCGCATTGCAAGACGGCTCTTCACCATGTACCAGAAACCTGTGGGCAGCACACCACAACCACATCGAAACAAGATTAGATTTATTTTTCTGCATATTTTAGAAACCACTGAAAACCCCAGTGGGGCTTTTCAGTCCAGAAGGGAACCTCTAATTTCAAACACCACATGACAGCTTTATCCTAGAAGGTAAACTGAGGAATCTAAAACTGACTAATTGAAGACCACAACAAAGTCTTAAAAAATTGCATGGAGCACAGGAAAAATAATAGGAATAGAGGTAAAAACTGAGATGTGGTTAGGCTAACACTAACTGTAGAAGGCAAAGATCCTTTATTTACACTTGTAGTTTGATTCTGTCTGGCATGAAAGCCCTCCTTCACCTTCTCACACCTTGTCCCCTATAAGTTTTCCGTTTAGTCCTTACAATGTATGCCTAAAACTTAGTAAATATATAAGTATAAGTGTGTGGATTTGTATATCTCTGGCAGTCATGGGGATGATGAAGAAAATTATTGTTTTTCCTCCATAATAAAAAAAAATACTATGTGTCAGGTATTCTAAAAGTTAAAAACTACGAATTAATAATATGCATCCCTTACTTTTCAAATATTTATGTTTCTCCTTTCAGACACAATACATTATTTACAGTGACTCCTCCTGTTTTGTGTAATGTATATTTGAATCTCTCTTAAAATTTATATTTTAACTTGTTTACTCGTACTATTCCCATTTGCAGAATGTAAACATTTGCTCAAATTATCCTAGAAGCTTACTTAGTCTTGAGTAAGAGCGCTTCCTTCCCTACTTGTGGCAAAACAATTTCGAGAAAAGTGGGTGGGTGGGGGAGATTGGATCTTGAGTTCTGCTCGTGTATACAAGAGAGTTCATAAATGCCATGTATAAAAAAGAGAGGTGAAGTCCCTCAGCTTCTGGCTGGAGGATACTATCCTCATTTTCTCCTGCACGCAGATATTTTAATAAGTGACATAAGTCATCTTTTAAAAAATTCATGGTCTGTGACCTTCTTTCATGATACTGGCTGGCTTCTCATTCTTCAGGCTTTAGCCTTCCTTTAGACCTTCTATTTCTTAAAGACATCTTCCCTTACCCCACCCAACCCAAATTATGTTTCTCAACCACAAGTATTCTCTATTCTAGCACCTCATTTGTTTAATTTTTACCCCATATCTCAATTTTTATTGCTAATTATTAGTTAATTAATTAACTATTGCTTTATTCATTTGTAGTTTGTCTAGGTACCATACAATCCATAAGAGCTAGGTACCATACAATCTGTTTCACTATAATATCTCTAGCATTGATACGAGGCAAGCTGAATAAATTATTAGAAGAGTACCAAATGTTAGCCTTGATATTTTTAGCCAAAATCTGAGATCCAGCTTCTGCTTCAAATTCAGACTTGGGTTTAGGAAGCTTGAAAAGCTGAATGACAGGCCTTCAATATCATTTTTTGCATTCCTATTCTTCCTATACTTCAAGATAATGACAGTGTGATAGAGATTAGCATGCTACCTAATTAGTATTACTTAGTCACAAGTATGCCAATTTTGTGCTACTCATCACCTTCGGGATATATGCTCTCTGTTTTGATAAATTAATATCTCTGAAGGATATATAGCGTTGAATATATACCATTGCCTGTGGACCTAGGGAATGTTCTTTTACGCTTCCCTGGGTATTAATTTAATTATTTCAATTCATAGAAAACATTTTTTTCACCACATAACCTTCAGTGACCTGCTTATAGTTGCAGTAAAAATACAACATTGTTCCATTTGCCTAGGAATTCCAACAAGCTGACTATACACACATTTGGACACAGTGGGTTTGGGCTCCAGCTCAGGCTCAGGGATATGTGTGTTTAATATGCACCAGACAGGTGTCTTCTCATAAAGCGCTTCAAGGGTGATGACTTGCCGTTAATACTCATATGAACTATTGATGTTATTGATTGATCTAGAGAGGAGTCCCTTTGTCATCAATGAGGCTAAGGTGAGAGTTTTTCCATTTGCTAAAAACAATGACTGAGCCTTTTTTACGTGTAGCCTCAAGTTAAGAAAGGCCAGGTTTTCAAACAATGACAAATTTTAGTTTCAACTGGCAGGCTGAGTTTTGTTTTCATGAATCCGAACTGAACAGAGGACGTAGATAGAGGTATGGTTACGATAGTGGGAGAGAAATCAACCTCCAGATGTGTAAGCTGTGTGGGAGGCCCCAGTTTCATACTACAGACAGAAATAGGTTTTGTGATCAGACTGAGTAGGAAGAAACGGATTGTGTAAGACCAGTAATAGGCAATTGGTTTCACCCAGCACTCTAACCTGCAGGTGGCTATCTTTGGGCAAGGACTGCCTGACTTCTGCCACGGATTAAGCAGCCATGAACATGTGGCTAGATAAAGACCAAAGGCTCCCATCGTTCCCCCCCGCAACACGGCAGGGCTCTCTAGGTGAAGAGGATTGCCCTGGAATTGTAGTTACTTTGCAGGTTCTTTGTGGTTAAAGCTGATCATTAATGACATTGCCGCATTGTATCCAGCCTCTACTCTTGCCCTCTCAGGATTGCATATGGTATTGAATAAGTTACTGCTTAACAAGACTTTACTGTTACTCAACTTCAGGGAGTTGAAACAGAAATACCTTGCCATCAATAATTAATAATATTTCCTGCCAATTATTTTCTTATTTGGATCAGTTTTGAATTCCCTAAAAATAACCGACTCTCTGAATCTGCAACTCTACATTTTATGGAAAATGTGTTTTGAAAATTATTGTTAGAGTTTGGCTGCACATCAAGAAAATAAAAAGCATGCATTTGGAAATGAATCATTAATGAGTGTGCAAGTCTGGAAAAATATTAGAAGACCAAGAGCTATAAATCTAGAAAGTAGTACTCAATAAGTTCTAAATTTTATTTGATTTTTTTCTTATTTCCATGTTATATGATTCTACCATTTTTAAACTTGATTTTTTTTCTTGTTAGTAAACTGTATTTTCACCTTTAGGCATATTAAAGCAGGCCCAAATGAGATATTTTCTTTTTGAATAAGATTATGTTCTTTTTCTAATACTCTTTATTGACTAGATAATTCAATCAGGGGGAACAACAGGACTTTGTTTTCAGCTGAGCTATATTCTTTTTAATTAATTTGGGTCCTGCAGACCTAAACCAAATCTGCTCTTGCTTCCTGCCAATTGTTTTGCTTTCTTTTCTAATTGATTCATCCCATTCTTGAATTGATTTCTTTCTTTTGTCTGGTAAAGAAATGAAAAGCAATAGGATATATGAGGAAGCCATTTGGTTTAAAACTAATTTGGCCTTACCTTGTTTTTCCAAAAGGGCCTGACGTGGCCTGTCGAGCATGCATTGTACATCTGCTTTAAATATTTACTCTGTCCCAAAGACAAGAATGATGCCACTAAAGATAGGGATGTAGCTTCCTGCCATATTGGGATTTCTTTAAGGATAGCATCTCTTCCTGGAAACTAAGGATTAATTACCAACCTACTGTGCTCGCCTTCTGACCACTGACCTCCTGATCACCAATCTGCTGTGCCAGCCAAGCGTCTAGTGACAATTGTAAAAGAGACATTCCTGTCATATGTGATATATGCTCTTTGTTCCAAGATGGTATGTAACAATTCTTTATACCCCACTTCTTTGGTGCACTTCCTTCCTTAGGGAAGGAAGGCACCAGGCTGGTCCTCAGACCTGGCTCATAATAAACTCACTCCAATTTTGATCTATAGATTGACTATGGCTCATTTCTGTCAACAGTCTGTTGAATGCATTCTGCTCTGATCCTTTATTTCTCAGAAATATTTAAGCAGGTGACAACTGAAAAAGAAAGGTGGTAATTTACACCCCGTTCCTTGTACCTTAGAGAGTTTAACACTCACTGTTTTCCCAGTGCATCACACAGTCGAATTATTACTGACATCCAGGCTGGAACTGCCAGTATTCCTGAATACTTGGATTTGCTCCAGTTCTCTCACTTTGGCTGAATACTAAGTAATTATCCTGTCTTCACTGCCTATTATATCCTCTTGTTGATGACAATTTGAGTATGAATGTGGTCAGTTTGCTGAGGCTGAATTCAACACTCCAACACAAAAGATAAATGTCAGGACCCTGATTCTGACCCACAGCCCTTTCCAGTCCAATTTTCTGTCTCTGATACGAAAGTATTTGGGAAGAAGTCCTAATTTTTCTCTATTATTTTACCTCAAAAGCTCGAAAATAAACCCTGAATGTACTCATTAAAACATCTATAAAGCAACAAGAATTTATTCATCTCATTCATCTAGCAATAGATAACCCACTGAAGGGCTCAGTATGACTTAGTGGTTGAGTGATAGACTCTGTACCTAGTTGCCTGGTCCTTACCCTTGTGTCTGGCCCTGACTGGGTAAGTCACCTTGGGTGATTCATGGCCTCAGTTTCTTATTCTGTGAAATGAGGAAATATTATTTCCAACTTCATAGAATTGAATGAGCTAATCTGTATAATACATATAGAATGGTACCTAGCACGCTCTCAATATTAAATAAATGTTAGGTATCATGTTATTTCCAAAACAACATTCTAAAGTTGTGAAGAATTTAATATTCCTTTAGATATGAAACTTATCTTCTAGTACTTGACAATTGTATACAGATGACGAAAAATAACTATATATAATTTCAATGTGACTGGCAGATTAGTTTGGCCTTATGCTAACCTTGGGGATTGATTCAGCACTTTGTCTTAGCTCCTTTTTCCACTATTCCGTGTCAAATCACAAAGGCAATAATGATTAATGTGGATTTTACTCAAGTTTTCCTGAGGAGATGGAGAACAATGTTATCTGGTATATTTACATGACAATTTAAACTTCTCCATTAGTCACTTGTCTTCTCTCTCAGGTTTGTACCCTGAGCTATACACAATCTCTTGCACAGACCCTCAAAATGGACTCTCTGTTCCAGGCCAAGTTAGCCTTTTCCCACAGCAAAGCAAAGTCATAACAGTGAGCCAAACTGTTTTCTCTTGTTGCATATACCGAGGACATCTAATGAGAGTTTCTGTTCATCCAACCACCAAAAAGTAAATAGATAAAATGAGATACGTCTAAGAACAGAAAAAACTGCTATGCCATTTCAGAGATAGAGGAATTAATTTCTGATAGAGATTCTGGAGGTGGGAAAGGTTTCACAACAAAGTGCATTTCTGTTGGACGTTGAAGAATTAATAAAATTTGAATATCTGGAAATGGAAGAGTGAAAGATGAAACAGAGAGTAAATATGGAGACGGAATTCCTGGTAGAGGAATCTAGAAGATAGTGGGACCAAAGAGACCCATGTGCCATGCTTATCCAGATCAGTGAGCACCATCTTAAACAATAAAAGATTCTCTCAAGGATCCACAACAAGTGGAAAGAGGCTTACCCATGTGAATTAATTCAAGAACATTACAAGGAAAGAATGAACTAAGTCATACTAGCAAGATGAGTTCAGAGGAGGAAAAGATCAATACGGACCAGAATTATCTGAAAAGGACTTCATGGAGGTTTTGAGTTGGCCTTGAATGGTGGGCAAGGTGAGGACGAGCTATCATAGATCAAACCATAGAACTGTTTTCTCCTCTTTTACCACGCACTATATATTCCCTAGGGTTATCCATGAAACATAATATTTTATGGTCAAATATGTTTTGGAAACACTTTTACTCTCCCCTTCTTGATAATCACAATGAAATTTAGAATGCTTCAGTTTATGAAAAATCCTAGAGAAAATTAAATTTTATAACTTTGTTTTAATACAATGGTTACTGAATATATTTGTTCATTTAATCTGCTCCCCTTGTTGACTAGTTCTGGGAAATTTACTTTGAAAAAAGCTTCCCTACACTAGATAGGCAAGAGTTATACAGTAAGAAAGGGAGGGTCACAAGAGAAAATAAGTTGTGCAACAAGAATAAAACTGTTTGTGCAACAAATACTTTACCAAAGCTGCTTGAATTTTTATGGCCTAAGTTTTGCCATTGGCTTTAATGACTTTTTTCCTTTAAAGAAATCAATTCCTTCTGCAGTTTATCATCTTTCCCTTTGTGAGTTAATGACAGGTGAGCCCACATGTCTAGGAATGTTATTTCAACTTTGAACACTATGTCTTTATATGCAGTCATGGCCAAATTCTGCAGGGGTCTCAGGCAATACACCTAGTCTCATCATTCACAGATATGGGTGTCATTTTCCCATGTCTGGAGACATCATTAAATGACAGACCTCAAACCCCAGTGGAAAGAATTTTATCAGACACTGTTAACAATTGACACAGCAGTAAATCTCCAAAATGTTTACTCTCGATTAAAGATACATGCAAATCTCATATTGCTAGAAAAGGTTTCCAGCCAGCAATTTCAAGTAGAGGAGTCTTAGGAATACTCAAGAATCAGATAATCATTCATCAAGATTTTCAATAACTTCTTCTCAAGACCCACAAAATAAGATTCAAACAACCAAAGATACTTAATGTAACGCCTATCTTCTAGCTTTTTTAAATTTATCTTTCTTTCCTGCTGGTTTATGGTTTT
Source organism: Diceros bicornis minor (assembly GCF_020826845.1). Lineage (NCBI taxonomy): Eukaryota > Metazoa > Chordata > Mammalia > Perissodactyla > Rhinocerotidae > Diceros > Diceros bicornis. The sequence continues at coordinate 50,843,903 of NC_080745.1, read as the reverse complement.
GGCATGTTAACAGACATTTGTTACTTTTTAATTATGATAGCTAAAGAGATCCTATCCTTAAATTGCTCTGTGTACCCTTAATCACATCTTGGTATGAGTTCCACACCTGACTTCAATTTTCTTATGACTTGGCTAAAATATGCAATCAAACCTACCATTGGGTTTGTACTCACATCCTTTTGAGAATCATCCAGTTTTCTTGGTTACCAATTCCTTACAGTAATCAGTTAGTTTCCTTCATGATTAGACTCAATTACTAGTTACTTTTTAGATAGAAAACAAAACAACAGTCCAAACATACAGAAGTCTAAAACTCTTTAACATCTCATAACATAGAAATAAAGATTACAATTTCTACGTAAACAAGTCTGGGACCTTTTGAAGGAGCCAGCCTTTGAAATCAAACTTTCACAGAAATAGAGCTGGAGAACAGATGGAGTATATTCAGAGGCTCTCTCAATTTTACAGATCTTACAAGAAAGGCTCATTATCTAGGCTCAATCTCAAACTCTATTGTTTTAGATCTAACCAATGACATCTCTTCTACATATTTCATCACCTAACACTGGAATGCACTTTTGATGAATAATCGCACAATTTTACAACACTATTCAATAATTGCATAGAGTTATTTTAATCTAAAATTGACTGCTTGGTCCATAATGATGGTACTTACTTTTCGGTATAAAAATCTACAAGCTACAATTCACAAATTAGATAGGGGTGGATATCTATTGTCAAGATAGTTCCTGATATAATCTAGGGCATATTTTGGCCCTTCATAATCCTATCCTTGGAAAAGAGAGATTCTAAGACTATTTAACTCAAGAATTATAGAAAATGGGCCACACAATTTAGTTGCAATAACTTTAATGCCTTCAGGGGAATTTTGTTCTGCTTTCTTTTATCCTGAAGCCTCTTAATTTCATGCTTTACAAGCAGCATGAACAATTAGGATAATATATTTAGAAAATGGCAAGAGTACTGACAATGTTACAAAAACTATAAAACTTCTTTTCTGATAGTTTCACGAATTTAGAAGGGTGGAAATTTAAAAAAGAATGTCTTTCAATATGATACTGGCCACTTGAGGTGTAACATATGTTGCCTTAAGGGGAAAATTTTGTACTTATAACACTACACACCTCTCTAATATCATTACTGTTACTAAAAATAAATGAAAAACTAAAAAGAAGCCATGAAATGTAGTAATTTGGTCTCTACCTCCATATTTTATGCAGCTTCTTTATGTTGGGGGGGCGGATTGTGTTCTTAATTTAATTAATTCACTAATGGTACCTGGATTAGAAGTGGATTACATACTCTAATAATAATCTTTCCCTTAGTATTTTTCTGTGTTTCAATGCTCAGATGTGTGATTTCAATTGCTGTTGCATAACCTCTGACCCATCCAAAGATCCAACAACTAATTTTCCAATATAAGGAACAAGAGATTCTAATTATTAAAGAAGTTGGAAAGATTGCCATCAGAAATTTTATTCACAAGCGTGATGTATCAAAGGGGTGGGGGAGAACCCTACCTCAAGCTATCACTTGGTTTCTTTTAGGGGTGAATAAAATGTGCTAAAATTAAATTGTATTGATGGCCACATAACTCTGTGAGTATACCAACAAACCGCTGACCTGAACACTTCAAGTGGGAGAATTTTATGTTATGTGATTTAAATCTCCATAAAGCTGTTAAATAAAAAAAACTAACAATAATGAGATCAGAAATACTTTTGTGTGCCTCTATTAAACAATACTATATCGGGCATATTTTCATATCCTTATGTTAAACAACATGAGACCAAAGAAAAATAACCTAGATACTTCCTCCAAGAAACATTTGCTCCTGGAATATAAGACTGTGAACTAACTAAAACAACTTTCTTTAAAGATTTCATTGTAAAGATATTCTTAACAGTTTGCTCACTGATACTCGTTTCAAGACTCTCATCTCGCTATGCCTACCAATCAAGAGCTATTTTGTTATAAATTCTGCCCAGTCACAATTAGGTCCCTACCTTGCAAGTCCTGCTTTAATTTCATCTCCATCAAGCTTTAAGACCCATTAAATAATTCTGTCTAATTTTCTCATTTTGATTTACTATAAGACACAGTCAATCTGGTATTCTCTCTTATCATATTAAGTCTAATACACTTAATTTTACTTGGCTGAGAGGATTTTAGGGTGTCACTGGGGAGTCATCTGTCACAGCTAGCCCAGAATTAATATCTGTAAGTAAGAAGAGGAATAAGGGTTAATTGTGTCACTTGATATCGCAATACTTAGCTTATATCCTTATCGTATATTCTTTGAAATTACATTTACTTTTTTTTTTTTATAATTTTATTTATTTTTTTCCCCCAAAGCCCCAGTAAATAGTTGTATGTCATAGTTGCACATCCTTCTACTTGCTGTATGTGGGACGTGGCCTCAGCATGGCCGGAGAAGCGGTGCGTCGGTGCACACCCAGGATCCGAACCCGGGCCGCCAGCAGCGGAACATGCACACTTAACCGCTAAGCCACGGGGCCGGCCCTACATTTACTTTTTAATCTGACATCTGAATTAAGTAAATAAATAAATATCTACTCTATAAAATTTATTAGCTGGTGCTAACCTAACTTTTTAAAAAAATTAACTGACATATTTTTATGTATAAGATGGAACAATAATTCCATTATATATATTCGTATTCCATTACTTAAATTACATTAATATAATTAATATAATATTCCATTACTTAAAAAATATTTCTACCCACTACTGTATCAATATTTGAGTTTTATATACAGAGTAGCAATTGATGGTTTATTGTGTCTACAAGACCATTTTAATAAAGTCCAGTTTCATATAATAAATAAGAGATTATGTCTGTAGAATTTTTCACATATTGTATTGAATGTAAATTATTGGCCTGAACTCACTGAAATATTTAGCTACTTAACTTTCTAAATCTGAGCACTGTGATCACAAAATTTTAGATACCTTCTAAATCTAGAATTATATTAGATCTTATCACTGTTTTGTTTTTTTTTTTACAATTTCTCTCATTTTCAATTTGAATTTGAATTTAATTTATATTTTGAAAGCACAGCCACACCAGGATTATCTGAGAATGTAATGAGGGGTTTCCTAATTTCTTTTTTTTCAAGTCATGGATAAAAGACTAATATTTATAGTGGTTGTTTAAAAAAGAAACACATTCTTTACACTTTAAAGAGCTGTGTTCATTCATAGTACACTCTGAAAACATATATATGCATATATATATATCTGATGCCAGGAAAGAAACGTCCCAAATTTGTACAATTTGCTCACTTATGTTCCCAAATATAAAAGAGAAAATGATGGATTTTCTTTTATATTTGAAAACTAGTAGCTCATAAATACAAATTAATTTCATTTATTTGAATAAGATCATGCTAATACTGGTGTTGGAGGTGAATTAGCTGGACTTGAAGACAATGTTGAACATGCAGAATTTAAGGGTGAAAGGACCACAGGAACAAAAAAGTTGGCTTCTCTCCTCTCTTCTCATTGTATCTAAAATAGGGTGATGTCTAATGGCGGCTATTCTAGGAGAACAGAGGCTTACAGGAGGCAGCCAGATGAGGAAAGAGCCAAAGGGAAAAAACTTTGTTCTCAAAATGTGATCCTTCAATGAGCAGGACTGGAATTATCTGAGAGCTTGTTAGATATGAAGAGTGTCAGGCCCACCCCAGACATAATGAAGCAGAACCTGCAGGTGATTCAAGTGCACACTTAAGTTTATAAAGAATTTTGCTAGAGAACACGGAAGGTCAATCTGAGTAACAATAACCGCAGGAATAATGATCAGGAGTAAGGTAAAAGCTTGAACAAGAGCATAGGCTGCTCAGCCACAGGCCTGCGAAAGAGCCAGTCTGGCTCAAAGAGGACTGGCCATGTGAACGGATGTTCTGATTTAGGAGAGAGTGAGGCAAGAACATGATGTAATCTATGCAGAAATAGAAGTATAATGATGTACACCTGAAATTTTTACAATGCTATAAACCAACGTTACTGCAATAAACAAAAAATTAAAAAAAAAAAAAAAAGAACCGGTGGAGTATTTCAAACGGCATCACCTTACACATCAACCGTGAACTATAACTAGAGAGACTAGTAGGAGTGGATGACATTTTATGATTGTAAAACCAAACAAATAATAGTTTACATTTGCTTAAAGAGAAGCATGCTGTCAAAGCAGCAAGGCCAGAGTTCTGACTGCCTATTTAATTTCCTCGTATGCTCTTGAGAAAAGCTGATTTTGTAATCCTAATCACGTATTTGGTGAAGGAATTAAAGTGGCATGATGATGAAATGCTGGTTTGGTAAAATTTGACAAGCTTAGAACTAATTGCAAATAGTAATCTCAACCTATTTACTTTTCACTTTTTATTTAACAGAATGAAAAAATCTGCTTTTGACATTCTATGTATTGATGCTGAGGCCTGGGGGCCGCATGCAACAGTACAATGATACTTTGCATTGACTTAGTACTTTTCACATCAACAACCTAAACGAAGCTTTGGTGGCAGTGTCGTTATCCCCATTGACAAAGCAGGCTGCACAACTGCCAGAGGGAGCGGGTCGATTGTAGGGCTTGGCCGGAACAGCGACAACTTTGGGTTTTTGGAGGGTGAAATCTTCACAACTCTATAACTTACCCTAAAGGCTTAGTGAGGTTCATTTTCTTGCTCCTGAAATAGCTTCTCCTTATTAACATACTGATGAGAGCATTAAAACTGCTTCTGGATTCCCTAGCAGAGGCATTTGAGTAATGATATTCTAAGTACAAGGGTGTTTTTCTCCCTCTCTACTTTTACTAGTGTAATCACCTTTATATTGCCAGTGTTTCTTTGAAGTTGTCTTTAATCACTCAAGTCATAGACTATAGAAACTATATATAAGCTTAGGAATGTGAGCATTAATAATAGTATTAAGAGTAAAACAGTTGTCTGGACTTTAAAATTCATTACTTCATTTAAACATCACAACAACGCTCTAACATAAACATTAACTTGGATTTAAGATGAGAAAACTCAAGCTCAAATAGGTTAAGTAATTTACCAACAACTACTAAATAGCAGAGCCAAGATTTAAATGAAATTTGTCAAACACTAAAAATTCCCTTCCAACTTCATCAGGAAATTGATTCACTTTCCATGACACAGTGAAACTATAGAATTAATGCATTACGACTTCATTTATCATAGAGGATACATCTTGTCCAATTCATCCGTTGTGTTTGTTTTGCATAATCACTTGTACTGTATATCTACTTTCTCATATTATCTAATTATTCCCACTTTATTTATGCTTTAATTCTAAAACAAACAACTTCCTCAGAGAGCAGGATCTTTGTTAAGAAAAATTGAATTCACACAGGTGAGCAGATGAGGAGGAACTAACTTCTTTCTAAGCTCTTGAGATTTGGATAGAGATATGTGGGCTTGGGGTAGTAGGCTTCATTTATCTAATACTTACTAATAAAAGTTCCTGAAGAACTAGGAATGCTCATGACTTATGCCTTCATGGCATGATGCCTTCTCGCTAATCTTGAGTTGGGGACAGGGAGTCTGTTTGTTCTTCAACATCATTTCTTCTGTGCCTGTATAGTAGAGTACTCTGGTGAATCCTCTGGTTTGGAAATTCTAAACCCACCTTGCTCCTACCTCCTGCTTCTTTTGCTTGTATAGCTCTCCTCATTCCAAAACTTTCTTTCTTTCTCTGATTGTTATGAATAAAGCAAGACAGCGGCAGCTCAGAATTGAGTCATGCTCTGCTACAGGGAATCATAACATAAAAGTGTGAGTGAAAAACACAATAACATCTCTCTTATGGCTTTTATTTATTTTTAGTTTTAAGATATGATTAACTTAGAATTTCAAATAATACCATGAGATTGGTTGAGATTTTGTGTTTATCAAGAGGAGTCAGTGGTTTAAAAGGTTGGGAAATCCTCACCTACCACATAACACGTTTCTGAGTAACTAGAATGTGTGTCTCAAAGGTCTTGGGATCACAGAGAAAGGGGGTGACATTTAGCACCATATATTATGCTCAGAAGTATTAGCACATTTTAAAAAATTGTTCCTTAGATCCTTTTACTACTGGATTATACATATAATCCTGGTGACTCTGTACCAATGATGATTGTATTTTATTTTTTCCTCAGATAATTTAGTATTTGCTTGACAGTATCAACTTGCAAAAGAGAGATATAGACAAGTCATCTTGTTTCTTACCCAGTGGATTAAGATAAAATAATATCCTAAGTGATTTATGTTCTCAAGGAAATACTCTCAGAGAAAAAAATATGGCTTTTGAAAAATGTAACATATTCTTTCTGTACTCGAATTGGAGCCCAAGTCTATAAAGTTTTTTCAATTTGAATTTAGCTTCATTTTTGAGGTTAAAAAAATGGATCACTCAACCTACTGCTAGATGGTTGAGATGGTAAGTATATATTTCAATGTTTTTATTTTGTTTGAGTTGAATATCAGATGTCATATACTTCATTATTCTACTCCATCTTCCATATCATCATGCTTAAACTCCTACAAGACAAAGGCATACCTTGACTATGTGTGATGACATCTGGGATAAGGGTAACAACAGACTCATTGAGACATTTAGTAGCCTAAACTCTGAGTAACCTGAAAATTCATGATCTAAGCATATATGAAGGAGGCTATATAAAAGAAGAATCAATTTATCTTCAAACAAAACAAAATACATCAGCTCTAATTATATCTAAAGATAACGATTCAGTGTTATAGTGAAGCAACATTTAAAAATACAGCATTATCTATAACACAGATTGCCCCTTAGATTGTTTTTATCCCCAAAGAATTTGTATTCAGAAACCTGAGGAGAGGAAGCTGTAACCAAAGAAGATATTTTTTTAATTTCAAAAGGAGAAAATTCTTAAGGAATTAACCTACCAAAACAAAAAGCTCTATAAATTATTTCATAGCATGGAAAAATAAAACTTCCCAGTTCCTGTAATCAGTATAACATTACATTTAAACCTGACAAAACAGTACGGAGAGAAACCTACAAACAATTATCATTCATGTGCATCAAATAAAAATATTAAATAAAATATTAGGAGATAATAGTACGTTAAGTACATCAAGTACTATACGTAGTACATCAATAGCATATCAAGAATAGAGTACATCATGACCAAGTAGTATTTATTATTAGAATGCAAGGTTGATTTAATATTGGGAAATCAATCAATGGAAATCAATTAGGAAATAAATAGGAAATCAATCAATGTCATATACCATATTAATAGAACTAAAATAAAACTTCATATAAGTATCTCTGTAAACACTAAAAAGCCAATGACAAAATTCAACACCCATTCTTGATAAAAACATTCAACTAAATAGGACTTAGATAATAAATTTTATATATGTAAGGTATACATATATACCTTAGTCCCAAAGCCAGTATTTTAATTATTAGGGAAACACACTAGAAGCATGAAGCATTTCCACTAAGATCAGGAATAAGGAAAGGATGCCTACTCTCTTCACTAAGCTTCAACATTTTCATAGAGGTATCAGCCAATGTAATTAGATAAGATAAATCAATTAGAGGCATAATAATTGCTTACAAAACTCTAGAGTACCAATGATAAGACTAGCTCCAACCATAAAAGAATAAAGTAAGCGAGCAGGTAAAATAAAAACAAGAATTATTAGCTCTCATTTACACAAATAATAGCAATTGTCAATAGCAAAAAAGAAGATTAACTATTTTGGAATTAATTTAATAAGAAATTTGCAAAACCTAAAGAACACCTTACAACACTACTGAAAGACTCTAGATTTTAAATAATGGAAAGATATCCTTTGTTCCTAGATACAACAAATTTACATAGCAAACATGCAAGTTTTTTCGTGCTTTATGAATGTAATGTAATTTAATTCTAAATTAGTATACACAAGCATTTTTATGGAGTTAGGTTGATGCAAAAGTTCATATGGAAAAACAACCACGCACAGATCATCTGGAAAACACTGAAAAAGCTAACTACATGGAAAGACTAGCCATACCAAACATTAAAGTGTATCATAAGCCCCTATAATTAAAACATCGTGGTGCTGTTCCATGAATAGACAAACCAGTAGAATAGAAAAGAAACCCAAGAAATAGACACAATGTACATATGGAAACTTAATATATCATAAATATGGCATCTCAAAATAGTGGGGCAATGATGGACTGTTTAATAAGTGGTGCTGGGACAACTGAGTAACCTTTCAGAAAAAGATACATTTAGCTCCATTCCTCATACCATACACAAGGAAAACTCCAAGTAGATTAGGTATTTAAATTTAATGTATGAAACCATCAAGTTCTAGAAGAAAACTGAGTGAATTTCTCTGTAACTTCAACGTTTGTAAACCTTGCTTATTATGACTCAAAATCCCAAGTCAACTCAAAAGGCAAAAAGGCCAAAAAAGAAAAAAACACTGAAAAACTGGGAAAAAAATATTTGCAACATAGAACTAAGACTAAGGACTAATATCTCTGTGCATGTATCTGTGTGTGTGTTTGTATCTATATCTATATCTTATAATTTGAAGGATGAGGCATCAAAAACCCAAGGGAAAAAATATATATTTCTAAAAAAGTTCACTAAAATGTCCCTCAACCCTATGAAAGATATCCTCAACTCATTCATAATTAAGAGATATACAAATTAAAACAATATAGATACACAATTTGTCACCTAATCAGATTGGCAAGAATGTATTACAATGGTTTTTATAGGCATTTTCAAAATTTTCTAATGGAAAACCAACTGGTACTATTCTCCTGGAGAGGAATTTGACAACACCTAAAAATAGCTACATATGCACTTACCTTTTTTATCTTACTTCTAGGACACTAACTTGAACACACCTCCAACAACACAAAAATACTCATGCATGTCGATATTTAATGCAGTATTGTTTGCAATTTCAGAATAATGGAAACAATCTAGATACTTACGCTTAGAAGAATGGGTGACTAAACTATGTTAGATTTACACCATGGGTACTGTGAAGCTGTAAAAAAAAATTGCCAAAGATCTGTATGAACTAATATTGAGTGAGCCCCAGTGTATATTACATTTTTTTAAAGCAAAGTGCAAAAGAACATCTATGGTATACTAGAAAAAAAAAGGATTAGGGAAATACATACATATTTACTTATTTGTAGAAAAGAAATACGGGAATTATAATCCAGAAACTAATGAAATGGATTTCCACTAGGGAGTGAGTGGGAATGGGGTGCAAAATTAGAGAGCACAGGAATGATGTAGCAGGGATAATGGGGTAGTGGCAATGAAAAAACCTCTTTGTCTAGCTTTAACCCTTGGAACCATGGTAGTGTTTCATATGTTCAAAAAAATAAATGAGCAATTTATGTTAACCAGGATATAAGGAAAATCCCAAATAGTATGCAAAATGTAACAAATGAACCTATGTTACGAGTAATAACATAACCACAGTAAAGGGGGTAAGGAAGAAATGAACTGACTTAAGAAAGCTCCCTAAAACAGTATTTTGATGATATATTTTAAGTCTAAAGATAAAAATAACTATACATAGATATTGTACTATAGTTAGTGAATTTGCATGTTACATGGTTTATAAGTTAGAAATTCTGAACCACTTTATGTGTATAATAAAATTTGGAAAATAAAATATAGTGTGGTTAATGAGGGTCAAATTTCTCACTGTAGGAGAAACGGATTACAAATGAGGAAAGAAAGAAAGCTAGACTCATCTCTTCTGTCTTGCTGGATCAGAACAGGTGGTATCAGTATGAACTCATGGATAGATGTAGAAATGTGTATCTGCAAGTGTGTTAGCTATCTATTGCAGTGTCACAAATCACCACAAACTTAAAAGCTTAAAACAACAAATATTTATTATCTCAAGTTTCTGCATTAGGAGTCCAGGCACGGATTAGCTGAGTCTCTGCTTCAGGGTGTCATGGGGCTGCAGTCAAGGGGTTAGTAGGAAGCGTTTTCATCTGGAGGCTCAAGTGGAGAAGAATCTGCTTCCTGGGTCACTAGAGTTGTTGGCAGAATTTGTTTCCTTGCAGTTGTGGGACTAAGCTTCAGTTTTTTGTTGGTCGTTGCCGGTAGTCACCCTCATCTCCTAGAGGCTGCCCATAGTTACCTGCCATGTGGACTCTCCATAGGTAGTTCACAGCATGGCAGCTTGCTTCTTCAAAGACAGAAGGAGAGTAAGAGAGCAAGTATGCAAGCAACATGGAGTTGCAAATAATGTAGCATAATCACAGGAGTGACTTCCTATCGCTGTCGTGGTCCACTAGTTAGAAGCAATTCACAAATCCCATCCACATTCAAGGGGAGGGAATGTAACAAAAGGCACGAACAGCAAGAGGTAGGAGTTGGTGGTGGGGCACCACCAAAAGTGGTGGTGAACTGTGGACAGGCTGTTCACATGTGTAAGTATAGTACATACATTTTCCGAGTCTGTCCACTGAGAAGTTATAGAAGCAAAGTTTGGATAAAAATCAGTAATTTTACATCAGTAATATCCAAAAGATTAATTTTTCTCTAAAAACTCAAAAGTTTAAGATAATCTTGTCTTTCATGAGGCATAACTTCTTTGGCAGGCTCTCTCGCCCCCTCCTCTTTTATAGCAGATAAAAATTTATAAACCACTGACCTAGTTTAGTTTGATATATCATATATTGACAGTAATCACTTTCTATTAATGTATGAATAGCATTTCACAAAAATATATTGCATTTAATTTAAATGCTTTAATTTATGTGCCTAATATAATCCTATAGCTCTAATTTCATAGCTAGAAACAAATCAGAATTTTTTTCAAGGATTTTTCTTTTCATTAAATTGAGTTGCATTTAAATGTAAATCAGTTTTAAAATCTTAGGAAACATGATTCTTGTAGACATGTAGAAATTTGTAAAAATAATGAAATAAAGTAGTTCAGTATAGAGCAGGAATAGTCCTTCAAGCATTGATCAGAAACGGAGGGAATGGAGATCAAGGGTTCAGAAAAGGTCATATGCCCGAATATAGAAGAGGTTAAATGCAAAAGAGAAAAAAAATAGAAGCAAGACCACGTGATTGTCATTTTTCATCAGTAATAATGTCAAGGAAAGAAACAATGGAACCACTGGTAGTGTGGCAAGTTAACTAGCAAAGGTTTTAGAAGGTCTCTAGCAACATGGTGCCTTGTTGCACACCAGTAATTCACTTCTGAGTTCTGAAATTTCTATAAGTTAACATATTTTTTTATTCATTTAAAAATTGTCTTGGTAATATGAACTGAATATATCATATAGAGCAATCCCTTTCTGAGGGAAATTCCTTTCTAAGGGAAAGTTGATATGTGACTATATTCACTTAAAGTAAAAAATTAGAAATTAGTAACAAAGAATGACCATCTTAGTAGCAAAAAGTGAAAATATTAAGCGAATAACGGACAGATCAAAATAATATATGTGGTAATTGGTAATTAGAAAAAAGATAGGGTCGGCATGGTTGTGATTCTGAAATCTTTGAAGAATCTTACACTTATAAATTGCAAACTTTACCAGAATGTTTTTCCTATAATATTTGTAAATGATGTAACTTGTTGATATGTAATTTATGTACTTCCTATGTAGAGTAAAGCCTAGTTTTGATCTTTTTTAAAAATCTGGGGCCTGCCCGGTGGCGCAAGAGGTTAAGTGCGTGCACTCTGCTGCGGCGGCCTGGGGTTCGCCGGTTCGGATCCCGGGAGCGCCGGGACACACCACTTGGCAAGCCATGCTGTGGCGGCGTCCCATATAAAGTAGAGGAAGATGGGCATGGATGTTAGCCCAGGGCCAGTCTACCTCAGCAAAAAAAGAGGAAGGTTGGCAGATGTTAGTTCAGGGCCGATCTTCCTCACAAAAAAAAAAAAAAGAAAGAAAAAAAGAAAAATCTGTATTTGTTAGGGTTCCATTAGAGAAATAGAACTATTATGAATATTATGGAAAAATAAATTTATTGTAAGAATAAGGCTTACACATTGTGGGAAAAGCAGGAGGCATAAAAGTCTGAAAGCGGAATTTGGAGATTAGAGAAAAGTCAGCTAGCCACAGCTCCCAAAGCCAGGGACATCTAACTTTCAGAGGGGAAATGTGAAGAACTGGTGGAGAAGTCCATGGAAGGCTGTTACTTCTGCATTTGTTGGTGGGCCTGAGGTCACTTTTGTCATCAGGTTTGACAGTTGGGAAGAGGAGTTTAATGTGGAGCATGGCAGAGTGGGGACGAAGTGGAATTCACCAGTATCTGCATCTGACAGTTATTGCCGCTGATCGTGATGACACTCAGAAAGCAGAATCTCACTTTCTCCTTCTAAATCTCACAAATCTCATTTTTGTTCAAAAAACTCAGAACATAAAGGAAAGGAGATTCATGGGAATGTGGTTCCAGCTTAGCCAAGCTGACACGTTACAAAACACTACATGATTGATGGGTAAGAAAAAGGCACCCATGGAAATTTTCCTTTATAAGTTCCTACAGTCATACACAGAACCCTTGGATTGCTGTTTTACCTTCATAGACTTTAATATCAGATGTGTCAATGCAAATGACAAGTTTTCCATTTTTGAGACTTCCCACTTTGCAATTGAATCTAAGTTTTGTAAATGAAAGAAAAGACATGATACATTGATCTTTTCTTTTTTAAAGTATTTAGTAAATAATAATCTATACTTGTATAGATGCCAACACAAATCATAGCCGGTAATCTGCCTTCATTATTTGGAATATTGCTAGTGAATATAAAATATAGTAGGGAAAAAAAATATAATTTGAAGTATCAGCATTTTTTGGTCTAGAGTTTGTACAAGCTAGTTATGCTATTTTTACAAAGTCAGAGCAATCAATTGAAAATGAACAAAATAAAGTTTAAATAAAGGTTTTGCATAATTGCTGCACAAGAAAAAAAGATTTATATTTTCATTGATATCACTTCTGTTCTGCTGAATTGACTAGAGTTTTAAAGATCACATAGCTAGAATCCTAGTGCTTAAGATTCTGCACTCTCACTGCCATGGCCCAGGCTCCTTTCTGGCCAGAAAACCACACTACCCTCTGTTGGTTGTCATACTGTGGTGGCTGCATGTTGCTGTGATGCTGAAAGCTGTGCCACCAGTAATTCGAATACCAACTGGGTCAGCCATGGTGGACAGGTTTCAGTGGGGCTTCCAGATTCAGACAGACTAGGAAGAAGGACCTGGTCACCCTGTTCTGAAAAATTGGCCCTGAAAACCCTATGAATAGCAGCGGGGAGGAGCACTGTCTGATCCAGTGCTGGAAGGTGGGTGGATGGCGCAAAAAGACCAGGCACGGTTCTGCTCAGCTGTACGCAGGGTCGCTAGGAGTCGGAATCTACTCAAGGACACTAACAACAAAGCTAAAATCTAGTTCCATAATTGCTTTCTTGTAGGTAAAAGACCTATAAGCACATTATTTCAGAATCTAAACTGTATAACTTCAAAGCAATGATATTGAACAAAATATGTGACAAATGTACCTCACAGGAAGTTTCTGTTTGCACTGAATGAAAATGTTAAAAAGTCATGTAAATTATGCACTGTCAGCCTTTTTCTATATTTTGTAGCACTTTATACTGCAGGGTTATGAATATATGCTTTTCGATTTTATGAGAAATAAAATCAGAACTAACAGCTGGTGCCTCATAATTTCATTTTTAAGGGAGTAATACTGCATGGCACCAGATCTGACATTCTTCCTGTAACTCAAGCTTTTCCCCTCTAGTATGCTTATTCCTGCCAGTATGAAGAGACCTAGGTATGTGCCCTTTTTAGCCTTTCTATGAAACCATTCAAATTAACAGATACATTAAAACATATAGATTAAAGGAGTTTCAATGGAAGATTTACACACACATTTTAGAAGTGGTTACATTTCCTCATTTTCTTTTGCAGCACTGTGGGAAATGCATGATTACAGCTCTGCAAACTTTCTGAAGCACATTGTTATAACCTCAAGGATTTAGGCCCCTAAACTTCATTGCAAATGTTGTGGGGCTTGATATTGTGGATTTTACAGTAAAACTTCTAGATAAAGGTGGTGAATTCAACAGATACTTTCACCTTGGCTTTCTCACTAAAGTGGGAGAAGAGAGTGTTTTACATGACTTATGTTGACAAGGACATAGAGAATTGGAGACAAGAACAATAATATTTTGGAACTGCAAAGCAGATATAGGAGTTTGACTCAGCCCAAGAAAGCTGAATCCTAAACTGGTAGTAGGTAAAGCTGAATGAGTTAGTTATATAGTCCCCAAAAGACCCAGGAATTAGTGACATCCAGGATCTCTGTAAATGTTGGATAAAAGAGGGTTGTTTTAAAATCTGATTAAAGATCACTTGGAACCACAGATCTGCTCTGCACTTTGAGAATCTAGCTGATGGCCCCTCTCTTACCTTGGCAGAAAACTGAAGATTTATTTTCTAGAGACCATAAAATATATGTTAACGGGGCTGGAGACAAAAGTCACGGTTGAAGTTAGAGGGACCACACTGAAAACAGGAGGGCAAAGTGAAAGTTTACATGGTGAATATTGAGTTTCTCCTCTCTCCAACACACTCCCACCATCGCCTCTCATTTGGTTTCCAAAATACTGTCACACAGACTTTTGTCACCCATGTAGGGAAATGAAAAACAAATTTTGGTAGTAGTTGAGTGAGGGTAGGGAACTTCATCATACCAGGAGAAGAGACTAAATTATACTTCATTCTTCAATAAAACAGAATATTCAATTGGCTCCATCTACGACAAGTATTTCAAACTACTTTTAATTAACCAACTCTTAAATAGGAACAGATAGCCTGAGATCACTAAATATTTATGAAATTAGAAACAAAGATAAGTGGGCATAACAATTTGGAGAAAACTGAGATCATGCAATAAAAAGAAAACTTCAGAAATCATCAAAAATATATTTGTGCACATGAAGAAGATATTGCATTCAACAATATCTATATTCTATATAAAAGATTTAGTCACATAAAAAGTTCTTGAAAATTAAAAAAAGTGAGAGCGAAATTGAAAATCTCACTACACAGATTGAATGCTAAAATAATATCACCCAGGGTATCAAGAGATATCAAATAGGAGAGAAAAGATAATAAAATAAGAGGACTAGTTCAGTGTGTGTTTACTGAGTAATAAGGATTTTAAAAAGAAGAAGGAAAGAAACGATCAAAGTCTTTATCAAGTAAAATTCTAAAAACTGAAAGGTTGGAGTTTCAGATTAAAAAATTATTTTTATCCAGTACATTGGTAGAAAATAGACCTATAGTAAAATGTATCATTGTGAAATTTAAGATCCTTAGAGACAAAAATGTCTCTATGAAAAATATCCTGTATACTTTCAGAAAGAAGGAAAGGAAGCCACATAAAAAAGATTAAGAATCAGAAGAGCATCTGACTTCTCAAAGGCAACATTGTCAGAAGACAATGGAAAAAAGGCCTTTGGATTTTTGAGCAAAAATGACTTCCAGCATATAATTTTCTACTACTAAATGAGGATTAACCTGCCCGGGACTGATCTCCTGATGGCTTGCCTCCCTAAGAAAAAATTGGCTTTCTGCAAAGCTCCATGGCCCCAGGTTTAAGGCTTTGCATCTCAGTTAGCCTGAAAGCTTGGACTCCAGCTCCCAATCACACCACGGAAACACGCTTCACCAACCATGAATGCAGATTTGGCTGTGTACGCCTAGAGCTAAGGTTTTTTTGTCACATCACATTGCTATTGTATCCCAGCGCCTGATTTCACCAGGTGAGCAGTTGGCGTTTCACAATCGTGTAGTTTTAAGATCCACAGCTTAAGGTGTGGATTCCCTCTTCCATGTCTAATGTTCAGGCCAGACTGAATCCTGGGTGATTCTTGAAAAACAATGGGCAGGGCCGGCCCGGTGGCTTAGCAGTTAAGTGCGCGCGCTCCGGTACTGGCGGCCCTGGTTCGGATCCCGGGCACACACCAACGCACTGCTTCTCCGGCCATGCTGAGGCCACGTCCCACATACAGCAACTAGAGGGATGTGCAACTATGACGTACAACTATCTACGGGGGGCTTTAGGGAAAAAAAGGAGGAGGATTGGCAATAGATGTTAGCTCAGAGCCAGTCTTCCTCAGCAAAGAAAGAGGAGGATTAGCACGGATGTTAGCTCAGGGCTGATCTCCCTCACAAAAAAAAAGAAAGAAAAAGAAAAACAATGGGCAATGAGAGATATATACCTATTCATTATTCTGTCTGCATGAGTTGTTCTTAAGAAATGCTGCTGTAGCATATCTGATATGTATGTCATGTATTGCTTACCTTCTTTATACATGACATTTGGCTCAATGAGAAAGGTTTCTTCCTACATACCCCAACATGGACTTCTGAAAACAAATTAAGGCATCAGAGATTTTTTTTAAAAAACTTGGATATTGGAAATATCTGTAAGATGCTACATGTATAGCCATTGGAATGTACGGCTTCTGATTTTTCACAGGAATTAACTTCCACTATTCTCAAGAAATGTGAGATCCAGGGAATTTGCTGAATGGAACAAAATTCCTTGCTTATTAACTACTTGGGAAAGAGTCATTTAGAAGAGGTAGACTCCATCAAAGGAAGACCCCATGACAAAATTTCTCTCTCTCTCTCTCTCTTTTTCTCTGTCTCTCTTGCACACACAAACACACAATAGGAACAGGATATTAGATGTCCTCTTCATGATTATCTAAGGATGTGTGTAATCAGACTAGCCACCTTGTACATAGGTTGGAAGGGCTATTAGGATAGGAAATGTTTTATCTGGAAGACATGCATGAAGAGAATCCCAAAACCGTACCTACTGCCTGTGAGATTAGGATGATAACATAGTCATTCTGATAGGATGAACCATCACTCTCCTAAAACCCCAGAATCATCTCTTGACTGAGATGTCCAGGCAGAGATATTGACTGTTCAACTGCAGATTCCCTTACACAAAATTCAAGTGTTCAAGGGATACCCAAACATTATGGAAATGGTCAAAGACTATCCCTCACTGTCTTTAGACTGCCATGCTAGGTCAATCTGCATGGGTTCTGGTGGCTATTTTTTTTTCTTCCCACACATAGTGCATCCTTTCTGGTGATGGTTTCCTCTGTTAATATTCCTGGATCTGCCAGTGAATTGAATCTATAAAAGAAGCTCTGGAAGCCATTCCAATGTCTCCTAACAACATTCTCTTGTTTGCAGGTTTCTTGATCCCATACAGCAGCTATCAATGAGTCTACTTAAAACTTTCCAGACCGGACAGTGTGCCTCCTGAGCTATTTCTACAAACAGCTGTCTTCCACTCTGCCTCAATGATTTTCACACTGGAAATGGCCACCTGACCATAAATAACCATCTTCCAGTTTCTCTCACAGCAATGTTATAGCATTTACAGGTTGAGAGTAGAATATTTTGCTTGGAGAAAATCCTTTGGGATCATGAGAGAGGACTGAGAAATAAGTACTAACCTATCCAAGACTATCTCGTGTAGGCTGATATCCCATAAAGGGAGCAGGTTTCCTGTAAAGATCCTGACCTTACACCCCAGCGCCCAGACCCTACCAGCTAGCACTTCTTTTACCATGAACACTAAACTGGCAGAAAGGAATGAAGGTGAGGTTCTTCCATATTACAGGGCTACTTTACCCTAGCTGTGATAACAACAGGGGTGGGGGCATGATTCTCTAATAATGTAGTTTAAAAGCCTCACACCCAAAGGGTGAGAGTCTTCTCCCAGAGCCTGATGTCCATATCAGTCATATTGCCGTATGCGGAGCTAGAATGCAATCAGCAACATGGAACCTCTCACTCTCATGAGTTTTACCTAATAAACAGTTTCTGCAAGTCTAGGGTACAAGCTCTTTGTCTATTTGCCCTTGTTCTCATAAATATACATAATCAAACCATTATTTAAGTTTGGGACAGAATGAAGATATCTTCAGACGTTGTCTCAAATGTTCCCACCTTCTTCATGCGCTCTTTCTCAGGAAGCTACTGGTGGATTTAATCCCCACAACAAAGAGAATAAACTAAGAAAGAGGAAGATGTGAGATCCAGGACACGGGATCTAGGAAACAGGGGATGCAGCACAGAAAGAAAATGAGGATACCTTGGAAGATGTTTAAATGAGGTTCCGAAGTAACAGATGTTCATCCAGTGCAAAAAAATTGAGATTTGAACTTGTCATAAAGTTCCAGGTGAAATTTATTCAAGAAGATTAAATTGATAGAATACCTGATTTGTTTTAATATACTGCACATAAATGAGGGAGAATTTGGAGCTAAACATGTACTGTATATAATATTGCACATAAAACCTAGAAGCACCTACAAAGCATGATGAAAAATAATCATCATACAATAAATTACCTCACTGTCTAACAAATATGTCATTTACTAGTCATAATAGTGGAAATCTTTAATTCTTACCTAATTAAAGTTATAAGATAACCATACTAGAAAAATTTATAGGAGGAACAGAAAGTCTGTGTGTGTGTGTGTGTGTGTGTGTGTGTGTTTTCAACACCTTGTGGAGGGGTAGCCCTCCTGTGTGAAGGAGGTCAAGCCTCATCTTTCACGGTGGGAAGTTGTTATCAAAGCCTGAAATTAAAAAAAATAGACGTAGCAATATAACTATATTTTTTTATAACCATGTTTTTATAGCAATGACAATCAGCTAAGAGAGTTGACAGTGATTGTCTCTGGTGAGTGGGAAATGGATAGGGAAGCGGAACTGCTCTTTTTCATCACAAGTTATGTAAAATTATTTCATTCTGTACACTATGTGCTGTACTTTCAATGAAACACACATACAAATAATTTAAAGAAATGTCAAAAGGGAAAAATCATTTTGTGAAGCAAAGAGTACATTTGTGAAATAGAAGAAAAAGTTATCTGATTCTCAGGAAAATTATTTTAGTTGTCAGAACCAGGGTAAGCACTTCGTTACAGATTCTTTATGCTTGTGTCCTCAAGATCTCATTTTCTGCAATGGACTCTTTATATTGTATGAAACCACTGGATTCTGGACATCATTTGTTTTTGTGTTGGCTCTCTAGTATTGAATGAATAATTGTTGTCTGTTTTGAATGTCAATGAGTAGTTTCATAGATATGTTTTTATAATCATAAAAATAATTGCGTTTTTTCAAAATCATATTGAAAGCATAAATCTATTATGAAAAGCTTTTGTATGTATATTTAAAACTATTATAATTTTCTTCAGGTTTAACTGTAAAAGTTTTAATAAATAGTTTGAGGTCATTAAAAATGAACAGATGATACATTTTCCCCTCATACAAGTGGAATTTCTAACATTTAATCCTGAGTTATCATTGGTAAATACCACCAATCCTTTATGTTTGGGATACATCATTCTTTATTTTCAAGTTAAGAAAAAAAATATTCTTAAAAGAATTGGATTGGATTCCTGCAATTCCCAGTTCCAAAAGTGCATAAATTTGCAAAAGTTACTTAACTTCTTTGAATTTCAGTTTTCTGAATAAAAAATGAATAATATCTGTCTTCTATAATTATCATGAAGATCAAATGAGACAATATATAAAATGCCTAGACCAGTTCCTGGAACATAGTGTATATTTCACACGTTGAGACTGCCTTTTTTCTCTTTTCCTTATGACACAGTCTTGGGGAGATAGAATGGTAGAAGATTTCGATCCTATCTTACAGCTTTATTTGGAAAAGCAAGACAGAGTTTTATAAAGAGACAACAAGCAATACAGGGAGAAATATACCCAATCCAGTAAAAGGACAGCAAGTTTGCCAAGAAAGTTGAGAAAGAAGAAATGAGCTGTGGAGGGTAATCCAGGTTTTCTGAGTAAAGAGCTCAAGTGAAGGGATGATTGAATTGCAGCCCTAAAGATGGAAACCTCTGGAGAGATTTAAAGGCTTTTCTCCCCAGGAGCATTTGCCTACATTCCAGGGTAGTGAAGGGAAGCTAGAGACCTTCCTCTTCTCGCTCCTCCCCTGCCCCTCTCCAAAAGGATTCCATTACATTTCAGAGCAAAAGTCTCTCTCTCTCTCTCTCTCCTTCTCTTCTTCTTGCCCTCTCTCGTCCCTTCCTCCCTTTCCTTCTCTCCCCCTCTCATAAGGGATGTGAGTAGATGTACAGCCATGCTAAACAAGCCTCAAGTCTTACAGTTCCAGAGTTCCTATCCTGTGGTGCAAACTACACTGTTCATTCAGGTGAACATCTGGCCCTCATCCTCACCCTGGGGGGACGGGGCTGAGGAAATGCCACTGTGAGGATGCTACTCTGGCTGCTGTTTTAGCTGTGAATAATAATGGCCTTTGTCTCTGAGCCGGCAGTCTGATGTCTCCTTCAGTAGACGTATATAAAACTGTCAGCACGTGTTAACTTGCAAGCGGGGTCTTCTCAGACTCTTCACAGTTTTTGTCTTGATATTCAATGTTAGCTGGAGACACAGAGTGGCATAAAATGAGGATGTGGGATTGATGTGGGATTTGATGTTTGAGCAAGTGGGAAGTGGGTCATCACAAGTGAGAGAAATATAAGAAACAAGGACCCTCAATTCTGTAGACACATATATTAAATTTATATAAAATAATATTCAACAGGGGAAATGCACTGAATCAGAGTGCCTTCACTAGCAGTTGAATAACCGTGGCCACCTTAGGAAGCAGATTTCTTTCAAAATCTAAAATAGCATATGGTGAGCACACAGTATACTCCAAACACAATGGTAAGCATTTCAGACTCAGAGCTCTCATAATAAATGAATGAGACACCAATATTTCTTTAGCCAGTGGAGAAAAAAAAAACAGTTAAAACAAGAACTTAATAAAAAAATTCATATCTTCAATATTATATTTAAATTTATAGCATTCATTCACCAGTCTTTGTCTATAGAAACAAGATCTTTTCTTTAATATGAATCTGCTGATTAGATATCACCATAGTCTGTTTCACATTAACAAACCTAATAGTTCATTGTCTATGATTGTCATTTTTAGTTTCTATAAAGGTACCAAGAACTTAAGACACTTGGGAATTAATCTGAACACATTCTACCTCAAAATTTTATAAATTTTCCTCATCTTTTATAAGTACCTTGGCTATCCCTAGTAAAATGACATTTTGTATAATGATTTGCCATTTTCATTTTTTCCCCAGTATTTAACTGATTTTTTAGAGAAACATTTCTTTACACTTACATATTTCTTCAATTTGTGTAATGAGTTAATTATAATAACAAGTGTCAAAGGTCTAAAAGTTTTAAAAGACTTCTAGAAACAGAAGTGCATGGAATGTTTAGTAAGACGCCTCTTGTCTGTGCCCATTTCTCAATGCCTTGAGCTTCCTTCAGTAGGTTTTACCAACAAAATAGAATTTGTTGATTAAGTAGCTAAGTGGGAGTTAGCCAAGATAGCTTCTACTTCGATTCTTATTTAATACTTACATTTCTATAAGGTAATTCAGATTATCATCTCACTATATTATATTGTGCATGGCATACATTGGGACTCAATAAATGTTTGTTGAATGACTGATGGAATTCCATTTCATAGTGATAAAACTGAGGCTTAGAAAGGTTAAATGGCATGCCCAATATTACACAATCAGTAAGAGGTAGTACCAGGACTCAAAGCAAAATCTGGCCCCAAGTCCATATTCTTCAGGACTATGTTCTGCTGGGATCCTACTTGAAAACTTTAGGTTCCTCAAATGCTCCACCACCATTAGTTAGTTTGGGAATTCCTAATGAAATATAGTTTTTAAGACATTTAACACAGGACAATTTTTTAATATCTGCTCTGTTGAAAAATAACTTTCCTCATATATTTGATATTGTTCATCCAGAGTCACGTTGGATAATCTGGATTTGGGATGATTTCCCACATGATAGTTGATCCTGTGCAGAAAAGCTATACTAAAAGAGAAAGAAAATAAGAGAAAAACAGTTGTGAGGGATGGAAAATAAAACACTGCAAATTAACTTAGAATTTTTTTTTAAACTGCACAGATACTATATTTATATCGCATAATTATAGGCAGTGAGGCTCATGTGTAAGGGTTTCCCAGTAGATAATATTCTAGCTTTACAAATTGCTGTCCAGATATGCACACACAAACATATGCATGCATTCATAGTCATTAGGCAGCCCAGTTTGTTATATAACATATTCGAGAAACTGTTTTTCATGTGATATTAAAATTATTATACAAATTTAATACTGCATTAAAATTTTGTTTAACTTTTTAATTTTAACCTTACTTTATAATCTTAACTTGCATTATAATTATTGTGATTGTCTAACACCACATTATTCCATACTGATTGGAAGATTATTTTCCTAAACTATTATGTTTAATTATGAATACTACGTCCAATAACAGAAGTTAAATAAACACTCACTTTCCTGCTAAAATTATAGTATATTGAACTGGGTTTAAATGAAAGAAAGAGAGACAGAGAGAATGGAGACAAGGAGAAGGAGGAACGGAGAGAGGGAGAAACACACAGAGAGGGAATAAGAGAGAGAGGGAAATTATATAAATTTTATACATATAAAAATTGTAAAGTAAGGTTAAAATTAAAAAGTTAAACAAAATTTTAACACAGTATTAAATTTGTTTAATAATTTTAATGTCACATGAAAAAGTGTATCAAAATTTTAATTTAAAAAAATGTATTGCTAAACTTGGATCAAATACAAAAGAATGGCACAGAGCAACCTGCATGGTGTTGTGCATTTGTCCAAGTTAGAGGATGCTTTTTTCTCCACATATTTGGTTTTCTTAGCTTCACCAACAAACACTGCAAATTCTCAAATTGAGCCCCTTCCCTTTATATAATTAATTCTTTGCTGAGGAAATAGTTAACAGTAAAATTTAACTATGGCACCAACATTTCTTTCTGTTTTCCTTGCACGGGTCACAAATTGATATTTGTGCATGAAGGTGAGTGACTATTTCTAAATTAGACTTGATGGAATGTTACAGAAAATGTTGGTGGTTATATCCCTTTTTGAGAGAGAGAGAGTGTGTTTGTGTATGTGTGTGTGTGTGTAACGTAGCAGCAATACTGAGACATTATAATTTTCAGTCGGAATTGTTGAAAAAGAATGTACTCACTAAAGATTATATTTGCATTTTTTTAAATATTGGCAAACTAGTAGAATCGCCCAAGATATTTCTTTTACACCTGTAGGCTAAAATATTAATATGTCAATATTAATATTTATTTAATATTAATTTAATATTAATATTTAATATTAATATTAATAATATTAACATATTAATTGCTCAGTAGAACTGCATTTGTTTCTAGATTAAAGTGACACACCCAATGTTACACCATCAGTAAGAGAGAATACTGGAACTCAAACCTGAATCTGACCCCAAAGTCCATATTCTTCAAGATTCTGTTATACTGGATCACTATTTGAAAATTCCGGGTCTCTCAAATTATCTATCACTAGTCTTTGGTTTAGGAATTTCTGAGTAAATAACGATTTTATGATATTTAATACAGGGATATTTTGAATATTTGATCCATTGAGAAATAACTTTCCTTATAACACTTCATATTGTTCATCCAGGGTATTCTCAGAGAATCTGGATGTTGGGATGATATCTCCTGTGAAACTGTGATAAGTCAATTAAAAAGAAAAACTTATCAAATTGTACACATTAAATATGCACAGTTTTTTGTATATCGATTATGCCTCAATAAAGCTGTTAATAAAGTACCCATCTGCCATTAAAAAAAAATGAGAGAGAACCACACTGACAAATTATTTCTTGTACTTGTTTATATATTGCTTTCAATGGCTTTGATATATTACGAATTTTATTCACAAAATTATGATTTAAAAACCCAATGGAGTTTTGAAAGAATGTAAAATTTTTGCCTTTTACAATAAAAAAATCACTCAAATCATCAGGAAATACCAATAGGCTAAGACTTTTTATTTACTGTAAAAGTGATATTGCAACAGTTTTCAGGTGTTCGGTGAGATTACAAAGACTTATTAAAATAAATAGACGAAAATGTCAGCATTTTTAATGTTATATTTTTAATAAAATTAATAATCAGATGAAAAATAATATCCCATATTTAGACTGTGTTTTTGTAAACAAGACAAAGTAGAGAATCTAAGAAATTATAATTAACCTCCTCACTCAAGTGTTACACCTATGTTAGGAATAGCCCCTTTCATTAGGGAAATTGACTACCCTTATCAATATATATATTTAAATGCAACTCTAACATTGCATACCTAGAACATTATTATGAACATCTACTGGGGGGAAAAGTCATTTTTTTAAATCAATTACATATATTCTAAATACAGTTGTAATACTAACCACAATTGTTTAATGTGATTCTTTCCTTATAAACCTAGTAGCAGCCTTTTTATTTGTAAATCAAAGCTTGTCTTATGTGTACAAATGTGTAGAGTGTCATGTGACTGTTGCTTGCTATTTTGGTAGCTAGACCTTTAATTCCTTTAATTTTAGACCATGATATCAAATAAAAGGCACCATTTGGAAAAAATATTACTTATTTTTGAATTAATTCAATAAATATTGACTGAAAACTTATCAAATGTAAGTACTGGGCTAAGTAATATAGTTAAAAACACAACACAACATAACAGGACATAGTCTCTATCATTAGGAAGATAAAGAAATATAGCTAGGGAGACACAGATGTGCTTACAAAATAACATCACATTATCAAGATAAAATGGGTGAATCAACAAGAGCGCTGTTTTGTAGTACTTTCCTGAAGGCAGGGTTTGAGAGACAAGAGTGAAAAGACCATCCAAGTTTGGAAGGGTTGGGTCATGGTGGGAGAGGAGACTGGAAAACAGGAAAACTATACATATATTTTGGGCCCTGGTATGTATTTTACCTACTTAACAATTTTGTCAAAGTCTGCACTGATAATTACGAAGGATTATTAGGAAAAGTGGCAATAGGTGAAAAGGAGTTTTCTTTCCTTTAAATATTTTCACCAATTGTTTCCAAAGAAGGAAGAGAAATTGAAATCATGCAGTATTATTTTCTTCAGAACAAATTCTTCCAATATCAAAAGACACTGTCATCACGCGTTATCATAGTCGATACCACAGTGTCCTTGTGCAGTAGATTCTAGAAGCATTAGTACACCAGTTCTGGAAAGGGAGGATATCAATTACTGAGACACCAACATACTTGTCTAAGTTCAAACAGGGAGTGAGCATTCAGGTCATAATTATTAGTCAGTGACCAACTATTTCAGCTATACCAGATACTTTTGCAACATTATATTGTTTGCCGCAGAAAATTGAAACACGTTTTCCAAGTGATTTTGACTGTGCAGATTATTCAACAGGTGGAAAATCAATAGCCTAGATCATATGCTTTCAGATTTTTCCACAGTTAAAATACACTTTTTTTAAAATACCGCCCTGACATGTCTACGAATAAAATGGACAAACTGAGAGTATGTTATATATAAAATATTTCCATCTACTTTTTTCTTAGAAATGAATAAGATACACGTAATATTATAGAGCGAGCCTTTCAATCTGACGTTGGCATTCATATGACCAGTTGAGTTCTTGATAGTTATAAACAAAAAGTTATTACCAGGACTGACAGCTGTTAATGAAATTTGTGATTTTGTAAATATTTAAAATAGAGCATTGCAATTTAGATAAATCTATGCAATTTTGGAAAAAAATGACTTCAGAGCATATCTATTTTTTTATATGAGGAAACAGAAGCAGTAATTTGCCACTTGTCTCAGAGAACCTGGCTGTCTGTAACCTTTGTGTAAATAGGTAGAAGAACATGTTTAAAAACATAAGTGCTGTGAAAAATAAAAGCAGATGGAGTTCCACCCAATTGAACAAATCTTTGTGTAGTGGAAGGTAAGGCAATTATCCAAAAATTTTAAAAACCAAATGTTTTTCATTTGCATTTTTATTTACCAAAGCAAATATAATTAAAGCACTTTTTGTCTTAGAGAACATTTTTTCCCCGTTCCATGTGATGCTATAAAGCAGATTTTAGAAATACATGGTAAAATATAGAGTTCTTGTGTGTTATATAAAACTTTGATATCAGGAAAAAAATCATATCTTGTTGGTTTGTTAATGTGACATACTAATTCCTCTTGAGAAGGTGTTAGCATGAAGTGTAAGTATACTTAACAATGGAGAATAACATTTTACAAAGTTCAATTGAAATTATAAATATTGGTTATTTCCTAGGCCATTTCCTTAATATATAAAGAATGTATGTAAGATATTATGATATGTTTCTGCTGGAATATTGAAAGGCCAATAATCATTGTCACCTTTCAAAGGAAATTTTACATTTACCTAGAGTTGTGTTAAAAATATCTTGGTCATATATCAGGTTTCTCAAGTACCGCCCTCCAGTTATAGTCTGCAATATCAATTCATCTAACCAGTTTATAAATCTCTAGTCAATTGAAATTAAAAATAAAATATAGTTGAAGAGTTTATGTTCTAATACCTTGCTATCCAATATGGTAGCCTCTACCCAAGTGAAGCATTTAAATTTTAATTTAAATTAATGAAAATTAAAAATCCTCTTTTCCATTTCAGTTATCCACAATCCAAATGCAAATTAATGATGTGGGTGGTGACACCTTATGCAACAGCACAGATATAGAATATTATCATCCATTCTATTGGGTAGTTCAGGTCTAATAAGAGAGATGGGGCCAGCCCCATGGCCGAGTGATTCAAATTCCACGTACTCCCCTTCAGCGGCCCAGGTTCACAGGTTCGGATCCAGGGCGCAGGCCTACACCACTTATTAAGCCATGCTGTGGTGGTGACCCACATACTAAATAGAAGATTGGCACAGATGTTAGCTCAGGGCTAATATTCCTCAAGCACAAAAAAAAAGAGAGAGCGAGATGCATGCTAACAATTAATCACAATGCAATACAACATGACTGCTATGAGCAGATATAAGGTGCTGAAGTAATAAAGACACTAATTAACTTTGAATAAAGTAGATGAATAGAGTCAAGAATAACTTTAGAGAAAAAATAAGCTTAAAACTTTAATGAAAACTAGTAACATAAATCCTCTGTTTCAGATTGTATGTTCTTGAGAAATGACAGAACATCACTACTCTGTATTGATCTAGATTTTGCTCTTTCAGGAATAAAGAACAATCCCTTAGTGGGGAGAAGAAAAATGTGTATCAATTATGCCAAAATTGCACCAACATTCTCATTATAAAATATGTAGTTGGCAGAAGTCTATTACCACAGTAACACAACATGAGTGGACATTGTTTTGCCCTTTTATGTATAAAACTATAAATATATAAATACGTATGTACAAATACATATATATTCCATGCACCTTACTGAGTTATTTAAAAATGTTATTTAAATTTCAATTATTTTTCTCACTGGATCATATTCCTCTAAGTGATTTTTGCCAACTCCATTCCCTTCTTTGTGCTACTTTCTCTCAAACAACTCCAGATTGTGGAAGTCATAACTTACCTGTTTTTATATTTTTGTATTTCTTCTGTTTCTCAGAGAAAGAGATTGATTACCATATTTTTTAATCAATATTTTAGTAATATTTGTTGATTTAAGCTAATATCACTTAATTACTCCCCAAATCTCTGGGAAGAAATCATTTGAGAAAACATGCATATAAATGAAATTCTAGAGCAGAGCAATAAAAATCAGTTTGGTTAAGTAATTTTACTTAGTCTGAATTTCCAAAGTTGGTGAAAATGTACAATAATTGTAATAGCATTTTGAGTGACAGAATCACCCAATAACCTTTACCAAAACAAAAACTAAAACTAAAAAGTAGGATGTGAGAGAATATTAGGAAATCATAACCTAAAAACACTAGGAAAAAACAGAAACTTAAAACTGTTTGGGCAAAGTCTTGCTTTAAGGGCACATTTTTAAAATTTCACTTGGTATAATATACAATAATAAACAGCAAACAACATTTTACAAGTAAATATGATTGAGACTGACCTACAAGTATCATATTATTCCTTTATAAGAAAATATATCCAAATTGTGTTTCCCAGCCCTTATTGGGATGGCTAGGGAAAAAAAAACCGGAATGCAAACCATAAGACAGGATTTTCATCCTACTAGTTAAATGACAATTTTCCTGCATTCAAAGACCAATACTTAGACATCTTCATTTATTTTATAAATAATTAGGTTGTTGCTTGCCTTTCGATAATCTCTCTCTCAAAAAAAAAAGATGATTCTATACTTCAGTATTAGAATTATTACTTCTGCAAAATGACAATAAAAAGAATAGTCAGAGCCATGGCATTTTAGAGATTATCCAAATGTACTGTCCTGTAGAGAGGAAGTATAATATTATAGACAGCACAGGCACGGAAGTGAGTGGTTGTATGTTCTAGTTAGTTAATCACTAGGTTTATCTTTGGGCAATTCACTTAAAATTTTTTAGCCTCAATTTTTTAAGTGTAAAATTTAAATGTAGAACTAGATTATTTTAAGGTCTTTCCAGCTTTGTAGAAATATTAAAAAGAAAAATTATAGGGAAAACCAAATTGCCTATTATCATGGCTTTATGGTACTCACATTACCTCTATTCATTCTAGAATTGTGGAATACTGGCTCTATATCAAGCACTGTGATAGCCCTGGGATATAATAATAAAGTACACTTGACCTCAAGATTTTTCACTCTAATTGGAGAGAGGCATGTAAGCATATTAATGTTCTAAAAAATTACAGGTTTTTATGATAGGAAGGTACATAAAGAATAGTTCCATTTTTTTCAGGGACAAAATGGGTAATGGGGTAAAAATTTCTTCTTAGAAGGAGTAACATTTATGCTGAGTCTTGAAAGTTGGTAGTGTTTACATGTAGACAAGGTAGAAGAGGGCTTTTCAAGATTTAAGGAGCAGAGAGAGAAGAGATAGAATATGTGAAAGACATGAAATGGTGTGTTAGAGGAACTACAAAGAATTTGTGTTCATCCTTCCACTAAACAGAGACATATGCATGCACATTCACAAGCATAGAGTGCACATGAAGGTTTATGAGTATGAAATTTCAAAAGAAAATGAAGATCTGGGAGCTGATCAGGACATCTCCTAGAGGATCTTGAATGACATATTAATGAGATCAGATTATAACCAACCAGGAGCCTAACTACTCTGCTTCATAAAGAGAATATTACAGTTGAAGGAAAATGTTTTAATAAAAACTACTGGGATAATGTCCTCTGTACTCTTAAAGCAGCATTTTCATGCTTTATTTCCCCCTCAATTAACATTCTTTACTACCCTGGGAGAAAACATAGCCTGTACTAAAAACCCTTTTACTGTTGAAATGAGATAAGTCACCTTCACAGTTCTTACAGCTCTAATACAGCAATTCATAGTCAAGAGGTTATTTTTACACGAGGGTCATTGGTTGGAGAACATGTTTCATAACTGATCTTGGCAGAGTATGAGAAATGTGGGTACCTGATGAACAATGAAGCACTTGAAAGAGCACACCGAAACCAGCTCTGCTCTTAGGCAGGGATGTCTCCAACATGTGGCCGTGGCATTTGTGAGCTTTCCCCTGAAAGAAGCAGATCACATATTGTGATCAAGGTGGCAAAATACAGGTGTAATTTTATAGGTATCTTGAAAGTTCAAGGAGAAAAGAGATCTCCTTTTTTTTGAGTGAAGCAAATATATGAAAATATCAATCAAGCAATAATTAATGTACTTGTTATAATGTAGTTGAAAAATAATAGGATGATGTTCAGTAACTAAAAATTTCAGTTTATCTCAGGAAAACCATCTCAGATGACTTTGCAAAAAAGCAAATTTCATCTACATTGAGGAATATATATTTCATGCTACCTGCTGTAAAAAAAATAGTACTTTTAGTGGTCAAATATATGTGAAAAGCTAAAGATGAAATAGTAGTAGTGATCAAATCCCTTCCTTTTCTTATTACCTCAGGCAGCAAATGATTCCATAATTTATGGAGTCCTGTAAGTCATGTGAAGTAAGTGAGTACATTTTAAAGATGCAAAAGTGATGGATAATATCTGAAAACTACCCGAAAAGGATTCAACATCAATTCTATGTACAAACTAGGAAAAGTGACAGATCTTTGTTTCTTAGATATGTTTGCTTAGAAATAAATTAGCAGGATTTCTTACCATTGGAACTAGTCACGAGGTAATGGCTTAGATGAACATCATTGAATTTAGGGCCTCATCCAAACAGTCAAATAATTCTTAAAGGGAAGCACTCTTCAAAGAGTCACAAGAGAATGGATGCCTTAAAATGAGGACAGTGCCACAGAGACTCTTAGAATTCTGGTGAGCACAGATTTGGTTGAACTCTCTTAGGCATTTATAAATCTACTTGAGCCTTCTGATGAAATGTAACTGAAAACTGAAATTCCACTAAACATCTGTTGGGCCCACCATGGGATGCCTATTATTTGCATATTTTAAACAAATCAGACCTGTGACTGCAGTGACTGTTTTCTGTTACTAATGAAAACATAAAATTTATTGAACTGGATTGTTTCATAGAGCAGCACAAAAGGGCCAATTCTGGAATGGCCCATTTGCTCTCCTTTATATTATTCAGACAGGTTATGAATGAGCTCTAAACATCCCTGTTTTTTCTTTATGATGCAGTGTTTATTTATCATCAATGAATTTCAATGTACAATATAGCTAAAAAGTTTGAGTGCTATTCATATTATTAGTCTGGACTTTTCCCGTAGGGTTTATACAACTAATATGAGGAGTGAAAGAAACGGTTTAATCATGTAATCTAGTTATTCTTAAGCATTAGGAAGTCATAGACCCCTTTGAAGCCGATGAAAGTTCTGGGCCTTTCTTTTACATCAGACTTCACCTACCCCTGTGGCTTCTCCTTTTACCCTAGGACAAGATGTCAAATATAACTCACTTGTCTGGTGAGTGTGGATTCTGGACCAAGCAAAGTTAAATGAGTAGCTTAGCTTAAATTCAGTCCTAACTTCAGACCTGGAATCCTACTCTCATGATTCCTAAATTGGTATTCTTCATAATGCTAGGTTGTCTCCAATAAGTCCAAAGCCAACCGTCTAAATCTTTAAGTCTTCGCATGCCCATACCATCATACAATCATATTTACATTGTTACTCTTTATGGGCTTTGGATTAAGCATTTATCAGTAAAAGCTTTTGCCAATAGTCCCACTCTATGTTCTCTCCTCATATGGTTCTTTCTCTATTATCTTGATGCTTTCGGTTCTTCTAGTCTGACCAAAGTATTTCCACCTTTCTTAGGTCTGCATGAGTTTTAGGTTAGGCATAAAATAATGCATAAGCTAATGGATATAGCTTATGGAAAACAACTTTCCACAATCTAATGTTATATTCACACGATGTGTTACAAATGTGCATATTTGTAAGAAGAAATTTTAAGAGTCTAAAATCACCAAAGAAACTAAACTGGCGTTTGAGAGCCTTCTTTGGTATCAGTTATTTTGCAAAGTTTCAGATTGGTCTGTTTTTAATATGAATTTCTGAATACAATTTTAAATGGGTAGTCAATACAGACCTTCTTCTAAACAGAAGAACAAACTATTCTTTTATTTTTATTCATTTATTTTAGTTTATTAGTTGAATGTTCGTCTCTCCAATTTTATATGCTCCAGAAATTCT
This sequence comes from Diceros bicornis minor, assembly GCF_020826845.1. NCBI lineage: Eukaryota > Metazoa > Chordata > Mammalia > Perissodactyla > Rhinocerotidae > Diceros > Diceros bicornis. The sequence goes on along the minus strand of NC_080745.1, from coordinate 50,812,077 downwards.
TCAATTTTTTTTTTTAATTAAATTGTGAATTACTGAGTGTGCTCTATACAGCAAGCTTAGCAGAATAGGAAAAAAAATCTCATAATGCTTCCTGGTTTTTGTTTTCTTTCTCACTTTAAAATGAGTCTTATATACTAGAGAGGAATCATATATTCACAGCTCTGAGTGATATCATATGACCCCTATTGAATCGATGCTGAATTGATAAAACTGCATAGGTGAGAACTTCAAGAACAAAGTATTCAAATAGCCTGTATTAAGCTACTTTCCTACTTTGACCCAGGATTTTGAGCTATTATGTTTGCATTGGATTTAACTTAATTTTCAATATTAAGAATTGAGATGTGGGGTCGGCCTGGTGGCGTAGCGGTTAAGTGCGCGCGCTTCGCTGCGGCAGCCTGGGGTTCGCAGGTTCGGATCCTGGGTATGCACCACTGCACCGCTTGTCAAGCCGTGCTGTGGTGGTGACCCATATGAAGTAGAGAAAGATGGGCGTGGATATTAGCCCAGGGCCAATCTTCCTCAGCAAAAAGAGGAGGATTGGCATTGGATGTTAGCTCAGGCTGGTCTTCCTCCCACCCCTCAAAAAAAGAATTGAGACGAAATAGTTAATATATCCATATTAAAATTATAGTTTTAAGAAACAATTGATGAATCTTATTTTTAACATATAATTAAAATCCCTCTACTTTGAGCAAATAAAAACAATAATTGCATTAAAATATTGGAGGTGGTCTTCAGTTAAACCAAAGTCATTAAAAATATTACATAAGTATATGTTGAAGAAATGTATCTTCTTAGATTTTCTGAATTAATGATTGATTTGGAAACTGAACCCATTTCTATTAAAGTTCCAGTTTGCATAGAATTAAGAGACAGAGAAAATTTGGAACAAGTGACCTCTGTCTGGATATCTGCTTTGATTTTAGATATTTAATTAGGTCTATTTCAAAGCTAAATAATTTTCCTGAGTCATGGATCTGCATATTAATAATTGGCAGTGAAACACCTCTTCAAGGTGGCAAATAAGAAACAAGTCACAACTCTTAAGTTTAGGAAGCTAGAGTTGGTACCTAGTAAGTGGATAGTCACATGAAGAATATATTAAAATTATATAAAGCCCATTTGCTTTAGCTTCAAACTAACTTGTAGTTTACAATAAAATTTAACAGTATAATGTGAGGGCTTGAACAGTTTTTAAGTTCTGGGGAAAAGTCCTTTTTCCCCAGGAGCTTTTTAAGTTCCCCAGAACTTAAAAACAAAAATAAAAACAGTTGTTATGTACATCCCATATGCATTGTATATAATATCTTATTTAACACTCAAAACAACTTTAGGAGTTAGCTTCTGATATTATTCTCATTTCACAGATGAAGAAACAGTGGTTTGGAGAGAAAAATGATGCTCCCAGGTAACTGACGGAGGCAGATGTTGAAATCAGATTGGTTTGACAACAGAACCTGATCTTAAAGGCTCTGCTACAGTTTCGCAACCCACTCATTTTAGTGAACCAAACTTCAGCGATCAAGGATTACCAAGTTAAGTCACAAAGGTAATTAGTGCCAGAACAGTAACTAGCTTCCAAATTCTCTGATCTCTGTCTTATCCACATCAGTCTGTCCCTAAATAGTAAAATAGAATGTAATCAAAATGGGGGGTTTCTTTACAGGTATTTTCTTAAGAAGAAGACATAATGTTTATATGGATCACTGAAGGTCCAAAGTTCACTCTGGTTAGTAAAGTTAGGCAGGCTACCTGCAACCCCGTGATCAACTTCCCTAAGAGAGATGTTGACAAAATCCCTTTACTACAAAGCCGCAGAAGCTGTGGCCAATACTCTCACTGTAATGCTCTTCCACTGCCTTCAAAATAGGCTGCGGCGGATACCTTGAAGAAATTGAAAAATCCACGTTCAGTGGATTTCTCTCTGCCGGGTTTCTTCCTGTATTCTTTATCTTTGTCTCCCTTCTGTTCCTCCCTTTCTATTAAAATCAGATCCCAGCAAAACAAGAAGTAACAAAGAACTGTTTGGTTTGTAAGTATGTTCATAGCCAGCGTATCATTTGAGCCTCGTAACAACCATGTAAGAGAAAAAGTGTTGTCTCCTTGTTTTAAGTGAGGAAACTAAAGCTATAAGTGCCAAAGTGATTTGCTCAATGGTATGCCCTGACAGACTCAGGATTTGAACTCGAACCTTTTCCCCTTAAAATCCAGGGATCTTTCCTCTCTGGTAAAGTCACCACACATCTTGGGTTTCCTGGGACAGTTTTGGTTGATGCCTACTGTTCTTAGGTAATTTTTAAGTGTTCTCTTTCCCTTTTAAAATTATGCTGATTTAGATGACAAAGTTATCCTACTTTTGAGGCCTCAGTAAACTAATTCATAATATTATCCTCCCTAGAGATATCAAATTTTATGCTGATTCTTGTGTAGAGGGACTTCAGGAATCCAGAGGTGGTGACTGACATCCTGAGCTCCTCCCGAAACCCAGCCTGATCCCCAAATCTGTTTCATACTGGCCATGATGTGACTCATCTGGGCTGTCGCTCTTTGAGGGATTTGTGATATTGTAAGTAACAGGCCTAAAATAAAAAATTTTTTAAACTAAATGAGGAATTTAATATTGCTCACATAACTAAGAGATTCAAAGGCAGAAATCTAGGCTAGGAACAAATAAATTCAGAACCTCAAACAATGTCTCTCACTCTCCTGCTCTCTGCCTCTCTCTCTCTCACTTTCTTTCATTCTCTCTCTCTTTCCCATCTCTTCCTCTTTATCTATCTCCTGCCTCTGTCTTCCTCTGTATGTAGAGTCCTTCGATTTACTGAAGAAGGTCACCAGCAGCTGTATAACAATGAGTATGTTAGAGCCGTTGCTACTAGACAAAGTTCTGGGGCTGATGGGATCGAGAGTGGGGCAAGTTTGCTTTCCCAAAGGAACATAAGAATGATGAAGGGAGAATGGATGTTGACAAACAAGCACAATAGCTGTTTACTATTCTGCTTCTTTGTTGAATTAAAAAATGAGTCATATGGTATGGAAGTGGTGGTCTTAGAGTTGCATAATTTTCCTACAAATTTATGTGATTAAATCTTTACCATGGTCAGTTCTATTCTGGAAGAAAAATGGAGTATCCTAGTGATTCTTCACATTCATGGGTATACTCCTGCAGGTACACTTGCTCTGAAGATATAATGTATGCCTGCTTCTCTGAATTTAGTTGAACATAGCATTCTCCTTTGGCCGTTGTTCAGCCTTCACCCTCTCACTCTCAGCACTGCGGCTGTGGTTAAGAAACATTGTGCCTTCCATCCTGGTCTTATGGTTCACATCCAGGCCTGGCCAAACCTGCCTACTTTGGATAAAAGCACCTCAGGGTAAGTGCGTGGGTATAAGCTCTATAGGAACTGAGGCGTTATCTTGGCCACTTTGGTACTCCTTATATCACCCTGTACCCTGCCAACTCCATTGTGTATCATCCAAGTAGGTGCATAGTAAATACTTGTTAAACTAAAAAGTACCTTAGAGTCTAATAGTTTATTTTGATGCAAAAGAGATTTAAAAAACGCTACATTATCCTAGGACCAGTGTTGCACTTTATAGAAACACTGAACAGTAACAGGAATTGTGTTACTTTCTTGTATGCTAGCAAAATTCATAAAGCACTTTAGTCAGCTTGGTTGTGATGCATAACATATAACTCACTCATTCACTCATATAACACATATTCATTGAGTGCCACCATTGTGCCATCAATATCTAGTTAATTATAGAGTCTTGCTAGTCACAGAATAAAGTTAACCATTTTTGCTTTGCTGAGGCACATGTACCAAGAGAATATGTCAAATAGTCTTAATCAGATATGAACATCACAATCACATTGGAAGTTTTTATCAAAAAACATATTCCTGAGTCCAACGTCCAAAAGTTTGTGTCCCAGAAGGTCTGGGTGAGACCTGAGCTATATGTGCCTGTAAAATTCTACTAAGATAATTTTTTGATATACACTCTGATTAAATCTGGATATTTTATTTGAAGCTACTCTAGCTGTAATGGTACCCAAAATATGTGCCCTCAGGGTTATGAGGCAACCAGAGATCAGGATGCACCCTTCAATACTCAGTTTAGTTGCACTGTCTGATGTTTGGAGTGGTGGTGGGGCCCCATTGGAGATGGCACAGAGTATGTGAATGATCTGAAATACCTCAGAAGGCACAGTTAAGGAAGAGTAGTAATTAATGCTGCATTTTGTTTTATTACAATTAGAGTAAATTCATGGGCTTTTTTTTGCTGCGATTTTTAGTTTGGACATATTTCCTAAATGTTAGATTATGTTAGGCAAAAAATAATGGTGAAAAGTCAATAAAATATTAACGTTGGCCAGGCAGGAACATTACAATAATCTGTCACTGGAATTGAAATATCTTCCCCTTCTTTCTTTCCCATCCCTGTTGTTTAAAAGTGACTGAAACCGAGGCTAGTTTAGGAAAAAAGAGAATTTAAAGAATTGTGTAATTAGGAAAACTAAGGAATGGAGCAGTCTTCACACAATAGGAAATAGGAACTTGACAGGAATTGTGTTACTTTCTTGTATGCTAGCAAAATTCATAAAGCACTTTAGTCAGCTTGGTTGTGATGCTCTCTTTCTTTCTTTCTTCTTGTCTAGATCTCATCTCACACTCTTTTATTGCAGACAACCTCTCCTTGTATGAGTCATATGAGGTGGGAAAATGAGCGCAGTCAGTTACCATTTGCATTGTGCCCCATCAAGATGATAAGGAATAGGAGATGGAGGAGAACTAATTCCCCAAAAGAAATGTGTGTGTGTGCGTGTGTGTGTGTGTGTGTGTGTGGAACTTTTGGAGTGTCAGGTGAGAGTATTAAGAGCACTCTGACGGTGCCCTTAATACAAGGAGAAAATAGATGCTGGGAGAATGAAACAACAATGGCCCCTACATCTCTGAATGCTAACCATCTAAACAAAGAATGGGATCTCAAAGGAGCCTTTTCACCAGACGTTAGGCTTCATCAGCAAACACTTTTTTCTCTGGTGGAGTGTCTTACAAGGCCTCTAGAGTTCACAGGAAAATACTGGCTTAATTATATTGAAGACTCATATGAAACGCTAGGGACAGACCATATAGAAGTTTAGTATTTATTTAGCCACATTTACAGTATATCTAACTGTTTTTCTGCTGCTGTTGTATTGATAGAGATTTCAATTTGTCATGACCATAACTCCTGAATATTGTTGCAGTTATTTTTTGTGATCCTGAAAACTGGAGTGTAATGTTTGTATCATGCACTTGTTGGTCAGTAAGATTACAATGATCCTCTAATGAAACCAAAAGCTCTTGGTGATTCGAGGTTCTTTCTCTTCTTAAATTCTTCTTCTTCTCTTCCTCCTCCTCCTCCTCCCCTGTCAGAAATCTGCTCCCTTCAATAAGTACAAGACAATTTAAGTTTTCTTTTAAATTTCTTGGTTAATCCAAACAACAGTTTAACCCAAATATCAAGTAGTACAATGGTTTCTTTAATATTTCTCTGCTGAGGAAGCTTATATAAAAAAGAAAATATGGCTTGTATTTTTTTGTTGGCACATTTTTCTACATTTTAATTTTTTTATTTTTTTAGATTTTTTATTTATTTATTTTCCCCCCAAAGCCCCAGTAGATAGTTGTATGTCATAGCTGCACATCCTTCTACTTGCTGTATGTGGGACGCGGCCTCAGCATGGCCGGAGAAGCGGTGTGTCGCTGCATGCCCAGGGTCCGAACCCGGGCCGGCAGCAGCGGAGCGCGCGCACTTAACCGCTGAGCCACAGGGCCGGGCCCTAATTTTTTTAAATATGTTTTTTAATTGACGTCAGAAAACTTGCTAACCATTCTTTCTTTTCCTCTTCTCTGCCTTATCATTTCCTTTTTTCTTTCTCCTCTTTTTTCCCCCTAAAAAGGTCTTATTAAATTATGATTTTCCTTTGAACTGATGGCATTTTGCTAAAGAGGAGTATGGTAATCCATATCACATTAGGCGAAAGGAGTTATATGAATGCAGATCACATCAGAAGACGCAGTGAAAGGTAGTCATTAAGAGCACAGACTCCAGCTACAAACTGCCTCCACATGAATCTTGGTTCTGCTTGTTACTGGCTGTATGACCTTGGGCAAGTTATTAAATCTTTCTGTGCTTCCAATGCCCCATTTGTAAAAATGGGTAAAATAAAATTACATATATCATGGAGTTGTTAAAAGCACTAAATATGCAAAGTGCTTAGAACCATGCAAAAATATTATATATCATGTTTAACTATTATTATATATAATATATATATCATATAAAATAATAACCATTATTATTAGGCACTGCCAAAACTATACATTACATGATTTTCTCACACCCCACATAGAACCACATTCATATATTATGAATTAATAAACGCAAATATGTATCTCAAGCTTTGCATACACATAGGAATACATTACTTAAAAAATAAAAGCAAAAGTAATGAAAGTATTCTGGAAACATTTCTGGCTCATTTTGGTGGCTGACGGTAGAAAAAAAATTACATGAACTAACTGGAGTTTTTGGGCTATTTGTATTTGTGAGACACTTAACAAGGTAATAATTACAAATTGGATTTTCAAGAAGCCTAAAAATGATACCACTGTTTATAATTAACACAAATACATTGTAACGAAATGTGAGATTTCCTCATGCTCATTAGAGAATCAGTTGGAGTGATTGTGCTTTTGGGAACATTTTGAAATCACAGCAGCAATAGAACATGATTTCTTCTCTGAAATTTGATTGTATTTTCCACTTTTGGGCCCTACTGATATAAAAAGTTGAAAACATGCAAGTAATAAACAGCAAAACACACTAAGTGAAGCCATAATATAATATCATAAAAATTTAAGAGATTATTTTTTATGAGAGAGCAGAATACAGATTTTAAAATTTAAAGTTATAGACAGTACTGAGGAGCAATGAATTGAAACATATAGCTATTATAATCACCTTGAGTTTATATAGGATCATTTGCCTGAGAAATTGAAAATAACATTTTCCCCTGGATTCTGCAGGTCCTTTCATTCACTGGTGAATTTTTCCCTCCTTTGTATCCTCATTTTACATTTTTCCATAGTAAGTGTGGGTCTTACAGATTAAGTTGTTGATTTTTCTACTCTGTTCAAAGTAGAGTTTTATCTCCTGGAAATTGATTAGCAATTTATGTTTGAGTGGTGGTTGGAATAATTTAAGAAAGAAAGAATTTAAGCATAATTAGATGAAGAATATAAGTGGAAATTTTTATAAATCAAAGTCTACCAAAGATATGGTACTTTTATATGAGTATATATAAGCAAGTATATCTAAAAATTTATTTCTACCTAACAATAAATAAGAAAAGTGGAGAAAAGGTGAAATTTTTATATTAAAAATATTGTGTACATAACTAGCTATTTTACATTGGATAAACATAGCCTAAATATAAAGGAACCAATAAACTTATATGACACCTAGCACACAGACAAGATATAAAAAAAACATACAAGAAAAATAACGACAAATCCCTATTGAGACAAGATTCCATGTGAAAGGCTGCTTACTTAATTTTGCTGCTGCATTTGGGTACCAGACTCTATGATCTATACAGGGAGCTCTCATCTACGTGTGACAACACTTGATCTTCCAATTGTTCTCCCTCCAAGCCTCTGAACAACTAGCTAAGTCATTTACCAGTCACGTACCTATTCTAATTTCAGGCCACTTCTCTTCGCATACCAAATGGATGAGTATGTGCACTGCCTGGAGAAATGCCAATGGGAAGATTTCTCTTCAACGGTGTCTTTTGGGACCACCCTAAGTGAGGCTGTAATGCAGCCACAGTCCATGTACCCAGGTGCTAAGCCATACTATTTGTGAATGAAGCTTACATTTTTCCTCTTCCATCAGCTAGTGATAAGAAATCTCCCATATGGCCACACTGAGAGCTGAAGGAGAGGGGCTGGTGTTATAGTGATAGATGACATGAGTGTCTGGGCTACACATGTACTTATACGTATATTTACTACATACATCTTACAATGAATTGATGCTGGGACGACCCAGCCTTATGACTTAGTGGGTCTGACAGAACCCAGCATATGATGGGCAGTTTCAATGACACTGCCGCTTGATCTCCATCTCTACTAGGGCCCAATAGCACACGAAGGGCTGCCTTTTGAAAAACATTTAACTCTGTGATACAAATGTCATGGACTAACTATAGGACCCTAGGCATCCATGTTGTGGTCCTCCAATTGGACTTGCCATAAATTACCAAGTGTTTTTTTTTTTTTTTTTTTTTTTTTTTTACCACAAATACCATAAATTTGTCAACTCATATGGCCCAGGTGGACTGCTTACACCACAGCCTGAATCTGCAGCCAAACTCTTTTCTGTTCTAGTCCCCATTTAAATCTGGCAGTCTTTCTTTTTTTAATAGTCACATTGTATATGAGTCAGGTTAATATTTCCATTAATATGCTGCCTTGAGAACTTAGGGAGGCCTACAAAATATTGTGCCCCTACTTAATAGTGAGAGTTGTGAGAGGCACTATTTTATCCTTTACCTTGAGGGGAGTATACCAGCATGCCCTGAACAACTGTACTCTCAAATATGGCTCTAATATGATGGGGCCATGAATCTTTATAAGGTTTATCTCTCACCCTCTGAAGTACATGTGTCTAATCAAGGCCTCCAATGTATTTGCCACCCCTTGCTCACCTGGTTTGATTAACATAATGTTATACTTTTAGTGAACCAGTTATGATATTCTGTTTCATGGCCAAATTGTCCAGTTCCCTTTAGCCTCTGTTATGACAGAGGCTGGAAAAATAACAAAGGCCTAGGAAATGACCATAGGTGTATGCTTTTATCCATCCCAGGTGAATGCACGCTGTTTCTGGTTTTAATTTATGAGAAGGATAGAAAGGGATGCCTTTGCTAGATCAATGGCCACATATCATGTACATGAGTATTCATACATTTTAGCAAAGTTATTGCATAAGCCTATGCTGCTCTAGGGGTTACTACTTGGCTGAGTTTGCGAAAGACCACTGCAATTCTCTAGGATTCTTCTGGCTTTGGTAGGGATAAGACTAGTGAATTAAATAAGGATATGATGAGGCTCACCATCCCTGCATCCTTTAGGTTTTTAAGTGTAATGCTAAAGTCTGCAGTTCTTTTCAGGATAGGATTTTTTTTTTTCTATCTTGGCTGCAGAGGCTTCCGTTTAACTTGCTCCATTAACATGTCTCATATCCCACAGGTCAAGGAACCAAACAGCAATATATTGTGACTGTTTATTGGGCTTGTTTCCCTCAGCCACCTGATCATATAGTCTCCATTTCGTTTGGTTATATAGGCTGAAAACACCCATGTTGGCTGGACATCAATCTTGCCCAATCTTGCCATGTTCTAGTAACCATCTCTAGAGCTCTATGTGGGTCAAGTGTTCCCGACTACTACTCTAATCTTGTCACTCATTATAATTGTATCTGACTTTCGTTTAATGGTTAAATCTTGCCACCTGGTCTCTATTACTTCTTGAATTTATCTTTTTTTTTAATTTTTTAATTTTTTTTTTGCTGAGGAAGATTAGCCCCAAGCTAACAGCTGTTGCCAATCCTCCTCTTTTTGCTGAGGAAGATTGGCCCTGGGCTAACATCCGTGCCCATCTTACTCTACTTTTATATGTGGGATGCCTGCCACAGCATGGCTTGATAAGTGGTGCATAGGTCCGCACCCAGGATCCGAGCCTGCAAACCCTGGGCTGCCGAAGCAGAGCACACGAATTTAACACTACTCCACCAGGCCAGCCCAGAATTTATCCTTTTATTTAGTCAACCAGGGAAGCGACTTCAGTAATGTCATCTCCTAGTCTTAGTCCTGACCTAGATGTGATGGTCAACATTAAGCTCATCAGTGAGGAAGATGACTTTCTCAGGAGCACATTTCTCGTTGCTTTGGTAAACAAAATGTTAGGTGAGCGCTCCTGGGTATAATAGTCATCCATATGTGGTATTTCTATTCTAGCATGTCCTTATCTGTGAGTTATTTTATTCCCTTCCTTCACTGTTTGTCATGCTATCTCTAGTATCTGTACTTAGTATGGGTCACTGCTTTCTGCAAGCTTCTAAGTTATCATGGCAGCCTTTAAGTCCTGTACCATTTTCTCATTCTATTCCTTTTATCTCATAGCCTCCTTCCTTTCCTAGTTCCCATGTCTCAGTCTTTCTGTGATGAACTCTAAGATTTTTCTCTCTCTCTTGTAGTTTATAATTCTGCCTTTCAGGATATTTGATGTAATGATGAAACTATTCATTAAATTTGGTTATATTTCAAATATATTATTTTTAGATGTTCATCTTTTTCACATATACCTATTATTTTGATAGTCTGTTATTTCTTGGTGATTATGCCATCTTTTATTTATTATAAATATTTATACTCTGAATATTTTATGCTCTAAGACAATTTTAATTTGATAATCTGTGAGGATCTCACTCTGTTTTTATGCCTCTCTGCTGACACTCGTGGTACTTTGTTTCCGTGTAATTTATAATGAACTTTATTGTGACTTCATATTTGGTTAATTTAAATCCATGAAATCCAGGACCCTAATTTGGGGATGCTTTCTTTAACAGAGAATTTAAATTTGCTTTAGGGGGATTTGAGTTTGCAAGATATCTGGGATTAAATAAACCCTCTTTAGAGATTCTGATTTAGAATCAAAATCTCAGTGTAAGTTCCCCCATTTGTAGCTGGCATGAGGTTCACTATTCTGATTGCAACATTGATGTGTGTTTACCTTTAGACCATAACTGCATTTCTAGCTTGAGTGTTGCCCATGCTCTCTGCTCTATTTTCTGCTCACTTTGGATCAGAGGAAACAGGGGATCTCAGAGACTATTGTGAAGCCAACAGTGCCTAAAAAATAGTTTTTATTCAGGATTTATTTGTTTTTTCATGGGAAGGCCCTTGGAGTGTCTAGTCTCCAATTCTGCCAGGAGTGAAATTGATTCTGTTTTTTTAGAAACTTTTTGCATCTGTATTGATTCTGTAGGTGAAAAAATATTTCATGTTGATTAATTTACATTGTTCTCACTTCTAGTGAAGTTGTACATTTTTTCATATATTTATTGTCCATTTTCACTTCTGTCAGTTGCCTATGTAGATCTTCTGTCATTTTAAAAGTTCATTGTTTGTCTTTGCATTATCAATTTCTAGACAGGTTTTATATATTCATAATATGAAATTCTCATCTCTCAAATGCATAGAAATTGCTTCCTAAACTTATTTGTTTATGGAATTCTTTGTAAAAGAAAACATAGGTAGTCAGATATGTATTCAGAGGCTTTTTGAAAAATCAGACCTGCGTTCCCTCTGCTATGATAGAACTAAAACCCCCATGGGCCTTTCACTGTCTAACAGTCCTCCAGCCTCCCCTCCCTCCCACACACATGTTGACTGACCCAGTGGGCAAGGGTAAGTCAGGGTACAAAGCTCTTTCCCAAGGACACGCTTCAATGTTTTCCTGCAAATCTTTTGCCTCTCGTGTTCCACTGGGTCTAATTTAGATACCTTGTCTCTTCAAGCAGTAAAGACAGAATATCTGTGCTATTTCCAAAACAGGGGAAACTATCCTGGTGTAACATGAAGTATGTGTATGGAAAGACATGCCCAAGTCCATCAAAATATGATTATATTTAATATGAAATAATATAACAAATATGATATAATGCAATATAATATCAATAGATATCAAGAGTGATTTTAAAAAAATAGGAAGCATCCTAATAAAATCACTAGGGACAATAAGTCTAGAAAAAAATTACTAAAATATAGTGACAACTATAAAAGGGCCAAGAGTAACCTTTATAGCAAATGATGACTTACACTCCATTAGAGGAAAAACAAGGCAAGTATCTTACAGTTATCATTGATATTTAACATTGTTTATAAGATTTAGAAGGTTCTAGATAATATAATGAAAATAAAATATGAATTTTGGAGAAAAGAGACACTGTATCTCCACATTTACATATCTACAAACATCTGAAGAGACTATTTTCATTCATGAGTGGTAATTTAGTGAGAAATAATGAAATATTCAAAATTTAATATATATAAGATAAAAATTTATAGTTAAGAGAATAATACCATCTAAAAAGCCACATCAAAGTTTTTCAGATGACGTGAATTTATTTTCATATAAATTCACTCTTTGTAAGTCAATACTGTAAAACAACTGATTAGTAAAGTAATTTGATAGAGTACAAAAAAATAACTAAATGACTCTTCTTTTCATCTAATTATTGCAAATAAATGTAAGAAAGAATGTCTTTCTTGAAGCTCTCTGCTTCCAAACATTTGCAGATCCATTATCCTCCTTTTTTTTAAAACAAATTCTCCTATTGCATCTCTGTCTTGTCTTCTTTCTCTCCCTTTATAAATGTGGTAATTAAGTGCCTTTCCTTGGCTTCTTTTCTTCTCTCTCCACCATACTTCACGGGGATCATCTTCTGCCTCATTCAATTTCACTTAGTCTCATAAGTTCAACATTCCCTCTTTTATGTGATAACACTCATGTTCCCATCAAAACCTCTCCCGAGAACTCTACACCCGCACATATGTATATTTCTAAATAAAGTAAGTGGAAAAGGAAAATTACTAAAATATGGCAACCCACTACAGGAAACCCAACAGCAAGCTTTTTTGGAAATGATAAGTTATAAACCATTCCTCTTAGAGAAAAAGGGCCAGGGAAAAGTATCTTACTATCACCTTTGCTACTTAATATTATTTGGAAGTTCTGGATAATAAGAAAAAATAGAAGTAGAAAACAGAAATACAACAGCCTGGAGTACATCCTTCAAGATTCCTTTGTGCCACAAGCATTTCAAACTCAACAGGTACATTACTGAACACATCCTCTAGCTCTCTGAACAAAACTCACCTCTTCTCATGGTCATGATTGCCCTCTTTCAGATAAGATCATTCTGATCATTGAGGTTTGAACCACTCAAATCATCTTTGGATTCTTCTCTCTTTTCAGATCCTTTTTATTCTATCTCTATGATATTATGAAAATCACTGCTCTTCTCACTACTCCAGTAACATTTTCCTATTTCAGATTCTCAATGGATAGTAAAAAATTTTATTAATTTTTTTTTTTTTTTTTTTTTTTTGTGAGGAGATCAGCCCTGAGCTAACATCAGCCAATCCTCCTCTTTTTTTTTTTTTTGCTGAGGAAGACGGCCCTGGGCTAACATCTGTGCCTATCTTCCTCCACTTCACATGGGACGCCGCCACAGCATGGCTTACCAAGCAGTGCGTCGGTGCGCGCCCGGGATCCGAACCAGCGAACCCCGGGCCGCCGCAGCGGAGCGCGCGCACTTAACCACTTGCGCCACCGGGCCGGCCCCTATTAATTTTTTTTAATAAGACAAATGCCTAAGCCATTCTGAACACTGTTGCCATATTTACCATTTTATAGTCACTTAAATAGCATCCGCCAGAATAAAAACAAAAACAAAACCTCAAATCAATTTCTATCACTTCCTGAAAACCTATCCTGCCAATTGATGCCAATTGGCAGAGGTAGATCCATCCTTATGCCCTGCTCTCCTTTTCTCATACTTACTGCAAGTTCTAAGTGAAAGTGACCTTCTTACAGCTCTCCCAATAAGTTCTCTTCAGTTCCCAGCTCTGAGATCTGGTTTATAAGTACCCTCCAACAATAATGCCTTTCTTCCATCATCACATGTTAAAATTCACCATTTTTAACGGTAAAGCTTAAATACCGTCTCCTTAATGAAATACTCCAGCCAGAAGTAGTCTCTCCTTTCCCTGAACGGCACTAAATTTTATCTTCATGATTCCTATGCCATTCATTTCATCTATTTTATGCCTCAGTGATTTTCACCAGTCTTTCTTTACTCTATTTGTACTTAAGGCTTGGAATCAGAACTACGACTTGAGCTTTTTTTTTACCACTTAGTATTACATAAAGTGCTTTTCACAGAGTAGAGGATGAACACATTTTAAAAATGAACATTTTATGTAAAATTGACTGATTATTATTAAATTCACCAATTGGCTAAATTTCTACAAAATAGACCTCGTAGAAATAGCCTTAAATAGTATAGCTTAAAGGAAACACTATTTTCTGGCTTATATTTAAGCTTCTAGCTGAGGATTTTATTGCTATTCTTAGTTCAAAATCCATTAGGAACTAAAATGCACCTCTGGAAGCTTTTGAAGAGAGAAATTTTCTCTCTGGTCCTTCTTAGACCTGCTTCTTAAGGCTGAGTATAGTACTTAATGCTTTTAGAACAAAGAAGAACAAAGGGAATGCAACTCCTGGGGAAATATCCAGGGAATTGCTCAGTAGGCCTCCCTCTTTCTCTTGTCTCAGTCACATCCGTGAATGGAGACTCCTTTCCTGGGAACTGGGAGAAGAGGCCAGAGGCAGAAGACACCACCTATCTCCCTTCCGCCAGAAGTAGGAGGAGGCAGCATCTCATATGAGAGATGCCCCTGTAAGGAGGGTAAACTAAAGGTTGATCTGTGATCCAAGGAAAGTTTATCCGGCTCTAATATATGTGCAGAAAGGACCTTTTTTGATCTTACGCTTTTTCTAAAAATAACTTCCATTTTTTTAGTACGAAATGGCCAGACAAAAAATGGATCCCATTTAACACTCATAATAAACATACCATGATGTAGGAATTATTTTCATCATTTTATAAATGAAAACTATGGCAGCTAGGAATCATCAGTTAGTAGTAATAGTCATAGTCAGTGTTTTTATTATTGTTATTATTGTCCAAAGTCTCATAGCTAGGGTAAATATGCATCTGCCAGTTAGGGTTCTCAGAGAAACAGAACCAATATGTCATAATATATGTATATATATTTGAGTAGCCTAGCCAAGTCGACACATATAATTCACCATTACAGCAACCATATAATTTATGGTCCAAACTGGGAAACTTTTGAGAATAAATAGAAGCTTTATTGGTAATTATGTCAAGACCTCAGGCACAAACTGGAAATTTCTTGGGCAAATCAAAACAAGTAGTCAAAGTAGTTTCCTAATCACTATATACGTTCTGATTATCCACCCTTCTATTTATACCTCAAAAATTAGTATATTTTATAATGTTATATTTGAATAAAGCAAACCATGTTTTACAGTTTTCCTGTTGTGTACCCTGGGTGAGTTAATAGAAGTTTACCTTGTGTTTTATTTTTCAGGAAATCAAATAATGAAGTAATTTTTTTCAAACTGTCAAAATTCAGCTGTCACAAGAGACAGCTGTAGGAACCCTCCGGAGATCTTTCCTATCTCATTTGAAAGATCTTTGAAATTTTTTATATGTACTAAAATTTTCAGTTTTTTGGAAAAAAAATGGTTACCTATTTTGGAACTCAAGGAAGGCTTTGTAGGATGGAGGATATGAAGCGGGGATGGCAAGGACTAGCAAGCAGGATTTGTTGAATCATGGTCATAATTAAAGGCTTTTTGAAAATGATGATCATGTAGAACGTTTGTTAACAACAGTGTTATTCCTTTTCCGCAAAAACCCGTAGAGGGCCAAGGCGCAGAACAGCACTGCAATTACTAATACAATTGGGGAGTCACAGCATTCTGGGCAAGGTCTCATGGCTGATAGTGACAACATGTGTCTCGGGTTTGGGTTGGTTCCCTTCTCCTTATGTTAAGTTGGAGGTGGCTGTGTATTTTATAGACTTCTTAGTGATTTGTTTACCCAGCAAGGAATTTGATTTTGCTCTAAGTCCATATGTGCCTACTATAATTAGCTATGCTATAAATTAGATAACTCCTCTTTTGAAAAATATTTCAATAAATTCCTATTTCATTGGAATAACATTAAACAATTCGTTTATAGTCTGTCCAC
Organism: Diceros bicornis minor; assembly: GCF_020826845.1. Taxonomy (NCBI): domain Eukaryota; kingdom Metazoa; phylum Chordata; class Mammalia; order Perissodactyla; family Rhinocerotidae; genus Diceros; species Diceros bicornis. Next base: position 50,796,108 of record NC_080745.1, on the reverse strand, counting down.
AAGTTCTTGCATACTCTAGTCTCTGCCTATCATTTCAGCCTCACAATACTAGGAATCCCAACTATTTTCCTCAAGCAGATTATGTTCCAGCTCCTTGAGCTAGGCACCCTCGCGCAATGCTGCTATCTCTACTCGGAGTGTTCCAACCCACCCTACCACACACTTGCTCACACACACCCACACATAATGCATACACACACACTCTTTACAAGCTAATTTCTTCTCAATTTTTAGGAGCCTACCACTATTCATAAATCTAAATTTGGTTTCCCTCTTGTACTGTCTCATAGCAAGCACTTTGTTTCCTTCACTGTACTTATTTTTTGTTACTACACATTTGTATGTTTATTAGTTTAATATTGTCTTTCTTTAGAATCTAAGTTCTATAAGCATAGAGACTAGACCTATTTTGTTTACCTCTTTGTATCTTGTGACTGACACAGTAGATCATATATAGTATATGCACAACCAATATTGGAGGACTTAATCAATAAATAAATACACATATCTTCATAGATTATAGTAGGTATATATAATGCATATGCATATAGTTTTAATTAATATGATGTCTCCACTAAAAATACATGTTTCTTATTTTTGTTATGTAGAACTGATAATTTAGCGTTTAGTAGAAAACTTTCCCCTATTCATGGTCAAACATTGTCAAGACAGTTCACTGTTCCTCTTCTCGCTGTTTTCTCCAGGTTCCTGGCATCAGGACTATGACCACATAAGTCACTTTTTAGGTAGATACTAATATTTATTCAAGACAAATTTTTATTGCTTTCTCATCTCATCTCAGTCAAATTTCCTCCACGAGCCTGGCTACAATTGGAAATATTAAGAACACTTTAGTATGCTCAACTCATACCTGTGAGCTCCTGGCTTTTTCCACCCAAATCCAGTTTTCTCCACTTCTTCGTAACTGTTAAGTATTTAGACTGTCCTGACTAGAATATGGCAGCATGCTATTATAATTGCTTGAAAAAAACAAAGTATATTGTTAGGGAAAAAGAGGAGTCTGGATTTTTTAATATTTTTCTTTACATATTCTCTCTATCTTGCTTAAATTCATCCTTTCTTACCAATACTCTACTTCTCTGAGTTTTGAAGTTGTAGAATTTTAAAAATATTGAAGAGCATGTGGTGGCTTAAACAATAATATGGGAGAAGGCAGGAGACATGGGTTCTAGTTTCCCTCTTTCCACTTATTTATTTTCACTTGATCTTTATAGATTTCAGTTATCTCATGTGCAAAATGTTATAGTAATATATTATTTGCCTTAAACTAGAGATCAAGAACAGGCTATATCTTGTGGAGCCTCTCAGTTCTAGTATCTATAATCCTAGCCTAAGAGAAGGTTTGTCGCAAAATAGAGGGACTCCTGAGGGAGCACAAATACTAACATACATTTAGAACCAGTGGAATAAAGTATTCACTGAAATAGCAAAACAGAGGTTCCCTTCGTTAGGCAAAAAATGGAAAATATTCTTTGTACACGTTTCCTCTCCTCGTTCTTCCAAGCCCTGTCAGTTCATTTCATAGTTTTCTATTTAATAATGGTTAAAATGTGGAATAATATTTAAAATTTTTCACAAAGATATGTATATTAAATTATCCAGATTTCTGATGCACTTTTTCCCCAAATTACACATTCTCTTGCATAAATAATACATTTAAAAGGGCAAGTGAATTTTCAACTATTTTAAATTCTACTTTTAACAGTACCTCAAATGATTCTGAAATATGGATCTCAAAGCTGGAGGAAAGTCTCCAGAGAGCTTTTCCTTCCAGGTGACTGTGTTTGATTTAAGGGTGCAGCAGCTCTAAGAGACGTCAATGTGGTGACTGGTGGGCTCTTGAAATTTTGTGAATTACAGTTTGTATTTCATCCTCTGAAAAGCAGCTGCTAGATGCAGAATTGAGCAATGTTTGTTACTATTTCAGGAAAAGAAGTCAAATTGTAAATGGATGCAGAAGAGGATCACAAAGCCAGACATCTTAACTTTAGGTTTCACAGCCTGGTTTTGGAGAACCCGCAGAGCACTGGAGTCAACTGACCTGAATTCAAGTACTGGCTTTGTCAATAATTACCTGTGTGACTTTGGGCCTTGATTTCCATCTCCTATAAAATGGCTTGATTGCAAAAGATAGCATCTAAGTTCCCTTATTTTTTTTAATTCTAAAATTAATATATACCGATTATTGAAAAACTGGAAAATAAAAGTACCAAAAAAGTCTAAAATCACTCATAATAGCACAGCTTAGAGAAAATCAGTGTATTCATATTACTATATGTTTACTTTTATTCTTTTTTATGCAAATATATACCATTCAGTTATGTATTTTACATATTATATATGTGCATACATATATTTTATGTGCATAAATATATTTCCCTTACATATTATAAAATTGATTCATATAGCAGCCTATCCTGGTTTTTATTCATTTACTATATCAAGAACACTTTCCTATGTTATGAAAGATATAACCTTATGATTTTATTTACTATACGCAAAGTATGATTGATTTAACAGCTACTGGTTATCATTTAGCTTCCAATTTTCATAATTACAAAAGATTGTGATGAATATTCTTCCATATTAACATTAGTCCACATGATTTATTAATCAATCATAGGGAATTATTAGATCAAAGCACTGCACTTAGAGTGATAATTTGGAAAAGGTTAAATTCGGAGCTAAGATTGTCCTTTTCATAGAGATTGAGAAAATATGTAAGAAATGAACAAGATAAATAGAAATATTGCCAAGAAAGCTCCAGATTTAGCTTATTTGAGAACAATCAACTAGAATGCTCTGCACTGAGTTCATCCTCAGCAAGACAATTTTATGGGAAAAAAAAAGAAAAAAGAAAAGTAAGAAAAAGATCCCAATGACTGAATGAAAAGAAAGTGTATGTACTCGACTGGGCTTTCAGGTTGGTTTCACTCAACCAGCTTTTTGTGGTACCTACAGGCATTTTCCGTGATTTGTTGTAAACAATTTCTGGGATATCCAATAGTAGGCAAATATTTTCTGAGAAGTGATTTTGATTCTGTATTTCAGAGACAAAATCATTGGAACACCTCTAACGGCATCCTTCTTAATTGAGCTTTTAAAACATCATGTCTACCATAGTCTACCAGTCTGTATTTAACTATCATTTCAAGGAGTTTGTCTGCATTCTCCACATTTGTCACTAGATGGGAGAAGAGGACTTTGGTTAGAATCTAGTGTAGGCATTTCATTTGGTAAGTTTCTAATATAGGATCTATTTGGTTAGATACCATTAGGAGAATTCATTTGGTGAGATTCCAGTACGGTGGTCTCCCCTTATCTGCAGGCATACGTTCCAAGATCCCCAGTGGAAGTCTGAAATGGGAGATAGTACCGAACCCTATATATACTATGTTTTTTCCTATACATACATACCTATGATAAAGTTTAATTTAAAAGTTAGATATAGTAAGAGATTAATAACAATAACTGATAATAAAATGGAATAATTATAAGAATATACTATAATAAAAGTTACCATAGATCTTAGCAACCTCAGCATATGATTTTTTTTCTTGTTAAGTTGAGAACTTTCACTTTTTCACTTAAAGGAAGCACTTTATGGCTTCTCTTTGGCATATCTGAATTGCCAGCATCGCTACTCTTGCTCTTTTGGGGCCATTACTAAGTAAATAAGGGTTACTTGAGCACAAGCACTGCGATATCACGACTTGATAATAGAGAGGGCTATTGAGTGACTAATGTTTGGGCAGCGTACCCAGTGTGGATACACCGGACTAGGGGATGATTCATGTCCAGGGAGACAGAGTGGGATGGTGTGAGATTTCATCACCCTACTCAGAAAGGCATGCAATTTAAAACTTACGAATTTTTAATTTCTGGAATTTTCCATTTAATATTTTCGGACCATGGTTGACTGTAGCTAACTGAAACTCGGAAAGTGAAACCACAGATGAGGCGGTATTACTGTATAGCCTTTTGCACCCACTGGCAAGTTTGTTTAGGGTAATCTGAGTACTATATAGAGCATCCCTCAATGCATGAAACCATAGAAATTTTCAAAGTCTTCTCCCTGGGGTTGCAGGGTTATGCTGAGGAGTGGCCATTGCTGTTGCAACTTGTTTGTCAATTTGGATGTCTTGTGGACTCACCTAGCCTGGGAGCCAGCAGACACCAGTTTGTCAGTCTTTAGCCCTGGATCCTTTGGGGATAGCTCTCTGGCATTTTTCTGAGCAGATTGGAACTTAAGCAAGATTATACCCAATCTGGTGACCATAGCTTCTTCTTTAAGACATGGGCTGAAATCTGCAGTCCTGTATGCCCACCTTTGTAAGGTTGTAAATTTCAATTTTTGCACTCCCAGACATTTTGCCGTTTGATTATACTAAAGGTTATCCATGAGCTGCCTAGTTCTAGGCACTATAATCCTTTTCTGCCTTGACATCCTTGCAATAGCTTCAATCAGATTTTTAAAAATATTATCTACTCAATGTAGTTTTTCTCAGTGAAAATTTGTCCACTTAATCTAGTTTTTTCTCAATCAAAGGCTTCATAAGAATTATCCAGTCTGTCACGATCAAATCACTCTAATGGTTTGCAAACATGCCTTACATATGAACCCATCCTTGTACTAGGTGGTGGTATTTGTGATTATATAGTCTTTGATCAATTTTGGTATTTAACATTTAACAGTAAATAGTATCATGTAATAAATCTTATTTATTTCCCTACTCTTCTCATTCAGCACTGTTTTATTTTTTTTGCTGAGGAATACTGGCCCTGAGCTAACATCTGTTGCCAATCTTCCTCTTTTTTTGCTTGAGGAAGATAAGCCCTGAGCTAACATCTGTGCCAAACTTCCTCTATTTTGTATGTGGGTCACCACCACAGTACGGTTGATGAGTGTGTAGGTCCACACCTGGGATCCAAACCTCTGAACCCAGGCCGCCAAAGCAGAGCAAGCCAAACTTTAACCACTGTGCCATGGGGCCAGCCCCTCATTCAGCACTATTTTTAAGCTCCATCTATATTGCTGTGTGTGTATCTTCTTCATTGTTCTTACTGCTGCATTTTACAGAAGCATTTTATAGCATGCATCTACCATATTTATTTGTTTATTCATTTCCTAGTTATGGAAAACTAAGTTGCATCAAACTCTCTGCTATCATAAACAATGCCTTGATGAATATCTTTTTATTTGCATCTGTCTTTATATCTTCTTTTACAGGGTTTTTCTAAGATTTATATCCTGGAGACAAATCACTGATTCACTGTGTATATGCATCTTAAATTTCAATAATACTTTCCCAAATGGCTTTACCACTGCATTTTCACTCCTGCCAGCAAAACTTTGTTTCTTGCCTCTGCACATCCTAACCAATATTTGGTGTTATGCTGCTTGCCAATTTTTCCTTTTTTCTGTGGTTGTTGAGTGGATTCTAATTGAGATAGAAATTTGATATGATTCAGTTTAATAGATATGAATTCTTTGTTGATTTAGTCCTGCAAATGTCTTTTGTCAGGTTGTCATCTGTCTGTTGACTTTGCCTAGTATGCCCTTAGATTGAATGAAATCCTTACTCATGTTGTAGTGATATATATCAACATTTTGCTTTATAGTTTGTGCCTTTTATGTGTTCTTTAAAAAGACATTTCTCTTTGGTCAAAAATATATTCTGCTACCTTTGTTTCTAGTAGTTGTTTTCCCCCACTTTCATGGTTTTAATAATTTTCTGGCTTTAAATCATCTATAAAAATGTCTTGGTTTTCATCAGTCTATGAGGAGTACAGTTTATACATTGTATAGAGTAGTAAACTAGCTTATTTTTTTCCGTATATGGCACAAATAAAAAGTGCAGCACAATTTTTCTTTAACACCATCTACTAACCAATATGTTATTTGCATATTTTGTGGGTGTTACCTTTATCATATATCACATTTCCATATATCATCTGTCTGTTCTATTCTTTTACTTTTCTGTTCTTCAACCAACATCATATGACTATCAAAAAGTTCAACTGTTTTGAAATGGGTTTGAATGTTTAGTAGAATATGCCCTTCCTTCCTCTTTGTCCTTCTTTTTCAAACCTAACTTAGTGCTTTGTAGACCCTTAAACCTTCATAAACTGGCTTTATTGGGTTAATTTTAAAAATAACACTGGGATATTTATAGATATTTCCACTGGATTTATAGATTATTTTGAGTAGGAGTAACATGTTTACTATATTAGTTTTTTTCCATTCCTGTTTGTAAAATAGAACCATGTACTGAAGTGGGCCTTCTCGTCATGCCCCTTGTCTTAGTCCATTCTGGCTGCTGTAACAAAATATCACAGACTAGGTGGCTTATAAAGAGAAGAAATTTATTGCTCACAGTTCTTGGGGTTGGAAGTCTAAGATCAGGATGTCAGCATGATGAGGTGAGGGCTGTCTTCCTGGTTCATAGCAGGCTTTTTCTCTCAGTGTCTTCACATGGTGGAAGGGACTAGAGATCTTTCTGAAGCCTCTTTTATAAGGCTCTGTTCCCATTCATGAGGGCTGCACCCTCATGACTTAAGCACCTCCCAAAGGCCCCACCTGCTAATATCATCCCCTTTGGGGTTAGGATTTCAACATATGAATTTTGGGGGGACACAAACATTCAGACCATAGTATCCCCGAATGTTAATGGAAATAAGTTTAAAGCTTCTCTATTAACGTTAGGATGATTGCTCTATCAATTTAATGAGTTTTCCTACTGTGTCAGCTTCCTGAAAATTGTGTCATAAAGAGGTGAATATTATAGTATGCTTTTTCAGAAAGTATTAGATAATCATAAATATGTTATTTTTTGCCTCATTAATGTGATTTCTATTGGTAGATTCTTTGATGCTGAATCATACTTGTGTTTGTGGTATTTGAAACTAATTTGATCCTGAGATACTATGCAGTTAGATTTTATAAATTCTTTACTTAGAATGTTTATATTCATTATTGTGAGACTGGCTTATAACTTTCTTTTTGAGTCTCACAAAATGAATTGGTCAGCTTTCCATCTTATTTATATACTCTGGAATACCTTCTTATAATATAGAGCTTCTATTTCTTGAATGTTTGGAAAAAATATCCTTGAAAAATTATCTGTATATTTTGTTTGAGGTAGAGATGTGTTCTTTGATTAATTCATTTTCTTTAAAGATTATTGGTCTGTTTTTAAAAGTTCTTAATTCTTCTTAAACAATCACAGCATTTTATACTCTTCCCGAGATTTATCCATTTGGCCAAATGTTACCAAATTTATTAGTATGTAGTTGGTAACATTTTATTCTTCTGTCAATCTGTTAGCTCTGGATTTATCCTTCTTTTTCTGTATTTATTTATAGCATATTTTATATTTTATTTTGATCAATTTTGATGAGACTTACCTATATTATTAGTTACTAATTAATCTTTTCTAAGACCCAGCTCTTAGTTTTATTTTTTTTATTGAATGCTATTTATTTTCCTTTTTTATTCATTCTTTCTTTTATGCAAGATTGCTTATTTATTATTTTCTTCTATTCTGATTTTGACATTTGTCCAGTTGCTCTGGAAAAATGTATAGAAAATACTTTCATATTTTTAATAATTCATATTCTGATAAACGTATACAAAGGAGTAAATTTGTATGAAATGTATAATGTAAAAATTTAACTCTGCTCTATCTCACAGATTTTGGCCTATAGAACTTCCCCTTGACGTTCGATTCTAATCATATTGTAATCTCCGTAATATTTTGATTTTTAACCTAAGTGGTACTGATTTATACAATTTATAGTTTCCAATATATTGGAATTTTAAAATCTGATGTTCTTACTTGTGGTTTTAAGCTTTAATAAATTGTATTTGGAGAATATATCTGTGTAATGTTAATTAGAACGTAATGAGGTTCATTTTTGGACTACTAAAGTCAAATTTTCTAAATGTTCAAAATTTGCTTGAAAATAATGTCTGTTCTCTGAATATTGAGTGGTAAATTCTACATATGTCTCTTTGTTCAAGCATATTATTTGTGTTATGTCATTACTCTCCCATTTTGAATGGGAGCTGAGTGGAGTACAAGACCGCAGAAGGAAAGAAGTGTGCTCATGTTTTTGAATGGAGAAGAGGACCCTATTGGGAAAGAAGGAAGAACTTTTTATTATCCAATTTTTCCCAGACTGAGCTCCCTAAAACTTACCTCCAAATACTTAAAAGTGAACTTGCAAGGAGAGAAAAATCATAATATTCTTCATGTCATCACTGGTTTTGTCTGTAGACTAATTACTTAGGTAACAGAATCAGAAATTATATAACAAGCATGTCATTTTAAATTTAAATCACTAAAATAAAATATCAGAGAGAAGAGACTTTCAGAGGACATTGTGCATTTGGGGAAAAAGTGTTCAAATACTTCTCCTCTTTACATTACTGTATTTTAACATAGGACCCTCACATGTGAAACTTGGGAAAAATCTTGGAATTTTCCTCTTCTTTTATTGTATTTTCCATATCCTCTGAATAACTTGAAAATCTTCAGGGTTTTAAATCAAGAAGTTTCTTGTCACAACACAGCAATTAAGCATCGTCAATGTTTTGACTGGATACTTTGAAATATCTCTCATACCACTTTTAATAGGGTTCTACCCACTCACGACTCATTCAGTGGGGTCAAGAATAGAAGACTGACAACCACTGGAAGGAATCCAGAGTGGGAATTCAGTATCAGTAAGTTTTCCACAGAAATATAATTGAATGCACAAAGGTTATGTTAGATCAGAGGGAGGTTTGTGTTCAGTGAGGATGGAAAAGGATTAAAACATATACACTGAAAATAAGTAGTGTCATGTGAAAACATGACACCTAATTTCCCACTGAAAAAATAAGTGCTATTAAACCACCCCACACATGATTAATGCCTGTAGATGACAGCGTTCTACCGTAGCAAGTTGAACAAGTTGAACTATTTAAAGATGATAGAATAATACTAGGAAGAGCTCTGGCAAAGTTCCAAAGATTATTTTTATTACACTCTAGGGTAGAGGCTCCAGATAATACAATTAATGTATCTTAGGTTGAAACTGCTGAGATTTAAGAAAATGGGAAATCAAAGTGAAGTGAGTCAACAAATATTTTAGTTAAATGAAATTTGCTGAACTAGTTAATTTTATTGATATAATTTTTTGTCTGAAATGATCATTGTTTGGATTGATGTTTAAGATCAATATGAGATCATTTATTCACTCATTACAAAAACATTTACTGCAAACTTCCATGGGCAACATTTTCTTTTTTGAAATATACACAGATTCATGGAATGTATTTTATGCCCTTAGGAAGCTCACAGTCTAATGTGGTAGGTGGTGATTTTGTGGTAGTTCTGTTCTACAATATACTAGTTCTGTGCCTTTTGAGACGTAGTAGAATCGCACCATTCTAGTGACATGTGAGGAGCAGTGATGCTTGTCACTTCCAGTGACAGCCTTTAAACTTCCATGTATATTTCCCATGCTCCCTCTGCTTCTACGGTAACCAATGATACTACAGATCTAGGGACCCCAACAACCTGAATTTCTAAGTGAGAATGTCATCAAGCATGTCCCCTGTCTGATCAAAGGAAAATCAAATTCCTGGAGTCCATCTTGACCAAAAAAATGATACTTACATTATTAACTATAATATCTACTTATTTATTCATTCAGAAAATACTTACTGAGCCTTCTAGTCAAACCACAATATTGAGTATACTAAGGATGAGGGATACAAAGTTCAATTGTATACAGTTCTTCTTTTCAAGCTTATGACTGGCTAATAAGGGTAGATAGATAATGAAACAGTAAACTTACAGGTTCCCTGTTCGCATTCGATATGTGGTATGGCAGGCAAACATGCGACGAGGTGATTGGCCTCATATTGTTCAAAAGAAATGATCAAGAAGATGATGTTTCAGTGAAACTTGGAATGTGGGTAGGATTTCTCCACTGTATTTAGCAGGAAGGAGGGAGAGAGAATATGTCTCTAAAATGGCAGTGCAGAAAAAGGTAAATCCATCAGCAGAGACATCATAGAAAATTCAAGGATCTGACAACTGTGATATAATTGCTGAGCAAATGGAAAGTGAAAAAAGAAAGGATATTTTAAGTCATGCTGAGGAAATTTGACTTTGTCTTATGAGCCATGTGGATGCTCTAAAAGATTTTTCACAAGAGAGCACTTGAGAAGCAAGATGAGATTTGTACTTGAGAAAGACCACTGCGACATCAGTAAAGATTAGAGTGTAATTGGGGCAGCAAGAGGTTCAGGAAACTGCCCTGAGAATATATTATCAATTAAGAAAGTCAGAATAGGAAAACAAGAAGCCAATGAGTAATAGTGAAGAGACAGCATGTCAGGATGATATTAAGAAGGCAGAACAATCATAAAAATGATAGCTTATTTTTATTGAACACTGAATCTGGTCCAGGCAGTGTGTTAACTTTTTTACGAGAATTTTTTCACCTAATCTTTATAGCCAACTTAAGTTTAAATGTTACGTAACCTCTGTGAGGCACAGAGAAATGAAGGAGTTGCCAAGATACTATAGTTAGACGTGGTAGTCCTGGGATTGGGCACAGGAAATTTGACTTCACGCCATAGTCTCTTAACCATTAGTCTATACGTACTGCTTCCCTAGACACAGCAGGATTTCATGGTTGATTGAATAATAGTATTATGTAATAATTATCATAAAAATATTCAGACAGTATGAAAAAAATAACAAGACATTAAAAAATAACAAGAGATTCAGGAAAAAAATAACAAGAGATTAAAAAAGGGCTTCATTATAGAGGTAGTATTTGAAATAGGCCTTGACAAATGGCTAAGATTTCAATAAGTGAAATTGGTGACAGTTTAATTCTAGATGTAATTAAATGTACTAAATGAAGAGCTCATAGAGAATTTTTATAATCAGTGGGGAAAGAGTTTTGTAGTGGGTGGAGAAGGAAAAGTATTGAAATCATCAAATAATTTTATACAGAAGCAAATAATAGATATTCAACAAATATATGTTCATTTAAGTTATGAAAAGTAAAGCTGATATGATATATTTAGATCAGATCATAAAAGCCTTTAAAAGCTAATCTAGTTAGGTACCCCTTGAAAGTTTGAGAACTAAAGAGAAAAATCATACATGCTATGTTTTAGTTATATTAGTCTGAAATATAGTAGAGAATGGTGGTTGTAGGATCAATCAGAAGTTTATTCTTACAGGTCACACAAGCTATAATTGGAGCCTAAAAAACTAGTGGTAATGAGTAAGAAAAATGAAGAATTAGGGAAAATAGGACACGCAAATTTTACTGGGAGATCTTTTTAAAATCCAGTAATAAGATAAACCTGACATATTTCTGCTGATGGGATGCACTGAGAAAGACACAATATCATTTTCGTGGTATTCCTACCCAAAGTGCATAATTTGAATTTCTTCATTAGAAATATCAGAAAAATACAATTTTAGTATTATTCTGCAGAATAACTGGGCTGTACTCCTCAAAAGTGCCTAGATCATGAAAGAAAGACTGAGAAACTGTTCCAGATTCAAGCAGAATGAAGTGCCACGAGAACTAAATACAATATGTGATCCTAGATGGAAACGGCATCCAGTTTTTTTGTTTGTTTTTGGTTTTACAAGATACTAGTATAATAACTGGTAAAATACAAATATGATCTTAAGATTAGATAATATTGCTGTGTCAATGTCATTTGGGGATTTTGATAAAAGTACAATGAATTTGTAAGGGACCATCCTTTCTCTTGTGAAATTGACATTCATATATTTTTTAATTAAATTTCCTTTTTTTGTGTGTGTGTGAGGAAGATCAGCCCTGAGCTAACATCCATGCTAATCCTCCTCTTTTTGCTGAGGAAGACCGGCTCTGAGCTAACATCTATTGCCAATCCTCCTCCTTTTTCTTCCCCCCAAAGCCCCAGTAGATAGTTGTATGTCATAGTTGCACATCCTTCTAGTTGCTGTATGTGAGCCACAGCCTCAGCATGGCTGGAGAAATGGTGCGTCAGTGCGCACCTGGGATCCAAACCTGGGCCTCCAGTAGCGGAGCGCATGCACTCAACCGCTAAGCCACAGGGCCGGCCCTAATTAAATTTCAAAATTTGAAAACATACAAAGTATGACCTCTGGCCAATTAATAGAATTAAATTAGAAATAAACAAAACAAAATAAATATAAAAGCCTCAGATAATTAAGAATTAAGTAACACATGTCTAGATAGCCACTGGTTTGAATATAGTTTGCACTAAATAATAAAAGTATAGCATATCAAAATGTTGGAGATGCTGATAACATAGTATTTAAAAGAAGCTTTTTAAATTTAAGTAAAACTAGAAAAGAAGCAAAGTTTAAAATTCGTTATCTAAACTTCCACACTAAAGTTTAAAAAAATGAGCAAATAAAAGCCAAATTAGTAGAAGGAAGGAAATAACAAAGGTACAAGAAGAAATGGATGAACCAAATAACAGATTAACAATAGAGAAAATTAACAAAGTCAAACATTTTTTATTACTAAATAAAATTAAGAACCTCCTAGAAACACTGATCAAAGCATAAGGTACAATACATAAATTATCACTATCAGGAATAAAATGGGACATCACTACAGATCATAGAGATATAAAAGGGATAAGAGAAAAAAAACTTTATGCTGATTCATTCAAACCTAAACACAATGGACAAATACCTTGAAAAATATAACTTACAAAACCAAGATGAAATAGAAAATTGGAATAGCCTCATATCTATTAATGTTTTGAATCTGTTTTCAAAGTCTTTCTATAAAGAAAGCTCCAAGATCAGGTGTTTCATTGGTAAATTTTATTAAATATTTAAAATAAAAAACATTGCCAATCTTACACCAGGTCAGAAAATAGAAGAGGTGGGATACTTTCCAACTAGTGCTATGAGGCCCTTGTGAGTATGATCCCAAAACCTGACAGAATCAGTTAAAGAATGCTGCAGATCAATATACCTCATAAACACAAATGCAAAAATATATTTTAAAAAATTGCAAATCATGTCCAGCAACCTATAAAAAGGAAAATACACAGTGCAATCACTATCCAATTCGAGCTAGCTTTTATATAGAAATTAACAAGCTGATATTAAAATCTATATAGAAAGGCAAGGGACCCAGAATAACCAAAACGATCTTGAAAAAAGATCAAGGTTGGAGGGGCGAAATCACATTTCCCAATTTCAAAACTTACTGGAAAAAAACTGTAATCAAAACAGTGTGGTGCTTGCATAAGGATAATCATATGAATCAATGCAATAGAATTGAGAATACGGATATAAACCCACACGTCTATGGGTAATTTTGCATCAAGAGCAATCATTAGAACTGTCTGGCTTTGGCATAGAGAGAAAAGCTATGGTGATGTAAAAGTTACTGATTCTATGTGATTCTAGGTGTACAATTAATCTTTCCTCCAAGATTTCAGAACCTTAGGTTTTTCAGTTAAGCTACGTCATGTCCGTTATTTGTGTTGGCGGTTTTAGCACAAACTAGATCAAGGATAATAAACAGACTCAGAATTAGCCACTTGGACATGACTGCCAAGTTCAAGCTCAAGAAGACCAGAACGTCAGGATCCGTTGTGATATCTGCCCTAGTTCTGAGAGAGACAAAGAGTAACTAGAGAGTATTTTCCATGCCCAACAGAAATTTAGAAGAAATGTTAATTTACGAAAAGAAATTTCAATAAGTTTTATACATGTATAGTTTTATAGCCTTTCTAGAATGTTCAGCAGGACTTAAAAATTATTAGTTAAGACTGGTTAACCTTGCAATAAAGTATTTGAAATGTGAGTTTAAGAATAGCAAGAAAAATCCTAATGTTCTGGAAAAAAGTAAATCAAGGAAACATGGAGTCAAGTGTCGGGGTCAGGATTGTGCTTGCAGCTATTAGTAGGCAGAAAGCCAAAGCCAATTATTATCTGAGTGAAGGACGTGTCAGTCCATCACCACAGCATGGTGTGCCTGAACAAACTGCCCTGTAACTTCCAAATCCAGAAAAAGAAACGAAGAAAGGCCCAAGCACAAGACAAATCTTCACCAACCTCCAAGAAGCAAAAGTGTTGCCATTTTTCTTTTTCTAATGTTGATTTGACTGTAACCTCTAATCTCAGCTCCCTCCTCTCTTTATCCCATATGCAAAGCCATCAACACTGATGCTGGGTCTTCATATAACGTGACATGGTTATTCCATTTTTCAATGTGTGAAGGATAACATATACATGTACAGTGTGAACAAAGCTGGTATTGACATTGCAGGCTCTCAGACAGAAACCCTTACCATTAACTCATAGAAAAACAGCATGGGAAACACAGTACAGTTTTTGTGGCATTTTTTTCTGTTTAAAAAAATATGCAAAAGCCAAAAAACGTCCAGTGTTGATTAATTTCCTCATTTCGGAAAAGCTACCCTTGGTGAACTCAATAATAGGCAGTACCTGAGAACTTCCAGATGATAAATATAAAATGGTCTTAGAGAAAAAAACAAAACAAAACAAAACAGAACAACTCTTTCATTATTGAAACCACCCTAAAGGAATTTTTGGTCTTGGAACTGAGACCAATCTTTCATGAAGCAGGAGAGTTAGATACATTCATGGCTCAATTGTTTGCTTTGAAGGTAGTTTACTTCAATTGCATATTTTATATAACTTTATCCATCATCATAAACAAGCCTGGGTTTGAATCCCAATTATACGACATTGGATTGTCCTTTACCTCTCTAAATCTCGTTGTGTCTCATAAGGCTATGGCAAGGCTCAGAACACTTTATATACGTAAGGTAATGTGATCAATATAGCTTAGAGTCGATGTAGGCCCTAGAATCAGATAGGCCTGGCTTTAAATCCCAGCTTCATCTCTTACTTGCTGTGCAGCTTTGAACAATTACTGAATCTTCTATTAGATTTTATTTATTTATTTATTTTCCCCCCAAAGCCCCAGTAGATAATTGTATGTCACAGCTGCATATCCTTCTAGTTGCTGTATGTGGGACGCGGCCTTGGCTGGAGAAGCAGTGCATCGGTGCACTACCGGGATCCGAACCCGGGCCACCAGCAGCAGAGCGCGCGCACTTAACCGCTAAACCACGGGGCCAGCCCTACTGAATCTTCTAAAAGCTTTAGTTTCTTTATCCGTAGAGTGAGGATAACAATATATCTATCCCATAAGGTTGTGGTGAGTTTCCAAATGCTATCAAAGTCTCATAGGAGTATAAAATATTAATATTCAGTATCCCCTCAATCCTACATCATTGCACAGCTTTGGTAATGCCCAGCCTGACCCCAAGATGTCTTTCTCTCTCTCAATTTTTTTCTACACACTGACCTTCCAGAGCAGTCTTTTTCTCATTGCATGTTGTCTTTTCATAAATTTTCAGTGACTACTTTCTGCCCAGAGCATCAAGTCTAAGCTCTCAGAGACAAAGTCATGTACTTGTTCAGTGGCCTTGGGATCAGCCTGGTTCAAATATTAACACCACCACAAATTAGTGATTGAAACCATATGACATTTGAGCAAGTTTCTTAATCTTTCCATGTCTCAGTTTTTTCTTTTGTAAAAGGCAGATAGAGTCCTTTCTATGGGTTGTTGTTCAGAGGAAACCAGATAAATAATAAAGCATTTAACACAAATCTGGTACATAGTCAGTGTTAAGTAAAATGTAGCAAGTTTTTCTAATTGTGAGAAAACTCCAATTATTATAAAGTTCTATCTTATATTTTCTCAGATCCTGCATACTATAACATTTTGTGCTTATATAATAATCTTTTGTGGCAACAATTGAGCAAGTTTATATCTCCTTCAACAGGACACCCCTTCAACTGATGTGTCTTGATTAAAATTTTCATAGAACTACTACATATTTTGCTTCACCCATGAGTCAACATATTATTTTAAATATTTTTAAATAACCCTTATTATAAATATTAAAGATTTTTTCACAAAGATCTTGAATATTTTAAAAAGGAAGTGGTAGAATAAATGTTGATCTCCCAGACAATATGGATCTTTATTCCTCACTAGTAAATCTGAAGAAATATACTAATGAAGAAACAAGATAACGAAAAAACTCTGTTGAGAACATGATGTTTCAATATGTGTTACTTCTGCACTCCAACACCTTTGCTAGATAGTTTCATGAAACCATTTGCCTCATGACTTTGGGGGAGACTACAGATTTTTTTACAGTAAAATGCAAAGAAATTTCATCAAGAGCATCTCTTCCTTTAGTCCACAGAAGGCCTGAGCTGGAGGCAACGTATCTTTTATAATATTTTTCAATTTTTTCAAAAAAAGCAGATTTTTAAGGAAATTGCAATTCTAACCTGAATATGAAAAAAAAAAATCTGAGAACAAAGACTAAACTAAGAGACGTGGTTTTTCCTGAGGATTACTTTTGTCGGTGCTGGATTTTTTTCTTTCATAGCTCCTTTGAAGAATGGCAGGAATGTTCCCGTGGTAGCCAGCCTCCTAGAGATTCACTGTGAGTTTTGTTTGCATTGCCAGGGCCAAACTCATGTTTCTATGAGGAACAAATGATTTAGCGTTTATAAGAAGCCACAAAATGTAGCTCATGCACCTGATGTGGGCTCCTTTAGGGGGAATTAGTTTCTGGATAAACCTGTCTCTCCCTCAGGCACTGGCTCATACACATGCTTCTGGAAATAAGAACCTAAGCAGCTCCAATGCAAACACTGCCCCCACTCCCCCTTTCCAACTTGGGATGTAAATGTTTGTGATTATCACTTTCATTTAAGTTCTAAGGCCCAGGATTATCCAGGTGCCTTGAACCTTAAACGATAATGGCAAATCATAAATATTTATACAGCCCTTACTGAGTGCCTGTCACTGTAATAAGTGGTCTATATTAAGTTATTTGATACTCATGGATAGTATGAGGGTAATACTGTTATTATCCTCATTTTGTAGAAGATGCACACAGAGTAAGTGACTTCCCAAGGTCATACAGATATTTAAACCCAAACAGTTGAGCTCTGGCATCTGTGTTCTTCATGAATAGGCTATATCATGCCTTAAAGTGCAACTTTCAGCCAAGATGTTGGGATTTTCAACAAAGTATTAATTTTCTTTTTGAACGTTCATCGCATTGTTGACATTTTAAAAGAATTTATTAGTTCTTGGGTTTTTTTTTTCTTTTGCATGTGAGTGTTTATTGCAATTTTGTTTGGGTCACATGTCCCAGACTTGTTGAGTTGTGCTGAAGTAAAGCCCAATTCAGGAGTCCAAACTGCCCCGTGGAGTATTTCTCTAGGGCTCTTACTGCCTGAAAGATCAAAGGAAGTCAAATACAAGAACTGCTTAGAAATCACTCTTATATAAAGGTAAAGACAAGGTAGATAAAAAGGTTTTGCAAAAAAAAAAAAATTGTAGTATGAAATCTTTATTTAAACCCATGAAACATGCTGAGATCCTGTAAAATCACTTATTTTGTTGGGAATCTGTCCTACATTCCATGTATCAGAAAACCGTAAGGGGAAGCATTTTCAAGATGAATTCATTATAAATTTCCTTGGGTACAGGAAATGAACTTATTAAAAAATTATAGTCAGTCACAAAAAAATTCTTTTATTTATTCATTTACTTGGTCACTCAACCAACATTGTCTTTCTATGCCCTTTAGCCGAACAGGCTATAGTTTTATATTTTAGTTCATCACATACTAGCTTTGTTACTTTGAGTAATTTACTTAAAGTCTTTAAGCCTTTATAAGATAGGAATAATTGTTACAACTTTTTAAAAGGGTTGTTAGGGACATCCAAGGGGAAAATATATGTAAAGCACATAGTATCTACTATGGCACTAAAACTGGTCCCTTCGTTCCTTTATATCTTTCTCTTCTAAACTTGCCTGTAACCTGATCCGTGATAAATAATTTTAAGACATAGTTCTCATCCATTATTCTTCTATTCAAAAGGCTTTCTTTATTATTCTGATTTAAGTTTGAATTTTTCATTCTGGCATTGTAAATCTTTGACAAGTCTTGACGCGTGCCCAATACACACACACACATACACACACACACAACCCTATTGCTCATAAAACATTTCTTTAGGTTACATGTCCTCCCTAAGCACTCCCATGTTGCATACTTCCACACACAAGGTTAAGCCTCTACCTCTAGTGAACTTACCTTAGCCCCCATGCCTGGTAAAGACATTATCCAGCTTCTAAAAGTCCATTGCACATATCTTTGCTCCATAAACATTTCTTGATTTCTACAACAGCATGTTCCTCCCTCTCTGAATTGCTACAACAATTTGAATTTTCTTCTTTTGTGTCAATTATCTTAGGTTGCCCTGCATGCTAGTGTTCTATGTATCTCTGTGATCTCCACAACTGGAAGATGAGTTTCCTGAGGACACGTGGCTTCTTCAGCTTTGAATCCCTTTCAGTGTCTACCACAGTGTATGGCAAACAGTAGACATGTAATAAATATTTGGCCAAATTGAATTGCACGGCTTAGTTGGTTCATTCTCATGGGGGATGTAATACAGGTAATACAACAGCGTGAAATTCCCATGATTGAATTTTTCTAGCTGCTTATTAAGGCCCATTTACTTGCACTAACAGTTGGACAGGTGGTGGGATCATTAGGCTAATATTCAAGTTGTGGATTCAGCTGTACTTATGAACGGCCATCAATGCACTTTATTGTGGGTAATTGTGTTGAAACGCCTTTTGGTATTATATGTATAGTCCAAGAAATGTTCATTGAAAGTAATGGAGAGAAAACGATGACTTTAATTTTCTTCTTTTTACTCTCCATAGAAAATATTTTAAGTACAGCTCTTGATAGGCCAATGTGGTACATAGAAACATCATTTCCATACTTTCAACTGTTGTATTAGGAGAAAAGTCAAATTCAAATAACCTGTAAAATAAATTCAACTGTCATGTTTTATTGAAAAATAAATAAGCAACAAACAAAACCAGAAATAACCGGGGTCTTTGCAGTTTTAATGAGCCCTTCACATGGAGCATACAGAGGCAAGGTGATCAGATAGTACTTTTTTCAATTTCCACTTTCTGATTTAATGCATTTATAACTGAATGAGTAAATCATAGACATAAAAAATTATTTTATACTTACTTCTGAAGGAAAAACAACAATAATAGATAGCATGAGGTAAATGTCTTATTCCATATCTTCCTGTAGGCTTGTAGAGTTAAGCCCAGTTTCAGACAAACATTTTTCTGCATTTTTTTTTAATTGGACTCACAATTGTTTAAAAATTGTAGTTTGGGGGGCTGGCCCGGTGGTGGAGCGGTTAAGTTTGCACACTCCACTTCAGCGGCCAGGGGGTCTCAGATTCGGATCCGGGCATGGACCTGCATACAGCTCATTAAATCATACTGTGGCAGGCATCCCATGTGAAATAGAGGAAGATCGGCACAGATGTCAGCTCAGGGCCAATCTTCCTCAGCAAAAAGGGGAGGATTGGCCACAGATGTTAGCTCAAGACTGGTCTTCCTCACCAAAAAAAAAAAAAATTGTAGCTTGGTTATATCAAACTGTAGTGTAAGTCTAAATTTCTGAAATCTACGACTTTACTGCATCCTAAAATCAGATTAACTGTTTTCATATCCAATAAAGATATGTCTTTTCATAAGAGATTTATATAAGCCTATCTGCACTGCACATTCTAGCATTAAATAAAATGCAAGGAGGCACTTATTCTAGATTTTTCTACCAACCAGAGAATTTGAATTTTTTGAAAATATGGTTGACTTTTATTATTTGCAGATTTTATATTTGCAAATTTGTCTACTTGCTAAATGTATGAAATTGTTTGCATCCTTATTTGCACCCAACTCCCCAAGTGCTGGGCACTCCATAGAACTTCTTTTGCTTGGCATTTCTAGTGCAAAAAGTTGGCTCAGCCAATGAGTTTTGTGTCTCAATAATTATTTAGCCAGGGGTTGAGATGTCAGTATCCCCTCTTAAAAGCAAGTCTGTTATTCAAGCTAGAGTCCAGGTTGTGAGAGAAAGACACCCCCTGCCCCTGCCACACACACACACACACACACAAATACACATACCCACATATTCACTGGGAGGGTATGGAAATGCACAAACTCACTATGAAGCAGACAGTGCTCCTGTTAAAAGCTTTTCTTCCAAAAAAATCTTTATTCTTTCCATATAAAGCCTGAAATAGGGTAAAGAGTAAGGATTGCTGGCTACCTCCTTGCAAATCCTTTCTTTAGAATTTGTGTTTTAGGGGAAGAGTGACTTGTCACCTCTTGTTCTTTGCTGGATTTGTATTCCAGCAAATATGCATAGACAACAGGAAAAGTTTCATTTTTATCAGGAATCTCAGGGTATATGAATATGCTAACATTAACATTCTGGAATGTGAATTGCTTCACTATATAAGTAGAATTTATTTTCTCTGTTCCTCGTGGGCTTTGTAAGGTTGAAATATATAACCTTTTGATCTGTGATGGAATTCTACCACTGCAAATTGCATAGAATGTAATGAAAACAAGCTCTCAGAAAAAAGATTTAGCATATTTGAGTCACTTGACCAACAGTAGTGTTGGTCAAGTAGTTTTCCAAGATAATTAAGAAAATACATGGTGGGGCTGGCCCGATGGCGCAAGCGGTTAAGTGCATGTGCTCCGCTGCGGCCGCCTGGGGTTCGCTGGTTCGGATTCCGGGCGCGCATCGACACACCACTTGTTAAGCCATGCTGTGGCGGCGCCCCATATAAAGTAAAGGAAGATGGGCACGGATGTTAGCCCAGGGCCAGTCTTCCTCAGCAAAAAGAGGAGGATTGGCATTGGATGTTAGCTCAGGGCTGGTCTTCCTCACAAAAAAAAAAAAAGAGAAAGAAAATACATGGTGAGTAAGAGAACTGCACACACCCCTGACTATAGCAGGAGACATAACACTCTTCCCTGAGGCACATATGAAGCTAAATCCCATCATTGGATATCAGGTTATACCACAGCCCTGAAGGAAAAGAAAGGTGGCGAGTCACTGGAGCCTTCTGAGACAAGGGAGGATTATGTCAATGATGTTGGTGCAGAGCTTCAAATCTTTCAGCCTTAGCCTGAGATGTCAATTTGGCCAGCAGTTGACATGCCATTATGGGTGGACACAGAATTGTGGTCTTATAATCTCAAAGATTCTTCAAAGAAAGCCATATTCTATCAGCCTCTGAGGAAGGGGGTCAGGGCTAATGTAGTTGCAATTTATCAAAAGGAAAAACATAGAGGAAATGTTTCATTTTTATCAAAATAATTCTACTAGGCCATTTGCAGAACTAGCGATTTTCCTTCTACTATTAGAATAAGTAAGCTTCTTTTGCTTTCCCTAGATATTATTCTGGAAAAGAAGTAGTATAGGATAAGAATTTTAAAAAGGACATAATCCCTGCTATTTTAAAATTCTAGTTTGTACCTTTAAGAAAGTGTAAATATGGAATAAAACTATAACATATTGCCTTCTATAATGGATGGCCTCCAGCCAAAGTTTCAGAAGGAATTGTCCATGTCCACATGAAGTTCCTCTCCTAGGATCCTAGTTCTTAACAGAGACGGGAAATTTGGGCTACATTCTCTTTATGCAATTGAAATCCAAAGGCTTTTTTTTTTTTTTTTTAGTTCATATGCTCCAGAAGACCAACTATTCTCATTCAATTAGAAAAAAAATTGTGAGTATGGGTGTGTTTTATTATATAAATTGGCAAAATATTTCCATTTGCTTCTGAGGGGAAAAGAAAGACTAACAAAAATGCGGAGTCACCAAATAGTTATTTTCCTAAAGCAGGCAAGTAAACACATCACTGTATCTCTCCCCTTTTCAAGAGTACACAAAGTATTTGAGGAACACAAATGTTCTTAGAAGCTTGAGGGTGTTAGAAACTCAGCTACCAATGTTCTTATCCCTGCTTGGAGGCTGTGTTTTTGTACAAATCAGTGATTTCCAGAACATTTATACTAATGAATTGTATACAGATGTTATTTCTTCCACTTCCACTAGGCATTTCCGTGTCAATAAAACACATGGTTGAGCACAATTAGTTCTTTGGCAGAACTGTAAATATAGTCAGGCCTTTCCTCTTGTGTCTTACTTCCACATTGCCCAAGATCATAACAGCAGCAGTTCAACTGAAAACCATTTACAGGATCTAGTTCTTATTTTTTTCTGGCAGTTTGATGACTTGTCTTCGTAGTGCTTCTGTGAATGCCAAACAGATTTAGAGGGCTTGAAATTAAACATGAGTCTGGGCATTTAATACAATATATTCCTAATATTTCATTTAGCTTGTGATCAGGTTTGAGAATTCTTTGTTTCCTTTGGTTTTGACCTGAATTTGCACAGTTTGACTCTTCACATTCTGGTTATGAGCTGAAAACACTGAAATGACAGATTTGGAGAACTAGAGATGATTCCATTTGAAGACGGTACCCCATCTTCTAGAGGAAGGTTAGTTTAGAAGCATAAGCAAGGTGACATATGAGCCCATTTGCCCAAGACTGTCTTAGTTTCTGACTGTTGTCCCAAAGTATTACTTCACATATAGAAGTGTTGTACTTTGAATGATTAATTAAATAATCACTGTAGAATAAATCTCTCTGGGGACAAAGTAAGAGTCAATGATTTTTATTCAGGTGCCATAAAAGAGAAAGGTGTGCCCCTCCTTGAAGATAAATCATAGCAGTTAGATATGCTATATTACTTTTCTTTATATATATAACCAAATATTAGACATTTTCTTGGATATAAATTCTTCCATTCATTCATTAATTTTATTTAACAAATATTTTATTGTCATAATAATTCACACAGTGAATCAACAGTTTCCTAGTTATTAACATATTTATCAAACTTTACTTTCCTCTTTTATAAGTCTATAAATTCTTGGTGAACAATGGTCAGGCCCTGATCATTTTTGTTTTCCCACAGCAGCTAGTAGAATATATAATATAATGTTAGTAATTATAATAATAGTGATAATAATAATAACCATCCCCTTCCATAGCTCTTTTCATTGTTTTAGGCACTATTTGGATGACTTTTTTATATAACACCTCATTAAATACTATTTAAAAAAAACCCTCTAACATGTTATATTAGTCAGGGTTCTCCGGAAAGAGAGAGAGAGATTACAATGAAATTGGTTCATGATCTGCCATCTGTAAACTGGAGACCCAGGAAAGCTGGTGATGTAGTTCAGCCTGAGTCTGAAGGCCTAAGAACCAGGGGAGCTGATGGTTAAGTCTCAGTTCGAGGACAGGAAAAGACCAATGTCTCAGCTCAAGCATCAGGTAGAGAAGGAACAAATTCTCCCTTCCTCTGCCTTTTGTTTTATTCAGGCTCTCAACAGATTGGATGATGTCCAGACCTACGAGGGGGGGCAATCTGCCATACTCCATCTACTGATTTAATGCTATTCACATCCAGAAACACCCTCACAGACACACCCAGAAATAACGTTTAGCCAAATATCTGGGCACCCTGTGATCCCATCAAGTTGACATGTAAAATTAACCATCACAAGTTATGTGATAATATAATTATGCCCTTGTCAAATTGGTACCCATACACATCTCCTGATACCACACTTAATCTCCAAATAAAGGCAATAACAAGGTCATAATTCCACCTGACATAATGCAACTATTCTGCATACAACCAAAAATGCACTAAACCCTTCACCAGAGGAGGAGATAAAGTCCTTGAGTGCTGTTTACCCTTCTCTTTGATATCCCATAACTTAAATACTATCAGGTAAAATTAAAAATACTTAAATACTATGACATAAAGTCAATATATCTTATGTTACATTATAAGGTAATAAGAGAGACAAGAAACCAAAGATAGACAGATAGATAGACAGAAAGACAGATAGATAGATATATAGATAGGTAGGTAGATAGATAGATAGACAGATAGATAGATAGATAGATAGATAGATAGATAGATAGATATAGATAGATATAAAAATGTCTTAGGCCATTTGGGCTGCTATAACAGAATACAGTAGACTGAGTGGCTTGTAAACAACAGAAATTTATTTCTCAGTTTCTTTGTTTTGTTTTTCCATCCCAAAGCCTCAGTACATAGCTGTATATTCTAGTTGTAAGTCCTTCTATTTCGTCTATGTGAGCTGCAGCCGCAGCATGGCTACTGATAAACGAGTCCCGTGGTTCCACACCCCGGCACCGAACCCAGGCCTTCGAAGCAGAGCACCCTGAATTTTAACCACTAGACCATTAGGGCTGGGTCTATTTCTTTTTGGAGGCTGGGAAGTCTAAGAGCAAGGCGCTGGCAGAGTCTGTGCCTGGTGAGACCCTGCTTCCTGGTTCATAGATGGCCATCTCTTTGCTGTGTCCTCACATGGCTAGAGGGGTAATAGAGTTCTGTGAAGTCTCTCTTATAAAGGCAGTAATGCCATTCATGAAGGCTCTTCTATTATAACCTAAGCACTTCCCCAAAGCACCTCCAAATACCATCACCTTAGGGATTAGATTTCATCATATAAATTTTGGGGGGACCCAAACACTTAGTCTATAGCAACATACACATGTATTCATAACAAAATAATGAGGATATACTCATGAAAACTACAGTCCTCGTTTCTGTAACTGATCACGTGGTCATAGCCAATATTTATAACTACCTGCGTTCACTACCCACTCCGTATTCCCTTTGCCTTCAGCAAATACTTCAGTGGTCTGGTTCTTTAGCTGGTGGGGTGATCCAAATCTTTATTCTGAAGGGTCTGAGCCAACGCATTGCCTGGTTGTGTTGTTTTAGTTTTCCAATGATCTTAATCACAGGGCATGATAATACTAAGAGACACTCTAAAGGATCTCCTGCGTTCCAGACATTTACTTCCTTACTTCCATTATAGAGTAGTAGTACAATATCTCCTTAGCAGTCATGACCAATCATCCCAGCCAGCATTCTTTGCCTATGGATTCAGAGATCCCAAAGTAGATAGGTAGCAGTCTTAACTTCCAGTTAGTGGAATAACTGTTGTGTTTCCTGATGGAAGCATTCCTCCCTCTGGAACTTAGATCTCTAGGCCAGCAAAACATAAGGTCTTAAGAACAGGAAGCAAAAATATTTGCTAGTCATTCACTAGGAATAATAGCAAATGGTGTGCCTTCCATTTCTAATCCTTGATTCCTGGACCCCTGAATCCTGGCTATAGAAGAAATAGCACCATATTTTGGATGCTGATTCAGAGCATATATAGCCTTCTGGAGAACCTTGCCACAGCACTGCAAGGTATTGTCATCCAGCTGCACTATAACTGAGTCTTCAACAGGCAATCCCATCATCCCATCAAGCCAGATCTTTCAGGATGGTGGGGGTCAGTAAGACCAGTGAATTCCATGAGCATGAGCCCATTGCTTCACTTCTTCTGCTATGAAGTGAGTTCCTTCATAAGAAGCAATGCTATGTGGAATACCATGATGGTTGACAAGGCATTTTGTAAGTCGTGGACAATAGTTTTGGCAGAAAATGCATGCAGGGAAGGCAAATCCATATCCGGAGTAAATGTCCATTCCAGTAAGAACAAAATACTGCCCCTTCTTTGATGGAAGACTTCAACATAATCAACCTGCCACAAGGTAGCTGGCTGATCACTCTGGGGAATGCTGCTATAGCAGAGGCTCAGAGTCCATCTCTGTTGCTGGCTACTTGGGCACTCAGTGGTGGCCATAGCCAGATTGACCTTGATGAGTGGAAGTCCATGTTGCTGATCCCATGCATAACCTCCATCCCTGACACCATGGCCAGTTTGTTGATGAGCTTATTGGGAGATGACAGGGATTGCTGGGGAAAGACACTGACTGATATCCACAAAACAGGTCATCTTATCCATATGATTATTAAATCTTCCTCTGCTTAGGTCACTCTATTGTCAACATTTACATGGGACACAGATATCTTTACATTTTTGCCTCTTCAGAGAGATCTATCCATATACCTCTTCCCCAAATTTCCTTGTCATAAATTCTTCAACTATGTTTCTTCCAAGTCCCTGACCATCCAGCCAAACCATCAACCACAGCCTATGAATTGGTATATAATTGCACATCTGGCCATTTCTTACCCCAAGCAAGGTAATCAAATAGATTCACTGCTTGAAGTTCTGCCCACTGGAAGGATTTTCCTTTACCACTTACCTTCAGGGTTGTACCAGAGAGTGGCTGTAGTGATACAGCTGTCTACTTTGAGGTGGTGTCTGTGTATCATCTAGAACCACCTATAAACCAGGCCCACATCTCCTCTTCCTCTGTCAACCGATCACAGGGATCTCCCCATGAGGCCACAGGGGCAGGCTGAGAGAAAGTAGAGAGTGTAGCAGGAATGGAGACCATGAGCATTTGGGCCACTTCTTCATGTAACTTTCTTGTGATTTCAGGCCTGATCAACTATGTTTCACTTCCATTTGATGAAATAGAGTGCTACTGTGAACCCTCAACTTTATGGCTTGATGATGGGCAGCGCAGATCACATTGTAACTTGCTGGCTCATGGTTAAGTGTACAGTCTCTTCCAAGGCCTAGTGGTAGTCCCAGAGCTGTTTCTCAAAAGGAGAATAGTTATCTTTGGAGGATGGCAGGGCTTTGCTCCAAAATCCTAAGGTCCTGTACTGTGATTCATCGATAGGGGCCTGTCAAAGTCTCCAAACAGCATCCCTATTTGCCACTTCAAGCATCACTGAAGTGATGCTTGTGAACCATTTGCCGGATCATATGGTCCAGTGGCAGAGCAGCTTGGACCTGCTGCAGAACCATCTCCTGCTCTGGGCTAAACAGTCAAAACTAGAAGCTTTTTGGGTCACTTGGTAAATGGGCAAGAGTAATACACCCTAATGAGGAATAGATTGTCTCTAAAATCCAAAGAGGCTCACTCAGCATTATGCATCTTTTTTGGTTGTAGGAGGGACCAGATGCAAGAACTTATCCTTTACCTTAGAAGGGATATGTCGACAAGCCTCACACCTGGCATTCTGGAAATTTCACTGATGTAGAAGACCCCAAACTTTAAAAAAAAAAACAAAAACTTTATTTTCTAGAGCAGTTTTAGGTTCACAGCAAAATTGAGAGGAAGGTACAGAAATTTCCTATATATACCTACCCCCCAAACATGCATAGTCTCCCTCATTATTAACTTCCCCCACCAGAGCGGTACATTTGTTATGACTGATGAACCTACGTTGACACATCATAATTACCCAAAGTCCATAATTTACCTTAGGGTGTACTCTTGGTGTTGTACATTCTATGGGTTTGGACAAATGTAAAATGGCACCATTAGAATATCATACAGCATATTTTCACAACTCTAAAAATCCTCTTTGTTCTGCTTATTCATCCCTTTCCCCACCCCAACCCCTGACAACCACTGATCTTTTACTGTCTGCATAGTTTTGCCTTTTACAGAATGCCATATAGTTGGAATCAGAGTATAAAATTTTTTCAGATTGGCTTATTCCACTTAATAATGAACATTTCAGTTTCCTCTATATTTCTTCATGGCTTGATGGTTCATTTCTTTTTAGCAGCGAATAGTATTCCATTGTCTAGATGTGACTCTGAACTTTTGTCGGATTTTTTTCCTACCCTCTGGCATGCAAATACCTTACCAATAAGTCTAGAGTAGTTGCTACTTCTTTCTCACTAGCTTCAATCTGCATCCTGTCATCAATGTAACGATATCTTGTGTGTGATATCTTGTGGAAGAGAAAGGTGATCAAGATCCCTGTGAACTAAATTATAACATCAGGCTGGAGAGTTGATATACCCCTGAGGTGGGAGAGTGAGTGTATTGCTGGCCTTGCTAGCTGAAAGCAAACTGCTTCTAGTGGGCCTTATTGACAGGGAGGGAGAAAAAGACGTTTGCCAGAGCAATAGCTGCATACCAGGTATCAGGGGATGTGTTAATTTGCTTAAGCAATGAAACTGCATCTGGTACAGCAGCATCAAATGGAGTCACCACCTGGTTGAGCTTATGGTAGTTCACTGTCATTCTCCAAGATCCATCTGTCTTTTGCACAGGCCAAATAAGTAAATTGAATGGGGTGTGATGAGAATCAGCACCCCTGCATCCTTCAAGTCTTTGATGGTGGTACTAATCTCTGTAATCCCTCCAGGAATGTGGTATGGCTTTTTTTTTTTTTTTTTACTATTTTCCTAGGTAGAGGAGTTCTAGTGGCTTCCATTTGGCCTTTCCCACCATAATAGCCCTTACTCCACAGGTTAGGGAACCAATGTGAGGATTCTACCAGCTGATGAGTATGTCTACCCCTACTATGCATTAATAAACACAGGATGAATTTGGAAACCACTGGGTATATTGTAAGACAGAACTGAGCTAAAACTCCGTTGATCACCTGACTTCCGAAAGTCCCTAGTCTGACTGGTGGTCCACAGTGACATTTTGAGTCTCCTGGAATTAGTGTCAATTCATGGCCAATATCCAGTAGTCCCTGAAATGTCTGATTATTTCCTTTTCCCCAATGCACAGTTACCCTGATCAAAGACCATAGGTCCCTTTAGGGAAGGGTCAGAGAAAGATTAACAACATAAATTTTGATAGTGTACTGAGGTCCTTCCTCAAGGGAACCCCGCCTCCCTTACATTCAAGGGGTTTTGGGTCTATAAACTAGATCAAGTTGGGGAATGACTGAGGGGATCTGACTCTCTGTTTTTACGATTCTAGTTATACTTCTGTTCACTTGACCTAGAACTCTTCTGTTCATACAAACCAAGCCAGAATTTAGTGGGCTTCCTTTCTATTTCTTTTCTAGGAATACCATGATCAACTAGCCAATGCCATATGTCTGCAAAAGTCAGACTCTTCTTATTATTGCTTTGACTCTGCTGTCCATTAAGATAACCACACCTATCTTGTCTTTGGTCACATTGCCCCTGCCACCCCAGAATCCAATTATTCCCATTTCATTTTGGTTTCCCAATTCAGTGAGTCAGTTCCCACTGTGAGGTCTGCCTACAGGGGAAAGAGATTGCAAAGTTCTTAAAGGATGCTGGGGCTCCCCTTGCAAATTTACTTCTCACAGTATTGATGAAAGGTATGTCTTCTGGACCCTCCCAGATTGAGTAAGTACATCTTAAGTGGTGAATCTACTCTAACATTCCAATCTTCCTGTCTTTGAACCCATTTATCTATGCTAAACCAAGGCAGGTGGAGCATTTCCCATTCGCTCCAATTCGTGGGCCATGTTTTTGTCCATGTTTCAACCAACCACGCAAACCATTAGAGCCCTTTCTAACTCTTCAAGCTGCAACATTAAATGCAGAATCTCTGTTTAGAGAGCCCATATCAATAAATACAACCTGATCCAACTTTATTTTCTTTCCACTAGTATCCTACACTCTTAGTATCCATTCCCACACACATGTTCCCCAGATTTTTCTGTCTGTATAAACTAGAAAACTCAAGTAGTTGTTTTGGAGAGTAGCATATCTCTTCATGGGTCACACTTTGTACCTCATCTTTGGGGGCCTGCTGGGACTCGAGTCTAGTTGTAGGTCTAGAAGCAAAAAGGGGTGGGAGGGATGAGTCCTGAGGAAAAGCAGCATTGTCCTGCATGACAAATACCTCAAGAGAGGCCATTAATGTTTCTTCAGGCAATGCAGGGTTAATCCTTTAGGATGAGGGTAGAGAGACTGCTACTACTGGTAGGAGGGAAGCAGCTACCACTAGGATGGGAGGCCACTTGTACGCTAGGTGGGGAGCCCATTTCTGCTGTGGGTGGGGAGGTCTCTTACACTGGCAAAGAAGACTTCTCAGAATTTAGAGGTTAAATGTCCAGAGCTTCATCAAGTTCCTCCCACGTGTTCCCATCCCAATTTACAGGATTTTTTTCTTTCACAGTCAATGCCCTCACTTTAACAATCGATACCGTGCCAGGCTGGGAGTTCAACTCGCATTGTAATTCAGACAGTCGCAGGATGAGACTCTGCATTTGATTTTCATCAATCTCAGCCTTGAGGCTACAAGAGATAAGGGTCTCCTTCAGGGCACACAGAAGCTTTGAGACTATTTATGTGGCTCTTGAGCTAGGAATTTGAATTCCTGAACTCATCCTTTTTTTTACCACTTTGTCTAGTGACATTAGGAACAAATAGCGAAACTTATTATATTCATTAGTTTCCCAAAATTGCTAGAAAGTATCATATACACAGTCACCTCACTCCTTGCTTCTTATAAGTGGTTCATTAGGAATATCCAGCATAGATATATTTTGTATCTCTATAAACAGTTCACAACAGGGACTATCAGTGCTCTCTTTACTAATGGAAATAGAGTCACTAGTGTCTTTAGACCTAATCAGATTATTGAGACCATTCCAGAAACCTGGAACTGATACAGAAAACTTATCCCTAACATTCTATTCCTCTAGAACCACTCTTGGTACCAAAATCTGTATTAGTCAGGGTTCTCCAGAAAAACAGAACTAATAGGAGAATATATATATATTTCATATATATATGAAAAGAGATTTATTATGAGGAATTGGTTTATGCAATTACAGAGGCTGAGAAGTCCCATAATCTGCCATCTGCAAACTAG
Source organism: Diceros bicornis minor (assembly GCF_020826845.1). NCBI lineage: Eukaryota > Metazoa > Chordata > Mammalia > Perissodactyla > Rhinocerotidae > Diceros > Diceros bicornis. The sequence continues at coordinate 50,765,430 of NC_080745.1, read as the reverse complement.
AGAGCCAAGACGGCCAGTGGTGTAGTTCAGTCTGAGCCCCAAAGCCTGAGAACCAGGGGAGCTGATGGTGTAATGCTCTATCCTAAGGTGGGAGAAGACTGCTGTGTCTCACCCTAAGCAGTTAGGCAGAGAAGGGATGAATTCTCCCTTCCTCTGACTTTTGTTTTATTCAGGCCCTTAACAGATTGATTGACTCCCGCACACACTGGGGAGGGCAATCTGCTTTACTCAGTCTACTGATTCAATACTAATCTCATCCAGAAACACCTTCACAGACACACCCAGAAATAATGTTTAGCCAGGTATCTGGGCACTCTGTGATCCAGTCAAGTTGACAAATAAAATTAACTATCACACATGTAGATATTATTAAATAAAACTTGACAACTAAATTTCTTCATGAGTAAACTGAGGCTCAGAAAGTTTGAGTAACCAGCCTAAGTTTGCACAATGTGGACATGAAGAATCAGGATTTTAAACTCTTGTGTGGAAATTGCCTTTCCCACTATGCTACATTGCCTCAACATATATTTGATGAAATAAATATGATGGAGTGCTTTGGAAAGAAAAGCTCAAGGTTACTTAAGCCTAGGTTATCAGAGAAGGTTTCAGAAAATATTTTATCAGGCTTTCAAAAAGATGGACGAGAATTGCCAGGAAAACCATACAGCAAAAGCACAGGTTGGAGGTTATAAAAAGAATTGTGGAAAATAAAAGTGGAAAGATATGTTTGGATCAGATAAGGGTGGAAATTACACAGAATGTTGGACTTTATGCCATAGGCGTGGTATGCCATTAGACATTTTAAGCAGTGTGTTTTATACCTATATATCTCTATATATAAGTTTAGTTGAAGAGTTGTATGTAAGGTCAAATAGCATGGATGAAGGGAGCATAAAATATGAAGAGATCACATAATAGCTATTATAAATGGTTTTTATATAAAGAACTTAAAATTTTAAACTATATAATTCTATATTCTTCATCCTTTTGTGTTCAAGTTTGCAGCAGTTGAGTGGCTGATTTTTTACATTTTATCCATATGTTTTGATGTCAATTATAAGCTAGGTTTATTTCAGATTTGATAAGAGAATATTTTTAGGAAAAACATCATTTTAGAAAGTAAATATTTTTCAGTCTTTGCCCAGATTATTCAGTAGAAAAAGATGGCGTTAATCTGTTTGATAAAGGGCAGTGATGGTATAGCTTTCAATTCTTCCTCAGGCTTTGCTTCCTCAAACAGTTCAGCTGGACCAATCAATGACTACTTTGCTACTGGATGCTACTAGAAATAATTAAAGTCATGTTCCAACAGAAGCAGAGTCTGTATATCAATTCTGTTACCCAAATTAAGAGGGCTTTAAAACATTATGAGTTATACCATTCTGGAACAGGACATTTGTAGATCTTTAGTGACGATAAACCGCTTTTGTGCTGATTGCCTGACTTATCTGTGCCAAAATCTATCTCTTTTTCTCAAACAATAAATTCTTTTCTTTTCTTTAAGTGCTCTTACTTGAGCACAGAAAAAATAACATTTCCCAGCCTCCCTTGCATTTCTGCTGGGGCCAAGCACCTGGGTTCTGGACAATAGGAATTGAGCAATATTTACACTTCAAATACAAGCTTAATTTTTGCATTAAAAATATTTCTGCCTGGGCCAGCCCTAGTGGCCTAGCAGTTAAGTTCAGTGCGCTCCGCTTCAGCTGCCTGGGTTCAGTTCTCAGGTGCAGACCTACACCACTCATCAGTGACCATTCTGTGGCAGTGGCTCACATATAAAAATCAGGAAGATTGGCAACAGATGTTGGCTTATGGCAACTCTTCCTCAGCAAAAAAAAAATATATATATATACATATTTCTGCCTATTATTGGCAATATTTTTGTGTTTTTCTAACCTCACCACCATCTTCTTTAAATTTGATTGTTAGTCAGTCCCAGCACAGGCTCAACAGTACTTTCATATTACAAGTAATCCCAAGAAGAACATGATTATAGGAACCAGAAGCATCAGCCGATCAAAGGTAGATATCACAGATCATTTAAAAATATGTAAGTTCTAAACTTTAGCATTGAACTATCTTGTCAGAGACAGTGTTATGCAATAAAAAAACAAAATCACTATGAAAGTGGTTCTTAGTATCTGAACTTGGAAAAAGTAGCTGCAGAGCCCACAACATATCAAACAACCCAAACTTTATAAAATGATAGTTTCGAAAGTTTACCTTAAGAAAAAAATGTAAATAAAAGGAGCTGAAATAATTGTATTACCAAACAACCTTTCCCATGACTCACTCATGCAATTAGTTTCTCCACCCTGAAAGGTGAAAAGGGTTGTTGGAAATCTGAAGAAAGAAATCAAATTGATTATAAACAAAATAATGCTAATGAAAGTGCTAAAATATTTAGCTTAGCTGGGATTTTGGGTGTTCAAGGAAAACTGAAATTTCCATGTTTACTGTGCAACTCAGTATAGGGCTAGCTCACAGCAAATGTGTGCTCTGAACTCTGAGCTTTCCCTTCTTCACCTTTTTCTCATCTCACCGCCCTACTGTATTCCAACCCTGATCCCCCACCCTTATCGCTCTGGTCAATATGCTCAATGCATGTGCAAATCTTAGTAAAAGGCAATAGCTCAAAACATTCCAAACATTGCTCGTATCAACATGCCAGCTAGATATGTGACTTTTTAGTCAATCACATGTGAGGCAGGTGTCCTCTACTTCTGAATTGATGTAATGTCATTTGATAAATGCGCCTCTCATCTGAGCGTTTCCTTCGTGTTGGGCACAATGTGGAGCATTTACATCTCAATCATCAGTCCCACATTCTCAGACATTCAAACATTTTATTAAGGTTCAGAAAGATCAAGTTGCTTACTGAACATCACAGAATTGATTTTGACTGAACTTAGTACACCTCCAATCCAAAATTAATGTTTTCTAAAAAAATTATCTGATGGCTCCCTTTAGAAGTAACTAATCTTTTGAGAAGATCCTTAATTAATGGTAATACAGATAGCCTATGAATTTTGAAATATTCATGGAAAACATGTAAGGCTGAGGAACACGACAATTTTGTATCATATGAAGGCATGACTAAAAGTGATGTGAGCAGCGGTCACTTTGGAAAACAGTCTGGCAGTTCCTTGAATGGTTAAACATAGAATTGCCATATGACCCAGCAATCCCATTTCTAGGTATATTCTCAAGAGATATGAAGACACATGTGCATAGAAAAACATGTACATAAATATTTATATCAGCATTATTCACAAAAGTCAAAAGGTAGAAACAAACCAAATACATATCAACTGATAAATGGATAAAAAATGTGTTATATCCATACAATAGAATATTATTTGGCCATAAAAAATAAGGAAGTATTCACATATAACTTAACATGGATGAACTTTGAAAACATAATCCAAGTTAAAGAAGCCAGTTACAAAAGACCACCTGTTATATAAGATTCCATTTTTATGAAATGTCTAGAACAGGCACATCTAAAGAGACAGAAAGTAGATTAATGGTGGCCTAGGGCTGTAGGGTTAGGGGAAAGAGAAGCGATAGCTAAAGAATATGGGTTTTTTTTTTTGAAACATAAAAATGTTTGAAGTGAACCGAGGTGATGGTTGCATATGTCTGTGAATATACTAAAAAACATTAAATCGTACACTTTAAATGGGTGAATTTCATGTATGTGAATTATATCTCATAACATTCTTACAAAAGTAACATCAAAGAAAATTGTTATTCAATTATATAATACTTCAACCAGTAATTATGGAGCATAAGAATTTGTTGATGTTTACCCAGCATTGAACAGTGAAGAAGGCACAACTATACCCTCACATTATTTTTAATTAGCAAAAAGCTAATTAAAGAATTATAATTTATCTAGGACTTTCTCAAACTGGAAGTTAGTATTAGAAATAAATGATTTTTTAAAATATGTGTTATTCATATTCAAGGGACGAATTCAGGGTACTCTCTGAATTTTCAAAATATGCTCATAAATTTTCACTTCAGTAAGCAGCAAGCAAGGGAGTTTATAATAGGTTATCCAAGAGAAAAAACACAGAACTCACTAGAACAGTGCTTGTCAAAGTCTGGTCTTTAGACTGTGTTTTACTAGTCTGCAATGAGATAAATACACAAATTAAGAGTTACTATTAGAAACTTTGATACTAATTTGACATTACCACACATGTAAGGGCATGATCAGATTTTACTAATTCATTTTTATGGTATTTACCAAAAATATTGGTCTGCAATGATTTGGAAAAAAATTGTTCTTTACCACAATTTGATAAACACTGACCTAGAATATTCAAGCCAACAAATTAGGTCTAACTGGTATATCCAAATTGTGGAAAAGTTGTTATTGCTTTAGTTTTCTTAACAATGTATTTTATTTTTAAAATGGACTTTATTTTTCAGAACAGTTTTAGTATGTCTCCAACTCTGGTATTTCCCCATTGCTGATCTGTAAACTTTCACTTCAATATTAAGAATCTTGGCTTCTTTCATTGACCATTAATTTATGTAATTATTCATTATGCCCATTTATATAACAGTATACATATAAACAATGTGTCCATTTACATAACCTGCATCCTCATGGGAAGACAAATTTTTCGACTAGAGTACAAGGCTTTCATACAGTTTCTTATTCCTCAGTCTCACAGACTCCATTCATTTCCAAAGGAACTTAATGTGGGTACTTTTCCCACAACTCCCTTCAGTGAGGCTGTTTCATCTATTTTTAACACAGACTGTTTTGTCACATCTGTATTCTATCTGAGGATAACCCAACCTCCAAAAGATTTTTTAATTTGCACGTATTATGTTTTATGCTTTGTGTTCTATAGTTCTATGTGTTGTGACAAATGTATGACATCACGTACCCACCTTTGCCATATCATACAGATTAGTCCACTGCCCTAAAAAATCCCCTGTGTATCACCTATTCTACCCTCTCCCCCTCTCATGAACCTGTGGCAGCCATTGACCTTTTTACTGCCTATATAATTTTACTTTTTCCAGAATTTCATCTATTCAGAATCATACAGCATACAGCCTGTGGCTATAGGAGATAAGGGTTTCTTTCAGGGCAGACATACAAGCTTTCAGCTCATTTATGTGGAGCTGGCGCTGAGATGTGAAGCCCTGAGCTCATTCTTTTCTTTTTCCACTTTGTTCAGTGTAGTTAGGAACAACCAGCCAATCTCATTATACTCTTCAGTTTGACTAAAATATTCAAAGGTATAAAATATGTGGCCACCCAGGCCCTTGTCTTCTACAGATATTTGATAAGGAGTATCTAATGGGGAGAATTTGCATCTCTATTGTCACAGGACACCAAGGACTGCCAGTGGTCTCTTTACCACTGGAAATAGAGCCATTAGTGCCTTTACATCTAACCAAATTAGAAAACAAAATTCAGAAAACTCAGAACCAATTCATAAAACCCAACCTTAAAATTCTGCTCCTCTAAAACCACTTCTGGTACCAAAATCTGCATTACTTAGAGTTCTACCAGTAGAAAACTACACACACACACACACACACACACACACACACACACACACAGGCACACACACACACAGACATATATTAAGGGTTTTATTGCAAGAAATTGGTTTATGTGATTGTGGGAGCTGGCTAAGCAAATCTGAAATCCATATGGCATAAACCAATGTTACTGCATTAAACAAACAAACAAACAAACAAAAAAGGTGAAAAAAAAAAAGAATGGATGGCAAGCTGGAATTCTCAGGCATATACTTAAGCTGCAGTCCACAAGTGGAATTTCTTCCTCCTCCAGGAAGCCTCACTTATTCTCTTAAAACCCTTTCAGTTGATTGAATCAGGCCCACCCAGGTTATCTAGGATGATTTTTATTACTTAAAGTAAACATAATAAACTTTAATTACATCTACAAAATATCTTCATATATTCAGAGCAATACTTATATTAGTGTTTGAATAACTGGTGACTATAGCCTAGTCAAGTTGACACATAAAACTGACCTTCAGAGTTGGATTAAGGTTTACCATGTTTGTAATTGTTTTCTATTCATCACACTTATTGAACAAATATCTTTATCACTTTTTTGTTTTACTTTTTTAAAAAGTTGCCTTATGCAAATAAAATAGACCCTAATCTCTTCCCTACCAATTTTCCTCACCTGTTCCTCAACTAGGTTGTGTGTGAAAATCAATTTTTCATTTCAAGTTCAATACAACTTATCTTTACTGTGCATCTGACATTCTTAAGAATCTAGTCTAAATTCTGCATCAGAGTTTGGAAATGTTGGAGGACTGGTTCTTGAATAAGTTACAGATTCTTTTTCAACTTAGACTTCAAAAATGTGAAGATCAGAGAGTTAACTGAAAAAACTATCCAGTATCTTCTGAATAATATGAAATATAAAGCACTCAGAAACACCAAATTGAGTTAGAAACTTGGCAGGAAAAATGAAAATAATAGCATTTTTGTAAGAAAATGAAAAATGCTGACTGATTTTTTATGTCATTCTGAGTTCTGAGCACCAGTTACATCTGGATTCTGTGCCACAAACTGGAATTCAAGCAGATTGGCAAACTGCTGAAGCTTTAAGGAAGACATCAGAGTTTGGTACAGCCAAAGTGGCTGGAATCTCCAGATTAACATAAGAGACTGGAAGAACTGAGCAGAAAGGATCACTATAAGTTTATGTAAGGGCTCCCCTTAAGTCCTTGACTGAGTTCTGGACTCAACATTTGCACAATAATAGCACTCAAGGCTTTCCAGGGAATAGATGCCACAGGGTTGAGAGCAAAACAGAGATACTAGAGGTTAAGCAGTGTTGAGTGATGGTTCATACTATTGAAAGGGTAGAGAGATGGTGATATTTGTTAATAACCTGCGAACCTACTGCAGACACCAGAACCACCTTAATTTAGAAATACTGGGCATACCATAGGGCAGATTTCTCAATCTTGGTACCATTGATATTTTGGCCAGATAATTCTTTGTTCTGAGTAGCTGTTGTGTGCATTGTAGGATGGCCTTTACATACTAGGTGCCAGTAGAACTTTTTCCAGCTGTAACAACCAAAAATGTCTCCAGACATTGTCAAATATCCTCTGGTTGAGACCACTGGCTTAGACTCATAGGAAGTCTAAAACCCAGTGCTGACAAGATCCAGAGGGAAAACAGAAGTTAGAGGTAGAGTCCTATTAAGTTAGGGGGGATTGGGAAATACCCTGGGCTTTCCACAGACCTGCAATAACAAAGTATAAAGCCATCCTACAAAAGATCTAGGAGATCAGCAGATAGTTGAAGTGCTTAATGAAAAAAAAAATCAACATTCTTCTTCTGAAGAAGATAAGAGAATCCACAATCTCTATGCCATGTCATCTACAACACCCGGTAGGTAAAGGAAAGGTATTTAACATGAGAAGAAACTGGAAAATGGCATAAGTCAAGGAAAAAATGTCAAAAGAATCCAACCCCCAAATGACCCAGATATTGACAAGGTAAATATTTTAAGGCAGCTATTTTACATAGTGTCAAAAATTATAGGAAATATGATCTTAAAGAGTGAACAGGTAATCTCAGAAAGATACAGAAAATTTAAAACAGAACCTATTAGAAATTCTATATTTTAAAAGTAGAATAACTTAAATGTTTCTTTAGCTCTTTTTTTTTAACATCACCACTTATGAGCAAATTGATGATGGAGATTGAAGATGGTAGAAGAACAAGTGAACATGAAGACAGGTCAAAAGAAATCAATCCATCTAAAAAGCAGAGAGTAAATAATGAAGAAAAATTACCAAGGTCTTAGAGACTTCTGTGACAATGTCAAGCACTTTAACATAACTGTGTTTGGAATACAAGAATAAAACAACTATGAGAATGGGATAAAAATGATGAAATAATTACCAAGTTTTCCCAAAATTTGATGAAAAATATTCACTTACAGTTCCAGAATGCTCATCTAACCAAAATCAGAATAAATTAAACACATACACACACACTCCTAAGTACATTAGGAGTACATTACATTACAGAGGAACTTCTAAAAACCAGACCAATGCGAAGTTTAGAGACTTAGCCCCTGATGATAATGAAGTTTCTATATGTGGTTTGGAATATCTGCACTGAATTTCACGTGATAGCAATATGAAGGTCAATCTTATTTAAATAACTACTTAATTAGGAAGCTCTCTTTGTTAGAGCAACTAAAACAATGCCCTACAAATATTGGATAGATATAGATATTTAGGAAATAAAACAAGCAAAGTTTTGCAACCATCTGAATATAGAGGTAAAAGAGACAATTAAGGAAATATTTTATCTTAGACAACTGGAGGTCGATGGTGTTATTAATATAAATTTTAACATAGAACGAGAAGCAATTTGGGAGTAAATAATAAAACCTTCCCTCAGTATATTGAAGTTGAGGTTCTTAAAGATATTTAGGTGGTGAGGCAGAGTCCACATGGATATTAACTTGAAAGGTAAACCCTGGCAAGTCAGCCTTTGAAAACTTAAAAATTCTTTACATAAAAATTTAACCTGGGCCGGCCTGGTGGCATAGTGGTTAAGTTTGCATGCTTTGCTTCAGCAGCCCAGTGTTCACGGTTTTGGATCCTGGGCACAGACCTATGCACTGCTTATCAAGCCATGCTGTGGCAGGCATCCCACATATAAAGTAGAGGAAGATGGGCACAGATGTTAGCCCAGGGCCAATCTTTCTCAACAAAAAGAGGAGGATTGGCAACAGGGGTTAGCTCAGGGCTAGTCTTCCTCACCAAAACAAACAAACAAAAAATTTAACCCAATATGGCTTTCATTTCTCATTTACCAGGAATGAACTTTCAGGCAGCTCAACGTATCTGGTATAAGGGCATCAGGATGCCAGAATCCAAGTTTAGTACAGTATGCCTAGTGGGGAGATAGAGAGTGGCATGTCTGGGGCCCACCAGGTGGAGGTCAATGGGGGACAATGTGTCAAGTCCGAACTTTGGGCAAACCCAGCTAATAGTTTAAATACATACAGTGGTATTAAGCGAAATAACTATAAACATATTGATAATAATGGGATCCAGAGTTGCCAGGTTTCTCAATTTCAGAGAAAGGATTTACAAATGTAGAAAGGAACAAGGCTAGAACAAATACTGTAATGTCTGATCAAATTTATAGGTATCAGAGTAAGCTCACAGTTGTTAGATAGACAGACAGACGGAGGGATGTGTGTGTGTGCATGTACAAATATATGTATTTACTAAATCTGCCCATTGGAAAGACCTAGAAGCAATGATACCCCAATAAGAAAGAGCACAACCAACACCCAGATTTTGTGCTTTAAATGTAATTCAACACTAAAAGAAACCAAAAACTTCTTCACAAAATGGCCAATTCCAGGACAAGGGAGAAGAAAATACAAGATAAGCCTGGAAGATTTTATTGTGCCAGAAAGTAAGGAAGTACCTAAAAGAATAATGAAGTTGCAAGAAAAAGAAATATGCTTCATTGCTTATAAGAGTGAACTAACATATACTCTTTAAAGAATTAGAGGATTGGGGCCGGCCCGGTGGCACAAGCGGTTAGGTGCGCGCGCTCCGCTGCGGCGGCCTGGGGTTCGCTGGTTCGGATCCCAGGCGCGCACCGACGCACTGCTTGGTGAGCCATGCTGTGGCGGCGTCCCATATAAAGTGAATTAGAGGATTAAGAATTAGAGGATTAAGACAGATGGGTTACTAGTGGTTAACTTATAATCATAACTTGAATCTTTCATAATTACAAACTACCCCTTAGAACACGAATTCAATTCATACTATTTAGCAGAGGAAACACACACATACAAACGAAACACAGAAAGTAGACCGCATAGTGAAAAGCTTTTAAAAACAAATGTGCAATAAAACAGTGTGGATTCTGATCTCAGTACAAGACAATTCTGAATTCAGGCCTTTTTTAGGGCATTAAGTAAAATATAGAAAAACACTTTATAAAGATGTTAGCTACAATTAACAATGAAGATATATGTAAATATATCCATGGCATAACATAATTAGTAAGGTTGATTCAATGGGTTGAAGTTGAACATTAAAAACTGTAAGTACATAATTTCTTTGATTGTTCATGAAATATCCTCAAAATATGACCAGATATTAGGCTAAAGGAAAATATCAATACGTTTAAAAAATAAAAAGCAATAAAACCAAAATTAATTTTAAAAATTAGAGAAAAAGAAAGACCAGAAAACCTAGGAGTATACTTTCTTTGAAAAAAAAAAATCTTGAGAAACAAATGGGGAATTCAAATTAAAACTTCAGATATCCAGAAAATAATGATGGTGATACTTTATTTGTGTGTATACAGATGTGTGTTTATATATATACATGTGTGTATATAATATGTATAGGTACCTGTAGATATACGTTAAATTTTGAACTATGTATTAATTTTTAATTAAAAATTAAAATAAAGGAGAGTTTAAATTAATTTGTTATTAAACAAAAATTTAAATGACTTGAATGGTTGTTTTAGACGATTCAGAGAAAGCCTATGATAAAAATTTTTATTTAAGTAAATTTTATAGTTCATAATTTTATAATGTCTCTATTTCAAAACATGGTTAACGCTGAAAAGAAAAAAAGGCTTCAAATTAATTCTGCACTTTCTGCTCAATCACTCCTCCTTTCAAGTTCCAAAGTTTATTTGAATGATTTTCATCAGTAGACAGCTTTAATGAAAATTAAATAACTTACTAATAGAATGCTAAAGTCTTTCCATTAGATGTAAGTAATTGCTTTTGTTCATTTAAATGGAAAGAACCTTAGGAATAATGAGTTAAAAGCAATTATTGACGTAAATAAACACTTTTTCTTTTGTCTGTGCTCAATTCTTCCAGAGATGATTGCATTGGTAACTTGATTAATTTAGTGCATCTGTCTTTTATTTTTCTAGTTACTCCTGTGGTTATCATGGTATTATACACTCTTCCATAATACATTCTGCTTAATAATTCTCTATTAAGAAGTATTTAAATGGAAGGAAGAGAATGTTCTTTATTCCAAATAATGAACCCAGGACCCTTGGCAGCATATTCATATAAAGCAAGTAGATTTTATTACAGGCTTTATTTACAGAACTGGTAATTTTCCTTTCCACCCACATTGTTTGATATCTAATTATTTATTCATTAACTTGTGTAATTCATTTTTTTTCATTATGAGGAAAAATACATTTAGAATAACATTATTTAGAGTTGGAAGGGATTTTAACATCAATTCATATAACTGTCTATCCAAAGGAGAAATTCCCTGCACAGCTTCCTGACAAAGCATTATTCTATTTCTGATTAGTTGCTTCAGTGATGGGGAGAAAGGTCAAAGCAGTCACAGTCTTATTGAAAAACTAAAGTATGCAAAGTCAACCCAATATTTATCTAAAATATTACTCTTGTTATAATGTTAACTCATTGGATTTGTTCTACCTTCTGGAGAAGCAAGAATCAATTTAAGAAGCACACTACTGTGCCTTCAGAGAGGGCAATTATACATTTAAAGAGCCCATTGTATATCTCCTAAAGTTCTTTTATTCAGGCTATTTTGGGTTCCTTCAGGACCCAAAATTCCCTTCACAACCTTCTATTCCTTCTCTGTCAACTGTATTTTTTTTTCTCAGCAAAGGGCAGGGAGACAATCAAGATTGCAAGCCGCCATGTTTGACGGCAACACTATCCATTTCAGAGAAAGTCATCGTGACAGTGAGCTTCTCGGTTTCCTAAGGCAGGGGTTCTTCCGTGTAGCGACTCCATCAGGTGGAACATGTATCATGACACTTGTGTTGATACTGACGTTAGAAGTGAAAACATCCTTGAATTACTCAAGAAGTTCTGTGGTCCCTTTGATAGACAAATGATATCCTTTGTCTATTCATTTCTTTTTTGTTGCTGCACAAACAACTCTTAAACTCCTCCCAGGCCTTTCCCTGAGTGGGAGATGGTAAGAAATATTCTCTGTTTAATTTTTTGTAAGTGTTCTAATTATCATATCACTAGCCCAAGGAGAGGTTCTCACATCTAGGTCATCTTGGAGTGGATTTAGTCTTAGTTGGAACATCTGCCTCACATGATTGGACTCTTATCTGTAATGTGAGCTCACTTCATTCTTCTATTTGTAATTTGCAGCTTTGTCCTCCAAATTTGGATTATTTTTCTCCATTCCTCATGTACTGAAACATATATTCTCCAGTACACGCCCTAATATAGTTCACGTTAACTATGTGTACATGTCACGTAAAATATCTCATAATCCCATACGTTTTTTCTGTAAAAATATATTTCATCAAGTATATTCTATATTCGTATAACTGAAACTAACTGAAACTATAACTTCCTCTATTTTAACACAATGAATTATCTCCTAACCTGTGTTACCAATCCAGATCCTTCACTGATAGATTTAGACTCAAATACTGGTTTCAGCAATTACCAATGTGTAAACCTTTAGAAATTAATTTACTGACCTATAAAATAGTGAGGTAAGTATGAAATAGGTGTTGAGTACATGGTAGTTATTATTTGATTGTTTTAATCAACTCAAACTTCTCTTCTTTTTTTGGTTACTCATCAAACCAAATCTTCACATGTTACTATTAATTATTTTACTTTTCCTAAGTATGATTATAATTCTTTCTTTTTTTCCTATTCTTTTTTTTTTTTTTTTTTGGTAATTGGGCATTTATTTCAGCTGAGTGAGCTAATTACTTTGAATTATAATTCTTTTTAACAAAAGTAATCAACCATTCTCAGTTTTGAATTATCCAGAAATTTGATAGGCATGCCTTTGATGTCTTCATCCAAGTTAACTAAGATAAAATCCCAGGGCTCTTGCCGAACGTTATACTTTCATTCCCAGTTCAAGACTCTCCCAACGTCCCTAAGATAACCTGAGGTTTCCATTATATATGCTCCCAGAGAAACCTTTAATAGCCCCTTAGTAATATTTTCTTTCTTGTTGTAATTGATGGTGTGCTTGTTTGTTTCTATAAAAAGATGAAAAATGACTTGAGGACCGTGGCCCTGTCTTGTTCACCGTTATAACCCCTGTGTCTAGCAGGCACACAGAAGGCCCTCAGGACACAGTTGTTGAATGGCAGCTTTAACTGATTAATTAATATTTTCCACTTCTGTTGCCCTTATGTCAGGGAGATATTGATCTATTGATCAACACTCTTTTTTCAGTCAGAGTTATACAGAGTTGAGATATAATAGACTAGTAAGACTGATGCTGTTTTCCGACAAAATATTAAAATGTGTCATTAAACTGACAGTTTCTGAAAATTTAGCAAATTAAATGTGCTAGATTGCTAATTTGATTCACATTAATGCTTCTTTTGGTGTATAGAAAATGTAACGATGGCACATTTAATTATTACTATTTTCAACATAGTTCATGAAAAAAGCCAATATGGCCATGTGTACATGTAGAGTGAAATATAGACTTAATACCTACCACAGATGAGTAGTTTGACTTTTTAATAAAAGATAATATATGGGTTTATGCTAAAGCTAGGCCTCCTGTAGCCACTGAGTACAGTAGTCAGCTAGGAATGGGATTATGTCAAAAAATAACAGAAAGGCCTATTTGGTATGATTTGCTGCTCCCTCAGCCCACTGAGGAAAGCCCTCCCAGGTATATATGAAAAATGATCCATTTGTTTTGCTGGCGTCATTGCAGCAGCGGGAATATTTTTCAGGCCTTTATCTCCTAGGCTGACACTGAACCCCACAAAAATAAAAAAGAGCCTCAGGTCTGATGTCTAAATTTGTTGTTCTATAGCAAACACATTCTGTTTTTACAAAGCTGCATCAATGGGTAGGATGTTTCCTGATAGGCATACCTTTCAGTTTAGGTATTTAAAAAGAAGATGTAAGTAACTTCATTTTCTTTTTCAATGTCATTATGATGTTGACGTAAATAATCCATAATCAGTCTATAAATCAAAATTGGGGTGAGTTTATTATGAACCAACTTTTGAGGACCATAGCCCGGGGACTTCCTTCCCTAAGGAAGGAAGGGCACCAAAGAAGTGGGGTGTACAGAGCAGTTATATACCCTCAAAGAGCATGTATCACATCGGATTGCAATGTCACTTTTACAATAACCACAAGATCGCCCTGCCAGATTGCCCTGCCAGAATAGCTATTGATGGACACAGCGGGGAGCAGGTCTGCTGTCTTGATGGGCGTGGCTGGTGTCAGGTCTGTTGTCTGGAGCTGGGTGGTCAGGATGAGTGCAGCAGTCAAATCCTAGCCTAGGGAGAAATGCTTATCCTTAAGGAAATGTCAATGTAGGGGAAGTTGCATCCTTATCATAAGGGCATTTACTCTTCTCTTTGAGACACCCCAAAGCAGACACACAATGCAGGTGACGGGCCCTTTTGGAAAAACAAACCCAGGCCGAATTAGTTTTACCCCAAACGACTTCCTCATGTGCTCCAATATATCCTATTGCTTGCTGTTTATTTATGAATGATATCTGGTAAGGAATTAGTGGTTTCTCGTAGAAACACTGACATGAAATTACTCCCATAATTAGGTTATGTTATGTCTCTCAGTTGATTTTAGTAAGGGAAGCTATCTCGGTGGACCTAACCTAATTACATGAGCCCTTTAAAAGAGGAAGTTTCTCTGGCTGGTAGCAAAAGTCAGAGACATTCAAAGCCTCAGAAGAATTGGATGTTCTTTGCTGACTAGCTTAATGATGGAAACGTCCACGTGGAAAGAATCTGAAAATGGCCTCTACAAGCTGGAGAGATGCCCAACCGACAGCTAGAAAGACAGTAGGGAATACAGTCCTACAAATCGCAAGGAACTGGATTCTGTTAACAGTTTGAATGAGCTTGGAAGCAGGATTTTTTTTCCAGAGCCTCTAGGAAAGAACTCAGCCTTGATTTTAGCTTTGTGAGACCCTGAGCTTTTAGAGAACCTAATCGTGCCATGTCAGACTTCTGACCTACAGAAACTGTGAGATAAAAAATTTGTGTTAAGTCACTAAATTTGTGGAAATTTGTTACGCAGCAACAGAAAACTAATACAGGCTGTGTCAGGAGGCATTTGGTCCCTTAAGAATAAAGGTTTTCATCAAAGTTAGTCAATGGATCAGGAATATTATCTTTTCTGACAAAAATATAGAAGCACAGACATTGTCTTAGGCTATGTTTTACACTGAATGAATGAAGCTTTTCAAAATGTTAATCATTTCCATGGTGAATGTTGTTTTCAGTCATTTTTATAAACTGTTTTGATGACTGCTAAAATTCTGCATTATGTTCATTTATGTCTTGCTGTTAACATCAATAACAACTAGAAGATAAGTATATTCAAGCAATGCTTAAACAATGTTTCTGATGTGTTCTCCTGCTACCTAAAGAATCTGTAGTAATTTTACAGTAATACATCCTCAATGAAAGGATGGGGAAAATTAGACCAGTTTTGAGGCAATGAGAGAAAACAAAGTTCATATTTGGTACTGCAGGTCGTCTCTTCTCAGTTTTATTTTCATACAAATCAGTTCTACAAACACTACAATAGTAGGAGATCTCTACACGTGACTTCGTTTTGTTTTTTTTCAAAGACATTAGAGGCATTTATTGCTTCCTCCTCCATCTGAATCTGATTCCACAGGCAATGCTGGACTTAAGCCTCTCCCCCACTTCTTCCTTTTGCCTCTTTTTCTAACATTATCCTGATGCAGCAGCAATGGATGATGAGATGAGTTTCATTTATTTCTCTTATGTTAATCAGAGTTCTGCTTGAGTTCATTTAACAGCTGTTATAAAAACGTTAAAACTATAGACAGTGCTCATGTCTATTCCTTTTAGCTGAATGATAAGAGAAATGGGTTATACTTCCTTGGAGAGTGCTGCTTCAGAGAGTGCATCTAAACTCTACTCCTGAATAAAGGGACTTAGTTTGTAGAATTGGCTTTGCCATCAGCCAGATGGTTTTGGTAAGCCATTGACGATCTCTGCGCCCTTACATCCTATATTTGTGCTAGTTTCTGACTCTTCTCATCCTTTGGTAAAATGAAAATGATCTCTTGCTAGCTATTATACCTCCATATTTTTAACAATTTGGGATCTCCAGGCAGCAGTCTGAGACAGAGATTAGTATGACTATGGAAGAGTCATTTAAGAACTAAGATAAACATGTAAAAATCAGACCTTTGTTTGATATAAATCTTGATTGGGCAGATCTTTGACAGCAGATATTATAACTAATTTAAATATTCTGCCTTAATTAGAAAGTAGTAAGGGCTCATTATTATTTCATTTTCATTCACATCAGTGCATTTAAATAGACTTTATTCCTCTTCAAATTTAGTGGGTCCACATAGGAGGGAGTACACTAAATAAAATTAATATTTAAACAAAAATTTCAAAGAGGTAAAACCAAGAAGACATTATAATAGATCTATACAAAAGACCCATAAGAATTTCAAAAAGAGTTTATAAGTAAGTGTGCATCATCTCAACAATATATGGAAAAACACAGGAAACAAAATAAATTCCTTCACAATTTAATGAGCTATCAACTATGAAAAATTTGCAAATATTTAATGTAAATATAAGCACTTACATAAACATGAGCACTTTAGCTAATTCTGAATTGGAGTTGGAGAAATAGAATATGAAATAATGTGGCTTGGAGAGAGGTAGAAAAATATAGATGTTTGAAGACAGGCCATGAGAAAGAACAAAAGAAAAAGAGAAGTAAAAATGAAAGTATATAGCTAATAACAAAGAAAGTATCCTCAGCCCCTAAATTTCCAGTCTCCAATATTCTTGTTTACTAAAAATCCTGGCTTTATTATCCTCCCCTTGAATTCACTGAGGTTTCCCCATCACTTCCGTAGCTTCCTTCCTTGATTGGAGCATGTTGGGGAAGAGAGAGAATCCCCCTCTGCCCTTCCCCTTAAGGTTCTTATGGCTGGCCAAATAATTAAAAGATGGGTTAACAGGAGAAAATAATACCTAATATAAGAACATGTATACATGGGAGAAACCAGGGACACTGAGTTTCTCAACAAAATGGCAGAGATTCTCATCTTAAATACTATCTTCAGCTAGAGACAAAGGAGGATTTTGGGGATGGGGGAAGTCAGTTATTGGAGATTACCAGAAAAGCACAGTAAACAAGAGTAAGGTTATTATGCAGATTTAAGTCCTCACCTTCCACGCTGATAAGTTTCTAGAGATGAGGTCATCCCCCCCTCTTCCCAGTACAGAGAGGGAGATACCTTTACAAATGGAGATTTCCCTTACAAATGTGAATGTTTGTCTGGCAACTCTTTTCAGGGTCACCTAGAGAATGTGGCCTGGGAGAGACAGAATTTTTGCTAAGAGGGTCTTGTGGGGCCTTGTCTATTGTAACGTCTATTTTATAGTCTATTACAGCCATCATATGATAATGGCTCCTTCCTGAAACGGGTCTTCTATGTTAAATTCTTTAAGAAGTTTGGGGAGGTCAAATGTCTGTCAGAGAAAATAATCAAGGAAAAGAGACATATTTCAGGGTGGCCAATTTTGATCTCCCACAAGCATATATCTTTACATTGCAAGACAGAGAAAAAGAGCAATCTTATCCACTTCAAAATGTTTTTTAAGAATCACATGAAGTATTGTGTAGACAAAAAATATGGAAGGAAAAAAGTGATGCAGAAATAATAAAGTATTAAAATAAGGCCAGTCCTTTTGATTGCCTTTGAGTTCTTTTAACCACTTAATCAAATTGTACTTCACTGCTTTGTAAAGAGAATAGTGTTTGAATGAGTGTAGATTATCTTTAACCTTACCTTAGACTCAATTGTCCAAAGCTTATAAAATAAGGCAGTGTTTTGTAGGGTCAAATAGCTTTCATGTTTCAATTTAGTCTCTAAAATAAGTTATCTTTCTCATAGCCTATTTGGCTTTTTCTGAAATAACTTGCATGGCTTTATTAGTCTGTGTAAGTGATAATCATTATCATAGAGACGAGTGCTGCACTTGATCCCAGAGAAAGCAAAAGCAGTTGCTAAAGGATTTGTAGATACCTTTTTTTTTCTTTTGTAGAATAAGCATCTGCAAGGAGAAGGTGTACATTAACCTCACTAACCTTCTGGGGTCTATAGAATGGTTCATTTGATTCATGCAACAACAATTATTGATAGTGAACTCTATGTACCAGACAATGCTGGATAAACACAACAGACAGGATTCTTCCTCTCATTTAGCTTACATTCTCTTAGAGGGAGATAGACAATGAACAAATGCTAAATGCTAACAAGAAAATCAGTCAAGGCCTTGAGCTAGTAATGGGGGGATACTCACTTCAGAATGACTGTTGCCAAGATGTGTGAAGGTTCCAGAGAAAGTATAAGGGATGGCCCTCTGAGGAGGTGGCATTTGATGTGAGGAATAAAACAAGAAGAAGAGGCAACTGCATGAAGAGCTTCTGAGAACATTTAAGTCAGAGATGGGCAAGCGCAAAGAATTGAGATGAGGAGATTGGCCTATCTGGAGATAAAAAAGGAAGGTTGGAGTGTATTTTTCTTATGGAGATTTGGCTTGAACAAGGGTTAAAATCTGGATGAAAAACAGTCTCTCACTGCAAATGACAAATTTAGCTAATAGAATAAAATTTACAGTTTTAATTTAATAGCAATTTTGACTTCACAAGAATTCTGTGGTATGGAATTATTTCCCTAAATATATCTTGATGTGTTTCCTTTTGTTTTACTTTAGCTTGGGCATATTAATTTGCAGTACTGTTGTAATCATGTCATAATGATACTAATCTACCATAAAAAAGCTACATTCTTTTTTCCCCCAAATTTATTGAGATATAGATATAATTGACATACAACATTGTGTAAGTTTAACGTGTACAATGTAATGATTTGATATATATATATATATATATATATATATGGAAGTGATTACCACAATTAAGTTTGTTAACACATCCATCACCTCACATAGTTACCATTTTGTGTCTGTGTGGTAAGAACATTTAAGATCTACTGTCTTAGCAACTTACAAATATACAAACAGTATTGTTAACTATAGTCACATTGCTGTATACTACATCCCCAGAACTTATTCATCTTATAACTGGAAGTCTGTACCCTTTGACACCTTCACTCACTTCCCTGATCCCGTAACCCCTGGTAACCACCACTCTCCTCTCTGTTTCTCTGAGTTTGTCTTTTTAAGATTCCACATAAGTGATATCAAACAGTATTTGTCTTTCTCTAATCTGACTTATTTCACTTAGCATAATGCTCTCAAAGTCCATTCATGTTGTTGCAAATGGAAAGATCTCCTTCTTTTTAATGACTGAAAAATATTCCTGTGTCTGCATATATATCATATTTTCATTATCCATACATCCATCAGTGGACACTTAGGTGGTTTCCATGTCTTGGCTATTGTAAATAATGCTGCAATGAACATGGGGTGCAGATATCATTTCAAGATAGTGATTTTATTTCCTTTGGATATATACCCAGAAGTGGTATAGCTGGATCATACGGTAGTTCTATTTTTAATTTCTTGAGGAAACTTCATACTGGTTTCCATAGTGGCTATCCCAATTTACATTCCCACAACAGTGTACAAGGGTTCCCTTTTCTCCACATCCTCAGCAGCACTTGTTATCTCTTATATTTTTGATAATAGCCATTCTGATAGGTGTGAGATATCTCATTGTGCTTTTGATTTGCATTTCCTTGATGATTAACGATGTAAAGCTCCTTTTCATGGACCTGTTGGCCATTTGAATGTCTTCTGTGGAAAAATGTCTATTTGGGCCCTTTGCCCATTTTTAAATTGAATTATTTGTCTCTTGGCTATTGAGTTATATGAGTTCCTTATATATTTTAGATATTAACCTCTTTTTTAGATATGTGGTTTGCAAATATTTTCTCACATTCTGGATGTTGACTTTTCATTTTGTTGATCATTTGTTTTGCTCTGCAGAACTTTTTTAGTGTGATGTAGTCCCACTTGTTTATCTTTGCTTTTGTTGCTTGTGCTTTTGGTGTCATATCCAAAAAATCCTTGCCAAGACCAATTTCAAGGAGCTTTTCCCCTATGTTTTCTTCAACAGTTTTACAGTTTTCAGGTACTACAGTTGTCTTTTTTGTGTGTATGTGAGGAAGATCAGCCCTGAGCTAACATCTGCCAATCCTCCTCTTTTTGCTGAGGAAGACTGGCCCTGGGCTAACATCCGTGCTCATCTTCCTCCACTTTATATGGGATGCCGCCACAGCATGGTTTGAGGAGCGGTGCGTTGGTGCGTGCCTGGGATCTGAACCTTGGCCCCCGCAGCAAAGCTTGCACACTTAACCACTACGCCACTGGGCCGGCCCCTACAGTTAAGGCTTTAATCCGTTTTGAGTTAATTTTTTTGAGCTATGTAAGATGGGGGTCCAGGTTCATTTTTCTGCCTGTGGTTATCCAGTTTTCCCAGCACCATTTATTGAAGAGACTATCCTTTCCCCTTTGAGTTTTCTTGGCTCCCTTGTCAAATATTAGTTGACCACGTATGCACAGGTTTATTTCTGGGCTCTAGATTCTGTTCCATTGGTCTATGTGTCTATTTTTATGCCAGCACCATGCTGTCTTGATTACTAGAGCTTTATAATATAGTTTAAATCAAGAAGTGTGATGCCTTCAGCATTGTTATTCATTCTCAGAATAGTTTTGGCTATTCAGAGTTTTTTGTGGTTCCATATGAATTTTAGGATTGTTTTTCTATTTTTCTGAAAAATGTCATTGAAATTTTGATAGCATTGCATTGAATCTATAGATTTGTTTGCTTAGTTCCTCCCCCTTTTTCTTTCTTTATCTGATCCCCAGTGGTCAAACCCCATAGATTCCCCCAGTGATCCTTGTGAGGCAAGACCCAAGTGGGCCCCTTGGGAAGCGTCCCACAATGGTGGGGGAGCTAGGTGTCCACCTTGGGCTCTCTTTTTCTCAAGGGAGAAATTATAGGCCCAAGGGAGGGCTCTTGATGGGGCACTGTTCTGGCGTGGGAGAGGTGTAATGCAGTCAGAATGTTGCCATTCCTCTTCCCTTTCTAATGTAGTACTTCTTGGTCTCTGGTCCAAGGGAGTGCTTCTGCCTCATCCTTAGGTTCTGAGATTTTCACAATGGTCTCTTGTCTATAGAGAGTTGCTAGTTGGTCTTTTTGTGAGGGGGACTGAAGTTGGAAACAACCTACGTCACTATCTTGATGACCAAACACTGCATTCTTAACTGACTCTGCCACTTGCCATGGATGGCATCTTTTGTCTATAGATAGTCCCTGTTTTGTATTTGTCAGGAAATAAATGTTAAATTACCAAGTAGGAACAGTAAGACATTACAATGATAACTTCCTAATGGCCATTTTAATTCTTATTAAATTTGATTGTGTGTGTGTGTAAAAATTTTCCCCAACAAATTAGTTGTACTTTATTATTCTGAGTTTAAATATGTATATCTTTCTGGAGCTTAGATTTCACTGCCATCCTGTCTCCAACAGAAAATAAAATGTTCCTCTACACAAACACAGCCACAACCACAAATAATTTGTGTGCCATTTTCTTAGTAGTCAAAGCAATTTGACGACATTGGGAAAACTTTTTTAGATGTGACTTAAAGGGTCTGATGGGAAACACACAAACATCTTTCCAAGTATCACTTTCCTTATTGTTTAGTCACCAATTACTTTATCTACTTTGGAGCTGAAAAGGTATATATTTCACACACACACCCACACACTTATGCACACAAGCTAACATTGGTATTTGGCGTACAGAATCTCCCATTTAGTTCGTGGGTAATTAAGATTAAGCAGATGGTCATCCACAACATTTATGATGATGTTTACATTTTTTTTAAATAGAACTATAAAATTATATAATAAAGCATGGGCACAAAAATCCAAAACTGAAAGTAGACTATTAACTAGGCTTTTATTAATGAGTCCATTAAAATTAACAAGTAAACATAGAAAACATAACTCTCAAATTATCTATAGGTGTTTCTTTAGCATAAATATTTTTTAAGACTGCCTGTATATTTCCTGATAGATTTGACAGCATATAGAGTCAATCATTCCAAGTCCCAGCTTATTCAGAAAGAGCATAATGAGGTGGGTGCAGGGCAATGATCACCCAGTGCAGCCTGTAACTCAGAGGACCTTGAGCTGGGCACTAAAATTCAGAAACAAATCAGGAATTTGGAATTTCAGTATGTAAAACTAAGCCTGAGGCTTAAATAGCTGTCACCTTCAGAAACAGATACAGAGATAGACATCGTAACTGTCAAGAAAAAGTTGAATACATAAAATAGTACGTGCTATTCAATTTTAATATTTTAAAGTCTTTGGTGTAAGCAACTAATAATGGCCAGGAAGAGAAGAGGAGTCAAACACTCAGCAAGTCAGGCAAGGAAAGAAAGTTTTGTGGGGTTTTTTTGTGAGGAAGTTTAGCCCTGAGCTAAGGTCCGTTGCCAATCCTCCTGTTTTTGTTGAGGAAGATTGCCCCTGGGCTAACATCATGCCCATCTTCCTTTACTTTGTATGGGACACCACCGCAGCATGGCTTGACAAGCTGTGCATATGTCCACGCCCAGGACCTGAACTTGCGAACACTGGGCCGCCAAAGTGGAGTTCACAAACTTAACCTCTACGCCACCAGGCCGGCCCCAAAGAAACACAATTTTGACAAAGGGAAGCTTTAGACACCTCTAGCAAGGAACTGGTGCTAGAGTGCAGGTGTGAACTTGTTAGGAGCAAGTCGTTCTGCTAGATAAGAATCAAGAAGACTTTAGAAGTGATAATTCTACCTAGAGAAAAGGTAAAATGGAGGACATTGACAGGGTAGCTAGGTTCTGACAGTCTTAATGACCTGCCACCTTCTGTGAAAAGCTTCTGTGCCTCTACGATAGGTGAAATAATTTCCCCTCCTCCCCAAATGTCGGTGCCCTAATCCCTGGAACCTGTGACTATATTACCTTACCTGGCAGAAGGGGCTTTGCATATGTGATTAAATTAGGGACCTTCAGACATGGAGATTATCCCAGACGTTTCAGGAGGACCCAAGGGAATCACAAGTGTCCTTATAAGAGCGAGGCAAGAGGGTCAGAATAAGAGGAGAGGTCACAATGGAAGCAGAGGTTGAGTGATGCGGCCAGGACCCAGGAAGGTGTGCAGACTCTGGAAGCTGGCTAGGACAAGGAATGTATTTTCTCCTCCAGAATCCTACTCTGCCAACACATTGACTTTAGCCTAGTGAGACCCATTTGGACTTCTAAGAACTTATAAGATAGTAAATTTGTGTTTTCTTATGCCGCTAAGTTTGTGGCAATTTTTTACAGCAATGATGGGAAACTAATAAAACCATTTTATTTTTTCTCAGTGGTCAACAAGCACTTTGGCTTCTTTAAGTGCACCCAGGGAAAAAACTTTTTTTTTTTTTTGTGAGGAAGATTAGCTCTGAGCTAACATCTGTTGCCAATCCTCCTCTTTTTGCTTAGGAAGATTGGCCCCCGGCTAACATCCGTGCCCACCTTCCTTCACTTTATATGGGACGCCACCACAGCACGGCTTGGAAAAAACTTTTAAATGCAGCTTTGCAGTCCATTTCTCAGTTTCTTGTGAAGTGAAGAAGATGAGCATTCTTTTCCTAAGTGTCCTCTCCCAGTTATTTTTCTTGGTTTTGTGGTAAGAAATTTCTTTCAATTGTGAAGGATAAAAAATAAAATCTATACTTTTAATATGCTATTGATGCTTATTATTAATGAGGATACAATGTGGCAAGGTCTACAGTGTGTTAAATCTTACAATAATTGCTCTGCTTATGTTTTACCTGTTCTTCCAAAATTTTCCTCACCCAGTCTTGTAACACAACTTCAGGGCAAGGGTGTGCCCTTATCAAGTGAAAAAGACCAAAACTCTTCCTGCCATCCTTGATTTTCTCTTCAGGTTAAGGTAAATTTATTATCTTACACCTAGTATGAGCAGAAAAGCAATAGTATTCATTACTTCTAGTACCCATTCATTGTTTTTGGTATAGTCCTTATTCCCCACATTTGATGGTAA
Organism: Diceros bicornis minor; assembly: GCF_020826845.1. NCBI lineage: Eukaryota > Metazoa > Chordata > Mammalia > Perissodactyla > Rhinocerotidae > Diceros > Diceros bicornis. Next base: position 50,741,291 of record NC_080745.1, on the reverse strand, counting down.
GCTTGTTGAAAATGGTGTCCCTGTCTGCTGCAACTCTGAATTGTTGTTCGGACCTACATGGTGGCTTTTCTGTTTTAATCAGTTATAAAAAAACAGATGGAGGAAAAGTTCTACCTTTCAGTATTACTGTGTTAAAAAAGTATGCATTTTACTCCATGTAACACAAATGTGTTCATTTGCATTAGTTTCAATTCTTAGATGTAATTGGTGGGAAACTATCTTGAAAAAATTTAATCAAATGGAAATCTATTATAAATACCTGTGTGTCCTAGGGAATCCAAAGACAGAAATACTGCAGACTTGGAAAAAACTAAATCAGATACCCAAACGTTACTAGGAATTTTTCCATTTTTCATCCATGTTTTATCACATATCAGCTTCATTTGAGACATTGCTTGAAATGGTAACTGCTCAATAGTGTTAATCATTACTACTAGATTTTTTTAACTTTGTGTATTGGATAAGTTTAGACTTAGAACAGAGTTGCAAAGGTAGTACTGTTGGGTTATTTATTTTTAATAACTTCTATATTTTATTCATCATTTTCTACACTTTTTTTTGTAGAAGGAACACCCTTCTGCACCAATTTAATCAGCCATGTTCCTAAAGTTTCTAGTTAAACTTTTTTCCCTTTGAGAACTCACCAACTTGAAAGCCTATCATGTAGTATGCTTTTTAAAAATCCTTTAAAAAAATCTCTATTCTTTTCTTTCCACATAAGGAAAGAAGATAATGACATAAAGTAAATAGAAGTGTGTCTATGGATGTATTGCAAATGCTATCTGGGGCTGCAGTTGACTTTTTGGACTTATATGAAATAGTCATGCCTCCAAAAATTGACTTATAAGCTATACATCTTCAAATCATGTCTTTAACTTAAAGTGCTGAGTGCAAGGTTCTGTGCGTTTATGTGTCAGGCACTTAATCTTGTTTAATAATGCAAAGAGTCCTTAACCTTTCTGCATGTCTAGCAGGAACCAGGGAGTTCACGTTTCTCATAGAATGTAACAGGCATTTCTTATTCAAGCGAAAGGATATGACATTCTGTAAAATTTTTGTCCATTATATTATGCTATTAAAATATTTAAGTATTTCCCAAACCTAGACCATTTTCTAGTTGTTTTTCTCTGCACTGAAACTGTGATCAAGGGCTATTTGTCTTTGGCCTCTCTTTCCCCGTCTGTCCTCAGTGAGGGGGAACTCTTCCCCATGGACTGTGAACTATCTACAGGGGATCACTCTTAATCACAAATAGGCTTCCTTTTCTTTAAAAATGCTAAAGCTAGAGAGGTATACAAATCCTAGAATATAATGGAGGTTTGGTTAATTATTTGGCATATAAACACATCACAACAGAAGTTTGAATGTTATTTAGATGTATAAATGATTTGGATTAAAGGGCTCATATACTCTTAATATCATAAATAAAATTGATAATGTACATAATTGTCTTTTTTTCATAAGTTTGAATAGTATCATCCTAAGCTAATAAAATTAGGTTATATCAGAGCTAGCCACTCTACCTTTGGCAATGAAACAACCTTAACTACTCTTGCCAACTAGGAGTTCATCAAAAATACATAAATGCTAAACTGATGACTTATAACCTTGTAAAATATTCAGTGTTAAAGAAGAGAAAAATATTTCCTCACTGCTGGAATTGAATTAAAAGAGGAGCTCATTTTTCTGATACATATGCCACTTGTGAATTTACCAGGAATAAATGAACTATATTTGAGTAAAGATGGAATAGAAACTCTAGTCCTTTTAATTTGACTCTATTTGGTGCATTTGATCCTATTTCCACTTCAACCTCTAAGATATTCAGTAAAACTAGATGATTACTTTTTGTTCCCTAGTTTTTGTGACACAAATATAAGCATTTTGGTGGTTATAGACATGTAGATTTTCCCTTTGATCCTTTTTTTATTGAGGTATAACTGCCATACATAATTATATTAGTTTCAGGTGTACAACATAATGACTTGATATTTGTATATATTGCTAAATGTTCCCCACAATGTCTAGTTCACATCCGTCACCATACATAGTTACAGAATTTTTTTCCTTGTGATGAGAACTTTTAAGATCTTCTCTCTTAGCGACTTTTAAATATGCAATACAGTATTATTAACTATAATCACCATACTGTGCATTATATTCCCATCACATTTATTGTATAACTGGAAGTTTGTACCTTTTAATCCATTTTGCTCACCCTCCACTCCCCATCTCTAACAACCACCAATCTGTTCTCTGTATCTATGAGCTTGTTTTGTTGTTTTTGTTTTTAAGATTCCATACATAAGTGAGATCATGTGGTATTTGTCTTTTTCTGCCTGACTTCCTTCACTTAGCATGATGCCCTCAAGGTCCATCATGTTGTCACAAATGGCAAGATTTCATTCTTTTTATGGCTGAATAATATTTCATTGGATATAATAAATTTTCTTTATCCATTCATCCATCAATGGACACTCAGGTTGTTTCTATATCTTGGCTATTGTAAATAATACTGCAATGAACATGCGGGTGCACACATCTTTTCAAGTTAGTGTTTTTGTGTTCTTTGGATAAATATCCATAAGTGGAATTTCTGGATCATATGGTAGTTCCATTTTTAATTTTTTGAGGAACCTCCATACTATGTTCCATAGTGGCTGTACCAGTTTACATTCCCACCAACAGTGCACAAATGTTCCCTTTTCTCTACATTCTTGCCTACCCTTGTTATTTCTTGTCTTTTTGATAATAGCCATTGTAACAAGAGTGAGGTGATACTTCATTTTGGTTTTGATTTGCACTGCCCTGAAGATTAGTGATGTTGAGCATCTTTTCCTGTACCCGTTGGCCATCTGTATGTCTTCTTTGGAAAAATGTCCATTCAGATCCTCTATCCATTTTGTGTGTGTTTGTGTGTGAGGAAGATCAGCCCTGAGCTAACATCCATGCCAATCCCCCTCTTTTTGCTGAGGAAGACTGGCCCTGAGCTAACACCTATTGCCAATCCTCCTCCTTTTTTTCTCTTTTTCTCCCCAAGGCCCCAGTAGACAGTTTTATGTCATAGTTGCACATCCTTCTAGTTGCTGTATGTGGGACGTTGCCTCAGCATGGCCGGACAAGCAGTGCGTCGGTGCATGCCCAGGATCTGGGCCGCCAGTAGCAGAGCACGCGCACTTAACAGCTAAGCCACGGGCCGCCCCTCCCTGCCCATTTTTTAATTGGATTGTTTGGGGTTTTTTGTGATTGAGTTATATAAGTTCTTTATATATTTTGTATATTAACCCCTTATCTGATATATGATTTGCAAATGTTTTCTCCCATTCAGCAGGTTGCCTTTTCATTTTTTTGATGGTTTCCTTTGCTGTGTAGAAGCTTTTTAATTTGATCTAGTCCCAATTGTTGACTTTTGCTTTTGTTACCTTGCTTTTGGTGTCAAATCTAAAAAATCATCACGAAGACCTAAGTCAAGAAGCTTACCCCCTATGTTTTCCTCTGGGAGGTTTATGGTTTTAGATCTTACAGTCAAGTCTTTAATCTATTTTGCTTTAATTTTATGTACAATGTAAGATAGTGGTCCGGTTTCATTCTTTTGCATGTGGCAGTCCAGTTTTCCCAACACCATTTATTGAAGAGACTGTCCTTTCCTCATTGTATATTCTTGGTTCCTTTGTTGTAAATTAATTGATCATATATGCATGGGCTTATTTTGGGCTCTATATTCTGTTCCATTGATCTATGTGTCTGTTTTTATGCCAATGTCATACTGTTTTGATTACTATAGCTTTGTAATATAATTTGAAATCAGGGAGCATGATGCCTCCAGCTTTGTTCTTCTTTTAAGTGTTCTTCAATATAAGTTTTGGTTTTGTTCTTCAATATAAATATTGAGGTGATTATAGACATGCAGTTTTCCCTTTGATCTTGTCTGCTTTAAATGAATAAACTGATGAAAGATGTAAAGTGACAGCATGACTAAAAAAATTGAAATAACCTATTATTAAGTTAGTTATTTAAAATTTTATTTCTAGGACTTTGTTCATGAAGAGCCACCAATATTATTTCTCTTATTTAGTATATATATATAAATGCATAGTGTTTAATGATACTAATAAGGTATGTGATGGTTTCTTGATGCTTGATGTACTACCCCTTAAGTCCAGACAATTATAAAGAATGAAGTATCAAATGTATAAATATATTTTTCAAAATTTTATAACTGGAGTACACATAAGAATCATCTCAGGCTATGTGTTAAAATACAGATTTTTGGCCCCTACCTTAAAGACTTCTGATTTAGCAGATATGAAATAATGGCTAATATTTTATATTTTTGACAAGCTTTATCAATCATACTTTAAAAAGCATTGCAATTTAGACTATTTTTAATTCAAAATTTCTGGAATTTTGGATTTGTTCAGATTAACCCTAGAGATTGTCAAAACTAAACATGGCCAAAGCTACTCAGATTTACTAAATTAGAATCTTTGGCTGGTGGGATCTTGGCACACTTTTCTTTGAAACCTACATCTGATTTCACTGAAGTTTAGGAACCCTTCCCTCAGGACTAGGCCACCTAATTAATCAAACAAAAGTGTGATTTCATCCTACCTGTAGTGACAGGGAAGTGAGTATTTTTCAGAGAAGGTTGTTCCATCTTTGTACTGCTTTGGCTAATAGAAAACAGGTCTTTATATTGTATACATTTTATATAATATGTTGTAATTTTCATTTAGTAGGACTGATTTTATCCTCTGGAATATATTTGAGGCCAGAGAAAGATTGGTCTTGGTCAAACATCCTCCTATCTGCTATATGGTCTACTTGTATCAAAAAACAAAATCAGACGAATGGTGTGAGTGGAGCCATGGACATGTTTCATAACAATGGACTTAGTAAATTAGTGATTGAGAACATAAGTGTCAGAATGTTTTAAAAAATATTATTACAATTAAATTTTTATTGAGCTAACAAATGAAAGTCAAATGAAAATCAATCTCTAATTGTTTTTTTCCTAGAGAGGAGTGTCTAAACACTTCCTATCATTTATCTTTCTAGGAAAGTATCTAGTCTAATTCCTGGTTATATATTTTTTAAGACTTTAGTTTTTAAAACATAAATTGAGAGAAAGGTACACAGATTTTCCATATAATCACTTACTCTCACATATTCATAGCCTCCCCCATCGTCAACATCCCCCACCACTGTGGTATATTTGTTATAATTAATGAACCTATATTGACACATAATAATCATCCAACCCAATTAAAAAATGTGCCAAACACTTTAACAGACACTTTGTCAAAAAAGATATACAGATGGCAAATAAGCATATGAAAAGATGCTCCACATCTTATATCAGGGAGATGCAAATTAAAACAATAATGAGATGCCACTACATACCTATTAGAATGGCTAATGTCTGAAACAGTGACAACACCAAATGTTGCTGAAGGTGGGAAGCAACATGAATTCTCATTCACTGCTGTTGGGAATGCAAAATGGTACAGCTACTTTGAAAGACAGTTTGGTGATTCTTTGCAAAACTAAACATACTCTTACCCTGCAATACAGCAGTCATTCTCCTTGGTATTGACCCAAAGGAGCTGAAAACTTATCTCTACACAAAAACCTACACATGGATGTTTATAGCAGCTTTATTCATAAGAACTAAAACTTGGAAGCAACCAAGTTTTATAGTAGGTGAATGGATAAATCAACTGTGTTACCTTCGGACAACAGAATATTATTGGTTGCTAAATAAAATGAGTTATCAAGCCATGGAAAGACATGGAGGAAACTTAAACGCATATTACTGGGTGAAAGAAGCCAATCTGAAAAAGCTACATACCGTATAATTCCAACTATATGACATTCTAGAAAAGGCAAAACTGTGGATACAATAAAAAGATCAGTGGTTGCCAGGGGTTGAGGTGGAGAGAAAGAATGAATAGGCAGAGCACAAAGAATTTTTAGGGCAGTAAAAATACTCTGTATGATTTTATAATAATGGATACATGTCATTATACAATTGACCAAACCTACAGCATATACAATATCAAGAGTGAACTCCAAGGTAAACTAAGGACTTCAGGTGATTATGAATTGTCAGGATATTTAAGAAAATCCACTAAGTATTTTGAGAGACAAATGGCAGTTTTTAGTGTGCAGCCAGTGTTCAGCCTAACATATGGAAATAATGGTGTTCTCTTGTTACTATAATCAATTAAACAGAAAAAAATATTCTTGCTTTCCTTTTAATATTTACACAGTGCTAAAGGTAACTGATTCTGCACCCTCTAAATACATACCAGGTTTTGAAAATTTTATTTAGGGGGAAATATTAATCTCTGAGCAGTGAAAAAACTCATCTTTTCTCTCTTCCCACTGTTCCCTGTAAATAAACAAATGAGAAGGCCTTTGGCTCTTAAATAAGCGTGATTAATGACATTCTTTGTCAGATGCATGTTAACTTTGATTAATTGAGAAATAATAAATGAAACTCAGCCACCATGTTGTGAGGAAGCTCAAACCACATGGAGAGGCCACATTTAGGCATTCTGATTGAGAGTCCCAGCTGGGATGTCAGCTGAAAAAACATATTCAAATTTGTGGATGCCATTAAAGATATTTGTGAGTGCATATGTATGTGTGTGCGTATGAGTGTGTGTGTATAGGGCAGATTTACTGTGATGTTTAATTTTATCTATCAATTTGGCTAGGCCATGATAGCCAAATATTTGGTCGAACACCAGTCTATTTGGGCAGGAATTTCCCTTTTTACTTCAAGCTAATAAATGGTGTATGGTAGGCAGAAATTCATACAATGAATTCATTTTTTTTGTTTATTATTTATCTCCTACAAAATATAAAAGCACTAATGGAGAGAGAAGGCAAGTAATCTGCAACCTGTTTCCATATGGTGAAAAGGGAGATTGCCCTGTTGGTAGGGTTCTCCTTATCATATGTATATCTTTAGACTTACCTTTTTTAAATAGAGTAAATATTCTAATGTCTGTTCTTTATTAATATTTTTAATAAAACTAGTTTTTGTCTGCCATGTATTAAAATTATTTTTCTATTCATATTGCATTTACTATAAATTGATATTTAGAGTTTGGAATATGGTTGATTCTTATCAGTTTGCAGAACTGTTGAGAATTTTCTACTTCCATGTATTCAGGAGGTAGAAGACAGAATAATGGTTAAGAACATGGCCTTCCGAATCATAAAGAGTTAAGTTAATATTCCAGCTCTGCCAGTTATGAACTGTTTCTTTGGGTAATTCAGTCTTTCTAAGTTTCAGTTTCATCATGTCAAAGGATTGTTATAAAAAGTAAATAAGTAATGTATGTTAAGAATCTATCACCGGCCAGCCCGTGGCTTAGTGGTTAGGTGCGCGCACTCCACTACTGGTGGCCCGGGTTCGGATCCGGGTGCGCACTGACGCACCCTTCTCTGGCCATGCTGAGGCCGTGTCCCACATACAGCAGCTAGAAGGATGTGCAACTATGACATACAACTATCTACTGGGGCTTTGGGGGTAGGGGGCGGAAAGGAGGAGGATTGGCAATAGATGTTAGCTCAGAGCCGGTCTTCCTCAGCAAAAAGAGGAGGATTAGCATGGATGTTAGCTCAGGGCTGATCTTCCTCAAAAAAAAAAAAAAGAATCTATCACAATGTTGGATATGTAGTAAACATTTAATAAATGGTAGCTGTTACTATTGTTAATGTATATTTTAACGGGAATACAGCCAAGTATATTCCTGGAGTATTCCCTCATATTAGTGACTTCCCAGAATTCCCCAATGAATGTTACATTCTTAAACTGAAATGTAGAAATGGCTCAGGTTCCACTAAAAAATAATGATAAAATTTTTATGTATTCGCACGTATTCCTGAGTAAGCAGCATAAAACTATTTCTAAAATACTTTTAATTTTCTTGATGTGGCAGCCCCACATAAATCAAAGGGGAAATGCAGAGTAATTTAGGGGCTCTGGGAAGCACCCTGGGAAAGGTTGAGCTGCCAGTAAGGAAGAGTTGTTGCTTTACTGTTACTATCTTATTGCCGTTAAAAGAAAAATGGGGGCCCAGCCCAGTGGCATAGTGGTTAAGTTTGTGTGCTCTGCTGCAGCAGCCCAGGGTTCAGAGATTCGGATCCTGGGCACAGACCTACATACCACTCATTAAGCCATGCTGTGGTGGCATCCCACATATAAAATAGAGGAAGATTGGCGCAGATGTTAGCTCAATGACAATCTTCCTTAAGCAAAAAGAGGAGGATTGGCAACAGATGTTAGCTCAGGGCCAATTTTCCTCACCAAAAAAAACAAACCAAAAAATCCTATTACAGGCATATTAAAAAAAATATAAAGAAAAATGGCATTTGTCCTAGAAGTTAACAAACTAAGACTGCTAGATCAAGGAAAGTAAGGAGATTACCTATATGCTTTGGGTTAGAGTGGGGAGATAACTTTCTTCTCACAATTTATTGATTAATCACAAAAGGAATTTAACTTTTCCAGACCCACTTCCTCTGCCATCTCCTAACACTGTATGAGATATTACCTGGTGACCTTTGTTGAAGTAATTCCTAGGGTGGTAAGATAATTCATTTGCGTAGAATAAGAATTTTGGTTTGGTTATTCAAATGTTACACATATCTTTAATAATAAATTATCTATGACCTTTATTCTCTACCATAATTTTCTTAAATGCAAGAGTCGTCACCTCATTCACCTGATTTGTGACATAATTTAGATTTTTATATATTATTTAATCTCTAAAATATATAGCATTATATTTTTAATTACTTGGTTTTCAGAAGAAATTAATGTAACTTCACTTATTATGGATTTAAAAAAATAAATCTGGCAGTAATAAGTAGAAACAAATTACCAAAAATCAGATGTACACTGTAATAATTGATATTGTATGAAGAGATTTATCATAATAGATATATTTTTGACATTAATATATTTGTCACCTGTAGAGGTGTCAAATTACAGTTCGTGCCAATATCTAAATATTTCTTCACGACTTACTGAATTCAAGACTACAGCACTGATCATGTGGCATGAGAGAAGGCCATGGATATTGAGTTCTGCAAAGATACTCATTTTTTTAATAAAATTGATAAACTCAACTAAATTTCAACAATTATGAGAGCTAAAGAATGGTTTGACTAACTTATGTAAGAACTTATTTTTAACTTACTTCAATGCTGTAATAGTCTAAAGCAGTGATTACATAAATAGAACCATCCTTGGTGATAGAAGCCTTGTAATTGACACTTAAAAAAAAATTATCTTGATACTCCATGGAATTTGAAACCCGTAAATTCACACGAATTTTAAAAATACCCTCTGTGAAAATAAAGTCATTATTTTCTTCCCCTCACCTTACTTGGTGACATCACAGTCTGTTTAGTAACCAAGATCAGAAGTTTGGGAGTCAGACTCCTGCCTTCCTCATGGGAAAAGAGGATAAAAGCAGTTCCTATTTTAGGATGTTGCTGCAAGGGAAAAAAAGGGAAAAAAACATGATATATTGTACATAAAAGTCTTAGCATAGTACTTGACATACGCATGGAAATGCCAATAAAAATTATTGACGATAAAGATAAATGGTAACTAATATTTTATTGTTCCTTCCTTACATATCAGTCTCCCCATTTCAGACTGTTAGTTCTTTGAGGGTAAGATCCTTGAACAATTGGTATTCTAATTTCCAGCATCTCAAATAATGCCCGACATAGCAGTACTCATTAAACATTTCTTATTTATATATAACTAATCACGGTCATTAAGCATCTCTTAACCATTTCCTGTAAAAACTATCATTGTATCCAAATACATTGGTCCATGTGATGTCTGCATCAGAGTCAGCTGAAGGACATGATTAAAATGCAGATACTGGGACTCACCCAGGCCTACTCAGTTGGAACCTTGAGTGAGGGTCCATAGATTTGTATGTACATAAGCTCCACAAATGAAACTTATCCACACTTACATTTGAAAACCAATGCTCAAAGGTTTTGCTAATCCCCAAATTGTCTCCACTCTTCTGTGTTGCCACCAGAACTTCCCCAACATGCAACTGTCAAATTTTGTATACTCTCTACAAATGTAAAATACTTACCCAACTGTCTATAAGACAAAATAAAATTATTTATCTGAGCAATCACAATCATGGAACTTATGAAATCTGGTTCTGAAAATCTTGCACAATGCAAACCATGACTTCGCTAAATCAACCAAAGATGATTCTACTCAACCATCTTACCCTTTCCTGTCCATTTGTGTTGGCTCACACCAGTGCCTCTTGTGCCCTAAATGTTCTCCCCTCCCCTTCCCTCTCCTCTCTCTTTCTTTCAAGTTCAGTGATTTTTAACTTGAGCAGAGTATTACAACTATCTGGGGATCTTGAAAAAACTACCAGTGCCCTGACCCCTGCTCAGATGAATGAAGTCAGAATCACTGGCAGAACTAAGACTCCAGTGCGGTTTACATCACATTTTATCTTAGCCGCTTCCCAGAGGCGCCCCATCTCAGCTAGAAAGAATCAGTGTTTCTCCTTTGAAGTCTTTGGAAGCACCGATCTTCCTTTCTGCCTTTCACACGTGACCCTGTACGTTCCTTAGCTCTTATCCTCAAATACCCTCTTAGACAGACAAGCTATAGATAGACACTGCTAATATCATTACTTGGAAAGCATTGATTATTGATAAATACATACTCTGGGGAAAATAAAGGAGGGTCACTTTTTTAGGAATGGGAAGAGATGCTAATATATAGGACTTTCCGGGTAAACATTATTTTTTAATTTTCAGATGTAAAAGTAACTTTTCCTTCAGTTTTCTCCATGCAGGGCACAGTTATTTAGCATTTTAAGCAAGGACAGGAAATTATCAAGAGATATATATTTAAAAAAATGTAGAATAGGCTTTGCCATTCTGGAATTTGTGTTCCCTCTCTCCTCTACCTGCTTCCCTTCTGCAAGAGTAATTAATCTGATCTGAACTAGCTTCAGCACAGGACATAAGAGTAAGAATTTATATTTAGAACTGAAATCCTCAGGGGTGTAAGTTTGATTGTCTTCATAATATCAAAATATTAAAATGAAAAGTGAAAAAAATCAAGCAGCTCTGCAGATTTTCAAACAATTCCAGGCCTTTGATGATTCCAAATATCTGGAGGTTTAATCTCATAGAGGAAAAGTCTATAGGTTTTTGCATTTTTTTCCATTAATAAAAATCATGGTGCTTTATAGAGACAGCTTTCAATCTTCTCACCTTCTCAGCCCCAAGCACCTACTGAGGGTCGCCTCTGTCATAGACTCCGGACCAGCGGCTGCACTTGATTTTTGTGAATTTTATGGTATTCCCTATGCTAAAGAGGACTATGTTAATCTATTTTAAAGTTGTTTATTACGTTGGTCTCAAGCCAATTACTAATCATATGCATAAAATGAGAGTAGGTTGGACAAGTATTATTAGATAAGCCCGATGCCTCAGAAGGAACAAATTGAGTAATTTCATCATTTTATAATTTTAGTTTAAATTTGGATGCTTGTGGATTTTCACCAAGAGCCTGATTTATAGGATAGTTAATATCAGGGATTGTGTCCACAGGGGCCTTAGCCTTGACCCTCAGCAACGCTAGCACAGGAACCATCGACCGAGTCCAGATTCAGCCTTTTAATATGCAAACAAAGAGTGCATGTCTAATAAGGTGTGGGCCACGTAGAATTTTAAAGATCTTTTTGGTTGAACCCAAATTTTATTCTCTGCAATTAAAGGCATTTTATTGATATAATTTAGTATTTGTATTTTTTTGTGTGTGTGTGAGGAAGATCAGCCCTGAGCTAACATCCATGCCAATCTTCTTTTTGCTGAGGAAGACTGGCCCTGAGCTAGTATCTATTGCCAATCCTCCTCCTTTTTTCCCCCTTTTTCTCCCCAAAGCCCCAGTAGATAGTTGTATGTCATAGTTGCACATCCCTCTAGCTGCTGCATGTGGGACGCCACCTCAGCATGGCCGGAGAAGCTGTGCATCGATGCGTGCCCGGGATCCGAACCCAGGCCTCCAGTAGTGGAGCACGCGCACTTAACCGCCAAGCCATGGGGCTGTCCCCAGTATTTGTATTCTTAATGTCTGATCAAGTAAAGCCATCTCAAATGAACAAAATTAGTTTTCAACACAAGTGACTCTTCCTAATGCCAGACCGTGTTGACAGTGGCCATTTATGAATTATATTATTTTTTTAAGTTGATTTTTGTTTCTGCTGTGTTATGGAAGTTAGAGATACATGTTCCAATTCTATTATAGACAAAAGATATTGAAAAGCTGAAAGTGATCAGAGGCTGGGACAAGTGACCCAAAAAACTAGAGTTGAGTGTTTTCTGTCCATCTTTTGACATATTTTCCCCTTGCTTAAAAAAAAAGAATCTTCTCTCATTCTAATTTTTCTATTCTTTCTCTTTTTTTATTTTGTAGTATCCTTTTTTCAATGGAGATATAATTGACATATAACGTTATATGAGTTTTAGGTGTACAACATAATGATATGGTATTTGTATGTATTGCAAAATGACCCATTCTCTTAAGAGATATTGTTTAATGTAAAAAAAAATGAAAATTTGTGATAAAACCGGAATTATTTTTTGGACTCTTAATCGAGGGGTCCTTCTGCTGGACCTTCTCTGAATAGCTTAGCTCTTGATGGAGTTCCATTGCAGGTCTGCTGGAGTTACCACCCAGGGCTAAGGAGAGAATCTAGGTAGAGAACTCAACTTACTATATGTGGGAAAGACTCTGCTTGCCTGTTACACAAGGATGAAGTGGGTCTATGAATGTTTCATTGTAGTCATCTTGATGCTCAGCAGTGAGTGAAGAGTGTTCCTCCTCAACTCTGGGAAGGAGGGCATCGATAGGTTTGCCTCACTTCCAGCTGTTACTAACTGACTTGATGGTACTTGGGCACAGAGAAGATAGGAAACTGAGCTCCCACGTTCTAAAATGCAGAAAGAACAAGAAAGAACTGCTCTTTAGCTTCAGAAGACCACCGCATCTTCTCCAACCCTGTGTTCAGTATCATATTATGGAAGAATGCATTGAATTTGCAATTGAATTAAATGTGGGACATGCCTCACACAGAAGCAAAGAGATTTACCAAGATTTAACTCTGAAGATAGAAAATTTAGTGAGCTCCTCCATACTGAGAAATTTACGTAGTCATCTCTATTTATCCTAACGATTCTGTCAGGAAGGAATTGCGTTTTTTTTAAGGCTATGAGGAAACTGAGGGTCCTAAAAGTTAAGTAATTTGCACAGAATGTAAAGCTAATATTAGCAGACACAAGATTTGAATAAAGATCTGATCAATTCCAAATCTAGAAATTTTCCATTAAGATTCACTGTCTCTAGTCCTTTTCTTTTTCTTACAAATTATTTCTTTTAAACTGTAACAAATCATATTGACCAACTCTATTGTTTATATGTGACCCAGTTTATATAAAAGGGAGAACAGTATTGAAATGAGATCCATTTCTACTCATATCTAGGTATTCAGCCAAAAGAAAGTTTTTCAGTGGACATATTGCAACAAAAATAGATGTTTAAAACCTGTGTCAGAGTAGGATGAAAACAATTTGGGCTCCTCTATTTAAAAGCACCCAAAGTTAGGGCCATTCCAGGGTCTGAAGAAAGACTGAGCTCAGGTCTTTTTGAAAATAATTTCTTTCTACACAGCCTTTACGTTTGAGAGTAAAGAAAAAATCGTAATGATCAGAACTATTGGCTAAAAAGTGATCGTATTATTTTTAAGCACTATTTTCTATAATTAGGGTATAATTTCTTACCTGGATTGGTACACTTTTGAAAGGGATTGAGGGAAAGATAAACACATTGAGGATGTTGGATAACATTTCTAAACCAGGACTGTTTGGAGCAAACCAGGATATATGATTACCCTGTACCAAGTCAACTGTCTTCCCTTTGTGTATTTATTCTGCTCTTCTGTTGCTTATAGAATACCAAAAATAGTTCTGAGTGGAATCTCGTTCCTAAATCTACTCGTATGGCAGCAACTTATCTCCTTCTCATTATCATCTGTGTTTTTCCTCCCAGGAAGTCATGTCATAACATCATAAGAGCCATTCAAAGATGGCACCAGTCAGCACTTTCATCTCTCTTTATCTCACTCTCTTTTTCTGATTAGAAAGCAGATGCATTTCCTATCAGAAGAAGGATGTTGGACTTCACTTGCTGGAAACACACTGAAAACAGAAATCTAAGAATATCCTGGGCATACATTTTTTTTAAGAAAGATCTGTAAATGGAGCATTCTTGGATTTATTTTGTAGGATAAAAAATATTTATTTTTCAAAATGTCTAACAGACTCTCATCTTCCTCCCAGGAATAAATCTCAAGAATTGCTATTGTTTTCCTTACAGTTAATAATGTGGAGAAGTTTGTCTCAGCTTTTTTGGAAGCAAGATAAGGGAGAACTTATTAAAAAATGCACATTGATCTCTCATCAAAATGTGTGCAGAGATAATTTCTTTTTCTAATATATGTATTATTTAGTCAAAGAGATATCTTATCATATTAATAGCGAAGTTTTCAATGTGCTTGAATACTTTTGTTCATATGTCAGTTTGTTAATAAATATCATATTCAGTTGTGCTTTACTTCTGTATATCCTGTGGTTGTGTCCCAGTTCTATGGAGGAAATAAGTGAGTCTTCACTAATCCTCTGTAGTGATAGAAGAGGAACTATACTTTTGCACTGAGTCCAGATTTCACTCACTAATACTATTAAAAGAAAATTATCACAAATTTCTACCCTTTTTTCTATACCCACCTTCCAATTTAAGCTTCACAATCTTTGAAAAAGCCAGAAACTGTATAATTTCATGAATTTATTTGGTAGCTGTAAGCACCTATAAGTAGGATATACAACTGAAATATGAAATTTCAGTTTAGAATTTAGTTCTAAATACAGTCATCTCATTTTGAAATTGACAGTTTACTTGGAAGGATTCTATTCATTTATACGAAGATAGTGATAACCTCAAAGAAATCTTCTGGTAAATGAGTAAGTTCTGAATGGGTGGTTATAATTTGAAAAGACCTCAGGGGAGAAGAGGCCATGAACAGTGAGGGGGCCACTGGGCCCAAAGCCCTCTGAAAGAAGAAAGGTAATGAAATCTCAGCTTTTACCCTGGTTGGAAATGAGAAGTCACAAGGACACAGCACCACTTGTACATTTGTATTGGAAAGAAAAGGAAACCTTTGTATTGGAGAGAGGAGTCCAGGTACTTGTGAAACTGGCAAACCATCATTGATGATTGAGTAGCTAGTTACTAAAGTTTTTTTCCCTTTTGCAATTACTGATTTTAACTTTTAGCTGTTTACCCGCCCATTGTTAACTGTGCTGTTTAGACAATATGCTATCTGACTCCCACTAGGTTCCTATAGATAATATCTCCCTGGTGCCTGGGTCATCATGGTAATGGGTGTTTGAGCTGTTTTTCAGGAATTATAACCACTTGTCCACTTCAGGCTGTTTGAGACCACCAACCCATCAACTGGGCCCAGGCAGATGTCCGATAAGTGAGCTTTTGATGTCAAGAGGCTAAAAACTCCACCCTCAGATCATGCTAATGCTGGCATTTTGTGAACATGCGTCCTGTAAAGAGACATGAGCTCTGACTACCCTTGTGCAGATCATCAATTACTTCACCGCTCCTCACCTCCCATCATCTGTCTCCACATTTCAGACCACCTTGCATCCTACCCCATAAATATCCCTCTGTCCCCATTTTAAAGGAGGTGGATTTGAGACTTGTTCTCTCGTTTTCTCACTTGGCTGCCTTGTGATTAAACCCTCTCTCTGCTGCAATCTCATAGTCTCGGTGTTTGGCTTTCTGGGTGACAGACAAAAACGAATCTCTGGGGGCCAACCCCTTGGCTTAGCGGTTAAGTGCGCATGCTCCACTACTGGTGGCCTGGGTTCGGATCCTGGACGCGCACTGACATACCTCTTGTCCGGCCATGCTGAGGCGGAGTCTCACATACAGCAGCTAGAAGGATGTTCAGCTGTGACATACAACTATCTACTGGGGCCTTCGGGAGAAAAAGGGAAAAAAACGAGGAGGATTGACAATAGGTGTTAGCTCAGGGCCAGTCTTCCTCAACAAAAAGAGGAGGATTGGCATGGATGTTACCTCAGGGCTGATCTTCCTCACAAAAAAAAAAAAGAAAAAAAAAAAACGAACCTTGTTCAGTGACACCTGTTGCAAGGGTGAGGAAGCAGAATCTCCATTGGTCCAAACAAGTACAAGCTCACTGTGGGATGAATCTATTGGGATGAAGACTGGGCACAGCTGTCTCCTTGCATTAATTTAAAGTCTCTTTGTCATGCTTGTGAAAAATGCACAGTTGTCACTTCATTCATTCACCTACTCATTTTCTCAGCACCAGACCCAGACTTCTACTTCAGGTGAAGGCTAGAAGAATATTGTTTAGATACAGGTGCACTGTGGGGCAGAGGTGTGTCTATTTTTCCAGTGGGCCAGGTAGCTTCTGTGGGCAGTCTGCAAATGACAGTAACAAGACTGGAAACTCCATAGGAGATGGACTATGTCAGTTCTAGCACACACGGCACACAGGAAATTTTAAAGTGTTCAATATATTTGAACAAACTGATGAAAAAGGAGCATCAGAAACTGTAAAACAACCTAGAGAATACGACAGCCCACTTTGAGTCAGAAGAAAACATTGAGATAGACTGGAAACTTAAAAGTGTATTAGATTTTAATTAGCCCAGCGCATTTGATCACAAGTGTCTCAATTTTTTCACCTAAGGATCTCCCAGTTTTTAGTCTCAAATACATCCTTCGTCTCCTGCTTCCACCAACTCAATCCATTTTCCTTACTTTATCTAGAAGCATTTTTCTAGAAATATCACTTTTCTCTTGTGATCATTTTGTGGCATCTAATCACCTATATAGTTCAACCTCCTTAGCATCAGCTACTGTCATCTCCACTCCCATCAGGCCAAACTCTCCTCAGTCCTCTAAATGCTCAGTCCTTTCCTTTATCTCTGATTTTGTTGGTTACCTGCTGAACATTCTCTGGAAAAATGCACAGTTCTCACTTCGTTCATTCACCTACTCATTCAGTATTTACTTTGAACCCACAAGGGCCAGAGAGAGTGTCAGGGCAGATGATACAGCGGGAGACAAAGCAGATCCAATCCTTGCCCTCAAATAGCTGACAATATTCTACTGCAAGTTTGCTTCCTCACACTGCATTAAACATTATTCTGTGTTCCTATAGCATCCTGAGTGGGGTGGGAAGAATAATGGCCCCCCAACGGACCCACCTCCTAATCTATGGAACCTGTGCATATGTTAGCTTACTTGGCAAAAGGGACTAAAAGTTTATGGACTTGAGATGGGGAGATTATACTGGATTATTCAACTGGACACAATCTAATCAAAAGACCTGAAAAATGGGGAAGCTTTCCCTGGTATGGTCAGAGAGAGAGAGATGTGACTACAGAAGAATGGTCCGAGACATGGCAGCATGAGAAGAATTTGATGTCCTGTTGCTGATTCTGAGATA
The DNA here is from genome assembly GCF_020826845.1 of Diceros bicornis minor. Lineage (NCBI taxonomy): Eukaryota > Metazoa > Chordata > Mammalia > Perissodactyla > Rhinocerotidae > Diceros > Diceros bicornis. The sequence goes on along the minus strand of NC_080745.1, from coordinate 50,723,655 downwards.
TAGTGGCCATATACAAGACTGCAGAGAGAGACCAGCCCCCAGCTGACAGCTAGCAAGGAAATCTTGGAGGCTCAGTTCTACAACCACATGGAACTACCTTCTGCTCATTCTTATAGGGAAACAGATTTCCCTCTAGAACCTATAGAAAGGAACACAATACTGCGACGTCTTGATTTTGCTCAGTGAGACGCATACTGAACTTCTGACCTACTGAACTGTAAGATAATAAATTTATGCTGTTTTTAGCATCTAAAGTTGTGATAATTTGTTATGGTAGCAAAACAAATACACTGCACATATCTCTATTTTAACTCATAAGGACATACTGTAATCTGTTTAGTTGCCTGAATTCTGCACTAGCTACTTGAGCACAATGTTTATAACTCGTCTCTATATCCTCAGCACTTGGGAAATTTCTTAGGATATGGCAGATGTGCTATAAATTGTGCTGAATTTAGAAGGGTCTATTTTTTTAAAAAATAGACAATAATAAATACTATTATCTAAAATGTTTATGCTAAAATATTAAATGTTAGAATTGAATTGAAATAACATTTAAGAAAAAACTTTAAGGAGACTAAAAGTTTGAGAAATACTAGAAAAAAAGGAAAATTTTATTAAGTGAATCTGTTAAAAAAAAGTTGAAATAAGATCAGAAATACAACAAGATGAATGTGCAGCATTCCTTTTTTTGCTGAGGACCACTGACCCTGGACTAACATCCGTGCCCATCTTCCTCTACTTTATATGGGATACTGCCACAATGGCTTGACAAGTGGTACATCGGTCCACGCCTGGGATCCAAACGTGCGAACCCTGGGCCGCAGAATTGGAGTGTGCAAACTTAACCGCTATGCCACCAGGCCAGCCCCTGATGATTAACTTTTGAGTTTTATCTTTAGTCCTGAATAAAAATTAAAAGAAATGGCCTCTCTGAGTGAGGAAAAGAGGTCTAATTCTAAGGCAAAATGCATCTGAACAAATAAGAAAGGGATCAAAAGAAATGTCATCAGCAAAAGTAGTGGAAACTGTCCCCCAAATAAAATGTGAGTTTCTTATAGCATGGACAGAGGTTCAAATTATGGTGTTTAAATGGTGGCAGAACCAGTATTAATCAGCGGCATTAAAAAAGTGATTATATAAGGCAAAAAATAAAATAACAAATCACTTTCAGAAAAGAAAGGTCACATATTATATGATTCCGCTCATATAAGTTGTTTAGAATAGGCAAATCCATACAGACAGACAGAGAGTAGATTAGCAGTTGCCAGAGGCAGTGGGAAGAATGGAATCAGAAGTGATGGCTAATGGGTGTGCAGTTGTTTTTTTGGGTGATAAAAATGCTTTGTAATCAGATAATGGTGATCGCTGTACAACACTGTGAATATACTAAAAATCACTGAATTATATACTTTAAAAGAGTAAATTTTATGGCATGTGAATTATATCTCAATAAAGCTGTTATTTAAAAATAAAGAAATCGCAATATTATTTCAAATGTGTCATTATCCACAGTAATATTCCCTTAAGGTATTAAATGTAGTCTAGTCACCCATATAAAAGCCTATCAGTTACACCTCACTCAAATGGCTTTTCACGTCTCTGTTATTGTTATTAATTTGGAAATAAATGAGAAAAATGCTATGAAAGAAAGCAGCAAAGATGAGCAACCTGCAGTGGAGTCTTAAAGGATGTGGAAAAAAGTGTGGAAATGATAGTGACATCTTAAATAGGCAGCTAAAGGCAGGATAAGAATAACCAGGAAGAAAGAAGAAAAAAGATCCGCAGACCTACGTGACAAATGGATAATGAGAAAAATAAAACACAGGAAGAGCTGACAACTTTGATGAAGAACTAATGTATATTTCAAGATTAGGATCACTAAACATGTTTTTTCCCAATCAGGTAAACTTAAAATAAAAATGTATTAATCGTTGCTATACAATAACCTACCTTTTATATATTTACCTACAAATCCTGAAATACCCTCGAGGACAACTGTATTTGATAGACCTAGACATATTTTTTTAAGAAAAAAATTCCATAGTATCTTTTTGTATTTATTTTGGAATTATTCTTGTTTGAAAGAACAACTTTTTTTTTTGTCCATCTTTGTTCAGAGACAGCTGCATTATCACATTAAAATGCAGAGGTCAGATATCTGTAAACATTGTGCATTGTGCTAAAAGCCAAGAAGCTAAGGCAGAAAATTCACTCTGTCTCATTTCAACGTAAATTGCAGATTAAATAGTGATCTGAGTTGACAATGGCAGAAACGAATTATATTCCATTTAATACCTAATACGTCAGAGTTGGTTATGCTGTATATTGCATACATGGACTAATTTTAAGCTATCCAACATTTTTCTTGGTATTCTTATTTTCTGCATGTATCTTTTGACCTTCAGATGATCTGATTTTATACCTACAAGGAAAGACCTGAAGCTTTTTTACATTCAATGTCGTCAGTGATTGCTTATTTGCATATCATTTATTTTTTTCTGTGAATATATTTACTTTGTGAGGCAACCAAGAGAAATATAGTTTGAGGTGATTTGTTCTTACTAGATGGTTATACATGAGACAAATATTTACAGGAATCTAGGTATTGAGAAATATTTGAAAAGAGGAACCAAGCAATTCATTTTTCCCATAAAATCAAGAACTTTCACATAAATTAAAATTATAGTTAGCATTTATTGGGTGGCTACTTTATGCCAGACACTTCATGCACATATATGCTGAGGCTCCCCATGCGGTTATTAAAAAATTCACTCAACTGTCTTATTCTCTGCAATGAGTGTTTTATAATGAGAGTGCAATAAAACGTTTTCTACAGAAGTTCATTTTGAAAAAAAGACAGAAAATTACCAACAGTCATACTTTGGGTTTTTGCTACTGTAATCAGTTTTGCTCCGTACACCTTGCCAATCAATGCATCACCGCCAAAAACATTGTGTTTTAATCATTTTTTATTCCCCAAACATTTTAGCACAGAATCTATACATCAATAATTCTTGGTTAAAATTTAACTGAAATATATTTGGTGTAATACAAAACAAAGGTCTTGAAGACTTGAAAGAATATGTAACAAATACCCTAGGAATTAGTTTTCTATGAAGTAATAGTGACATGATAACCTATCATACCGTAGTCAAACATAGTTTCACTGGAGCATCTTAAAGAATCAACTGAATCTTTCTCTTGAGTACATACTAACCACAAATCAGTCCCACATGGCAGTAAAACCACAATCCTCAAATTATGCATGTATACTCAAATAAAAGAGGTATCAGAGTATGTCAAAGCCTGACGATTGTAATTATGTCATTTGTAAATGAAAATCTCACATTATTGATATAGCCACCTCTACCCTTTCCCGTGTCCTCTAAAAAAATAAGATTTATGACTCTTATTTATGATTAGCATGATGGAAAGATCTGAAATGAAAAATTCCAATTATATTCTTTACCATCTTATTATATAATCTACTCTCTTAGAAGAATTACATATTATTTTTGTTCTGTATTATCAGATAGGGCAACAAATAGGACCTCCCTCTCCCTACAATAAAAATATTTGTATCCTATTGAAAATAAAGCCCTCTGATAATTCAGTTAAAAGGAAATGAAAGAAAAAAAGAATACTTTACGTTTAGATCTTGCCACATCTGTCAAAGACAATTCATTCTGAGGAGAAAAATTCTTGGAAACAGATTTTGTTAATGGTTTTCTTTACGTTTAGGGACTTCTGGGAAGTATTTACCTAAGATTTACTAAGTACTAAGAAATTCAATTAAAAAATAGTTAATAACAGTCTGTCTCTTTCTCTCTCTGACCTTCTCATTTCTTGCTCTCTCTCTTGCATTCCCCTCACCTTAATTCCCTCCCACCTTTTTTCTTTCATTCAATTTCGCTGATAGAATTATTGCACCGACGAAGTTTTCACACACAGATAAAACTTTTTTCTCCTGTTTTGCACCACTGTGCTAAATCATTACACGTGTTCAGTTGCAGCCTATTCTTCATTTTTCATTATGAACAAAGTATAAGGATATTATTAAATTTCGACTGATTTAATTCTATTTATCATCTATCTAGCAAAGGTTTGGCTCAAAGAGAATTTAAATCATTTACAGCAGAGAGTATACCAAATTACTGAAACTTGTATATATTAGGATATCTGACCTTAACTCACCACACAGAATCTCTGGATGGGCTCTCATTCCACGATATTGTATCTACAGCAAACGTAAATTTGTTTGATAGACAGATAGAGTTTTTCTTAAGCATTGATGGTTGAAACACACACACACACACACACACACACACACACACACACACACACACACACTAGCATCCCCAAACAACAGATAAGACGTACTTCTTTTTGTATGTTAGTTTTTATTCAGGGAAAAGAAGTACCTCCCCCAGTTACTGCCTCCTCCTTCCAGTTCCCTCACACGGATTCAAGCTCATTTCAAAGGCTTTGATGTATGAGATAAACTATACCTCAATCTGCCTTTTCTTACATGTTTGTTAGCTTTTAACTAGAAAGAAATGTATCCAGAAATAGAAAATTTTACTTTAACGAGCCGATCATTGAGGCCTTCATTACTTGTGACCTCCCTAGATACTTTGCCCTCACCCAAATTCAAGTTCATTTGACAGGAATGACATGAGAGACAGTCCTCTCAAGAGAGGAGAGGAACTAGAGTGTCAAATATTTTGCTTCATGTAATCCTGTATTGCAAGTTAAATCTTCTGTGTCATGCCAGTTACCAAGTCAGATCCTGATAAGCTTTTTATTCTGGAAGCCAAAAAGTCATACAATCAGAAAGCAAGTGTTAATTGTTCTACTGCTCTGAATTATCTAGAATAAGTAATATGCTGATATTCCATATCAGCATTTACGTACAATCATATGAATGTTAAGCTTGAAAGGCTTGCTACCAGAAGGTGGTCTGCTGAGCAGCAGCGTTGACATAGGGGTGATAGATAAAATACAGGACATCCAGTTAAATTTTAATTTCAGATAAAAAATGAAATTTATTTTAATCTAAGTATGGCCACGCAATATTCGAAACATACTTATGCAAAAGAACTATATTGACAGTAGTTGGGAAATTTTAGAAATGGAGAACCTTAGGCCCCATCTCAAATCTGATAATTTAGAATCTGAAATTCAAGAAGAAACCCAGGTAATTCATGTACACATTAAAGTTTGAGAAGCACTAAAAAGTGCCAGTAGAACACTTGACTATGTCTTATATTTCTATGTTTATCTCTGCTAGACGAGGAGAATTGAGTAGTAACTAGAATTAGCTTATGTCAGGTTGTTAATATTTTGTTATAATAACTGGCAATCAAATGCAGTTGTCTACAGGATCTGAAAAAAATCCATTAAAGTTTTATCCAACATTTTGTACTAGTACTCTGACTACCTTTGCAGACCTAGCTGACCATTTTGTTTCTCAATTGGCCCCTCTAAAAAATACTGATTGTATTCCAGCTAGTCTGCTACTTTGCTCTGTTGTAGGTAGAGTAATAGTATAATAGCAATCAACATTTACTAAATACTGTTATGTATCAAGAACTCGGCTTGATACTTTATCTACATAATCATTCTCAGTTTCATTATAACACTGCAAATAAAGTATAAATATCTCTTTTTTATAGCTGAAAAAAACTGAGGCTGGGAGAGGATAGGTCACTATCTCACAGTGCCATGGGAGGGAGGTGAATGTTAAGGTCGGGGCATAATCTATTTCTTCAGGGTTCCTTCCACCTCAAAACTGCCTTGGGCTACACGCTAGTGATGTTGGCCTTTAATCACTTCTTTCTCCCTGCCTCTTAATTTCCTCACAATGTATCCACTAAAGGAAAGTGAGATTAAATTGCCTCTCTCCTTGAATTGCAGTCTTTGCAAAAAGTCAGTGCTGACATTTTTTGAGGATTAAAATATTCTGTAAAACAGATATGTTACAATTAAAATGTGTCTGCATAGTTCTAATTAAAGTAAGATTTCAATGACATCAGTGAGAAAATAAATTTCCTCTGGTGGATGTGATCTATTGGCACTAAAATGAAATTTATTTTGGTGGAAGATATTTTCCTGCTTCGTTTTCCAATTTTTATTGATACTCTCTGCTTCTCTTTGAGCATGAACGCGTATGTGTGTTGACATTCATCAGTACAGAGCCTGGAGAAAATTGTGCTATCCTTCCTAGGAATCACTGTGTTAAGAAGAAAAAAAAAAGACACCAGGAAGAGGTTGTACTTATTCTAAACGAATTGGATCTAATGGTGGGATTTCAGACCCTACGCTGGCTGTGTAGAAGAAGTAGTCCTGGGACCTCAAATCATACTATATGGTTGACAATTTCCCATATGCATAATATCAGTATCAGTCCGACTTGAATTTGTCCATTTAATTTGCTGATAGCTTTGTTGTTGTTGTTATTGTTGTTGTCCTAAAATTTAAATAACTCAGTCCAAAAAGGAAATCAGCACTAGAACATTTGTGTTCTTTTCTAACCCCTCTCCCACTATACAGAGTGCCTTTGCTTTAGTTCTGCTTGCAATAACTCCATGCCGGAATCTAGCAGACACCACCTCTGTTTGTCTAACTCTCTTCACGTATGTCAGATGCAAAAAGCACCTTTTCTACTCAGCTTCTTTTACAAGGATCTATTATATAAATATTTACTCCTGCTCAGCCATCACCTGACTTACTTTCTGTGCTCTCAACCCATAAATTCCACACTTTCCGACTAAAACCAACATACAATTGGAGAGAGAAAGAAAATAAGCTGATACTTGGTAGGGGAAGAAAATTTTTTTTCTTCCTTTCTAGGTTCTTTGGCTGCCCTAATACTTAAATTGACATGAGATAGATTAACAGGAGAAAAATGATTTTAATTTCATATACACAGGAGCTCATAGAAATATGAGACTCCTTGAAGTGACCATAGTAAGCAACTTTTAAACTTTTTAAACAAAGAAACAATTATTTGTGAAGAATTGACAAAGTGGTTTGGGTTTGGGTTAGCAAATTAATGAAGAAGTAACAAAGTTTGTTTATATAGCCTTGTTGGCCCTGAATTCCCTCTCTCTAGTGATAAGGATGCCTTCTACCCTCCAGGTGCAGGGAGGGTAGATTTTGCATGGAGAATTTATTTCCTACTTTCAGGGGGACAACAAAGGGTCAGAGTGTCCTTCTTACATCAACTATTTCTTAAACAACTTTAATTCAAAATAATCAGTATGCCAAAGTGACATATTTTGGGATGGCCTGCCCCGAAACCCATCAATGTAAATGTGAAGTTTTTGAAAAAATCCGGGTTTATAAGTTGATGAGAACAGCAGAAATGAAAACAAGTTATGGAAAAGAGGAACAATTCAGAGGTACTATAGGATACATTTTAAGGCAGGATGATTCCGTTAGTACTTCTTAACACGGGATTACATCACTTATTTCAAAAATCACAAATTAGAGATTCACTTGAGTTAATAAAGATTCATTTAAATAAGGAAACTGTATTTCCAGTCTGCTTGGAACAGTCCTGAGTTAGCTTGTTGTCTTAGCATAGTTATTAAAAGTGTCTTTTTTCCCCACAAAATTATTGTGGTTTGGACAAATTATTATAAAGTAACTCTAACTGTAAGGAATGCAACAATATCTGGATGTATTAAAAAGCACTGTTAGGGGCCGGCCCGTGGCTTGGTGGTTAAGTGCGCGTGCTCCACTACTGGTGGCCCGGATTCAGATCCGGGTGCGCACTGTCGCACAGCTTCTCCGGCCATGCTGAGGCCGAGTCCCACATACAGCAACTAGCAGGATGTGCAACTATGATGTACAACTATCTACTGGGGCTTTAAGGAGAAAAAGGGAAAAAAAGGAGGAGGATTGGCAATAGATGTTAGCTCAGGGCCGGTCTTCCTCAGCAAAAGGAGGAGGATTGACATGGATGTTAGTTCAGGGCTGATCTTCTTCACAAAAAAAACAAAAAACAAAAGTTTAAAAAAGCACTGTTACATACGTGTTCAATAACACCACTTTCAGTACTTTTCTAATAATTTTTAGCTGAGATCAGGTGCCCCCAAAAGAAATGGAATTTTTGAGGAATTGGCTGTTGGGCAAGCTGATATCCAGTATAAAATATTACCAACTACACCTGGAGGAGAGGCCATGGTGGAGGCTTGGAGAAGTACCAGAACAGTTACTAACTGCTAACTAAACTCATACTAAAGAGGAGTTTCATAAACAAGTTTGGGAACGAACATTGCATTTTTAATTTAGGACCGATTCAAACGCAAGAGAACATGGGAGATATTTCCCTGCCTCTTGCTTTTCCTCCTTTAATCCTCTTCCTCCTTTTTCTTCTCTTCTTTTCCTCACAGTCTCGTTCTTTCTCTTCCTGATATACTTTCTCTACTTTCTTTTTGAAACTCATGTCCCTGTGGTCTGCAAACCCAGAACTCAGGCTTGTTCCATGTTTAAGGATTTGATAGTTCTACTCCTCTAGAAGTCTAATGGAACTTTATGAACTCTCCTGAGAACAGAGCCACAATTAGTAACTATACATCTGAGAGACAAGTTTTTCAAGTTCCAAAGAAGTAAATGCTGAAGGAATCTATGTGAAGCATACGATTTGTAGGTAGCCTACTGCCTGTGCTCGCTTAGTACCATTTGTGTGTAAGGCAAGGAAGACAGGAGATGAACAGCAGCATCACTGAGGTAACTTGGGAATATGATCACACGTGTGCTTTTTTATTTTTTTTTTATTATTATTATTATTTTTTTTTTTGTGAGGAGGACAGCCCTGAGCTAACATCTGCCAATCCTCCTCTTTTTTTTTTTTTTTTTTTTTTTGCTGAGGAAGACGGCCCTGGGCTAACATCGGTGCCCATCTTCCTCCACTTTATATGGGACGCCACCACAGCATGGCTTACCAAGCAGTGCGTCGGTGCGCGCCCGGGATCCGAACCAGCGAACCCCGGGCCGCCGCAGCGGAGCGCGCGCACCTAACCGCTTGCGCCACCGGGCCGGCCCCCACACGTGTGCTTTTTTAATCATGATATTGATGCCACGATGTCGGTGTATTAGTAATAACATCTATTACCCAGATCAGATAGTTTCTATTTCCTGAAGGGAGACAGTTCCTCGAAAAAAAATCCTTTCACAATATGCCCTTGTATTTAAGTATTGCTAAATTCATTGGGCAAATAGAATTGGTGAATCCAACAGCTTTATGAGTGCTGAATCTTATTTTATAAGGAAGGCAGATAAACATATTAAATTAGTTTTACTTGTTTAATATCTCACACTAGGTTGGAACTTCATAATGGCTTAGACTATATAGCTTTTGCTTATATCTTTAGAAAGCATTTAACATTGTGCATGACACATAGTAGGTACTGAATAAGCATTTATTGAATGAATACATGAAGCATTTTCAAATAATAACATGAAAGTGGAAATATATTGATAAAATCATTCTAATCATGCTGAGAAAAATCAGGAGACTGAATGGGATAAACAGTGGTATTCTTTCTTTTTCTCTCAAATAATGTAAAGTGATAGAGTTTACCTTTGGAAATTTTTGTTAGGATAATTTTTTGTATTTATTTTATTACATATTATTTCATCCATTGTATTCTTTATATTTCTCTATAGTTTCTAAGTTTTATGAGTATCTATTGATTTTAAAATCACAACAAAATAAAAAATCATAAAACATTAGGTCTAACATTCTATTATATGAATAGCATCTGTCTTATGCATGAATATAATACTTGGATTAAGCCCTATGTTCATATGCTAAAAATTGAAGTCTAATAATCAGAATGTATTTATTCAGATCCATTATATGTGCTTAACAACTTACTGGATTGTGTTAATTACAATTACATTTGGCTATGAACCAAGCAAAAACTCCAAAAATAGTGCCTTAACCAAAGGAAAAGTTTACATCTCTATCACAGAAAAGAAGCAAAAAGTAGATAGTCGCCGGCTGTTGTCAGGGAAACAAGCTTCTTCTATCACGTTGCTTCATTTACAAGGTCTTCAAACAGTCCATGATGGACGCTAAAGTTTCAGACACACAATGATATTCTAAAGAGCAAATAGAAAAAAGTTGTTGGTTTTTTTAAAATCTTCTTCCTTTTAAGGAATTTCTTGTAGTATCTTATAACTTTTTCATAGATATCTTCTTGGCTGGGACTTAATCATATGGTCACAACGAGCTGCAAGTGATGCTAAGAATTTAATGATGCTAAGTATTTTAGCTTAGAGGCAACGCACCTAGCTAAAAGTTAAGGCCTTTGTTTACTAAGAAAAATACTTATAGACTATTTAGAGCAGTTTCTTTCACACACAATGTGTTGGAGAGAAATCAAAGAAGTAAAAGCTGCAGCTCCTATTCTTACACAGAATCTCAAGTGTATTGAATAGTAAAGACTGTACTGCAGGATTCAACCAGAAAACAAGGGATAAACTTTGTGATAGGAAATTTAAGGGACCTGAGAATTCATGAAAGGAAAAGGGTAACCTAGACGGAAACAGAGAGAAAACATAACACAGGCACAGAATAAACATTCATTAAGTGAATGAATGAATAATTGAAAGAATGAAGGAGCATTCTATTCCCTTTTTTTTTTCAGTTGCGAACAACTCAAAGTCATACAATACTGTGAGGCAGTTAACATTTAATTGCTTATAATGATGAGTTATGCTTTGGGGGCTTTGTTCAATTAGATAGATGAGAGATAGAGAGAGAGATAGAGATAGATATGTGTACCTGTCTATAATCAATAATACAACTTGCATTAAGAAACTTCATTTTTGAAGTTTGTACTCCTACCTTTCTCAAAAAGGGTAAAGATGGAGCATTCTAAGTATCTTTGGGATATTGTGAGCCCTCATTTAATAAAAAATGTCCCAGCTGTACAAAATCTTCCTTTCCCTAAATGCAACAACATTTCCAAAGCTTATAAATATCGCATAGGGACAAGGCCAACCTCCCACCAGGAAGAAAGAAAATAATAAAAATATAACTTTAAAAACAACACTCGATCTTTGTATTGTATCCATGAGGAAGGTAACTATTGGCATAAATTATAAATTATATCAAGGTGAGAGCTCAAAAGTAAATAAATAAAAAGTAACAGAAGCAGAATTGAGATACAAAAGCCTCTTCGTATTTCAGTCTCATTCAGGAAGGAAAGAAGATACGTATTTCACTAGATAGGAGGCAAATGCAGGAATTGCAAAAATGGGATACTGCATCTACTGTTTTTATTTTTGAAAATGTCTGCAATTGCTTATCAATTTCCTTCTTTATGCAGATGATGTTATCTTTGTGGATGACCGTGACCACTGTTAATTGAAGTAGTGGCAATTTTCTCTGAACTTTGGAATGATTTAATGGAAATATTTTAAATATTGAGAACAAACTTCATTTTGCTGGAAGGTGAAAATTAGACATCTGAAAAATCTATTTGGGATTGCCTTGCTGGAGGGCAAACTTTTTAGCTGAAAATTTATTTTCCATGGATAGAGTTCTATACTAGTTCCATCAGAGTTTCAGAAGGTATTTCTCATTGTTTTCTCAATAGATGGTGCTGATCTTGTAAAGGAGAATTGCTAACACAATGGGAGAAAAAGAGAAGAAAAATTAATTCTCAGTCGCTAGGGCCTGAAGTGCTTTAAAAGGTCAGAGACTTTAGCCTGCCAAAACAAAGTGGCTCATCTAAGACCACGTGGCAAGGCCAGAGCAGGGCCAGTGCTCACTCTGAGTCTCCTTTAAAGAATATCAAAGCCCGAATCTATGCAACTTAAAAACATACAGACAAAATAATCAAAGTCATCACTAGAACTGTTCTGCATTTCATAGAAGCAGATTTTTAATGGGCTAGAAGCAGCTGACCCTTTTCCTCTGTTATTTGAATTCCTGAGTCTTGTCCTTATTTTATCTTCACTCTGCTTTTAGAATTTTGTTCCTGCCTTTATCGAGTTCAAATGATCTAGAACCTACATATAAATCAGATTTAGGGCTAGAATGTCATCATACATAAAATGATAGAGATAATCATAAACAATGAAAATCATGGCACCCATTGAGTGTTCTATTCTTTTTTGTTTTAACCACCTTAATCTTTAAGAACTTATTTTAGCTGCACAGCACTATTGTAATCTATCCCTTTCTGCTGCAACCATCCTCTGAAACCACCAGCCCCCCTCATCTCTATTCTTATTATTATATTTTCATTTATATTTGCATTTGTGCTGAAAAGCATTATTATGTTTAGATGATTTGTGGAACAAGGTATAAAATATATCTATCTTTTTTTATAGATTGTGGAATTTTTAAGGGTATGGTCATTTTTTTAATTCATCTTTTTTCTTTAATAAGCTATCTAAATTGATTCTGATCAATATATGTTTAAATATGTGTCTATTCATGTATGTTTCTTCAAATCAACCTAATGCATTTTTATACTACATGCATTTTATACACTATAAAGGCAGATGCTACAATAAAATCATATATAAAATATATCTATTTTATCATTACGGCAAAAGTCTCTTACACTGTTAGGCACACAGTTCCATTGGTGAAATAATTTAACTAGCTCTCAATAAATAATAGCAGGTTAAATGTCAATGTTCTAAAGATAGAACTATCCATATAATATCTTTACATTATTTCTAAATTTGCTCATTTTGCACACCTAAAAATATTCCATTGGAGAAACATATTGTAGTTCAAAAAGTATTAAAAGTACAAATTATATAGATTTTTTTAAATCTGTAATTTAAAATCTGCTTTCCTTTTTTAATGTATATATCTGTGGCAATAAATGTATTCTCATATTACACATCCCAGATTTTCCTTTCCCTCTTCCTAACTAAGAGTGTGTGGTTTAAAAGAAAAAAAGATGAAATAGAGAAAAATTAATGATGCAAATCATGTCCCCAGTATTAATACAAAATCTATTAGTTACCTGGATTTTTAAAAGATGTAATGTCCCTCTATGTTTCAATTTTCTGGACAAGGCAATGGGAAAAGCATTAAAATTTTTTATGATAGAAAACCAAATTATATTCTGCGGGGAGAGGGGAAAACAAGAATAAATAAAATTGTAGGAAAAACAAAAATATATATCCTATTACCAAATAATTATGAAAGTGTGATTTCCAGGTATCTGAGTAGAAAATGATGAATGATGCAAAGCTATATTATGTTTTATTTCAAAATCATAAAATACGGACTTAAAATCTTTATATCTTTATAAAGTATTGCTTTAACCGTAGTTCAATAGCGGTAATTACAATGAATCATTATCTTGGACTATATAACTATGGAAATGTGCGTACTGACTCCTACTCCTTCCTTTCAACAAATTGTACACACACTTATGAATAAAACAGAATAAAACATTACCACAGAGTTCTATATAATCTGAACAATATAACCTGGGAAAAAATCTGATTTGTTATTTGTTGTGTAAGTAGTGATAACAACGCGAGCTAATATGTACTAAATACATGTATCATCTACTGTTTAAAAACATTATTTTAATTTATTCTCATAAAAATTTTCATCGGATGTTTATTAATTGGATAGTATTATAATTACCTTTGTATATATGACTAACTAACATTTAGATAAATTAAATAGCTTGCTCAAAGTCAACGGCTGTAAGAAGTGGGAACCCAGAAGGGTCTCCACATCTAGTTGTACCCTGTACTAGGGCTCTGTGCCGAGTAGAGAGGGAGCTGTCTAGCCCTCATTCCTCTCACTAAGCTGTTCTCCCTTGATGATGCATCCACTCAGGGGAAATGTCTTTGCCTAATTTCCACAGAGACACTAAATGTACCATCAGGGGCCCTGGTACCCAGGCTTGAACATGATTGAGTTATTTTTCCAAGTATTTGTGAATATTTAAAAAGTCAGATTCTAAAATGATTTATTTAGTAAAATAGCTTGAATTAATTCATCTCACACAAAAGAGAATAAGACAGTTAATAAAAGAGAATCTAATGGAACACTCTTCATAAGACAGCAAACTCTAGTTACTCTCCGTTGAAAAAAATTTTCAGTGCTCCAGGTGAAACAAAGCCTCAGAATGAAGTATCTGAGGAATTTCTGTGTAGCTTAGAAGCAGCAAAGATAGAGAAGATCAAAAGCAGTGGATAACAAAAGATTTGCAAAATTTTAGAAGAAGAAAGCAGGTGGACCTGTATTAACTGATTTAGCAAATCAGAGGGACTGAAACCTAAGTGCCCAGATGTGGGCGAGCCAACAAATCTAGCTTCCTAGTGAAGAATTACATGAGAGACACCTGGCCCAACAAGATAATTAGTTAGATCTTTAGACATGCTCCCAGAAACAGCGACACCCAATGACTGCACCTTCTCCCATACCAGCAGAAGTTGACTTTCTAGAGAGGTTCTGGGCTCAGGGATACTGAATTGAACTGTGCTTGTGGGTGAGGAACCACATTGGGAGCAGGCTAATTCATTGAAAGGCAACAACAGTGAGATACCCAAAGCTCTCCCCTGTTTGGATTCTCCACTTCTGGCCATCAGACTTATGACCCCTGCCCTCCTCCTTCCTACCAGCATAGAAGAGTAGAGGGTTTCTCCACGGGGAGACTGTCCAAGAGAAGTGATAGTTAGAGGTTCTCAACAAAATGTCCAACTCCCTATTTAATCACCTTGTGGTGATATCTACCAGCTGACAAGCCCCATCCCACACTTAGAGAATCCAATCACATTCTTTATTATGTGATGTGATGGAGGTGTTAGCTAAAGCTATGGTGGTAAAATCGTATTGCAATATATGTGTATCAAATCAATACGTTGTACACCTTGAACTTACACAACGTTATATGTCAATTATGTCTCAATAAGAAAAAAAGAACCTAGAGAGTTAGATCATAATTAGAAAAGAGTTATAAGCTTTCAGGGACATTTGTTAGGAGAAAGGCATCCCCTTTTCAAGCTAATCCTGCAATTTAGTTCACACGTTCCATATCCAAATTGCAGGGATGTTTAGGGAATTGGGCAATGTGTAAGTCAGAATCTATCCATGTGGAATTAGCAAGCCATGGCAAGCATTACTCTGTGATCTGCAATTTAGATGCTAAACATGGTCAAACTTCCTAAAAGGCATATGATATTGTGATCTGAAAATTCCAGTGAAGCAGAGCGGTAACTAACATCAAACTAAAGTTCTGATTTAGAATCATAGTTCATAGTAGAGCAATCATAGATGTCACAGCCAAACACTAAGCTTTTAGCATGGATATTTGTCATTAAAATTTGTTTTCATGAAATAAAATACCAAAATTTTAAATTATAATTTTTAGTCAACAATAAAAGTGAAATTGGAGAACTAAAAGTTAAAGGGCATAAATTATACCTAGCTCAAATGCAATTTTCAGATATTTATGATATTGGGAAACGTTTACTCTGTGTGGTATGCTTTTAAGCATATATTGGAGTCTTAATCCAATAAATGGTTTTCAAAATAGTTCTGTGACTATTTAGATTCTAGCTATATTTAACTCAGACCCCAAAATAAGGGTGGCACAAAGAGGAAATGTAATAAATACCTACTATGTGCCGGATACAGTTCAAGAGACTTAAAATATGGTTTACTTTATTCTTCACAACAAATTGGCACATCTTCATTATCCCCATTTGATAAGTGAGAAAATTATGTTTCGATTAAATTGCTCAAGGTACAATTCCAAGGCCTCACTCTTTGCATTGAGTCATGAAAGGTGACATGATAAATCTGTTTTTCATTGTTTTCTGGGTCAAATCATTTTATTTGACTACAGTCTTTTATCATCAGAAATGCATTTCTTATTCTACTCCCTTTCAAAAACCTGCTCAAAAATGTTCTTCAGAAAATATGACTGATTAGAATAAAAAGGAAAAAGATGTTTTAAAAAAACAAAAACAGGGCCGGCCTCGTGGCTCAGTGGTTAAGTGCGCGCACTCTGCTACTGGCGGCCCGGGTTCCGATCCCGGGTGCGCACCAACGCACCGCTTCTCCGGCCTTCCTGAGGCCGCGTCCCACATACAGCCACTAGAAGGATGTGCAGCTATGACATACAACTATCTACTGGGGCTTTGGGGGGAAAATAAAAAAATGAAAAAAATTTAAAAATTGAAAAAAAAACCTCCATCATATTTAAAAAAAAAAAAATCCTCTATGTACTTCGTATTTTGTATTGTAGGTGTTATAAATTACATGTTACGTAGCGCGATGCATTGTAATGTTTTTAGAATTAATTCACAGAATTAGGATAGGGACCATGAATTAGCATAATTCTTTCTCATTTATTCTTTTCGCATTCACACCCTCTATGGTATGTACACATTCAGGAAATAATGGTGAAGCCATAAAATATGAAAACATTTGGCCTGGCTTGAAGTACACAAAATTGCTGGCTATTAGAGCGGTGTAGTTTGAAGGTTATTTAAATGCCTACCTGGAGCCCAATACTCTCTTTATGACAGGGGTTATTGCCTGAGCCTCGTCTGGGTTCAGATAACCATAAACATGAGGCAGGCATCTCACTGGGGAAAAGCGCTACTTCTGTGGTGTATGGATTCAGGGAAGATGAAGATGAAGAAAAAGGAGAAGGAGAAGGGGAAGAAACAGCAGCAGCGGGAATTCAATTCGAATTTGCACAATTTCATTTAAAGCCAAGTACAAGGATAGTTGTTGGTGACGTCAAGAAAATCAGAAATCTTACTTTCAATAAAAAAAACATTTTAGTGCTGAAAACTCAGGTCTAACTCTACTCTCAGGGTAAACTAGAAAGAACAGGACTTGATTCAAATCTAGATTTGGTACTTACTTGCTGTGTGACTTCCGTCGTTATTTAACCTTCTTGAGCCTCAGGCTTTATTATTTTTCTTCCTATACAAATTGGGAAGAATACAGGCTACCTCATAGATTTTCTATGGAAATTAAATGAGAGAAAATGCGTAAAATACATGGCATAGCTCTGGACATTAATGAATATTGATTTCTTCCCTCCAATAAAAATTTTAAACAGATATCTGGTTCAGGGAAACATTGGTCTAGTTTGTCTTATTTGAAAATATGCCCCTCTGTTTTGGATTCACTGTTGGCATTTTCAAAACATGTGGACGGTTTTCCCTTGGAAATTTTCAGAGGGAGCAGATTTCCCTGCAGTTTCATGGAGGAAAAAAGTCTCCAGAAAGTATGCCAGCCAACTTTTTAACTCAGTCTGAGCATAGTCCACTGTTGTATCCTTTCTCCTGATTCTGCTTACCTAATTAAAATAATCCTTTGGGCTTTTCCCTTTTTAACAAAGTGAGGATATGGTATCAAACTCTCTGATCTGATAAGAAAATTATTTCTGGTAGTTTACCTCACCCACTCCCACGTGTACTTCTAAGAAATTTACCTGCAGGGAGAAAAGCTTACCAGCCCAGTAATCAGTCTCACCGGGATCCAAAAGATCCAGATTATTCCTGGGGACACATATTGATGGTTTTCTTAACATCTGATGCAGTAAGGATATTGAGTACTCTCTGAAAATGCACACAGCAGGCGGGCTTCGAGGCCTTTCATTGGGGGATGGGGCTGCTATAATCGTGACTTGGAACTTCAAGCAGGAAACTATTACTAACTCACATAGCTGCTTTAGTAATTAAATTGTTAGAACCTGGTGGCATTTAACTTTGCTTTCTGATGGAGGTAGAGCAAACACGATAATTCTACTTTCCTTTCTAATTTGATAAAAAGGTAGATTGAGACAAATTTTAAAAGAACTGAATTATTAGAGTAGCTTTGAATTTTAAAATCATCTCACTGTCTTAATAACATTTTCCTGTATAATTATTGACTGGTAAATGCTAATATGAAATCATAAAGAATATATTTTGAAGATGATTGCTTAGTCTGTTTTATTTCCTTTTAAATGTGTAAATCATTCAGACCGGTCTGGAAGGCTGTGATTTAATAACTCAAAATGGCATGACCCAATATGATTATTTAGCCAAGGGTTTTAAGTAGTCGTTGACATCCAGTCTAATACCGTGAATTAGGGAGCACTTCCTTATAAACACTAGTTGTGTAAAAAATAACATCATCGGAGGATATCATCTTGGGGATTTAATGAGAATGTTAGGTTCGGTTATGGTGAAAAATTGCCTTTCTCCAAAAATCAAAATAAAACAAACCACTACACTAAACGTGTGGAATTTGCTAGTGAATATATTAAGGATTATCTGCAAATAGTACAAAAACCCAAAGATAAGAAATAAGTGTGCTACAGTTGGGACTCTTAGCTGAAGCTCAGCAGAAGAGGAGCAATGCTAGAAAGAGTCCAGACCTCAGAATGACGTCACTGGGTCCTAGGTTAGGTCCATAAAGAAGTTGATATTAGAGATCATATTATATTATTTCCCTAATTTGTTTATATACATTTTAATTAATATATATTAGGTGTATTAGACCTAAAGGTAGATTAGATCTTGGTCATACAATGGTTGAATTCCCAGAATGTGCTTAACCAGAAGGAGTGCACTTCCCTGTTTGTATGACTCTAAGCCGCATGGTACACGGCCGGAGTCTATTTTCTGGAATCCAGTGTTCAGTACGGCCAGATCCTGGTCCACTATCCCAGAAAATGACAAACAACAGAATAAACAAGCATCTGCTCTTGCTTCCATGAATTGCCCACAATAAATACTACTCTTAACTTTAATGTGTATCAAGTAATTCATCCTTGTTTACTCAGGTTCCCGTCTTTCCCAACAAATATTTTTGTGATTATCATGAAGTCTTGAGTGAAAGAAGCCCTCCAAGTAATCGTACTATTAGATCTATATCTACATATACATCTATATCTGTGCATATATCTCCTAAAATTGTATCAATGTAAGTACACATCTGTTTGTAAATCTCTATATCAATTTCCATATCAACATCTTTATTTGCATGAGAATATAGGCCCACTTAATATGATTTTCATGAATCTTATTGCCCAAAATTGGTAACCATACCTTTTACGCAATCTCCCTTACAGAGAGATGTTTTAGAAAAAATAATTTCTACCTTGGAGTGGTGCGTATTACATACTAATGGATTTCCTCTACTCTTATGTGCAAAACATAGGGCCTGGGTCCTTGGCCTAGCCCATTACAGCATTCTTTTTTATCCATCAAAGGTTATACTCAAATTTATCTCTTTCATAAAAATGTGATGATCAATAATTTTAAAATGCCCACTAGAGATTTAGGACATAATTTTTCATTGGCGTGCAGTTATAAATGTATATATTTTTTTGTGACTTAAAGATTATATCCAACTCTCTCTGACAGGAATTGATGGATGTGCATGCTGTGCATGCATCTTGCCAGGCCCAGGTCAAATATTTAATAAGAGGGAAAAGGAGACAAAATCTAGTGGGCTACCACTGGGGGGTTATTTTAAAGAGCACAAGTAGTAACATCAGTGCTTCTTCATCTTGCTCAGATACTCTGCCTTGGAATGATCTCTGTGATCTCATTTTTTGCCTGAACTTCTTTAGTCTTGAAACTTTAGTGAACTCGGTACAAATGTGTGACCCATAAGTCAATTGCACTAAAGGTTGTAGGCTCGATATAGGGAGCTCGATCATTTTATGATCTTATCAGCAAAAATACCATATATCTGTATTGTGCTTTAACCTTTCTAAACATTTTGTATTTACATTATTGTATTGTCATCATCTCCAAGAATACAGTAACTATGAATACGTAACTTCAGTTAAAGATATTAAAAACTAGCTTTAGAAATGTTAAGAGGCAGACAACCTATTGTGATTTATTTTTCCAAGTTCTTAGTCAATTATAATGGATCCAATGTTTGGATAACATTCATGTCTAGCTGGTAATTTGCCAGTGCAGTATTCAAATGTTATTCTACAAGGACAAATTGAGTGCATATTGCTATGAAATAAAATTAATTTGTTGAAAATGTATTTATTTTCTGAAAATTGGAAGTTTCATATTGTTCCCTTTAGTCAGCAAAGAACTGAGTAAATCAGACCATATGAATTTATTTTTATTTATTTATTTATTTATTTATTTATTTATTTATTTATTTATTTATTTATTTATTTTTGCTGAAGAAGACTGGCCCTGGGCTAACATCCATGCCTCTCTTCCTCCACTCTATGTGGGACGCCGCCACAGCATGGCCTGGCAAGCGGTGCATCCGTGCTCGCCCGGGATCCGAACCCAGGCTGCCAGCAGAGGAGCGTGCGCACTTAACTGCTATGCCACAGGCCGGCCCTCATATGAATTTATTTTAATGGAACACTTTATTCCTTCAGCAATGCTCAGTAGAGATTATACTGTTGCTGTATCTTAATGCTATGGCTGCTTTTATGCTTACAAATAGCATTCCTAATATGATAAAGCAAATTAGTATTTTAACAAACCCTTTTGAAAAAAGAAACATAGTGTCTAAAAAGTCTCCTTTAACCATGACAAGTCATCCTTCATTGTATATATATGTGTATGTGTATAGATATATATTATTCATACATTATAATTAAGGCTGATTATGTAGTACTAATACGTTGGGTAAGAAATTTAGCCATTGATGTGCTCATGTACTTTTTCTGCTTACCTGCTATTTTACTGCTTCTCGAAATCATATACTGTATAAAGCAAAACACACCTTTGTCATATCCTGAGAACTTTGTTCTTTTTCTAGCTTACTTTTAGATAAATACTTAAGACTTCTGAATGCTTGCGCTACAAATTTTGTTTTTCAGAAGATGCTTTGATTCTTGCTTTGAGTCTGGAAAAGGCACGCAATCTGGGAGGTATGAAATGAAGCCACATCCTTCTGCACTCTGTTGATAAAGAGCTCTAGAGGACTCTCACAAGGTTCAAAACATTGAAACGTTAGTTAAAGAGAACAAACAATCTTTGTTACATGACGAGGATTTTTCTTTTTTTTTTTTTTGCTACATGACAAGGCTTCTTTTTTTTAAATAAAGACTACATAGCTATGACAATTTTTTTTTTCTTAAACAGAGAAAAACTATGGGCAGACTTTGAAAGTTGTGAAGGTAGTGATGGTTCAGCAATTACCGTGAACGTTTTAAAGCTACTGACACCTTTCCCAAAATGAGTATTAAGTAGGAAATAAAGTCTGCAAGTAACAGATGCTTTAATCTATTTTCATTTTCTTCTTCACTGAGAACTAACAAAATACTTTGATGTGTGTCCTCAGGGATTCTTGACTGTAATACAAGTATAAATACTTTTAAAAGTGAGAGATAACTAAAAGTTTAGTTATGATTTGTTATGGACTAATAAAAGTTTAAAAAATAATGCCCACATATTTTAAAATTGTTGTCGTATTTAAAATTGTCATTGTCCTATGATGGCGTGACCTGAATAGATGCGCCTAGAGATATTGATTATGTGCTTTGAACTGTTCTTTCCAACTGGGTCTTTTACTACCTGCTTTTGCACGCAAAAAACTGTCCTGACTGGCATTCTGGTCTCATTTATGTGTACTATTTTATGTAGCTGGTGAGTGCTTCATGTAATGAACCCAATCTTTAGACCTCAGAGAGTGGAAAAGACCTTGGTACTACAAAGAAACTACATTATATTTGAAAACAAAAGAAACAGAAAGGTATGAAGATCTTAATCAATATTAATTTGTATGTTTTTGATCCACGTTTACGATCATTCTAATAAGTATTATCTATTAAGTATAAGTAATAAGTTTTGATTAAGAAAGAACAAATGCAAGTGTCATTTAAAGTAAGGGAGATATTACTACAAGGCATGATTTGAGTTGATGGTTCTACAAAGTCATCTAAAGATGAAAACTGCAAAACCCATTGTTCAGAGCTTCAGATTCATATACACATTTTTTTTTTTCCTGCTGAGGAAGATTCCTCCTGAGCTAACATCTGTTGCCAATCTTCCTTTTTTTTTGCTTGAGGAAGATTAGCCTTGAGCTAACATCTGTGCCAATCTTCCTCTACTTTATATGTGGGACACTGCCACAGCATGGTTGATGAGTGGAGTAGGTCTCTGCACGAGATCTGAACCCATGAACCCAGGATGCCAAAGTGGAGCATGCAGAACTTTAACCACTTGGCCACAGGGCCAGGGCCCCTGGACACTCTTTAAATAGCCTACACTTTGATTATACTTTGATTATTATAATTTCAGGTTTTAATTGTCAAAGGGCTTATAAAAATAATGACCAACTATTACTAGTGGTGTTTCACTAGTAATGATTATCTATTTCCTTCATTTCTTCTACATTTATTGACTGTAATTCTTCTGTAAAGAGAAGTCACCTCCTCCTGTATTTATTTATGTGGCTAATTCTTTTATTTATGAGAAGAATTTTACACTTTCTTGACCATTTGTTTATTTATTCAACTATTTATTTATATCACGATGGACTCATGGATATTCATTTTATTCTATGTGTTATAATCCAATACTATCATTATGTATTTTGTTTCTGATATTGTTCTTGCCTTGGCCGCTAGAAGCTCTTTTATATTGTCTTCTGTGTTCTTTTGACATGCTCCATCATTTTTTGAGCACTTCTTTACTTATCAGCAAAACAAAATGTTCCAGGCTCATATTTATTTTCTCTGGCCTGGTGCTGGAATCAACCATTTCTCGACAGATGCCTGTTCTTAGCTAGATGTTCTCATTGCTATTGGGGTATCATTGTTTCTAGGCCCCCTCACAATTCGAATATATCCATACACGCACACGTGCGCGTACACACACACACACACTCCTCTATTTTTGTGCCTCTCTGCATATATATTAAAAATCATGTGTTTGTACTGAGATACCATGGAGTTTGTTCTATCCTCTCTCTTTCCTTATGTGCAACTTTTTTCTCCAACAGAGTTGAACCGGGTTCTCAATAGGTACAATATATTTACAGATCTGTTGCATCCTAGCATACACATATTTTACTAACCCGCACCCTATGTGAAAAAAATTTACTATCTAGAGCACAGTATTTATGTACAGTTCTTCTTGTCTTTAATCTTACAGTAAAGAATCAATACTCTGGTTTTTTCAAAGTCACTTACATCAGTTCTTTTTCTTCCTCAGCCACTTCACAGTGATTATCGGAGGGGATGACTGTCCCCTGGCATCTGGTGACCTTGTCTGTCTTCGCAGAGACCCTGTAGGCGAGGCTTGATCATGGTCTGATCTGAGTCTTGGCAGAACTCACTGTAATCCCCTGGAATAGAGAGAGATAAGCCGCCCTGTGAAGAGCTTCCATGAGGCAATTTCTCATCCACTTCCTTATATTTCAGATACCGTCACAAAACTGCTTCTCACTCATATCCATAGTTCTAGTTGAGCATAGGACTCTCCAACTCGCTCCCCCCTTAGGGTACAGCTTCAAGCTAATAAAACTGCTGGACTGTAATTTAGAGTTGGCTGCTCAGTGGCAGAGCACCCCAAAATCCATGCTATCTGTTATCAGACCTTGCCCGTTCAATTTTATGCTGTGGGATTAGGGAAGTAGGGAGCAGTCATAATGTTGATCTTGCTTTTCTCATTTTAAAATTATAAGTGTATCGTAGTCTTTCGTTTGGATGTACCATAATTTATTCCACCAGTCTCTTCAACATGAGCATGTAGATTATCTCCAATAATTTGCAGTTACAAACAATGATGAGATAAATAACCTTGTGCATATGTGCTTTAGTATTTTAGGAGGTTTATTTTCAGGAGAGAATTCTAGCAGTGGGGTTTCTGGATCAAAAAGTAAGTTCATACGATGTTTTGAGGTATTGGCAAATTTCTCTCCAGAAAGGTTTTAACTGTAGGCATTCCTACCAGCAGTATGAAATTTCCTGTTTCCCCACAGCCTTCCTAATAGAACGTGTGTCACTCTTTTTAACTTTAGTCAGCCTGATAGGTAAAAAATAGCATCTCAATCTTGTCTTAATTGTACTACTAAATTATGAATAAGTTTAAATATATTATAATTTTGTAGACCACTCATATTTTTAATAATTGTTCATGTCTTTTTCACATTTTTCTATTGGATTTTTGGTACTTAGTCTTTCCACTTTTAAGAATTCTTTACATATCAGGGATATTAGCCTTCGTCTGTGGTGTATGTTGCAAATATTTTCTTCTGTGTATAACGTGTTTTGACTTTGTTTATGGAAGATTTTGCCATGTGACTTTATTTCAGTCAAATTTATTAATCTTTTCTTTTTTGTTTACTGATTTTGGGTAAGCAATTAGTTTGAAAACATTTCCTTTATGTTACTGAGAAATTCATCCATATTTTTTCTAGTACATATGTGATTCTTTTTTTTTTTTTCACATTTAGGTTTCTAATCCATTTGGAGTTAAAACTTGTGTTTTGTGTAAGGTATGCAACTAATTTTATCTTTTTCCAAATGGCTACCTGGTTGTTCCAGCACCATTTATTAAAAAGTCTATCTTGCCTTGCTTCTCAAATTCTAAGGTGCATCTGAATCCGCTTAGAAACATTGACATTTATAACCTATGAAGCAAGGTGTTAAAATATTAAGAGTATCAGAAGTAACTCTCAATTCTTTATCCTTTACCCAGGACTATAATGTCAACAAATTTTACTTGATTTAAAATTATTCTATCGCAACTTGAATTGGAATAAGAGAGGATGTTAGGGATATGGGTACAAATATGTTTGAATTTTAGTACATTTAAAGAAAATCATTTTATTCTATGCTGGATAAGAAATACATCTTAAAGCAAACTTCTTCAGTAGATTTTCGTGTACCATTATGACTACTACTAATAAAACACATTATTGATTATTATGTTCCATGCACTTTTCAAAGTGTTTTACGTACTTTTACTGATGCAATATTTACAAAAATTATATGAGGTAGGAGTAATGATAATCCCTATATTACAGATAAGGAAACTGAGTCCTAAAAGATTAAGAATCATATTTCTTCAATTCTAAGATGCACATATTTTTACATTTTGAAATCTTCTAAATAAGAATGTTTCTCACAATCAGTGGCTTCTTCCAATAGCTGTAAGCCAGGGTTCAGTCAGGATACTATTACATCTGACATGCTCAAACCTGGTTGTTACACCCGGGGCCATAAATGGACAGCTGCAACCCGCTGGGGTTTCAATCAACAAGCCACATATACTATATTTGGGAAAGAAATATGAGTCTTGGTTGTAATCTTAAGGCTCTCCAAGGTTACTGATTTATGTCAGGTAACCAGATAAGTTTAAGATGGAAATTCTTATGTGAATGACTTACTGAGAGAGCGCCTTCAGGACAAGCCTGTAGGGCTGCAAGAGAGGCAGGGAAGAATACTGGAAGGAGCTAGGCTAACATGTGGTTGCAGGCGAAGTCTAACCATAGCCGTATCTGTGGGGAATGCTGAAGTATAAATTATACCAAGAGGTCATCCTGCCCAGAGTCAAGGGTCTGGGACTGTTACACATGTAGATCCACAAGTCATTGGACGTGGGATTCCCCCAGGACATCTCTGTGCCAGGGGGCTCTGTCAGCTGAGTTAATCCTTTGGAGAAGATTATAGAAGTTTGCTGTGAGCAGCCAACATCTGAGGATGTTGATGGATGATTGTACCTCACGATAAAGGGCATTGAGGTGGGGCACCAACAGCATTTATTATGGTCGCTCTCTCACACGATCAAGAAAGGTTCAAAGTTAAAGCTTGCAATATGGTTGGCAGTGCTAGTGACAATATGCAAGACAACCCCAGAGAGAATAATGGAACACTGTTTAAAGAAATGCTACATCCCCAATGCTCTTCACGGCACAGATGACACTGTTGTGTGGAAAATACACACATCATCTTCTCTAAATCTAAAAGTGATTCCAAAAATTCAGTTTCTGAATAAGAAAACATTACAAATATACCACAAATTTGTTTTGCTTATATTTTCTTTCTCTGTGCATAAGAGTGATATATAATACAAATATAAACAAGACTAAAAGAGGTCTTTAAATAAATTTAGAATAAAAATGCAAAGTAATATGAAAATGTATGTCATGGTTTAATTGACATATCAAATTCCTCCCATTTTGTGTCAAATTCCTCCCATTTTCCTCCCTGACCCTGTATCGCATATAAATTTCTATCAGAAATCTTTGAGGCCACAATCTAAAATCAGTGTTATCTAACCTTCGTTATATATGGGGATTTCCCCCAAGGTCCCAGAACTAGAGAGTGGTGAAATTGGAATTTGAACTTAAACCCTCTGGAGAAAGAGTCCCTGATGATAATATTATACAGTCTCTTGGTTTGTCTCATAAATATATTTTTTTGTTTTGAATTAAAATTACAAAAATAAAATCCAGAGGAATCTTGAAAACCATCTTATTAAACACTCTTGTTTATACAAAGTAAAATTATTGTTACATTTCATAATGTAGAGGAATAACAAAAAGAGGCATTTCATTGTGTAAGCCAGTCCTTAATGAAATAATACGTATATGAAAGCTGGAACTCTTGGCAAAGCATGGGGCAAGCTCTCAGGAACGAGGGGATACAACAGCATCAGAATTAATGCAAAAGTAAATTTCAGGAAATAAGGAAATACACAGACCGCAAATGTGGAAAACCAGTAACAACAGTAACAATTCCTGAAAGTCAAGCCTAATTTCTTTTTTTGGCCTTTACAAAACCATTTAATTATTTCCTGTTATTATACATTACGTATTCTGTGAGAAACTCGGAATAGAACGGTAAGATGACCAGGTAATTATCTTTAGAGTCATAGTAATAAACAAAACCTACTTTATGTGAGGCTAAATAAAAAGGGCAAATCTCAACAATGAAACTATGATGAAACTGATGGAATTATGATATGAGGCCTACGCTGCTGTGCTATGGGGGAAAAGTAGCTCTCCAAAACTCCTTCATTCCCTGACCACATTGATCTGGTTTGGCCTTCAGTTTACCTCCTAGATTCCATGAGCCATTGGACAAGACTTACCTTTAACAAATGATCTTATAGCTTAAAGTTATATGCTTCAGCATGCTCCATGTGTTAGAATATTGCTACTAATTCTCTCAATACACCTGAAAGAGAGATCCAAGTCAACTATATGCAGAGAAGGAGCATCATTGAATGCTTTCTCCCCAAATAAAAATATACCTTGCTCAAAATCTGAGAAGAATCACACAGAAGTGGGGTAGCTCCCTACACTTACTAATAGCCAGTGAGTCCCCGATGCTGAAGGAGTACCTTTCAATCTTGATTATATGTCGCCACCCAAAGAAATTTTCTTTTGGGCCGAATAGGCAATTTCTGCTGCCAGCATGTCTTTTTCACAACCAAGTCCCTTCTCTTAGAAAACTTATAAGTATGTGTACACACACACGTGCACACACACGCAATTCTTAGCTGCCTAACCAAAGTTGTCTCAGCAATTTCTACAAGCCCAAATTCAGTTATCATCATCCGTGTGAGGTGTTATTTTTGCTGCTGGAGTTTTCTGTGATTTTATTCTTCAAATATCGCTGGCAGTGAAAGATGAAGAAATAAGAATCTGTGGAGCAATTACATCTAATCTGATCACAACTGCTCATGTGCACAGTGGTGCTAAACCATCGTTATTTGTTCTATTTTACTCAGCAAGGAGATAAGAAATGAAATTCAAATTGAGGCCTCTTTCTCCTTCAGTTGGATACTAGGGAAGAAAATGACCAAATCACTAAATATTGTAGGATGGGCAGAGTATTTGGTAAATTGTGAACAGAAAGAGGTAGAACCGTGGTAGAAAAATTCTACTGAATGTCAAGTTAGGCCATTTTAAGAGAATAGTCATATTTCAGAAAACTAGGGAATAGTTTAACTATTTTTATGTAATAACTAGGGAAATAGCATAAAAGGTTATTCTTAGAAAAACTCTGAAAAAACTAAAATTTTATTCTATTATTTCTTCATTTCTCTTTTGCAATCCTTCTTCTCCGTGCTCTTGACAATTTCCCTCCTCCCGGCACATACCTCTTGTTGATTACTGTTTCGTTTCCCTAAGCAGGTTTAACTTGGTCTAATTCCTCATGACTCTGGCCTTTCATTTTTGTTTTGTCTTGTTTTTGTTAATATTTATTTAGTACTTACTGTGCATCAGGCACGTAATGAAAACTGTACATGACATATGCCCTACTTTGTAATTGATCTATTATTCATAATGATGAGGGAATGTGACTAGTGTTATTTAACATTATTTAACTTGTTTAAGACCTCAAAACAAGTAAGTGATGGGGCCTCAGATGTAAACCAAGCTCTTTCCAAATTCTGAACTTATATTCTTAACAGCTATACATTCTCCCTCATGTGTACAATGGTGCTAAACCATAATCATTTCTCTCTCTCCCTTTTTATTCTCCTCCCTAGTCGTCTTCCTCATCCTCCTGTCCTCCTTCTCGTCTTCCTCCTTCTTCTTCTTGTGCATCTTCATCCTTTTTCTCCCACCAGATGCTCGATTTCTGTGCTTGCCAACCTAGTATTTTAAAAGATCTGCCTGATAGCCTAAAAGGATTGCATACAGGTTCCAGATTTACATTTCCTCTGTTCACGAGATGAGAAAGATTGAGACTGAAATCGCTTAGTCCCAATTCCAAATTCCTGGGAAAAGTGCCTAATTGGTCAGAGATGGTAAACTCTTTCTGCAGGTGATGTTTTTGTTTTTGTCCTCCAATTCTCCCTTGGTGATTTGAACCTGGTGTGTGACATGTTTCTTTTCCCAGCTTCTCATTCAAGCTATTTTCAATCGCTGAAATTTGCATAGATGTACTGCATTGAAAGCCCTCAACACAAATCTTACGCTTTGTGCCAAAACCCAACATCTGAGGCCAGGCTCTCCTGGTTTATCACCCTCCTCTCTCCCATTCTCATCTCTGCATACCTCTGGAATTACTGCATTTCTTCATAAGTTTCAAAACCAGCAGTGAGCAGAAAACAGTCATGATATATTTCACAAATCCTGCCTACAATTCAGGGTTAACAGACTATAGTCTCGTGCAGATTTACTGACTTTGGAAGTCATATATTGGAAGCTGGGAATACCTGATTCCCGTCATAGGCTTCAGTCTCCTCAACTGAAAATGAAAGAATTCCAAAGTCAAGGTTCTTTTTAGCTTTACTTTCCATATACAATGCATGTGTCACATGTATTCTCCTATGTCATTATCTGCCTCTTTCCTTGACAGTTGGTCTATTTCCACTATTCCAAGCACTCATGGGAGTATCTCAATTTGGGATGAGTAAATTTTCAACAAAATTTTATCAAAAACCTGAGTAAAGAATAAATACTGGGGCTAGCCCCGTGGCGTAGCCGTTAAGTGTGCGCTCCGCTGCTGGCGGCCCAGGTTTGGATCCCGGGCGCACACCGATGCACTGCTTGTCAGGACATGCTGTGGCAGCGTCCCACACAAAGTGGAGGAAGATGGGCACAGATGTTAGCCGAAAGCCGGTCTTCCTCAGCAAAAAGAGGAGGATCGGCATAGATGTTAGCTCAGGGCTGATCTTCCTCACACGCAAAAAAAAGAATACTACAAGACATGTTGACTATGAGGGGTGTGCACTGTAAGGTTGAAAATGAAGATTCAGGATCAAATTCATTTAATAAAATGGATTCATAAAACCTGAACAATTTACATTTTATGTATATACTGGACTGGTATATAACACACAGCAGCCCCCTGGTTCTTACTTTTATTGTCCAAAATACTCTGGATTTCACTCTCAGTTTTATTTCCATCCCTTCCTAGCTCCTGAACAAATAATCACTGGACTAAAGATCTCTCTCATTTCTCAAAGCTAGCCTTCACAGAGAGCATTTACTCTATATGGGAACCAGGCAGAAAATCTTATCTGATCTCCATGAACAGAATTCTTCTGTTGCTGCTTTGAGAACCCTGCAAACCAAGAGACTGTGACTGGCTGCCTCTCTCTTTCTCAATGAAACCATGTTTTAGGACTTTTGCTTTCTCCACTGAAGGAGAAATAACCTCGATTTTCCTTCACTGAAGGTAGTCATCTTTTAGGTTTCTATAACCTCTCACCTAGCTCTGTTCTCTTTATTACTGCCTGCCAAGACCGGAGGTTAGAGATGAAGACAATTATATCACGAGGAGTTTTATTTTTTGCATGAGGTTAAGACAATTTACAGAGAGATCAGTGATATAACTGAGTTCATTTTCGAATAGTAAGTATATTTATGCTATGTTTATGTTAGCCACAGAAATCCCGTCTTCACTATGTGCAAGAGAAGAGCAAGAATTTGACATCTATTTTTTCTGGTCCAGTATGCTCTTTCTGACATTCATGGTAAACAGCACCTAAGGATGCTTTTCAACCATCTTAGCAATTTTAGCACCAAGACTTGTAATCAGTTATTTATCATTCCAAGCTATCACACTTTAACATACCAAACTGGACTGCCAGTCCCCATCAGAGCTTTAGAAAACTATAAATAACAAATATACTGGAGGCAGGGATGGCATAAATTGTCTAAAACAGCAGGATAAATGAAAGTAACAGCATGATCACTCATTTGGATATTTAACCTTATTTTAAATATTAACTATTAACCCCACAGTAACTATTAATCCCCAAAGAAGGAAATGCAGGTGAGAATTCCAAATTATTTCTGCTTCCTACATAATTTATAACTAAAAAATAATATATAATTAAAAATACATATACATAATATATACATAATATATCATTTAAAAATTGTATATAAAACTACTATAACCTTAGTGATATATTTTTTTTCAATCTCCTTTTCCAGAATTCAGCTCAGTCTCCTTGAATCTCTCTTCCCAGATCTGAGGATCTGTATTGTCACTGTTTCATTTTGGTTTGGGATTAATTTGTCCGATAGAGATAAGAGCAAATAAATGAGACAATAAGTATTACTTTGCTCCACATTATGTGTAGCCATCAAAATGATTTGTATCTGAGTTTCAGGGACACAGTGCCTGCTACAGACTGAAGGTTAATAAAAACAAGAGTCCATGCTCCAACCTTCACTCCACTCACCAGGACAAAAAGAATCACGTAACAAGGAACACACATGCAATAGGCCCTACACAAGGCACAGAGAAAGCATAGAGAAGATTTAAGGCTGAGCATGGAATAATCATCAGAAAAAAAAAACAACTCTAGTTAACTGAATCTCACCCTAAACACACGAAAAATCCCAGATGAATTTGAAGGTACTAAAAGTAACCAGAGCAAGAACAAAATTTCAAATCCTGCTAACTCATAGTTTGATTATTCAAATCCTGCACTAAAGGGCTAGCAGAAGGAGCAATATGCCCATTTCCAGGCATAAAAATGATTTATCACAATCTTTACTATCCTGTATAAGATGTCTGATAGTCAACAACAAATTATGAGATATACAAAAATAGAGAAGACAAACTTCAATCCCAAGAGCAAAAGCAATCATCAGAAGCAGATTCAAATACAACACGGAAGTTAGAACTTGCTGACAGAGAATTCAAAATTACTGTGATTAATATGTAAAAGTACTAATGGAAATGCGCAATTTTAGCAGAAAAGGGAGACATATAGGAAGTAAGCAGTGGAAATGCTAGAAGTAAAAAAGAAAAACGATAACAGAGACGAAGTGTGCCTTCAACTGGCTAATTATTAATCTCAACATTACTGAAGAAATAATTGATGAAATTGAAGATAAGTCAATAGAATTTACCAAATGAAAATGCAAAGAGAAAAAAGGGGTTTAAAAATCAAATTTTGAGGAGAATATATTTAGTTTTATACAATGTTTCCCTCTAGTTATGATATGCACAAGGACTCTGTCTGCTACTATTTATGTCTTACCCTGCTAAATTTATTCAATGCTTTTGCAGGAATGGTGGATTGGGTGAATCTGACTGTAGATCTTAAAAAAAAAAATCTGTTTTTCTCCCAGGGCTACCAGTTCATATTCACGTAAAACTAGGTGTATATATTTCACTGAGGTATTGTATTGCCTGCTCTTTATGAACTTATTCTTTCAAAGGGAAAGGGCAAAAGTATTTATAAAAGTTTAGAGAATTATCAGTCTTAATATATTAGAGGGGTTTCTTATAATTTTAGAAATGCAAATTCTAGCTGGTTTCATGACATGCTATATTCTTATTACATCCTTTCTGAAATGAATTTATATCTTTTCTGCCATCTTGCAGAATTTGTATAATTTTTTTTTCTTTTTTCTTTGGTTAAGAAGATTAGCCCTAAGCTAACATCTATTGCCACTCCTCCTCTTTTTTTGCTGAGGAAGACTGGGCCTGGGCTAATATCTGTGCCCATCTTCCTCTACTTTACGTGTGGGACGCCTGCCACAGCGTGGCTTGATAAACAGTGCATAGGTCCATGCCTGGGATCCAAACCCATGAACCGCAGGCCACCGAAGTGGAGCGCTTGAACTTAAGTACTATGTCACCGGGTCGGCCCCCATAATTTTTTATTTTATATTATTTAGATCTAATATTTGAGATGAATACGCATAAACATAGAACACTAATGTGTGTGAAATTAAATAGAAGAGTTTCATTTCCATTTTCTGCCCAGTCATTAAATGACCCCTTTCAGACTTAATGGGCTCTGGGGAAACTGGTATTCTTGTTGTTGGGAAAACATTGATTTAAAAAATGCCCCCATTGATACATTTGGCTCTTCAAACACTAAACAACTTAAATAGTTGGGTACTGGGGTTGCATGAATCTACATGCTATGTTTGCTATGAAGGTATTTGTAATTGTATTATGATTTTCAAAAAATGTTTTAACTTCAGTGTGTGACTGTTGACATATTAGAGAAAAACTGTTATTCTGATAGACATCTTTAGGGTCATAGAAATTGGATGTATTTCAAATGCCATCTTGACTCACAATTCCTCAGGTTAAATTGTTAAGAGTAAATTTACTTATACATAAATGACCCAGGTGAAATATTTTATATCTCATACTCCGTCGAGATAAAACTCAAGTCAAGGACTCAGTAATTACATAAATCTTATTAACTATTATGTGCCTAAAAAGTGATTTAAAAAGGAGCAAGAAAAGAGAAAATGTCATGACTATGCTTTCAGAAGATGGTAGTATTATTTGAAAAATATGATTCTTACATATAGAAAATTATAAAAAAACAAGACAGTATATGCTCACTGGAAAATTTGTTTTGATGAAAATTGCTGTGGGTACTCATAGAAGGGAAAGAAAAATTTAAATGACAAAAAGTTTGTTTGAAGCAAGAATTGATGAACATATTTAAAATAATTGCCTCAGATTTATTCAAAGTATCGAATTTTTTATAATTTTTTGGTGCAATCATAAAATCTACTATCAAAGAGTAAGCATCCTAAATTTCTTTACGAATATAGTTATAATTGCAGGTGTTCAATATTCACCTTTTCCAAATAGCTGTATGACAGTAATTTATGCTTTGGTTTCATATTTAGAGAAAAGATACTTATCTTCAAGAATAGATATTTCCATAACTTCTATGTTTCCAGGATTGTCCCAGCCAAATAGTCTATAAAATATTCATAATTTGAACTGATCTATTTTACTGAAGGTTGGGGTCATTTCTGCTTATTTTATTCTATTTCACCATTAAGATACATTAAAGAACTGGTAGGAACACAGAGGTGGCCTCTGGATTGACAGTTGTGATATTTATGAGGTTTAGTCCTGTTCCAGTTTCATTTTTGAAACGTAAGGAGAAAGTAAAAGAAAAGCAATTTGATGGTTAATCCAACCAGGTTAAAACTACAAGACACTGGTCAGAGATAACGGAGAATACAGGAGAGTGTGATTTAACTGCACGGAGGGTGCAAGTCAGCCTTCATTTAAGGTACAAATCCTATCCTTAACCATCTACCCTCCTGATTTTTGTATTTAGCACAGAACCCACACCATTCCCTTCACACTTAAAAATAAAAAAAATAAAAAGTTAAGCTCAGTAAATGCTCACTGGGGATGTTATATTGCCAAAATTGTTTTTGTTAAACAAGGTAGGTAGAAACATTTATCCACTCATCAAGTTCCAGGATAGAGGCTACAGAGGGCCAAAAACCATCACGTCAATAGTCAGAAAGTAAGACCACGTAGTTGCAGAAACTGAAACACTAGGACAGGTGTGAATATAAAGGAAACTGAGGTTTTGGATCCCCTCAGCCTGCATTTATTTTAAATTCTTTCTCTAGATTCTGTATGCACTGCTTTGAGGTACCCCTGATTCTTTTCATGGTTTAGATTTGCACTGTCCAATATGGTAGATATTAGGTACAGGTAGCTACTGAGCACTGAAAATGTGGCTAGTACAACTGAGAAAGAATATTTAATTTTATTTAATTTTAATAAATTTAAATTAAATAAAAAATGAATACACAGTTCAATCATTGAAAAACTCATAAGTATATTTAGAATAATGGGTATGTGAATCTACCTTTGAGACCCAAATAAAATCAAGCATTTACAGACAAAATTTAATGTTCAAATTGAGATGTACTGTGAGTGTAAAATATACACAAGATTTTTTTTTTCTGGGGAAGATTCACCCTGAGCTAACATCTATGCCAATCTTCCTCTATTTTGTATGCGGGTCGCCGCCACAGCATGGCCACTGACAAGTGGTGTAGGTCCATGCCTGGGAACCAAACCTGAGCCACTGGAGCAGAGTGCTCTGAACTTAACCACTAGGCCACAGGGCCAGCCCCAAGATTTAAAAAAAATAGTATGAGAAAAAAAGGTAAAGTATCTTGTTAATAATGCTTTATGTTGATTACATGCTAAAATTACAATATTTTGGACATATTGCAGAAAATTTGTATTTTTATCCTGATGGTTATGGGGAACTGGCCTTATTCTAAGAGCCATGGAAGCTTACTGAAATGTGATGATAGAAATGATACCTTAGGATTTCTTTTTGCTCTGCCAACAGACTCCAGGCATATCTATCTACTGAAACTATCAGAAAAATCACATCTTTGGTGAGTACCTTTACGCGTTCTTGGCAGAATGCACATTTAGAAATCAGTACAAAATGCTTTCATTCTCCTGAGGTAAACACATCTCCCTGAGTAATCATTATTTATTATTAGAATTTACAATAATGACAGCAACTAAAAGCTGAAATCCATTTAGGCAATTAGACATAATATTAAGGCAATATTCTGAAATAGAGTTTCCCTTCTGATGCCACTCCAAGTGCTCTTAAAAATAAGAATATTGCAATGATGGTAATTATAAAAGGCTTCATATTATACCCTTTTAAATAATCTATAGAGAGTTTCAGTGTCATTAGCATTCCTGGATGTTTAGTTGCCAAATCAACAATATGTATCCCAACTGGAAATCATGCCTACCATCATCTGTGCCCCCAGCTCTATCTTTCTACATAATATATTAGTCACTGGAGGCTCATGAATTGACGTTTTGAAGACAGAGGTTGGAAAGCATTTTCAGTAATGCAAAATCACTAACTGAGTTCATGTAATATTTTTCTTCTCAGGATTTAGGAGACTGAAAATTGAAAATAAGATATAAAAACTCTTCATCTATAATAATAAATATTTATATTAATAATTAATGCCACTCTGATACATGTCAATTGGCAAAACTGGGTGGGATTTGGTTTTTAAACAATACTTTACAACTTCCACATTAGTGTTTAATCAAGTTTAATGATATTCAGAGGATACAGGAACTTAAAATGGAGAGAATCTCTATTTTGGGTACTTGTATCACCTTTGGCAATAATAACAGATGTCCTTAATTCCTGGATTCAGGCATCTGAAACAACCTTTTAATTTGATCAAAAACTGATCATTGATAATGTAAGAAGACATGTATTCTTCCACCCCACCCTAACTTCACTGCCAACTCAGAAATTTCTAGGGACTAATTCACTAACAAAATTCAACTCTTGTGATTACAGTGGTAGCGGCTCTGGTCTTGAAGAAAGAGTGGTTAGGGAAGGAGGGACATCAAGATTAAAATAATAAAAATGGACTGATTTTTATATATAATCATGTTAATCATCATTATATATATTATTATAAGGAATCTGGGGTAAGTTTACGTATGCCTCAAGACAAACCTTGCAAAATATGTCAAAATTAAAATATACTTTTGGCAGGGCTGGCCCTGAGTTTGGATCCCTGGCATGGACGTACACTACCTACATGCAGCGTATGCATGTGGTACGCCATGACCCAGTGTGGCGTACGCTACCCACATACAGAGTAGAGGAGGGATGTTAGCTCAAGGCTGATCGTCCTCAAGCAAAAAATGAGGAAGATTGGCAACAGATGTTAGCTCAGGACTAATCTTCCTCAGGAAAAAAAATAAAAGTAAAAAATATACTTTTGGCTATTTTATACTTTTCTAGATCCAAATATAACCAATTCCAAATTAACAAGGGGATATTTATTTTTTAAAACCTTTTTAGTAATATTTATGTTTTCTGGAAGACATTATTATTATATATAATTAGTCATCATATTTGTAAAGTTAGGTAATAAAACTATTTGATGCTGAGTTTTAGACATCAAAACTATTTCCTCTGAGTATCCAAAATGAATAATATTCACTTACACATATTTTAAAGTTGGGCTGTCATTTCTCTCTTTATAATTTAATTTCTTTTATTTTATATCATTTATTTTTTAGGAAGAAACATTCATTTCAATCATGAAGACACCTGAAAGCTACAGGAAACTTTTTAACTCTATTACAGTCCTAATTGCTATCAACTGTTTGATATTTTTTACTTTGATTTCCTGTTTATTTCTAATGAAATTAATTGAAAGCCTGGTTCATTTTGAAGTTTGGTTTCAGGAGCAGCTTTCACATTTAAGCTTCTCAGAATTCAGATGTCATTTTTTTTATGGATACTAGTCTTGGTAAGACAATATTAGGGATTTGTGAGGAAAGTTGTGACTTTGTCTTTATTTGTTCTTAAATTGAAGTCTATTGAAACCTACATAATATTTTCTTCATGGAAATGATCGGTCAGCCAGGGCTAAATGAAAAAAAAATCTTGCAGAAAACCTGAAAACAAAATTATCACGAATTGTCGATCTATAATTTGTTCTTCCCAGGCTCTCACAGAAGCATGTACATTTGGCAGCAAACCTAGATAAAAAATTCTGTTCTTACAATGAACCCTTCAAATGCTTCATCCCTGGTTTCTGCTTTTGAACTTTATACTGTCAATGTTAGACTCTTCTATTTCTTTGAGTTATTTTATAGTTACTCATATAATCACATGAGTCATTATATCTATCCATTTCCTACAATATTGTGTTTATATATGGAAAGCACACGGACACTTTTTTCATACTATGTTGGAGCACTGGTTACTTCTTTTTGTTTTTTTGCAGAGAAAGATTCACTGTGAGCTAACATCTGTTGCCAATTTTCTTTTTTTTTCCTCCCCAAAGTCCAAGTGCATGATTATATGTCCTAGTTGTAAGTCCTTCTAGTTCTTCTATGTGAACCGCTGCCACAACATGGCAACTGACAGACAGGTGGGGTGGTTCCACAACTGGAAAATGAACCTGGGCTGCTGAAGTGGTGAGAGCGCCAATCTTTAACCGCTAGGCCATCTGGGCTGGTTGCTTCTTTAATGAGGATTGTATCTAACTAGTCCATATATGGAGTAACACTAACTGCAAATGTGTTAATTTCCTGCATCTTTTTGAGAGCAGTAGAATGCCCTTAAATACATTTGTTGCTGTTGTTGTTAAATAAGTGAATTTTTTCATTAAAAAACATATTAAGGATGATTTTTACACTCTTTCCCTCAACCAGCATTGACTAAGATAGAATACCTCAAAATGATAATTTTTTTTTTTAATAAAGCTTGATATAAAAGGAGGAAATGAATGTTTGGCTCTTGGGTCTGATTTCAAAAGAGCTCTTGATTGATAATTCAGTTGAAACATATTTATTTCTCATGGTAAAAATATACCCTCTAAAAATATGTCATCTTTTCCCTTGGCATTCTCCTTCCTGAACTCTGTGCTCTAAATCACCAGACTGAATTCAGTAGGCTCCCATTTTTTTCCATGCTTTTTTCCCCCAAGATGAAATTCATGTTAATTTAAAGCATCCTTTGTACTCAGTTTTGAATATTTAACCTCAGTTTTCATTATTGTGATAAAGTAGCTGATGCTTACTTTGAGGTGACTTTGGGTTTTTGGGATTTCCCCCCCAGTTTTATTGAGAATTAATTAGCAAACATCGCTGTATAAGTTTAAGGTACACAGAATAATGGTTTGATTTACATATATTGTGAAATAATTACCACAATAGGTTCAGCTAACATCATATAGATACGATAAAAAGAAAGAAAAAAAGGAAAAGAAAATTTTCCTTTGTGATGAGAACTCTTAGGATCTACTCTCTTAACAACTTTCCTATATATCATACGGCAGCATGAACTACAGTCATCATGTTGTACATTACATCCCTGGTACTTATTTACCTTATAACTGGAAGTGTGCACCTTTTGACCACCTTCCACCAATTCCTCCTCCCCAACCCTCTGCCTCTGATAACTACAAAT
Source organism: Diceros bicornis minor (assembly GCF_020826845.1). Lineage (NCBI taxonomy): Eukaryota > Metazoa > Chordata > Mammalia > Perissodactyla > Rhinocerotidae > Diceros > Diceros bicornis. The sequence continues at coordinate 50,685,009 of NC_080745.1, read as the reverse complement.
CTTATTTCTTTTTCTATCAGTTTGGTTTTTCTTTTAGTTTTTTTAGATTCCATACATAAGTGAGATCATACAGTATTTGTCTTTCTCTGTCTGACTTCTTTCACTTAGCATAATACTTCAGGGTCCATTCATGTTGTCACAAATGGTAGGATTTTCTAGTCTTTTTTATGGTTTCTTTATCCATTCATCCATTGATGGACACTTATGTTGTTACATAAGTGTCTTGGCTATTGCATATAATGGTACTATGAATACGAGGGTGCAGATATTTTTTTGAGTTAGTGTTTTTGTTTTCTTTGGATTTATTCCCAGAATTGGAATTGTTGGGTCATATGGTAGTTCTATTTTTAATTTTTTGAGGATCCTCCATACTGTTTTCTATAGTGGCTGTGCTTAAATACATTTTGAACATTGTATTTCCCTTCATGGAATGATTCTTCAAAATCCATTTGAAATTCATGAACCAATATTCTAAAATATGAGTGAAACAAATGGACCACATAAAAATAAATAATATGATTATAACTCTAACAAATCAAACAATCCTTAGTTTGTACTTTGAAAAATTTAAAACAAATATATTCTTATCTTTTTTTAATTTAAATAATAGTTCAAAGTTATAGTTTTCCACAAATTAATGAAATAGAATTTGATTCATATAAGTGTGAATTGGTCAGGTTGCAATAGTTATCTTCGCTAATTTTAAAATAAGTAACCTATTATTTATAATATTATCATTATTTTCATTTACAGGAATTGGCATGATAATTATTACTTTATACAAAAATTCATTTTAGGTCAAGATATGTACTAATATCAATAATTTGAGCAAGCAACTTAAAAAAAATGATGTGACAATGTGGTAGGCAGAATTCTAAGATGGCCTCCAAGATTTCTGCCCGCAGGAGTATAATCTCCACATCTTGAGTGTGGGCAGAACTTGGGCCTTGTTTCTAAACAATAGAATATGGCAAAAGGAAGAGATTTTTGCAGATGTTATTAAGATCCTTAGTCATTTGATTTTGAGTCAAGTAAAAAGGAAACTATCTTGCGTGGGACTGACCTAATCAGTGAGAGCCCTAAATACGGGGGTCTTTACCTTCCAAGAGGTGACACAAAAAGCAGCAAAGATTCTCTCACTCCACTGCTGGCTTTGAAGAAGCAAGATGCCATGAATGCTACAGCTGCAACACAATGAATTCTGCCAACAATCTGTGGAAGTTTGGAAATGGATCCTTTCCTAGTTGAGTATCCAAATTGAGAATACAGCGCAGCTGATATCTTGATTTCAGCCTTGTAAGACCCTGAGCAGAGGACTCAGAAATGTTTATTTAATTATATTAAGAAGTCTTTAGGGCAAATGACATGCCTGCTACCAGGAAGGGACATTTAATCATATTCAGCAGTCATTTTTTTATCACTCCCAAGCTATGTTATATCATACACATTATTTCACCTCTCTACCTAAGTTATATTAGTTGTAAAATTTGAAAATAATAATACTTGTGTCATATGTTAAGGGACAGATTTGTTGTTTAAAATCTGGTAGTGGACATGCAAGATATTTTCCCCATGACATCATGATTAACAAGAGGACTTTTCCCTTTGTATTTAAGACAAACATATTATCTGGAAATGCAGTGACCCTAAGCTCATGGTTCTTTAACTTTGGTCTGCATAAGAAATACTTGATGATACTTGTTAAAAATGATGTTCCAGAGATTTCTGGCATCCACTTACAATGTAGGAAGTTGAAAAAATATGGCTACTACACTTATAAATGCCAACAACAATCTGCAAATTAACAACTTTTCTTGAACCTATAAGAAAGCTGATGTCGCAGACAACCAATTAACCTGAAATCTAGGAAAGAATGGATGCTGCCAATGAGAGGAGGGATGTGGGCACTGGGGGTAGGCACTGTCTGATAAAAGGAAGAAAAAACTAGCTGAAATGTTAACAAATTGCTGAAGGCTAAGTTAGGATTCTTGAAAGAATATAGAACCCCTGGGGGCTATAGACAAAATGATATTTCATACCCACTCATCCATAGATATCACTATGTGCTTAAGAAAGATTAAAAGCAGATGATAGTCTTGAGTAGAGGTTTCTCAAGTTCAGGCATGAAAACTTGGGAAGCAGCAGTCTGTAGGAAAGGCTCATGGTCCATGTGGATCAATCTCACCTTCCTATCCTATGGAATAAAAACCTTAAACTACTGGGAGAAGGGCAATACACTTTTTTTAAAATAAGTCATTGGTGAAACTCACTAAAACTGGGATAAGGAATATTAAAAAAAAATACTCTACCACGTGGAAAGGGTCAGAAATACACACTGGATCCAGACTGACAACTGAAGCAAGACAGGTTCACAGAAAAGGCCTCATCCCCAAGACCCAGGTGCACCGTGCTTGTCTAAGACAAAGGCTGAAGGTGAACAACAGAAAATGCCCCAGCCCTCATGACCATGCTTACAGGTGTTAATTAATTAACAAGCAACAGCTGTCTACTGTGGGAAGGGGACAAAAACATGCAGAGAAACCCTTCTCTGAGCAAGTCCTAAGGCTAAGGGAACAGACGTTAAGACAAACTCTCTCGCAAACCGGTCCTCAACTTAAATCCAAGATACGTTCGAGAAATGAGAAGCCAGTGGTACACTGAGAGTAACTACAGAACAACAAAACTGAAAATCAGCTCAACTCTTTACAAGACTGGCTCAGCATTACACACTAGAGCCCTAACAGAAGCAAATATATGCTCATTTTCAGACATAAAAATATATATCTCAATAATTACTCTACAACATATGTTCAAAAAAGCCTCATGAAGCATATAAAGAAGAAAGGAAAAGTAACAATCTTTTAAGGAACAAATTAATCAAGAGAACCAGATGCAGATGTGGCAAAGATGTTAGAATTATCATGCAGGCAACTTAAAATAATACTAATTAATATATTAAAACTGTAGTGGAAAAGCAGAGTTCCCCCACAAGCCTTCCTGTCTCCAGTTTGGTTGAAGTTTCTTTTATTAATTTCCATGTACGAAAGTGGAACCATTTACCACTGGATAAATTACCAGAAGAAATATTTCTTTAACAGTCCTCATCAGTGGAAGGATGAAATCAGCGGTTTTTGAATTGGAGGCCTTCTTTTAAAGAGTACAACGAAGAATAATTATATCCACGTAAAAGATAGTTCTCTCTATTAACAATAAAGATGCAGGGAAGAAAAACAAAATACACCTGAAATGGCCACTGAAACAAGCAAAAATTGATCAATGTACTGCTTTATATGCTAAAAGGACACCACTCTTGGATAAAGGCCTCGCAGGTTTCTTTTCCTAATATGATTTTCTGTTCACAATTTACTCGTTTTAAAACTGTTAGACTTTTAAAACATCAACTTTGTATTGCTCATCATCTGATATTTTCATATGCCACTAAAATATGTAATAGTATTATTTTCAGATAATTCTTTTTTTTTTTTTTTTTTTTTTTTTTGTGAGGAGGACCAGCCCTGAGCTAACATCCAATGCCAATCCTTCTCTTTTTTGCTGAGGAAGACTGGCCCTGGGCTAACATCCATGCCCATCTTCCTCTACTTTATATGGGACGCCGCCACAGCATGGCTTAACAAGCGGTGCATCGGTGCGCACCCGGGATCCGAACCGGCGAACCCCGGGCCGCCGCAGCGGAACGTGCGCACTTAACCACTTGCGCCACCGGGCCGGCCCCTATTTTCAGATAATTCTTCATTTCACATTTTAATAAATATGATGTTTTTAATTTATGTCACTTCTGCTCTTGAATGTCAGTAAAAATTGCAAATTAGAAAAGTTTGTTCATTATATCTAATGCACTATTTAAAGAGTGACTCAAGGTGTGAAAAAGTATTTTAAAAACAGGTAAAAATATAGACATATTTTCAACAGTATTTCATAAAAACGAAGCTGTCTTATGTGAATAAAAAGGCAAAGAACACATGGCTAAGGGGCTCATAATACTACCATTTATGAATCGGCATGATGTGGGGCAAACACAAGTGATCTGTATGATGAATCATGAGCTATACTCTTGGATCTATCATTAATCACCAAGAATAAGTCAAGCTACTCCATTTCTTCTTAACTACTTTTTCCACTTGTTAAAAGAGTAACTTGGCTAGATTTACAAAGTCTATTCCACCAAAAGTCAGAATTCCAAGAACTATTAACAGGTGGGGTGCAGTGAAAAAGGCAGTTAGTATTTAAAATACCAGTTTGGAAAACCCTGGATTAAGCAAAGTTGAGTCTTTTTACTGCAGGAATTCTCAGTATCTTTCATATGATCAAGAGTTTGATGGATGTCTCAGAGGGAGATGTTTTAGGTAGAGCTCTACACCTTACTTAACAAAGAAATTAAACTTTTTTCAAGTAGCATTTTATTAAAAACCAAAATATAATTTCAGTAATGCCAAACTAGCTGACCTCTGAATTTTCATCCGTTCTTTACATCTGCTGCTGGAAATAATTAAAATGAAAGAAAATGGATGTTGGAAGTAAAAAGGGAGCTGAGGCGAATGGCATAGTGAGAGTAGTCATTTATAATAAACTAAGTTGCCCCTCTGGTATCATATTTGACTTGTATATTCGTGAGTTAGGGACAGAGCTGATAATGAAAGGAGCACATCAAGAAAACTCAGGTATCCGAAATCCTCAGAAATCAGAGGTCAAGTTAAAGTCTTATGTTAAAGATAGATGAAGATTCAGGACAGCAGGAATACATATCAAAACCTGAAAATAAAGAAATACTGAAGTATAAATCTAAAAAACCATGTACAGGACTTATGTGCTGAAAACTACACAATACTAATGAACATAATCAAAGATGATTAAATAAATGAAGAAACATACCGTGTTCATGGATTGGAAAACTAAATACTAAGGATGTCAATTCTCCCCAGATTGATAGAACAGGTTTATTCCCTGTCACAATCCCAGCAGGATGTGCAATTACACTAGCACCATTTATTGAAAAGACTTTTTCCTCCATTGAATTGCTTTTGCACCTTTGTAAAAAATCGTTTATAGTTGTGTGATTTTATTTAGAGTTTCTCTGTTTTGTTCCCTTCATCCACATATCTATTCCTCTGCTAACAGCAGCACACAGTATTGATTACTATAGCTATAAATTGTGCAAAAAGAATAAATTTTAACCTTAGTCTCTCACACTTTATATCAAAACTAACTCAAATGATTGACAGACAAATATAAAATGCAAAACTACGTAATTTTTAGAAAAAGTTTAGAGAAAATCTTTGGAACTATGGTTTGGCATATAATTCTTAGAATTGAAACCCAGAGCATGATCCATAAAAGGAAAAAATGATATATTAGACTTCATCAAAATTTAAAAGTTTTACCCTTCATAAGATCTGTTAAGAAGATTAAAAGACAGGCTACAGAATGAGTGAAAATATTTGTGAACAACATAGACAATATGTACTAGTATGTAGAATATGTAAAGAATTCTCAAAACTCAACAGTAACAAAACAAATAATTCAACTAGAAAGTAGATAAGAGACATGACGAGACATTTCACCCGAGAGGATATACAAAATGCAAATAAACACATTAAAAGATATTTAACATCATTAACCATTAGGAAATCACAAATTAAAATCATAATGAGATATCTCTACACACTGATCAGTATGTCTAAAATAAAATGTAGTGACAACACCAAATGCTTGCAAGGATGTGGAGAAACTGGATCATTCGTGCATTGCTGGTAGGAATGTACAATGATATAGTCACGAAATGTTTGGCTGTTTCTTACAAAAGTAAATATGCACCTGTCATATGACCCAGCAATTGCACTTTGGGACATTTATTGCAGAGAAACTAAGACTCATGTTCGCACAAAAATCTGTCTATGAATGTTTACAGCAGTTTATTTATAACAGCAAAGAATCAACCCAGATGTCTTTCAGTGGGTGAATGGTTAAACAATCGAATGAATGGTACATCCGTACTGTGGAATACTACTCAGCAACAAAATTGATTGCTGCAATAAGATTGCTACACACAACAACTTAGATAAATATTCAGAGAATTAGTCTAAGTGAAAAAAATCAATCTCAAAAGGTTCCTATGGTATGATTCCGTTTATATAACATTCCTGAAAAGTCAAAATCATAACAATGGGAAATAGATTAGTGGTTGTTAGGAGCTAAGGAGGATGAAGTTGGAAAGAAAGTGGATGTGGCTACAAAAGAGAAATATTAAGGATTCTGTGATGATGGAAACATTCTGTTTCTTAACTGTATAGATTTCAATATCCTGGTTGTGATATTATACTAGAGTTATTAAAGGTATTACCTTGTGGGAAAACTAGGTAAAAGCTGCATAGAATCTCTCTGTACTATTTCTTACAATTGCTTATGAATCTACAATTATCTCAAGAAGTAAAGCTTAATTAAACATTAAAATATACATATCCAACACAAGGAGATATACTATGCATCATTTCTCACATTTATTTAAATATCGAACACTCTTTTTAGTAGAACATCTCAAGAACTAGTTCTCAACAGAATCCCACACATTGTGCAAATCGTTCTTTTAAGTAGTAAATTAAGACAGATGTGGAACCTACTTTCCCGCCATAAAATGGTATCCTGCTTGCTCATAGATCCCACCCAAAAGTGAGTCCAGGACTAACACAGATGACGATGAGACAACTAGAAAACACTTTCTTTGAGTGAAACAAATGACATTTACCATTACTGCATTAGAACCCTCTTTCTTGACCAAGTTATTATACAACTCACTCATCCTTTAACAGGCAACCTGGGATGAGAACAGCTTCCTCCTCTAAGGGCAGAGTTCACCCTGGGGGAAACAGAGCTTTCTTTTGACAGCTCAATCCTACAAGGAGAATGAAGATGCTGCCTATGCATATCCAAATTCTTATGTTAAAACCCATCATTCCCCAAAACCCCTGGTGAACACGATGGTTGAGTGCATTAGCAACAAAATGTTAATGTTAATGTTACGTTAATGAAATTTGTTGAGGCTGTGGTTCTTAACAAACAACATCAGAAAAATATAATACAAAGGATACATTCCTTGAAGGTCTTTACACCTCCTAACCCCTTGTACAATATAAAGCGGTATTTATATATGTTAACTAGACCCTTATGAAATGAACTGTAGCAGGAGAAATGAATCATAAAGTTTTTAAATTTTAGTGTTGAAGATGAAGTAAATTGTCTGAAGTCACAGATAACGCATGGAGAGAACTGGGATGGAAAATCAGATCTCTAACAAGAATCCTGTTCTCCTCCCACTATAAAGTTGAGATCACAGTTATGCGCAATTTGAGTGTAATTAATAGTGTCAAAAATAAAAGGCATTATTTCACCATTTTCTTGTTCTGATATTATATTTTAACCTCAGAATAAAATGATTAGCAGTGTGTCTAGTGCAATGTTCAAATAAAAGCTATGAACTTGGAAATATATTTGTAGACTATATTTAAAATATGCAAACATTTAAAATCTTGATATCTCAAAGAAGTTTTGAAAGCAATATGGAAAAGTGCACACTAAAAAGAAATGACTAAGGACAAACAGGTCATCTATCAAAGTAGCACAAATTATCTATAAAGTCAAAATACATTGTCTTCACTAAAAATTGCAAAGTAATATAAATTAAAAACAACAATTAGGTGTCATTTTCCCGCAGATATTGGTAAATAACTTTAATAATTGTTCTGTAATTGCATGAGGGAAGTGACATTCTCTCATACACCATTGAAGGAAGGACAGTCTACAGTAGGACAATTTGACAATGTGTAACAACCTTTAAATGTATATGTTCTAAAGTTTCAAAAGGCATAAATAAAAATATGTTTTGTCAGTATTTTTGAAAATACTAAAGCATTATACAGAATCAATTAAAATGTGATAAAATAATGGCTAATATTTATTGAGTGCATGTTTTATCTATTTTTCCTCATAATAATTCTATGAAGTAGATGTTATCATGCCCATTTTACAGAGGAAGAACCAGTGCTTAGAGAGAATAAGCAATTTGCCCAGGTTATATAGCCAAAGGCTTGACTCAAAGTGTAATTACTACCTCAAACTGCCTCAACAAAATACAAAACAAACATGCCAGCAATATTAAGTGAAAAAGTGCCATCAAATGTTATGTGTAGCATAATCCTATTATAAACATAATATTCTTTCTGGTTACCTACCAATCTATCAATCTACCTATGTACCTACATATCCATTCTTCTATCCATCTGGAAATACTTCAAAATATTAAGCATTCCCGCTCTTCCCCAAGTGCTGAGATTTGTGATAATTGTCACTTCCTTCTTTGTGTATTTATTTATGGTCTGGGTTCTTAAGAAGATTCAATTCAATTAAATAAGACAAAAAGACTATTCCTGTTTGTAGAAAAGTGAAAAGATAGATTATTTTATAGAAAATAAATTGTTCAGAGAATGGAAGATAAATTTACTGGTTACAGGTAAACATTAAATAGGAAAAATAGATAAATATATACACAAAAATAACTGTGTTTTTTATTAAACCAAAAACATTTTAATGCTGCAAATAATGATGTTAGATATTATGTAATACAAATCATATGGAGAATAGATAACAGATTGATACATGATAAAAGTGAAGACACTTTGATTTTTCCTCTTTGCATATATCACTTGCCTGGGAAAATTTCGTTATTACATTTATGAGAGAAATATTTTATGGATGAAAGTTTTGTGCTTTGCCTTTTGAGCAGTGTTTCCTCAAAATGTATTTGCTTTGAAGTTTAAGTGAATATCTAAGTTTAAAATAGTATTGACATTTAGAATATGTTTCTATACAAAAATGAGCTAACTCTCTGTTCTCTTAAAAATCGAAGTTTATTTTCTGTTTTCTCAGATTTCACCTCATGTATACTTTTACATTTCACACCCAGAATTAAAATATGTTAATTATTCTTCATTCACATTAGAGTGTGTCAAAGAGGTAGGCTCTAGCCAGAATTTAATGTTGACATGCCTGCTATCCAGGCTGGGGAGTGGAGGGAATAAAAAGCCAAGTCTACAAAGAAGAAGAAAGAAAGAAAAAAGAAAAAAATCTAAGAAAAAGTAAACCATATGGAAGAAAGTCTAGAATATATGTTGTCCATTTACTTCTTATGCATTCTCAATTGACTCATTTATCAAACTAAATCACTAGAAAATTCTACAACTAGACTGTTTAGCCTGACCTTTTTATTTTCAACGGGATCAAAATTTCTAGTTAAGCACTCGGCTCTTATAAACATTTGCTATATGGAAACAAATACATGAAAATTTATCTTTATCTTTTGTAAAAGCATTAAGGAGCATTTTGTCTACTCTATTCTTCTGGGATTCTTGTTTTTGGGGTATTTGTGTACCAATGAACTGTTGTCATGAAAATATGGGATAACACACATCCACCAAAACTCAATGACTTCAAAAATACCAATTTATTATCATGCTCATGGGTCTGAGAATTTACTGAGCCCTCTTTGTTCTACATTTCCCATTCTTGTGAGACCATTAGGCTCGTGAGAAAGAAGGACAAGCAGAAACACATAGTGCCTCTTCAGGCCCAGGTTCAGAAATGGCACAAAGATGCCGTTTTTAAAGCAAGCCAAGTATGGCCAACCCGAAAGTCAATGAATTAGGAATATACTCTGCCTACAGTGGAAGGAACCACAAAGTCACCTGGCTACAGGAAAGGATGAAGAATTGGGAACAATAATGTAATACACTACACCATGTATTATGAATCATTTTTGGAATTTTGTGTCATGAATATGTTGGCTTCTCTTGAAAAGGATTAAGATAATCCATTATCTTATCTCTGATTTGTGATTTCAACCATGGCTTCTCTCGGTTTATTTTTTTTACTAGATTTTAAGAATGATGCATTATATTCAATTTTTCCTTTTATTGTCGCTTCTTTAAAACTTATAAGTCAATTTAATACTCAGAAACAACCAATAGTCTTGTCTAAAAATTTGCCATAATATCATTTCTTTTCAATTTCCATTTTGATAACCAATTAGTGGTTCAGATAGTCCTTTACTAGTAGTTTCTGAGTCATTTAATGAAATTATTTGAGTTTACCTGAATCTCTATCTGGGGTCAGTGGAAGTCTCTGTTTCACACTGTCCTCCCTCAGGGATCCAGAGTCTCCAACATCTGAACCTTCTACCACTTTCCCTGACAGAGGAAAGAAATATATAGCAAGTAACACACTAGCTCCTAAAGCCTTCTGTGAAACATGCTACCCTCCATGTGCCTGTGAGGAGAAGAATCCAAAATGTTGGTGAACAGCTTAAGTCACTAACAAAAATTACAATGACTATTATAAATGAAAAGATGAAAGTAAACAGTACCTAGAAGTAACATGAATATTATAGGGATGATTGTAGAGTTCTTGTGGTCTTTGATAGCTCAGGAAAAGTCTAGAGATGTTGAAGAACATTCAAACTAATTAACTCAAGTTGCATATTACATCTTTTAAGTGCAACCTATAAAAATATCTATCCAATGTCTCAATTCTAAAATAATATAAGAAAAAAATGGGGACTGAAAAGCTTAATCAATCCATTTGAAAACAGAAAAAGAGAAAAAAACAAAAATATAGGGAACAAGAAACATATACAACAGGGTAGAAATAAGTTCAGGTATTGTGGCCAGAAAAGTAAATAATTTAACCTCCTCAGATAAAAATAAAGATATTCTCAGATTGAATTTGAAAAGCTATGTCATTATCAAGAAATATATAAATAAAACATGACAAGTCAGAAAAGTTGAATGTAAAGAATAAGACAAACAATTTAAGCAGCTAATACTTTTGAACATTTAACATGTATCAGATAACTTAGACATTGCTTTATATTTGTAAGCTATCACAAATCTATCTTGAAAGAAATTTGTTTGCTTCAGTACTGTTATATAACTTATGTATTGATCTCACATAAGTCTTACAACAATCTTGAAAGGAGATATTCTATAATAGGAGAAATTTGGCTTGGAGATGTCAAGTAATTTGGCCTAGAACTTACAATAATTGTGAAACAAAATTAGTTTTCAGATTTAGTTTGTCTTTGTCTTTTGGTTTGTCTTTCTCTTTTTCTTTCTTGATTCCTAAGTCCATTAATGCCCTGTGCCTGCTATTCATGTATGGAATATTAGAGGCTCATAAATGTGAAGCCAAATAGAAGTCTCAACCAACTTCTCAGAATGTTATGAGAATGGAGAAGAGACAACAATTTAATATGTGTTTCAGACACCTGAGATAGAAGAGTTTAAATGGTTGCTACAGAAAATAAGCAAGCAGGGGATTTTCTGGTCCCTTTAAAATAGTACAGAAAAGGGACAAAGTATTTCAGATATTGGGCAACTAATGTAAATGAAAAATCAACTTCATAACATAAAAAATTGCACGGGGTTGTTGTGAGGATTAAATAACAAACACATGAAAAGCACCTGGATGAAAAATGCTCAATGACTGTCAGTTGTTGTTATTATCATCATTATTATCATATCCCATGGATTCAAAAATTATGAAGGAGGGGTCTTAAAATCAATGCAATAAGAAAGCATTATATAGGGCCTTCAAGGAGATGAGGTTAAATGAAGTCATAAAGGTGGGGCCCTAATTCAATAGGACTAGTGTCCTTTTAAGAAGAGGAAGAGACAGCAGGAGTGCACACGCACAGATGAAAGGCCACGTGAGGACACAGCAGCGTGGCCATCTGCAAGCCAAGAAGAGAGGCCTCTCCAGAAACCAAACCCTACCAGTACCTGGATCTTGCACTTCCAGCCTACAAAACTGTGAGAAAATCAATATCTGTTGTTTAAATCAAAAAAAAAAAAAAGAAGAAAAGAAAGACTTATATATTACTGTACTATTTAGGGTTCTTCAGAGAAACAGAACCAATTGGATGTAGGATATAGATCCTAATGAGAGAGAGAGGGAGAGAGAGCAAAAAAGAGAGAGTGATTGATTTTAAGCCGCTGGCTTCCACGAATGTAGGGGCTGGCAAGTCCCAAACCTGCAGGTCTATGCCCTCTCCCAGCAGTTTCCCAGCAGGGTTGAGCCCAGTTGCTCACTGTAGTAATTGCTTTTCAGTCCACTCTTTGAAGGTTATTTTTAAATTATTCTCTCCTCCACTAAGGCTTCGTGGAATTACTCTCAAATTAATTACTTTCACTGAAATCTTAGTCTCAGCGGATCTAAAATGATGATGTTCATGAAATACTGTGAGATGGCATTTTCTCATTCTCAATGTTACTGGAAAGATCATGAAATGAGACAATTTCCTTCAATTTTAAATTATTGTAGCTCAAAGAAATCTTGGTCACCTTGCTTTGCAAAATCCTTTCATAGTACCACTTACTCTCTTATTACCTGTCCCTCTCTCCATGTTTGGTTGGCACAACGTGCCATTGCAGTTAGGCTTTTACTTTCTGAGGATTGCAGTATTTAGAAGGATCAATAAATCCCATGGACATATGTGCATCGCTTCACCTCCATGACTATAAATTGATTCCCTTGGTCTGAGAATTTTTATGAGGAATCCCACACTGGTAAATCATTCTGTGAGCTCTGTCCAAGACATTATGAGCAGGCAAGAAGCACCCACAAACAAAATATGCATCAACTCCAGCCTATTGCTTGGCCCTGTTGAATGCTAACTTTATGCCTTGTACACTGTGCCAACCAAACATCAAACCTTGTGTGCTTCCACTTTTCTCTTGGGAATCCTTAAGCCTCTGAATGGACATGTATCTGTTACCCCATTGCTGCAGTTTAGTGTTGGCTCACTGGCAGGCAGGTGAGTGAGGCCACTTTAGACGGATCAGTTCCAGCTAACTAGTCAGCTTACCCCAGATGCATAAGTGAGTCCAGCTAAGCTCAGCCCAATAATTCAAATCAGCAGAAACATCAGTTGACTGTAGAACAATAATAAACAGTTGTTATTTCAAGCCACTAAATTTTGGAATAGCTTGTTATGCAGTAAAAGATGACTAATATAAATTAGGACCAGCAGCCCAGCATCTTTAAGATTATATAAGGATTATATTCCATCTACAATGCTGTGTTCTTCTGATTTGCTGTGATGTGAAGCAGTATTGGGATTTTTACTCTGTTTTGTCTTCCAACATTGTTTTTTCTCCACATATTATAGAACGATTATTAGGGTTATGCAGCTGCTAAGTACACCCATCCAAATTATGCACTTAGGGGCCAGGGAAATGTCCAGAAGGCAGGGCTGCAGGCCTATTGCATCCAAAGTGAGTTGAAATAGGACCAGAACTCCATTAATCATCTGGCCTCCATATGCCACGGGTTGAGGGCTGCTCCCAGAGGCATGAATTTCCCAGAACCTCCACCCTGAGCCTATTCCCTTAGCCAGAGAACATAACCATGCAGGGAGTATCGGTAGAAAGCTGCAGTAACAAGTTGCTGACATGTGTGGGAAGAGTGAGTGCTGAGGTCATAATGGTAGGCGACTGACACTATCTTTTACAATAATATTCTTCAAGAATTTGTGAAAATTGATATGGAAAGGATATTAAATTTTATTTAAAATATAACTGAAGAGAAAAAGATTGTTATTGTACACTAATTATCTATTAAAATGCCTAAACCCCATTATCTTCACTGATTTATCCACCAGCAGAAGAACAGGCTGTACGCCTAAACTTACAGAGCTAGTAATCAGCCAACCAAAGATTTTAATCCAGATTTGTATGACTCTACAGGCCAGGCTACCTCAGGTGAAATGAATATCTAGCCTTTTCCATTATGCTAAATCATGCAAAAAAAAAATAAAGATTAAGTCTGTTTTGGGAGAATCCAAAGTGTCATAAGATAACTAGAAAATAAATAAATATTGTTCATCTAGGTTTCAGAAGGTAGATTAATTTCAGACAATTGATTTCAGCTGGTGGCTGACAACTCAAGACAAATTTGGTATAGAGGTAAAAGATACAGATGTTCCAACTCAGATTCCTATGCACTTATCACTTAAATGACATTATTTTGCCAAAGAATAAAACTTTAGGAAATGTCTCATGAAAATATATATGAGAGGATGTATGTGTTTGAAATCATTTTTTTGAGAAAGAATAAAAGTAAACAAAATCCTCTTATTCAAACAACATTGCTCTAAATTGCAGACAGAGAATCTCCAGAATACAGATAGATATATGATGATAAATGCTTAGATAGATGAAGATAGATGTATAGATGATAGATTGGTAGAGAGTGAGAGAGAGATGGAAAGGTACATGCACGCACACATACACAGGGCACACACATATGGCTATCAGAAGAACGCTTAACTAAGTCGTAAGAAAAAGAAGTCAGAAAATTGATCGATTCTGCAGTTCAGCAACCAGCTTCTGTGCTCTTGCAAACTCAGTTCCTTCTATCGTCAGTTTGCTTCCTCAAAGTCGGTGAAAGTTTCTATTGACTGCTTCCCTAAGAAGACACCAGAAACAGAGAATGGCCATTATGCTGAAGGAAAGAAAATTTAATAAATAAGGACCAGTCTTTATAATTTGGGCCATTGCACCATATCCTTAAGTTTGTATTTCTTATGACTTCCTTAAATTCATGAAAGATGCAAATAATAGATTAATTCATTCTTTTAGTGCCTAAAATGTACCAGACATTATTCTGGTTGTTGGGGATACAGAAGTAAACCAAAGTTCCTGCTCCTAATGAGTTTATATTCTAATGGGAGAAATACAAGCAAAAAAGAAAAAAAATTTATAAAATACATTGTCAGGTAGTTATATAAAGGGAAAAAAACAGCATTGAAATTGTATTAAATAGATAGTCAGGGAAGGCAACAATAGTAATGCAATAGTTGAACGAAAACTTGAAAAAAGTGAAGCAGAAAACCAAGAGAATGTGTAGGAGAGTCATGTTCTGGAAGGAGGAATTGGTGAGGACAAAGACCCCGAGATGGAGTTCTTAGGATTTTTGTGGAACAGCTAGAAGACCAGATTGCTCAGAGCAGAGAGGATAAGGGGAGAGAAGTATGAAATATATCTGAAAGGAGTCAGGACCAAGATCATATGGTGCTCCATATTGAAAGTAGTAGCCCAGGGTGAGAAGTTTGGATTCTATTCAGAGTGTGACAGAAAGCATGCGAGTATTTTGAGCAAAAGAGTAAAATGATCTGACTCATATTTTATAAACATCACTCTAGCTTCTATGTAGAGAATAAAACGGATGAGCACAAGAGTAGAAACAGGGAGAGTCATTAGGAGCCTTTTGCAGTACCAAGATAAAAAGTGATGATGGTTTAGTTTAGCGTCGGAAAATTATGGGTTGTGAAAATGGTCAGATTATGGATATATTTTATTATATATGTAATAATATATATATTATTATTATATTATTAAAAAAATACAGTGAAAAAAGATGGCAATTCATATTCATTTCAGAGTTAAATGGGGGCAGAGCCCATAGAATCAGTGGAATTTCCTTTGAAAAGTGAATTTTAATGCATAAAAATTTAACCAGGGAGCAGTTGGAGACGGTGAGTCATTGGGAACGGTTTCTATCTATAAGCGGAAGTAATGTCTCTGGCAAGCTTGTTATTCCTATATTTGACCAGAGTAAGCTGCATCCCTCCATTTTTAGTAAGGGTTTGAAAATGTAGACCAGATTATTCAAAATTATTTGTTCTCTAAGTAGCCCAAGTTATGCTTTATTACGAATTTAGAAGGCATAAAAAGCATCAGGAATAGGCCCAAAGTTCCTAGCAAAACATTTCCCTAGAAAATTAACATTTAGCATTTACTAATTATTCTGGTTACCTATTTTTTTGGAAAATGGGAAGAGGAGGTAGCATATTGTAGCTAGCTAAATTTCTTGTAAGTCAATCATGATTAATGAGAGAAGTAATTATATCTGTGTCATGTGACTAGTCACTTCTCCACGGAGGCCAGAATGCTCATTACCATTGGAAATTGCAGAGAGGATATTTGTTCAAGTGTCTTTTTGTGTATTTCCCCTTGTCAATTCAAGTTTAGCCAGGTTTGTCAGAGCCACCATGTACATTCAAGGTATTTCATATCACAGGAATATCAAAATGGGCCTTTAAGTATGTTAATTTTTTCTTTACGTCACATTTACAGTAAAAGATTTGCTTTGTTTTAGATGCTTATAAATGTTTTAATATTACTACTTTTGCTCTGAGTAATGTTGCCAGATTTAGCAAATAAAAATACAGAATGATAAATAAAATTTGAATTTCAGATTAAAAAAAGAATGAATTTTTACTGTGAGTATATCCCAAATATTGCATGAGGCATACTTACACTAAAATAATTGTTGTTTATCTCAAATTTAAGTTTAATTAGACATATGAATTTTAAATCTGACAACTGTAGTTCTAAGGCAAGGTAATTTTGAAAAAGTCATTCTTACAAATCAGATAAATAATAGACATTTGTTACTAAAAGGTGATTTGGTAACATAAAGAAGAACTGAGTGGCCATGGGTTGCCTTGGTCATGGGAGAAGAATAAGGACTAAGTAAACTTCTCCAAGTTGACTTCTATTTATATTATTTTTTATTGTCTTACACGTCGTCTTTACTTGTTTCAATTTAAAGCAACCCTCTCCTCCCAAGCACCAAAATTAAACTATTTCACTCTCCACAATTCATAATAAAAAAAGTCTAGACATAAATGATTTCATAACAGCCTTATGTAAATTGTCATTCAGTATTTTCACCAGTATTCACAACATTGGAAATTACAATTTGTGAACATATTAATATTAATTAATTAATAATAATAGCTAATTATTAATTTTCTACTTTTACATGCCACTAAGTGGATAACATTGTATCACTTAACACTCCAACATTTTCATATATTAAATCCATTCTATGTATTAAGATAATGAGCTCCATAAGAATTAAGTATCCTGTCCAATATCTCTCAGTTAGTGAGTGGTAGTATGGAATTCAAACTGAATGTTCTTTGACACTAATACCCAAATTGATTGCCTTACACTGTGGTCCCACTGAAGTTTAATACAGAAGGGAAAAATGCAAATGCTTGATGCACATTTTGGAAGGAGGTTTTTGAAAACCTGAATGTTCAACAATTGTTTAAAAACTTTAATTGGTCTGCTAACAGAAAAAAAATATTACTTTCCTAATGATTTCTTTGAAACCTGTTTTTGTGAAGGAAAGTGCATTTTTCGTTGCATTAATATTGAATTCTTCAGTGTTCAATTAAATTCTTTGGTGTTGGGAAAACCAAAGTGTTCACTCTCAGATTTTCCTTCTTGAATTTTCTCCCTGGAGGAAAAATTTATTTGGATTTTCTTGCAACTCTTTATCATGTCCGAGACATAGTCTTTACTATGAATGAGTTTTCAATTTAAAAAGACTACTCCTGTTGTAAGAAATAGTAAATATGACGATATTTCCCCAAAAGTCATAGTAATCAATTGCATATCTGTGTGATTGTTAGGGGTTAAGTGAGGCTATTGTCACTCTCATACCTTACTTTTCACATCTTTCCATTAGCGCTTAAGATTTAACCCTCAATTTTCATAAATTTTGTCTTGAAAACTCTAGAGGGAAAAAATTAATTTTGGTAAGGCAACATTTCAATAAATTTCATCCAAATTTATACCTGAGGAGCATGAACAATTCAAGATATGGATTTCATTTGTGAGAGTAAGTGTGAGTGCATGAAATATCAGCTAGGAAGTATAAAGCAGTTAAATGCAGGTTCTGAGAAATGAAACTAAATCTGACAACTACACAAATATATTTTCCTCTGGATCTTCTAGCCATTGTCCTATTGAGCAGAATCTGGCTGCTACCCAATAAGGAAAACCCACATGTGGAGGAATGTGAGGTCCTCCTCCGGGGCGTCAATGCTACCTCCTCCATTGATGTTACACTACGGCCATGACTGATGTGTGTAGACTCACCGAATATTTGGCTCTTCTCATTTTCACTATATCTAGGAATATGTTTATTTGCCAAAAATATTCACAAATAACAAATTATTTCTTTCAATAGCAATTATAGAAATAAAACAAATGAGAGATTACTTCTAGAATTCTAATAAAGTCAACACAGAAAAGATTGGATGTCTTTTCTAAAAACTCACATTCTTTTTACAAAACTATAGATTTAAAAAAAAATTCTTGAGTCTAACTAAATATTGAAAAATTGAGATAATTTAAGATAATCCAAGAATTATGGTCATGTGACAGTGTTAGTATTATATTTCTCCTTTCCTTAATTCTACTATTTTGGATATACTTTTAATATTCTTTAAAGAATTTTTTTTTCTTTTGCTTGAGAAAGATTAGCCCTGAGCTAACATCTGTGCCAATCTTCCTCTATTTTGTATGTGGGTCACCGTTACAGCATGGCTGATGCATGGTGTAGGTCCACACCTGGGATCCAGAACCATGAACCATGGGCCTCCAAAGCAGAGCGTGTGCCAAACTTAACAATTATGCCATGGGGCCAGCCCCCAAAGAATTTGTTAAAGAATAGTGTCTCGAAGCATCACTTCCTTTCTTATATCAGCTTCCCATTCCAAGAGCTCATTAACCCTCACGTGGGTTGCTGGAGCTCTGTACCTGGCAGTTATATCTTCAGAATTTAGAATTTCTTTTCTCCCATTCATCAATAATGATGTTGCCTGTTTATGCTTGCTATAACACCTCTAAAAAAATCATTAACGTTTAATGTTAACAATTAAATGTGGCTAACTTTACTAATTAAAAAAATTTTTTTAAATAAAGGCTTCTAAGCTAAGCTATAGTGGAAATTTAGAAATCAAATCATAAATATTTTACTCAAGTCACATTCAAGAAAATATCTTTCTTCAAATCCTTGCCATCTTTCAAAACTCAGAAAATCTAGCCAATCTGGTTCACTTTTCCTGAGCATCTGTAACATTGATCTCAATCATAGATATTTAATCCTTAATTATATGCTCTTCTAGAATTTTTTCAAAATATTCTTTCAGGAAGATTATAAAGCTAGGTATATATGTGTATATATATACACACACACACATAGAACCATATATATATATATAGAACCATATATATATAGAGAGAACCATATATATATAGAACTATATATATATAGAACTATACACATATACAACAGAACTATATATATATAGTTTATAAATATATAGTTTCAAGATTTCTCACGTTGCTTCAAAAATATCAGGCAAATAGTATACGCTTCATGGCCCCTGAGTAAACTGAAATAAACTATATGCTACTTAAGAAATCATAACTGCTATCTGTCTATATATTTGATAAAACATAGGAATTCCAGAACCCTCATTATCCAGCTCAACATTTTATTTCTGATGATCACTCAATATAGATAGTATGATATTTTTGAATAATTTGTATTCCGTGAAAGAATGGAATTATTGATTAGAATGAAGTCCTGTAGATATATAATCGTTATTCATGTATAATAGTCACATAAGGAACAGGCTTTAGACCACATTTCTGCATGCTCCAGGAACTTTTGAAAATGAGTCAATTGACTGAATAATGGTGTACTCTTTGGTCCACCATCTTGAGGTTGACTGCAAAATTTAAGGCCAATCATATTAGTTTTCTATTGGCGTATATAACACATTACCAAACTTACTGGCTTAAACCACACCTATTTTCTGTAGGTCGGAAGCATGGGTGCAGCTATGCTGGGTTCCGTGCTCATGGTCTCACACCCAAGGTTCCTTACACTGGAGATTCCTGAGAAAGGGTCTGCTTTGAAGCTCATTCAGATAGTTGGCAGAATCAAGTTTCTCTGCAGCTGTAGGACTGAAATTTGCCTTTCCTTGCTGACTGTCAGCTGGGGGCTGCTCTCAGCACCTTAGGTGATCTGTAACATTTCAGGCGAGATGGAACCAAAGCCCATATGGAAAACTGGAAATGCCAAAGACATGTAGGTGTATGCACTCGTAAACGCACTATTTAAAACTTCCTGTGCTTCGTCTTTCCCATCTGTAAAATACGCATAGTAGTATTGTCTATTTCCAAGAGTTGTTGTGAGGATTCATATATATAAAGCAGTTAGAGCAGAGCCTGGCACATTGGTAGTGCTATATAAATGCCTGCTATTATGAGGCCCCTGTGCATCATTAATTCTACTTATATAAAGGTAGATAAATGACAAAAGAGTAGCAGAGTACACTAGAATAAACGATACAAAGATAAGGAAGGAACCATGCTGTGTGTGCTATATATTTTATTTTATTGAATATAGATAAATGAAGCAAAATACACGTAAAGACGCAGGTAATCACTATTCATATAGCAACCGCATCTTTGAATGCTTCCCATTATTTAAAACTATAACAACTCAGGACTAATCTTACAAAGAACAGAGAATAGTTTTGTTTACTAGCTAAATTGGTTTTAATGGGTGGCATCAGTGTAAACACAGCTTACAATTTAGTCATTCAGGCTTCTTTGTAATTATAAGGCATATGATAATTATTTTGGGGGGTGTGTGTCAGTGGAAAATTTAAATCATATCAAAATTTGTACATGAACTAAAATTCTATCAATTTATTCTATCAGACTATTTCAAAACAGCAGAATTTGCTAGGCATAAATGGGAGCCATTCTGGCGAACTGGTTCAATCCAAGTGGTTCTGTACAAGGCCAACCTCATTATAGGGCAGCATTTACTAAGTCTAAGTATGATTATGTGTAGGGTAATTAGAAGCCTTGGTAAATTGGTATTAAATCCCACTAAAAAAATGATAGATTATTCTTAATACCATCTTAGTTAATTAGTAATAATTATCAGTTATTGCTTAATTCTGAAACTCATATAAATTTGGTGTGTAAGGAACTGATTCACCCAGCCGTCAGAAGATCTGACAGTGGTAGCATTAGGCAGTTGGTTTGGTTAATTTTAAAAAACAAGTACATTTAAATATAATTAGTTAGTGTTTCATTTTCCACTTGTAACCACTATCTGACTGACTATACTTAGACCTTTGAAGAAGAATGGAAGAGCTGTTCTTAGGCATCTAATCCTTAAATCTCTGACATCACTGATTTAGAAAGGGGAAAATGATCCAGGTTAGCTAGAATGTATACGTTGAGCTGGGCACGTGTCTCAGAAGGGTGTAGGAGTGGAAACCGAGTGACATAAAAGCTGAAGAGAATATTGAAATGGGGGATTAGGTGATTTAGTGCAAACTATCTTAGTCAAGTCCCAGAGTGCAGAGGGCGGTGGAAGCTGATCTTGGTATAGACAGATGACACTATCCGTTCATACTTTATATTCATAACAGGGATGATGATGTTAATATGAACAGCAACTCTCTGTCCACGAGTGCTCAGTGTACACGAGGCATTGTGATAATGCCTTTAGATCAGATCAGTAACACTGCGGTAAGCACTTACATTTAGTTCAGATCTGTTATTGTTCCCACTGAAAGAAGAGTAGAAGCAAGAGCTATAGAGCCTTTGGGGGAAGAGGGAGAATCTCCCCTCACACTCCCATTTTCCCCTTCTGGTTCTTATGGCTGGTCAAAAAATTAAAATGCCATAGGGCAGGTTAGCCAGAGAAAATCAAAGTTTAATACATGTACACAGGGAATTCACATAAGCATGAAGAATTCCAAAGACAGTCAGGCAAAATGGGTTATACAGGTCTTTCTGGACTAAGGAGAAGGAGATAGAGGTCTGAGTCTTCAAAGTGGGAGAGGCAATTTACAGGAAGATGAAAAGAGTTAGGATCTTGGCTATCTATAGATAATGGGACCTGAGAAAGATCTTTTGATAAAATGTACCTTGCTAGGTGCCTTCCTGTCTACTGCACAATAGACTGTGAGTAGAGTCAACAATAGCTCCTTCCTGGGACAGGCTCTTCTACCTTAAATTCTTTTAGGCAATTTGGGGGAAGGCCAATGTGCTTCCTGAATCTTTTGAGCCTTGATTGTCTTCGCTCCAAATAATCCACATACCAGAGTGGCACATCTTAGGGCAGCCTGCCCTGAACCCCATCAAGAACAACTTGCCTGAGGTCACTGAGCCAGCAGATTAGATTCTTCCAGTGGAGCATGCTGGTAGCCATTCAGGAAACATGAAAGCAATCCAAGTTAGCCACAGTTTCTGATGACAATGGTTAAATGTTGGATTTGTACAGAAATCTGGACAACTACTCTCTTATTTTGCCTGTTTTTGTTTCTATCATAAACACATTAAAATTTTTCAACTAAGATTATTATTGTTGAAATTCAGGGAAGGAGAAAGAGAGATAGATATTTAAAATTAAAGAGTTAGGAGTTTATTTTCATGTTCTATCACCTACTAGTGATACAACATTGGACAAGAAACAGACTCTGAGCCCCAGTTTTATCACATGTCAAAGGATGTAATAGTACCTACATCACACGTTCATTGAGATCATTCACACAAATATCTAATATTGCCATAATCGTCTCATCGTCATTTATTCCTACCCTTTGTATTATCTTCCTCTTCTGTTTATAACATCATAATTTCTACTAAACATTGTAGCTTTAGGTTAAATTATATTGTCGTTTTTAACTTCTTTTGAATACTTAGGTCCTCACTGATCACAGACAGAGAAGTTCTCAATTTTTTACATTATCACTCTCTGGGCATGTGACATGATTTGTCCATAATATGAGTTTCCTGAAAGCAAAAATGCCAACAAGCTGACATCCTAATTAAGTATTGATTACTTTTAATGTGTTACAACAGGATTAACATATTATAAAATGTGACAACAGAGAGGCTGTTAAGATCTTGCATCTTTTTTCTTTCCAGTGTTTCACAATCACTGATGGTCTGACTTCTAGCATTTAGGGCACAGTGAAGAAAGAGGACTATTGTTCTGATGATGAGATCAGTGGGGTCATATAAACTAGTCATTTCTAGAGTTTTTGTTGTTTGGGCAATTTTTCTGGTTTCTGCAGACCTGGAAGGCTTCTACTTAGAATTTCATCTGGGTATTTATTTCTCGGTTATTCTGAAACTGAAATACAATTGCTGCCATGGCAGCTTTGATTCACAGTACTAGTAGCACAATAAGAAATTGGAAGATAGCATTAGAGCAATTTCAACAAGACAGAAAAGGTCTACAGCAATCTATGGACTCTTGGTCCTTATTATTTGTTGAGGCTTCTCCTAGTATCTCTCTATTTTCTGTGTGAGACAAGCATTTTAAAAAGTTTTGCAGACTATCAGAAATTTGCCTTCTCTTAAGTTCAGAATCCACCACTTAAATCGATTTGTACTACAAAATTTTTACTTCAATTATGCCTCATTGTTGTAGTAAGCAGAATAATGGTTCCCCAAAGATGCCCACGCCTTAATTCCCAGAACCTGTGAATATGTTACTTTATATGGGAAAAGGGACTTTGCTGATATGATTAAGTTAAGGATCTTGAGATGAGGAGATTAACTGGAATTATCCAGATCTACCCAATGTAGTCACAAAGTCCTTATAAGGGAAAAAAGGCAGACAAGAGAGTCAGCCAAAGAAGAAGACAGGATGATGGAACAGAAGGAGGGTGAAGGGCTATCGGTCAAGAAACGAAGGCAGCATTTAGAAGCTGGAAATGACAAGGAGATAGAAGTTCTTCTAGAGCCTCCAGAAGGAAAGAGACTCATTTTGACTTCTGACCCCTAGACCTGAACGATAGTAAGTTTGCGTTGTGTTAAACCACTAAGTGTTTGGTGATTTGCTCCAGCAGTAATAAGAAAGTAATACAGGGGGCTGGCCCCATGGCTTAGCAGTTAAGTGTGCACACTCCACTACTGGTAGCCCGGGTTCAGGTCCTGGGCGTGCACTGATGCACTGCTTGTCCGGCCATGCTGAGGCATCCCACATACAACAACTAGAAGGATGTGCAACTATGACATACAACTATCTACTGGGGTTTTGGGGAGAAAAAGGGAAAAAAATGTAGGAGGATTGGCAATAGATGTTAGCTCAGAGCTGGTTTTCCTCAGCCAAAAAAGAGGAGGATTGGCATGGGTGTTAGCTCAGGGCTGATCTTCCTCACCAAAAAAAAAGAAAAAAGAAAAAAAAGAAAGTAATACAGGTTTTGGTACCTGGAATGGGATGCTGCTGTAACAAATACCTGAAAATGTAGAAGTCAGATTGGAATTGGCTAGGAGCAGAGGCTGGTAGAATTTTGAAGAGCATGATAGGAAAAGTCTATGTGATTTATGGATAAATCTATATAAAAGTATATATAAATGTATGTGTATACATGTACATATGTATACATACATATTTAATAATATACATGATAATTATTGCATCTTATTCAGACTACAAGAGTTTTTAGACTTTGTTTTCTATTTTTCCTAAAATTTTTAAAGAAATTACATAGTGTGGGACTGGCCCCATGGCCTAGTGGGTAAGTTCAGCACCCTCCTCTTGGGCAGCCTGGGTTCAGTTTCCGGGCATGGACCTACACCACTCATTGGTGGCCAGGCTGTGACAGCGACCCACAGACAAAATAGAGGAAAATTGGCATAGATGTTAGCTCATGGCAAATCTTCCTCAAGCAAAAAAAAAGAGGAAGATTGGAAACAGATGGTAGCTCAGGGCAAAACTTTCTCAACAACAACAACAAAAAGGAAATTACACAGTGTAAACATATCTATATTAGCAACTATTGGACTGCTGACTGTGTGCCAGGCATATTTCTAAGAATTTCATATATAGAAATACAAATAGATAAATATTTATAATACATATTCTTTTATGTATTTTATATAAAGTTTATATACAGTTATATATATTAATTTATTTTATATAAAGTTATATGTATACATATAAATTTATTCTTCCCTCAATCCTATGATACATTGACTATTATATCCCTATTTTGCATGAGGAACCTGGAGACTTGGAGAAATTCATAACTATCTTTTAAGTCATATGGTCCATTAGCACTGATGCCAGAAAGTCAACTCCTGTCTATTTGATTGCAGAGCCCATACTATTAACTGCTATGCTATGCTGCTGTCAATCATTTTACTTAATAAATATATATTAATTTTAATTGATTATTAATAAGTAATATTTGACCTATGAAAATTTGAAAGATCCACTTTTAGATTACTTAGTTCAAGAATACACAAGCATTTCACATCATCTTGTACTGATTTTTATTTCAAGCTTATTGAAAACCTGAGTGATACGTTTAGAGGAATCTCTTTAACTACTCCCTCCACACACAAACATGTAAAAATTTCATTTAAAAATTCTGGAAAATCAATTTTGAATAGCAACAGTTCACGTATTTAATGATTGTCTTCTGGTAACCTCAGTTCTCTAGATCATGACTGTTCTGAAAATAAGGCATCACTGAAAAATGATTAGGAGCAATCAAAATAATTTTCAGAGTTTTCTACCATTAACTTTTCTACCATTGATTTTTGAGAGCGAGCCTGAGAGTCAATATTATGCAATGATTTGCTCTCTGGCAGAAGCATAAAATGTAACCATACAGCAGGGCCAATACATGAAAGGAAGTGGCAGGTTTTGTGAGTAAGTCCAGCTGCTGCCCACATCCATGGCTCAGAATGCCTTTCTTGAATTGTATTATATACAGAAATTATTCTATTATAAATTGTTTATTGTATTACCATCTTAATTGTAATTATCAATTACAATTAAGGAAACAAACAATAGAGTTAATAACATGATTAATATATATTCCTTGAGAACGTCAAGGATCTACTATAATGTATTTTCTATTGAAAATAGTTTAATAAAATAGTTAATATTTTTAATTTCACATCACTGGAACAAATTCTTATCCAGAGAATGAGAAGAGTAAACAGAGTATATATTTAGATAGCCATTTGATACATGGAGTATATCTTTGGATGGTCATTTATACACATTATAACTATAAGTACATTACATTACCACCTTTTTTTAACTGACCCTATAAAGTTATGGATTAGAAGAGTCCCTGAAACCAAAATTTGGAGGCAGAGGAAAACCTCACAAACTTGAAATAAACATACACATAATAGAAGCAATTTTACGATAAAATTAGATTTTCCTTTTCTAGAAGTATTATGAGGATGTCTATGAATGCTGCAAGAAATTTGGTGTCCAGATAGATATTTCCTATTGGTAAGTGAAAAACTCCCCTTGACAGCAGCTGACTGTAGATGATTCTAGAAAGCTGGTAATGGCAATGAGTTAATTTAGTGCAGAAATCTTCATGGCAGTCAGCCACTTTGCCTGTTCATATCATACTCTGTCACTCCCTGGGGTCTAAACATGACAGAAAAAATTACTTCCGGGAGAGTCTTTTTTACTGAATTCAAACTAAATTCCATATAAATGGACAGAATTTCCCACAAGGCTATCAGTCTCTCAGCCAGGTGGTATGTTGAAATTTATCTCTGAGAAGAAATTGACTGGCTACCCCAAATACTCCAGCCCATTCTTGATCTCTTCCTTTGGGAACAATAACATTTTCTGATATCTTACAATGTATATGTTGACTGCGTTTTTTCCTGAGCTGTTTCTTGTTCAAGTCTCAATGTTATCCTGCCTAATGAGCCAAGAAATAGTGTCTGTGTATGTGCATGTGTATGGAACTATGTGTGTGTGTGTGTGTGTATTTTACATGCACGCCAGATGGGGCTACCTTGGGTTTGTGAGGCTTCCGGGCACTCCCTAAAAATGTCGTTTTATAACTTCAGGCCTGCAAGGCAGTGTAATATAGTAGAAGGAATGCAGCAAGGGAGTTAGAAGACTTGAATTCTAGGCCAGGCTCAATATACAGCTGATCATTCTCCGCCCCCCACTTCATGCACACCATACTCTACCAACGGGGGCTTTGGTTTCATGTATATAAAAGAAAGATTTTCAACCAGATGAAATGAAGGTCCACTCTAGATCAAACAACATGTGAGTTACATCAACAAAGGGGCACTTTTAAGACAAGGACATCATACATTTCCTTCATGTTTCCCCCAGCACACAAATTACCTGCTGTAACTATCATCTGGGAGTGTAATACGTACTATTGATCTGTAGTGCCAGTGACATTGTGGATAAGTAGACACTAACAATCTATCTGTCTTTACTATATTGCATCTCCTACAAAATATGCTGAATTCTGTCAATTCTCCATGCTATGGCTTGAGGCAAGAGCAAATTGCTCACAAAGAAAATTGTTCATAGATACAAACACATCTTCCTTAGTTTGTGTTCATTGACCTTAGCTGCTCATTGATAAGAATTGTAAGTTCCTACAAAACTGAGCTTCTCTTTTCTACATCTCCAAAAGCTTATCTTGCCCCATTGCCCTGGAAAATACTTTGCACACAAATGTTACTCAGTAAGTTTTTGCCGACTTGATTTTTTGCATTGATTGGTTCATAATGTTCGTAATGATAATGGAGAAAAATAAGAAAGTACTGCTTAATATTGGAAAAATTCTAACATTCTCCAGTAGAGAACTATTTAGAAGTGTTAGACATAGGCTTAATCTAAAAATATAAAGCAAGCAAAATTGATCTTGTAATTTGTTGGCTCTTCAGTTTCCCCACTCTTATATCATGCTGTGTGCAGTACGGTTAAGAGAGCAGAAGGTTTGAAATCACAGCAAAATCTATCGTTACTATAAAACAAAACTAACAACTTCCCTGCAGTGTGTTGAAGCACCAACTTTCCGTTGTTCAAGCCTATTAAGAGTTAGACCAATTTCGCACAAATGGAACAAGTACAATTGCCTATAAGGATAACAGAATGTAGGATATAAGAACATATAAATTATTTTCTAAACTGAATGTAAGCTCTAACATTCAGTAAAAATTATGGGATAGTCTAGTCTAGTATACTTAAGGGCATATAAAATATCTTAAGTGCATGGAATACCAATTATCCTAAATCTAAAACAATAAATCTTATATAAACTGACTTTTTTTTCATAAACTCGGCAATAAGAATTTATCTTTATAATGATTTTCCAGAGGTCTGCAAGATCTTGAAGTGCATTGGGAAATAAAAACATAAAATGTATTTTATTTCCAAATTAAGTGAATTTCATTGAATGCTAAAGTTTTTGTGACTATTAAATCATGGACTATGTTTAACTATGAAATATTTATTGATTATCTTTCATGAAAAATGCAAAGTGCAAGTTGTTCTGAGAATACAAAAATAAAGATGATAATTTTTCCTCTTCAAGTTGTCTATGATCAAAATGACTAAGTGAACATACAAATATTCCCTAATAGTCTTAAGTTTTTTCAAATAAAATTAGCATATTGGATAATAATAAATCTCACTCTGTGATATGAAAGGGACCTTTAAATGATCTTCCTAAAGGAAAACTTCAAAAATGTCTTAAGTGGATTTAAAGAAACTTTAAAGAAATAAGTATTTTCAATGGTGCCTATTGTTTTCTGCATTAACTATAAACTTCTGCATTTGGTATCAATGCCACTTCATACCGTAACCCCAACCTACTTACTTTTCCACTATTATTGTTACTGCCCAACATGGGGCCTTCTGCCACCGTAAGACATGCCAATAGTCAAGAGGCAAGGTGGTAGGAGGAAAAGGACTTTTTTATTACAGCTTGCTAGCAAGAGGGAAGATGGCCAACTAATGTCTAAGAAAAACATCTTAAGAGGGCACAAATCTTACAGCAGTTATATAGGTCGGTGGGTTATAGGGGAGAGGGTTAGGAATGTTGACCTTCTGGTGTTACAGACTGGAAGTTGCCACACCAGATCTTTCAGTTTTCATTGATGATGGCTCTCAGCATGGATTCTCTGTTTGGGGGTCATCACATTCCTAAGGAACTCAAAAGAACAAAGTTATCATCTTATTGCAGCTGGGAGGTACACATACAAGCAGGAGTCATAAAATCTACAGAGCAGTTAGATCTCCTGGAGGTGCATACCTAGCTGGGTTAGTTAGTCAGAGGTCATTCACAGTTACAATAGTGCTTTTTTTCTACAATATGGCTTCCCTTATGTCAACCTTGTGTCGAGCTGGTATCATTTCCAACTTCGATGCTTGCCATTCCATCATATCTTAAAGTCAATATCTGCAAAGTCAAAACCAACACATCTATATTGCCCTCCAATTATATTTTTCTCCAATGTTCATCTTCTTTGCTAAGTAGATCACCATCCTCATTCTGTCTGATTACATGATAGAGTGGTGATTGTCTCTTTTCTCAGTATTCTAATCCAATTCTTTACCAAATTGTACAGAATCTATTTGTGAAATATAATGGGGACTCTTCTCTGAATTCATGCTATTCTTCCAACTCAGAACTCCAACAGTCCTTTCATGAACCACTGCAATAATTTTGTTACTGCCAAACTCACTTATATTTTATACTGGTAGCAATTCTTAAAATTTTGGGTTAAACCTTTCAATGTCTATAGAATAAAAGCACATTTCCCTGGCATTCTGTGCTCTGCTTTTTCTAATTCCAACTTACTTTTCCATCCTTCTCTCTCTTGTGCTTTAAGCTGAATAGCTCCCCATTTTTCAGATGGTTTTAACTGATCTACCACTACAACTTGGAGTTTTCACTTACGTGGATTACTTCATGTTATGATTCACTCCTATTTATTATCCTACTATTTCCTATAATATCCAACACAGATAGCACTTCATCTCTGAAAATTGTCCAGATCAGTTTGGCTGGAAGGTCTCAATAATTTTTTTTCAGTTCTCCTGTCCTTAAGTATCTGGACTTTTCTTGTGGTATTCATCAGTTCATGTCTTGCCATATAGAGTAACTACCAGTATACGTTTTATGCCACCTACTACACCACAAAGTCCTTCGGAGTAAAGTCTATTTGGAAGTTGTCATTTCCATATCCCATTTCGAAGGATAGTTTTATTTTTAAAAAAATAATATGCTACCAATTGCACACTATACATTAAACAAAGAACAATTCAGTGCTCAGAAAATTGTTGGATTGTTCCTCAAAGAGATGAAAGGACCAAAGAAAGGCCTTCACTATTTCAATGATATAAGAAAAATAGAAAGGGCTACCCTTTCAAAATTGTTACTGTTCACATAGGGAAAGTACCCTTCAATCATTTGCCTACTCTCATCACATTTACCAAATATTACATCTGCGTGTGGTGTGGAGCCATCTTCAAGCTAATATTGATTTTTCAAATATGAAAAATGCAGAGTCTCAGCTAGACACTAAAAAGGAGAGACATGTATACTTTTATATTAACAGCCAGTTACAGAAATGGTTTTATTGCTCTAACACTAGAGCTATCTTGTCTCACATCAAAATCTTGCATCTGATTGGGTCTAAAAGACTGAAAAGGATCTGTCCCTGCCTATCCTCCAATCTCATTTATTTTCTGTGTATTTTGCTCCATCTCATCTAGCGCCAGTCACACTAGCCTCCATACTAATTCTCAAAGATGCCAAGAAAGCATCCACCTCAGGGCCTTTGCACTGCCATTCATGCTAACTGGTATGTTCTTCCTCCAGATATTCTTATATTCTTAAAGCTTACTTCCTCAGTTCTTTCATGTCTCTACTTAAATATCCATGTCTAAGTTATCTAAATGGGACCTTCCATTCATTCTCTTCTCTATTACATTTTCTTCATAGTTCTTATATTTAACTGGCATTATATTGCATAATTTTTTAATTTTATTTTTTATATAGATATAATTGATATATAGCATTATATCAGTTTCAGGTGTACAACATAAATGATTCAATATTTGTATACCTTGCAAAATGATCACCACAAAAAATCTAGTCAACATTCATCATTATATATAATTACAAAATATTCTTCTTTTTCTTGTGATGAGGATCCTCAAGATCCACCCTCTCAACAACTTTCAAATATGCAATACAGTACTATTAACTATAGTCACTATGCTGTATAGTACATCCCCATGATTTATTCATTTTATAACTGGAGGTCTGTACCCTTTGACCCCTTCACCTGCTTTGCCCACTCCCCACCCCCCACCTCTAGCAACCACCAATCTGTTCTCTGTATCTATCAGCTTGGTTTTTTTTGCCATTCATCCTTCTCTATTTTCTTCATAGTTCTTGTATTTAACTGGCATTATATTGTGTATTATTTTTAAATCCTCAGCCTCTTTCTGTACAACATAAGCTCCATGAGGAAAAGGATGCTCCCCACACTTAGAGCAGTAGCTGTTACATGATCATATTTAATATATTTGTTTAATAAATGAATGGATACCTGCTGACCTTGCTGTAAATGGTCCTGTCACTGTATGCTAGAGCGATTTTAGCTTATGCCAACCCAGCACAGCATCAGTTTAGAAAGTCAATGATTACTGAAAACTATGAAAAGATCCCTTACAATAACTTCCGGATACAATAGTCCTCCCTTATCCAGGAGGATATGTTCCAAGACCCCCAGTGGAGGTCAGAAACCCCAGATAGTACCAAACCCTATACCAAACCTGATTCTGCAATAGTCCATCTGATAACCCAGATGGCTACTAAGTGACTAACAGGGGGTAATGTATACAGTGTGGATACACTGGACAAAGGGATGATTCATGTCCCAGGTAGGATGGAGCAGGACAGCACCATATTTCATTATACTACTCAGAAAGGTGTGCAATTTAAAACATGAGTTGTTTATTTCTGAAATTTTCCATTTAATATTTTTGAACCGCTGTTGATTGTGGGTAACTGAAACCATGGAGAGTGAAATCTGGATAATGGGCAATTACTGTAACAAAATATTAATATGGAAAATTTTCTTCAAGGCACAAGTTCCTTGGAAGGAACTAAACCCTAAAACCTTTTCCAAGACAATAAAGTCTCCAAAAACCTGACTAGTTAAATTGAACTCATGCTGTGGCTCTTGTTAAGAGAAGTTAAACAAAAATTAGGGTAAAAAATTTCCTCTCATTTGAGTCTTCAGAAGACCAAATAGCAAGAGAAACTTAAGTCAAAATGCTGAAGGTATGAAAAATCAGAGAACAGCAATAACATGAAAAGAGAATGCTAAGAGAAAAGGTTGAGTGGGCCTCACCAAATTATTGCCCATAGCTATCAGATTCTTCCCATATCCTGAGGTAATTTATCTTCTTTTTCTTGAAATTCCAGTCTCAATTTCCTAAATTATCTTGAGCCTGAATGTTATATTTTTAGCTAAGTCAATAGCATTCAAAGGAAGAGGCAGATTTGAGGCTTAGCAGAGCCATGCAAACCTTGACCACCCTCCAACTCATCCCTAAATCATTAGGACAGATCCTCCGTCTCCAGAGACCAAGGTTTAGGTTGAGTAAAGAGGGTGGGATCCAGTCTTGTCTGTGAATGGGCAGTTAGGGGCTGAGTGGGGGGAGATTGAGTTGGCAATTTCAATCAGGGAATTGGACAAAGTGTTAAGCAGCAGACTGGGGAACAAAGCCAATGAATAAAATGAGCACTGGGGAAGTGAGCAAGGAATAATCAGGATGGAACTGGCAGTTAAGGACACGTTATCCATCAGCCAATACTCTGGACAAGCCATGGTACAGATTGCATGGCTAGGAGCCCAGGTATAATGGCTATTTTAGGCCTCTTATAATAAGCTCTAATAAACCACTTGGGATAGAGCATAAACACTAAATTATGTGTTAGTGTTGGTACTCGAGCACAAAGTGAGATAAAATGCAGTTGGTAAAAATCCATAGTAATACAGGAGATGCAGTAAATTGGTGGCTATTTTGTCCACAGTTCTCCTATGTGCAGACCCATTTACAAATAGTCTATGATAGCATGTGGCAAGTTTCTGCTTCCATTATATATAAGAATATATAGCAGTGGAAAACTATAAATTAATAGTACAAATTTTCTGTAGAGTCTCAAGGATGTTATTTTTTTTTAATGATTATTAGAATAATATTTGGGAAAAGTTACCTAGAAATTGTTGGTAATTTACAGAAGAAAAAATAACTGTACCTCTTTGTTTCAGTGCAAAAACATAGATAAAGCAAATATCCTAAATACTAAAAAAATTTTTTAGCAAATTCCAACAGTTCTGTAATATAATGAACTAAATTGGATGTTTTTTCTCTCTTTTGCTTTCAGGTTTACCCTTCTCTTTTATTATGCAAATTTTACAAGATTCACGTCCTTCTAATAACTTTTTCACGGGGTAATTGAGGAGAGTGAAAATATAATATAAATATTTAATATATAAATTCAAAGTATTAGTAATAATCAAATTTAAAAAATAAACTAAAGATATTGGATGAGCCTAGCCAGTAATTTATCAATATAAGACCTATTTAATTTATCAATATAAATTAAAGCCAGTAATTTATCAATATAAGACCTAAAATATAACAACTAGGATAAGGAATATCAGCTTGAAACAACATTGCCATATTAACTGATCAGTTTTATGTGACTGTCACTAATTTTTTTTTTAAGTAGGTCTTGGAGGTCAAGATATGCTAAAATGATGTATAACACTAAACTATGATTTTTTAAAAAGTGAAGAACATAAAGGGAATAAAAGAAAGAGGCAAATTTTAATAATCAGTATGCCCCTACCTGACTGTACTGGATGGATCCCTAACTGTAGAAGTAATCAGAAAGTTGATTTCCACATATGATCATATGGAAATAAATCAAATGTGATCAATTGGCACTTAAGCAAATATGATAAATTAGCTTCATCTTCAGCACTTTGAGGGACAAGAAACAAAGGATGTCATAATTTAAAGAGATACTGCAAAAAATAATTCCCAAAGTCACGCTAATATAATGCTATTTAAAGAAATTTGCTTCCTGTTTTTCTCATGGCTTCTTGGTGGTTTGAGAATAGATGGATGATGTATTTCAGGGGCTATACAATAATGCTCTAATAAATGATTACAATAATGACGTTCTAAAAATATAACAAAATGCTGGAAATCAAAAGGTTATTAGAAATTATAAATTAGAAGAGAAAACAGCACAAAATGTCAACTAGATTCTAAAAATTGTTTAAGAATCATCAAGTAGTAGATATCTGTGAACACGTATCATAGGTGGTAGCTTAATTAATTGCAAGGTAAATTAAATATATGCATTTAATCCAGAAAACAGAAAACTGTTAACTTTCTGGAGCCTTAGTCGCATACAGCAGCTTCCAACTGTGTCAATCTAGCTAAAGCTAGACAACAGAAAACACAGTTTTGGAACTCTGCTTTCTAAGAGAGAACAGTCGTGTGCAGGCACAGATCATTCTCAGGATTTGGTCAGGGAATAGCCTGGCTTAGCAACATCATGTTGGCCAGGTGATGAAAAGCAATGGCAACATCCATAGTGACCCTCTGCTCAAGAGGAAGGAGTTGAGGGATGCTGGAATTCCAAAAAGAAACAAGTGTAGTGAATGTATATTAGGTAACCATATAATATACTCGATAATTTAAGCCGTTAAAATGAGGTGATAGCCCAGTGGGAGTATGTAAAGAAGAATCAGTGAAAGCAAAGAATGGAAGAATCAAAATTTTAAGGGGAAAACAAGGGAAAGAAAATCTCCACAAAGTATATAGAAAACAAACAGAGAGTTAAGAGGGAAGGCAATAAAAGTATTTTTATGGAAGCAAGGGATATATAGAATATCAAGAATGTTAAGGTGTGTGTAATTGACAAAAATAAATCAAATAAGATAAAACTCAAATAGATCATTAGATAAAAATTATTAATTCATATTGTGGCCAGATGGCAACTAATATGGCCTATAGGCAATTAGTACATGCATTCCTAGAAGTTCCCATGTGTTTTGTCTTTCATAGCCTTTCTCTTGGATAAACGAGTACGT
The DNA here is from genome assembly GCF_020826845.1 of Diceros bicornis minor. Classification (NCBI taxonomy): domain Eukaryota; kingdom Metazoa; phylum Chordata; class Mammalia; order Perissodactyla; family Rhinocerotidae; genus Diceros; species Diceros bicornis. The sequence goes on along the minus strand of NC_080745.1, from coordinate 50,650,117 downwards.
AAAACACACGTAAACATGCACATATATCAAGTAAATTTGAGAATATGGCATAGTTTATCCTGAACTGTATAGTACGGCAGCCAATAACATCTGTGGTTATTTAAATTTTTTAAATACTAATTAAAAAGTAAGTAGAATTAAAAGTCAATTCCTCAGTTGCACTAACACAATTGAAGTGTTAATAGCGACATGTGGCTGGTGGTAATCTTATTGGACAGTGCAAATATAGAATATTTTCAACATTGCAGAAAGTTCTATTGAACAGTGCTGGGAAGTTCACACTGCATTTTATCATATTAATTCTTCTGAGCGATGTATAAGCAAAACAAACAAATGATGGAATGTTATCCAACCACAAAAATGAATGAACTATCAATACACACAACCACATTCATAAGTCTCAAGATAATTATTCTATGTGAAAGAAGTCATACAAAAAAAATAAATATTAAATGATTCCATTACATAAAACTCTAGAAAATACAAGTCAATCTATAGTGACCAAAAACAGAGTAGTTATTGCCTGTGGAGAGGGTATGCACAGAGAGATGGTAGGAGAGATTACAATGGGTGCAAAGAAACCTTTGGGTGTGATGGATATGTTCACTATCTTGAATAAAGTGGTGATTTTATGGGACACACGTATGATAAAACATAAAATTGCACACTTTAAATATCCTGTTTATTGTATGTCAATTATACCTAAATAAAGTGATTTTTAAAATATGCATGGAAATTTGGGAAATGAGTCTCACAAATGTTATAAAGAAAGCCAGGAAGAAAGGAGTTCATCCACGTGATAGAGATCAGAAAGTGCTTACTAGGTTGTGGGGTGGAGGGGTGAGGAGGTGGGGAGGTTGCTAAAATCTAGTGAGTTGTCCCAAAGAATGTTTGGAATGATGGAAATTTTCTGTATCTTGATCTGGGTTACACATATACATGTGTAAAAAGGCATTGAATTGTACATTCAAGATTTGCTTATTTTACTGTAGATATCATAAATAAACAAAGCACAGTGAGGAAAAAAAGGCCATACCATGCGTGGCAGAGAATGTGGAGTAACCAGAATTTTCAGAAAATAATAGTAAGAATGTAAATTGATACCATTAAAAAAATTTTCAGGGTCCATATAACCATATAGCGAACCATATAACCCAACCATATAACCCAACCATTCCATTGGTAGGTATATACCCAATAGAAATGCTTTCAAGTGTGCTTCAGAAAACGTAGGGGAGAAAATTCATAATAGCACACTTTTTAATGGCCATATATAGAAATAATCCAAATGTTCATTAACTACAGATTAGATAAATAAATGGTGGTGTATTCATACAATGCAATACTACCCAGCAATAAAAATGGATGAACTAAAGCTTAAATGAAAAATGGGATGAAATTCATAAATGTGATATTGCCTAAAAGAATGAAGACGTCGTAGAATATTGTGTGAATCAAGTATATAATGCTCAAAAATCATCAAAACTTATATAAGGTGACAGAAGTTAGAAAATATATCAGAATTTATGTCAGGTAATGAGTGGATATTAAGGCAGCACCTAGAACCTTATTAATGTTCTATTGCTTAATCTGAGCAATAATTATTGAGATGTGTGCACTTTAAGAAAATTTTTCATGCTGCACATTGACGGTTCATGAATTTTTTAAAGCATGTTTTAAATCATTTAAGTTTAAAATATTTTGAGTTTGTTATATATTTCAATATGTTTCCCACACAATAAGTTTAGTCAAGCTCACGATGCAATTAAGAAATTGAATTAAATTTTTATTATATTGCAAAATACTATATACCTACAATAAAATTGTTCATATAGCTCTGTCATGGACTGGATGTTTGTTTCCCTCTAAAATTCATATGTTGAAATTCTAACCCCCAATTTGATGGTATTAGGAGATGAGGCCTGTGGGTGGTGATTAGGTCATGAGGGTGGAGCCCTTGTGAATGAGATTAGTGTCCTTTAAAAGACAACCCAGAGATCCAGCCTTGATGGCCTAGTGGCTAAAGTTCTGCACACTCTGCTTTGGTGGTCCGGGTTCAGTTCCCAGGCATGGAACCACACCACTCGCCTGTCAGTAGCCGTACTGTGGTGGTGGCTCACATAGAAGAACTAGAAGGACTTACAACTAGAATATACAACCATGTACTGGGGCTTTGGGGAGGAAAAAAAAAAAAGAAGAGGAAGCTTGGCAACAGATGTTAGCTCAGGACAAATATTTCCTAGCAGAAAAGAAAAAGAATGCACTTCAAAAGAAAAAATTTTCAAAAAAAAGAAGAGAACCCAGAAAGCTATCTAGCCCTTTTTTAATCACATGAGGACACAACAAAAGATGGCCGTCATTGAATCTGCCAGCACCTTGATCTTGGAGTTCCCAGTCTCCAGAACCATGAGAAATAAATGTCTGTTGTTAAAACCACGCAATCTATGGTATTTTTGTTATAGCAGCCTGAATGGGCTAAAAGAGGTCTGATCTCACAGAATTTTAGAGATAGAAGAGGCTTTTAACACAATTTATGGAAAATAGTTCTCCTTACTTTTAAATATAATGTTGCTGCTGCCCAGGCAGGCTAAGTCACAAGGGGGATTGGCTGCAAAACTGGCCTGGATGCAATTTCCTGACTGCCATTCCAGTGCTCTCTGTAAATACCTATGTATTCCGATTAACTCTTTGAAGGCTAGAATAAACTTACAGGAGTATTGGGAAACATTTTCCATCTCTCCTGTTGTTTAAGGGGGTTTTTACAAAGCTTAACCAGTAGTGAATTGATTTCATAATTCACTTAGGATTTATATTTTACACATTTTATACTTAAGAATGTTCAGGAGGAACTATGGCAATTATATCTCCATCCCTTAGTCACCAAACCACATTCTAGCTTTATTCAAATAATTTAAGTTATTACAAATAATTTGTACAATTTGTCCCAGCTGAAAACCAATTAGTAAATCAATTTATGTTTCAGCAAAACCATGAGTACCTACTACGTGGCAAGCACCACCCCAGGTGCTTGGGACACAGGATGAGCAAATCAGACAGTGCACCTGCCTCATGGAGCATACAGAGTAGTGATTAATTTGGGCATTCTGCACAATCACACACATGCACACACTCACAGAAACACAAACTGTGGAAAATGCTGTAAAGGACAATTTGGAGAGTATGATATGGGCAACAAGAGAAATTAGCCCATAAAAAATTTTATGAAGATAACTATTTGTATCCTGGAAGAATTTATACCACCTTAAGCTAAAATATCTATGAATATTCACTTCATTTTTCTGTCATATGATCACATATAAAACATACTTAAGAAGACTGTCCCTTTTTTAAACCAGTTCTTCAAAGTCAATGAGGATATTATTTACATTGTCAGAGTTAGAATACAACTGACGGGGTGGCCCGGTGGCACAGTGATTAAGTGTACACCCTCCGCTTCAGCAACCCGAGGGTTTGCAGGTTCAGATCCCAGGCATACACCAACGCACTGCTTGTCAAGCCATGCTGTGGCAGCATCCCATATAAAGTAGAGGAAGACGGGCACGGATGTTAGCCCAGGGCCAGTCTTCCTTGGCAAAAAGAGGAGGATTGGCCTGGATGTTAGCTCAGGGCTGATCTTCCTCACACACACACAAAAAAGAATGCAACTGATTTTCAAAGTATTACATCTGACACTTATAAAATTCTCTTAAAAATCAACACCATTTACAAGGAAGGTTTCAGTTAATATCACTAATGTTTCATCTTTTCTGCCAGGACTAAAATGCTTCACAGTGTATCCAATTTAATTTACTTACTGCATAAATTGCCTTATCTTCTAATTAATGCACAAAATATTTACTGTCTCATTAATCAAAACATGTCAAACCACATGTTATTAACTAATGAAAGAAAACGTTGATTGCCCTCAAACAGTTGTCATAGACTTTTAGAGTTTCCCTTTTTAATGTTTTTTATTGAGGTAAGATTGATTTATAACATTATATAGATTTCAAGTATACATCATTATAGCTTGACTTCTATATACACTACATTATGTTCACCACCAAAAGTCTAGTTTGCATCTGTCACCATACAAGTGTCCCCCTTTGCCCCTTTTGCCCTCCCCCAACCCCCCTTTCACTCTGGTAACCACGAATCTATTCTCTGTATCTATGTGTGTGTTTGTTCGTTGTTGTTTTTCTCTTCCACATATGAGTGAAATCATACAGTATTTGGCTTTCCCCATCTGACTTATTTCACTTAGCATAATACTCTCAAGCTCCATCCGTGTTGTCGCAAATAGCAAGATTTTACGTTTTTTTATTCCATTGTGTATGTATACCACATCTTCTTTATCCATTCATCTGTCCATGGGCACTTAGGTTGTTTCCATGTCTTAGCTATTGTAAATAATGCTGAAACAAACATAGGGGTGCATATGTCTTTTTGAATTAGTGTTTTCCTATTCTTTGGATAAATACCCAGAAGTAGAATAGCTGGATTGTATGGTAGTTCTATTCTTAATTTTGGGGTTAATCTCCATACTCTTTTCCATAGTGGCTGCACCAGTTTGCCTTCCCACCAGCAGCATGTAAGTGTTCTCTTTTCTCCATATCCTCTCCAACACTTGCTATTTCTTGTCTTTTCAATAACGGCCATTCTGACGGGCATGAGGTGGTATCTCATTGTGGTTTTGATTTGCAGTCCCCTAATAATTAGCGATGTTGAACATCTTTTCATGTGCCTGTTGGCCATCTGTATATCTTCTTCGGAAAAATGTCTGTTCAGATCCTCTGCCCATTTTTCAATTGGGTTGTTTGGTTTTTGTGTTGTTGAATTGGATGAGTTCTTTATGTATCTTGGATATTAACCCCTTATCAGATATATGATTTGTAAATATCTTCTCCCAATTGGAGTTTGTCTTTTCGTTTTTTTTTGTTGTTGTTAGTTTCTTTTGCCATACAGAAGCTTTTTAGATTGATGTAGTCTCATTTGTTTATTTTTTCTTTTTTTCCCTCGCCTGAGGAGACTTGATATTCAAAAAGTTACTGCTAAGACCCCCATCAGAGAACGTACTGCCTATATTTTCTTCTAGGAGTTTTACGCTTTCAGGTGTACATTCAAGCCTTTAATCCATTTTGAGTTAATTTTTGTGTATGGCATAAGATAATGGTCTACTTTCATTCTTCTGCATGTGGCTGTCTAGTTTTCCCAGCACCATTTATTGAAGACACTTTCCTTTCTCCATTGTATATTCTTGGCTCCTTTGTCGAAAATTAGCTGTCCATAGATGTGTATGTTTATTTCTGGGCTCTCAAATCGTTCCATTGATCTGTGTATTTGTTTTTCTGCCAGTACCATGTTGTTTTGATTACTACAGGTTTGTAAAATATTTTGAAATCAGGGATTGTGATATCTCCAGCTTGGTTCTTTTTTTCTCAAGATTGCTTTGGCTAATCAAGTTCTCTTGTTGTTCCATATAAGTTTTAGGATTCTTTGCTCTATTTCCATGAAAAATCTTGTTGGTACTTTGATCGAGATTGCATTGAATCTGCAGATTGCTTTAGGAAGTATGGACATTTTAACTATGCTAATTCTTCGAATTCATGAGCATGGAATATCTTTCTATTTCATTGTGTCTTCTTTGATTTCTTTCAACAGTGTTCCATAGTTCTCAGTGTACAGGTCATTCACCTCCTTGGTTAAATTTATTCCTTTAGATATTTTATTCTTTGTTTCTCTTTCTGCAATTTCATTGATGGTATATAGAAATGCAACGGATTTTTGCACATTGATTTTGTACCTTACAACTTGACTGTATTCGTTTATCATTTCTAATATTTTTTTGGTGGATTCTTTAGGGTTTTCTATATAAAAAATCATGTCATCTGCAAATAATGACAGTTTTACTTCTCCTTTGCAATTTGGATCCCTTTTATTTGTTTTTCTTGCCTAATTGTTCTGGCTAGGACTTCCAGTACTATCTTGAATAAGAGTGGCAAAAGTGGGCACTCTTGTCTTGTTCCTGTTCTTAGAGGGATAGCTTTCAGTTTTTCACCGTAGAGCATGATGTTAGCTGTGGTGTGTCATATAAAGCCTTTATTATGTTAAGGTACTGTCCTTCTGTAGCCATTTTATTCAGAGTTTTTATCATAAATGGATGCTGAATCTTGTCAAATGCTTCTCCACATCTATTGATATGATCATGTGATTTTTATTCTTCATTTTGTTAATGTGGTGTATCACATTGATTGATGGGTGGATGTTAAACCATCCTTGCATCCCTAGAATAAATCCCACTTGGTTGTGGTGTATGAACCTTTTAATATTGTTGTATTTTATTTGTTAATATTTTGTTGAGAATTTTTGCATCTATGTTTGTCACTGATATTGGCATATAATTTTCTTTTTTGTGTTGCTCTCTTGTCTTGATGTTAAGGAAATATTGGCCTTATAAAATGATTTATGAAGCATCCCCTCCTCTTCCATCTTCTGGAAGACTTTGAGAAGGATATGTATTAAATCTTTAAATACTTGGTAGAATTCACCTGAGAAGCCATCTGGTCCCGGACTTTTGTTTTTTGGGATGTTTTTGATTACTGTTTCAATCTCCTTAGTATTGATCAGTCTATTCAGATTCTCTATTTCTTCTTGATTGAGTTTTGAAAGGTTGTATGATTCTAGGAGTTTATCCATTTCTTCCATGTTCTCAAATTTGTTGGCATATAGCTTTTTATATTATTCTTTTATAATCCTTTGTATTTTTGTGGTACCTGTTGTAATTTCTTCCTTTTGTTTCTGATTTTATTTATTTGAGCCTTCTCTCTTTTTTTCTTAGTGAGTCTGGCTAAAGATTTGCCAATTTTATCTTTTCGAAGAACTAGCTGTTGCTTTCATTGATCCTTTCTGTTGTCTTTTTAGTCTCTATGTCCACTCTGATTTTCATATTTCCTTTATTCTACTGACTTTGGGCTTTGTTTCTTATTCTTTCTCTAGTTCCTTTAAGTATAATGTTAGATTGTTTATTTGAGATTTCTCTTATTTTTTGAGATAGGCCTGTATTACTATAAACTTCCTCTTAATACCACATTTACTGCATGTCATAGATTTTGATATGTTGTATTTTCATTTGTCTTCCGGTATTTTTCTATTTCTCCTTTGATTTCTTCATTTATCCATTAGTTGTTCAGTAGCATGTTGTTTAGTCTCCACATATTTCTGACTTTTCCAGCTTTCTTCTTGTAGGTGATTTTTACTTTCATACGATTGTGGTCAGAAAAGATGCGTGATGTGATTTCAATCCTCTTAAATTTATTGAGACTTGTTTTGTTTTTCAACATATGGGTTGTTCCATGTGCACTTAAGAAGAATATGTATTTTGCTGCTTTTGGATAGAATGTTTTATGTATATCTATTAAGTCCATCCAGTCTAATGTTTCATTTAAGGCTGATGTTTCCTTGTTGATGTTCTGTCTGGGTGATCTATTCATTGATGTTAGTGGGGTATTTAAGTCCCCTACTATTACTATGTTGCTGTCAGTTTTTCCCATTAGGTCTCTTAATAATTGCCCTATATATTTTGGTACTTCTATGTTAGGTGCATATATATTAATGAATGTTATGTCTTCTTGATGGATTGTCTTCTTTATCATTGTATTATGTTCATCTTTGTCTCTTGTTATCTTTTGTGGCTTGAAGTCCATTTTGTCTGACATACGTATAGCTAACCTGTTTTTTATGTTTGCCATTTGCTTGAAGTATCATCTTCTGTCTCTTCACTTTGAGTCTACGTTTGTCTTCACAGCTGAGATGGGTCTCCAGGAGGCAGCATATTTGTTGGGCCTTTTTTTTTATTCCATCCAGCCATTCTGTGTCTTGATTGGTGAATTCAAACCATTTACATTTAGGTTTATTTTTGATACATGAGGACTTAATACTGCCATTTTATCTTATGTTTTTGGTTTGGTTTGCTCTATATTTCCATTATTTCTTTTTCCTTGTGTTTCTGCCTGCCATTTTTGTTTGGTGGTTTTCTGTGATGTGTTTCATAGTTTCCTCTTTTCTTATGTTTTGTGACTCTGCTCTGAATTTTTGTTTTATGGTTACCATGTAGTTTGTATAAAAGGTCTCATAGATAAGATAGTCTTTTTTCTGCTAATAGCCTCTTATCTTCATTTGCCCATGCTGGTTCCATCCTTCTCCTCTTCTCCTTTTATGTTTTTGTTGACACAAAGTATCCCTTTTTGTATTGTGAGTTTGTTACCAATTTGAAGTGGTTATAGTTATTTTTAATGCTTCTTTCCCTTTAACTTTTATGTTATAATTAAGTCTATACTATCTTATTCTGATATAGACTTGCAATTTTCTGTTACTGTCTGTCTGTTTATCACCTTGCTCAAAGATTTGTATACCTTTGCCTTTTTGTTTCAGGTAGGAGGGCTCCTTTGTGTGAACATTGTTCAAAATTTTCTGCCTTCATATAAGGCAGTTCCAGTGGCAATAAACTCCCTCAGCTTTTGTTTGTCTGGGAAAACCTTTATTTTTCCTTCATATCTGAAGGATAACTTTGCTAGATAGAGCATTCTTGGCTGACAGTTTTTATCTTTCAGTATTTTGAATATATCATTCCACTCTCTCCTGGTCTGTAGGATTTCTGCTAAGAAATCTGCTGGTAGCTAAAATGTATTCTTTTGTAGATTTCTTTTCTTTTTTTTTTTTCCTGGCTGCTTTTAATATTCCTTTTTTGTCATTGATTTTTGATAGTTTTATTATCATGTTCTTGGAGAAGGTCTTTTTGTTTTGAAATAATTGGGTGTTCTATTACCTTCATGGATTTGTATATCCAGTTCTTGAGATGTTCTCGCTATTATTTCTTTAAATAAGCTCTCTCCTGCCTTCTCTCTCTTTTCTCCTTCTAGGATCCCCTTTACCCTTATGTTGCCCTCTCTAATGGATTGTAATAATTCTCATAGAATTTTTCCTTTTTTTTTTTTTTTGTCTTGGTTCTCTCTCCTCTTCTACCTATATCATTTCTAGGTTTCTATCTTCAAGCTCACTAATTCTCTCTTTCATATGATCTGCTTTGTTTCTAATGCATTCTTCATCTCATTTATAGAGTTCTTCTGCTCCAGAATTTCCATTGGTTTCTTCTTTAGAGTGTAATCTCTTTAGTAAAGTATTCCTTCTGTTCATTTATTTCATTCCTGAACTCATTGAACTGCCTTTCTGAGTTTGCCTGTAGCTCACTGAATTTCTTGTTGACAGCAATTTTGAATTATTTATCAGTTAGATCACAATCTTTCATGACTTTATGTTTGGTTTCTGGAAAACTGTTTTCTTTTTGTAATGCCATGGTAGCATGAATTTTGTGGTATTTGCTGAATTATTCCTCTGCTGGTGCATTTGTTTTAGCAAACATGCTTTTTATTTAGAAATAGTTTTGTTTGTTTTGATTCAAACTTTTCAACTGCTTGGAGATTAGAAGTCTTTCTTTTGTTCTTCAGTAGGTGGTGCTATAGCACTAGTTTTTGGTTTCTCTTACCCAAGCTGCTTTTGGCTAGATTTGAGGCTCTGCATGTTCCACTCTCCACTGCCTCTCGTTAAGGTGTTGCCGGTACTGTCATCATCACCACCTGCGCTTCTGATGCCTTGCTGTTGCTGGTGTCCCTGTGGTCACTGGCTTCCCCACTGGGGGCACAGGGATGGCTGATGCCTTAGCTGCATCTGGGCTCACCTGGGTCAGAATCTTCACCATCATGGTGTGAATAAGAGGAGGGTGGGGGTTGAGCCAGGTATACAGGGCACCATATCAGCTGTTGTCTGTTACCTTGTGGCCATGAGTGGTGTTGTCGTTGGAATGCTGGAGTCTTGTGTGCAACTCTGCTGCTGCTACCAGGCTCCGAGCCACGGCTGCAGGACACAAGATCATGGGGCTCTGCCTCCACTGCTGCTCTGCTTCACGTGGCCACAAGTGTCACTGAAGCTGGCGGGCTGGAGTCTCCTATGTGCCTCTGCTGCTGCCCACTGAGTTCTCTGGGGCTAGGGGCAGCTGTCTCAACCACCTCAGCCAGGATTCAGGATCCTGGGCTCTGGATCTGCTGTTCACCTGTTTAACTTCCTCTGTGTGCTCCAATTTACCCACTTTTGTATGTACCAATGTGTGGATCTTTCTAGTGTCCTAGTATGTTGTGCAATGTAGCTTTTGTTGGGTTATGTATGTTTTACTTACTGTAGATTGAAGGGAAGAGACAAAAAGATCCTCTCATGCTGCCATAATGATAATGTCTCCTAAATTTTAACTTTTGAAGAACAATTGTCATGTTTAGCACTAGTATATATTTAATAATATCTCTTTAAACATACACAAAAGTGAGGTCACCTTAGTTGAAAAGATTGGGAAATAAAGAGTAAAATAGTATCAGGTAATTGAGTAAGTAAATGGTAATAGTACATTTATCAAGACCATTAGAATAAACTATAGAACCCATATTAAATATCTAAATCATCATCTTTTCCTTTGGTCTAATTTTTCATGGGATTCAGCTGTGTTGAGAACTGTAGTTTTTCCACTAACCTGTGTGTATTAAATCATTTGAGAGATTGTTGCTGATTATCGCCTTGAAAACTCAATGCTGGATTTGACTTAGTGTAAAGTATAAATGGACTTGAGTAGAGCAGGAGATGAACCCTATCTGATACCTCTGGTGCTTGCCTCATGTTTTCTGGGTTTCACCTTTAATTCTAGCCTTATTCTCAGCAGTTATTCATGTCTGGGTTTTTAAACATTTTATACAATCACATTCTTTACACCTTTCATTATTTGCACTGAGATTTCTCCAATGTAGTGAATAATAGCAGAAGACCTCTTGAAAGTGGGAATGAGTTAATGCCCTGGGAATAACCCTCAATCAGTTGGAGGGCGAGGAGCAGTGGGAGAGCCAAGTAAGACAGTCTTCTCCTTGTATGTTTTTATGTAGATAATGTCCAGAGACATACTATGTGCTCTTCAGAAAATCCCTGGTGGTATTGACCCCAAATGCTTCCTTATATTGGCCTTTTCTCCTTTTTTATTTCATTCTTCTCTGTCCTTCACTTCTGTTCCCAAGTTTCAACTCCCAATGAAATCTCGTATGTACCAGTCTGTGAGCAAGGCTCTGCTGTTGGAAAACTCCTAGCACATCTCTCTGACTATCTCTCTTTCTCACTCTCGCTTTCTCCCACACGCATATACCCCATCACACATATCAACACCCCTAAAAAGAATCATTAAATAATTATTTTCCTTATTATTTATGCTGCCCCCTGATATTTTCTATTCTTTTCTCTTTTAATTCTTTATATCCTTAGACATCTAGTATAGTCTAGTTTATCCTCTCTTTTAAATAGCTTTATTTTAAAGCTTTGGAAACACACTATATTTATTTTTCTACATGCCCTTGAATCATGACACTCTGTTTGAAAAACGTAGTCTAAATGATACGAAAACAACCCATTGGCTCAGTTAGTTACATCAAGATATTTCCTTGGTTCCATGACGAAGAAAATGATGGGCTTTTTTTTTCTTTGCTGAGGAAGATTTGCCCTGAGCTAACATCTGTTGCCAATTTTCCTCTACTTTGCATGTGGGTCACCGCCACAGCGTGGCTGCTGATGAGTGCTCTAGGTTTACGCCCAGGAACTGAACCTGGGCCACTGAACTGGAGCAGGCTGAACTTAACCACTAGGCCACGGGGCCAGCCCCAGGCTTTTTTTTCTTTTAAGGGTGAAGATCCTGTCTTTTTCTTTACATTACCAATGTATAGCACAACGTAAACAGTTATTGAGCACTTACTGTGTTTTAAGTGCTTTATATGTAATATAATTTTAAAAATTTCCCCAAACTATTTTGGTGCAGATACTACTTTCATTCTTCTTATCGTCATTGTACAAATGAGGCACAAAGAGGCAAGACACTTGTCCACAATCATACAACTGTGACTATGTGTTGAATGAGTTGACTATAATTTTCATTATGTATGTCATTGTGACATAATATTGTGAGAAGACATATCTATAATTTGAATAGACACAATTTAAGCAATTAAGAATGACTGACTACTAGGCCTGATTTTTCTAGCATCAGCCAGATTAAGCTGGGAACAATGATTCCCAGAACCCCCTTACCTTTGTGGTTCTAGGTTAGAGTTGGCCAAGCAGCAACTTTTTTATAAGATTTGGAAGGTAAAATTCAAACATAAATCATCATTCTTTGACAGTTGTCATGGTCAGATTACTTGACCAACAGAAGCAGAAATGTCAGTGGGAGCCAAGTTGTTCTCATTCTCATAAGCGCCCCTCTATGCCCAGCTCTTTTACCCAACAACTGGTCTTGCTTACCAATGTAAGCAAAATGCATTGTCAGATGCTTGACTGTAGCCCCAAAGGCTTCCCCATCACAGTTCAACTTTGGTGGCTAAATGTGTTTGCTTTCTCAGTTGACTGACTGGAGATGCTTCTTATAATTCATATTTTCACTTCTCCAGCTCTTCACATAATTGAGTAAGGTCTAATTCTTATAATAAATCTCTTATGCTATTATTCATAGTGGTTATGCTTTTCTGGCTTGACTCTGAATGATATACTGTCAACATATATTCATCTAAGAAAAAGTAAAGTCTTAATCTTGTCCTCAAAGAAAATATTTTTCATTTTGAAAATATAATATCTACTAAGTGAAGCAATCATTTTGGAAAGAAAATCAAAATGCAAAAAAAAACATTTCTATATTTATGTAATAGTTATCATTTGGAGAGTTTAACCATATGCTTTTTATGTTCTGCAAATATTTCTGCATAGGTGCTTTAAGTACTCATATTGCTCAGTGATAAAGAAAAAGCTCATGAGGAATAAAAGAAATGATTCTCTAATATTGTCACTCAAATGCTCCACAATGATAGTCACCAGGAAGCTTAAAATTCAACAAGACTATTGTAAGAGCCAATTAAGTAATGACACTCAACTTTTCTAAAAAAAAGTCAAGTCAATAAACATGTGTACATTATCATGATTTAAGTTTATATATATTTATTGCATAGAGGACTTTTTAAGAGCTATATGCAGTGCTATTTATTGGTAACATAGTACCTAGTTTGAAATGACATATAGTAAAAATAATAAAACAAAATAAATCATTGATGGCACTTTAAATTGCTTCCTTACAGATTCAAAATAATATAAATTATTATTATAATGCTAATAATTGTAATAATTATAATAAGTATAAATGGATATATGCCAATGCTATATTATGTATGTATGCATGTGTGTGTTTATATATATGTTATCTATTTATAAATTTATGTATTATATTATTTTAAATATTTATCATGGTGGAAAATATTTTACATTTGTGTTATTTTCATATTACTGGCTGCAGAGGCAAGAAGAGGACTTATATGCAAACAAGTGAACAAAAATATGTCAATTATATAGTTGATTTGATAACTGTCAACAGAGTTCTCAAATTGTGTTCTATGAGCATGAGAAATGTTAACAGATTGTGAAAACAGAAAGTTGTAGTTAAATACATTTGGAAAAGCTGGGTTAAGCAAAGCTCAACAGATGTCTTTAAAATACTGGGCTGATGTGCACACGGATTTCCAAGGTGGAGGAAATAAGAGTGCAGCATTTCTCAAGTTATTTGATCATAGCTTTTCTTTCACAGTCATGTTCTACTAAATATGATTTGGTTCATCTTGGTATAAAAAATAGAGGCAAATAATTTGTCCTTTTCTATCACTTCTTTCCATCACAAAGAAAGACACTTTTATCTTCTGTTAATAAGAATAACTAAACTAAATTTATATATTCTTATTTTTTGCAATTGTAAAAATAGCTTCCATTCTGCAGTTCATTTTTTTAAATCTAAAAATGGTGGCATGGCACTAGGAGAAAAATATCTGAGGATGTTTTATAAATTTTTGGATAATTAAAATTAAACCCTAGACTGAGAGTGAGGAGACGTCTGAAGTCAGTAAAAGTCTCAACCACAATTTGCTTCTGTAAAATATGAGGGCAGGGTAGTTATCACCATGGTCCCTTCCATCTCTATCTTCCTATACCTTTATATTTATTTTTTTATTTTTTTATTTATTTTTTTTTTTGAGGAAGATCAGCCCTGAGCTAACATCAATGCTAATCCTCCTCTTTTTGCTGAGGAAGACCCGCCCTGAGCTAACATCTATTGCCAATCCTCCTCCTTTTTTTTCCCCCAAAACCCCAGCAGATAGTTGTATGTCATAGTTGCACATCCTTCTAGTTGCTGTATGTGGGACTCGGCCTCAGCATGGCCGGAGAAGCGGTGCGTCGGTGCACGCCCGGGATCCGAACCTGGGCCGCCAGTAGCGGAGCTCTGGCACTTCACCACCAAGCCACGGGGCCGGCCCCCTATACCTTTACAAAATGTACACTATGGTAATCTCTGTCCATCTAGGGGCTATGCAATATTGTCTAGGCTCATAGCATCAAAGATGACATGAGTGGAACCATATTAAAATAGAGGCAGAGCAGCCATTTCAGAGGAATTGCCTTGCATGTCTTTTTTTTATCTTCCAAACTGAACCAAACTGCCAACATTCTAAGAAGTCAGTAAGGACAAGAATATCCTGTTTGTAAGGACTACTGAAACTGGACTTTGCTGATAACTGATTCACTGACCAATCAATGAAGTACAAGTTTAGACTTTTGCCTGATGACCAATCTCAAACCAATCTGTGAAGTACTAACCTAGCCTTACCTCAACTGGCACCAATGACCTCTTCTTTAATACAACTTATCTCATCTTCCTCCCTTTTCCCCATAAAAACCATAAGCCCTTATGTAATTGGGACACTATTTGGGTTTCTACCTGAATCTGTGCTCCCCAAATTGCAATTCTTTGAGCCCAAACAAACACGTCGCCTCTTAAACTGGTTTCTATTTTTGCAGGTTGACAATAGTTTTCACTTATGATTACAATCAGCAGAGAAAATTAGGAACAGACTGTTATGGAGACTCTGCTCCTAAGTTACTGTTTTTTTTTCTAGAACTGAATCTTAAAATTGCTGACCAGAAAGTTTTCCCCTTGTGAGGATGAAATTCGGGTTTATTAAAGCACATAGAGAACTATTCTAGTGACATACGCTGTTATTTCCTTACACAGGATCCTTACTTAACAGAAAAATGAATCAACTTTCCCTAAACCACAATTTTATATAATGTTTCCAAACCAAGATCAGCTATGCTGAAATCTAGCAGAGAATGCCCCAGCACCAGGCTGTTTAGTTTTCAACGGAAAAAAAAAAATTGCAGGTAGAGCCCAATTGCAGTAATAACTCTTTTCCATTTCTCTGAACTTTGATATACCAGTGCTTATTTCTTAAAATAGAAATGCCTCCTTATATGACAGCATCAGGACATGTCTGTGTCGTATACAATAAATAAATCTGCTTTCCCTACTCCTCATCGTCCCTGTAAAAAAGATAGCAAATATTCCTTTGATAAAGTAGTTCTGTAGCAAGTTAACAAATGGGCTTGAGTCTAGCAACAAATAAAAAGATCTGCCTTGCTTGCACATTGTTTTCTCTCTTCTCTCTGATTTTATATTTAATTACAACTCTATTGAGTCTTTTATTTTCTTTGAAAGTGATGAATTAGATTCCATTAATCTTAATCAAATTAAAATTCCCCTAAATTGTAATTAAAGCAATCTGAAAATGGCTGCCTTTAAAAGACATCTTTGTATAATGGAAACAATAGTAAGTGGTCTATTCTCTGGACTCACTCCCCAAAAGATAAACTACATTATTTTGTAAAAGCCATCTTTTAATTACAAGGCCATCATTCATCACCTAGCAAACAATAGCTACTGACAACTTAATAAAAATGCCTAATAGAAATTATTAAATCACTTACACGATTCTTTTTATGTGAACTGTGCTAGTTTCATAAGACAGCTGAATGTCTATGAAACAAACTTAATATTTGAAATTCTTGTTACTCTATTAATTATGACCCTCTTATCAGTGATCCATTTATATGCACATTATGGGGACTAGTGGCTCTTTTCCAGATTTTAAGACATCTGGGTGTCTTATAGCACCCTTCACTAAAAAGTATTTCTCTACTACTGTTGCGTGCACATTTTTTTTTTTAATTTCTGGAAACCTTGCCAAAACACTCACAAGAACACAAAAGTATAATAAAAGATTTCCTGTAGAATCTTTGTGCAGTTAATTCTCTACTCTGAAAATATTTGCATTTCTGTCTCCCCAAGTAAAATTTGAGCTGACTTATTACACTTATGTTACTTTATTTATCTTTATATTTGTTCAATGTGATTTGTTTTGGGTGAGGGGAGTAGGTCACACTGTATGAACTTGAGCCCCTGAGGGGTTGGAGACTAAGATTAGTCACATAAGCAGTCAACCATTCTTATATGATGGAACCACTCTAAAAACTCTAGGGACCAAGGCTCAGTTGAACGTTTCTGGTTAGCAGTACTCCATGTGTGTTGTCACACATCGATGCCAGTGAGATAACACTGGCCTGACTCCACATGGAGAGGACAACCAGACTGGACTCTCTCCCTTCTGGACCCTATCCTGTGAGCCTCTGGACTGATTTTAATCTGTTATGGTAATAAACCATAACTGTGAGTGTAACAGCTTTCAGTGAGTTATGTGAGGAGTCCTTCTAGTGAATTGAACCTGAGGGTGGTTTTGGGAACCCCCTCAAACTTGCAATTGGTGTCATAAGTTAAAGTGGTCTTGTGTGGACTGTTCCCTCCACCTTTGCAGTTGACTATCTCCTCATAATAGTAAATTTCACATTTTAATTTATTATTGTACTCCTTCTCTCTTTAAAGGAATATCTTTTGGGGGCCGGCCTGGTGGCATAGTGTTTCAGTTCATGTGCTCCACTTTGGCAGCCCAGGGTTTGTGGGTTTGGATCTCAGGCATGGACCTACACACGGCTCATCAAGCCATGCTGTGGTGGCATCCCATATACAAAATAGAGGAAGATTGGCAACAGATGTTGTCTCAGGGCCAATCTTCCTCACCAAAAAATTAAGAAAAAAAGAGTATCTATTGATAATTCTTAATTCACTACTTAGCTATTGTTTTCCTGACCTATGACATTTACTGATTAATAAGACCTACGTAAAGAACCAACATATGTAGATAGCACATTAGGATATTGTGTGAGAAATGTGTTGCCTGCTGAGGACTGAAGATGGAACAGAGAGATGAAAGAGGATGATTAGTTGTTTTTCACAAACTAGCTTAGAAAAAAAAGAATTCTGTAATATGTAACGCAGAAACTAAAATTGCTTGAGAATGAATGTTTTCTTCAGCACCCAGAGAAAAGGAATAAATGATTTGAATTAAAAACATTTCTATTCTATTTGGAAAGCATGAATTAGAGACATGTTGGGATGTGTTCCTAGGAAGAGCTGGTCCAGGGGAATTTAGACAAAGCAAACAAACAATTGCACATTCCAAATTTCAGAAAGAAAAAAATCATAATTCATAAACCGGTAAAGAGTTTATGAAAGGAAAAAAAATATTGTCCAATAAGGAGGATGTGAAAAGTAGGAAAATTTTGCAACTGTTTATAAAAAAAGAGATAACAAAGATAAAATTAGTACTGGAAATTGATGGGAACCTCTCTGGGAAAAAAATTAATCTTTAAATCTAGTGCAGAGATACCCCCAAATAATCTCCCTTATTTAATTTGCTCTATGAGATGTCTTTGCTAGTGACTGACTAATATTTCCTATGTCATTTAGATGTCTTATCTTTATGTAGATATAGTCTCAGAGTATGTAAAATAGCCCAAATGCTTTTGGAAGTTATAAAGAAATTCAGACATAATCTCTCATCCTGTAGCCTAAATTGCCTAATTGTTGACAAGCCATCATTTCATGGTCATCTGCTGTTCTCCCCGCAAGTAAAATGGAAAGCCATGTGTTTCTTGGATGTGGTAGGTACATTCCATGCTGAAGGCTCATTCTCCAACTTTAAATGGATTTCAACTAGGCGCATACTCAGAGTCTCTAAGCTACTATTTTTTCTTTTCTTTCTCCTAGAAAACATAAAATAAACCTGAAAAGAAATGAGCTCATTATGCTTTTCCCTCTGAAATAAAAAGAACGGTAGTACCACTCAGACAGAAGCTGATTTTACAGCTGAAGGCATTTCTTTGAGTGTTTCTTTCTATTTCCTCTGGAGTCCTAGGATATGAGCTTGCCCAAATTCTCCAGCCTAAGTCAGCTCTCTGTTAAACTTTTAAGAAGCTCTGATTACAGCTGTGAAAATTTCTCCCAGAAGCAAAGATTATATCCTTGGCACCTCTACTAGTTTCTGTTATAAGACTTACCTTTAGATTTGCTACTTACCACCTTCACTCGTAAGAGCTCCTGAAGAGGCTATTCTTATGGCAAAACTTACTATCATTGCATCCTTGAAAAATGATTCTTTCCTGATTTTTTGTGTAAGTAGGAAAGGAAATATATAGCTCAAACTTAGCTAATATTCCTCTAAATTCTCATTGAACCGTATGTTCATTGTGTCTAAGCAACTCCCCAGTTAATGCAGGAAATTTTGATACAGTGTATTAATTATTTTTCAAGCTTTATTGAGGTATAATTGAGAAATAAAATTGTATTTAAAGTATACAACATGGTGATTTGATATAATAGACATTGTGAAAGGACTTCCCATCCATCATGTTAATTAATTCTTTTTTGAAAATTGCCTTATGGGGTTTGTGGGGACCGAAGTATGAGGATTAACATAACGTAATAAGGATTTTTAAATAACAATAGGGCATTTGATGCTGGGATTCAAGAAATTGTAATCATTTTAAGACCTAGTACTAGAGGTATAGATCTATCAAATCGTATTAAAAACCATACTGTAATCATTTTATTGTCAAGAAATAAATATCAATACTCCTAGAACTGATCTTCTAGCATCAGAAAATTAATATTATTTGACAAATAGTCAGTAAATATCTACTGGTAGGAGTCTGAGGAGTTTGTAAATTCTGTGAGATACTGTCTCAGCTGTTAAGGAAAATAAAACATTATCGAGATTAGACCTAAAAACAATACGTAAAACAATACCTAAAAACAAATGATAAATAATGATGATGATGATGATGATACCTATATTACATCGCACTTACTATGCACCAGGCACTATTTTTAGCACTTCAATTACATTATTTAATTGATTATCACAAGTCTGGGTGCTATTATTATCCACAGTTTAGAGGCAAATCACCCGAGATAGCAGGAGGTTAACTTTCTCAAGCTTGCAAAGCTGGTAGGTAACAGGCTGAGGTTTAAACCCCAGCAGTCTGGCTTGGGACTCTGTTCATTGTCTGAAAATTACAAGACAGTAAAATCATTGACAATGGAGAGGGAGAACAAAACAGAAGGAAGAGCATGATCTCAGTGCTAAGAAAATCTAAGGGTGAATCGTGGCTCCACCATTTTTAACTGTGTGCCTTAAACTCACTGCACCTTAGTTCCAGCATTAATAAAATTTTAACATCTAACATCTCCTAAACACTTATGGGCATTGTTCTAAGCAATTTATATGTGTCATCTCATTGCATATTTTTAATAAGACCATGAGATAAAAACTATTATTTCCTTTCCATTTTACATATGAGGAAACTGAGAGCCTGAAAGTGTAAATAATTTGCCTGAGGTCATACAGCTAGTTGTTTCCACCCCCACAGGAGAATGTGTCTCCATATTATACTCTCTTAATCACTATACTATTAAGGCATAGTATCATGTAGATGCTCAAAACAATAATAGCTATTATCTTTATTGTTATTTTATATTACATTACACATAATTTCATGTCGTTTATATACAGAAATGTGGAATATCAGTGTAGACAGAGCAACTTGCATGGGAGAAATGAGACATGAGCCAACCCTACATCAACCCACAATCCAATTAACCTTATGATACAGCCTTTGATTAACTTCAAACACGCACAGTTCCAAACTCAGCCTAGCTACGCACCATGACCACCACAGCTGTGTGCTGAGTGAGGACCTCTGCACTCTATGGGACAAGTCACAGAGACGAAAGGGACTTGTTTCAGTTTTACTTATAAGGGATTATAAGAGAATCATGGTGTTACTGGAATATGTTGGTAGTCTTATTATGGTCTTTCTTATGCTCCTCAAGAGTAGGGTGATAAGGGATGTCCAGCCAATTGTTGGGGGTAGGAGGACTTGGGATAGTTGGAAAATGAGGAAGATAATTTTCCTCAGAAAAGTTTATTTTCTCCTCTGACTACTGCTTGGAAGAGAAAAATAGCTTATGAAATCATATGATTTAAATTATTAAGTATACAGTGTATGTGTATTTGTATGTGTGTGTTGATTTAGATATGTGTCTGATTTGTTACAGAAAATAGTTTGCTTTACTTGCTGGGACACTCACTTTTGAGGCCTGTGTTACCATTCTAAGAATTCTGACTAACTGAGGACACATTCTATGAGGGACCCCAGGCCACGTGGAGAGATCCCATGTATGTGCTCTGACTGACAGAAGACAACCACTATTAACCACCAGACATGGCAGCGAGGAAACCTCCAGATCATACTACTTCCCAGCTATTGAGGCCCCTGAGCAGTTGAGCATCTCAACTGACATCAAAACATCATGGAGCAAAGAAAGAAGCCGTTGCTATGGGGCCCCGTCTAAATTCCTCACCCACAGAATCCGTCAGCCACTGAGACGTGGGTTTATTTGTTATGTAGCAATAATAGCTACAATAGATAGTCAAGCAATGCCAGAGATAATGAATAACCATTACAAACAAGCTTGGTGAGTTCCACATATATAGTCCTGGAGTAGAAATAAAAGACACAGGTTACTTGCTGGTTGTAAATGTGGTACTTTGTGGAAATCAGCTAGTGTTGATTAAACAACAACAAAAAAGCCCATTGTATGTCAATTTATAGTCCTTCTTAAACTTTTTCCAATAATAGAGTATTCAAATTACACACAAATATTATTTGGGGAGATTAAGCAATTGAAACACTCTTTCAGTTGAAATAAAAATAAGACACCATCTTTCCGTACACACTGCATAGATTTATTGGGTAAAAACTACAGTCATGTGCTGCATAACAACATTTTGGTCAACCACAGACCACATATACAACAGTGGTCCCATAAGATTAGTACCATATAGCCTAGGTAGTAGTAGGCTATACTATCTAGGTTTGTGTAAGTACACTCCATGATGCTCACATGACAAAAATCACCTAAGAACGCATTTCTCAGAACATATTCCCATCATTGAGTGACACATGACTGCATTGAATTCAATGATTTCTATACATGAAATATAGCATCTGCTTAGAAAATTCTATTAATCTCTTGAACTAAGTTGTTGTACTATCAATCACAGTTTAACAGTTTTAATAGTATCATAATAGTTGATTAAGTGTTTATCTATCTCTTACCTTGTCTAACCACAATATTAATAAAATAATGTGTTTCTACTATTACCTTTAAACAGATATCACACTTTCCTACTTGAAATTTTAAACTGATTTCTATTTATTGTTTCTAAAATTCAGAGTTTAAAAATTATGTAGTTTACCTCTGGAGAATAATAATTCACCTCTGGGTTAATAATAACAGTAGATAAAGGTTTACTGATTCTTCTTGGTTACAATAAACCATAGTTAGTGTCCATTTAGGTTTTTTCCTAAACAATAACAACAATTATACTACGGAGCTACTTTCAGTTGGGAAAAAGGTAGATTATTTTATTTTTCACTGTGTTTTTTGGGTGGTTGAACTTTAATACAAAGATCTCTGAATTTAAAGTCAGTAGGCCTCAGTACAACCCTAATACTACTGATAATCTCAGGAAAAAGACGTAAACTTTTTAAGCCTCAGTTGTCTCCTCTGTACACGCAGATAAACAAAATTATGTCATAAGTTATCACGTAGGTTAAATACGAGTATTTGACATTATATCACATCTGGCCCTTAAGAAGAACTAAAAAAAAAAAAAATATATGACTACTTTAATTTCTTGCTGTGAAATGGAAATCTAACCACAGATTGAAACTCTGGGAAAGTGTCATCTGAGTTGTTGGCTTCTATGAGGCAGATTGTTCATTGTACCACAGAGCCCAGCTGGGGGTGGATGTGGTTTCTGAAATCTAGCTCACACACCACTCAGTAGGTCACGTCCCCTGATCAGGGCTGCTTTTGCCTAGAGGAGTTCACACCTTTTACTAATTCTAGAAAGGCAGCATAAAGGCAAGCAGAGGCCCTGTGTTTCACAAGCTAATATTCCATTCATGAATTCAGAGTGTTTTTCCACGAAAAATTTCTTCAGCTTAAAATAGTTTCATATCCAGAATAATTAGTTTTAGAACAATTGCACATATGCTCAACAAAAGTAAAGTCAGAATCTAACTACTTCTCCACCACTGCCTTAAGAGGAAGTAATTAGAAAAAAATACTACTACTTTATTTTTGCAATAGTTTTAAAATGAGTTAATCTTAGAAATCATTTTCAGAACAGGAAATAGTACTCCAAGAACTGCCGCTCTGAATGTTATTAAATTAATGAATCCACCTTTGCTATTCAGAGCTATGATTGATACTGCACTCAGAGATTTATAAACTTTCTTCTTCCTCCCTGAATCTATTCTGATACCCAATATGTGGCCTCTTCAGCAATCAAGTACTATCTATGTTTGATGGTGGTTTGATATTTAAAATATTTTTTTCCTGGTTTTGAATCTTTTTTGACATTATGCTCCAACTCCATGTACAGCTTACTTCTTCACAATTTTTGATCCATTTTTCTTTGTTCAGAGTGTGTCTGAAATGGTCATACTTTTGATCCAAACTTTGCAACTGCCTCATGCTCAGCCATGACTTTTCAGTCATTCATCAAAGAATTGATAACTAAATGTGATTACAGACTCACTTATCCTTAGAAGCAATAGGATTTATATTTTAAAACAGACAAATGGATAAAAGTAGGATACAGGTTGGCTCATGGAAACTTGACACCACTTCAAAATATACTACTTAAAACCATGTTTAGCAGCAACATTTGTCTACTCACTTAGTTTTAGTCATATCTGGGGGATATCACAGTTTCCTCTATGCCTTTGTTAATGTCACAGAATTAATACACATGCAATTCAAGTTTGGGCTCCAGTTCCTTTATAAATTATGCGAGATTAGTTAGAAGCTACGATGAGACCCTGAAGCCAGACCTAGTGTGTCTTACATGATAATGATGGCAGTAGTTTCTATTTACATGGTGGCATTTCTTGAAAAAAAAATCCAAAATATGATACCAAATATGTTTACAATAATGAACTCATCTGCTTGTGAAATAAATTCACCATTTGGATGAGAAACACGTCATTTTAAATGTTGCAATATGTAAAGTAGAGGATATCATGAACAAAATGACAGTCTGTTTTCTCATGCATGGTGGAGGAGAATCAAACATCACTGGTCAAATCACACCTTCACAAAGGAGAATTCCAAGACTTTCTCATGTACCAGAAAGTTTTAGTATTTTCTCGGATTTCCTATAAAATTTCTTTTCTTAAAATAGTTTAGACATAAAGAGACATATACAATAATAAAATAAAATTTTGTTCAACAACACATTGTAAGAAATGAAATAATTACATGTATAGTTGAAGATTCCTTTATTTCTATTTCTTCTCTAGCCCTCTGCGCTATTCCAAATTTGGAGTTTAGATTATTCACATACATTTTAATATTTTCTTTATTTACACATAGATCTTTAGACATCATTGATAATATTGTGCTGCCAGTTACCTATTTTACTGTTGTTTCCTTGTAAATATCTTTTCTGTCTGGCTGTTTATAAGATATTGTCTCCTATTTATTTGTTAATTGATTGATGAATTTATCTCCTGCAGATTCAGTATGATGCACCTACATATGTATTCTTTTTATTTATTCATTTTGAGATTCACCTGCCTCCCAAATTTATCGTATTTTTCATTTATTTGGGAAAAATCTACCATTATATCTTAAAAATTGCCTCTCTTTGATGTTATCTAATCTATCTTTGGGGAACTCTTTTTAGGTATATTTACTCTATCTTGCATGTGAGTTCCTTCTCTTTTCTATCTTTTAAATTTCCAACTTTCTAGCCCTACTGTTGTGATGGTTAATTTTATGTGTCAACTTGACTGGGTCAAAGTATACTCAGACATTTGGTGAAACGTTATCCTAGGTGTGTTTGTGAGGGTGTGTCTGAATGAGATAAACATTTGAATTGATAGACTGAGTAAAGCAGATTGCCCTTCCTAATGTGACTGGACCTCATCCAATCAACTGGAGACCTGAATAGAGCAAAAACACTAGGTAAGAGGGAACTTCACCTGCCTGACGATTTGAGCTGGGACATAGGTCTTCTCCTGCCCTTGGACTGAATCTTATACCACTGACTTTCCTTATTCTCAGGACTTCAGAGTCAAACTGGAACTAAACATCAATTCTCCTGGGTCTCCAGCTTGCCAACTGTAGGTCTTGGGACTTTTCAACTTCCATAGTGACATGAGCCCATTCTTTATAATAATCTGTGTGTGTTTGTATAATAATAATCTGTGTGTAAATAGGTATGTAAATATATATATCTTATTGGTTCTGTTTTTCTGGAGAACCCCAATGCAACTATATTCTAAGTATTTCAGCAAGTGTATCTTTCAAATAATTATCTCACTATCTATGTCTAATCTTATGTTTAATTCAAATACGTAATACATATTTTTAACTGAAATTCTATAATTTAATAAAAGGCAGTTTTTATAGCGTTACAATCATTCATTCAGCTGTATTTTCCTTGTTACCTTTAGTTCTAGAAATATTAACTCTTTTGTGCTTTAAGTCAAGTTTCAGTTTAATTATATTTTAATATGCAATTAGCAAGAGATTGAGACAAGAGAAATTAGATTTTTTTAAAAATCCTTAACCAGAAATTGATATATTAGTAGACTAACAGGTACCTCATGAGAGCTATGGGAAATCTCAAAACCAGGCTCCGAAAATAAGCACAAACCAAAAAGGCTAGTCAGAAAAGGAGGAAAACTAAAGTCATACCACAAAATTTTCTATTTATGATGCTAATATTGGCACCACTCATATTGGTTCCTAGATACTGTCACCATTGGTTTCTTCCAGACATCATCATTAACGTGGCTAATTTCTCAACATTTCTTGCTTTGCATGACTCTCCCAGGTTAAAAATCCAAATTAAGAGTATGTGAGTTGAAGAGCCCCTGTAGTATGTCAAAATTCTAGGTCCTGAGAGGCAGGGAAAGGAAATATTTATTGCTTGGAGCTTTTGTATTAGGAGTTCTGCCTCCCATCAAGACTCACAAAAACAGAATATTGCCCCCTAAATATGAAGAGCTTCAAATGTTGAGTAGGCTGCAAAATGATAAATATTCTGTACATTGTCTGATGAATTGAAGTGGCAATATTTATAGACCAACAGCAGTGGTGCCAAAAACTCAGAAATATAAAAATTATCTCTATACATATAGTAAACATTTTTCTGTGGTTGTATAAAACATAAAGCTGACTGCTGAAAATAGCTTGACTTTTATTTTAATGAAATACAAACATACAAAGTATAGAGACTTTTTTAAAGAGGAGTGTGCTAGAGGACTCCCAAGTTTTCTTTGTCTTTCTCTTATTTAACTTTTTCTTTATGTTTTTTTCTGAATAATTTTCAAATTCCATGGCAGTGATAAGAATGATTTTGAGGATATTAGTGGAGAAGATATGAGTAAGTTCTAGAAAACATCAGGCTACACAAAACCAAGGTATCTTACAGATTGCTGATGTAGACTAGGTAGGGGGCATCTGTCAATAACATGTTTGAGGAGTGTTGGCTGTTCTGGATTTTCTTCATCTAAGCTTGTCTTAGCCTATCTCAACCTTACAGAAGAGGAGGAAGAATACATTGCCAGCCAAAATAAGTGTCTTATTTGATCTCCTTACTAGGGCAAATAAACTTGATAAACTCTACTTTTACTAATATAATATATTTCTCTTTTCCCCTGGTAATTTTTATTGTCCTGAAATCTTTGCTTATATTAATGTGGCCATTCCAGCTTTCTTAAAATTAGTGTTTTCGTGTTCCACCTTTTTCTTATAGTTTGTCATTTAGCATATATGTATGTTTAGGCAGCTTATAGGTGGGTTTTTAAATATATTCTCACAATCTTTGCCTTTTATGTGGAGTGCTAGGGGCATCTACATTTAAAAAAATTTCATTTAATTCTACCATCTCTCTATCTCCTCATTATACCATTGTTTAATTCTTACCTTGCCCCCTCCTTTTCCTACCTCTTTAGGATCAAATGAATATTTTCATATTCTATTTTAGCTCCTCTATTGGCTTATTATGTGCATTTTTGTATGATTTCCCTATGATTTAAAATATACATCTTTATCCTCATTAAAAAATTATAACACTTCACAAACTCCACATATAAGGACCTCAAAATAGTATCCTTCCATTATCCTCCCCTCATACTTTGTGCTATTTTGCCATAACTTTGACTTCTGCATGTATTACCAACCCCGAAATTGTGAAATATGTTTAAAAGAAACTGAAAACAAAAAACAATTTCTTTTACATTTACACATATATTTACTACATCTGGTTCTATCCGTTCCTTTATATAGATCAAACTGTTTATTTTATGTCATATTTTTTGGCCTGTAGAACTTCTTTTAACATTTCTTATAGTGATAACTATTGATGATACATTTTTCTCAGCTTTTGATTGTCTGACAATAGTATTTATTTTGCCTTCATTGTTAAATATTTTAAAAACAGATACAGCTTTCTATGTTTCCTCTCTTCTCTAGCTCTTTAAAGACATCATTTTATTGTTTTCTGACTTCCATACTTTCTGTTGGTACTCTGAGATCATTCTCATTAGTGCTCCTTTGCATATAATGTGTCATTTTTTTACCATCAATATGCTTCTGCATTTTCTCTTTATCATTGGTTTTCAACAACTTAATTATGAAGTACTTTTGTGTAGTTTTCTTTTTGTTTACCTAGCTTTCGTTTCATTGAACTTCTTGTATACTGAGGTTTTAGAGTTTTCCTCAAATTTAGATTATTTTAGTTATTTTTTTATTCCAATAGTATTTCCACGCCTTAATCTCTATCTTTTCCTTCTTTTGTCACTCCATTTATATGTATGTTAAACCATTTATATTGTCCCACAGGTCGCTCCTGATATTTGATCAAAATCTGAATTGATCTATCATTTTCTTTTTATGCTTCTCAAAATCGTTTTATTGTCCCCATTGTCTACAATAGAAAAGACTCAGCCAGGCTTAAGATAATCTTCTAGGTTGAAGAGTTTGAATAAAATATTTATTAATTAATGAATTTACTAGAAATATAGTAAACAAGGACTATGTGAATCAAAAGTCAGCTGTAGGAATACCAATACTTAGAAGGTAGAAAACAGGAAAAAGAGAAAGGGATCAGGTCTGAGTCTCAGGATAATAACAGCAAAAATAATCCTTAAGACTAGAAGAAATAAATGTATATGGTTACACTTCTAAAACTGCTCTCTGATACAAAACATATCCTCTACTCTCATCATTTATGCTATTTTATGCATGTTGCAAGCCCCAAAATTCTTTATCACTATTTATTATTCAAATTGTCAATATTTATAAAATCTTTTATTTTCCAAAATAAGCTGATGTCTTTCCAAAATAAACTGTCTTCCTGTGATATGTCATGCATTCTTACTTTTACCTTTTTCAAAACTCATCCTTTAAGTACTGTTGAAGCTTACTTCATCCATCCGACAGATATTTAGCAAGCCCTTCAGCACATACTTCTCTCTTATGTTCCCTTGAAAACTCCTTGGTAAGGTTTTCTGTGTTGTTTATTTGGAAATTGATCATCTAGCTCATTCCATTGTTATCAGCTGTTAGTATCAACAACCTTACTAACTCCCTTCCATTTTCATTCATGTCTGTAAGCACTTTGACAACAACCTGCATCCTATCTCTCTTTCTCTCAAATTGTGTGAATTCTTAAGTTCCTTTTGTCACCGTCAACTTTCTTTTCTTCTGGGAATATTCCATTTATTTCTAATTTTTAAATTTTATTATTTTTTAAGTAAAATCTTTATATATTTAAGGTGTACAACATGTTGATTTGATATACATATACATAGTAAAATTACTATAGCCAAGCTAATTAACATATCTATCTCCTTACATAGTTACCATTTGTGTGTGTGTGTGTGTGTGTTGAGAGCACTTGAAATCTACCCTCAGCAAATTTCTAGTATTCAATGAAGCATTATTAACTATAGTCATCATGCTGTATGTTAGATCTCTAGACTTATTCATCCTACATAACTGCAACTCTGTGCCTTTGGACCAACATCTCCCACATTTCCCCCATCGCCTAATCCCTAGCAACTACCCTTCTACTCTCTGTTACTATGAGTTGACTTTTTTAGATTCTACATATAAATGAGATCATGCAGGATTTGTCTTTCTCTGTCTGGCTTATTTCACTTAGCACAACGTCCTACAGGTTTATACAAGTTGTTGCAAATGGTAGGATTTTCTTTTTTTTTTTTAATGTTGAGTAATATTCCGTTGTATGTATATAACACAATTTCTTTATCCATTCCTCTATCAACGGACACTCAGATTGTTTCCATATCTTGGCAATTAAAAATAATGCTTCAATGAAAATGGGGGTGCAGATGTCTCTTCAAGGTACTGATTTATTTCCTTTGAGTATCTACCCAGAAGAGGGATTGCTGGATCACATAGTAGTTCTATTTATAGGTTTTTGAGGAACCTCCATAATGTTTTCCATGGTGGCTGTACCTACTTACATTTACACCAACAGTACACAAAGATTCCCTTTTCTCCACATCCTCACCAACATTAGTTATCTCTTAATAGCCATCCTAACGAGTGTGAGCTGATCTTTCATAGTGGTTTTGATTTGCGTTTCTCTAACGATCAATGATGTTGAGCATCTTTTCATGTACTTGTTGACCATTTATATGTCTTCTTTGGAAATGTTTATTCAGGTCCTTTGTTCACTTTTTAATCAGGTGGTTTGATTTTTTGCTATTGAGATGTATGAGTTCCTTATATATTTTGGATATTAACTCATCAGATATATGTTTTGCAAATATTTTCTCTCAATCTGTAGGTTGTCTTTTCAGTTTGTTGTATCCTTTGCTGTGCAGAAGATTTTTAGTTGGATGTAGTCCCACTTGTTTATTATATATTATTTTTTTTTTTTGCCAGAGCCTTTGGTGTCATATTCAAAAAAATCATTGCCAAGGCCAACATCCGGGAGCTTTTTTCTTGTGTTTTTCTCTAGGAGTTTTATGATTTCAGGTCTTATATTTAAGTCTTTAAATCATTTTGAGTTAATTTTTGCATATGCTGTTAGATAAAGGTCTAATTTCATTATTTTGCATGTGGTTACCCAGTTTTCCCAGCATCATTTATTGAAGAGACTATTCTTTCCCTATTGGGTATTCTTGGTATCATTGAAAATTAGTTGACTGTATATGCTTTGGTTTATTTCTGAGCTCTTTATTCTGTTCCATTAGTCTATATGTCTGATTTTATGTCTACCATACTGTTTTGATTACTATAGCTTTGTAATATAATTTAAAATCAGCAAGTGTGATGCCTCCAACTCTGTTCATCTTTTTGAAGATTGCTTTGGCCATTTGCGGTCTTTTGTGGTTCCATACAATTTTTAGAATTGTTTTTTCTATTTCTGTGAAAAATACCTTTGGAATTTTGATAAAGATTGTAATGAATCTAAATATCACTTTGGGTAGTACAGATATTTTTAACAATATTAATTCTTCCAATCCATGAACATGGAATATTTTCCCGTTTATTTGTGTCTTCTTCAATTTTCACCACCCACTTTCAACCCTCTCCCTTTCATTTTGCAGCTAGTGTCCTTATTCAGTTCTCTTGCTTATAGATTGAAGTTACCTTAAAGTCATGTTTAACTTTATTGTGAAAATGCAAAGTAAATACTGAAGGGGTTTGAAATAGGTTTCCCCGAAAATGTGCCACTTTGACATGTGGAATATTTTGAGTTAAAGGCAATTGAGATCCCAGAGGCTCAAGAGAAACTTTTACCTCTCCTTTAGAGAATTTAAATTGGGGCCTTGTACATAATGAGTTATTATCAGAAATAAATTTTTATGACCTATCTGTACGGCAGTGCAAACCTCTAATTACTGAAGATCTGCTCTTCTTATCATCCTGTGAATTAGCCTTCTTTCCTCTGAATCCTCAAGCCTCTATCCTACTCCTTAGCTCAAGATGACATATATACCTCATTTTACCTTTTTGTCTCTGAACCTCTCATGTATGTGGGGTTCCTGTACATACACAGTTAAATTTGATTTTTCTCCTACTAATCTGTCTCATGTCAATTTAATTCTTAGATCAGTGAGAAGGACCTAGAAGGGTAGAGGAAAGTTTCTTCCTCCCTCACAATACCCTCAACCAAAAAGAGAAAAGAAAAGGAAAATAAAATAAAAATAATAAAACATTATTTTTATTATAAATAATAATGATAAAAAACACTATCAATTACATGCACCACTATACTTAACGAGTATTTCCACGGAGTTAATATGAGATAGTTGTCATAACTCTTGTTTTTTCACAGTTCATCTCTGGTCATATTTCTCTCTCATTTAAGTATTTCACCACATTGAGTTACAATCAATTTCTAACTCTAGCATAGCTACTGAACATCATTTAACAACTTCATTTGCTGCTTAATTGAAGAAAGGTTAATTAGACCCGTGCTGGAAGCAAAAAAAAAAAAACTGGCTCTGTTTGAATTATTGAGTATGTTGATGTGAAAATTAGTAATTCTATGAAATTTTTAAAAGAAATTTGGTATATGCAATCCTCTGTCAATTATTACCTTTACAAAATAAATTTAGAACTTGCTCCCAAATATATAAAATAGGCTCTATTATACCTTTCTTAGCTGGGCTTATCAAATTAATCACTAAATCTGGAAGGCTCACTCAACTGCAACTTTATACCCTTATACTTTGCATAAAAGTAAGTGATTCCTGTAGGTATCACACATGATTCAACGGGGGTGCAATTCTCCCTGTCTGGGTTTATTGTCAAGAATTTAGGGCATACTCTTTTCAAAAGGAGCTCTTATTTGTATAGGTAAATTGCAAGCTTTGTAAAACTTAAGCTAGTATTTGCATTTCTTTTGGCAGTTATTCATTGAATCGATAGATATTTAATCAGAAGCTATTGTCTGTTGGACCCTTTCTTTTGGGCTTGGGACATTACTCTATACAGTCCAATAGATGAGTAAATGTTTATTGAATGAACCACATACTCATTATTTCACCCCTACATTGAAAACCAAGTATGGTATATAGTAGTCAACAGATAGGTTGTTTGAAAGTGAATGAACACATTAACAAACACTACTTGTTTCCTGAAGGGTCAGAATAGAGAAAAGATATTTATAGTTAATATATTGGGGCCTACTCTGAGTAGGTAACATTACTTTCCAGGATCAGCCATAGTTATCTATCTCTTGAACATCTCTACAGAATTTCTGAATAAATGGAACTCATAATCATGAGGTAGAAAGTAAACACTAAATTGTGACAAAATATTTAGATCACTATTTTCATCAATGGCATAAAATAGCCAAAATTTAATTGTTCTTGGAACATTGCCTTTTTAAAAATTTTGAATCTGAGGTAGCTCAGCATAATATTTAAAATAAGTTATAAAGACCAAAACAAAACATGACTATTTGAGACCAAGAATAGGTGACATTTTATAGTACTTTAGTATAATTCCTGTACTATGGCTATTTAAAAAAAATTGATATATAATTTCCAAGAGAACATTTAGTTAGAACAGAAATATAACTATTTAAAAACTCAGGAATTATTTTATTGAGTCATATAGCCCTCAGACAATTGCTAAAAAAATTGCAAAATATTGGGAAAAAAACTGGTTTCCCAGAAGACTTGTTCAGAATAAACTCCAATAAAGAAGTCATACTCTCCCAAAAGTATTTATTTCTGTGGTCTGGTTAGGGCAGCCAGTCATCTTCTCTCAAGAAGTAAAGTCTGCTGTGAAACTGACAATCTTTCCCATGAGAAAGTCCTCCAAGTCAGGGAGGTTACTAGATTTGCTCATTTTGGCATGTTAAGAGGACACTGAGATACTGTCTGCCTAGCCCTTCTCACCCCTTTAAAGAATTCAATTACAATGGAGCGAAGTGTTTTGGCCTCTATATAAAACATTTTGGACAAGTCCCAACATTCATGGACATGTCTTCAGAGCTGTTTTCATTTTGGCGTATTGTACCTTCCACAGTCCCTTAAGGTCTTCCTTAACAGTCCAATGAGTCTCTCTTTTATTCAATGTATTCTCTAGTCTTGCCTGTTTGGACCATTCACTTTGAAACACAAATTGATGACTTTTCTTAATTCAAACTTTCCTCTGTGGCATGGTTTTCTAAAGGATTAAGCATAAAGAAACTACTTTTTTATGAAGCAAAATTTTAGGACTACACTATCCTTCAAGCAGCTGCTAATTTCCTGCTATTTCTTATCTGTACTAATTAACACTGGGCAAATGGCTGTCTTAGAGATGTGGCTTTCCAGAAAATTTAAATGGTGAAAGGACAAGAAAGACATCAGTTCTAAATGTAGAGGGATTTACTAAAGTCTATAAATGTGTATGCTTGATGGGCCCTTCTGAGACAATCTTCTGGGAGGTACAGAACAAAGGGAATTGGTTAACAATAGCCCTTCCCTGGAGAGGTTTTAGACGAAGGAATGAATTCTTTTATGCATGGCACTGTGACTAGTGCACAGATGAAGAGTAATTACAGAAGACTATAGTTATCAGGGTCTGGTAGCTGCTTGAATTGATTGAGCTTGAATGGAATAGTAAATAAATTAATATTTGATAAAATTGGCTTGATAGCTTGGACCTATTTTGCCTGCTTTGTTTCTAGTTGTAGGGCGCTGCTAATGCCTTAGTATCCTGAAGGTGAACAGCTTCTTCTAACATGCAGTATCATTCTACTGACAAGAGATAAAATTAAATAGAGAGAAAAGAATTTCTAAGTCAAACCAAATAATTTTTGACTGCAGCATAAGTTTAAATAAAGCTGGCAAAGAATGCAAGCAGTCCTTCACTATTGGTGAGCTTCTGACGTGAAGGATTTGCTCATCTGGATATAGGTGATAGTAAACGGATTCTCTTCAGTTACTAAATATGTCTGAGTGAGTCAAACTGAGGCAGATCAAGATTTAGAAACTTGAATTGATGATTTTCCCCTTGTGTAATACTGTCGTGAGCCGCATAATAACACTTGGTCAACAACGAACTGCATATAACAGTGGTCCCATAAGATTGGTTATCATACAGCCTAAGTGAGTAGTAAGCTATACCATCTAGGCTTGTGTAAGTACACTCTGTGATGTTTGCACAACGACGAAATTGCCTGATGACGCATTTCTCAGAATGTATCCCCATTGTTAACTGAGATGCATGACTGTAATTGCATTTTTAGAATGAAAACTTGAAGTGTCGAAGTGATGATGTTTAATCTGTTTCATTGAATGCATTTATCAAAAACTGTGTCTTTAATTTGGTAAATTAGTGTTAATGTTTAAAGAATTACCCACTGCATTTGTCCAAATGCACAGCAGTGATAGAAAATACATAAGCAGAGAAAATTAAAAAGATAGACATAAACGAAAAAAGGCTATCTATCACCAAGGACGAGAATTGGCAACAGGCTTTTTGTACTTTGAGTCTAAAGGACATATACAGGGTCCTGTTTAAAGAAAATGGCCCATCTGAGGCAGCAGACATAAGGGCAGGCTCACTTTTTGAAATAAGATTCAGATTCACAACAAAAAAGGCTAAGATTTATATAAAGCCTCCTACCTGAGGAAGCATTAAAAAGCTGACATAGATTAGCAGCCCATATTTGGGCCAAAATGACTAACTCAAATACTGGATCTGATTTTGGCCCAGTATCCCATTGTGACAGGTTTACTAAGTCATCAACCTAAGGGGCCTTAGAGGCGGAGTGGAAAAAACTACAAAACAGGTACTGGGTAGGGAAAGCTAACTATAGAAATCAGAAGGGAAAAAATTCCAAAATGCAGGAGGAAATGAAGAATAGTAAATTCTTATAATATTCTAGAAATTGATTCACTCTAGACAATGTGAAAATAAAAAATAAGAGTAATCTGTCAATTTCTGGTCAATATAAATAAAGTGTAATGAGTCCACACAGAGTCATAATGAAATGAAACTGCAGGACATCATCATGAACATTACCATAGTAAAGAAGATATTAAAATAATTTGAGTGACATCAGACTTCTCATCAGCAATATTAGAGTCCAGTAAACACTGATTAATCCAAAGGGCTGAAGTGTGGTAGAAATCTATACCCTGAAAAGAGAGCAGGATGGAATTAAGGCAAAATTAAAGGCATTTTGAGACATATACATAACTAGTGATCTTAATACACACAGAACATCACTAAAAGGACTATTAAATGATTAGTTTTAGTAAGTGGAAGTGAACCCATAAGGAAGCAGCGGAATGGATGCATCCACAGTAATAAAACATGCTGATAATATTGACTATTAGAAAAAGGATGACTCTAAATTTTTTTTTTTTTTTTTAGGAAGATTAGCCCTGATCTAACATCTGTCGCTAATCCTCCTCTTTTGGTTGAGGAAGACTGGCCCTGGACATCCGTGCTCATCTTCCTCCACTTTATATGGGATGCCGCCACAACATGGCTTGGCAAGTGGTGTATCGGTGCGCACCGGCAATCTGAACCCCGGCTGCCGCAGCAGAGCTCCCGCACTTAACTACTACGTCACTGGGCCAACCTTTAAATTTTTTAATAGTAACAAAGAATGTGGAAAAGCTTGGGAAAGCAATGCTAAATGATTAAGTAAAGAATTTAACAATTTTTTTTCTTACGTGGGAGGAAGATAAACTACTCAATAACTTAGACATTAAAATTAAGTATACATACAAATAATAAGGGTAACTAAAAAAGGAAGAGAATTGCAATGAATTGTTTCCAAACTTTGCCTCCAATTTTAAAAGGAGTGAAGAGTATAGATAAAACAAATTTATCAATGAAACAGAAGACAAGGAAATAAATAAAGGAAAGAAAAAAGGAGCAAAGATAATGCACAGAAAAGAGAGATACAAAAGGTGATGTGATGATGAAATAAGTTAAATAAATTAGTAATCACAATAATTCTAACACATTAAACAACATCATTAAAAGGCAGGGGCACATAGATTAGATTTAAAAGTCAGTTACATGCTGTGTACTAGGACATATCAAAAAATTCAATAAAACACAATAAAAATAGTATAATTTATTGGATATTATTGGATATTTATTTTTCCATATGACTTTTAGGAGCATTTCACTGAAATCTTTTAAAAAGGTGGCAATTTAACAATAAAAAATAGAGGACATCTACATATTAATTTTGGAGAATTTGTCATTAGATTATTCCATTCTAAAACATGTTAGGTCTTTTCATTTGAAATTGAAATTGAAATTTTGTTTTAGATCCTTTGATACAATCTCATAATTTTTGTGATGTATTTCATTTCTTTCTTATTGAATGCATTACAAAGTACTTAAAAGTTGTTAAAAACTGTTGTGAATGGATTGTTATTCTCATTTCCAATTCTAGGTGTGCTTGTTAGGGAATGGAAAAAATATGAGTAAATTTTGATTATTAAACTTTACCTACTTTATTAACTGTTATTTTTCTTTTTTAATAAAGTCTAGTGGGTTTTCTAGGTTTAAAAAATCATAAGATTGGCAATGAGATAGTTTTATCTCTTTTTTCCCTCAATTTTTACCAATCCTTGACTTACTGTATTTTCTAGAGTATTCATGACAATGCTGAGTAATAATAGTGGCATTCCTATTGCCACTGTGGCATTCCTCCCTTTTCCAGATTTTAATTGAATTATTTTTAGTGGTTGTCATTCAGGAAAACCCTTTTTTAAGATGAATGGCAAATAATATTTTTCATGTTCTTGTATTTGTTTACTATCCCTTTTTTATTTGGGTTTTTTTAAATTTAGATCTAAAATGGAAATATTGCCATCATTTTATTCTGTGGATTATAGGAAAAGGAAAAGCATTTGGGAAAATTCAAATTTTTTAAATAATGAAAATAAAATCCAGCAAACTATAAATACTGTAAAACTCATTAACTTCATGGTCTCCATCAAAAATTTACAGAAATTATAATAATAAGCAAGGAAACTTTAGAGGCATTTTCTTTTAAATTCACGAACCAACAAAGACACTCTGGTGACTACTGTTAAGCATTTTCATAGCTACACTAGGCAATGAGTGAAAATATGGAAAGTTAATAATTAAGGATTGAAAAGGATTGTTAGTCAAAGATACTACATTACTTGCATAGAAAAATCATTAAGGATTTACAACCGACTAAAGATTTTATGAAAGTTCATAGGATGCTGGAAACAAGAAAAACATATATTTATCAATAATATTCCTACACATCAGCAAAACCGACTGGAAAATGTAAAATATTAAAATATCCCATTAGAAAATATCAACAAGAAGTATTTCACTGTTTCTAGAAATGTGCAAAAATGGAGTTTACAAAATCTTTTATGAATAATAAAGTATATTCTGAATGAAAAACAAAATACACTGTGTTTATAGATAGGATGATTCAATGTCCTTATGCTGTTGATTTTACTAAATTTATTCTAAGAACACAGTATTGTATCAATACTTCCAACAAATTTTCATTTTTTTATATCTTAGACAATTTTTCCCAGTTTCTTAGGGTTGAGTAAATGTCCAAAAATAGTCAAAATAATTCTAAAAAATTATAAGGAGAGTAATACTCTACCAGATATTGAAACTTATTATAAATTTATAACGCCAAAACTTATTATAAATAAGCCAGTATGCTGTTGGGGAAAGTACAGACATAAAATAGAAACACAGTTTCAGATTCAAACATATGGGAGGCTTTGCACATCATACAAGAGACAGTAAAAATCAGTGGGGAAAATATGGGATATCGACTTGGTTAGATACCACTAATCTTCACCAACATCCAATTCTCTTTCTCTTCCAGTCACGTTAAAGTCTATTATTTCTCTGCACATTTGATATTGGGGTGGGCCTTGCCAGTGGGTTATGGCCACAGAAATATGAAGTGAACTGATCTGAAGTAGTGAGAAGTCTACAGAAAATCCCCCAGTATCTCTCTTCCACTGCTGCAGCAGTCATAGATGGGCCTCTGAGTCATTGTATGAACATCTACCTTGGAGAGTTACATGAAATCACAGAAACCTTTATGTGAATGGGAAATAAAATTTTCACTGTATGAAGGCACAAAGATTGAGGAATTATTTGGTACCACAACATAACAGAGCCTATTCTGCTAATACAAAGATACATGTTATTCAAATAATCAGTCATATTTACAGCTAAAATTAAATGAGACTGATTAATAAATATGTATATTCATAAAATTGAGGAATAGAAAATAGAGTTTATAGAGGAGGTGCGGATATAGGGAGCAACAAATGTTCAGCAAAACCCTGTGATGATTTTATAGCTTAAGGAGATTTTAAGAAAGGGGATGCCTACTGTTTTGAAATGGTTTACATTAGAAAACACCCCTTTTTTGTTCCCCAAGACATCAGTGAAATCTCCTAAGTTCACAAATGATTTGGCATGAAATCATAGAAAGGGCTAAACCTCATATGGGTGCCAAAATATTAAATATAAAAACAGTATATGTTGAAGCAGAAGTCTATCATTTGAAGCAGTTAAGGGGATTGAAATCCACCAGGAATTTGCAAAAATGTGGAGATCTTTGGATTTCCTTAAGCCTTGGTAATGAGAGTTGTGGAAGAAGTTTTGAATAATT
Organism: Diceros bicornis minor; assembly: GCF_020826845.1. Taxonomy (NCBI): domain Eukaryota; kingdom Metazoa; phylum Chordata; class Mammalia; order Perissodactyla; family Rhinocerotidae; genus Diceros; species Diceros bicornis. Next base: position 50,611,997 of record NC_080745.1, on the reverse strand, counting down.
TTTTCTAGATCTTGACAGTAAAGTTGTAGCCGACAGATAAGTTATAGAAATAAGACAACTGAGAGGGAAGAAATTGGTTATGTTTTTAAACGATCAATTCTGTGGCCAATAGTGACCTGGCCAAAGATATCACAGATCTGTTGCAGTCACCTGGCTGAGGAGAGAATAAGGGCAAGAACAAATGAAGCCAAAGGGTAATTCATTTTCATTTGCTAGGTAAGCTGATCTTAGTGTCGTCCTTGGCAGTCATCCTAAACTCACCACCTGTGCAGAGCAAACATTATAGCGTGGGAGTCAGGAGTTCACGGTATAATATTGCTTTATCAGTTTATTTTACATAAATGGCATGTTAATTGTTATCAATAACCTGCATGCCTGTGCTTACCGTTCCTCCTTAGATATGTCTTTCTGAGTTATTCAAATTTTTACTTGTGTTTCCCAATCTGACTCTTCTATGAAATAATACCTACATTTTTATAGGACATAAAAAGTTATCAGATTGATTTTTCAGGAAATAAGTTATATACATGTCATTTTCAGTAAGTTTTTGACAGTTTCAAACGAAAATGATCCTGAATCCAAAGAACTGTCTAAATTAAAAAAAAAAAAAAAAATCAAGGAAGAAACTTCCTGGCAATGTTATTTTGGATTGAGTTTGTTTGGAAAAACACATTAATCAATCTTTGAAGTACAATTTATCATGGTTAAGGGAAACCACTTAGATTATCTGGTTCTTGTCTTAATTTCGATTTGTAAAAAAAAAGAAATCCAGCCATTTGTGACAACATGGATGGACATTGAGGGTATTTTGCAAAGTGAAATAAGTCCGAGGGAGAAGGTCAAATACCGTATGATTTCCTTCATTAAGTAGCAGATAATAACAACAATAAACAAACACATAGGGACAGAGATTGGATTGGTGGTTACCAGAGGGGAAGGGGGGAGGGAAGAGGGTGAAAGGGATAATTCGGTACATGTGTGTGGTGATGAGTTGTAATTAGTATTTTGGTGGTGAACATGATGTAATCTATGCAGAAATAGAAGTATAATGATGTACACCTGAAATTTTTACAATGTTATAAACCAATGTTACTGCAATAAACAAAAAATTTAAAAAAAAAAAGAAAAACACAAGTATTTAATTATGTCTATTCATTTTTCAGCTAAGTCATGTGATTTTCAAAGGAGATTCCCATAGGCATAAAAAGCTTTCGTCTCATGCACTGATCATCAGTGTGAAAGAAACACTTTTTCCTCTTGATCTGCTTTCACTCAAGGAAAAGTTACATTGATCAATGCCTACTAAGTTTCTTTGACTAGGAGTGTGGTCTTTGCATGGGTGAATAAAGCACTGATGACTCACACCTGTGTATGTAGAGGACTATTTTTCTCCTTTCTGTTCTCCCATGATCTGGCTTTTAAATGCGACTCATTTCATAGAGGAGTGTCATGGATTTTCCAGCGTCATTTGAAAGTGTCCACAATTTCAGAGAAACTCTATCTGGATACACTGGAGGTCTTAAATAATTGCTTAACTCTAGCCTTTACCTGGGATAGAAAAAAGTTACTTTTGCAGATTGACTTATTCCTCTGACTTTTGGTTTTGACACCACAGAAGGCAGAACCATGGTAAAGTTAAAATGTGTTTTTTGAGAGAGAGAAATTAGCAAGTGTTTTTGTAATCTCAGTAATATATTTAAAAGTCTATTTCTATTCCATTTAAAAAAAATGACCAGGTAACTCTAACTTTTCTTTAAGAATCAAGCATGAAGATCACTCCATTTTAGGTCACACATAATGGCCAGGCTTATCATTGCTCACCCACTACTCCAGATTGTATTGCAACAAGAGCATTGAACTAAGTAAACACGAGTTTGTATTTACTATTAACTATAGTCAATACCTTTAATTTATGATGTTTTCACAGTTAAAAAATTCCAAATTTATGTGCTTTTTTTCTTATAACCTCCAACATTCACCCCACTAATCATGGTTCATGATTACTAATCATTTGTAATTCTTTGAATTGATCACCTATCCATTTTACATTTATCTCTTTATTTAGAAAAATCATTAAAGTTAATTTAATAGAAATGTGGGTAAAAAGCAAACATCGCTGGGATATACACATTTATTTGATTAATCTTCCAACAACTTTTTATTTATTTATTTTTCTTTATTTTTCTTTTTTGTGAGGAAGATTAGCCCTGAGCTAACATCCATTGCAAATCCTCCTGTTTTTGCTGAGGAAGACTGGCCTTGGGCTAACATTCGTGCCCATCTTCCTCTACTTTATATGGAGTGCTGCAACAGCATGACTTGACAAACAGTGTTTCGGCTCGCATCCGGGATCCGAACATGTGAACCCTGGGCACGTAACCGCTACGTCCCCAGGCTGGCTCCTTCAAACCCCTTTTTATTATTTAAAGGAGCAACGTGTCTTAGGTCAATATTCTAACCAATCATTTTGATAGTCATTGAGAACATGTAAAATTTCTATAAGATCAAACGTCTGTCTTCCTTCATCTGTGACACTTCTCAGATGAGTCAACTGCGGCATAATGACAGGGGATGTGGACTCAGGAGTTAGCATGCTGACGTCTGAGTGCTGGATCTACCACTTATTATGTATATGTCCTGAGCTGAGGCACCCAATCTGACCGCACTCCAGTTTCTTCCTTTGTAACTATTACTAGACAGACTATTTGCCCTCTTTATGAATTAAGAAATAAGAATGCCCCTAAAGGAATTTTTTAAATACTATTATGCAGTGACAATAAAACTTAGCAGTAGTGACCATTCCAAGGATGAAAAATGAGATAATATTTTCCTAATTGGTTCAGCCATTTATAAATACTGTACCCACATGCAATGAAAAGAAGATGTGATGCTACAAATTTGTAGATTAAATTTGTGGACTATAAATTCCAAAATGTTCAGGTCTTCAATAAAATTATTTTGTTATGAAACCATAAAATAATTTTTAAAACTGTAAACACTCACAACGTCTCAGTTTTAAAATTCTACTAACTTGAACTGGATATTGATTAGTCAACAAATACAGTTTGAAGACGAATAGGTTGAAGTCTCTTTTTAGAAACCAGGACGAAATAAAGAGGCAGAAGACGAGACAAATCTTTAAATGGTATTCAAATTAACCTGGGAGATAAGACACATCAAAACAAATAGTAATAAAAAGCAGCAAATATTTACCGAACTAATGGTTAAAAAAAAGAAATCTAGCCATAATGTCCATACATTTTAAAGATGGGATTTTATTTTATTTATATATTACTTTATACTATATACATACACATTTACTTTATATTATATATATATGAATAGTTTTTATGCATATATTATTAACTCACTCACTGATTCTCAAAAGATTTATTGAAACTCAGAAGATTCATTATGTTGTCTTCAAAAGGAAATAAAAGTAGATGGACCCGGATTCAAATTCTAGATCTACTGCTTAGTAGCTATCTCTTACACGGAAAGTCGCTTAATGTCACTTAACCTCAGTTTCCTTATCTGTAAGAGGGGATAATAATAAAATCTTAGAGCTGATTAGATAACTCAAATAGTACTCTGCTTGGCCCATATTGATGATAATCAATAAATTATCATCCACAATGTGCCCGGCACTGTGCTAGACCCTGATGATCTCAGGATGAATAATCCATTGTGAAACATACAGTTTGCATAGGTCATATATATTTAATTTCATTAGTGAAAACAAGCTGTCTTTCCCTATGGCACTCAGTACAATTATCGACCTTTGTCAAGTAGGGATATTCTGCTGCTATTACCCTGGAGCATCACACAGAATTGTCCAGGAGTGAGCAGCTGTTCCACAAATCAATGCCTGTAAGTTCTTTTGGTAAGTTCATAATTCCTTGAAGTCCCTCCAGTGTCTTTCAAAGTGGATGTGTGTGTGTGTATGCCATGTGAGCTGTCCCAAATTTGGTGAAAATGCCTTCAGTCCCTTTCGATGGACTGAAACTCATCTGTTTATAGAAGTAATGAACTTACTTGAACTGAAGTCTGTCCTGGGAAATTTGATGCTCGTGGTTTGTATGTCTAACTATAGAAGACTGAAAGAGAACCAAATTTCTGTGAGCCTGGTGAGCTTTCCTATGAACACTGAACTGGGGCTGGAAGGAGGAAGAGAGCATTTAGACCGCCAGTGAGAAGAAATGGAGATATCTTCTGGAGTGAGTAGAAATCTGTTTTTACTTCAAATTAACAAATACTTATTGAATAATCAATGAATGTGAGACGGTGTTTTAAGTACTGGAGATATAGCAGAGAAAAAAAAACATCCTGTACCTTAAGAGAGTTCACTTTAGTGAAAATGAGATAAATTGGTAAGTACAATATCAAGTAAAAAGTATTTTTATGGCTTGATAACAGAGAAAGTATATTTAGCATGGTGCTGTGGGATCACATGGCAAGAGCTTTTTTTTTTTTTTGGTGAGGAAGATGGACCCTGAGCTAACATCTGTTGCCACTCTTTCTCATTTTTCTGAGGAAGATTGTCACTGAGCTAACATCTGTGCCCATCTTCCTCTATTTTGTACGTGGGACGCCTGCCTCAGCATGGCTTGATGAGCAGTGCGTAGGTCCACAGCCGGGATCTGAACTTGTGAACCCTGGGCCACCAAAGCGGAGCATGTGAACTTAATGACTATGCCATCGGCCAGCCCCATGGCAAGAGCTTTTAACCTTACTTCAAGGGTCACAGGAAACTTCTAAGGGAAATAAGTGTGAAGAGACGCATGCATGCATAAGGACAGGACAGCCAGTCAATGAACTACATTTTTAGTAGAGCCAAGTATTTTCTGGGTACACTGGAATGAGTGATGAGCTGCTATAACTTTCACTTTTCTAGACTATTTGACTCTTTAAGAGAGTAGAGCTTTTGTTTCTTTTTGCTTTTATAGCTTTCAATAGTTTTCTTTAAAGATTTGCTCGATTATGAACGGTATTGCTATAGTCATGACTACTTGCTTACGAAATGATAGAAAATATATAAACCGGTCTCTGCCCCCAGTTTCTGGTACAAAGCTCCTAAGATGTTTGTAATTTCCTAAGTGATAGGAGGGTTTGACACAGAGCTCCTAAATCAGCTGGAATTTCCTGAGTGATAGGAACGACCTTTGTTCTAATGAGAAGACACTTGGTGGGCTCCCGGATGTTTGCTGGTCACCAAAAAGACCAAGCCATGATTAGAAGCTTGGAACCTTCAGCCCCATTCCCCACCCTCCAGAGAGGGGAGAGGGGCCAGAGATTGAGTTAATAATCAATCATGCATATGCGATGAAGTCTCCATGAAAATTACAGAAGTACAGGGCTTGGAGAGCTTCTGGGTTGGTGTATACATTCACACGCTGTGAAGGTGGCACATCCCAACTGCATGAGGATAGAAGCTCTTGAGCTCGGGACACTTCCAGACCTCACCCTGTGTATCTCTTCATCTGGTTATTCATCTGTACCCTGTATTATATCTTTTATAATATGCTGGTAAACATAAGCAAGTGTTTCCCTAAGTTCTGTTAGCCATTCTAACAAATTATTGGACCCAAGGAGGGTGTCATAGGAAACATGATTTATAGCTGATGAGTCCAAAGTACATGGTGACAATGATTGGCATCTGAAGTGAGGGCAGTCTTGTGGGACTGAGCTCTTAGGATCTGATGTTAACTCCAGGTAGATAGTGTCAGAACTGAATTGAATTGTAGGACACCCAGCTGGTACCACAGAATTGTTTGAAGTGTGGAAAATCCACACATCTGGTGTCAGAAGTGAAGTGAAGTGTGATAATATTGTGAGAGTAGAGGAGAACAAGGGAGTTTGGGAGTTTTTCCCATATACCCCTCATCTCTTCCCCTCACCCTCCATGGGCAGTCTTCTTGCACGCTCTACACCAGTGAAGTTCTTCAACTAGTTGGACTAGCTGAGCATATGAAGCTGTTGTCTAATTATTGTCTAGATTTTATATGGGCCTTTTATTAGTGTTCTATTTCTAACCATCATTTCATTTTCTTTTGTAGCTTTCCTTAATACATACAACTAGGAATCTTTGATTTACCACTGTGCTATGCATATGTGAATGTTCTGAAACATGGATCAGATGCAGAGCATTATTTGAAAGTGTTCTTTTGTGTGTTAATGCACTGGGGCAAAGAAATAGGTAGCAGCAGAGATGCTACTCAGTGAAGAGAAATTGCTTTTACATGAATAAGAGCAATACATTCTTAAAATCCTCTACTCCAATAATGATTAAATAAATGAGTTTTTCACTGTTGAGTAAAACATCTTAACTCAGACTATTGCACCAAACTTAAAAAAATAAATTACTGTAAAAATCCAAAAAGTTAGTGAAGTAAATGCAGATGTTTAACCAAATGGCCCAAAGCATGACTATTATTTTTGTTTTATTTAAATATTCTTCATCCTGTAAAAAATTACTATATTCCAATACACATGTTCTACTAATATCAGAGGTGTTTCATGGAGCATAGAGTATTTCATGTCATTACATAAATTTCTACTTGGTTTAATATTGATCTTTCAGTTACACACTGGGTTGCCTCCTATCTAATGACCTTCTATCATCTCAACAATCATTGAATCCTGCCATTTCTGTTTCCTAAGGCATGCCTCGGAGATATCATGTATTTGCTTCCAGACAATCCCAATAAAGTGAATATTGCAATAAAGTCAGTCACAAATATTTTGGTTTCTCAGTGCTTATAAAAGCTATATTTACTCTATACTATAGTTTATTAAGTGTGTAATAGCATTACGTCTAAAAAAAAACAATGTGCATACCTCCATTTAAAAATATCTTATTGCTGGGCCAGTCCTAATGGCCTAGTGGTTAAAGTCCAGCACATTCCGCTTCAGCGGCCCGGGTTCAGTTCCTGGGCGCGGAACCACACCACTAGTCTGTCAGTAGCCATGCTGTGGCAGCAGCTCACCTAGAAGAACTAGAAGGACCTACAACTAGAATATACAACTATGTACTGGGGCTTTGGGGAGAAAAAAAAGAGAGAGGAAGATTGGCAACAGACCTTAGCTCAAGGTGAATCTTTCCCAGCAAAAATAAATAAGTAAAATACTTTATTGCTAAAAAATGCTAATCATCATCTGAGCCTTTAGCAAGTTCTAACCTTTTTGCTAGTGTAGGGTCTTGTAAAAAATGTGAAACACACGAATCAAAGTGTAATAAAACTAGGTATGTCTGTAATTCTCTAGATCATCCATGTCGTTCCTTTCCCACTCTCACACCCTAGTCCATGTTATAATTATTTCTCACCTGGATTATGGGAATAATTTCTGGACTGATGGCTATCAGAGCACAGAGCAGAGTCGTGATTCAATTTGCCAAATGTGTCTTTCATTTGTTTCGGCAATGCTTACATTCCAAGTGAGGAATACCTGTGAAATGTTTCACCAGAAGGTAAATTTCCCCCCCTGATTTATATGGTTTCAATAGGACTGATTTCACTACAGAATATAAAAGGATGAAAATAAAGTGGTAAAAGCATACTTAAAATTTGAATACTTAAAATTTGCCATGTCCTGTTCTAGGGGCTTTATATATCCTCTCATTTAATCTATACCACCACTCTCTCAGGTAAATACTATTACTAATTATGTGGTTCACATACGAGAAAACTAAAGTTCCAGGCCACACAGTTAAATGGTGGAATTCTTTTCCATTTTGTTCTCCAGACAGGCCTTCTAACATAATGATTATGAGCATGGAGTTTAGAGCCATGTAGACCATAGTTAAGTTGTGCTCCACTGCTTAGCACAGAGACTGCCACTGATTCGAATATGCAGTAAATGTCCAAGAAACAAACAAGCAAACACACAAAACAAAAAGGAGTGTATCATTATTATTCTTGTAGGCAAAACATTTTTATCAACCCTGGAAACATTCCAGGATAAGGGAGGTTGGCCAACAGAAAGATTAAGGATGGACACAGGGACACATGGTGGATGGCTGAATAAATAAATGTCTTAATAAACATTGGTCTTCGACCTGCGTCCCTTGAATGTAACACAGCTAAATGCCATGTGGGTACTTTTAAGAGGTGATTCCAGGGAAGCACAAAGTCATTGCAGAAAATATATAGCCATGACCATTTAATTCCTGCTATCAGAAATCAGCTAGTGATTTTACCTAAGTCTGAAGCTGAGTCTAAATTGGTGTTTCTTTCCCTTTATTGTCCCCTCTCTCTCTTTCTAGTCACCTTCATAGAGAACTTATTTTCCTTTGACTTAGACGCATTTCTATCAAAGGCTATTTTAACCTGGCTCATTATATTTTACTTAAAAAAATTCCTTGAAACTTCTCTTACTCCTACACAGTAGTATAAATTGAATTTCTTTTACACGTTTTAATTAGATCAATGGAAATGCACAGAATTGCAATGTTGCTTGAAACCCTTAGAAGATTGAAAATGAGTGAGTGTCTGAGATGCCTATAGCGTCTGTGCCTGTAGGGATTTGGCCATAGCAATGTGTCCAATTTTCATTTGCTGGATGCAGGATAGACAGGAACAGTTGACTAGAGAATGTGAGATAATCTATTTGCAAGTCAGGAAAACCACGAAACTGAGGATGTGAATATTTCTTATGATTTTCTATATTTTCAGGTTACAAACGTTCAATCTTTTATAAAGTCAAGTCTCGAGCTTGGATATCGTGCTTCCCCATTGGAGAAGAGTGATATGTTTTCTCCAAAAGAATGGATCCCATTTTCCCTTTTGTATCATAACAATTTTTTAAAGGTTTGATGGCAGATTTTTTGTATATTATTAATATATTTTTTAAAATTCTGATGGCATATTTTCAGCATGAAATAAATCAATTATTTGAATTTCTAAGTTGACTTTGCAGTACTAGTAGGGTTTTCTATGTTTTTTTTAAAATGAATTTTTATATAAAAGTAGAAAATATTTAATAGTAACAACTTATTCCTATGGAGTACAGTGGAGGGAAGTTGAAAAGGAAGTAGGAAATGCTGATTGGAAATCAGTTTTTGTTACCAAAACAAAAAGAGTTTATAGAATTTTTAAATACAGAATGGTAATCTCATATTGCATATTCGCATACAAGAATTACTTCCTTTGTCTTTTCTTCACTGAAGATTATTACAAGATTTATAATATTTGTTTTTTCAATACTTCGGAGAGTCTGCTTGGTGCCTGATTTTTTATATACTAGAATTAATGGAATGGAAATTTGAAAAATTTGAAATATCTAGACAAAAAATATAGGGCCATGAAATATAAATATCTCTCATTGATGAGAATTTAAAAAAATGACTGTATTTCAAGGTAATAAGTAAACATTCACAGTTATAGTCTCAAAATATTATGTAGAAAATGATATTAAAAATAATAAGTTGAGACAAAACAAGCTGGGGAGCACCATTAATTTTAACTCTTTAGACAATTGATTATGTAGCATTGATGAGAGAAGGGCCCTTCTCTAAGATTTTATGTTATGGAATTTCTCTGGTTTATAATATGCCCACTTGCAAAGCATTCTTTTAAATTAATGTATTTTCTAGGGAAGGCCCTCTCCCTGGGAGGCAATTTATATTCCTTGGGAGATTTGATATACCTTGTATTCCATTAACTTAATAAACTTTCCGGTTTTTATGAAGGTGTCTTTTGGGAAAGGAATGTAATATATTGGGATAGAGAGGAATAGTACAAATGGAAACTATTATTATCTGGAGTATAGTCAGGAAGGGTAGAATATGCTGGGGGAGGCCTGAATATCGAAGAGATAGTATAAAAATGCTGCAAAGTTAGAAATAGAAGATATAAAGTAGAAAAATAAGCATTTTTCATTTGGGAGTAACAGAAGGCAATCTTTCACCATTGTGTAGTTAACTCTGTGTGTGTGTGTGTGTGTGTGTGTGTGTGTGTGTATTTGATGAACAGGTCCTATGGTATTTCTCATGTTAAACTACTTAATTATTCATTTATTTCCTATATGTTTTGAGTCATGCTTGCCTTCAGATTGCACAGCACATGGAGAGGCCGTCATCTGGAGAAGTTTAAGAAGGAGCCAGTAGCTTTTATACTTGTATGATTCTCTACTGTAAATCAACTTGGCTCTGTTCCTTTAAGACCAGGACCAAGGGAATATGCCATGCTATACATAAAAATATAAAAGACACACTCCAATAGATATTTATGTTAAATAGCCATGGAATTAAGCAACAAAATTTAACATTTTACCTGTTTGAACCTTGTTACATCTCTTGACTTTTTTGTTTGCCCAATTCCACTTGATGTTCTTGCTCTTAATTGATTCACCGTAACACTATTTGTATTCATTTTTTAGGGCTTCTATAACAAAGTACCACAGACTAGATGGCTTAAATAACAGAAATATATTATTTCATAGCTTTGAGGTTAGAAGTTCAAGCTCAAGGTGGCAGCATGGTTTGCTTCCTTCTGAAGCTTCTCTCCTAGACTTTGTAGATGGCCATTTTCTTGTGCCCTCAGATGATCTTTCCTTTGTGCATGCACACTGTCCTATTCTCTGCTTATAAGGGCACCACTAATATTGGCTTAGAGTCCACCCAATTTTACCTTAATTACCTCTTTAAATGTTGATCTCCAAATACAATCACATTCTGAGGCACTGGGGATCAGGACCACAACATACAAATTTGGGGGGAAGAGTGCAAAATTCAGCTCATAATATTATTTTTTCAGTTTTTATTCATTTGAATTAATTAATTTCCCTCATATGATGGAACTCTCTGATGTTGTATTATATTGCTTGTTATGAATATTATATAAGTTCAAGATACGCTGTTTCTAACGGGGAAACAATGATCTACAAGGCATAGACCTCATTATAAAAAATTTCCTCACACACTGGCCTCCTTTTTCGTTATATACCCAGTCCCTCCTTATGGAATTAAGGCAGAAACTATTCATTGAGTATGATTTTAGGCAGTTTGAATAGTTTCTTAGTGTTGTTCATGGCATGAATATCAAGCAATATCTAGACCAAATCTCTTTGATTGTTCCCTCTGTGTAAAGCCAGACACCATGTGATGAAGACACTCAAGTACTATAGAGGGGTCCATGTGGAGAGGAACTGAAGACTCCTGGCCTCAACAAGCATGAGCTCCCTGAGTGAGTAAACCTCTCTGGTAGTGGATAGTCCAGCCCCAGTCAAGCCTTCAGATGACTGTAGCCCCATCTGATATCTTGACCGTAACCACATAAGAAACCTCATACTAGAAAGATCCAGTTTAGCCTTTTCTGATTTCTTGACCAAATAAACTATGAGATAAATGGTTAACGTGTGTATTTTTTTGTGTGCACTTCCTTTATGTGCATTATTGTCCTTTATTTATACCTAAACCAGTTTTGAACTACTAAAATTTGATGGAAAGATTTTATTTTATGTAATCATTTTTAGACAATAAAAAATTCCCCAAGTATGTATTTCAAGCCATTACTGGTTATTATTGTGTTGCATTTCCACTGAATACATTTATTATGAATTTTTAAAAATCTCATAATTTTGTTATTGGTATATTTATCCATAAGAAAATTCTGATTGATTTTTTAAATCAGACAAATGGAGCAAGATGGAGGTGGTGGAATGAAATATGGCATGGAGAACAAGGAGATGGGGTTGCAGGGAAAAGAAAGGGAGATTAAGAAAAAAGCAAGAGATGAGGAGAGAGATTATTGAAAAATGGGACAGGGGAAACAGGGAGAAAAGTAGGACAACCATTCTCAAAATCAGGAAAACTCGATCATAGCATCTTGTCTTGATCTGTATTTAAATAACCTGAAATGAACCATTATGAAAATTTATATGTTAGAGCTTGCCCGGTGGTGTACCAGTTAAGTTCGTGTGCTGCGCTTCAGCAGCCCGGGGTTCACGGGTTTGGATCCTGGGTGCAGACCAACACACCGCTTGTCAAGACATGCTGTGGCAGTGTCCCACATAAAGTAGAGGAAGATGGGCATGGCTGTTAGCCGGGGGCCAGTCTTCCTCAGCAAAAAGAGGAAAATTGGCCTTGGATGTTAGCTCAGGGCTAATCTTCCTCACCAAAAAAAAAAAAAATTATACATTATCTGGAACTTTAAAAAATTGTTTCTTCCCCAAGGGGTCTTTGTAATCTAGATCTCATCCATTATTGTATAAAATATGTAAGGAAATGGTTATTTATTTTAAACTGTCTTTTTACTTTATGTTTTTTTTAAGACAGAAAGAGAGAGAGAAAAATTGAGAGAGAGACAGAATTCCTCAAAAGGAATTCTGAGAAAATATTGATTTATTCCTGCCTGAGTTTAGGCGAGTGTTACAGATGGCAGCCCTTCTCTCAAGACTCATAGAATGAAAATCTTCACTTCAGTGTAATCACTATCATCTCATAGTTAAAGGAAGGACTGACCGCGCCAGTAAACACCCAGTGTTTGTTGACTAAATGAATAATACATGTACACAGAATTTGTACATAGTAAATGTTTAGTAAGTGATAGTTTCTATTCATATTAACAGATACATTTTTCTACCTAAGCTATCAGTAACTAAATTCATGGGCACAATATATTGTAGAATGTGTAGTTTAAGTTGGGTTGAAAAGTGTACCCCAATATATTTAAAATAAGTCCATAGAGGAAAAAAATATTATGAAATGTATCCCTAAAATGGGTGAATGCTGATTGTTTCAATTAATTAACCTGTGGAATAAAGTAATAGGCAACATAACAGTGAAATCCAAAGAACAATATTTCCTTACTCATTTATTTCCCTCAGTAGATCCTAGGAATGTGTCTGAAATATGTAAGGTGTTCGCCCAAGGTTTCCTGAATGAAGAATTACACGTGTGTGTGTGCATGTATATGTGTGTGTAAATGTGTCTACAAGAAAGGAATAAGTGCCTCAATTGAAGCGAAGGTGTTAAAAATCTTTTAATCCAACCTTTTCACTAAAGGGAATAAACCAATCCAATAATCTAATCATGGCAAGTATCTTCTGCTGTCACTTCACATTCTCTCCTTTTCTGTCTCTAACCACACCTCATCAGTGTCCTTAATTATAATACGGGAGCCAATGGGAATTTGAGGAATCGAGTTAATTTCCTTAATTTTTCTATGATTTGAATATTCCACAGCAAATAACAGCAGTGATACTAACATGGTCACATCATCCAGAAAATAGCCAGTTGCCTCATAGACGAGTCTCCTCATTTTATGTACTTCTGTTAATTGATACCTAGAGGTTTGCAGATCTCAGACAGTGCTGTTATTAATTTCCTGCCAGGATTCATGACATGATCATCAGTAGTGGTGGACTTAACATTGGTGAGCTCTTAAAGTGTCAGTCAGACTGAGATAGAGTTTCATCCAGAACCCTATGTCTCCTGTTGAGTGGACAGGCTGGACTGGATGCAGGAGACCAGAGACAGTCCTGAGAATGAGTCCATATTATCAGCTGGCTGAGGGAATTATTTTCATATTATTATCTATTTATTTTTCATTCATTCAAATTTGCCCCACTTGAAATAGATTAAGGGCTAGACAGTGCTCATACAACACTAATAGTGATTAAGATCACATAATTATTTTATTTCCACTATTTTCCACCTGGATTGTGTTAGATAAGAGTCGTATTAAAAGAGCCACAGTGACAGCACGCTTCTTCCTTCAGCTTGACAGACTGGGTAAATGCTTTTTCCAGAAGAATTACATTTGGTTGACTCTTGCGTTCTTATGAATAGAGTCATTTACTTGTATTATTTATAAGTAGGGATAATTATTGGTTTGAGAGAGAGACACTGCCCAGGCATAAAAAGGTCTTTGACGGCTGGTAGCTTGTCAGATACTTTATGAAAAGCAATTTGTTTTTTATATAAAATGTTAATTCAGATAAAATCATATCTCAGCTTCTTAATCTTCCAGCTATTAATACGAAAATTTGCAAATCTCAGCTCCTTTCCTCCATATTCCTTTGTTTTGCATGATGTTGCACAAATTAAGATCCTTCCTTCCAGCACAGGGCAATTTAATGTCGCGGTTGCAGGCTGATATGTCATTTTCTGCCTTGAGAACATTTCCTTGTACCTCATTCTTTTCCTATAAAATGGAAATGCTTTTACATACAACTTTCCAATTCATATTGATATTGAATGAATAACAAGAAATATCCCTGAAAGTTTTTTCTTCTTCTTCATAGGGAGGAGACTCAAAAGGCTAGATTCTGTGGTTGCTGATTTTCAGTACTACAATGATTGTGCATTCTTTCAGGTTATCAAAATTTAGATCTTTATTTTTTTATTCATTTGGTTTAATATTCTAATCTAAGTTCTCCCATTTAAATAATAAAAATCATACTTGGTTTTTCTTTTTCTGCCTTTATGTAGCTCTCAGATGCTTATAGGTAAATACCACACATTTTTTAAACAGAGGAAAACCTGTCTATCATTCACAAAGTCAGGATAGGAGGGAAAATTTTATGTGGCTGGCCAGACTATTTCACTGAGTCCAATTTCACAAGCCATTAACACTCTGAAAGGAGAAATTAATTTGAATGTCTGTCATATTCTAGAAAGAGGGACAAACTATAGGGAAATATTATTCAGTTGACCTCTTAGAAAGGACAGATGAATGGAATTCATATTTTTTACAAATAAGATAAAGGAGTTTTCGCACTTAATTATTCATTAGGAATTTCAAAACTTTCCTCATTGTCCTTGGTGCAGTATTAGAACAAATCCCAGAAAGCTAACGGCTGCAAAGAGAGCTCTCTAATGAACTCAGAGACAAATAAGAATATGCACAAAATGTGGAATGGGATTCAAGTCACTAGAAAGAAATCCGAAGAGGTATGGAGTTGTAATATTAAAGTCAGGAATACTAGCAAATAGAAATAACTACCCTTGTGTACATTGTCAAAGACCACAAATTAAGTGCATCAAGCAAATAAAAATAGCAACTGGCCAGCAACTGCTGCTCTGGCAGTCATTATTCAACAGATGTTAAGGTCAAATGTAAATTGTCAACTCTTCCTCCTTCTCCTTCTCTCCCCTTTCTGCTCCACATCCCCTCCTCCTCCTCCTCCTCTTCCTCCTTGCCTTACCTGTTCCAGCTATCTCTTTCATGTCATCTTTTTCAAAGTGAAGAAGAACCTTAAGGTGAGAAAAGCAGAATTTAGGATTCTTATGTCGGAATCAACAAGCATGGGGTTCATTCTGCGAGATGAGCTGTGAGGTCACAAGGTGAAGCCAGTGTCAATTTGTGTGTGTCGATCAGTAGGAATAATGACACTGATATCCTGCTACGATTATCACTATTGATATTTATAACTGCTCCTCAAACACGTTGACATTTAGAGATTAAGTGGATTTTATGAGATTGCCTAACAGCTAAGCGTCAGAAAGAAAATGTTATATCGAAGTTGTCAGATTCCAAAGCCCAAACTCATAACCACTACAATATATCATATTATAAGGAGATGGAAAGAGTTATTGTTTCTGGGGCAGGGAAGTTGTTACTTTTTTAGCTAGAAGTCCATAAATGCTTTACATTTTAAACTAAATTTAGAGACTCTTAAGGAGACTGGAATTCTAACAAAAAGATATTTCAGGGAAGGTTATGGTTCAATACTCGAAATTTTGTGACAAAGACACAAAAAATTTCTTGCCCTTAAAGTGTGAAAGAAAAGGCAACGCTTTTCCCGCATTGTCCTCCACATATCCCAATTTCGTTTGCCTGCTTATCCCTCTGGAGAGACCAGTCTAAGCAAGACTTGTCACCAATTATTGGGCATAAGTAGAACAGGAGAACTTTCCCTAGTGCCCCATGGACGACCTGTACCTGGGAGAAAGTTCTCTCATCTTGTTAATGATTTACATGGAGACATCAATGGCACAAAATTTCAGGTGATCTGAAGCTAATAGGATTAGACATAATATTAGTTAATAAATCAGGGTAGTCATAGTCAAATATCGTAACAGAATTGATTTATGGACAGAGTATATCAAGATTCAATATAGAAAACTATAACCAAAGTAAATGTAAAGTGCTTCATTTGTGTCTAGATAAGTGACCACAAAAACACAAAATAATGTGACAAGGCTTTTCAGGTGGTTGCAAGAGAGTTGAGAGATTTTATATGATACTCATAACTCAATGTGCATCAGCACTGTGGGATCACGGGCTCCTGAGTCAACAAAGATAGATTCATTTAGACCAGGAAGTCTGAGATATTTTACATAATTCTCCTGAATTCGCATTTCCTTACTTGCACAATAGGTATGACTATAGCAATTTCACAAGAAGAGATAATCTAGTATAAATGTACATGTAAAGCTCCGGGCGTAGAGTAGCCATTCAAAAAAAATCTGACTTCCTTGCCTCTTTATCAAATCAATAAAGCTTATGCAAAGCAAGCCTGCATTAAAAGATCTTAAATGTTAAGTACAAGGGCAATCATAATCCTGCACTATTTAGCAGGCTGGAGCAAGCTGGAATGACTTCAGAAGGGGCTGATCCAACTGATAAGACTCTCAAAATCATGCCACACAGAATGCAGGGGGAAAATGAATATGTTAAAATAGGATAGAAATTGTGTACGTTTAGGGAAATTCAATACAAATCTCTTGTACAGGGTATGTAATTGACACCTGATCTTTTTTTAATAAGGAAAGAAAATTTGCCCCGGCCCTGTTTATATCTGAACTGAGAACTCATTTTGAAGGCTTAGGTTGGTAGCTCAGAAATATTGGTTAGACAATAGTTGGTGATAGATTGGACTGACCTGGTAAGATGCTATGACCAATCAACATAATGTGAGGGCTCTGGGGAGAAGCCAGAACACAAGCAACTCCTAGAGGTCCAAACCATTTGCCTTCATCTTGTCAAACTTGAGCGGCAAGCCTGCCCTCGCCCCAACTCTGGTGGACTACAAACACTTATCTTCAAACCCTTTTAAAGAAAGCAATATAAAGCAGCAGAAGTGATGAAACCTTGACGTAAAGGCCACACTGATCACAGAAAGGACGCCGCAGATGTGTGTATTGCTAGAAGAAGAGACACTGGCATGTTTTAGCTGATGGATCCCAGCCCTATAGATAAGGGCCACTGTGCTGCATTTTCTGTCTGCTCTGAGGCAGGACAGAACGAGATTGTTATCGGCACCGGTCAGAAGGGTGTGGTGGGGTCCCAGGTTCTTGGTTCACGGACACAAAAGAATTGAGAGGGGATACACAGCACAAGTTGTAACAGAAGAAGATTTATTAGCAGAGTGAAAGGTACACCCCCAAAGGGAGGGGCAGGCAGGTTCGAGGGAGCAACTGCACCAAAGTTGTGGTGGTCAGGGGTTTTGGAATGTTGGTCTGGGGGTGGGTGAGGGTCTCCTAACATGTGCCAGTCAGGGTATTGTCTCCACCTTCTCTTCGGGAGGGGGAGATTTTTTCGTTACATACGCACCTCGGGAACTGTCACGGCAATGATATCCCGAGAGGGTGGGGGGGTTGGGGGTCAAAACCGCAATGCAAATGAGGGTATAATGAGGCTTGGGGCTACTCTCGGTCAGGGTGTCAGGGTCGGGGCGGAGTCCTCTATGTTAGAAGAGTTGCTGCCAGGCAGTTAGGATGCTGCACCTGGTGGAGTGACCTTGCTGTCAGTCTGAGGAAGGGAGTGTTGCATTTCTGAAGAGTTGCTGCCTGGCCGGTTAGGATGCTGCACCCGGTGGAGTGACCTTGCTCCCAGCTCATATCTAGCTCCTTGCCTATCTCAAGATTACAGAAAACAGTCTATAGGACAGAAACGAAAACTCCACTATTACGTGTTAAAAGCCTGCACTTACATACTGCAAATTTCTGTAACAAAAATATTTGTGTTTCCACATTTGTCAGTTAACTCTACTCTTCAAATACAAGGTAACTGGAAGGGGAGATTCCATGACAAAAAAACAAAACTGAATGAAGTACTTTGGTGTGTTATTAGCAAAATATGTGTTTTTGTTAAAAAGAGCAAGCATGCTTTTAATGAAAGTAAGCATCTTAATGTGAGAAGTTGGCCCCATCTGGTAGGCAATTAATTTGGCTCGTTTCAATTACAGAGATACTCTCACATTTACAGCAATTAGAGCATGAATTGAACGACAGAGGCTGTGTTCATCTGAAGCAAGGGGTGCTCTCAAATACAATAGATGATCAACAGGCCAGCTCTGTGTGATACAAAGAAGGCATTACTCAACTTTATCCTCTCCATACAATGCAATTTACATAAAATATTTTAATGGGTATAAAAGTATGGCATTCCCTGAGAACAAACAGTAAGCATCTACTTTAGGTCCTCTTAATCTTTTCTCTTTCCTCTTACTTATATTTCCTCCATCCTATTGAATAAATTGTTACAGTTCGATGTCTAGATCTGGGCATTCCTTCCAATGCTTCCTTCCCATAGGTTGTAACACTTAGCAAGCCAAGCCTTCATTAATTACAGATCATAATTCACGGCTGGTTATTACAAGGATAATATGGAAGGTTATTTCTCTCGTTTTTTGTATGACCAATATCTCCAGTGTGATATAAACTACAGGATTTTGACGGGATTCTTGTTCTAAAATATTGTAACCAGTGAAATATTGTTCCTAGTTTCTGGGAAATTGTCTATTCACCATTATATACAAATGCAGTCTGTTTACATCCTTCAGTTTTCTTTTTTGTGGAATTTTATTACATTATTACTACAATCAAAACAAATGTTTATATTAACATTAATAGCTTGGATGATAGTTACTACAACATATGAGAATTCCTCTAGGTAAATTGCTTTTTTTCAACTACCTTAAAAAACCTGTGCCTGGGAGGGAAATTTGCTCCTGCATAATGAGTTTTGGAATCAGAAAATGTTTTTCTGCTAGTTTCTTTTCAGAGATGACGGTGCTTTATTTTCTTTTTAAAAATTATTTATTTTTATTTAATTTTTTTATGTCAAGAAAACTCTATCTGAGGAGAATTTCTGATAAAATTTTTGCTTATACAAGAGAAACGTACACATGCACTAACAGACATATACAGAGGGACCGATAGATACAGATTTAACATAAATATTTGTCCCTCTCTAGGACACAGAAACGTCTGGGTAAATCTGATGTACTATTGGGGTGAGTTGCCTATAGCTCTCGGTTAACTAAAGTAATTTTCTTGGATGGGTAGTGCCTGTGTACTGAGTGTGTTTGCCTGCACACTTGGTCATTGCAGGCTGATAAGAGCAGCACTGTATCTGTGGCCCCAGGAATTCATGTCTGAACATTATGTAGAGTGCAGTTATTTGTGCAACCTGAGAGATTTGTTTTTATGGTGATTTTTCTGGGAGATAGTGCATGCCTTTATGTATCTCTCCTGTGTAGTCTAGTAACTGGAACATGGCAAGTGTTCAGTAAGCATTTGTTAAATTAGTAAATTATGAATTAGAGTTAATTAAATTAACTGGTATATCCATAGTGACTGCCTTCATACTTTAAATGTTTCAGATGCTAGCTCAGTATGATTGGAATATTGTCCAAGGAACTGAACATCTGCCAAATGCAATAGTAAGTAATTTGCAGTCTTCAAATGTTGCCCCAGGAAGAAAATTATGAACCACTTCAGAATAACCATTGACATATTGCCTAATAGTCTAGTCTAGTGGAGCTTGCCCGGAGTCAACAGGGTTGAACTCACTTGTTCTACACTCCACTCTTTCAGGCGGTCACCATGAGGATCAGCACCTGTATATTGTGAGATATTCATGTGTTCCATCCTCGCTGAAAGTTAAGAAGCAATTGAAGGGGCCAGGCCTGTGGCTTGGCAGTTAAGTGCGCATACTCTGCTACTGGCGACCCGGGTTCGGATCCCGGGCGCACACCAACGCACTGCTTCTCCAGCCACGCTGAGTTCGCGTCCCACATACAGCAACTAGAAGGATGTGCAGCTATGACATACAACTATCTACTGGGGCTTAGGGGAAAAAAAAGGAGGAGGAATGGCAATAGATGTTAGCTCAGAGCCAGTCTTCCTCAGCAAAAAGAGGAGGATTGGCATGGATGTTAGCTCGGGGCTGATCTTCCTCACACACACACAAAAAAAGCAATTGAAGTGTAACCTAACATAAGATGTAACCTAATGTGGCTTGAAGTGTGATCTGGAAAGTGCATAGTTGTGTGTGACCTTGAAGTCAATTCAAACAACATGATGCTCAAGGCCCAGAGCAGAGAAAAACAGTCAGTGTGGTAGTCAGGATTTGAGATAGATGTGAGGGTGACTTCACAGGCCAAGGAAATCTGCTCAGTATTTCTCGAAGAACATAATGTTAAATGGTAATTCACTTTATCTGCATGAAAATCAGGCTGTGGGCGAGGAATCAAAGTCATCTGTCATGTTTGCTTTTCTTTCCTCTCTCTGAGAGACAAGTCTGTGCTTTTTGCTAAATGATTAAGGCAGTACTACTGTTCAGTTCCAAGAAGTCTTTCTGTTGAGTAGATTTCCTGTTATGCCATTATGCTGAATGTGTTCAAATTGACTCAGCAAGTTCTTCTAACACCTGTCTCTTCCCACCTTAAAGAATATTCCTTTACAGGAAAGCTAATAATTAGTATAAATGGAGAGAAATTGACATTATTGTTATAGTCCAATTATCATGAGAATATAATTCAAACCTTGTTTAGACCTCTTGGGAATGAGAAAAATATAAGCAGTAAATCTTTAACAAGATCCTTGGTGTGGTTCATATAATAATTTTTCTTTCAGTCAGGTCAAAGATACTGAGAATTAATTCCCTTCTATATTTTGCTCTTAGAATAAATTTTAATTTTTACTTGAAGAGTAGAAATATTTAGATAAGAAACAAATAAGATAAATTATGAGATTTGAAATACAGAAAATATGAAAAATAGCGGTCTATTATTGTCTAATGGTCAATAAAACTGCAAAAGATAAATACATTAACAACAATAAATAACCACCATTGCAGGGAGTCAAGTGCAATTAACCACATTATGGTATAACAAGCGCCCTAATAAAGATATGTTTAAAAGAAGCCATTCATTGGGCTATTTGTGTGTGTGTGTGTGTGTGTGTGTGTGTGTGTGAGGAAGATCAGCCCTGAGCTAACATCCATGCCAATCCTCCTCTTGGTGCTGAGGAAGACTGGACCTGAGCTAACATCTATTGCCAATCCTCCTCCTTTTTTTCCCCTTTTTCTCCCCAAAGCCCCAGTAGGTAGTTGTACGTCATAGTTGCACATCCTTCTAGTTGCTGTATGTGGGACGCCACCTCAGCATGGCTGGACAAGCGGTGTGTCGGTGCGCACCCGGGATCCGAACCCGGGCCACCAGCAGAGGAGTGGGTGCACTTAACCACTAAGCCACGGGGCCGGCCCCTATTGTGCTATTTTGGATTGAAGAGAGGGGTCAGGAAATGGGGCAGAGAGTAATTGATATTGAAAGATCCTGGAGGAGTCCTTCATCAGACAGAATTTATAGGGAAGATTTTCAGGCCGAATATTTGCTGGATTAAAAACATTCAAGTATTATCCTGTGTTGGCTAGGTTTAAAAGGCTTAAATAGCCCAGTTCGCTTCAATTCTAACATGACAGACACTGACATTTCCTCAGTAATGCTTATTGGTAGGGCTGCACTAACTCAGGCTGAAATGTTTTGATACAGCAGAAATGCATCTGCTCAGATGTTTACTGAGCCGTCACCAGGCTATGAAATGTTTTCTAAGGTAGTGTTTAAATGCTGCCAAGAAAACCAGTGTCAGGATGCAGTCCAGAATTTTCTACAAAACCTATTTTCTCAGACCTGTTTTTGTTTGGTTTGGTTAGGTAAACACGAAAACATGAGCTGATATTCAGTTATTCAGATATTTTCTCATAGGAAAATATATCCTCCACAGAAGAATACAGAAGCTTAATAGAGGAAAGCTATGTCTTCCTATAATTTTAAGCCATTACTAATTCAAAGTCCTTCTAGTATGAATGTGACCTTAACTACCCCAGGATATAGTAACTTGCGAGTTTAAAAAATGGGTCACACTAATAGGAATAATCTAAATTTCACTATCTTCTTCCTCTATCTCTTCTCTCAGGACTTCAGTTCTTTGCTGGTGAGGATGTAACCTGAAATCACAATGAGACGCCAAACACATCTTGCTAGAATGGCACCCTCCTCACCTCCAGCCAGGTCTACTGGGAAGTTCCTCACATATAGCAGATAGACATGTACAGTTATATGATACATATTTGATTACAGTCATTTATGTTCCTGCCTCATAAAAATGAGGCAATGGTGTATGATCAACATACAATGAGGTGTATGATCAACATACACCACTGCCGTACCTCCTGGAATTTGAAGTAAAATTTACATACAATGAAAATGACCCTTTTTAGGAAGATAAATCTATGAGTATTGACAAACATTTACAGCTGCTTCCACCACCACAATCAAGACATGTTTCCATTACTCCAAAAAGTTGCTTAATGCCCCTTTTCAGTCAATCCTCTGCCCATGCCCCGCAGTCTCTGACAGCTACTGTTCCGTCTCTTTAACATTGCTTTTTTCCTCAGAACATCTTATAAATGGAATCATACAGTAGAAATCCTCCTGTTTGTGGCTTCTTTAACTTAGCATAATGCTTTTGAGATATATTCAGTTTGTTGATTGATCAGTCCCATTTATTCATTTATCTTTCTGAGTACTATTCCATTTAAGGATATACCACATTTGTTTACCCATCCACAAGTTGATAAACATTTGTTTTTTTCCCAGCACAAATCTTTGTGTAGACATACATTGTCACTTTTCCTGAGTAAATAGATAGCCGTGGGATTGTTGGGTTGTATGGTAACATAATAAGAAACTGTTCAACTCTTTTCCAAAATGGCTTTAATGTTTTGCATTACCACTAGCAATATGAAAGTTCCCAGGAGAGGAGTTCCACATCCTCTCCAGGACTTGGTATTGTTAGCCAGATTTTTGTTGTTTGCTGTTGTTATTGTTGTTTTGGTTTTGCCACTCTAATAGGTATGTTTGGTATCTAATGGTGATTCCAATTCACATTCCTTTATAATTATTTTGAACATATTTTCATGTCGTTATCTGTTATTTTTTTCTCCTTTTTGGTGAAGTGCCTGATCACAGATTTTTCATGTAACTATGTATATATGTGTGCATGTATGTGTTAGTATATATTATAATATATTAGTAACATATATTTTATGTATATTAAATCCTTTACCAGATAGACTTTTTTGAAAATATATCTCAGGTTTCATCTTTTTCTGTTCTCAAGAGTATTATTTGAAGAGTAAATTTTAAAAATTTAAATGAATATCAATTTATCAAAATTTATCATTTTTAATGGTTTGTGCTTTCTGTTTGAACCAAGGTTACAAAGATTTTTTCTATGTTTTCTTGTAGAAGTTATAGGTTTTCCTTTCAGTCTTTGATATTGTTACTTTTACATATCATCATACTTACAAGTATTTCATACCTTTCTAAATTTGATCCACTTCATATTATTTTTTACATGTCATAGTGTATATTTTTATTTACTAAATTTGTTATCTTTTAGTTTGAAGTAATTATAAATTCATAGGAAGTTGCAAATATTTTGTACGGGGAGATTCCATGTACTCTTCATTCAGTTTCCCCAATGGTAAAACCTTCCGTAACTATAGGACAATATTGAAGACAGGAAGCTGACGTTGAGCTGGTTTGCTTCATCAACTTTACGTACACTCATATTCGTGTGAGTGTATGTGTACACAGACATATGAAATTTGATTACATGTGTATATTCACACAACTGTCACCACCATCAAGGTATAGAACTGATCTATCACCTCACCGCTCCCTTGTTCTATCTCTTTATTGCCTCACAGACCACCTAAGCCCGGACAATCACTGATCTCTTCTCCATCTCTATAATTTTATTAGTCCAAGAATTTTACATAAGTGGAATCAAACAGTACATAACCTTTTCATATTTGTTTTTTTTTTTTTTTGAATTAAGCATAGCACCTTTGAGATCCATCCAAGTCATTTGTGTATCTATAATCTATTCGTTCTTATTGCTGAGTAGTATTCCACGATTTGGATGTATCACAGCTGTTTAACCATTCACTCATTGACAGACATCTGAGCTGTTTCCAGTTTTTGGCTATGCCAAATGAAGCTACCACTAACATTCGTGTAGATTTTTGTGAGATAAGTTTTCATTTCTCTGGGATAGTGTTCAGTAGTGCAATTGCTGGGTCGTATGGGTAGTTGCATGTTTAGATTTTTTTAAAAAGTGCCAAACTGTTTTCTAGAGTACTGTTTTACATTCCCACTAGCAATGTATTGTGATGCAGCATTTGTATGGTGATCCTCACCAGCCTTTGGTGTTATCATTATCTTTAATTTAGCCATTCTGATAGGAGTGTAGTGACTTCTAATTGCAATTTTAATTTCCATTTTCTTAGTAACATTGGACATTTTTATATGCCTGTTTGTCATTTGAATATTATCTTTGGTAAAATATATTCATCTTTTTTATCCATTTTCTAATTTGATTTTTTTCCCCTGTTATGTTTTGAGAGATCTATACATATTCTGAACACAAGTCGTATATTGGGTATGTGGTTTGGAAATATTTTCTCTCAGTCTGTAGCTTGTCATTTCATTCTCTTAACAGAGTTTTTCACAGGGAAAATAATAATAATTATTATTTTTATGAAGTCTAATTTATCATTATTTCCTTTTATGGATTGTGCATTTAGTGTCAAGTCTATAAAAAATTCACCTAGGCCTAGATTTCAGGAATTTCTCCTGTTTTTCATCTAAATGTTCTTTTTTTATTTTTAAATTTTAATTTTATTAAATATAAATCTGAGATCCATTTTGAGTTAATTTTTCTGTAAGGCGTGAGGATTAGGTAGGGTTTCTTTTCTTTTTTTTAACTTTCAGATGTCCAATTGCCGCAGTACTTTTTCTTGAAAAGACTATTTCTCCTCTGTTGAGTAGATTTTTCACCTTGATCAAAAATCAGTTGGCCATATTTGTGGGTCTACTTCTGGGCTCTCTATTCTGTACCATTGATCTATGTGTCTATACTTCCTCCAATATCACACTCTATCGATGACTGTAGTTAAATGGTAAGCTTAATATTGGGAATATTTCTTTTAAACTGTCAAATTTATAAGCATAAAATTATTCATATTATTAATGAACTTGTTCATATTATTATCCATTTATTCTTTTGATGGCTGTAAGATCTGTAGTAATATCTTCTGTTTCAATCCTTATATTGGTGATTTGTGTCATCTCTCTTTTCATATTTGTTATTTTGCTAGGGTATTATCAAGTAATGATTTTTTTGAAGAACCAACATTTCATTTTATTGATTTTCCCTATTTTTGTTTTCAGTTTTGTAGATTTCTACTCTGCTTGTTATGTGTTTATTTTGCTCTTCTTTTTCTACTTTCTTCAGGTAGGAACTTAAATTATTGATTTGAGAACTTTCCTCTTTTCTGAAGTAAGCAATTAATGCTATACATTTTTCCTTAGCACTACCTTAACTGCAACCCACAAATTTTGATGTGCTGTATTTCCATTTCCATCAGTTCTATGTATTTTCATATGTCCTATAAGACTTTGTCATTGACCCATGAATTATTTAGAAATGTGTTGTTTAGTTTCCAAGTGTTTGTACATTTTCCTGTTCTCTTTCTGTATTTGATTTCCAGTTTGATTCTATTATGGTCAGAGAACATGCTCTGACTAATTTTAAATTTATAGAATTCACTTAAGTGTGTTTATGGCCCAGGATAATGTCTATTTTGGTGAATTTTCCATGGATGCTTGAAAAAATGTTTTCTGTTTTTGTTGAGTGGAGAGTTCTGTATATGTCAGTTAGACTTTGTTTGTTGCTGGCATTTTCAATTCTTGTATAGCTTTGTTGATATTCTGTCTCATAGATCTATTCTTTGCTGAAAATGTGGTGTTGAAGTCCCCAGCTATAAATAAAGATTTGTCTATTTCTCCTTTCAATTATATCTATTTTTGCTTCAAATGTTTTGAAGTTCTGTGTTTAGATCACTCTTTCTTCTTAGTGGATTGATATTTTTATCATTATATTATGTCTCTCTTTGTCCCTAGTAGTTGTGTTTATTTTGAAATCTACTGTATCTGGTGTTCATATAGGCATTCTTGCTTTTTTTCTATTAATTTTCACATGGTATATCTTTTTCCATTCTTATACTTTAAACCTATCTATATTGTTATGTGTGAAGTGAGTTTATTATATGTATTTTTACACATTCTGTTGTTTTTCTTTCCTATGTGACATTCCGGGCTTTCTTCTATTATCATTTCCTTTCCGTTTTGAGAACTTTCTTTAGCCCTTTTTTAGTGGTATGTCTGCTAGTGGAAAATTCTCTTAGCTTTCTATTGTCCAAGAATATCTTTATTTTTCTATTCATTCCTGAAGAATATTTACATTAGATAAAGAATTTGCAGTAAACATTTTATTTTTTTCAGTGCTTGAAAAATGTCTCTTCTGGATCCATGGTTTCAGATTAGAAATATATTGATATTAAAATTGGTATCTCCTTATAAGTAATGTGTTGTTTTTCTCTAGCTGCTTTCAAGATTTCTATTTTGCCATTCGTTTTCAGAAGTTTAATTATGATATTTTTATTGAGCATTGCTTTGGGTTTATCTTGTTTGGGTTTTGCTCGGCTTATCTAATGTGTATGTTTATATCTTTTGTCAAATTTGGGAAATGTTCAATCCATATTTCTTTGAACACTTTTTCAACCCTATTCGTCCTCCTGTCCTTCTAGGACACTGATGATACAAATACTAGATCTTCTGTTACTGTCCCACAGGTCCTGGATGCTCTGTGCATTTCTCTTTTCCTGTTTGGTTTGTCTGTTTTTCAGATTGGATAATTTCTATTGTTCTATGTTCTTGTTCACCAATTCATTCCTCTGTCCTATTCATTCTGTTATCAAGCTTATCCTACTGGATTTTTATTTCAGTTATTTTATTTTTCAATTCCCTACTTTCCATTTGGTTCTCTTTATTTCTTTGAAGAGATTTTTCAATCTGTTTATTTCTTTCAAGGGTATTTGTCATTGATCAGTGAAGCATTTTTTTATGACTATGTTTTAAAATATTTGTAAGATAATTCCAACATCTAATTAGTCTCGTTGTTTTCTGTTGATCGATTTTTCTTATTAAAGTTATAGTTTTCCTCAGTTTTGGTATGACAAATGATTTTTGATTGTATCCTGGATATTTTTGATATTGTGTTAGGATACTCTGGATCCTATTAAATCCTCTGTTTTGGGAGGTAGCCACTCTGATCAGAGTTAGCATGTACTTCCTGGCCTAGTTTTGTGAGCTGTTGTTCCAATTAAAATTTAGTTTTCAGAACCGTTGCACTGCTTCTCTGATCTTCTTCATTTACCTGCTGCTGCAAGGGTTCCCAGGTGTTCCCTACTGGTGCCCCTCAGGAACAAAATAAACTTCCCTGGGCCTGGTGCTGTCAGGTAAAGTAGGGAGAGAGGCAAGGCCTGTGAGCATGGAAATTTCACCCATAGGGCTCCCCTGGCCAGTAGAGCCCTTGCTCAGTCTTTACTGGTGATAGCTCTAAGGGCAGGAGGTGCATCCCTGGGCTGTTTGATGATGTTAGCTCAGGGTTGGAAGATGCCAGGTTCATGGTACTCAGAGCTTTTCTCCAGGCCTTCTATCTAGGCCATCCAGTGCCAGTAGGACTGTTGCTTAATTCATGCTGGTGCTGTTCACAGGTGCAGAATATTTATAATGATGATCAAAACAAAAATAACATCATCATTAAAATACAGAGAAGTAAAAATATTGCCCTATAGTCTCAAAGTTAATCAAGGAAAAATCCTAAGTCTCTTTAACTTCAGTCATATGGTTTCTCTACTGAACCATATGATCTCCCTAGTATTGATAATGCAGTACTAACACACATCAGAAACTCTCAGCAGTGAGCTTCATCTGTTTTAGATATATTTAGTTAGAATTTTATCTCATAGATAAAAATAAGAATAATTACGTGTGAGCTAAGAGAGAACCTAAAGAAATATCAATAAATTCAAATGACTTTAAAAATATCTTCTCAAGGTTTTGCTTCCTTGATTTCTACAGTGAACTCAGAAAGAAACTGGAGGTTTACCAAGAGCTTATAAATAGAATGTGAAAACTAGTCCTTTAAATTTAACAAACATTTTTTAAAATTTTACATTATTTTTATTTTACTTTTTTTTTTATAATGTATGTTCATATACGTACATTTTTGTTTTCTTTATCTTCAAAGAACATATAAGGGACAGAGAAAGTAATCATGCATATCACCCTAAAATAGTTCTTTTTCCAAAACCTATTTTTAAATTTCTTATCATTTTTCAAATAAAGCAAACAATTCGTAGTAGTGAACTGAAAATCATGACACAATTACAAAAGCATATGGATCAACAAATGGCTAGAAATAAAAATAATAGCAACATATGAAAAAAGGATTTTTATATATCCTAGGCTCTAACTCTGGAATCAACATCATAATCCTTTTCATTGTTTTAAGTTTAGTTCATTTGTACTTACTTGAAGATATTTAATAACCTGGGAGCTAAGTATTTGATAATACATTTTGTCTTCAAAATTTCTTATACTTTATGGAACTTTCCTTGACTTTCCCTTTTGGTCAAATGCATGATTATAACAAATCTGTGTAATATCAGCAAAGGAAAGTTTGCATATGAAATAATTCATCAATATGTAGTAAAGAGTAAAATAGCAAACAAATACAACCTCAAGAGTTGGCCTCAAGAAAGACCAGGCACAGTTGAGAAGTTGGGCGTAAGGGTCACACAACAAAAATGTTGAGAAAAGTGTGCATGTATATAATTACAGATCCTAGTAAATTTTATGAAAGAAATTGATACGTTTCTGCCTTGGTTATTAACCAAGGGGATCTGGTCAGAAAAACCTCGGAGAAAAGTGATACCTAATCTGTGACCTGAAGGAAAAGGACCCATCAATGTGAAGAGTCCCGGAGGAGCAATCCTGGTAGAGAAAATGACTGTAAGAGAGTCTTCAAGCAGGGCTTGGCTTGATAATTTGGAAGAACTGAGAAAAGGCAAAGTAACTGGCACAAACAAGGAGGTTGCCCAAGTTTAGGATGGAGATAAATGAGTACCGAGTGAGATCACACAGTACTCTGTTTAGCTCAATGTGTTATTATTATTAGTGCAGCTGCAAGCTTTTCAAACTATTTGTGCTTGTGCATGACATAACCAGAAATACATTTTTTTGAAGATCATTCCACTGGTGTGGAAGAAGGGATTTGTAGGTGAAGTCTAAAAATAAAATTTTATTTATTTATATATATAAATAATACATTAATATACAATATATATTATATTATGTATTCACATATAATACCTATATTCAGGGGCCATGATAATCCTCTGTCAGAGAAGTGATGACGCCTTGGGTGGTAGCAGTTGAGGTGAAGAAGAGAGAATGGATTCATGCTATCTTTTGGAGGTAGATTCCAGGTATACAGACCAAAAAGATTATAATAACAAATAAAATATTTTTCTCTCTAGATTCCCAATAAATTTAAAATTCATTAAATACTAGTTTGTGCAAAAATACAAAATTAAATAAAATATGTGAAACTTTATTAAATTGTAGCGGCGACTTTATATGTGAAAAGTCAAGGATGGATCTACACATACCAGAAAGCTTAGATAAAAGAATGTAATGCAGAGCCATCCTTTTATATTATTGGACAACACATTGATTTCTAATGCTCTGAAGATTTTACTAGTTTCAATTTTATTCATTATAGGTACAACTATTTTTAAAATCAATTCAAGCTTCGTCCTTGAACCTCTTTGTCATCTCTCATTTCCTTCCAGTCTGCTACTTCTTTGTATTTTAATAACTAACTCGGGAACATTTTCTGTTTTAGATTGTCTAATAGACACTGTACAGTATGATCTGTATTATTCGGAAAGAGCAGTGCTTCATGCTGGCCTATTGAACCTAATATTCCTTGAAAAGCACAAAGAAAAATGACAGAACTGCTGATATGTTCACCTCAGACACCAAGTTGGCTTCCCTTCGAACTCAGTTTGGGCTCCATATATACCCTTTTCCTCTAGTTGCATCTTCATTTCAATAGTAGACAGCAGGAAGAAAGATAATAGAAGGTTTAGAATGTATTTTTGGTAAAAAAAAAAAAAAAAAAGGAAAAGGCATTAACCAGCCCTACATCAAGTTAATAAAATGTTATTTTTTCCCTCTCAAAAGTAGACACCAAAGCAAAGAAAGTTAGCTACTTTTTAGTAGCTCACTCTATAGATGACCAAGTATCTTCCTACAGCTCTATTTGGAATCTGACTGAACCCAAGTGGGGATACACTAAGAAATTACATTGATGTGAGAAAATTGACATCTTTTCCACCTAAATCTGAATGCTGAAAAGAGTTTTCTTACTTTTTCTCTTATTATTATAATCTGCATAAGTGGTCTGGAAGATTAGGACTATCTTACCTGAAAGCAGGACTGCTTTGAAACATACACTATATTAGGCTTACAAAAAAGTATGTGAAAACATAGATTATCATAATTAGCCACTTGGTCAAGCTCCATTTCTAGCAGTGATGTTTTATATAGTTGCTGAATTATATCCATTGAGATTGCCTGATTACCTTCTTTGCTTCCAAAATCTAAAAAAAATCAAACAAATGCACAATCAGACAAGAAAAAATATAATGTTCAGCCAACAGAAAGAAATTATTTTAAAACGATGCTCTATGCATAGAGGAAACAGGAAGTTCTACCAATGCAATGTCAAAACAATTTTGTTACTGCAAAATCACCATCAAGACTAAATACTTCCTGACCTTGATATTGTCAGATACGAATGAAAGGTACGTCATTTGTTTTTCAGAAGCCTCTTTTTATTAAATCTAAATAAAAAAGTAAAAGAAAAAAATATTTTCTATTAAAGTGAACTTATAGACTATGTATAACTCTAAATTTTTTAACATTTAGTATAGAATTGAGAGAAAATTTCAATTGTAGAAGTATTCTGTTAATGTAAAAATATTTTAAAGCATAAAATGTATACTAAGTATGCTATTCTGCTTATCCTGAGGATGATAAGATAATCTCCATATATATATATAATTTGTTCTGTTCAGAAAATATATATATATTGCTCCTTTCTACTCTACATAGCACCATAAACAAGTCATTATGTTTCTTGTGGCATATGTTAGTTCATTTTACAAAATACAGCCTTGTCCTATTCCTAAATTGTTTTTAAAGATTCTAGTTAGATTTTTTTTGTAATTTAAGCTCTCTAAATGTTTTTTTCCTCACAAGAGGCTTGACTCTTTGCAACTTAAAACAATTTTTAATTTAAAAAGTTAGAATTGCATTGTTAATTATTTATGAAGGAAAGAAGTAATATAGTCTACAGTACGATTTTGAATTACATTGCTTTCAAGCACTATATAGAAATACTAAGAAAAATGAAAGATAAAGATTAAGTCTCATGTCTATTTGGAATTTAGAAAGCTTTATTCACTTTGAAGATGTATTAATGTTTTCTTTTAGAACTCACACGTTTGAAAGAATCAGCCCTTCCTCTCCTCACCCCCAAGTAACAAGTGAGTTGATCTTGAGAGATAAGATCTTCTGTGACACCCACTTGTGGAACTAAGTAGATTACCTCTCTAAGGCTTCTTCGTGCAAAATGAGGTGTGGAGTAGATGAAGAAAAAGCATTTTCCTGCTGAAAGTAATTCTTTCACTAGACCAGAGTTTTGCAAACTTGTGGACAGTAAAAAAAGAGGTCAACATTTTAGTGCTGGCACACAGGTATGAAGAATATAAAACTTTCAGAGCAGAGAATTTTATCTTTAGCACTTGCCAAGGGAGAAGATTCTATGATCCATAATCGTAAATTATGTATCTGAGTAATGGAATATGTACAGTAGATGTCCATATTTTGCTGAGCTCATGACTCATTAATACCATTTAATGCCTGTCTCTGATTTCATATTTACCAATCAAACTTCTAATTTCAATTTCAATTCCCATTGAAATTTGACTTCAAATATTTAAATATATGTTAATATTTATTAATTTGAAATTAATTAAAATATTAAGTTTTTAATATGTATTATTATAGATTAGTACATTGGCATTCTGAGTGTTTGGATTTGAATGTTTATGTGTTTGTATATGTGTGGTGTATGTGTGTTTGCAATAACCTGCAGCAGTAGGTATATTGATGAAAACAAAAGTAACTTCAATTGATACACATTGTTGTACCTTTCCTTTCATTGGTACAGAAGAAAGATATTACATATATTTTTTTGACAACCTTTGTGGCTGATTTGGTACCCCCCACTGACGTGGGCAAAACATTGATTGTTACATAGTTTTAAATACCTTCTACAAACTAAATGCTCATACAGATTGTAGGAAGAGTTATTCTATACCTTCCTCAGTAATATGGTTACAACAGGAGAGACAAATGTAGCTATGGGATCAAATTAAAAAAATCTTTTCCCCCAGAAGTGTGGAAAATATACTGTGTCAGGTATATTTTGAGAAATATCTACTTAAATTCAGGGTCTATAGATGTCTATTTTTATACCATAATTCATCTATTACATTTAGCTACCTAACTTTACTTCTTCCTTTTATTTTTCTTCTATTTATAAATTGATATAATGTTTACTTCAATGTTAAAATTGTGATCATTCTTCCATAGAGGAATTCTGGTAGTTATGGCATGAAGAGGACAATGATTCCCTACAGAAATTGAGAATAAAACTGGAAAAAAATGTCAAAATAACCACTTCAGAGCACTGGAAATTGACCAAAGGCAGACAACAAATTGAAAAGATTTTCTTTTTGAAAACTGCAGAGCATCATTAGAATAGGAGTCTGTGGACTTTTTACTTGGGACTGCTCTCATTTATTCTCATATCCCCCACTAGACCAAGAAGATTTCTAGTATTACTAGCCTGGGATTGGAGTTAAAATTTGTAATTTTTCTGACAAAAAGGGCTTATGCAATTGTGTGAAGGAGGTGAAAATTTATGACTTTGATATCAAAAAGTGACCATCTCATTTGGAAATGGATGGGGAAAACCCTCAGGTTTGCTAGCCTGAGGTGGTGGTCATGGTATAGGATGAACAGTGGAATATCAAGAAATGTAATAGGAGGCACTAGATTTGAGAGACCCATAGAAGAGATGAGGCTGAGATATATTTGTCACATATTTCCGTCTGAAATAAAACTATGCATGAATGAGTGAGACAAGAGAGAAGCTGGTAAAAAGTGAAATCCAAGGAAGACTTGAGAACTGATTACAACTTTGAGTGTATGTTCTCCAACCCACAAAGACAGACCAGTCGGCTGAGAGTAGAAGCCTCACTAACCCGAGGTTTTGAACACATCTTAACATGGCTTAACTCATAGGAAACTAGACTTTCATATATAAAAATATAAATTTAAAAACTGAGCCAAAACATCAGTGACAACACAATGAGAAAAGACAGATTCCATAATTCAAGTCCAGGCAAGTTGACAAAAAACAGACAAATAACAACTAAAAATAGCAACTTTAAGAAAAATAAACAGAATTCAGAGTTGCTGCAATGTATAATCAAAAATGTCTCATTTTCAATCAAACGTTAGTGCAACATGAAGTAAAGAGGAAACTCTGATGCATATTGAGACAAAACAAACAAACAAAAGAAATACGATCAAGAGGACCTGACGTTGACCGGACTCAGATGCCAGATTTATCAAGCAAGACTTCAAAGAAACTGCTGTAATTATTTTTAAGGAATTAAGGAATATTGTGCTAAATATCTATAATAAAATATGCTAAAAATGAGTCGACAAATAGAAAATATCAGTAGAGGAAGAGAAATCATGAAAGAGAACTAAATCAAAATTCTCGAATTGAAAAGTTCAACAACTAAAACAAAAAATTCACTTGATGAGTTAAATAGCAAATTTGAGATGGCCACAGAAAAAAATAAGTAATCTTGATAGATTAAAAGGAAAAAAGAAGAAGAGAGGTTGTAGAATAAAATAACAGAAATTTGGAAACATGTGGGACAATATCACATACTCTTGTACATGGGAATTCCACAAGGAGAAGAGGGAAAACAGGGAAGAAAAAATAATTGAGAAAATGATTCCTAAAACTTCACAAATTTGATGAAAACATTAAGTTTACAGATCACAAAACCTCAACAAACTTTGATTAAAAGAACCATAAACAAGACAACAAATAGATACTTTGTAATCAAACTGTGGGAAGACAAAGAAAATTTTGAAAGAAGAAAATTTTTAAAATGACTGTATATAGAAGAAAAACAATACACGTTAATGACTGACTTCTCAACAGTAATAATTGAGGTCAAAGGGGGTAGGATAACATAACCAAAGTGTTGAAAGAAAAAAAAACATTCAACTAAGAATTCTCTATCAAGGTAAAACTAACCTTCAAAAATGTAGATGATATGAAGATATTCTGAGACAAACAAAATATAGAGCTAGAAGACCTGCCCAACAAGAAATACCAAAGAAAGTCATCAGGCTGAAAGGAAATGTCACTGGACAGTAACTCCAAAGATGAGATTGAAGAACAGTAGGAATGGTAAATATGTTGGTAAATATAAAATATTTATGAAAACATAAGTTGTTTAAAGCTATAGTTAAAGACTATATTGTTGGGCTGATAACATATGTATATGTAACATATATGACAATTATTTTAAAAAGAAGTAGAGGAAATGGAACTACACTAGTACAAAGTTGTTATACTTTGGTGAAATTTAGTCAGTATAACCCTGCCTGAGTTGTTTGGGCGTATGATCAACTTAGCCCCTCATCAGTGTTTAGTATGTTTTCTGTGCAATCTTGAAATCTTACATGCAACTTTATAGAAATTTCTATGCAAAAAATAAGACATAGTGCTGAAGAAGATACAACTTCCAGCACATAAAAGGTAAGTTATTTTGCTCTTTAAGCCATCACAAAAGAAAGTGAATATGTTTAATGAGGAATACAACCGTTTTGCTTTGTGAGTATGTGAAATATCTTTGTAAGGATAGGAAATGGCTTTACGCAATGACAATGAAGAAATTTGTTCAAGTATGCAATATGATAACAATGAGGGTTTTATAGTTACTATCATAATCAATAAACTCTAGAAACACTGAATTATTACTACCTTGCAGACATGAATAATAGTATTATGAGTAATTGAATCCCCTTAAGTATTTTTCTCAAAATTCTGATATTCATAAGTGTCTTCATAAGAGAAAAGAATGACAATCATTCTGTAACATTCTGTCAAAAGGGACTATATTTCACTTTATCCCTTGATTTAGGAGAAGTTTTCATTCAAAGAACAGTTTACAAATAGGACAGTTATAAACTGAAAATTCAAGATATGTTACTATAAATAAAATATATCTTCCAGAAAGCAAGAATTGTCATGAAATAACTTCATTAAAAGGGAAATTAGCTCTCCAGAGACAATGAAGCATAGCATTTTCTTCACCATAAATATCAGAAAAAGGCATTTTAGAGCAGTAGTTAATTTTGCCATTACACACGATGGATAACATCCATGTATACAATGCAAAAATCAGTTGCATTCTCAAATTTCCATCCACCTCATTAACTTCATAATTGTTCAAGTATCGGCTTTAGCAAACACCGTTTTCATCTACTCAAAAAGATATTCACAAATGGAAATGAAGGAAAATGATGCTCTCACAGAGAGAACTGAGATTCAACTATAACTAATTTTTTAAATAATCAATTTATACACTTTCTTATTTGTTACTTCTATTATTAACAATTTTTTTTTGTGCCACAAATCAAATTGACCCTAGTACACCATGAGAACTGCTGGTCTTGACAGTAATTATTTGAGAATCAACCTAAATTAAGGAAAACAAGAGTATTCTCATGGTGAAAATGCAAGGGCAATAATTCACACTGTTGTAGCCAAATGTAAAGTCACAAAAGAAAAGGGATAAAAAGCCTCCTTTCATGGAGAGGGAAAAAAAGGCAGTTGAAGGCTTTTCCTATGGATTGAAAAACTTTTCCTACCAATTATTAGGGGAAAAAATAGCATCTCTTCCAAAAGAATATGGGAGAAGAGAATTAGATAACATTCAAGTTTTCTGTATAAACACGAACTTTGTTTTTGTTAAATATAAAAGCAAAACAAATAATAAAGAAACCTGAAAAGAGCCTTCAGAAAAAGAGTCACAGTGATCGGAAGATCAAAGAAAAAGTGAGTCATAAGCTGATTGCAAAGGCCGGAGAAGGAAAGACATATTAACCAATCAGAATTTCAATTTACCACTATTGGTATGGCAGCATAGACCTCGCTGGTATATATCACCTTCTACTCCTATTGTGAAGTTTTATGTGTGGGACTGAGTCTTTTTCACATTTTTTTCTCCCATAGAATGTAGCACATAATTATTCATATAGATTTCTCTCAACACATGCTTCTAATATTGATTTTCTTTTAAAAATAGTATCTATTTTGTTCAAGACACAATTATTGTGATGGCTACAAAAATAATAGCAAACAGAGTATATATAATGTACAAGACCCTGTTCTAAGTATTTAAATGTATTAACTCATACAATCTACCCAATCCAATGCAACAAGTGTTATTGTTACATGGATGAGGAAACAAGGGTGGAGAAAGTGTAAACAACTTGCTCAGAATCACAACAAATAAACTTCAGAGCAGGAGTAGGAACTGGCTTTGGCGTCTGTGCTCCTGAACACTGAACCTAGCTTCCCTTCACCTCCTGTCTCATTTTGTAATCTTAGAGAAAAAGTGGATACGAATGTAACAAAATTAAGCCACAACATCAGATTTAAATAAAAGAATAAAAAGCACACCAACAAATATAACAATACAAAACATAAACATTGGTGATAATTAATGCTAATTTTCAAGCACTGGGTTAGCAAAATGCTGGTCTCTGAGGAAATTCCTTTGCTTGTAATTCTATAAACCTACAGAAAGTGAGACTTTTCTTCAGCATCAGTCTGAGGTATTTTTTTTCTTTTTCTTTTTCCTAATATTTACTGGAACCTAACTATGTCCCTTAGCAAGCCTTTGTTTTAAGACTATTTTTCAGAGAAGTTTTAGATTCATAGTAAAAATAAAAGGAAGATACAGAGATTTCCTATATATCCTCTGCTCCCACACATGCATAGCCTCTCTCATTATCAACACCCCCCACCAGAGTGCTACATTTGTTACAGTTGATGAACCTACATTGATACATCATAACCATCCAAAGTCCACAGTTTATATTAGTGTTTATTCTTGGTGGTGTATATCCTATGGGTTTGAACAAATGGATAACAACATATATCCACTATTACAGTATCATACAGAGTAGTTTCACTGCCCTAAATATACACTATGCTCCTCCTATTGGCTTATCCTACCCACCCTCAACCCTTGACAACGACTGATCTTTTTATTGTCTCCATAGTTGTGCCTTTTTCCGAATGTCGCATAGTTGGAATCATACAGTATGTATCCTTTTGAGGTTAGTTACTTTTACTTAGTAATATGCATTTATGGCTCCTCCATATGCAAGGTCTTTTAATTTTGTTGTTTTTTTTCTTTAATCATCAATATTTTGATTCAGACATCAATATCTCCAACTAAAACAAGTAGCCTAAATATAGGGAGCTTAAGAAAGTAACACAAAAGATAGAACCTTGTTTTAGACTCAAAATTATCTTCAAAAATGACCTATAAACCTTAAGTATAAAAACATTCTGAGGGTTTTAAAATATTTTTTGTAACAAAACTGTGGAGGTTAGTAAAGGTAAGAAATTTAATCACCACCATACCTAGAATGGCAACATGAAAATTTAAAGTGTGTAATTATATACTCTTGTTTTTCATTTCATTCTGAGTTTATGATTAGAAGTAGCAGGAAACAGAAATGAGTCCTAATGACTCAACAAGATAGTTCATTAAAGATATGGGAGAGTTTTTTAAAACTTAAAACAAAAATACTCCCATCCTGCTTCTTTTACCAGAGACTTTTTCAACCTGTTATGGAAAGATAATTAAATATAATCAATTCCCTTATTTTTATTATTCTTAAACTGCAATGGAAATGCGATGAGAAACTAAATTAGGATGAAAGCTATTTTTAATGTTTTGGAATAGAGTAAGATTTTAGTCTAGACTTTACTCAAGAAGACATACAATTTTATCTTTGTCTACTATTGCTTAACACCAACTTTGGCAGGGCCTATGGAAAACTACTTTAAAAGCAATTATTTTTTATAAAAATAACAATAATAATGAACAACAAAAAAAATAACCCAATCAAAAAATGGGCAGGGGATATGAATAGACATTTTTCCAAAGAAGATACACAGATGGCCAACAGGCACATGAAAAGACGTTCAACATCACTAATCATCAGAGAAATGCAAATCAAAACTACACGAAGATATCACCTTATACCTGTTAGAACGGCTATAAACACCAAGACAAAAAATCACAAATGTTGGAGAGGATGGGGATAAAAGGGAACCCTCATACATTGCTGGTGGGAATGCAAACTGATGCAGCCACTATGAAAAACAGGATGGAGATTTCTCAAAAAATTAAAAAATAGAAATACCATATGACCCAGCTATCCCATTACTGGGTATTCATCCAAAGAACTTGAAATCAACAATTCTAAAAGACTTATGCACCCCTATGTTCATTGCAGCATTATTCACTATGGCCAAGAAGTGGAAGCAACCCAAGTGCCCATCGACTGATGATTGGATAAAGAAGATGTGGTATATATGTACAATGGAATACTACTCAGCCATAAAAAGACAAAATCGCCCCAGTAGCAACAACATGGATGGACCTTGAGGGTATTATGTTAAGCAAAATAAGCCAGACAGAGAAAGACAAACACCCTATAATTTCACTCATATGTGGAAGATTAACACATGGACAAAGAGAACAGTTTAGCAGTTACCAGAGGAGAGGGGGGTTGGGGGTGGGCACAAGGGGTGAAGGGGCACACTGACAGTAGTGTACAACTGAAATTTCACAATGTTATAAACTATTACGACCTAAATAAAAAATAACAATAATCATATAGAATATCAAATGCATTCTCTCTTATGATATATTCCCATTTTCACAATCTTCTTTTTATGTCTGTCTTCTTTTTGGAATGAGAGAAGCTTTTAACTAAAACTATAGCACAAGGGGCCAGCCCAGTGGCATAGCAGTTAAGTTCACACGTTCTGCTTTGGTGGCCCAGGGTTGACCGGTTTGGATCCGCGGTGCAGACCTACTCACTGCTCATCAAGCCACACTGAGGTGGTGTCCCATACAGAGGAGCTACAACTCTACAACTGTGATATACAACCATGTACTGGAGCCTTGGGGAGAAAAAATAAAAAGAGGAAGATTGGCAATAGATGTTAGTGCAGGGCCAATCTTCCTTACCAAAAAAAAACTGGGAAAAAAAAAAAAAGCACTATAGCACAAGCCAAACTGTGTTGGCATTTTCTATTGGCAGTAAACTGAAAATAACTACTGCCTGTGTGTGTGTGTGTGTGTGTGTGTGTGTGTGTGTAATTGATTTTGAATAAATATAACCCAAGAAAATAAGAAGCAGTAATTCTATGATGTGATCCTCCTAGTGAAATTATAAATAATAAATTGTCTCATAATTAATTTAAGTAAATATCAGCCCACTTCTCCATAAAGAAGGGAATAAGCTCGGCAGATCTAAATCTTGCCAGAGATCCCTCTCATTTGTCAAAGCTGTGAGAGTGAATGATCTGGCCTCTGGACTCCAGTTACTAGAGCAAAATTATAGTCTGGCCTGCTAAGGATGGGGAGATATGGATGTTATTCCTTGATATTCCCAATGAGATTCTTTGATGGGACAGATCTGTAGTTTCCAAAAACTTGGCATGCTGTCACCTAAACAGCATACTTGTCTCTTTCACACTCTTTGTGAACTTCAAGCATGTGACAAAATCACTAATACAAATGCACCACTAAAATGAGTTATTTTTCTAGAAATTTAGAAGCATGTTAGCTATTGCCATGGAACATTAGTTGGTGTCGTATGGAAGTAGGAGAGCTAGGAGAAAAATCAAGATTCTTCAGAGAACAGAGAATTTTAGGAAAAATACCACATTCTTTATTGAGATATCTTTAAGATATATTTTAGCTTATAAATGCCAGTTCATTCGGAACCAAGTCATCATATAAAAGATGTATCTATATGTGTGTGCTTTTGTGTGTGTATGTAAATGTAACACACATCTATATTTCTTTGTATTTACAAGTATATATATGAGAAGTCCATTTTTGACTATCATACTTTTAAGCTTTGTAGTGATGAACATTGTACCTCATTTTATTTTAAAAACGTAATCCTAAAACTCAGAAGGAGTCAGACATGTAAATTTGTGTGTTATCTAAGGGAGGCAAAATTTTACCTCTACCCTCTTAAGGTTTTTCAACAGGGCCTGAGTATTAAACTGACATAAAACAGACTGACCGGAGAAAAATCATACAAATTTATATAAGTTTTATGTGACACTGGAGCCCTCATAAGAAAATGAAGACCCAAAGAAATGACAGAACCTACATGCTTCTACAGTAGGCTGAACATAGAGAGACAATTGTGGAAAAGTAAGTAAACTATGTAGAGAGGCTAAAGGAAGATAAGAATTACTGTAACAAGGTCTATTTGTATAGAATTCTCTAGGCCTCAGCTTCTTGTCGTTGATGATAAGAATGCTACTTTGCTTCTGGTTACAGGGAGGACATCTTTCACAGGGGAATTTCATCTCCTGCTTTTAAGAAGAAGAAAGATCAGGGTGTTTTTCTTGAGTTTGCTGTTTTTTAAGTGCCTTGAACTCAAAATAATCCTCATGCCAAGGTCATATATTTCAGAGTGGCATATTCTGCCACTCTTCAGCTACACACACACACCAGCCAAATTTCTGGGAATGATCTATCTGAAAGAAGACATTTGAATGATTATATAGTCATTGGAACATTTCAGAATGGCTTAAGATTATTTCTTATAAAGAAAATAATACAGATAGCCTACAGCTAAGACTGAATTAGCAAAACAGGTTGTGGAAGTCATGGGGAATAATGAGACAGTCAGGGATCGTTCAATAAAAACAATTTATGATTTGTCTGAAGGTTTTTACAAAAGAAAATGTTACAAATAAAATGACTAATTGGAAAAATAAAAGAAATGCTTTAAGCCTCTTAAACTAAGACACAATGAAGACAGATATGTGCTGGCTTTTAATAATTTTTTTCAGTTTGTTTCAAATAAATTTGCAGTGCATATTTAGTAACT
This sequence comes from Diceros bicornis minor, assembly GCF_020826845.1. Taxonomy (NCBI): domain Eukaryota; kingdom Metazoa; phylum Chordata; class Mammalia; order Perissodactyla; family Rhinocerotidae; genus Diceros; species Diceros bicornis. Next base: position 50,570,459 of record NC_080745.1, on the reverse strand, counting down.
ATTTAAAAAAGAATCCTAAAGAGTGTTGATGTTTTGAAGATCAACAATTGTACTTGGTTCAAAAAAATATTTCAAACTCAGTGATATTCTATGATACTATAAGTAGTTTCAGTCGGTAAATTCAAGCCAGAGTAATATCAATTCTTTTTTTTGTCACACTTATTAAGATACAATTTATGTTCAGTAAAACCTATTCCTTGTGTTACACAGTTCTATGAGTAGTAACAGATATATACAGTAACGTAATACTACTGTGGTAATGATATAGAACATTTCTGTCATCCTATGCATTTCCTCATGCTTTTAGACACCTCTTGTTCTACTGCCAGTCCTTGGCAAACAATGATCTGTTTTCTGTCCCTAGAGTATTGCTTTTTCTGGAATGCCGTATAAATGGGATAATATATATGCAATTTTTGTATGTATGCAATTTGTAAGTGTAAATTGTAAATAGTATGAAATTTTTGAGTCAGGCTTCATTCACTTAGCATAATGCTTTTCAGATTCTTCCATTTTGCGTGAATCGGTTGTTGATTATTTCATTGCTGAGTATCATTCCATTGTATCGATTTGCCACAATTTGTTTATTAATTCACTATTGGAAGACGTTAAATGTTTTCAGTTTTTGATGATTAAAAAAAACTGTTATAAACATCCATGTACAGAATTTTGTGTGAATTTGAAGTCTTCGTTTCCCTGGGGAACTACCTAAGTGTCAGCTTACTTGATCGTTATAGTAGGAGTATGTGTAACAACATAAGAAATTGCTAAACTGTTTACTATACATTTCTAATAGAAATATATGAGTATATCAGTTGTTCTATATCGTCATAGCACTTGAAATTCTCAATTTTGTTGTTGTTTTTCTTCCTCATACTCTTCCTTCTCCTCCCCCTTTTCCTCCTCTTTCTCCTCTCCCTCCTCTCCCTTCTCTTTTTTCTTCTCCTTGCCAATCTAGTCGGTGTTACTGATTGCGGTTCTAATTTACTTATCCCTAATGATTAATGATGATGAACATTTTTTCATATGTTTATTTGCCATCGACGTATTAAATAAAGTATCTATTTAAATCTTTTGCCTCCGTTTTTAAAATCAAGCTGTATTTGAGTTTAGAGAATTCTTTGTATATTCTGGATATACTTTCTTAATTAGATACGTTTCTGAAAATCTTTTCATCTAGTCTGTGGCTGGACTTTTTATTTCCTTAACAGTGCTAGTGGAAGAAAATATAATTTTGATTGTTTTTAAACTCTGAATTATCATTTTTAAGTTAATACTTTATTTTTTGGAGAGTTTTAAGGTGTACACAAAAATTAAGCAAAAATAATAAAAAATTCTCATATACTCCCACACCACTACTCTCCACACATTTAGTTTACCCTATTATTAACATCTTGTATTAGTGCAGTACATATGTTACAACTGATGAGTCAATATTGACACATTATTGTTAACTAAAGTCCATGGTTTACATGAGGATCCCATCTTTGGGTTGCACATTCTGTGAGATACTGTATAATGTATAAGAATGTGTCACCATAATCATATCATACCGAAATATCATGCAGAATTGTTTTGTTGCCCTAAAAATCCCCTGTACTCCACTGATTCATCCCCCCTCTGAGCCCTTGGAAACTACTGATCTTTTTACTGTCTCTATAGTTTGCCTTTTCCAGAATGTCATATAGTTCAAATCATAGAGTATGTAGCCTTTTCAGATTGGCTTCTTTCACTTAGTAATATGCATTTAAGGCTTCTCCATGTCTTTCCATGGCTTGGTAGCTCATTTCTTTTTAATACTGAATAATATTCCGTTGTCTGTATATAACACAGTTTATTCATTCACCTGTGGAAGGATATCTTGTTTGCTTCCAAGTTTTGGCAATTAGGAATAAAGCTGCTCTAAACATCCTTGTGCAGGTTTCTGTGAGAGATAAGTTTTCAACTCTTGTGGCTAAATACTAAAAAGTACAATTGCTGGTATGTGTGGTAGAGTGTGTTTAGTTTTGTAAGAAACTACTAAACTGTCTTCCAAAGTGACTGTACCATTCAGCATTGTCACCAGGAATGAGTGAGAGTTCTTGTAGCTCCACATTCTTGCCAGCATTTGGTGTTGTCACTGTTCCAGATTTTAGCCATTCTAATAGGTATGTAGTGGTATCCCAGTGTTGTTTTATTTTGCATTTCTCCGATGACATATGATGTGGACATCTTTTCATATGCTTACTTACCATCTGTCTACCATATTTGATGAGGTGTCTGTTAAAGTCTTTGGCCCATTTTTTAATCGAGTTTTTCCGTTTCTTTTTATTGAGTTTAACAGTTCTTTGTCTATTTCAGATAACAGTCCTTGATCAAACGTGTCTTCTGCCAATATTTTCTCCCAATCTGTGCTTTGTATTTTAATTTTCTGTATATTCTCTTTTGCATGGCAGAAGTTTTTAATTTTAATGAAGTTTAGCTTTTCGATTATTTCCTTCATGGATCATTTCTTTGGTGTTTTATCTAAAAAGGCATCACCACCCCAAAGTTCATCTAGATTTTCTTATGATATCTTCTGGGATTTTTATAGTTTTGCATTTTATTCTTAGCTATATAATTCATTTTGAGGTAGTTTTGTGAAGGGTGTAAGTCTGTGTCTAGATTCTTTTTTTTGTCATGTGGATGTCTAGTTGTTCCAGCACCAGCACTTGTTGAAGAGACTATCTTTGTTCCATGGGCCTACCTTTGCTGTTTCATCAAAGATCAGTTAATATATTTATTGTATGTTTATTTCTACACTTTCTGTTCTGTTCCCTTGATCTATTTGTCTATTCTTTCACTAATACTACACTCTCTTGATTACCATAGCTTTATAATAAGTCTTGATGTTGGGTAGCACCAGTCCTTCAAATTGTTCTTCACCTTCAATATTGTGTTGGCTATTTTGGATATTTTGTCTCTCCATATAAACTTTAGAGGCTGGAGAGGAGGAGGGGACGGACGGGAGACCTTCAGTTTGCTGATATCAGTTTGTTGATATCCATAAAATAAAATTATGGATTTTGATTAGGATTACATTGAATCAATAGATCAAGTTGGGAAGAACTGACATCTGGATAATATTTAGTTCTTCAATTTCGTTTATTAGAGTTTTGTAGTTTTTCTCATGTAGCTCTTGTACATACTTTGTTAGATTTATAATTAAGTATTTCATTTTTGGGGTGCTAATATAAATGGTATAGTGTTTTTAATTTCAAATTCCACCTGTTCATTGTTGGTATATAGGAAAGCGATTGACTTTTGTATATCAACCTTGTATCCTGCAGCTTTGCTATAATTGCTTATGAGTTCCAGGAGGTTATTTTTTCATTTTTTTTTTATTCTTTTAGATTTTCTGTAGAGACATTCATGTCATCTGTGAACAAAAACAGTCTTCCTTCCCAATCTGTATACCGTTTATTTCCTTTTGTTGACTTATTGTATTAACAAAGACTTCTAATATAATGGTAAAAAGGAGTGTTGAGAGGGGACATCCTTGCCTTCTACCTGATCTTAGTGGGAAAGCTTCTAGTTACTTACCATTAAGTATGATGTTATCTGTAAGTTTTTTGGGTTATTTTTGTAAATAATATTTATCAAGTTGAGAAAATTTCATTCTATTCGTAGTATACTGAGAGTTTTTATCATGAATATTTGTTGGACGTTGTCAAATGTTTTGTCTTCATTTATCAAAATGATCAAGCAATTTTTTTTTTGTCTGTTGATGTAATGGATTACATCAGTTGATTTTTAAATATTCAACTAGCCTTCATTCCTAGGATAAATCTCAATTTGTTGTGTTATATAATGCTTGTTATAATTTTTTGGATTTGATTTGCTAATTTTTTTTGAGGATTTTTACATGTATGATCATGAGAGATATTGGTCTGTAGTTTTCTTTTCTTGTCATGTCCTTGTCTGGTTTTAGTATTAAGGTAAAGCTGGCCTCATAGAATGAGTTAGGAAGTATTCCTTCTGCTTCTATGCTCTGAAAGAGATTGGAGAGTATTGGTATAGACTCTTCCTTCAATGTTTGACAGAATTCACCAGAAAGCCTATTTGGGCCTGGTGTTTTCTGTTTTAGAAGGTTATTAATTAATAATTCTATTTATTTAATAGATATAGGCCTATTCAGACTGTCTATTTCTTCTTATGTGACTTTGGGAAGATTGTGTTTTAAGGAATTGGTACATTTCACCTAGGTTATCAAATTTATCGGCTTAGAGTTGTTCATAGTATTTGTTTATTATCCTTTTCATGTCCATAGGATCTGTAGTGCTATCTCTTCCTTCATTTTTGATATTAGTAATTTGTATCCTCTTTCCTTTTTTCTTAGTTAGTTGGCAAGAGGCTTATTGATTTTACTGATCTTTTCAAAGAACCAGCTTTTGCTTTTGTTGATTTTCTCTATTGATTTCCTATTTTCAATTTCATTGATTTCTGCTCTCATTCTTATTATTTATTTTCTTCTGCTTGCTTTGGATTTAATTTGCTCTTGTTTTCTACTTTCCTAATGTGGAACTTAGATTATCAATTTTAGATCTTTCTTCTTTTCTTGTCTTATTGCATTAACAAGATATATATTTTCCTTTAAGGACTACCCTTGTGCATTGGACATGTTTTCAACTCCTTTGTGAAAGACCAAGGAGTGCAATTTCTGGATCCTTTGGTAAGAGTAGGTTTAGTTTTTAAGAAATGGCCAAACTGTCTTCCAAAGTGTCTGTACCATTTGACTTTCCCCACAGCAATGAATGAGAGTTCCTGTTTTCCACATCCTCACTGGCATTTGGGGTTATCGTGTTTTAAATTTTACCTTTACTAGTAAGTATTTAGTGGTATCTCATTGTTTAAGTTTACAATTCCTTAATACGTATAACTTTGAGTATCTTTTCATAGGCTTATTTTCCATGTGGTGAGGTTTATGTTCAGATCTTTTGCTTGTTTTTTATTGGATTGTTTACTTCTTATTGTTTTTAAAGAGTTTTTAATATATTTTGGATATAATCCTTTATCATATGTGTGTTGCAAATATTTTCTCCCAGTCTTTGGCTTGTCTTTTCAGCCTCTTAACTCTGTCTTTCATAGAAAAAGTTTTTAATTTTAATGCAGTCCATCTTATTGATTTTTTTTCTTTCATAGCTCAAGCTTTTGGTGTTGTATCTAAAAAATCATCTCCAAACCCAAGGTCACCTAGATTTTCTCCTATGTTATCTTCTAGGAGCTTTATAGCTTTGCATTTTACATTTAGATCTATGATCTGGTTTGTGTCAATCTTTTTTAAATGCCTGAGATCTATGTCTAGATTCTTTTTTTTTTTTTTTCATGTTGATGTTTAATATTTCCAGGGCCATTTGTTGAAAAGACAATCCTTTATCTAAATTGCCTTTGCTTCGTTTTCTAAGATCACTTACCTATAATTGTTTGGGTCTGTTTCTGATTGTGTTCTGTTCTTTTGATCTATTTGTCCGTTCTTTCACCAATACCAGACTGTCCTGATTCCTGTGGCTTTACAGTAAATCTTCAAGTTGAGTAGTGTCAGTCTGCTAACTTTATTCTCTTTCAATATCACGTTGACTATTCTGAGTCTTTGTCTCCCCATAAACACTTTGGAATCAGTTTGTTGATATCCACAATATAACTTGCTGGGATTTTCATTGGCATTGCATTGAATCTATAGGTCAAGTTGTAAAGAATTGACATCTTGACAATATTGAGCCTTCCTATCCACGAACATGGAATATCTCTCCATTTATTTAGATTTTCTTTGATTTTTTTATTATAGTTTTCTAGTTTTCCTCATATAGATCCTGCATATTTTTTGTTAGATTTTCAGCTGTGTATTTGTTTTTTATTGTTGTTGGTGCTGAATGGTATTGAGTTTTTAATTTCAAATTTGAATTGTTCATTGCTTTTATATAAGAAAGCAATTGACACTTGTATGTTAACTTTTATCCTGCAACCCTGCTATAATCATTTAGTGTTCCAAGATTATCTCTCCTTTTTTTTTTTTTTTAATAAATCACTTCCTTAATGTTGTAGTCAATAAATCTTTGCCCAATTCAAGGTCACAAAGATTTTCTCCCATATGCGTTGACTTGCCTTTTCATCTTTGTCTTCTTTGTGAATGGGCACTTTTATCATTATGTGATGTTTCTATTTCCTCTATGAATATTTCTTATTCTGATGTAAACTTCATCTCTTATTAGCATAGCTATCCCATTTTTCTTTTGATTATTATTTGCATGGGATATCTTTTTCCATCATTTTTCTTTTTAACCTATATATTTCCTTATATTAAATGAGGGTTTTATATATTTATGAATATATATATCAAATGAATATATATATGAATATATATCAAACCACTCAATGGTAACAAGATAAATGCTCCAAAATATTGTAATACACTTCACAAATAAAGATGTCTAAATAGTCAACAAACACATAAAATCAGTGTTCAGCTTCACTAGTCATAAGGAAAATGCTATTAAAACCACTATGAGGTATCAATATACAACCACTAGAATAGTTAAAATTAAAATTTAAATCACTGGAAATACTAAATGTTGTAAAATGTTGCAAAGGATGTAGAGCAACTCTAACTGTAATGCATCGTTGTTAGGAGAGTAAAATGTTAAACTTTTTGGAAAAAAATTTAATAATTTCTTATAAAACTAACCATAAACTTATACTTATATCCAATTATTTCTCTTATAAACATTTAAAAGAAATTTATAAGAATATTCATAACAGCTTTATTCATAAGAGCAAAAAATTTAAAACAGTCCAGGCATCCATCAATGTAATAGTTAAATGAACTACAGTATAATCATTTAATGGAATATTACTCCTCAATAAAAATGAACAAACTACTAATATGCACAATGATGTAAATTAATCTCAAAAATATTATGCTAGTTGAATAAGCTGTATAAATAATGTATGATTTATAAAAAGTTCTATAACAGGCAAAACTAATTTATATTGAAAAATCATCAGATAGTGCTTGTTCTTGAGAGTAACGAGGATTGCCTGAGAAAAGCCATCTGTTAAATTTCTTATGTCTTAATAGACTGTATTTACCTCTGAAACTGCTAATAAATAGAAGATGGTTACAGTGACTTAAGACCAATTTAAAATCATGTTTCAAGTTTACAGAAATCCCAATGGAACAATGACATTGTATAAAAGGAGATAGAAGATTGTGTCTTGGCCTTAAGGGAATTTTAAAATTTTGAACACTTCAATAACCTCTTTTATTACCAGGTGTGGTAGGATGAATAATGGTTCTCCAATCATGTGCATGTCCCAATCTCTGGAATCTGTGAATATGTTACATTACATAGTAAAAGAAACTTCACAGTTATGATTAAGACAAGGATTTTTAGGTCAAGATTAACCTGGACTTCCCAGGTGGGCCCAAGAGATCCTTATAAAAGGGAAGCAAGAGAATCAGAGTTGTAGTAGTAGGAGAAATGACAATGGCAACAAGAGGTTGGAGTGATGTGAGGAAAGTACCAGGAACCAAGGAATGCAGGTGGCTGCTAAAAGCTGAAGAAAACAATGAAATGGATTATCCCTACCGTCTCCAAAAGGAACCAATCCAGCCAACACCTTAACTTTAGCCTAGTAAGACTAATTTTGAATTTCAGGTATCCTGAACTATAATATAAAAAAATTGTGTTGTTTTAAGCCTCTAAATTTGCCTTAATTTGCTACAAATGCAATAGAAACTTAATACATCTGCCATATTCATAATTTATTCTGGTTAAACTCTAGCTATAAGGATAATCTGGGCATGGAGACTAGAAGAGAAAATATTGGCATATTAAAGAATATTGGCATATTAAAGATTTCTATTCTCTTACTCTTCATGATCCAAATAGATTCTTTTAGACCATTCAAATAGCTACCTTAGAATAATTAAAGCATAGAATTTTAGAGTGGAAGAAACGTACAGACTACTTAACTCAAATTTTTAATTTTGCAGGGCCAGCCCGGTGGCATAGCGGTTCAGTGCACCTGCTCCGCTTTGGTCGCCCAAGGGTTTGCAGGTTCAGATCCCAGGCGTGCACTGATGCACCACTTGTCAAGCCATGCTGTGGCGATATCCCATATAAAGTAGAGGAAGATGGGCACGGATGTTAGTCTAGGGCCAATCTTCCTTGGCAAAAAGAGGACGATTGGCCTCAGATGTTAGCTCAGGACTGATCTCCCTCACAAAAATAAAAAAAAAACAAATTTTAATTTTGCTGTTAAGAAAGCTGAAATCCAGAGAGGTAAATTCATTTTTCAAAAGCTACAAAGTGTTGCCAAACTTCAACAATCAGTGTTCTGAACGTTTATAATGTCCTGTTGTTGGCATCCCCAATGGGAAGTACAAAGGCTAATTGGCAACTCAATTATGCTGTACTTGAAAATTGCATTTTTTCTTAATTTAGCCTCATAAATATACATGAGAATTGTGACGATTGAATCAAATGGGGATTTTTAAATGAAAGTATTATATAAATTGTAAACCATAAAACAGATGTCAGGTTCAGTGTTTTGATCTGTAAACGAAAAGAATTACCCTTTGGAAACAAACTATCCTATAAAATTACAATATTTTTTCTTGGAAATAGTTTGCCCTTTATTGATCTGATCACTACATTCCAATTAGTACAGCTGATGCATTTCAGACTCTGAGTCTCCTTCTTCATTCTATAAAATGTGTCATTTATTTTTTCATGTATAATAATTTTCAACATTAAAAGATGTGGAAAAATTATGCATTTTTCTTTTCAGTAAAGGGATATTTGTCACATGTATGCCTTCTTCTTTTTTTTGGCATCTTTATGTTAGTAGAAGATGGTTATCGTTTTCTTTATGTTAGTAAAAGATGGCCATGTATTTTAATGCAAATACAACTGTGAAAGCCCATAACATGGTTGTCAACCCGGTTTAACGTTCTGCATTGTGAATGACCATTTCTTAATTTACTAAAAATGCTATAAAAAGCTCTTACATTTGATCTTGTGCAGGCATATTTGGTTAATTGAAAGCACAGAGCCTGAAGGAAATGTCAATTTTAGATCAAACAAAAAGGATATTAAAACTTATTGTTGGACAGAATATCTCTAAACCCATTGAGGAGACAGTGTCAGCTCTTTGCAAATGGCAAACCTAATACTGCTATTTTCTAACAAATGAAGAGTAAGATTTATAAAATTGTAAAGAAAGCAACCTATTTTTGTCCCAGAATCTTCACCCTTCTCCTTTCAGAGACTTTATTTTTATCTATGTCTCTGTAAACCATCAGAAATACATATATACATATATGTTTGTATGATAATTACACTTAGCTTGTGATTCCAGCAATAACAATGTGCGTGTGCGTGTGTCTATCTGTATTGTATGAGTCACAAGCTAAATATCTACAAAGTCCAAGCACACAATAATGAGAGAAATGGCTAGAATGCATATGTGTTTGTTTGTGGTCTTTATGAGTAATGGAAATTGTGGTAAAATAAAATTCAAAAACTGTCAATGCCTGCATCATGGGAATCAGGAAAACTATTTCCCAGAGTTTTTCAAAATGACAGTTATAATTTTCAAAATTCTTAGAGAAATCACCGTGCTTTCATAAATGTTATTATATATATTAAATCCCATTATTAGTGCCAAATTACTGTACTGCACTATTAAACATTTTTGTTTAAATGAATCATTTTTCCACAAAGATTTTCCTAAATCCTAAAATTCTAAATTAATTTTTCTCTCTATGTGAGTTTTTGTTCTTCCTGACAAACAGCTGTTGTAGAACTATCACTCATAAATAGAATGGATAGATTTTGAAAGAGGTTGATACTTCCCATAGGTTCAAATTAAACCTTTCATTGCAATTGTAATTATTTAATTTTTATTTTTTTGGTCACAATTTCATTTAGAAAATAAAAATAAAAAGTATTTATTTTTATTAATCAGTAGCAAAATTCAATATTATTTAATTGTTAGGAGAACAAGAGTAGAGGTGTGACGAAAGATAAAATAATCACTTATGAACATTAAGTAATTAAAATATAGGATAAAAAATCAATATAATTAGAGAATATCTGGGAAAATAGTGTAGCATATCATTACTGAGAATGTAGGTAAAAAAAAGAAAATTAATTTTTTCCAATTATCACCAAAATCTGTTTTTCCTTGTTTGTAATTTATTTATTCGCTTATTTTACAAGTTTCTTCCCAAAGTGTTTGGTTCAAAGAATTTAGCGGCTTTTCCTACATACTGACTATACCTAATAGTGCAAAATATCAAAATGGTTTGGCTGAAATGCCCAGTCAATTGAGCTCCAAGAATCCAAACTTTACCTAAGTGAATGCTTCAGTGAATTTGTCAAGATCATAGGCACAAAAGGTGAAATATATCTTTTTTTTTTACTTTAATTGATAAAAGCAATTTTAGAAATTTGAAACAATGCTAACGGACTTTGAATCTGATTGAACATTTTTATATCAACTTCTTTGAAATAACAATGATGCTCGAATTTCAGAATGCAAAGATATTGTTAAAGCAGACATTCCTCAGTGAGCTTGGCTACCAATGAAGAGCATGTTTTAGCCATTAACGGAATTACTAGGTATATGCAGAGAGAGATTCAAGGCCACTGCCCAGAGATATTCTTGCCAGAAACTTCACATAGCCTCCTTCCTCCTCCTCCCAATTCCTTTCCCTTACTGTTTTAATATTTTCCCCGTCTTTACCCTCTACCTTGGAATCGTAGCTTTGGACATATAGAACAGCAAGTTCTTTAGCAGTTCCTCTGAGTCTTTGTGTCCAAAGGGCAACTGTTCACTCTACAGCTATCTGCAGAAGATGTTCACGTGGTAGAGCACACTCTTAGCTGTGTTCACTACATTTTGATGCTGTCTTCACAATATTTGAAGGAGACAGTGACAGATATTGCAAGGACCGTATTGAATTTAATCACACGTTACTCAGCTGAAATGCCCAAAAGAGGTTTCTTAGCCAGACTGCTTGTCACCAAAGGCAACTGGTTGGGACTGGATTTGGGGTTGCCTCAGTGGCTGGAAGGGATTACTATTCTAAGGTGAAATTGGAGTACACACACTGGACATCTGATCTAGGCACATTCCGAATGTTTCTTCTGATCTTAATGTGCTTGGGCTGCCATAACAGAATAGCATAAACTGGGTGGATTAAACAACAGAAATTTATTTCCCGTAGTTCTGAAGTCTGGGAAGTCTGAGTTCAAGGTGCCAACTGATTCAATTCCTGGAAAGCTCTCTCTTCCTGGCTTGCAGATGGCTGCCGTCTCACTCTATCTTCACACGGCAGAGAGAGAGAACCAGAAACTTTCTGATGTCTCTTTAAGGGCGCTATTCCCATCATAAGGGCCTTACCCTCATGGCCTAATATCTCCCAAAGGCCCCACTTCCAAATACCATCACGTTGGGAGGTGGGGCTTCAACATATGAATTTGAGAGGAATACAATTCAGTCTATAGCACCATCTTTAATTGTTCAAAATATGCCAAGAAAAAAGTTATAATGATGCATAAATATAGGTGCACTGGATTTTGCATTTTTTCTTTGCTATTTAAAAACTTTTTTCTTTCTCTGACTTTTTCTCTCTTCTGAGTTCATAGCTATGGGCATAAAAATTAATGTGAGAAATCAATGGTTATCTACTGTCCATGAGATTTTAAAAATGCATTCTTTTATTTAGGTTATATACAATATAAATATTTCAACTATTTCCTTTGTTTCAAAGCATTTAGTTCTGTATCTGACATATATTTGTGTGTGTGTGTGTGTTTGTGTATGTCTGTGTGCATGTTTTTGTGGGGAGGAGGAGTTTCTTCATAACAGATAGAAATAACTGAAGCTAAGTTTGTAAAACTCAGATGAAGCCACTTTTATATATTCGTTTCCATGGAATTTGCTTGAAAATATCTACTTTTACTATATATGAAAGATTCATTGGAAGACCCACTAACCCATTTATGTGCAGAGCCCAACTCTTTTCTCTCAGTAGGAAATATATAAAATTGGTTCCTCCATTTGAATATGTTCTGTGCTTATTTTTAAATTAACATTTCAAAAAAATAACACCTTATTAACTTCCTGCTTGAATGTAATATTTCCAAGTGTTGCCATCTGTAGAGCTGCATTCTGCTTGTAAACTGAGTGACAAGTTTCCCAACATTAAGACATTTTAATAAACAGTGCAGAATTTCAAGTCACGAAATAGGCATTTCTTTCCCAAATGCTTAATTATAAAAATGACTATAAAAAATACTTATGTGGTCTTAAGTTAAGAGAATTACATTTCTCTAATAAAACGTTAATACATTTTGCTACCTAACTTCTTTTTGATATTATTATTATTATTATTATTATTTTTTTTTTTTTTTGTGAGGAGATCAGCCCTGAGCTAACATCCGCCAATCCTCCTCTTTTTTTGCTGAGGAAGACGGCCCTGGGCTAACATCGGTGCCCATCTTCCTCCACTTTATATGGGACGCCGCCACAGCATGGCTTACCAAGCAGTACTTCGGTGCGCGCCCGGGATCCGAACCAGCGAACCCCGGGCCGCCGCAGCGGAGCGCGCGCACTTAACCGCTTGCGCCACCGGGCCGGCCCCTTTTTGATATTATTTTATCCATACAAAGGATTGTTTAGAAAATTTCTTTGAAAAGGGTTTAACTTTTGGGCCTCAGTTTTGCAATGTTGTCTTTAGCCTAATTAAATTAACTAAAAAATGATCTCAACAGTAAGGTCATAATCATCATAATGAAGGTGATGTCATTGATGCCTTGGTATAAAGGATTTTCTGAATCCAAGACAATAGTATAAGATCATACAAGTGATCCTTTTTAGCATATTCTTTTTTTGGGGGGGGGGGGGAGTTCAGCCCTGAGCTAACATCCATGCCAATCCTCCTCTTTTTGTTGAAGAAGACTGGCCCTGGGCTAACATCTGTGCCCATCTTCCTCCATTTTATGTGGGACACCGCCACCGCATGGCCTGACAAGCAGTGCATGGGTGCAAACCAGCGATCTGACCCCAGGCCGCCAGCAGCAGAGCGCGCGCACTTAACCACTACACCACAGGGCAGGCCCACTTTTCGCATACTCTTTAATCATGGCTTATTGTTAAAATTTTAGCAATTTCAAAAACTTCTACTCTCAAATTAAGCAATTGACTAGGACAACATTCAATTCTAAAAGTCTAACCATTGTGTTAGATTTTCTTATTATTATTTAGGAATTGTTTCCCAAATCTTTTTCTTGCATGTTTCCGGTTAACCAAAAGAGGAACTTGTTCAAGATTTGACAGTTGGAAAGAAAGCAGAAATCTTTATTCGTAGATCTTTGTGATCAAGTATAGTGATAAACAGATGCAGAAATGATTGTCTTCATTCCAGCTCCTCTTCCGGACTTCTGGCTGTGCTGACCAACAGCAGCCCAGGCACCATGGACACAAACCACGTGGTCTAGAAAGAGCAGGTTGGGTAAAGATTAAAACACTTGCCGAAATTTAGCAAAACCAACTTTCACTATATAAAACTCAACAGTTTCTCTGTGATTATCAATTTCTTTGTAAAACAAGGGTAGTATAATCACTTTATAATTTATTTGAGCATCAAATATGAACCATTTGAGAAGGCAATTTATACACTACATCACAATGAAATGAATGTAATTGGAATATTCCAATATGAATCCACTCCTACCCATAATAAAGTCGGTTGTTTCACCTAAATTGGGATGTTTTTGGTTCAAGTTTTCCAATTTGTAATATTTGTGTTCGGTTCTACTTATTTATTGAAGCTTATTCTATGACTTGAGACATTTCACTTGACTGACAGCGTAAGACACTTGCCTGTTTTGATCTCCAAAAGTCTAAAAGTAGAAAGCATCACTATAAACTAAAGGCAAGGTTTTATTATGCGTATGTGGAAGTGAGGGATGACAAAGAAAACCCACAAATTGTAATGCTAATAATTATGATATGATAATATAATATAATAACTTTGGGCTAGTGTTGTGTCCCCCCAAAAGATATGTTGAAGTCCTAATCCCTAATAGCTGTGAATGTGATCTTATTTAGAATTAGGGTCATTGCAGATGTAATCAAGTTAAAATGAGGTCATATTGGATTACAGTGAGCCCTAATCCAATGACTGGTGTCTTCACAAGAGAAAGAAGGGGGATATTTACACACAGAGACACAGGTACACAGGAAAGACAGCCATATGGAGATGGAGGCTGAGACTGTAGTTATCACAAGCCAAGAACTTGCTGCCAAAGATTGCCAGCTGCCACCAGAAGCTAGAAAGAGGCAAAGAAGGATTCTTCCTTCTTTGAGCGTCAGAGGGAGCATGACCCTGCTGACACGTTGATTTCAGACTTCTAGCTTCCAGAAGTCTTTGAGAAGAAATTTTTGTTGTTTTAAGACACTGGATTTCTGGTAATTTTTAACCACAGCCTTAAGAAACTAACATGGCCAGTTTGTGGAAAGAGTGCTCATTAAAGCACTAGATCAGCAGCATTTTAATAGATATTTTTGGGGAAAAAAAAGAGTTCATAGTCAAACAAATTTGCAATAACCTGACATATTTATAAAATTGAATGGATTTAATTATAACAACATAATGCATGTGTGCATTGTTAAATTTATGTAGCATTTTCAAAGCTATTTGGAAAAGGAAGAAAATTTTAATATAGTATTTCATATGATTTGAGTAGCTTTTAAATAATAAACTTTGGAAAATACTGCTGTAAGCCAATTTAAATTCTGAAAACAGAATTTATATCAAAAAATATTTCAACATAACCAAGTAAGGCTTATTCCAGAATTGCAAAATTCTTCTAGAATATTAGACAATATATTACTGATATAAAATAAATACTTGAATAAGATGAATGTCACTGTCATAATTATAGATACAATGCTGAAATTCAAACAGAAGACAATGTGTGTTGCTGGCCATAAATTCTTTAGGAATAAGAGAATACTAATGGTAAAAACAAGAACCATTTTACTAACAACAGGAATATAACAAATTTTCTATCAATAATTTTACTTCCTGTTAAATATTGATCTGAAAACTCTAGTCAATGCAATAACCTAAATAATATTAAAGAGTTGTAATTACTCAAAATGAGGAGATTAAATTATATGCAGAAAAAACTATCTCATATATCTTAGAGAACCAGTTGAAAAATAATGAAATGGAATGTAATCATTAAAATATTTGAGGGGCTGGCCCAGTGGCATAGTGGTTAAGTTCATGCACTCTGCTTTAGCAGGCCGGGGTTTGCAGGTTTGGATCCTGGGCACAGACTTATGCACCACTTATCAAACCATGCTGTGACAGCATCCCATGTATAAAGTGGAGGGAGGTGGGCACAGATATTAGCCCAGGGCCAATCTTCCTCAGCAAAAAGAGGAGGATTGGCAACAGATATTAGCTCAGGGCTAATCTTCATCACCAAAAAAAAAAAAAAAGGTAAATTTTAATGATCTATTAAATTTTTCTTTAATAAATGAAAAAGAATACAAACTGTGTGCAGTATGTAAGTAAATATATAACATAGTATAGGAATACTAATTTTATATAAACAATATCTTAGAATGAAAATTAGAAAAAAAATCCAAACTTTTAATATCGATCCTTTTTCTTGTTGAGTAGTGGTGATTTTAATTTTCTTCATTATACATTTTGGTATTTTCCAAATTCTTTGCTTGGACTATGCACTAATTCTATACATATAATTTATGAGAAATAAAAAAAATAAAAGATCCCAAAATATAAAAGTTACGTTGTTTTCCATTTAAATGACACATATAAAAGGCATTTCTTTTCATTCATTCAACGTGAAGGATAACTGTTTTGTTTCAGTTCAGCTCTAGGTTTCCTCTTCCCGTTTTTCTTCCCCTGTCCCTTCTTGTTCCCTTCCCCCTCCTCCCACCCCTCTTTGTCTTCTTCCTTCTCTTTCTCCTCTTCCTTTTGCCGCTGCTTCTTCTTCCTTAAGTAATATTAATATGGGGAAAAAGTTGGCATTTGGGTATTCTTTGAGTAATGTCAGTTATTAGCATTATCATTCAAATGTAGATTTCTAGATTTTGTTAAATCTATTCTCCAGTGTATTAACTGTAGAGAAAAGTTTGCTGATTAGTGGTACCTGTGCTATTCAAGGGACCAGATATAACTTTACCTAAGCCTTATGGGAGGAGCCCTTTCCATTTTCATCCACTTTTCTCCCTCATTTTTCAGCTATTTTCAAGTTCAGGACGAGAGGATTAAAATGATTGGGCATGTTCAGGCTTAAGAGCAAATCTGGGCTCTGATGCCGGACCTTGAAGTGACTGAGTCGGGGCTATCCTGACTGGGCAAATGATTGTGATGGTGGTAACAGATGAGAGGTGTACTTATGACACATGGTGGTTTGAGTGCGGGAGGCAGAGATTCAAGTATAACCAAAATGACTACCCAGGAAAACAGAAGTTTCACAAACATCGTAGAGCACAATCAACATACCAGTGGAATACGCGAACTTGACCACTATGCCACCAGGCTGGCCCCTGGTTTATTATTGTTATTTTTGTGTGTGTGTGAGGAAGATCAGCCCTGAGCTAACATCTGATGCCAATCCCCCTCTTTTTGCTGAGGAAGATTTGCCCTGGGCTAACATCCATGCCCATCTTCTTCTACTGTATATGGGACGCCACCACAGCATGGCTTGACAAGCATCAGTGCAGGTCCTGGATCCGAACCTGTGAACCCTGGGCTGCCACAGTGGAGCACATGTGCTTAACCGTGGTGCCACCACGGTTTATTATTTTTTAATGTGCTATTAGGTTGGTTTTTAATTGCTAATATTATGTTTATTATTCTACATCGATATTCATGAGTGAAATTTGGCAGTAGTTTTATATTTTGGTGTCATCCTTATCAATTTTGGAGACCAATATCAATCTTTTAAAATGGAAATTGTCATTTTAAACTGGTTTTATCTGATATTTAAATGAAAAAGGAACAATTTGAGCCTGGTCCTTTCTTGGTGAAGAGTTATTTGGCATTGTACAATTTTCTATATTTCTTTTTTCATAACTAATCTGAGTAGAATTATTTTCTCTACAAGATTAAATTTTGGAAAGCTTTATTTTTTTCTACAAAAAATATTCCTTTCATTTAGATTTTCAAATGCATTTGCATAAAGTTGTACAAATTGGTCTCCTGTGATTTTAAAATTTTTCTCTAATTATCATCACCCCTTTTCATTTCTAATTTGTGTATTTGATAAGACTAACTAATGGTTGCAATGTTCTGTTGTTTTTTTCCAAGAACTTTTGGGTTTATATGATATGTTTACTGTTTTTCCCTTTTATATACCATTAACGTCTATTTATATCTTTATTAATTCCTTACTTTTGCTTTGTTTTGGTTTACTCTCTCTTTTACCATCTTTTTTGAGCTGTATAAGTTTAAGCAAATTAGTAAAATGAGACTTATTTACATCATGACTGCCAGTATTTGTGATTATTTTGGATCTAGAATGTCAAAAAGGTCCTTTCTATGGAGGCACAAACATTACTGTAGTCCGAATTTAAACAATAAGACCAGATCAAGTCTTGGCCAGCAGTTCATATATCTATCCACTTTATCATACGCTGTGAGTAATTGTTACAGCATGTACATTGCCATGAAAATAACTTGGCCTGAGACTGGCTAGAGGAGAAGCAATTGGTGTCTAGAGAAACCTCAAGCAATTCTATGCGTGGACCACGAGGACACCAGAGAGTTACTCTCCCCAAGATGCTTGTAGGACATCAGATTGGGGATTTGAGTTATATTATCACAAATGAAACCAATACCAAATGTTTCTTCAGAAATCTACCAGAATTGCTTGCTTATTTCTTAAACACGCAGTAGATCTTAGCTCCCTGAACTGGTGTGTTGATTGTGCCACGCCCAGTGTTCGCAATTTCGGATCTTGGGTGCGGACCTATGCATCGCTCATCAGGCCATGCTGTGGAGGAATCCCATATACAAAATAGAGGAAGATTGACACAGATGTTAGCCAGGGCTAATCCTCCTCAACAAAAAGAGGAATGTTGGCAATGGACTTTAGCTCAGGGCCAATCTTCCTCATCAAAATAAATAAATAAATAAAATAAAATAATAAACTATAAAAAAGTGGAGTTTATTTCATGAATGCAAAGATTGTTCGGTATTAGGAAATGCATTCACATAATCCACTTATTAAAAGAGCTATGGAGAAAAATCATGTAATTATCTCCGTAGATGACAAAATGTATTTGACAGAATTCAATACTTATTCATGTTAAACATACTCAATGAAATAGCAATTGATAAATGCATTTGAAAGATGATTTATTTTCCTCAGCCAAAAAATTTAAAGATATGAGGAACAACACAAGCAGGGCCACTCTCTCTGCTACTAATTAACTTTGTGTTGGATATATTAGCTAATTCAATTAGACAAGACAAAACAATTAGAGTTATAAAAAATGGAAAGGAATGGGGCCAGCCCTGGTGGCTAGTGGTTAAGTTTGACATGCTTTACTTTGGTGGCCTGGGTTTGGTTTCCAGTCATGGACCTACACCACTCATCCGTCAGTGGTCATGCTGTGGCAGCAGCTCACATACAAAAAGGGGAAGATTGGCAACAGATGTTAGCTCAGGGTGAATCTTCCACAGCAAAAGAAAAAAAAAAAAGAAATGGAAAGAAAGAACTACAGTAATATCTTTTTGAAGATCACATAATTTTATATTTAAAAAACTGAAAATAATCTGTGGAAACACTACTGCATACGATAAAAGAGTTTAATAACATAGAAGCTTATGGTATAAACATGTGAAAACCAGACCCTTACAGAAACCAAAACTATTCAGGAGGAAGAAAGCAATAGGAATAACATAAAAGAAGACACCTCACCACCACCATTTAGCAAATATAAACCACAACAGCATTCCTTTAAAACGAAAACAAACAAACAAAAATTAGATAAAATTGGGGCTGCCCGGTGGCGCAGCAGTTAAGTGCACGCGCTCCACTTTGGCGGCCTGGGGTTCACAGGTTCGGATCCTGGGTGCACACTGATGCACCATTTGTCAAGCCACGCTGTGGCGGCGTCCCATATAAAGTAGAGGAAGATGGGCACGAATGTTAGCCCAGGACCAATCTTCCTCAGCAAAAAGAGGAGGATTGGCATCTGATGTTAGCTCAGGGCTGGTCTTCCTCACACACACACAAAAATTACATAAAATTAACAAGATATGAAAAAGGATAAAACTGTTCTGAGGCTCAGGAAAGTAGATTGAAACAGTGGAAGCCCATATTATGCTCTTGTATAGGAAGATTCACATCATAAAGACGTCATTGTTTTCCTAAAATAATTTGTTAATTTAATGCAATCCCAACACAATACAGCCACATTATTTTCTAGGATTAGATAAGAAAACTAATATGTTGTCTTGGAAGAAAAACAAAAGCAAGACTATTCAGGGAAATATTGAAAAAAGGCTAACCTTATCAGTAATAAAAATAGACAAATATTTTATAATTAAAACCAATTTTTGTTGCTTGAATAGATAAATGAGTTAGAGTATAATTTTTAAAAATTTGGAAAGAACACATTTGGAAATTTAATGATAATGGCATATATCAAGCCAGTAGGAAAAGATGAATTTTTAAATAAATGGTGTAGAAATAACTGAATAGCCATACACAAAAGGATAAAATTCTTACTGTTTTAATTTGTGCTCCTCCTTAGTTTTGCAGCGTTTCATCCTCCTGCCTCTTGTTTGATCTCCCTTTTTTCTCCATCAACTCAGCACCCAGCTGTGCTACAAGACCCCAATTTTATCAAATCACTTGCCTAAATATATTGATACTCTCAGTCGGGGATATCACTATGTGAAAAAGTATGCACAAATACCTCTTTGTCTTTCCAGAAATTTTATGTTTTCATACCCTAAAATAAAGTGGTTTATTAATAAGTAACTTTGAACTTGGATGAAATGTCTCAGTTTCTGGATATTGTCATCTTGTGATGTTAATTTTACGCTACATTTTATTATAACAGACAGGATTGTTTTGGGGTTGTCTACTTTAGAAATAGCGAATGGTTGAAGGAACAGGAATATAGGGACTGGTAAAATAATGAATATAATTACACAATTTTTAGCATTTTAGATGTTTCTCCTACTGCTTAGGGCTCTAAGCAGCACGCACTACTTTATTCTTTAATAGAGCTTACCTATCTTTTGGATTATTTTAGTTTAAAAGAAGCCTCAACTCTCACAGCTAGCATTTAACAATGTTAGCTTTCTTCCATCCTGCATCTTAGACTCAATTTGCTCAGCAGGCAGTTATCTGTATGGTTTTCAGACCAGCAGGAGGCATCATTATGTTGCATTAAGTGAAACCTTAGCTATGTGCAAGAAAGTAATCTAACCTAGTGTTACTAAAATAAAATACAGAGGAGACTTTAAACTTCCTTTCCTGAACTCAATATAACAAGATTAATAGGTGATTCAAAAAGTGCTTGCAGTGCATAAGCCCAGAGGGTCTTGTTCAGTGTAGTCGAATTTCGTGAACAGACTATTACCTCACAAATTATAATGCTACACCAACATTGAGTATTGCACTTTATTCTAGCTTTATCTATGTCTTTCTGTTAAAAAAAGTATGTCAAAAATATGTAAACACATAAATACTTTCAGCAATTTTATAAAGACTTAGTAATGCTGCAGAAACTAAAATATACTGACCCTTGAATACAATGTATTTTCTAAAATAGTAATAACATATGGCTTTAAAAAATACTCACTTTGAACTTTATATCACAATCATTGAAACTAGGGGAATTTAAAATCATAAAATAAACTATCAATTATAGAGAGGATATTAATTTTAAATAGCAGTGTATAATTCTGATAAGTGTATCTTTAAAAAATAGAAGGTTATATTAAATAATTTGTAGAAATTAACTGATATGTGATTCAATGCAAACATTTAAAAGTTAATTTTGACCTCTAAACTGTTTCATTTTCAGAAATTATAAGGCAAACTGCAAAATTTATGTACTATTTCTCTTGTTTCACTGGATCATAAGTAAAATTTTAACAACTTCAATGTAGAAAGTCTGCTTTTTTTTATTACTGCCATATGTCAATTTTAAACTTGGACCATGGCTAAATACTCTTCCCATCAGAAAGAACCATTTTCACCACTACTCCACAACTACCATGGAATCTCACTGTTAGGTGTTATCTTCTATGATCCTAAATGAAAACTTGTGATATTTTTCATCTTTCATGTATTTTGCTCATCCTGGTCTCTAATATGTATTTCAGTACCTCTCTCTCAGTATTTAATACAACAGTTAGACAGAGATTAGGAAGTATAGAGAAGTCTGGAACAATCCCATCAAACAACTTAACATAATTCACACATATAGAACTTCTCACCTAACAACAAAATATACAATTAATGTAAAAAGGTAAAATAAAATAAAAAACAAACAAAAATCATTCTTCTTAAGTGCACATGAAATATTTGCCAAAATCTTTCTGAATTGTACCCTAAATTTAAAATTGGGTGAAAGTCTTGAATGGGAGAAGTTAAGAGGCTTCACTTCTCTTAACAAAAGAAGACATCAATTGATCTATAAGTATATGAAAACGTACTTACCATAATTCATCACCTAGAGGTGCAAATTAAAGATACAAGGAAATACTACATCACACCTACTGGAACCACTATAATTAAAAAATCTGAAAGCCCCAAATAATGATTAGGATAGGAATCAATTTTCACTCTCATAGCTTCCTGCTAAGAGAGTGAAATGGTAACACCACTTTGGAAAATGGTTGGGCATTTATTATAAAGTTAAACATGCACTTCTCTTGTGACCAGCAACTCTACTCCCAGTTATTTAACTCTCAAAATTTATTATGTGGGTCCATAAAAGGACTTGTAAAAGCACATTTACAGCAGCTTTATTCATAGTCAAAAACTTGAGGGGTCAGTCAGGTGGCATAGTGGTTAAGTTCGTGTGCTCTGCTTTGGTGGTCTGGGGTTCACAGGTTTGGATCCTCAGGGTGAAGCTACACACCATTTATCAAGCCATGCTGTGGCAGGATCCCACATACAAAGTTGAGAAAGATGGGCATGGATGTTAGCCCAGGGCCAATCTTCCACAGCAAAAAAGAGGAGGATTGGTAATTGATGTTAGCTCAAGGTTAATCTTCCCCACCAAAAAACAAAACAAAAAACAACCCACAAAAAACCTTGAAATAAGGTATCAATAGAATTGATAAACAAATTTTAGTATATTCATACATTGAATACTATTCAACAATAATACTGGAATACTGATATGTACAATCTGAATAAATTGAAAAACGTTACACTGAGCAGTGAAGATAGACATAAAGTAATGCACAATGCATAACTCCATGTATGTGGAATCTATGCTTAAAGAAATAGGAATATTGTTTACTTGGATGGAGGGCATGGGTTGACTCAAAAGGGACAAAAAAGAATTTTCTGGATTGATAAAAAGATTTTGTCTTGAAAAGGATATGGGATATTTTAGGGGTGGATGATTTTCCCCCTACCCTTCTAGGTTCTTGGCTGAGACCCCCTTCAATAAAATATAGATTAACAGGAAAAAAACAAACAGAAGTTTAATAACATGTATGCTTCCTGTGTACATGGGAGATACCCAGGAAAATTTTATAACTCCCCAAAATGGCCCAAGCCATCACCTTAAATACCATCTTTAGCTAAAGACAAAAGAAGATGTTGGTGGGTTGGGAAGGACAGTTATGAGAGGTCACCAGGAAAGCACAGTAAACAAGGCATGTTGTTATGCTAATTAAGGCTCTGCCTTCTCCACTGATAAGAGTTTCTAGAATTTTGGTCATCCTCCTCTTCCTGGTATAGAGAGAAAGACATTCTTACAAATGGAAATTTACCTTATAAATACAAATGTCTTTTGTAAAAGGGTAACTTCTACTTGGTTTTCAGAGCTTGTTCTGTGTCAGCTATTTCTTAAAAATAATCAGCCTAAAGTAATCCTTATGCCAAAGAAGCATATTTTGGGATGGCAAATTCTGCTCCCCTTCAGGTACATGGAAGTATATATTTGTCCACAAATGTAAAATCACACATTTAAGATTTCTTCTTTTACTCTATGTAAAATTTACCTAGATTTTTAAAAAATGATAAAGAAAAAAGGCACCACTGATGTTGCATTATCCACAGAATGTGGTTGGGGTTTAGGGGAGAAGAGAGTCACTCCTGCATAAAATTACAAACTCAATAGTATGTGAAAAATGCCATATTGTTTTATTTTCTCTTTCCATTTAATTTTTATGAAAATTGGTCCCACGTAGTAAAATTTTAAAATGTAAGGTTTGCTTTCCTTTTTTCAAATTTCAATATAAATGTGTTTGTATTCTAAAACTGTCAAAGAGCAAGAAACAAGTTAAGTATAAATACATGAGAGGAATGGGTCTCAATAATCAACATCATATTTGGCTGTCCTTATTGGTAATGAAGTCAAACATTTCTTTCACGTTGTCAACGTACAAAAACAGGAACCAGTTGTAGGAGAGGAAGAGAATTTCTCTACCCTCCAGGTCCTTCTGGCTGGTCTCCTTCTGGCCAAATTAAGTTGGCATGAGATGGAATAACAGGAGAAAATCAAATATAGCTTTATAACATTTATACATGGGAGAAACCCAAGAAAACTGAGTAACTCAGCCAGAGTTCCCAAAGCTGCCACCTTAAATATCATCTTCAGCTAAAGACAAAGGAGGGTATTGGGGGTAGTGGTTTGGGACTTCAAAGATAATTCACATGTAAATGGAAAAGCAAGTGTTTGGTAAACAGAACTTTGATAAGAATGGGCTTAGCAACTGATATCGGCTCAAAACAAGGTTGACATAAGGGAGGCCATATTAGAAAAGAAACCCTATTGTGACTTTGAATGACTTCTGATTCACTAGTCCAGACATGTTCTGTGGATTTTATGGCCCTTCCCAGCTGCTATAAGTTGATGTTCTCTTGGGTTCCTTAGGAATGTGATGACCCCCGAACAGACAGCCTATGCTGATAGCCATCATCAAGGACAACAGAAAGATCAGCATACAGGGCATCGCTCCAGTCTCTGATGCATATCTAGTAAAATCAAAGACTATCAGGAACTAAGACCAGATGTCTGCCCCCATCTGGAGGTCAGATGGATGCCTCCCTGGAGAGTAGATATCAGCCTCCACCTGGAGATCAAATGGATGCCTCCACCCAGAGACCAGATGCCTCCCCGACCCGGACACCAGCCCCCTATATAACTGGCCTGTAATCTTTGTTCTGTAAGATGGTTCTTTGAGACATTAGTCAGCCATCTTCCCCCTTGCTAGCAAGCTGTAATAAACTGCCCTTTCTTTTCTGCCATCTTGCCTCTTGATGATTGCCTTTTGACTCATGGCGAACAGGTCGTGGCCTTTGTGCAGTAACACAAGGACCCTCACAGTCTACCAATACCCCGAGTTATCTAAGGTGATGGCCTGTCCTGGGGACAGGCCTTTTATCTTAAATTCTTTTAGGCGGTTAGGGGGAAGGTCAAAGTTTCTTTCAGAGTCTTTTGTTCTTAAAAATAATCAAGCCAAAGAAACACATTTTGGAGTGGTCAATTCTGATCCCCCACACGGTTTAAGAGGCAAAGGGTTTATTTGAGAACAAAGAATTGCAATTTGAGGAGCATAGAGTCAGGTAGAAACTCAAATAGTGTCCCGATTACAGGAGAGGGGTTCAGGATTTTTATGGGAAAAATGGAAGAAGAGAAAGTAAGTTGTACTAAGGAAGAATTCTTTGGTGCTAGATGACATAAGGCTAGGTTGTACTTCATAGACCGGTTTGAGATTTGATCATCAGGTAAAAGGCTATCCTTGTACTTCATTGATTGGTTAGTGATTCAGTCATCAGTAAAGTCCAATTTTATCAGTTTTTACAAACAGAATATTCTTGTCCTTACTGACTTTTTTGAATGTTGGCAGTTTGGTCCAGTTTGGAACAAAAAGAAAACAAAATGTCCAAGGCAATTCCTCTGAAATGGCTGCTTCGGCTCTATTTTAATATGGCTCCACTCATGTCATCTTTCACAATGTTAAGATCCATATCTTTCCCATATTCATGAAGCATCTGGGTCTAAAAGTATTATCATCTATGTGTTGCTTAGAATTAAATTTTCTTTAGGAAATTTCTCATAATAAAATTAATTTCAAAATATTAATTCATCCTCAGCCAATAACTTTGTAACTATTGCTTATATATTTCCAATTTGTAAAATGACTTTAATCCCTATATGACAAATGAGATCCTACTATACCTTTATTTTTTCTTTCCCACTTAGATAAATATATGATCACAGCAGGTGGCACAATCTACTTATTAGCATTTGGCACATCAGGTAAGAAATGAGAACTTTTGAGGGTTTTTTAAGCAATTTTCATTCTTGCCTTAGGGAATTAGCCATGTAATTCCCATTAGTTTTAACGAGAGTAGTATGGATAATTCATAAACCATTAATGTGTTCTTTTGGAAATTTTCACAATGGATCAGCACAAAGTTGCATAGCACAGGTGTTTAATTGGTGATGGATGTAATATTGGAGCTCAATGCATTAAGACCAAAGAACAAAAAATCAATTACTTGCAAAGATAGTAATGTCTGGAAAATAAAATGGTTGTGTTAAATTTGGCACAGATTTGAAATCTGTTACTAACAGAACCAGAGGTGACTATCAAGTGAAACTAATCTGCATGTCATTTAATGTGGTTGAGTCTACATATATCTCTTTTTTTGCTTAGCAGTTATTCAGGGAAACACTTAAAAAAATCTATTGTCAGTATTTTGGCACATGTGTGACTCAATTTTCATAACAATTAATTCTTACTTCAATAAATCTTATAGAGCCAAAAAGTCCTCCCAAATCCCAATTTCAGAAATTTGAGCTCAAACTTCTATCATTATTACGTCAACCATAAAGTACTTCCAATACACCTAGAAATACTCTTCAGGAATAGGGAATGAACTGCTACTTTTCCTGGTGTTCAGCGAGGTAGCAGGGCCATTATCTTGTTACATGATCCAAATAGGGTTAAGAAACCAGAGCTGCCTAACATATTTCACTTATCTTTCACTAGTCATATTTAGCCAATGATCTTTCTCTCTTTTTTAGCCAAAGGAATTATGCAGATATCAGCAAGATACGTGATAATACATCCTAACTACTCCAGATAGACACTTCTAGTCAATTGTGATGTTACAACTTAGTAATAAGGTGTATCATAGTGAATTTACTGCTTCTGAATTTATTGCCTATACTATCATATAATGAGTACGGCTGAAATTTTACTTTCAGAATTTAAATGTATTGCATCATATATTTTCCTCATTTGTCTGCATAGTTAGATTTACATATGATTTAATAACCAGAAAATAATCATGAACTTAACCATTTAAAATATTTTTTGGCCATTGCACAATGTGCATTGTGAATGTGCGATTCCAATTTGTCGGGCAAAGCTAATCTGGTCATTCATTCAAATACCTGTTTTTCCATTTTGAAATTTTTTATGGTTATGCATTATGTGGTTAAATGATCTCTGTAGTCATGCAAACGTGATTTTAAAATACAGGTGTCTTATTAAAAGTCATGCATTTTAAGAAAACTATTCTGAGCTTTTATTTTATGATTGAAGAGGGTGATAATAATATATGTACTTTAAACATGATGAGAGATTGAAGATGAATCGTATTTGGCATTTCAGTGCTCAGTGACTCCTGGGTCCTCTTCTGTTTATCACACTTTCCCGAGCATAAGAATCACCTGGGAAGAGTGGTAAGCATACACATTGGAGGCTCTCAACCCCAGAGATTCTGATTCGGTAGGTCTTAAGTGGAACCTGGGAAACTATAAATTTAACAAGTAGCCCCCATCGTGACTCTGATGCATGCGGTCTCTGGATGACAATTTGAAAAATGTTACCCTGGAACTGAGACGCTGCTTCTATCCAGAGGCAAAATAAAAGTCTATCTTAGTATACATTCTAAGAAAACTGAGAAAAGTCCAATAATTTGGAAGGCAGAAGGAACAATAGACATATTTTAAAGTCTATTTTTACAGCTACAATCTGTGCTCACTTCTCATTAATAAAGTCAGTATTCTGCATCCTTCTTACGTTCACCAATTTTTCAATTAATTAATGAAAATACAATCAGCTTTCCATCAGTATGAGAATCTATTTTGTTTTGTTTATTTTGTGTGTCATGTGTATAAGGACATAGCCATTTTCTAATTAAATAGAAACTAGTTTATGCTTGTGATTGTTTTTTACATATAATGAGGATCAATAATTTTGTTCCCAAATATATACATAAATGAAACTATTATACCCTTGCTTCTAACAATGCCTTTTTAAGTAAATTTTATGTGTCTGTGATGTCCACTGCTAAAGAATCCTAATAAATTTTGTGCAAATAAAATACAAATATATCAAATACAAATAAATAATGTGCAAAAGGTCTGTTCACACACACGCACACACAGAGAACACAAACATAAAGTGAGGGAGAATTTAAAAATTATCCAAAAAATATTTCATGGAAAAATTTCTCTAAGTTATTTGTATTTATAAAACTATAAAATTCTCATTTTCCCCTAACTTTCACTATCTATTATATGCCTCTTTTGAGTGAACAAATTTAACAGCGAAATAAAAATCATAAAGCCTGTGTGGTATCTTTAGTTTCATTATAATTAACATATCAAAGATAAGAATTTCACCATGGAGTATATGGTCTCTTAACAGAAAGACAAACATTTGAACTAAACAAATGTTCCTATTAAATAAAATTTGATTTTTTTATATACTCAGCAAACTGAATATAGACATTTTGAAGTTATCTTCAGTTTTTAGGCTATTTTAACACCGCTAGTAATTCAAGTCGCTTGTGAACTCTTAACACTCAAATTCTGCTTTGTTTTCAAGAAGAATTTTGTAAGTAACAAATGTGTACCCAGATTGGAATGGCATTAAAAAATAGTTATACTAAATGAAAATAAGGAGGTTTAAATTAACTTGATACTTTGCCATGAGAAATTAGGAAGTTTGTGTTTGTGAAGAAAAAGTAACTCAGAGATTCTTTTTAAAAATAAAACAGGGCCGACCCAGTGGCGCAAGCGGTTGGGTGCGCACGTTCCACTGCAGCGGCCCAGAGTTCGCCGGTTCAGATCCCGGGTGTGCACTGACGCACCGCTTGTTAAGCCATGCTGTGGCGGCGTCTCATATAAAGTAGAGGAAGATGGGCACGGATGTTAGCCCAGGGCCAGTCTTCCCCAGCAAAAAAAAAAAAGAGGAGGATTGGCAGACGTTAGCTCAGGGCAGATCTTCCTCACAAAAGTATAAAATAAAAAAAATTAAAAAAAAACTTTTGTCTATATTTTTAACAAATTGTAAGACCGTTTTGCAATTATTTATTTTATTATATATTTGCATTTTAATGTTTTGATATAATATTGATTGACTGACATGTATTTCCACAGAGCACATGGATTTATTCTCTACCTATTTCCATTTTTAATACAAATCCCCTAGAAATGACGTGCCTTGGTGTGGGACCTCTAAAATGGCTGTGCAAGGAGCTTGGCAAATCTTTTCACCAGAGAAACAGCAATAAAAATGTAAAAAATGTTCAAAACAACCATTTAAAATCTTTGAAAATTTACCAAAAGGCATACACTAAATTAAGAAGAATTTATTCAAGAATATCTACTGCATATTGATAAGAACAATGGGAGTCTGTGATTTTTAAACCAGATGCTGCTCCTCTCTCCCCTACCTCTGTGTTACAGGAGTTCTATACTGGGCACCCAAGGCATCTGACAAGCACCATGGCTCCAGTTCCATGTTGTGGAAGTTCTGCTCAGGGTGACATGGCAGACCACGAAGACTAGTGGTCTGTTGTCTTGCCTGAGGGGGCTGACTTTATATGGAGGAGAGCATGGAAAACTCCATGTCCAAGGGTGTGATTGAAAACTGTAGAGATCAAAGTGGTAAGAAGTCTGGGAAGGCTAATTTCTCTGTGATACTAGTAGAGGCACACAAAATGGCAGTTCAAACAGACACTTAGAGAGATCTAAAGAATGAGACAGCCAAAGAGGAAACTTTTATGATCTCACTCATCTCTAGTAGCCCGGAAGGGTGCATGCATATGTAAGATTACATCTTCTTAGGAACAAACAAAAGAGATACTTGCAAACTGCTAATCCCTGGCTGAATATGCAGTTGATTTATAAACTCCTTGAACTGTGAAAACATTCTACAGCAACACACAGATACAAGGACAAAAAATGAGAATTTGATTTAAGATGCTGCCTTTGTCTTATACTAAGTTTACACACCTACTTGGGGCAATTTTTTTTAACTTCTATTGAGCGAATCTGTTTTTCGATTTATAGTCTAGTACCACATTGCTTTAATTATATATTTTTACAATTTTAGTATTTGGTAGTGTTAGTCTCACTTGTAGATTTTTTTAGTGATTTTTATGGCTATTTTACATGGCTCTTTTTTTGCATTAACTTTAATATCAACCTGTCTAGCTCAACTTTATTAATTTAGATTATATTTATGTATCTTATTTATTGTTACTTATATTATTTATTTATGTATTCATCGGCCTAAAATAACTCTTACACATCATTGGGAAAATAATCAAATGTGTACACTAATTTGACAACTTACCTTAATTATCTTACCAACACTAAATGAAATTCACTGCTTATTAACACAGCTGTGAATTCTTAAGGAAAAGTGACTTACATTTTTGATGAAAAAGTTAAGGTGAAAGAATATATTACATTTGAAGTTGTCTTTTTGTGTTGCTGACAACAATCTATTGGAATCAGGAGAATTAATCTGAATGCCAGCCTGTTTTATGAGCCTAGACAATCTTGGAAACTCTCATTGATCCTAAACCAGCCCCACAACTTCTTGAGGCAATTAGATCAAACTACTGAAGGATCCTTCAATTTCTAATATTACATGCAAAGTTCTGCTTTTTGTGTGCCTTTGGATTTCATGAAAGTCTACTTCAATGATTCTCTGATACATTTCCCATATTAGAATTGATTCACAAGTCTTGATGATTTGATATTTTCCCTTTCGTTCATTCAATGTGACATGTGAAAAATATGATCTTGAATAAAGTCTCACCAATGTTGACTTATTTGACTATTTTTTTTTCCTTCAGGTACAATTTTAATACCATAACTCTATCTGTGGGGTACTTGGATCCTTAAAATTCAAGAAAGTTATGCAATACCTCCTTTAATGTGGTTTTATAGAATGAAACCTTTGCTTTTCTGTTTGTCTCTGGACTTGATTTTAAAAGCAATGGCCATACTACCAATCAAATAAAATTTCTTAAATTTAGGCATATACAATCTCCTCTTTCTGAGAATTTATGGAAATTAGGGGAGGGGGAAGTAGACTATAAAGCCTTCTCACATGGCTTTAGACAAAGATTGAGGCTTCGATTACAAGGCATTGGCAAAGACTTCACATAAAATAGAAATGATGTTAGAACAAGGTGAAAGGCATTTGAAAGTGATAATGTGTAAATTAATAATTGTCTAAAGAGAGACGCATTTCGTTCTTTGTCTTCTTTGCTTTTAATACAGATAAGTCATACTAGTGACTCACTAACAAAGTTTTGACTAATAAAAGCATACCTGTGACTTATTTAAGCTTTGAAAAACCAGAAGTTTGAAATTTGCAAAGAATATAATTCTCTTTTACTATCACACAAATAAATCATTATTTTTGTAATTATTCATATATTGTCTGTTTTCCTGGCTCTACTGTAAGTTCTATGAGTGAGGATATGTGATTTTACTTTTATTTTTGTGATTTTATGATAGATATTTTACTTTTGTGATCCAAAATACCTGTCAAGCATAATACCTGGCACATAGTGGATACCTAATGGCTTAATACATATTTACAGACATTATTTAATATTGTGCATTGGTTGCAAATGTTTCTGAATATCAAATATGCTTTGCTTTTTCTACATTACAATGATTGCATCAGATATATGTACATTATAAAAATGTTCAAGATTTTAGAATGAAAAATCCAAATTAAAGTCCTTTGCGTGAAGGAGAGGTTTTTTCCTATTATTTTTCAAAAGACCAAACACTAAAGTATTTGCTGGTAAGTGAATATATTTTCAACAAAAATAAATATTTTATTCTTTGTTAGAAGTCACCAGATATTTTGGAATAATTTTTACAATTTTAATTCGAAATATGTTTAAGAAAATTTTACTTTGTCAGATGACATAGGCAAGAATAATTTTTTCATATGCAGATATTAACAACATCTTTATTTCATCTGTACAAAATCATGGATGTCAAGGGAACTACCTTTTTAAAAATATTGGCAAATCATTTATTGCAGAAAGTTTTGGTTATCATTATAATAATACATCTTCACTTTGCACAGCAGACTTGTCTCTGGAATACTGTGAAATTTGAGGTGAAAATCTGATTTTGTAACATGCAGTTAAAAATAACTAAGCAAAAGAATTCATGGAAATATAATTTATTCTTGATATCTCTTTTCCCGTCACAATAATAAATGATGTATGAATGTACATCTGTTAAGCAATGACACAGCTTCATAGACTCACATCTATTTATCTTGTAATCACATCTTCCATCATAATATTTACCTTCACTACCATATTTCCAAATTTCCAATGTTGAACTTTAATGTCATACGCATTTGAAGTATGTGCACATATTATTGTCTAGCATGCATCCTAGAAATATTCTTAGGGATAGGCAATAGGAATAGTAGTGCACAAAATTACCTGACCAAACTCTTGCTTCAAGTAGCTCATAAACTTTTGAGGAGAGAACATTACTTACTTATTGTTTGTAGCCAACAAACAATAATATAAAACATTATTTCATAAAATATTAATTCAATAATTATAACATTGACTTGCAGAGGCAATAATTATGAATATATACTGGGAGAAATCATCAAGATATTTTCATCCCATGTTTTCTAGTGTTAACAAATTGCTTACCTTTGACTTACATTTCTGTTTCTGTCCAGTATTTACAAGTAGTATAGTTGACAGTATATGATGATCTGAGTGGAAACTAGGGTCTTTGGTACTGTAGAACACATAAATCTCTAACAAGATTTTGATGAAAATTGCTGTTGAGCTAAATTGATTCTCTAGGATACGTTTGTTTCCTTCTGCCTTATGTGTTTATTATTAATAGTCATCTTAAAATTTGTGATGTTTAATGTGCTGAGAGATTAGGAATAACTGTAAATGTTTTAATGCATATTGAACATAAATCTCTTTTTGGTGATCTGAGGGAAAAGAAACTTGCAACAAAGAAATAGAATCTGAGTACTCAATTAAAAGCATAATGTACAGAAAACTACTTTATTTTCTCAGCTTTGATGATGGATGTCTTTGTAAATTGATTTTGTTTACATCATTGACAAATTGTGGTGTGATTTTAGGGATTTTTCCACTTTGCCAAATACTGGTTTTTTTCTTTAAAGCAGTTGGCATTATTAACTGTAATAATTGCCCTTTTGTTAACTGTGAAGGGAAATTTGCTAATAGAACCAGAAGGAAAAGACATACTAAAATAACTCTGATTTCCCTCTCTTTTTCTCATTTTTGTCCATAGATCCAACATAGGTAAACAATCCAAATATCATTTAAAAAAATATTTTATCTTGGTTACAAATATAGAGATAAATTAATAATATGAATTGACTATATAACAGTCATTTTATCCATAAGTATGTCTTAGAGTGTAATTATTGTGCAATAAATTATTGTTGTCTTAATATACAAAATAGAAATTTTAGGCCATTAAAATTTTTTTAACAGATCTGATTTTTATTATACTCTTTCAAAGTGAGTCTCACACATTTCACTATAAGGTACTCTAATTTTCAAAGGTCAAATGCAAAACAGATATGCAATCATGCTCTTAAGCTATCATATTATTAACAAGAACACTTGTTATAACTGCTTACAGTGGTATGGGTATCACTTCAGGAACCATGTAATTTCCTCTTAGATAATTTGCTTCAATATGGATAATTTATCACTAAAATATGCCTATGTCTTCATGTCACTAACGTTTAGACTTCCCAAAAGTAGATTTAACTGGGAACATAGATGATTATCAGTTTCACTTAAAAATGCTCTTTATCTAATAAAAATATTACTCTTTTAAAAACCAATAGTGAAAAAATAATCAGCTATCATATTATATATAGCCTTAGTCTGCTTGAGCTGCTATAACAAAATATCATAGACTGGGTGGCTTAAACAATAGGCATTTATTTTCTCACACTCCTGAAAGGTGGAAGTCCGAGATCAGGGTGCCAGCATGGTTGGGTTCTGGTAAGGCCCTTTTCCTGTCTTGCAGACAACCACCGTCTTGCTGTGTGCTCACATGGCCTTTCCTCAATGCATTCACATAGTGAAAGAGAGAGAGAGCTCTATTTCTTCTTCTTA
Organism: Diceros bicornis minor; assembly: GCF_020826845.1. Taxonomy (NCBI): domain Eukaryota; kingdom Metazoa; phylum Chordata; class Mammalia; order Perissodactyla; family Rhinocerotidae; genus Diceros; species Diceros bicornis. Next base: position 50,536,758 of record NC_080745.1, on the reverse strand, counting down.
TAAGGACATCAATCCTATCATGAGGACACCACCCTCATGACCTAAGCTAAACTTCATTACCTCCCAAAGGCCCTACTTCCAAATACCATCACATTGAGTTAGAGCTCCAACATATGAATTCCAGAGCGATACAGATATTCACTCCATAACGCATATTTTAAATAGATGGCATATTTCTGAGCAATACTTAAATAAATGTTCAACACATATTTATTAAGTTTCACCTGTTATAGTAGAATAGATGTATGTATTAAACAGAGCTCTTTTACTCCTGGAGCTCACAGTCTAACATGGACAAAAGGAGTAGAAGAGCAAAAATGATAATATGAAATATATAATATATAATAATGAAAACTTTTAGAAAAGCAACAATATAAAACAAAGGGAAAAGTCCTTAATGCTGATGCAGAGGTTAGGAAAGGCTGGCGGAGAAAGTGATATTTGAGCTGAATCTTGAACATAGTGAGAGAACATTCCAAGCCGAGGGCACTACACTGACATGCCATTCTTTTTTTTTTCTTTTTTTTTTTTTTTTGCTGAGGAAGATTCACCCTGAGCTGACATCTGCACCAATCTTTCTCTATTTTGTATGTGGGTTGCTGCCACAGCAGGGTTGCCACCAAGTGGTGTAGGTCTGCACCCGGGAACTGAACCTGGGTCGCCAAAGCAGAGCATGCCGAACTTAACCACTAGGCCATGGGGCCAGCCCCAATGTGCCATTTTTCAAGGATATGAAAGACCATTATGATGGAAACAGGCTTGAGATGGGGAAGAGGGGATACTAGGATGAAGATTTTCATTTGGATATGTTAAGTTTGAAGTGCTTACATGGTACTTAAGGGGAATCATAAAACAAGCAGTTTTATATCAAAGTTTGTACCTCAGAGTAGAGTTCATGGCTGCATATACAAAACTGGTAGATGCAGACAGTATTGAAAGTCACAGAGAGAGAGAGTTTAGACCAGGGTTTGGCAAACTTCCTATGAAAGGCCAGGGAGTAAATCTTTTAGAATTTAAAGACCATATGGTTTCTGTCACAACTACTCAATTTAGCCCTTGCTGCATAATAATAGCCAAATATGATATATAAATTGGTGGGCCTGGCTGTATTCCAATAAAATTTCATTTATAAAAATAGTCAGAGGACCAAATTTGGCTCACAGGTCATAGTTTGCTGATATCTGGTTTAGACAAAAATTGTCTTAGTAAATGTCATGACCTGCTCTTATTACTTGTCACTTGGACTATTAATCTAGTTTTCTAACTTATCTATCTGACTTCAACCTCATGTCCTTACAATTACCCTGTGTGTTCAGCAAACTATGGTCCATGCTCCAAATCTGCTCAACACCCCTCTGCAACTTGGCAGGGGTAAAGGAAATTTTAGGATGGGGGAAAGTTGATTTTGTTTTTAGATAGAAGAGAAAGATAAATGTAGAGGGAAATATTAGAAAGATAAAAGAAAAAATATATAATTGCTAGATCAAACTCTTATGTGGTAGGAAGGTATATTAGTCAGGAAGCTCCTTGTTACATAAGAAGAAATCCAAAGTAAATTAATTCAAGCCAAATCTAAAAAAAATATAAGAAAGAAATATTTTGACTCACAATTTCTAGTTATGAAAGGAATTGAGATTTGGCCAATTAAGAAAATGGAAGAATGATGCTAACAAAGACTGAGGAATGTCAGCAAAGAAATGGGAGTAAACCATAAATAGAATAAGGATCTGGTACAGAAGAACTAAGACACTTCCATATTGGCTGATCTTCTGCTGGTATGCACTGGAACAGCTGTAGTAGTTGTTAAAATATTAAAATGTTTTCATACTCTTGGTAAAAGAAAAAAAATACTGTTCTCCCTGTCCATCAAGTTTCCTTTGTTGATAAAACCTCCCTACATTCTCTGTAGGAACCTCTCGACTCTATGTGATCTAGCAATTCAAGGCTTACTGAGAAACAGGGAGCCTGTAGGCCTCCAGCTCCAGCTCTAAGTTCTGCGCCATTTTGACAGATCCATATTGGGTATTGAAATTTTAAATGTTTTGAATACTGTCCAAGGCAGGATGCAGTGATGCAAAGTTTAAATGTGGCTGTGACTCAGGGACATTAACCAGCTCACCTGGGGACTATGACTTATAAAACAAAGGCCAAGTATAGAGTTGGATTCAGGAAAATAAGCCAGTTTAGACAGCAACCAAAAATGCTGGAATCACAGAGGTTAGAAAAAAAGACAGATGAGAAGCAGGGTAACGTGTGTGTGAGGATATTGACAACTTTTAAGGTTACGGCCTGGGATCGCCAATTCTTTTTTGATTCCTGTGGCATTGATGATCAATGTGATGCCTGAGAAAAGGGAGGTTGAACCAGGTCTATCGAATCTGCTGAGATCTATTAAATGCTTTTAACCTATGGAATATCAAATAATCAATATGTTTTCCCCTACTCCACAAACTTCAGAGACCTCACAGGCAGATAGGATACTTTCATTAACATTGCAAAAAGACACTCCTGGAGGAACCAAAAACCAAAAGTCATCCTCATCTATAAAACCTAGAAAAACAACCCCCTCGTCTCATCTGGGTCCCCAAGCGAAGGATTTTTAAAACAGAATGGTTTGGATTTCAAGGACTTCCTGCCACTACTGTCACTGTCATCCCAAGACCTTGTCCAGGCATTTCCATGCAGGACACAACTTACACCTTTATACACAGTGGCTCTGATGAGCCCCCGTTTTATTCACAGCATTTAGTGTTGGCTGAATTGATTACATTAATTGGTGATCTTGGTATAGAATAATCCAGACTGTGTTAAAAGGTTGCATCTGTGCAACTGTGGAGAAGGCAGGGCAGAATTCACAACCTTTACACATCTCATATTTTGCTAAGCACACAAAATTACTCATCTTGTCCTCATTTGATTTGTGCTGTTCTCAGTTTCACCATCAAAATTAATATGTGAGATTGAAACCACAGGCTTTAGGCTTTGGGCAGAGAGGTTTCAAATTTATCTTAAAGTTAAAAACCTTTCACTATATCATTTCTCCCTCATGGTAGTTCTGAACGTTGATGGATACTGTTTTTCCTATGCTCATATATACTGCTTCCATAAATCTCCTGGACCATAATCACACTTCATCTTGTTCGTTGTGTCTGCCCTTTACTGTAAGCTTCTTTCCTCCAAAAGTTAACTAAGTTTTCATATATATACACAATACAAGCAAAATGAATTATTTATACGTTTGGATTGCCTGAGATTACAGCTATCACAGGAAGTCTTTGCAATCTTAAAATTATTAGGGAAAAAAATGGGTTTTATTCTTCAACTAAGACCACGGCCTGGCTTTGGAAATGCATTCTTAGATCTCCAAGACCCTGTGAAGGTGCAATACATCACCAAGGAAATGACTCCCTGGTGTTCTATTTCAATACATCACTGGTACAGTGATTCTTCAATAATATATTGCCAAGTGTCACTTATCAAGAGAACACTGTGGAGCAGAGAAATAACTTTATTTATTTATTAGTGCTATGTATCATTGCAGAGTCACCAGCTGATGCTCAGGGTCGTGGACCCAGATAGGAGATTCTGCAGCATTGTCATTATGATAAGCAATATCCTTCAGTATATTTTATATGGTTCAGTATAACTAAGCTTGCCTTGAGGATCCTCAAAGAGTAATTGTAATAATCTTAATGGGGAGGCAAACATCGTTTATGTTGTCAAGTGCCAAGTAGAAATTTTAATATAAATCTCATTTTAATAATTTTGTAGCTGTTATTTATAATCCTATTCACACATTGTAATTACTATTAGACTCTTCATGATATATTTGATTATGAATTATGACTTGCTTATTTCTTAATGATTTTGGTTGATAGGCTTATTTCTTTGATTGAGGAAATTTTATATGCCATATAAATGACATGTTTTTGTTAAATGGCTACATCTTTCTCTTCTATGTAAAAATATCACATATCTTTTCTCTTGTTTGAAAATGCAAAGCCGATGCAGTAAAATTGTCCTTGGAAAAAATTCATTTAATTGATTTATATTATTTGCACAATGCCTTTTCTCTATTTAGTTGTTTATTTACATTATTTCTTTTCTTTCTTTTTTTTTTAAAGACCACTGTAGTTTATTTATTTTTTTCCCCCAAAGCCCCAGTAGATAGTTGTATGTCATAGCTGCACAGCCTTCTAGTTGCTGTATGTGGGACGTGGCCTCAGCATGGCCGGAGAAGCGTTGCGTCGGTGCGCACCCAGGATCCGAACCCCGGGCCGCCAGCAGCTGAGCGCGCGTTCCTAACCACTAAGCCACGGGGCCGGCCCTATTTACATTATTTCTACATCACTCTTTCCAAAGGACCAGTTTTTATCTTATGTAATCCTATAAAAACCTGCCTTAGCGAGTAAAGAAGAAACTACCATATTTCAATCTTAACACTGAAAAATTATTTTATGATGTTTTTGTTGCCTCCTCCTGAGACCAATATAATTATTCCCATTTCATCAAAAGAGTGCTTGGAGAAGATATATACTCTCAAAAAATGATTTAAAGAAAAAAATAATTCAAGTAAAGAATATTGATTTTTGAAAAGCAAGAGACATTCATTGTTCTGAGACTAGAACTCTCCATGATACTATGTCTACTCTGACATTAAATAAGTACATGTTAAAATTATTACTAGAACTACTAAGTTTTGTAAAATCACAGGATATAAGATTGATATAAAAATTAATTATATTTCTATTTTCCAGTAACAAAAATTGGAAATTAAAATTCTAAAAATATCTTTTAAAATACTAAACATATTATATAATTCATTTATGTATTATAAATTTAACAAAATATATGCACTCATGGTAAACTAAAAAGTAAAAAACATTTCTGAGTGAAATTAAAGAAGATATGTATGCAAAGATATACTACGTTCGTAGATGTGAAGACTCAATGTTATTAAGATGTCAATTCTATCAAAATGATATGTAAATCCAAGGCAATCCAAATAAAATCCCAAAAGTTTATTATTGTAGAAATTTACAAGTTGAATCTAAAATCTCTATAGATTCCAAGGAACTAAACTAGCCAAAACAATTTTGAAAAGGGGTAGCCCAGTGTAGTCTGATTTCAAGACTTTAAAAAAGCTACAGTAATCCAGACAGTTGGTTTTGGCATATGTTTAAATATATAGATCAGTGGAACAGAATAGAGAGTCGAGAAATAGACCCAGGTATATATTATCACTTGATGTTTTTTACAAATGTCCAAGGTAATTCAGTGAGAAACAAATAATCAACAAATAGTTGTGGATCATTTGGAAAACATTGAAATCTTATTCCACTCCATGCACAAAAGCTAACTAGAAATAGATCATAGATCTAAATGTAAGTAGCTAAAAACATAAAACTGTTTTTTAAAAAAAAAAGAGAAAGAATATTTTTTCTAATTGGGGTAGAAAAAGTTTTCTTAGGGTACAGAATGAAGAAATCACCAGAAAAACCATCAATACACTGTACTTCATGAAAATTAAAAAAATTGTTCTTAAAATGACAAACTGTAAAGAGTAAAATGCAAGTCACAAATGGGCATTATATTTGCCAAATATATGCCTAATAAAGGATTATTTCCAGAATATATAAAAAACCACATCTCAGTGTTAAAAAGATACAAACCCAATAATAAAAATGAGTAAATGTTTGCATTTTACCAAAGAGTATTTTCAAATGGCAAGAAAACATTTGTACATTATTTGTCATTAAAAAAATGAAATGAAAACCAAAGTGTGATTTTTCTATGCATCCACTAGAATGCCTAAAATAAAAAATTCTCATAAGAGTTGAGATCATGGAGCAGGAGGGACTCTCATATGCAGTTGGTGGGAATGTAAACTGCTCAGCCACTTTGGCAACAGTGTGTAGTTGCTTTATGATATCATATGATCCAGAGAAATGAAAATATGTTCACAGAAAAATGTTTATGCATATGTGCATAACAACTTTATTTCTTAGAACCAAAACCAGAAAGAAAAGGAAAGAAAAGAAATAAACCCCTGATACATGCAATAAAATAAATGAATCTTAAAACTATTAAGCTAGTTGAAAGAAGCCATGTACAAAACACTACACAAGCTCTGACTCAGTTTATATTAAGTTTTAGTAAAGTCAAACTACGTTGACAGAAAGCCAGGATATGGGAGCAAAGTGTAGGATTGACTAGAGAAGGACATAGAGCAATTTTTGTGTGTGTGATGGTTGAAATATCTTACAATTGTTCTGGTGGTTAAACAACTATAATTATTCAAATTGTACACTTCAAGTTGGTGAAGTGTATATTATGCACAAGATATCTCAACAAATCTTAAATAAAGCTTATTTTTCAAATAACAGCATTTATTTGCATTCTGAATTGGTATAGTTCTTGAATCTATCACTTATTGAGATATATCAATTTGCTATGTATTTCTTACAAAGCGGTATTATGTATATTATAGATGTTTTGCTCCTAAAACAAAATTTGGGTTAGATACTTATTTAATATACTTTCTATTAACACTAAAGTTTAATGGTATATTCGTGGAAAATACACCTTCAGTGTTATTAAATGACACATCTTTAAAAGTGGCAATTGCCTGTTAATAGGGTTTCAGTAAATTTGAAGCCTGATTTTTATCTTTACCTAACAGACAAAGACTTAACATTATTAATTTTGTGTTGCATGGTATAGATATGTAAAAAGGATAAAATATAATATTATTGAAGTCAGAGAAAAGAAAAAAAGATTAAACATAGAACAAGACATGGTGCAAGATTTTTTCTGACATTTCCAAAAATGGTGGTTTATTTCCAATTAAAATAATCATCCAGGGCACGGGTGGTTAAGTGCGCATGCTCCTCTGCGGCGGCCTGGGGTGTGCTGGTTCGGATCCAGGGCGCACACCGACGCACTGCTTGGCAAGCCATGCTGTAGCGGTGTCCCATGTAAAGTGGAGGAAGATGGGCAGGGATGTTGGCCCAGGGCCAGTCTTCCTCAGCAAAAAAAGAGGAGGATTGGCAGATGTTAGCATAGGGTTGATCTCCTCACAAGAAAAAAAATAATAATAAATAAATAAATAATCATCCATCATGCTAAAATATTGTTATTAATTAAAATTTTACATGCTTTGGTAATTTTGTTTGTGATTAATTTGTGAATTTATTTTGGTCTTATAGCTGAATAAGCACTACGTAAAAAGTGTTGAAACAATTTATACGTATGACATTAACATTAAAATAAATATAATTTAAGTTACTCTAAAGGGAACAATATAATTATATGTTGTTAAAATGACTCATGCATTGTTCAAGTGTGAGGAAACTGATTAAAAGAAGTAAGACTAAAAAATATATATAAATATATTTGTATGCAAAAAATATATACAAAAATATATATAAACAAATATATATTTATACTTATACAATGCCTTTTTTGACAAAATTGTACCTTACATTATTTTGTCCTAAAAATTTGCTTTGTGAGGGGACACTTTTTTTACACTGTCCCCAAATATATGCTGTGACTTTGAGCAAGACCAATATGCCAAACTTTATTCATTGGTAAGATGAAAATTATGCTTTTTTCCATCATGCACACTGCTTTGTTACAGAGGCAAAACAATTGAAAGTGACACAGAGCTAAAAGTGGTACACGCTTGAACCACATCTGTAGAAAATGTGATCTCGTGGGTTATTCAGTTGGGAATACGTCAAAAATAAATAAATCCAGGAGCAAAGAAAATTATCTGTTTCTTGATGCTTTTTTCTTTTTTGCTGAGGAAGATTTGCCCTGAGCTAACATCTGTTGCCAATCCTCCTCTTTTTTTGCTCCAGAAAGATTAGCCCTGAGCTAACATCTGTGCCAGTCTTCCTCTATTGTGTATGTGTTTCACCACCACAGCATGGCCTGACGAATGGTGGAAGTCCGCGACCAAGATCTGAACCCACGAACCCAGGCCACTGAAGCAGAGCGCACCAGACTTAACCACTATGCCATGGGGCCCACCCCTTGATCCTTTTTTTGTTCTGTTTTATTTTGTAATTATTGCATTTTTGGCCATCCTGAAATGGTGATGGTTATTGTCAGCTTGCTAATAGAAGAGTTTTGAAAGGAAGCAAAGCAATCTTACAGGGATTTGCACCATTTACAAATTATTTAACTGGTCACTTCTCTGGAAAAAAACAAAAGTTACTTAGCTGGTAGACAAGACAGGTTCTGCGTGTCATTGATACTAGTTATTTTTCTCTTTTTGAGAGGATCTGCTATGCATCAGAATTTCAAAATATAAAATGAGTACATCAACTTAAAAGCTCACATTCTCCCCACACACACATAATAAGTGTTGCTTTAGTGCAGAGTTCTTATTTCAAAGAAAAAAATTTTTTGCAGAAATGATTTAGTTTCCAAAAGCTTGCAATGATTTATCAGTTAGTACAGTTCAATTTAATATTTTGTTTTCTGGATAAGTGTTGACTCTCTCTATAACTGTAGTTAGCATACAGAATTTCTCCTTCATATTTTGTCAATTGTTTATGAAGCTAACATATTCATGTCAGCAATTGCCTAACTGAGACATCTAACATTTTCAGCTCCTAATGGCTCTTAGTTATGAAATACCAAATGGTATGATATACACCCAACAATCAAAGACCATGATGTACTTAGCTTTTATGAGTTGTGGCAAAAATAAAAATAAAAATTACTTTTATAGCTGTTCCCTTGATGATATGGTTACCTTATATACTTTCCATGTTGATTGTAATGATAAAATTAATTCCTTCTCTTAAAATCCGTTTTTCCAAAGACTTCTCTCACATTCTATCTTTGACTGGTTTGTAGGAAGATGTATCATTTTTCAAATAATTTTGAGGACAATTTATGGGTACTCTTATATAAACATGTCACTTGCCTTTAGCATGATAGATTGTGGTCAGATGATATTGATGAAATGCCTTCAGGTGGGAGTGTTGCAAGTTGGTTTATAGTTTAAGTTGATGTGAACAAAAGAAAGAAGGAGAGGAGTTGCTGTGTACTTGAGGCAAAGGGATCTAATTACCAAAAGGGCTGGGATGGGGAAGCACCACTGAGTCTTAGACAGTTTTTTTTTTTAAGGCAAGAATAAAAACTGATCATGTAGAATGATCAATTGTGTGCTAAGGATCACAGAAGCCATAACATGCATGCTTGCATTTCTACGTATCTACTGTTCTTTAACCTTGATAAGGTCAGTGATTATGCCTGTATTTTGATTTTTTTGTTATGAAATTTACAAAAATTCCCAAAGCTATTATGAACAAAATGAGAATAATAAACACAAAATCTTTCTAAAGATAATAAAGGCACATAAAACTTGCCCACACAATTGATCATAATTTTAGGCTAATACTGCATTTTGAACAAGCTGAAGTAGTTTAAGAAAACAATAGATGCTATAAAAAGATGAATCAGAATTAAAAACTCAAAAATGAGATAACGGGAGACATGTATGATTAGGAAATAAAACTGTCAGAACTCAGAAGAGAGAGAAAAAAGGAAAAATATATTTCAAATTTGAAAAGTAATTTATCAAAGAGAATACACATTCAAAATCAAATAAATACCACATACAATTCCCTATAAGAAATGAAAGTCCAACAGAGGGAAATAAAAGTAAATTCAGAAGATATTAAAAAATGATAAAAAGGATTTGAGAGAAGTAAATACATTTTAATATAGATGGTACTATTCTAATTTAGAAAAAGCTATTCTGTAGACTGTAAATAAGTAAGAAGAGATTAACATTCCCGGTTTGAAAACTTCAAAGGACTGGCATACTTCAGTTTGGGAAAACACCAGATTCACTTCTTCCCAGTCACTTTGAACTTACGAAAGCACAGACTGATAAACAGATTTTAGAATTTTATTTTTTCAAATGTAGAAGAAATTTTGTTCAAAATGATGTGAACAGTTACTGTTAATTCCAAAATCATTTTTATAAATAAATAGTATTTGGTATCACATCTCAGTTTTCATTGACTTGAGTCCTATAACACTTAGTCTGAACTTTATATACAGAAACAAAATCTAGATTTATAATGGGTTTGGTTTTCCAATATGTAATTCCTTACTATTTCACACCATGTTGTTTCTTTATTTTTATTCCTTAATATTATGCCATTCAATGTAATACATGTTTTACTTCCTAACCTCCTCATTCTCACTCCCTCTCCCTCTTTTGCTATTTCAAATCTCTCTTGCTCTCTCTCCTTCTCTCTTTATCCATCTCTAGCTCTAGTTCTGTCTCTCTCTCTTATATATATATATGATGGTGTTTTTTTTTTTTACCTCTTAATTTGAAGGCTCTCTCTACCCTGAACTAGCAATAAGACCTTGGTCAAGTTATATAAAAATTGTTTGGAAAACTGGCACATACTTACCTCACAGGTTTGTTTTTAGGATATATTTGAAAAAAATTGTCTAACACACAGTTTTTCATATAATAGGGATTCAATACATCTAACTTTTAATGTTGAAGTTACATTTTTTCCCCAGTTCTGGCTGAAAGAACATCACTCTTTCTCAAGTAGCTCTACTAGATAGTCAGCAACAGTGAAGAATTTTCCCCGCATCATGCCATGGAAGGGACACCTGATGCCCGGAGTAGGGCCTCCAGCAAAGCGGGGTGGTGACAAGTGGAATGAATAAGTCTAAAAGGATTGTGTGCCACTTCAGTAGTGAAAAGCAGCAGTGAATCCAGGAGGCAATGAGAGCCATAAAATGGTGTCTAGGGTCATGGGGAATAACACTAAAATTACTGAAAATGTACTAGAATTAGCACGTCCTACAATAGTAACCCCCAAACAGATTTTTTCATCTTAGCTGACCCTTCATTTGCTTGCAGTCTTTCTGCTCTACCTCAGGGACTGGTTTCCTAGTCTTTCTTCCATTGGCCAATACCTGGTACTCTTAAATGGGTTTCTCTTTTCACGGATTTATTAAAGAAAATAATGTTATCTTTTCCCTAACTTTTCTGTTCCTAAACGAAGCATGTAGTCCTGTTAACTTTTCTAAGGCTGTGTTTTCCTCGTAATGGCAATAATGTACAATTACAATTGTACAATTAGCCTAAGATACACAATTTTTTAGTTGACCCAGAAGTCAAAGACCATTCAAATATGCTAATGAGTAAGAGGTATATTTAAGTAAAAATAACAGATGTCTAAATTAAGATCCGGTTGGAATTGAAACTGCTTTCAGTTTCTCTGTTCCAGCTTTCCTAGGTGTTTCATTCTAGTGTCTAGAGGGAGAGTTGTGCAGCGACAAGCAGAATGGGCCTGTGGTTGTGGAACGGGACTGGTTATGTGGACGTACACATCATGAAGATATGTTGGAGAAGTGGTTCAGGAATATACTCTATCCTTGCTGCATTAATGTCACCTCCTGCCACTGTAGCTGTCGTGATCCAGTAATCTAATTTCAAGCAAAGCAGGAAGCAAGTTCAGGTTCAGAGACAAGTGAGAAAAAGAGATTTGGGAAGGTACAGCTTAAATTCACTCAAGATAAAACGAAATTTTATATTTCCTGAGTGTTTTAGTCTGACTTCTCTCTTAGGCAGAGCCTGAGTCAAGGATTTGGGTTCAGGTAGTTTATTTAGGACTTCATCCAAAGAAGCAGTAAAGAGGGAGTTGAGAGAGTTAGAAAGGAAAGGAGGGTGCATTGTTGAGGACGCATGGTAGGCAACCCATGTAAATTATGCCAGGATCTCTAAGAAATTTGCGGAATATCTCCCTGAATGATCCAGCAAGTTGATGGGTGGTTGGGAATTGTCCCTGGTTAACTGCTGCTCATTTCCAACCTGTGCTTTTGCAACTGCATGGCTTCAGGAAAATACCTGAGGCAGAACAATGGAACATTAGGTGCAGAACCATGATGGAATGGGCCACTGTTAGTAGGACTCAGAACATTATCACACTTGTAGCTGAAAAGAAAGAGGAGCCAAGAGGATGTGACTCTGGCTATCCTGAGTTGCCCTAAATTAGAAGTCGTCTGCAATTTGAATGGCAAAGGATGACGAAGTAATAGAAATGTAGCCCAATTTATTTGCTTATTTATCGACTACCTATTATCTGCTAGACGTTGTTTGGCAATTGTACAAGATGGGCACATCATACACTTGGTGCTCATAGTATAATGGACACAAGGGAGAAGGATAAAGGCAATTAAATCACAGTGGGACAAATGTCATTGTATGGGCCAAATAAGGCATGAGTGTAACAAAGGTGGGATTGGCAGGCACTGAAATGGCTGACACAACGGTTGCTTGGAGGAATGGCTTTTAAGCTAAGCACGAAGATTCAGTTGGAATTACATAGGCAATAAAAGGATAGGATACTTTCTAGTTAGGAAAAAATAAAACTTTCTAATTCCTACATGACAATTTATAGGACTGCTTTTATATTTTGTACCCAGCTCTGAAGTGTATTGGGACATATTTACAATGGGGCCTAATATGCATTAAATGTTCAGTAAATATTAACTTTATTATCACCACATCATCATCATCATCATCATCACTGATACTTTGCACAGCTTAAATAATCCCAGGAAATGCCAATGTTTCAGAATCTCTTTGAATGTGGTATGTCCCCAAAAATGTAGAGCTGAGATCTAGCATCAGAAAGATTGACAAGGGCTGGGACCTGTGAAAATAACGCAACGAAAAGCATCTGGTGGTTTAGGTTCTCGTAAGATGTTTTAATACCCAGGAAATGCCCCGTAAGAGAATGGTTAATAATCCAGGGTTTGTCATCAGAGAGATTTTGTTTTAGCTGAGTCTCCATTTATCAGCTTTGTGATTTTAAAACAGTAAAGATTCTATATGCTTTGATTTCTGAAACTGTAAAACAGGTATATTAATTACATCTAGTTCATGAAGTAGTTATGAGGGTTGAAATATAAAATCCATGCACAGCATTTAACATAGTGTCCCAATCATCTTTAATTGTAAATAAATGTTAATTATTGTTATTTCCTCCTTATTTTTAAATACTCAAGTGGAGTAACCATTCAGTCAAACTATTAAAAATATTTTCAATGATGGCATTTTCCTATGGTATTCAATAGGAATACCCACTATTCTAACAGTTACAAGATTAGCTGCCCTCCTGCAAATTGCTTCCAGTAATTCAGATTCTCTTCATGTTTTTGTTTCTTTTAAGTTGCAAGCACTTAGACATCAATAAAATTGAATTAGGTGTGAGCGTCTTATATTGAGGCAATTCTTAAAGCGACAGCATCAGGTACATTCAGTTGGACTTGACCAAGTATAATCCCAAAGTGCTGCTTAGTGAAGTGGTCCAGAGTCAATATTAGTCACCCACTCTAATCACATTGAGAACAACCTCCCCAGGTTAAAGATAGCATACATTGTGTTCCTTGGTGCTGAGAGACCTGATGGAAATCAGGCATCAGGATCAAACTCTAATGCCAACTTAGTTCTCTACTACCATTGTTGGGGGTCTAATTTTGTTGTCAGTGTGCACACACTGGGGAGAGAAGAGTAAAAAATGTGCTTATTAGGCAACCTAGATCGTGTGAGGGCAGAACAGCCATTTAACTTGAATGCTACCCTGATTTATGAGAAAACAGTTCTGCTGATTCATTTTATTATAGGTCAAGATCACTCTGGGTATTTATTTTCAAACAAAATTCTTCCTCATATCTACCTTCTTAGTTTTCTTCTCAGCAACTCTCACTTAAGCAGTCTCACCACAATAATCAGAGAGGGTTACACAGCTCCGTTCAGACAATACCATTCTCCTGTTCAGGCTCCTTTAAAACTTCCTGAAATAAAATGCACCTGATTTAGGCTGGCATTCACAGTCCTTCACAATCTGACCATACCCAACGTGCCAGTCTTCTTTTTTCCTCACCCTTCACCTTATACTTTACACGTGGCATGGTCCCATGATTATTTCTCAAGTACGCCATTTCATTTAACTTCTTGGCAGCTTCCACATACAGTATCTTACCACCAAAACCTTTGCAACTTAATTTTCTCTACCAGGAAATAGCCTGCTAATCTTTGTGAGTCCACATCAAAGGTCATCTTCTCCCTATATGTTGCCCTGACTGCCCGAGGCCAAAAAAACCTCTCTGTTCCCTTAACACTGTGCCTACATCTTTTATTACAGCACCAAACATTTGTCCCGTATACATAAATTTGGTACATTTCAGTCTAAATATTCCATTTAATTATAAACTGTTAATGTTAGAGACCAAATTGGATTTATTTTCTTAACTCAGTTCTCCGACCTGGCTTGCTACTTTGCACACATTAGGCACTTCAAAAACTACGAAATGTTAGCTGAAATAGCTCATCATTTGAAATAAAATGCTAACTTCGATTATATTCAGCTGAATCAATTTAAAATATTTACACATATTGAAAGAGATCATTTGAGATATAATTGTACATTGGTGAATTCTGCCTGTCTCAAAGAGATTAGCAGCTCTTCCCTGTCCAAGCAGGATATTAATCACGTCCAAAAAATCTCTGCCCACGGGACACTGAGGAGATTGCAGAGACAGATCTTCTAGGATTTTACCACCAGAGGATTCCTGGTAATTATTATCCTGAAATATCTAAAAATAAACATTTAAATTTTTATGAAAAAATGATGTTTTTAAAAAATGTTTATAGACAATGTGTCTAATTGACCTCTTGTAATTATGTGTATTGTGAAGAACACATTTTATTCCCTGAGTTTGATTTCACATCTCTCACATTCACCTTAGTCACTAGAAGATTCTCTCACAAAAAGAGAGTCTTGTTAATGAGATATCAGTAAAATAAGTACTGTGGCACTTGGACTAAAAAGAATATTCTTTAATTTCCTGGGGAAAGTTATGTAATTTAGACATCTGAATTTTACCTAAAATGTAGTAAGGAAGAAATTGACAGGAACTTTTGCAGCTCAGAGAAACTTCATATTAGATTTTAAGATCCTTGGGTGCCCGGATCATTTGTTTAATGTGTCACAATGTTTGTCATCAATATTGAATTATTGAAGTTTGCAAATGATATATGTTTTAATAAATAAGAACCAATATCATCACTAAAACCATTTGTTTTGAATTTCAGGGGGAAAAAACAGTGGTGTATTTACACATAAAGAATAGCAAAGATTCTTCACTTCTTCATAAAAATTATGGAGAAATATAGGTCTTTTAAAATTATTTAATTCTTTCCAGGAGACTACTTATGTATGCACAACCAAATTACCTGAAAATTACTGAATATATATTGCATAGAGAGAATTATTTTATTTCTTTCATGGAGAATTGAATGAATTGACAATCTCTTCTTCGTCTTATGTAGTTTATATAGAGTGGGAAAGATGAAAAATCATACATTACAAAACAATATATTACAAATGTAAATAACACATTAAAGAGGAAGTTATATATGCTATACATGTATATTCAACTATGTAATTATAAACATGTATGTATAAAATAAATAAAATACAGGCTTTAATTGAATAAACCTTATACGCAAGGCGTCTTGGCTTCCCTGGTCAGCATCTACCCATGGTCAGCAATGAACAAAGAACAATAACAACAAAAAACAGAAGAAAGAGGAAGAGGGGAAAGGAATACAAGAGAGTTGGTAATTCAATATACGTTTCTCCAAATAAATCATGACGGCTTTTGAAATATTTTTTTAAATCTCTTCTTCTAAAATGAGAGCTTTATTATCGCTGGAATGGTAGATATTTTACTTTCCTTTGTATGGCTAAGACCAAAGAGAGTAGTAGATAATTAATAAGCCACTGTTGAATGAATAACTAAGTTAATAAATTATTCCCCTTACTGGCCTGCTCAATCAATTTAAGTTCAACTGTTCCTCTTGCTTTGATCTTATTACACTTGGCCTGGTCAATGCACAAATGTTGAGTTTGGATTCTATTCTATGCAATTTGTGCTTTAATTTCATGTAATAAACGGGGTCAAGTATGCATGTGGAGGGTTTCCACTTAGACTGGAGAGGAGAGAGATTTTTTTATTACTTTCCTATAACTAGCCCATTCACCTCCAAATGTGGTGGATGATTACCTCAGCAGTAGTTTGATTTTCCTCTGTTACTTAGATTCTAGTCTAAACTAAAAATCTATATTTAATCATCAATTGTTGCTGATACTTGGACATAATCGGTCTAGTAATTTATATTTTCCATCACTGTAGCCATTCTTGCATGATTGAATTAGGTGATCATTTATCAAAACTTCCATGTAGGAAAAATAATCCAAACAACATCTACCACAGGTAGTAGAGCCCTGCACCTGCTTACTATAGTGCATTCACTGTAATTTTTGTAGCATTTTAATATAGTTTTTGTTATTATTCTAAGCATTTGAAATTTAAGGATCAAACATTTATTATCTTCCAAAAATGATGCTTTAAAATAAAATATTGCTTTTTTCATATATATTATTTACTATGCTCTAAGCAAGATAGGAGGTGCTATAGGAAAGCCAAGGAAATAGTAGAAAAGCTTTACTCGTAAATGTCTTAGAGTAAATCGAATATACAAGACTAATTTAGGTGACAAAATAGACAAACAATATAAAACAGGATACACTGTGTGAGGATAAAAAATTACAAAAACTTTTAAAGAAAATGAGGAAGAGAATCATGCTAACTAAAGTAATCTCTCCATTCAGTAGGTTGTTTTAAGGACATACTGTGTATTATCTGATTAAATAAGTAAAGGTATTAATATATATGAAATGCTGAGTTTAAAATAGTAAGAGAAAAAAATTCCACATTTTTGGACTGGCCCCGTGGCATAGTGCTTAGGTGCGCACCCTCCACTGCTGGCGGCCTGGGTTCAGATCCCGGGCGCTGCTTCTCAGGCCATGCTGTGGCGGCATCCCATATAAAGTGGAGGAAGATCGGCCGGATGTTAGCTCAGGGCTGGTCTTCCTCACAAAAAAAAAAAAAAAAAAAAAATTCCATATTCCTATCCTCCCTAGATTGCAGTTTAATGGGGGACAGATCTTAATAAAATAGCATGCAAATAAAGCGAATTCACAATTGTGTTACATGCTAACAAGGACCCTGATTTGTTGCTATTACAGCATGAGTCTTAAGTAGTTTGGAATGTCAAGTAGGTTTCCATAAAAAGTAATGATGTCAGACGCTACTAGTTGGCTGAATCTATTTTCTTACCCACTTTTCCTTTTCTTTCCCTTTACTAGTATTAAAACTTCTTTTGGAGTTAGATTCCCTTGAAACTAGACTTTACTGTCCAGCTGACAGTTCTAGTTAATGAACTGAGAAGTGGCAGAATTCTAGAATTAAGCAGAAGTTAAATGACACAATCCATTCTTTCTTTCTATCATCTGGAACACAGATGTGATTCCTGGGACTACAACAGGTATTTTGCCTCCATGATTTAAACACACACACAAATATACATGCACACCATACCCGGATGGCAGAATGGAAAGAAAGACCCTGATTTGAGTACATTGTTTATCTCCTGCATCAGTTCCAAACTGCCTACTTCTATATTTCTTGTTTGTGAGATTATTTGATGTCCTATTGTATAAAGTATTATTACTTGAGTCACTATCATGTGCAGTTTAAAACATTGATTCACTAATATGATATAGTTGAATGGATAATCAAAGGGTGAGTGGCAGTCATGAAAGCTAATAAGGTGAGAGAGAGAGTATTTCCAGGAGACAATGTTCCCACTTAAAAGGAGTTTTTTATAATATTTTTTTGGCTTACCCATTGCTTTTCCTATCTTTCTCATAGTGTAGTAATTAGTGTATGTGCAAAATTAATATTTTTTTGTTAAATGCGTTACTTTTGGAAGATATTGATGTTTGAGGCCTAAATTTGAAATACTTAAAATAATGAGAAAAAATTTTAAAAAATTGTCAGATACTGCTAGCTGACAAAAATTATGGTAAACGCACTATAAAAAGCATGTGTGTGGTTTTACCAGTTACAGTGTATTATTTGCACAGCTAATCAATATGTACTCAGGTCACGAGGCAGGAAGGATCATAGCAAATTTGAGGAGCTGATATTCAGCAATGATGAGTACAGAAAGTGACGTAGTAATAATATGAATTGACTAGTGATATGGGTAGGGTAGAAACAAGCAGTTTTCTGAAAGCTACATTAAAAATCTAATAAATTACTGAGGTCTTTTAGCCAAGAAATGACACTGGCAGATTATTTTAAAAAATCATCAGGGTTTCTGGTTCCACATGTAAGGAGCTTGGAAGTTGCCACTCCTTACTAAAAACAAGTAAAAAAGTGAACAGACTCAAACTCAAAAATCAACAGTTCTTCTTGGCTCCATAAGAGAGGAGAGGACACAGAGCAAACAACTGCCCTCAAGATTGTAGAGACAGATTTATGAACATAGAGAGTAACAGCTTATCTGAGCAGAGACTCGGGACCTGAAACCACTGTGGGAAACAAAGCCACAGGAAAGGTTGGAAAACCTGAATGGCTATTGATGAACTGCTGGAGGCTCAGGATAAACAACTCTGAGAGTTAAAAACTCCAAGGGGACCCAGTCATACGGGGATCCCCACAATATTGTGAGATTCACCTCCAAGAGCTTGACTAGTTTCCCATATTAAATATCTGATAAAAATCCCTTCATGCTTCCAGTAGAGGAGGTGACAGGGACCATTTTAAATACAGCAGAGCACTTTGTTGTTACTCTTAGCAAGACTTGCCCTCAAGGAAACTAGTTAAAAAGAGCGTAACTGACTTGAGGGAAGGGAAATACCCAACTCCAGCCCACGCTAATCATCCTGTCCCACCAAAGAGGAGAGAAAAACTGAGAAACAGTTGTGAAGCTCATAGTCCAGAAGCATAGGATCACTAAAAAATGAGACCTAATCATAGACTACAGATCATTCCCCCCCACTCCATCTCACCACCATATTACAAAAGGCCTGTTTACAACACTTCCTTTCACTTGGTACATTATGTCCAATGTTCAAAAAAAGAAAAGAAAAGAAATTACAAAGCATACCAAAAGGCAAAAAACACAATTTGAAGAGACAGAGCAAGCATCAGAACCAGACATGACAGGGATGTTGGAATTATCAGACTGGGGATTTAAAACCAGGATTAATATGCTAAGGGCTCTAATAGATAAAGTAGATAGTATACAAGAATAAGTGGTCAGTGAAAGCAGAGAGATGAAAATCTTAAGAAAGAACTAAGAAGAAATGCTAGAGATAAAAAATACTGTAACAGAAATGAAGAATGCCTTTGAAAGTCTTGTTAGTAGACTGGACACTGCTGAGGAAAAAAATCTCTGAGCTTGAAGATATATCAACAGAATACTCAAAAACCAAAAAGTAAAGAGAACAAAGACTAAAAAGAAATGAAAAAGAATGTGCAAAGACTTTGGGACAACTACAAAACATATGTAACATATTCATAATGGGAATAGCAGAAAGTAAAGAAAGAGAGAACGGAACAGAAAAAATATTTGAAACAATAGTTACTTTGAATTTCCCCAAATTAATGTCAGACATCAACCCACAGATACAGCTGCTCAGAGAACACCAAGCAGGATAAATGCAAAAAAACCAAAAAACAACAAAAAGACTATACCTAGGCATATCTTTTTCAAACTACAGAAAATCAAAGACAAAGAAAAATTCCTGAAAGAAGCCCCAGGGAGTAAATATCTTATCTATAGAGGAGCAAAAATAATAATTACATCCTACTTCTCTTCAGAAACCATAAAAGCAAGAAGAGAGTGGAGTAAAATTTTAGAGTATTGAGAGAGAGAAAAAAAGCCATCAACCTAGAATTCTGTACCTTGAGAAATTATCCTTCAAAAGTGAAGAAGAAATAAAGACTTTCTTACACAAACAAAAATAGAGGAAATTTGTTGTCAGTAGACCTGCCTTGCAAGAAATGTCAAAAGAAGCTCTTTAGAGAAAAGAAAAATGATATAGGTCAGAAACCCAGATCTACTCAAAGAAAGAAAAGGTATTGAAGAAGGAATAAGTTAAGGAAAAATAAACACTTTTATTTTTCTTCTTCTTAATATATCTAACAGATAACACATTTTGTTAAAATAATAACAGCAACAATGTCTTCCATTATGTGTGCTTATTTTCATACCTTATGTATATATATGCACAAACTTCTCAAGCTTACATGGAACATTCATTGAGATGGACCACATTCTAGGGTATAAAACACACTTTAACAAATTTTTAAAGAATAGAAATCATAGAATATCTGCTCTCAGACCGCAGTGGAATTAAACTAGTAATCTATCACAGGAAGATAACTGGAAAATCCCAAATCCATGAAGATTAAATAACATACTTCTAAATAACACCTGGGTCAAAGAAAAAATCTGAAGAGAAACTAAGCAGTATTTTGAATGAAATAAAAATGAAAACACAGCTTATCAAAATTTGTAAGATGCAGTGAAAGCAGTGCTGAGGGAATTTGTATTATTGAATTCATATATTAGAAAAAAAGAAAGATCTAAAATCACTACCATGTTTCTACCTTAGGAAACTAGAAAAAGAAGAGCAAAGTAAATCCAAATGAAGCAGAAGTAAAGAAATAATTAACGAAAGAATTATAGTAGAAATAAATGATTTTGAAAACAGGAAATTAAGAGAGAAAATCAATGAAACCAAAATCTGGATCATCGTAAATATTAATAAAATTGATATGTCTCTAGCCAGGCTAACTAAGAAAATAAGAGAGAGGACGTGTCTTACTAATATCAGAAATGAAGCAGGAGGCGTCCTATGGGTATGAGAATTCCGTGCTTGATCCTAATGATTATTAGCAAATGTTATCTGGAGTTTAAATTCCATATACATAATAATAACAGAATATTACTGGGACCAGATTGAGAGGATCTTGAACGCTGGACTGAACTTAGGAAAGATCAAGAAGCAACATATGCAAATAAAAAACAGAAGTTTGTAAAAGATAAAATTTAAAGCAGGGTGACTATAAAAAATATTACAATTGTCTAAGCTTAAGCCTTCAACAATACATTAAGTTTATGTTTCAGTATTAAGAAATAGGAATAGAAATGAAATATTTAATGAGCACCTATACAGTTTCAGGATTACCAAGACTGATGATTTCATATAAATTACATTATTTATGCTGGGGATCATTCTTCAAAATAGATATTATTTCCTCTAATTCATGAAAGAAACCTAAAGGGAAAACATATGTACTTGTAATGCCACAGGCTAATTAATCCTAGGGCTGTCATCAATACCTAGGTCTATCTAACTCAAAGTCCACGTTCCTTACCATACCATACCCTGGTTTTCTATTTGGTGGTGCAGGCAGAGGGGTACACCTGCCTTTTTGTTATTATTGTTGTTTTACAAAATGTGAGTAAATTTTTTGTGGATATCACTAAAAACCTGCCTATTAGGCACAAATAGTAACAAGGATGTTATAATGAACCAGTGCATTTGATTGGAATAGTTTATATATTGGATTTGGAAAGGATGCTGAGGGACCAGTCTGATATATATTCCTGCTTCCAGGCATATAACTGTGAAAAAGTTTTAGTATGTTGTTTATATAAATTTCATTTACACCCACACATCCAAGTAGTGTTTTGAATGTATCATTGAGTAGTGCTATCAAATTCCTCTTATGATATGAAAAATAAAGATTATAGATGTTTAATGAAGGCTTACTTAAATTAATTATTTTGTGGACACATTTTAAACAAACAAAATTGAAAGAGTCCTCTGTCAAGGTTCTTTTATTAAACCAACTAAAACAAAACAAAACAAATACACAATAAAATGTTACATTGGATTTTTCTTCAAATCAAGAGAAAATAAGATCATTTTGAAAAAATCCAAGTTTATTGCCTCTTACTTGTTGTTTTGTATTTTTATTTTAATTCTCTCATAGTTATGAAATTACAACACACTTTTGAGAGTAAAAAACAGTCTAGATAATTTCATAGTGAGTTTCATAAGTGAAAATAAACAACTTGGAGAATGTTTATTGATTATGGCTTGTTATAACAGTGGTTAAGAGCCTCCAGGTGTGCTGCAAGTAAAAGAAAAAATTCTTCACTATTCCAGCTGTTCATATTATAGAAGCAATCTAAACCCACTCATACTCAAGAACAGAGTCCTTAAACGTTGCTTCAAAACAATATACCTGACTGAATTTTTTAATTATTTTGTGTATACTTGTTAGCACACAAACTATGCAACAAGATTTGTGAATGTTTAAAAAAGAAAATAAAGAGTACAATGCACCTCATTTATCTCATAGTTTTAGATCATTAGAAGGGAGGATTGAGAAGAATAAAGAACCAGAATGTGGTATAGTGTAGAAGACTTCTTTGGCTTTAGATAGACTTTGGGGAAAATTCCCATTCTTTCACTTTTAGTTGTATGCTTCCTTAGAACCTGCAAAAAACGGAAAATTATAGTCTGTACCTATACATACACAGCACCTTAGTTAATATTCACAATGAACCTACAAAGTGGGTATTTTGAAGAATATCTTTAGATAAGTAGAGTCTTTATTACAGTGACAAGTACATGGTAGACATAATAAAAGTTAATTTGCTAAGCTCCTCTCAAGACATTCTTATCTTTTCTTTAGACCGTGACTAAAGCATAGAGCAAAAAACTTAGGCTAAAGATGAACAGATAAAGCTGATGCACAATATAGAAATCTAAACATTAACAATTCAAATCAATTAAAACTACTATATGAGTTAGGAAGTACTGATGGAAAAAAAACAAGATATATTGGGTTTAAATTCTGTTAGCTGATATCTCATACCTTATGTCCTTACATTATATTCTCCATCCCTTTAATTTCTCTTACTTTTTCTTCATAGAGAATCATCATAAGATATTATTACATAATTTTATACTCATTTGTTTATTGTCTATTCACTCACTAACATGTATGCTCCGTGAGAGGTGGGGACTTACCTAAAAATGTCCCTGGCACATAGAAGGCACTCAATATATATTTATGAAATGAAGGAAAGGAAGAAAAGACATTTATTTCCTCCCTTTAAAGGATGATAAACTGAAAGACATTGGGATATTAGGTGAAGTGACAGAGTTAACAAGAATTTAGGAAATCAAGATTTTAATACAAGTTGTTTGACTTCAAGAACCATGCTTTTACCTCATGTAACCACAAAGCAAAAACTTACAGTAGATACACAAAAGACAAAGCAAAGGAATCAAAGCATACCACCACTGAAAATCATCAAATCACAAAAGAAGAGAGCAACAGAGGAAAAAACAAATTACAAAACAACCAGAAAACAAGGAACAAGGTGGCAATAGTAAGTCCATACCTATCAATAATTACTTTAAATATAAATGGACTAAATTCTCCAATCAGAAGACATAGAGTGGTTGAATAGATAAAAGCCAGACAGGGACACAAAAAGAAAAGATAATTACAGGTCAATATCTCTGATAAACATAGAAGCAAAAATTCTCAATCAAATATTAGCAAACCAAATACAACAATACAATAAAAAGATCATATAATATGATCAATTGGGATCTGTTCCAGGGATGCAAGGATGGTTCTACATTATCAAATCAATCAATGTGACACACCACATTAACAAAATGAAGAAAAATTATGATCATCTCATTAGATGCAGAAAAAACATTTGACAAAATTCAACATCCTTTCATGATAAAAACTCTCAACAAACTGGATAGAAGGCATGTCTCTTAATACAATAAAGGCCATATATGACAAGCCCGGGCTAGCTTTATACTCAATGGTGAAATACTGCAGATCAGGAACGAGAACAGGATGCCCACTGTGCCCACTTTTATTCAACATAGTACTAGACATCCTACCTAGAGCAATTAGGAAAGGAAAATAAATAAAAGTTCTATAAATGAGATAGTAAGAAGTAAAAGTGCCCCTGTTTGTAGATGACATCACCTTGTATATAGAAAACTCTAAGGAGCCCACCAAAAAACTATTAGAACTAATAAATGATTCCAGTAAAGTTGCAGGATACAAAATCAATATGCAAATAACAGTTGTATTTCTATACATCAAAAACAATTTACCAGAAAGAGAAATTAATTAAACAATTCTATTACATTTGCATTAAAGAGAATAAAATATTTAGAAATAAATTTAACCAAGGAAGTGAATAAATTTAACCAAGGAAGTGAATGATCTATGTACTGAAAACTATAAGACATTGATGAGAGGAACTGATGAAGACACAAACAAATGGAAAGATATTTCATGTTCATGGAAGAATTAATATTGTTAAAATGTCTGCACTACCCAAAGCAATCTACAGATTCAATGCAATTTCTATCAAAATTCCAATGGCATTTTTCAGAGAAATAGGAAAAAAAAAATCCTATGGAACCACAAAAGACCCCAAACAGCTAAAGCAATCTTGAGGGGGAAGAAAATGGGAAGCATTACAATTCCTGATTTCAAAATATGTTATAAAGCTGTAGTAATCAAAACAGTATGGTGTCGGCATAAAAACAGACACATAGATCAATGGAACAGAATAGAGAGCCCAGAAATAAACTCATGTATATATGGTCAATTAGTTTACAACAAAAGGGCCAAGAACATACAATCGGGAAAGGATAGTCTCTTCAACAAGTAGTGCTGGGAGAACTGGATAGCTACATGCAAAAGAATGAAACTAGACTCCTATCTTACACCATATACAGAACTAAACTCAGAATGGATCCAACTCTTGAATGTAAGACGTGAAACCATAAAATTTCTAGAAGAAAATGTAGGTGGTAAGCCCCTCCATGTTCGCCATGGCAATGAGTTTTTTGATTTGACACAAATAGCAAAGGCTACAAAAGACAAAATAAATAAGTGGGACTGCATCAAACTAAAACGCTTCTTCATAGCAAAGGAAACCATCCACAAAATGAAAGGCAACCTATGGAATGGAAGAAAATATTTGGGAAGCACATATCTGATAAGTGGTTTATATCCAAAATATACAAGGAATCCATACAACTCATTAGCAAAAACCAAATAACCTGATTAAAAAATGGGCAAAGGACCTCAATAGACATTTTTCCAAAGAAGAATGCATATGACCAACAGGTACATGAAAAGGTACTCAACATCACTAATCGTCAGGGAAATGCAAATCAAAATCACAATTATATATTATTTCACACCTGATAGGATGGCTATTATCAAAAATTCAAGAGACAATAAATGCTGGTGAAGATATGGAAAAAGAGGAACCTTTGTAAACTCTTAGTAGAAATGTAATCTGGTACAGCATCTATGGAGAACATTATAGAGTTTCCTCAAGAAATTAAAAATAGAAATAATGTATGATCCAGAAATCTCATTTCTGGGTATATATCCAAAGGAAACAAAACTATTATCTTCAAGAGATATCTGTATTCCCACATTGATTGCAGCATTATTCATAATAGCCAAGGTATGGACACAACCTAAGTGTCCATCAACAGGTGAATAGATCAAAAAAATGTGATATATGTTTGGGACAACATGGATGAGTCTGTAGGGCATTATGCTAAGTGAAATAAACCAGACAGAAAAAGACTAATACTGCATAAATTCAGTGATAGCAGATATTGACAGTAGATTTTAATGAATAAGACATGAGATGTCAAAGAAGATAAAAATGGGTAGTTAAGAAGATGTTAAAGAAAAAGATATGAGGTACTAAAGAAGAGATGTCATATAAGAGATGTTAAGGAAGGTTTCCAGACAGAGGGAATATAATACTGTATGGAAATTTGTATCTACACAAAGAAATGAAGGGGACAAAAAAGGTGAAAAATTAAGGTGAAAGTAAAAAAAGATTTTTTCCTTATTTTTAATTATTTAAAAAAAAATTGACTTTCTAAAGCAATGTTCAGCTCTATAGCCCCTTGGCAAAATCAGACTTATGGCTCTAGAAGCTAAGAATGATTTTTACTGTCTACAAGACACCCACTTTAACTATCAAGACATAGATAATTTAAAATTAAAAGATTGGGAAAAGATATCCCATGCTAACACTAATCCAAAGAAAGGTGGATTGGCTGTATTAATACAGCACAAAGTAGAATTTAGAATCAGGAGTAGCATCAGGAATAAAGAGAGTCAAAATACTAATAAAGAGGTGAATTCACCAAGAAAATATACCAATCTTAAATGCTTATGCGTCAAATAATATATCCTAAAAACATATAAAGCAAAAGTGATAGACCTGAAAGGAAAAATAGAAATGAGAAAGACTGTAAATTCCCTCAATATTTTTAACATTCATTGTTGTTAACATGATAATATTTTTGATGTATGGTATTAAAGAAACTATATTATTAAAAATAATTTTGCCTGCTTCTATTTACTTGTTTTAATTGGTTATTAGAAAATTTAAAATTATATCTGTGGTTCACATTATATTTCTATTGGACAGTGCTGCATTAGAGTAACTAAATAGTGGTGCATTAGAGTACATTTGGCTAGAATACATGAACAATCTAATTCTAAAGTAATCTTTTCACTTGGTGCTCACTGCTTTATACTGTGACTCAATCTATGCTTCCAAAGAGTTCATAATTCAAAAAAAATGGAAAACTGCTTTTCCTGGGTTACATCAATGGTCTTTTAAATCACTTCTGTGATTGCTATAATTCTCCAAGTTTCCACATAAACAAAGTTCAAATGATAGTAAATGAATCCTTTAAAAAGCTTCCAGATGGGATTTGAAATGAATTGATTTACATATTTTATTGATTGCTTTATTTTTTAAAAAGGTGGGAGAGTGCAATAAGTTTGTATGTTTATTATTTAACTTCTCCTTTATTTCAAAAATTATTTTGTGTTTCAAAAAATAAAATAAGATATAAAAAAGTTATTTGTAGGTGAAGTATAAGAGACACAAAGAAAATATAGATGGGAATATCAGATGAAGCTAGTAATAAAATTTAGCCCTCAAGGCACATGTCAGGAGATTCTGTAACTTGTCAACTATAGGTCAGAATTGGGCTTTGTATTTCCTAGATGCCCTAGAAAGAAGAAAAACACATTGATTTACAAGATCCACAGTGTAAAACCAAAAACTAAAACAAATACACAAAAACAAAACTTGCTCAGGAGAAGCAAAACTTACTTTTACTAAGAACTAAAATAAGATGTTTCCTTATTTCTTATAGGGTGCTATGTAATGAGGAAACATGACAATGACATTCTTCCCATAAATACTTAAACCAAACTTAAAAAGATATTTGCCATTACACTCTTCAATGCATGTCTTTTATCTAACAACAAAGCACAATTTCATAAATCCAGTGAACAAGAAAGCTAAATAATTATGAACACCGGCATCGTGATCTGGCACAAGGCAAGGATAGAAGGCAAACTACTTATAGAGAATGATGGATTTCAGATCACAGGAGTAATCCTTACATTTATCTACGATCTGAGATTTTAATTAGTATTAAGCAGGACACAATTTGTAGTTAAGCGTTCCTAACAGGTAGCTGAGAGTGACATCATGTTGCTCTGCCATATTAAAAGGAAAGTGAAATTAACATTCTCTGATGGAAATTGCAGACCTCTTCCACAATGGGTTTACCCTACCTCCACTAAAGAGAGAAAAGAGAATGAATTGCGAATAATAATGCTTATATTCCTTTGCAAAAGATACTTATTTTCTGCCAAACGTTTTTCACCATTCTATAGCAATTATCTTAACTAAAAATATTATTTTCTATTGACACATCCATTTAAAAATTGTCAAAAATTGGAAACACAATCTTCCTGTCCAGAATGAGAATTGGCTCATAATTGCAACATAGGAAGATGAAAGAGATAAACCAATGGAGAAGGCAAGAGTGTTTCTAGAGGCATTCTATCTAGAAGCTAGTTATAGTATTTGGAAAATCACTTAGAAGTTTAAAGCATCAATACAAATTAGAATTGAAGGCAGTTCCAGGGCTTTGAATAAATAAAGCAGGATAGATCATTTGTTGCAAATAAGTTTTGTTGTGTTTGTTTGTGTTAAATAAACTTAGCACATGTGTCATCATGGATCTCTAGCCTCGAGTTAACAAGCAGCACTTGACTGTTGATGCTGTATTAACATATTACTTTGAGTGATTTATTTTTATGAAAATGGAACACATGGAACAAAGATATTGCTACTGATGACACATTTTGATACTTAGTTTATTTTTTTAGCCAATTACTACATTCTGAGAATATAAATGATTGAATTATCAAAATATACTCTGCTGATATAAATACACTAATCTCATTTCTGGCCTCTGGACAGGCCATAACTAAACCATCTGACTGTAGTATTTCCATGCTTTTACATGCATTCCTTGTCTTTGTAGAGATGGGGGATTTTGATTAACGGAGAAAGCTAATCTGTATGCTCAGGGTCAAACCAAAGCACAATGTTATCTGGTGCAAAAATAGGGAATGTCCTCACAACAGTAAATAAAGCTCAGTAGAGAAATGTAATGTTCCTATGAAATAGTCATAATATTTAGATGCTAATTTATTACTTTCCTCCACAAAATGTTTAATAAAAAAGGTATCAGACTTCACAACTTCAAGTTATTTGACTTTTATTTTTCCATATCCATTTAGGTTTATAACATATTGAGAACTAAATTTTGTACATAGTGTAAGACAGAAATTTACAAACATTTCCTCTCATATGGACATCCAATTAACCCAACGCTATTTATTAAAAAGACCATCATTTCTCACTCTTATAGAGTGCCATCTTTGTCTGTAAATGTGTGGATTTGTTTCTGGACTCTGTTCTATTCCACTGGTCTATTTGTCTCTACTTGTACCAATAGCATACTTTCTTTTTTTTTTGTGAGGAAGACCAGCCCTGAGCTAACATCCATTGCCAATCCTCCTCTTTTTGCTGAGGAAGATTGGCTCTGGGCTAACATCCATGCCCATCTTCTTCTACTTTGTATGGGACGTCACCACAGAATGGTTTGACAAGTGATGCATCAATGTGCACCTGGGATTCGAACCTACGAACCCCGGGCCACCACAACAGAGCACACGCACTTAACTGTTATGCCACCGGGCCAGCCCCAGCATGCTTTCTCAATTAATGTACATTTAAAATATGTCTCAATATCTATCTGATATATGTTCTCCAGAATTGTTCTTCTATAAGTTTGTTGAACTCAGTCTTTGTACTTTGCAATTACAGATAATACAATTTATCTGTATTTTTTAATTCATGAATAAAAGCTAATGTACTTTGATTGGAATTCAATGTATTTATAGATAAATTTGGGAAGAATTTACATCTTTATAGTATGAAGTCTTGCAGATCCCTCTGTATACTTAGGTCTATTTTACTTTATCTCTATAATTTTCTATTGTTTTCAGTTTCTGCAACTGTTTCATATAAGTCTCAGAGTTTTGCAATTATTATTATGGAAAATCCAATGAAGAGTTGAGCTCAGGTCTCTATCCGTCTAATGTACTGGAATTTTAACTCCCTAAAGTCTCTAATTTTTTGTCTCTCCATCTTGTAAGACTGGCAATAGTTCTATCAGGTTTCCCTGTCTCTTCATATAGTTCTCTGTTTTCGGTCTCCAAAGTAAGCAGGAGAAAATTAATTATCAGCAAATCAATTCCAACCATGTATAAAAAGAATATACAGGGGCTGGTCCTGTGGCATAGTGGTTGAGTGCGCATTCCACTGCTGGCAGCCTGGGTTCGGATCCTGGGCACGCACCGAGGCACCACTTGTCAGGCTGTGCTGTGGTGGCATCCCATATAAAGTGGAGAAAGATAGGCACAGATGTTAGTCCAGGGCCAGTCTTCCTCAGCAAAAAGAGGAGGACTGGCATGGATGTTAGCTCAGGGCTGATCTTCCTCACAAAAAAAAAAACAATATACACCATGACAACTGGGATTTATCCCATACATGCAAGGCTGGTTCAGGATTTGAAAATCAATGCAACTCATCACATCAACAAACTAAAGAAGAAAAATTACATGATCATATCAATAGATGCATAAAAAGCATTTGACAAAATCAAAAACCAGTTCAACATAAAAACTCTCAGTAAACTACAGCTGACATCATACTTAATGGTGAGAAACTAGAAGCTTTCTCACTAAGATAAGAAACAAGACAAGGATGTCCTCTCGCACTACTCTTTTTCAACATTGTACTGGAAGTTCTAGCTAGTGCAATAAGATAAGAAAAGAAAACAAAAGCATAGAAATTGAGAAGGAAGAAATAAAACTGCCTCTTTTTTCACAAGTGACATTATTATTTATGCAGAAAATCTGAAAGAAGGAACAAAAAAACTGCTAGAAATAATAAGTGATTAGAGCAAGATTGCAGGATACAAAGTTAATATATAAAAGTCAATCACTTTCCAATACACCAGCAATTAACAAGTGGAACTTGAAATTAACAACTCAATACAATTTACATTAGCACCTCCAAAAATGAAATATTTAGATATATATCTAAATATGTAAAAGATCTATGTGACAAAAACTACAAAACTCTGATGAATAAAATCAAAGAACTAAATAAATGTAGTTACTCCATTTTCATGATAGGAAAACTCAATATTGTCAAGATGTCAATTCTTTCCAACTTATCTATAGGTTCAATGCAATCTCAAGAAAAAATGTAAGTTGCTTTGTGGATATTGACAAATTGATTCTAAAGTTATAAGAGAGACAAAAGACCCCCAAAGGCAACACAATGTTGAAGGAGAAAAACAAAGTTGGAGGTTTCACTTTACCCAACTTCAGGACTTATTAGAAAGCTACAGTGATCATGACATTGTGGTATTGGTGAAAAAAACAGACACATAGATCAATGGAGGATAATAAAGAGTCCAGAAATAAACCCACATAAAGATAGTCAGGTGATCTTTGACAAAGGAGCAAAGGCAATACAATAGTAAAAGATAGTGTTTTCAAGAAATGGTACTGGAACAACTGGACATCCACATACAAAGATATTATTCTAGACATAGACCTTACACGCTTCACAAAACTTAACTCAAAATAGACCATAGATCTAAATGGAAAGCACAAAAGTATTAAACTCCTAGAAGAAAACAGGAGAAAATCTAAGTGAGCTTGGATTTGGTGATGACTTTTTAGATACACCACCAAAAGCATGATTCATGAAAGAAATAATTGATAAGCTGGACTTCATTAAAATTAAAAACTGCTCTTTGAGGAATGCTGTCAAGAGAATGAGAAGACAAGCCACAGACTGGAAGAAAATATTTACTAAAGATACATAAAGCACGGTTATCACAAATATACAAAGAACTCCCAAAGCTCAACAATAAGAAAACAAACAACAAAATTAAAAAAAATAGGTCAAAGACTTTAACTCATACCTTGCTGAATATCATACACAGATGACAGATAAGTATATGGAAAGATATTTCCACATCATCTGTTATCATGGAAACACAAATTAAAACAATGATGCGATATCACTAAACACTTATTAGAAGGGTCAAAATAAGTTTTGGAAAACTTATAACACCAAATGTTGGCTAGGATTTGGAGCAACAAGAAGTCTCATTCATTGCTGGTGGGAATGCAGAATGGTACCACCTCTTTGGAAATCAGTTTGGCAGTTTCTTACGAAACTAAACATACTCTTACCATATAACCTAGCGATTATACTCTTTGGTATTTACTCAAAGGAGTTGAAAACATACATCTGCACAGAAACCTTTACACAGATGATTACAGCATCTTTACTCATATCTGCCAAAAATTAGAAGCAATCAAGATGTCCTTCAGTAGGTGAATGGATAAATAAACTGTGGGACACTCGTACAATGGAGTATTATTCAGCTCTAAAAAGAAATGAGCTATCAAGCCATGAAAGACATGGGGGAAATGTAAAGGCATATTATTAAGTGGAAGAAGCCAATATGAAAAGGCTACATACTTTGTGATTCCAACCACATAACACTGTGGAAAAAGCAAAACTATGGGGACAATAAAAGGATCAGGGAGTGCAGGGGTTTGTGAGTGGGCAAGGGGGACAAATAGGCAGAACACAGAGGATTTTAGAGCAGTGAAAATACTCTGTATGATATTATAATTATGGATATATTTTATTAAACATTGTTGAAACCTGTAGAATGTAAAATCCCAAGACTGAATCCTAAGGTAAACTATGGCCTTTGGATGATGGTGATGTGTCAGTGTAGGTTCATCAATTGCAACAAATTGAAAAGGCTATGTATGTGTGGGTTGGGAGTACATGGGAAATCTCTGTACTTTCAATTTTGCTGTAAACCTATAATTCTCTTAAAAAATAAAATCTTTATAAAAAAATAAATAAACCATCAGAGAACAAACACAACACTGATCATAGACAAGAAATGATTGCTAAGTCCTAGATAAGTGTAATTTTTTTTACTAATTGAATCTGCATTAGAATAAGTATAATTCCCTTTTCAAAAATTTTCAGTGTTTCTGCTCTTTTTCTCCTTTAAATACAGATCTTAAAGTAACTAGTGTCTATGGCAAGATTAATTACTTTTAATGACTCAGAAAACCTGTGACTAACCTTGCTCCTAAGTATGATAAAGAACAGCTTAAATTCACTCTTTGCTTATTTTTTTCACTGTGAATGCATTGTCTTTTCTCATATACAGCTTGAGTTTTGAGCCAGAGACAGGTTAAAAACATCCAGTAATCAGTGCAGAGACTACGAAACAATGGAGACTTATCAACCAGTTCAAGAAAAAGTAGAGGGAAAGGAGACCTTCTTCTCTGAACAGAGTGTAATTCATCATCACAAACCATCACAAGCAATTTGTTCATAGGAAATCAATGCAGTCCTCCAGCCAATACCGTCCTAACCTTATCTCTACTCTATCTCTCCCAGGCAACAAATTACTTGGGAGTATGGGAAACTCAAATGATAAAAATAAAGGAAATTTCACATTGGAGAAGACACTAGTTAATTTAATTTATGATTCGGTTTTTATAATACTGTTAGGGGCCAGTTTTGAGGAGTGTGTGATGATTTTTCTTTGATGTCTATATGAAAATATTAATTCTTATGGTAATTGAATTGGTTTAAGTGTTTTGCTTATAGCATGGACAAGAATTTGCAGAATACTATGTCCCTGATGCCTAGAAAAATGCCTTATAAACTGTCACTCAGTTATTTTTATGAATAAAAATTGAAGCTATAAATAAACTTTCATTATATTCTAATTTTAGTTTTTTACTTTTGATAATTTTGCTTCTAGAAAGCCCAGCCATGGATACTTTCTGGTAACTCTAATTTTTAAATTAAAGATAAACCACAAGGAGTGTCTAGTCATTTTTATGCAAGAAAAAGAGTAGGTCACTATTATGTACTAATCTAATCAATTATTGTGCTTAAGATTATCAAATTAAATAATATAACTTTAATTATAGAGAAATAGGTATCATTGCATGCAATTCAAAAATACAAGTGCCCAATAGCAAAAAAAAAGTGAAAGACTTGAACAGATACTTTACAAAAGATATTCAAATGGCCAATTAACCTATGAAAAAGTGCCTAATTCATTAGAGATCAGGAAAATGCTAATTACAACTATAATTTGATATCATCAGAAACACAGCAGAATGGCTCACATGAAAAAGAAAACACTAGATATTGATAGTATGTGGAGCAACTGGAATTCTCATAAATTTCTGGTGAGGAGTATAAATTGGTACAAACATAACTAAAAACTGAGTAGCAGATCTACCAGAATTGAATAGCTAATGCATTCCCTATGAATGCAATTCTACTCCTAGGTTTATATTCAAAACAAATGCATACTTATGTTCACCAAAAGACATGTAAATTATGTTCATAGCAACACTATTTGTAATTGCATGAAACTGGAACTGAAGAAACGCCTATAGACGTTAAAATAAATAAGTAGTTCCATGGTTACACAACGGAATACTATGCAGCAATAAGAACGAACAAATTACAGCTACAACCAACCATATGGATGAAACTCACAAGCATAAGACTGAATAAATTTTAACTCTAAATTAATTTGGAAACCCTGTGATTTTGCACATTATCTTTTGTGTTCATGTGTATCTTTTGTGAAAACACCCTGTGATCGGGCAGTACAGATTAACAAGAGGCAGCACAACAGGTTGCAAAGAACTCACTATTTTCACTTACAACTTTGCTGTGAACAATAGTCTTGTAAGTAGTTATTTCACATTATTTCATCATAGATAGAGAACTGAGTACTGATGAGTCGTGGGTTGGTGAATTGTGCACACTGATGAGTCATGGGCTCAACAAGTGTGTCCATCCACCGCTGCATTATACACATACTGGTTGAACACAGTTGAACCACCCATGGTGAGTGATGGTGTGATGATTTGTTTCATATAATTTATTTGTAATACCAAAGGCTGAAAATTGTTGCCCCAAGGGCTATAGTATATATAACACAAATAAATATTTTGCTTGGCCTTTAAGTGTTTTAAAGTAAGGAGGAAGTATTTTTAACATCTGAAATAGTTACATTTAAAAAAATTCATATTTCTTATCTTTCATGAGATAGCAGATAGTTTGGCATCACTAGGCCTATATTCCCAGCAAGCAAAAAGATGCTTAATATGAGTAAAGACTGCCCTCTTGAAAAAGTGCAACATGCATTTCAGTTCTTCAACATTGCTTATTAACCTCCAGGAATGATGCTAAATATCAGTTGTCATTTATTGTTTTTCTTGAACAATTATTTTTATAGTGGATAAAATATTTCTCTGCAAAAAAATCCTTATCACAAGTAGAAAAGTAAAATTTAGATTTAGAGGCTGCATATTTCAGGGAAGATTGGTAAGCACATTCTCTTTTTGTTTTGTTTCAAGTGAAGATTATTTTAAACATTTAATATGCAAAAAATGATGCCACTTATCTTAAACTGTTTCACTCATTTGTAAACTGCTTGGCCCTAGAGAGAGCCAAATTTTAAATTTTTGTTCTGAAAAAAATCTCATATACTTTGGAAGGGGTGCCTTTGCTCTAGCTGAAATGAGTTTATAAAGAAAAGACACAAAGGGGGGAGAAAGACCAATCACAAAGAATGCGAATGTCTCCCCTGTAAAAAGATGAAAAATGAAGAATTCAGAGCAGCCCAAGGAGACGTTGAAAGAAAATAGAAACATATCTACAAATAACTATAGAGAAACAGTTTCTGCCTACATTTGTTCTTAATAAAAAAGTCAAATGAAAAGACTAGTACGTACCAATAGGATAAAATTACAAAAACTCCTGTAGCTAAACAAGAAGGAAGAGAAAACGTGGACATAAAAGTTTCCAAGAGCACGTCTTGGAAACAGTGGTCCAATTTTTGTCTGCGTGCAGGGTGTGACAAACATCTTTCCCCAAATATTTACTTTGACCTAGAATTCCTGCCCAAATCAACTGAGTGTGAAAACGAGGTCTGATGATCAGAAACCTGTCCAAGTTCTATTCCACGGGCTTCCATATTGACCTTAATTAAAAGCAATCTCAGACCTACCCGAAATAGGAAAGTTCTTGGGTCCTGGGGACAAACTTGCTCACCATGTTAGGACCCATTGTTTAGGCACATGCCATTACAAAAAAAAAATGTTACTTTTGGTATAGTGGGACCCTGAAACCTGGCTTCAAACTGCTTTTCCAGTTGTGTTTAGAAGTATGAATCAAAAAAAATTCCTTTATTGTTGCTGATGAATAATTTGAATTAGGTTAAAATAATGTGAATGTTTTATATCATAGTTTTCTGTGACAGTTGATTAAATCCTATTTTGCGTGCTTTGTGCTGGTACAAAGTTAAACCTTGACCAGGATTACGAAGCAAATACCCAGTAAACACTCTGCTCTGGTGGAGGACGTAACACCAACCGGTAATTATTGGCATTATTTTCAGTTCTTTTGCATTAGCTGGATAAAGAATGAGTACACAATGGCAATGGAATACAAAGAGGAGTTTTTTCTTCCACTAGGTTCCAGTGGAGAATGAAAACAATGACTTCCTACTGAGGGCAAAGCTTAAACACTAAATTAAAGCTTTACTTGGGCAAAAACAAAGAAACGCCATGATAGTGGTAGATGGAGCCTAGGAAACAGTAACTTGCTTGCTTTGATTAAAATGTAGGGGAAATTGCTTATAAGACTAGTGGAAGAAGTGAATGTAGATTTAAGTTTGACTGAAACAAAGCAAGACCAGCATTCAAAGGTCATTCTACGCTGATTAATTTTGACAGAATCTTTCTAAATTAGCAGAAATCCCATCTGATTAAAAGACCTTATTTGGATTTACCTCCTAAAGCATTTATTAATCTAGGGTTAGAAAATGAGATTTAACTTGTGAAAGCAAAAATTGCACTGGACAAATTTAAACAGGCAAGGAAGCCTTTGTTTAAGACTATTGCAATAGAGTTAGAGGCCAGAACTGAGTCTGAACTCAACTTCACTGAAGCAAAAGGCAGTAGGGCTTTTAAACGGTGGGGTGAAGGGGAGCTTGCAGGCCTTCTGTATTTGCTAACTGACTTTACCCAAAGTAAAAGTAAACTTTTTCTTCATGGGAGGATTTAGTTTTACCAACTGGAGCTAGGAACTTGCTGAAGTTGGGCTCCGACCCTCCCACAGAAACTGGGAGATAGGGACTCTATTTTTCTTGATGACTACATTTCAAAGGAATGGCTCTTAAGTCCTTGAGAAAGACAGTTCTGGGTTGTAAAAGTGGCAAGAAGCTTTTAAAAAGATTACATCTGAAAGAGCAGAGAAAGATTTACAATTACAAGTTTTCTAAGGAAAGGGAGATCAGGGTCCCAGAGTCAGGAAGAAGCCCACCTGACTTTTAGTCAAGATCAGGGGAATGTTAAGGCATCTTGGTCAGACTCCAGAAGCACCCAGCTTCAACTTTTAGTATTCTGTTGACTTCATAGGGCTTTCTTATCTATTATTTGTATGAACATATCACACATTCAGACATCTATTGCACATTTTTAAATTCTCATAACGGTGCCAAAGGGGCATATGCTGTAGTTCACGTTCTCCAAGTATCACAATCTAATTGGTAAAGTAAGATTTTCACAAAGGTATTTGAAATTTGAAGACTGGGTTCAGTGTCTTGGCTCTAAGTATTACTAGTCAAATGCCCCTGGATAATCCACTAAACCAGTATAGTTTTCTCATCCACAAAAGGGAGCATAGTAAAAATTAAATAAAGTAAATTGAATGAAAAACAGACACTCCAAACCCTATGTATTGGGAACTTTGGCAGACAGACTCTACGATGCCCTCTCTGCCCCATGATCTCCACCTCCTGGTGTTCATGCTTTTGTATAAGCACATCTCCTCAAGAGTCTTTTTGCTGGCTTGATGAAATCAGTGGCAGTATGTCAAGGAACTTGTGGCCTATAGATACTGAAAGCAGGCTCCAATGACAGAACTGGATTTTTGTCTTGCCTGCATCTCTTAACTAGTTGTGAGACTGGGAAGTAAGTAGCTTGCTGAGGCTCAATTTACCCACCTATAAAATGCAGGAATGATCCCCAAACTCCCACTCAGTTCAAAAGACCAAAGGCACTGGAAACATTTCAGAAGCTTATCTTTTCAAAAGTTTAGAAGCACATATCTCTTTTCTGTGGACAGTTTAGTTGATGAAAATCACTTAAAACCCTTTTTTTTTTTTTCACATTTCTCCATATGCCACGAATGCTATTTACTTTTTAACTGTTTGGTGCTATGTGACTTCTTTGATGCTTAATATTGTAATAAACATACAGAGTATTGCTTAAAAACAAAAAAGGCAGATTGTAAATCACACCATTTGTTGCTGTGCAAAATATGAACTACAGAATATAATTAACCTGATCACATTTAAACATAGTTAAAGAGGAATCACTGCTGGGAAATTCCGAGGAATGTGAGGCTTCTCTTGTGCCAAGAATAAGAAAGTTACCATCTTGAAAAGTTTTATCAAAGTAGCAAAATCTCTTGAAGTCTTAGCAGATTCTGAAATCATGGAGTCTCTACTATCTATACCAGGTTATTCAAAATACATTTGTTTCAGAAACTCCTGAAATGTTTTGAAAAACCATGTGTATCCTTTCCTAAGTTTAAGCTAGCATCTAAAACTTTTCTCAGAAGTTTAAATAATTTCTAAGATTGTAGTTTCCAGTAACCAGCATTTTTAAACAAAATTGTTACATTTTTCTTTTAAATATGTATAGTGAAATATAAATGCCAAGGTTGTTTGATACTTCCAATTCAATTTAAAAAATAAATGAATGAGATTTTTATTAGCAATTAGAAATATTCCATCATTCTCTCA
Source organism: Diceros bicornis minor (assembly GCF_020826845.1). Classification (NCBI taxonomy): domain Eukaryota; kingdom Metazoa; phylum Chordata; class Mammalia; order Perissodactyla; family Rhinocerotidae; genus Diceros; species Diceros bicornis. The sequence goes on along the minus strand of NC_080745.1, from coordinate 50,498,341 downwards.
TTTCCTAGAATCATAATTCTATTCCATTCTCTATCAATGTTTTAATAAACTTTTTTATTTTAGAATATTTTTAAATTTATAGAAAAGTTACAAAGACAGTACAGAGTCTCCATGTATCCCACACAGAGTTTACCCTACTATTAACATCTTAAATTAGTAACTTCTTACATTAGTACCAGTGAAACAATGCTGACACATTACTTTTAACTAAATTCTATACTATGTTCAGGTTTCCTTAGTTTTTATCTAATGTCCTTTTTATGTTCTAGTATCCTATCCAGAATACCACATGGCATTTACTTGTCATGTTTCCCTAGGCTTCTTTTGGCTGTGACAATTTCTAAGTCTTATTTGTTTTCGATGACCTTAACAGTTTTGAGGAGTCTGGGTCAGATATTTTGCACAATGTCCGTCGATTTGGATTTGTCTGATGTTTTCCTCATGTTGAGACTGGGTTTATTGGTTTTTGGGAGGAAGACCACAGAGGTAAATTGTCATTCTCATCACATCACATCAAGGGTGCATAATAGCAACATGACTTATCACTGTGATGTTGACATTGATCACCCACTATAGTTTTGTCATATTTGTCAACTATAAAGTTATTCCCTCTACACTCACCATGCTGTACTCTTTGGAAAGTAGTCACTTTTCACAGCCCACACTTAAGGAGAGGGAAGTTATTCTCCACCTCCTCGAGGGAGGAATGTCTGCAAAAATTATTTGGTATTCTATTGTACAGAATATTTGTCTCCTCTCTTCATTTTTTATATTTGTTTATTTATATTATATGGACTCATGGATGTTTATTTTATACTTTATATTATAACCCAATAGAATTTATTTATTTGCACAAATTTTTCCAATTTTGACCTTTCAGAGCTCTTTCAGATAGCTCTTCTGTACTTTTCTTGTACCCTCATCATTGTAGGGTTTTTTTTCGGCACTTCCTTATTTTCTGGTACTACAAGATGCTTCTCAGCTAGCAGAGCAAGGAAATATATGCATGTATACTAGCCTATATATACATATACGTATCTATATATTTCTATGTTTATCCATCTATATCTACATTAAGCTAAACATGAGTTCATACCGATGTCTCCAACTCTCATCCCTTAACACATGGATCATGCTAGCCTTCTCCCCTTGCTTATCTGCAGCTTGCCACTCCAACAGTGATAACCTGGTTCCCACTATCCGCCATCAATTTACACACTTATTTAATGCCAGTGTACATGTATGGTGGCTTCAGAATTGTTAATCCAAGCCTTGTGTTTCCCAGAATATGTTATTGCTCTTTCACATAGTTGTGCATCTGGTAAATTTATTCTTTTAAAAGAATTCATGGCGCTGTAACCCCTTGGAAAGTTTCTGATACTGGAATGCTGGTAAATGTTTAACAATCATCTTTGGGGAGGGTAGATCCCTGATTCGAAGTGTTCACTGATTTCCATGGCAACCATCAATGTGATGTCACTGAACATGGAGTTGGTAATAGACACCAGCATTCAGCACTTGTAATCCACTACAGTCTGCTCCAGCACACCAAAATTGGACTACAACAATTTGGAGATGACCACTGTAGACTACACTGACCTTACTGCCGCATGTCTGAGTTCTAGTCCTGATTGGAAATGGTTTCTTGTGTAACCTTAACAAGTCTTTAATAAGAATGAATCTCTTTCATATCATCTGTAAAATTAACGGACAAAACTACTTGACTTTTAAAGCTTCTCTAGCTTTAACATTAAGCAATTTTCTTTAGAATCATTTGCCAATGGTCCAACACGTGAAGAGGAGATGGAGTTTGAACTACTGAATTATGATTCCCCATATAACAAACTATTAGTAAAATAAATTTAGAGAAGTATCATGGAGGAATTTATAAATAGAAAATATCATGGTTTTTAGATTATTCTTTTTGTGATAAGATGGTAATGGAATCTGAATTCAATCTGCTGGGATGGGAATGGGCTGTAGCATACAAGGGATGAGGTTAAAGCAAAAGTCCTTTTTATAGTATCAGTTAATTGGGGAATGTATTATAGGTATTGTTACAGGTTGAATTGTGTCTCCCACGAATTCATATGTTGAAGTCCTAAACCCCAGTACCTCTGAATATGAACTTATTTGGAAATGGGGTCATAGCAGATGTAATTACTTAAGTTACAATGAGGTCATTTGGACTCCTGATCCAACATGACCAGTGTCCTTATAAAAAGGAGAGAATTGGAGACAGACACATACACAGGTAGAACACCATGTAAAGATGAAGGCACAGATGAGGTGATGATTCTACAAGCTAAAGAATGCAAAAGATTGCCAGCAAAGCACCATAAGCTAGGAGAAAAGCCTGAAACAGATTTTTCCTTCCTCATAGCTTTCAGAAGGAAGTAACTCTGCCAACAACTTGATTTCAGACTTCTAGCCTCCAGAATTGTGGGACAATAAATTTTCATTATTTAAACCATTCAGTGTGTTGTACTTGTTATGGCAGTCCTTCCAAACTAGTAGCGATACCCAAACAAATAAGTTGTCTGTATGCTTTTGTGTTTTACAGGTGCATTTATAAATATTGCAAAAGGATTTAAAAAAAATTAAAAATCAGGGAAAGTTGTTTTCATTGATTTCATCACTAAAGCAAATGGTTAGAAGTATGACTTATTCACCCTATCTACTCCATATCACATACCTCCTACTGGAAGGATAAGGATATGAAGACTCAATATTGTCATAATGTCAGTTTTTTCCAAGATGATCTACAGATTCAGTGCAACCCAAATAAAAATCCTAGCAAGTTATTTTTCTGGATATCAACAAACTACTTCTAAAGTTTACATGGAGAAGTAAAAGACCTAGAAGAGGTAACTCAATAGTGAAGGAGAACAAAGTGATAGGACTGACACTATCTGATTTCAAGACATACTATAAAGCTACAGTAACCAAGACAGTGTAGTGTTGACAGAAGAAGAGACAAATAGATTAACGGAATAGGATAGAGAGCTCAGAAAGAGACTGCACAAATATAGTCAACAAATCTTTGACAAAGGAGCAAAGGCAGTACAATGGAGAAAGGATTTTCAACAAACGATGCTGGCACAACTGGACATACACATGTAAAAAAAACTATTCTAGACAGAGACCTTATCCCTTACACAAAACTAACATCAAGGCCGTAAACTTATCCATCACCTCCCAAAGTTTCCTCCTGCTTTCTTTAATTTTTTAAATTTATTTAACAAATATTTTTCTTCTATGGCAACAGTACTGTATTATATACTGAAAAATTTGCTAAGAGGGTAGATCTTTCGTTAAGTGCTTTTACCACAAAAGAAAGAAAATATGGGGCTCTCTTTATTTATTTATTTTTTTGTGTGTGAGGAGATCAGCCCTGTGCTAGCATCTGCCAATCCTCCTCTTTTTTTTGCCGAGGAAGACTGGCTCCGGGCTAACATCCATGCCCATCTTCCTCCACTTTATACGGGACGCCGCCACAGCATGGCTTGCCAAGCAGTGTGTTGGTGCGCCCCCGGGATACGAACCGGCGAACCCCGAGCCGCCGCAGCGGAGCGCGCGCACTTAACTGCGTGGGGTTCCCTTTTAATTGAAGGCTTTTTCAAGGAGCTGTCAGCATGACATACCATGTAGCCTGGTCTAGATCCCATATACTTAATGTGTTTGTTAACTTTTCAAAGTAATTTCTCACCTATTTCATAACCTTGTCTCGACAATCCTGCCAATTAGATAATACAGTAATTATCATTTCTACTTTACCTGTGAAGACTCTGAGACAGAGAAATTAAAGGGATGGTCTAAAATCACTAAGATATAGGTAGATATGAATCTAAGCAGAGACCTATGGATTTTCAGTTCAATATTCATTATATTTACCTCACCATTTGAGATGTTGTAATTATATCACCTATTTTTCACCTTACTTCTTGTTTGAGAATGTATGCTTTTAGATAGGATCATCTTTGAAATTAATTCATGATCCAGTAATGCTTAAGGACTCATTAACTTTCAAGCAATTATTTTTAATCACCAATGAAGTACTCAAAATCAAGTAAAATTGTTGATGAAGTTGAGGAATGATGGGACAGGATGTGAGACGTTTGCTGTTACAGTGTTCTATTTTATACCTTCCAGTACATTCTTATTTTTTTATTTCTTCTTTGCAATATAAAATTGAAGATATTTCCACTAAAGTTTGCTATCTCTTATTTCCATAATATCCTCATCTAGAATTTAGTTTTTATTCCTAACCGCCAACTGTATGAGATAGTTTAGAACACCTCACACAGCTTGCAATGCTTCATAATGAAATTCCCTTCTAGCCTAATGTTTCTACAGTTTTAATCTTTATAATTTATTTTAAATCACTCTTGATTTTCATACATAAAAATCACTTCTTTTAGTACATCTACAATATCATCTTCCTTTTCAGTCCACACACTCCTTTTGAATTCTGTTTTCTACCTAAAAGGATTCATATTTACTTATTATACAGAAACAGGGAACTAATTGTATATATGAATGGTAGTGAGTGCAGCATTGGAGGTGTATATACTTTTGAAATTTTATTCAAGTCTTAATACTAGATAGACTTGTGATATGGGGTAATTTCACTTTTAAACGTGAAGTTCAAGAGAAAAGGACTTCTGCCTGCAATTTCTCACGGAAAGTCTTTTAGGTTACTTTGCAGATCACTGCCTTGAGCTCTTTGATTTAAACCCCAGCTTTATTATCCCAGTTCTCTTTGTGCACTTTGCAGTATAAAAGTCTCCATCAATAAACATTATAAGAATGAAATTTACATGAATCGGTAGGCTGTTACATCACACTAAGCTGGATCATCCGGAACATTTATTTAATAATAAAGAGCCCATGCATATCCTTTCCTGTGAAATTGGAAATTAACCTTTGCAATGATTTTTTGATACTCATAAAATAGCTTTAAACAGGGATTTTAAAAATGTTTTACAAATACTAATCCTTGTAACACGTCAACAGATAAGGATTATGAATGGTACTTTCTGAGAGGAACTAAGAGATCATCCACTTGTGCCCCAAATTGCCAGAACTTGAAGCCAGCATAAGAAATAGATTTTCTCTTCTCTTCATTCTCTAGTGCTCATTCTAATCAGTGGAATGCAGTGCTCCCAGTAAATGTCAGCCACCAATCTGTGATTCCAATTAAAAAACAAACCTTGAGAAACCCAACAATTCCCAGAAGAAAAGCAGATAGTATATAAGAGATAAACAAAGAAGTATCCTCTCAGACACAGGAGTGCACTGTTGTAGACTATTTTGAGAAATATTTATTTTGTAAAATGTTTAATAAGTAATTTAACAAAAAAGTGTCTTCAGAATTCACAGTTCTTGTTTACACTGATTATTTTATTCTGTCCTGTAATTATCATAACAAGGCAGTGAGTTATTTCCATGGCCACTTCACAGGAAGGAAGTCAAGATTCAAGGACATAAAATATCTTCCAATGCCTCAGTTAGTAAGTAGTGGGTCTAAGACTTAAACTCAGGTCTGCTGACCCCAAGATTTGGGTTCTTCCACTCCTCATTCTGCCTTTCTATGGGAATGTCCGTCATTTATTCATTTCTTTAAAAATTCCCAAGCACTCAGTGTTTTTATGTTCTCTACACTCTCAAACTTGATAGCTTAAAGTCAATAGGCAAAAAGAATCACAGCTCACACTCCATCCTCAGAACTATTCCAGAATACAAAATTTAAAGCATATAGCAGAGTAGTAATACATCACATATCTAGAAATTCTCTTACGGTGTTATGTAATAGAGCAAAGCAAATAACTTTTGACAGCCAAAACAGCTCCAAATAAACAAAACTGGTGTCATCAGACACATGCAAAATCAATTAATTGTACATATTAAAGGAATCTTTATTTTACCAAATACTCTTGCACTCTTACTTGACGTATGATTCTATCATTCTTCCCAACCTGATTCTGCCCATTTTAAGGCAGATTAGAATCAGAATTTTGGAAAAAGGCAAGAAAACTATTCCAGGTACTGAAAATGGTGAAAAATGAGAGTTTATTGCAAAACTGGAAGGAAATGAATGAATTACGTTTAGGAACACTCATTTATATTTTATTTGGGAGCTTTTTGATGAAAAGACAAAGAAATATACTCAGTAAGATTTATGGGACTCACTATGTTATCATATAATTTAATTGTGAATATTCCCATGGTATGCAGAAATCTAAGACCCCCAAGATTTCCCTCCTCATGGTCTACATGCCTTGTATAGAGTAATAGAAAAGTAATACAATTCTTAATAAAGAAATACATTGAAGTATTTGTAAAAGTATATTGAGGGGCCGGCCCGGTGGCACAAACGGTTAAGTGCGTGCGCTCCGCTGCGGCGGCCCGGGGTTCGCCGGTTCGGATCCCGGGCGCGCACCAACGCACCGCTTGTCAGGCCATGCTGTGGCAGCGTCCCATATAAAGTAGAGGAAGATGGGCACGGATGTTAGCCCAGGGCCAGTCTTCCTCAGCCAAAAAGAGGGGGATTGGCATTGGATGTTAGCTCAGGGCTGGTCCTCCTCACAAAAAAAAAAAAAAAAAAAGTATATTGACATATTTACATGCTTAAACACTCATTTGTCATCCAAAGTGATTCATGCCCTGGAGGGTGTGGGTTCCCAAGGAGGTTACATTAGAGGTTTGTCATGTATAAATGCATATGATAAACATGTTTAAAATCTGATACCTTCATTGCTAAAGATGTATCTGAGTATTCTAATTGATTCAATGTATTTTTTCCTATTTAACTGATTAACACAAATATTTCTATTGGATTTGATGATCAAATACAAAAAATATTTTTATACATGAAACTTCAAAATTTACTACAATGATGAGCATTTATAGCACACAATTCATTCTAAGAAAAAGATTGATTTACTCTAATTTTGATTGCAACAAATGCATTAATTGAAATTCTGAATAAATTTAAGTAATTTTTCTACATTGTTGTAAATCTATTTCAAAAGACATTAGTCAATTGCAATTAAGATAATTTAGTATTTTTTTTTAATTTTTTGTTTATTGCAGTAACATTGGTTTATAACATTGAATAAATTTCAGGTGTACATCATTATACTTCTATTTCTGCATAGATTACATCATGTTCACCACCCAAATACTAATTACAACCCATCACCACACACATGTGCCGAATTATCCCTTTCGCCCACCTCCCTCCCCCCTTCCCCTCTGGTAACCACCAATCCAATCTCTGTCTCTATGTGTTTGTTTGTTGTTGTTGTTATCTACTACTTAATGAAGGAAATCATACGCTATTTGACCTTCTCCCTCTGACTTATTTCACTTTGCATAATACCCTCAATGTCCCTCCGTGTTGTCACAAATGGCTGAATTTCATTGTTTCTTATGGCTGAGTGTATTCCATTGTATATATATACCACTTCTTCTTTATCCATTCATCCCTTGATGGGCACTTAGGTTGCTTCCAAGTCTTGGCTATTGTGAATAATGCTGCAATGAACACAGGGGTGCATGTATCTTTACGCGTTGGTGTTTTCAAGTTCTTTGGATAAATACCCAGCAGTGGAATAGCTGGATCATATGGTAGTTCTATTCTTGATTTTTTGAGGAATCTCCATACTGTTTTCCATAGTGGCTGCACCAGTTTGCACTCCCACCAGCAGTGTATGAGAGTTCCCTTCACTCCACATCCTCTCCAACACATGTTGTTTCCTGGCTTGTTAATAATAGCCATTCTGACAGGCGTGAGGTGATATCTCATTGTAGTTTTGATTTGCATTTCCCTGATAGTTAATGATTTTGAACATCTTTTCATGTGCCTGTTGGCCATCTGTATATCTTCTTTGGAGAAATGTCTGTTCAGGTTTTTTGCCCATTTTTTAATTGGGTTGTTAGTTTTTTTGTTGTTGAGATGCATCAGTTCTTTGTATGTTTTGGAGATTAAGCCCTTATCAGATGTATGGTTTGCAAATATCTTCTCCCAATTGTTAGGTTGTCTTTTCGTTTTGTTGATGGTTTCCTTTGTTGTGCAGAAGCTTTTTAGTTTGATGTAGTCCCATTTGTTTATTTTTTCTATTGTTTCTCTTGGTCAGACATGGTGCTTGAAAATATGTTGCTAAGACTGATCTCCAAGAGTGTACTGCCTATGTTTTCTTCTAGAAGTTGCATAGTTTCAGGTCTTACATTCAAGTCTCTTTAATCCATTTGGAGTTAATTTTTGTGTATGGTGTAAGGTAAGGGTCTACTTTCATTTTGTTGCATGTGGCTGTCCAGTTTTCTCAACACCATTTGTTGAAGAGACTTTCTTTTCTCCATTGTATGTTCTTGGCACCTTTGTCAAAGATTAGCTGTCCATAGATGTGTGGGATTATTTCTGGGCTTTCGATTCTATTCCATTGATCTGTGTGTCTGTTTTTGTGCCAGTACCAGGCTGTTTTGGTTACTACAGCTTTGTAGTATGTTTTGAAATCAAGGAGTGTGATACCTTCAGCTTTGTTCTTTTTTCTCAGTATTCCTTTACTTATTCGGGGTCTTTTGTTGTTCCAAATAAATTGTAGGATTCTTTGTTCTATTTCTGTGAAAAATGTTGTTGGAACTTTGATAGGGATTGCATTGAATCTATAGACGGCTTTAGGAAGCATGGATATCTTAACTATGTTAATTCTTCCAATTCAAGAGCACGGAATATCTTTCCATTCCTTTGTGTCTTCTTCAATTTCTTTCAGTAATGTTTTATAGTTTTCCATGTACAGCTCTTTCACCTTTTTGGTTAAGTTTATTCCTAGGTATTTTACTCTTTTTGTTGCAATTGTAAATGGGATTGTATTCTTAATTTCTCTTTCTGCTACTTCGTTGTTAGTCTATAGAAATGCAACTGATTTTTGTATGTTGATTTTGTATCCTGCAACTTTACCATATTCGTTTATTACTTCTAAAAGTTGTCTGGTGGATCCTTTAGGGTTTTCTATATATAAAATCATGTCATCTGCAAATAGTAACACTTTCACTTCTTCCTTTCCAATTTGGATCCCTTTTCTTTCTTTCTCTTGCCTGATTGCTCTGGCTAGGACTTCCAGTACTATGTTAAACAAGAGTGGTGACAGTGGGCATCCTTGTCTGGTTCCTCTTCTTAGAGGGATAGCTTTCAGTTTTTCACCGTTGAGGATGACATGAGCTGTGGGTTTCTCATATATGGTCTTTATTATGTTGAGGTACTTTCCTTCTATCCCCATTTTATTCAGAGTTTTTATCATAAATGGATGCTGTATCTTGTCAAATGCTTTCTCTGCATCTATTGAGATGATCATGTGATTTTTGTTCTTCATTTTATTAATGTGGTGTATCACGTTGATTGATTTGTGAATGTTAAACCATCCCTGCATACCTGGAATAAATCCCTCTTGATCATGGTGTATAATCTATTCAACGTATTGTTGTATGCAATTTGCTAGTATTTTGTTGATGATTTTTGCATCAATGTTCATCAGTGATATTGGCCTGTAGTTTTCTTTTTTTGTGTTGTCTTTGTCTGGTTTTGGTATCAGGGTAATGTTGGCTTCATAGAATGAGTTAGGGAGCTTCCCTCCCTCCTCAATTTTTTGGAAGAGTTTGAGAAGGATACGTATTAAGTCTTCTTTGAATGTTTGTTAGAATTCACCAGGGAAGCCGTCTGGTCCTGGACTTTTATTTTTGGGGAGGTTTGTGATTACTGTTTCGATCTCCTTACTGGTGATTGGTTTATTCAAATTCTCTACTTCTTCTTGATCCAGTTTTGGAAGGTTGTATGATTCTAAGAATTTATCCATTTCTTCCAGATTGTCGAATTTGATGGCATATAGCTTTTCATAGTATTCTCTTATAATCTTTTGTATCTCTGAGGTGTCTGTTGTAATTTCTCCTCTTTCATTTCTGATTTTACTTATTTGTGCCTTCTCTCTTTTTTTCTTGGTGAGTCTAGCTAAAGGTTTGTCAATTTTGTTGATCTTTTCAAAGAACCAGCTCTTGGTTTTATTAATTTTTTCTATTGTTTTTTTGGTCTCTATTTCATTTATTTCTGCTCTGATTTTTATGATTTCCCTTCTTCTACTTATTTTGGGTTTGGTTTGTTCTTTTTTTTCCAGTTCCTATAGGTGCATTGTTAGATTGTTTATTTGAGATTTTTCTTTTTTGTTGAGATATGCCTGTATTGCTATAAACTTCCCTCTTAGAATCGCTTTTGCTGTATCCCATAAATTCTGGCATGTTGTATTTTCATTTTCATTTGTCTCCAGGTATTTTTTGATTTCTTCTTTGATTTCTTCGTTGACCCAGTCGTTGTTAAGTAGCATTTTGTTTAATCTCCACGTATTTGTGGCTTTTCTGATTTTCTTCCTATAGTTGATTTCTAGTTTCACACCGTTGTGGTCAGAAAAGATGCTTGGTATTATTTCAATCTTCTTAAATTTATGGATATTTGTTTTTGTGGCCTAATATGTGATCAATCCTGGAGAATGTTCCACGTGCATTTGAAAAGAATGTGTATTTTTCAGTTTTCGGATGGAATGCTCTGTATATATCTACTAGGTCCATCTGTTCTAGTGTATCATTTAAGGCCAATGTTTCCTCATTGATCTTCTGTTTGGATGATCTATCCATTGGTGTAAGTGGAGTGTTCAAGGCCCCTACTATTATTGTGTTACTGTCTATTTCTCTTTTTATGTCTGTTAGTAATTGCTTTATATATTTAGGTGCACCTACATTGGGTGCATAGATATTTACAAGTATGATATCCTCTTGTTGGATTGTTCTCTTGATCATTATGTAATGCCCTTCTTTGTCTCTTTTTACAGTTTTTGTTTTAAAGTCTATTTTGCCTGATATGAGTAATGCTACCCTAGCTTTCTTTTCATTGCCATTTGCATGATGTATCTTTTTCCATCCCTTCACTTTCAGTTTGTGAGTGTCTTTAGGTCTGAAGTGTGTCTCTTGTACGCAGCATATATATGGGTCTTGTTTTTTTATCCAGTCTCCACCCTATGCCTTTTAATTGGAGCATTTAGTCCATTGACGTTTAAAGTAGCTATTGATAAGTATGTACTTACTGCCATTTTTTAACTTTTTTTTCTCAGTGTTTTAGTAGTCCTTCTCTGTTCCTTCCTTCTTCTATACAGAATTGATGGCCTCTTTAGTTTGACCTCTGTCTGAAAGCTCTACTCTTTAACTCCCCTCCTCCCTCCATTATGTTTTTGATATCATATCTAACCTCTTTTTTGTGCATTTGTATCCATTACCCTCTTATGGAAATAGATAATTTTTCCTATTTGTGGTCTTCTCTTTTCCCCTTAAATCAGTCCCTTTAACATTTCTTGTAGCACTGGTTTCTTGGTGACAAACTCCTTTAATTTTTGCTTGTCTGCAAAGTTTTTGATCTCTCCTTCCATTTTGAATGATAACCTTGCTGGGTGGAGTATTCTTGGTTGTAAGTTTTTTCCTTTTAGCACTTTAAATATATCATGCCGTTCTCTTCTAGCCTGTAAGGTTTCCGCTGAGAAGTCACCTTATAGCCTTATGGGGTTTCCTTTGTATGTAACTTGACTTTCTTTTGCGGCTTTTAGGATTCTCTCTTTATCTTTAATTCTGGACATTTTCATTATGATGTGTCTTGGTGTGGGCCTCTGTGGGGTTATCTTGTTTGAGGCTCTCTGTGCTTCCTGTACATGGATGTCTGTTTCCTTCCTTAGGTTAGAGAAGTTTTCATCTATTATTTCTTGAAATAGATTCTCTGCCCCTTTGTCTCGCTCTTCTCCTTCTGGGACATCTATAACACGGATGTTAGTGCGCTTGATGTTGTCCCAGAGGTCCCTTAGACTGTCCTCACTCTTTTTAATTCTTTTCTCTTTTACCTGTTCTGCTTGGGTAATTTCTTCTAGTCTTTTGTCCAGCTCACAGATCCATTCTTCTGTATCCTCTACTCTGCTTTTGAGTCCCTCTAGTGAATTTTTCATTTCCAGTATTGTATTCTTCATTTCTGATTGGTTCTTTTTTATATCTTCCATTTCTTTGTTGACATTCTCATTGAGTTCATCTATTCTTCTCCCCAGATCAGTGAGCATCCTTAACACTCTTTGTTTGAACTCTCTGTTGGGTAGGTTGCTCATTTCTGTTTCCTTTAGTTCCTTTTCTGGAGTTTTGTCCTGTTCCCTTACTTGGAATGTATTCCTTTGCCTCCTCATTTTGCCTCTTTCCCTGTGCCTGTGACTACATATTAGGTAGGTCAGCTATGTCTCCTGCTCTTGGATAGGTGACCTTATGTAAGTGATGGCTTAGGAGGCCTGCCGTGTGCTTCCCTCAGTTCTCAATCTTCCAGGGGTGACCCCTATGTGGGCTACATGTGTCCTTCTGTTGTGGCCTTTTTGCTCTCCCTGTGGGTGCCCAGGGAGGCCGAGTTATGCTCCTGGCCTGCTGTTGTAATGCTCAGCTCCTTGTAGTTGTTGTGGGTCCTTCAGTCTCTTTATCAGGTGTGGGGAGCCCCAGCACAGTTGGCTGCAAGTTCTAATACCACATTTGTGTTGCAGTACTTATTTTAAGTGAGTAGGCCCCCAGTGTGGCAGGTTGTTAGGCTCAGGGCCTTACAATTGCTATAAGCCTCCAGGCTAGGTCTCTTGTCAGCTCTCTGAGGATTGCAGTTGGGTGCTGCTGGCCTCAGGCACAGGAGCACCCAATGGTCTCAGGTTCTTGAAGGTGGGTTAAACCCCCTATGTGGGTCTTTGAGAAGCACAAGTCTTCTGCAGCTGACAAGCCCTGCCGCCCACAGGTCCACACACACAGTCAACACAGTCCTGCCCCGTGTGCACGCCCCAACCTCCCAAAGTAGACCTAGTCTCTCCATGGCGGGAACCCCACACACTCCTCTGCTGCCCCACACTCTCCATTGCTCCTTGTGCACGCCCTGCCCCACTGAAGTCGGCTCAGTTGCCAGGCTGCAGAGAATCCAGTCACCAATCTATGCAGGCCCACAAGTTGCCTGAGGGCTTGTTGTTTGGTGGGGCCAGTCTCTAGGGTGGGCTGCTGCCCTGACTGAGCTGGATTAAATCGGTGCTCTAGCGGGTGGGGCAGACCCTGGGCTAGCAGGTCTCAGGGAGAACTCCAATGGCGTCTGTGTCAGCACGCCCACACCGGGCCACAACAATGGCTGCCGCCAATGTCCCAGTCCCTGGAGAGGTCTCACCTCTCACCGAGATGCACTCAGGGCCTATTAGGTGAGCCTCTTTTCACCAAAGCACTGTGCACCTTTCTTTCTGGTGATTTTAGGTTGCTTTCTGAATCGGGAGAGTTTGTGTGTGGGCCCTTTAAGAGCCGGTTTTAATCTCTTTGTGCAGCAGCTTTTCTGGGGGTACTCCCCAATGTTTTAGTAGCAGGCAAAGTCAGATATTATGTCACTTGTCTCCATTGTGCTGGGTCCACAAAATGCCCCCAGCGGGGGCGCTCCCCGGCTCAGGGCCCCACTCCTCCAGGGAGGCTGCGTACCTGTGATCTGCTCCTGGCGGCCGTGTCGCTGGTGGCTTGTGAAGGCGGCGTTTTTCCTCTCCAGAAGGGAGTTTCTGCCTCTTCCACCTCAATTAGGATTGTCCTTTGTTGCAGAAGGTCCTCTTATCCCGTTTTCAGTTCTGTCTCAGGGGTAATTTTTCCACAAGTAGTTGTAAATTGGCTGTGTCTGCAGGAGGAGGTGAGTTCAGAGTCTGCCTACGCCACCATCTTCAGTATTTTTTTAATTATGAAAGATTCTACACCAACTACTAGAGGTGGAAAAGAGAGAAACTAGCAGTTTGCAGTTAACGTTCACAGTTCCAAGTACTATTAGTTAGGGATTGCCAAGGACATCACAAGACAAGTAACAATCAAAAGGTAGGCCAGGAATAAGTATTTATAAATGGTAAGTGATGTTGAACCTCAGCGTGGGAAGCAGTGAGAACAATTGTAACCTGGAAAGCATATGGCCTGCCTGACGGGCAGCAGCTCAGCTCAAACTGGTTGTTGACATGAGGGAATGTGCTGTCTCACTTTCTGATTTTTCCATTTAAGACCAGAAATCTGAATCTTCAGGTGAAACTTCCTGTTTTTTAAAGCACTCTATAAGCCAAAAATATAAGGAAAAAAAAAGTTAATAAAACTTGTCTCTAACTGGATGTAGCATAGCTTATGAGCTATAAAGATGCCATCTAATTTTCTGTAATTTTACTTTCTTAAGAATTTATTGCAAAGCACTCCAGATAATTCAGAGTAATGAGTAACTGAGTTTGGCTATGAAATCACTATCCTATACGATAAGGTGAGCTTTTGTCACTCCACATTTATTTGGAAAACTGCCTGGATTTAGATGCAGTTTCAAGATTCTTTTGGAAACAGCTATATTGAATCAAGTTTGTGTGATTTTAGATGCTAAATATAACACCAAATACTGTTATACTGTGATGTACCATATTTCTAAACTATCTCTAGCTTCCATAAACACATTATTTATGTTTTCATTTTTCAGATTTAAAGCAATTGATGTATTTTGGGATATGGGGCAGATACTTTATGAATACAATTTTCTTTCCTTTTTTGTCAAAGTCTTAGAAATTTAGAACAAGAGTTAGAGGGAAAAACCAAATATTAATGTAATTAATAAACCTAAAGATTCTTATAAATAATAAAGTTATTATTAGCAAGTATCTACCAATTTGAGGAAATAAGCATTCTTAGGACAAAGAAGTTTGTCTAGGTCATTAAGGATGAAACATAAAATAAAAACTGAATTATATCATATTGTATTATTACACGCATTATATTACAATAGAAATAAAAGTAGCATATATTCACATAGCAATGTAAGTAACAATTATATTTGCTTAAAAGTTAAAGACAGGAGGGAAATCTAGCGCATAAAAAGTTAAGTGAATATTTTAAAGGCTATGCTGAGTTGCTCTGGTACATAAGATAAAGAAGATAAAAGGAAGAATCTTCATAGTTTGAAGGAAATAAGAAGTGGAGGAAAAAACCACAAATGTTGATGTGGTTACATCACAAAAGCAAAATAAGCCAGGAAGAACAAATTGGAACCTGGTCAATTATAGAAAAGATCTTGGCCATCACAGGCACATAAGACATTTTGACCAAAATTGAATTTTATAAGAGTCACGATAATACATCCTCTTCCAAATGTTAGTGTTAAAATGAGGAAAGCTATATTCCAGTGGTATCAGAAGTGGAGAAATAGACTGTCTAACTAATGTAGTTTTAACTTGGAAGAAAGGTTAAGAAGTCTGGGGAAAGTTTGACAATACACAAAAATACGAGATCATGAGTCAAGAATTTGTATTGTCAATAAAAGAAATTCTTCTGAACCTATGTGGTGAATACCGTCTTGAGAATTAGAAATGCTGTTATTCTCCCCAGTGATATTGTGTTATTCAGTGTAAGTAAAGTAAATGCTTTCACGGACCCAACTTGCCACATTTACCCGTACCTGTCAGCAAGGGTATAGGTAAGGGACTCTGCAAGAGTGATAGTCAGGGAGGTGGTATGTAAGGGTGTGTGGGGTTTTTGGACATGGACTACAGAGTCACCAATCATGTTTCAGACAGTTAAATAATTTAAATTTTGTATAAATTCTGCACTAGTGTCATTTGTTGTAATTATGCAAATGAATGAACACTTACAATAACTGATTATCAGTTTTAGAAAAAGTAAAAGGTCATTTACAATGGTTAAGTCTCAGTGTTTACATAATGGATAGTGGTGGGGAGAGCATTGCTGATTGTGTTAGCAATCAATAGGTAAATGGAATAAAATAGCTTCTCTTGACATTTAACTCAGCACCATTAAAATTTACAGATGAGATGGTTATTTGAATAGATATTGATTGCAAATTAAATTTTAATCAAACTTAAGAGACACTTGATATCCATTGATGGTAGGCTAAATTGGTTTAAAAAATCAATAAAATAACTACAAAACCTCTACCATGGAACAGAGTGACAAATGAAGATGAAGTGTTGGGGATTTGGAGAGAGGAATTAAAACTCAGATTTCAGTGAGTTTCTTAACTAATTAGCATTTCTTCAAAACTGAAATTGAAGTGTTCTTTATTTTCTTCATTGACAGACTCCAGGGATTTTGTTTGAGTATTTTGTTTTGCTTTGTTTTGTTTAATATGTTTACTTAGAATCCAGGGAAATGATAGAGCATAGTCGAAAGTTCTGTGACAAGACAATATAGGGTGTTAGCCATAACTGCAATCTGAGCTTTCTCACAGAAGGCTCATTGCATCTTCATACATAATTCCATTGAATATTAATAAAATATTCTGCCTAAAGATAGGGCTTTTGTTCTTCTGTTAGAAAACAGATAACTGTCAATTATTGTTAGGATGCTACCTGCCATCTCATGTACTCGGATGGTTGAACCTTTAAACAAACAAAAATAAGTTGCCTGAGCAAAATACTCTTGATTTAAGGAAAAAGTAGTCTATGTTCTTCATGCAATTGTTGAAATACTCTTTACAAAGTTGCAAAACTATGATCAAATTGTGGATAAAAATGGATTAATTGCTAGAGAACTCTAACAGGCTACTTGGTATAGCTTCTGAACATCATTTATATTTTCTTACATATCTAGTATTTAAATTTGATATAGAAAAACATGAAGACTTCCAATCTTCCTCTAAATATTATTCTTTCAAAATTTATTTTAATTTCAACAAAATAAAGGCTATAACTACCTGAATATATTGTTTTAATATGAATCATAAGCATATGAATGTATGTTAACGTTTGATCATAATTAACATATATTTACAGCTTTCAAATATTTATTCATAGAAAAAGCAAAATATGCAACAGTTTTTTAATATGATGTTATACAAACTAGGAAAAAACTATTGACATGCTCCGCTGTCTCAAGTCTAGAACAGTATTCCACACTATATGAATTCTTGTGTTCTTTCACACATATATGACTTTCATGAAAATTTTCCAGAAAAAGAAATAATGTGTGTGCATAATTTCAAAAGTTAACGATATACAAAAGTTTCTATAGCAGTAAAATTTATAATTTCAGTAACTTCATATTTTTCCTTTTTAAGAATATTATAGAATTTATTTGACCTAAATCATTATCTTTGGATGTTGAGAGTCTCCTCCCCATTTACATTTAGTTAATTCAAATAAGCATATTTTATTTAAATAACTGTGCCCACTCATAATTATTTCCCTGAGGATACTCAAAAGTAGAGTTAGATAAAATTTCATATATGTTTCTCAAGTCTTCCATTAAAAACTTCTTTTGGCTTTGTATACAGTCTTACCAGCTTGCTGTCCAGCTGCAGCGTATGAAAGTGCATTCTTCCTCACTCTTTTTCCTTCACTGAAAGAAAAAATAGTTATTTTATTAGTAACTAGCTATGAGAAATCTATTATCTCTGCTAATTGGATGAGTGGATTGTTACCGCATTTTAATTTCCATCATTTTGACTACATTTCATGTTTGGCTTAGAATATATGTTCTTGAAGCCGTGGGTTTTGTCGTGTTGTGTTCGTAGCTGTATTCCAGGCTCTTGAGTAATACATGCTATGTAGAAGTTGCTCTCTAAATAATATTTGAATGAACAAGAAAAGGTGTGGTAGGCCCAGTAAACTCAATCATCTCATAGAAGCTCATAGAAGTTATAGTGCAGCTATGACTAAAAGGGACACCTGGTGGTTGAGATAGGTGACAGGTAAATTTCTTTTTCCCCTATTTCACTGAGGCAGCTAACTGTGAAAAGTGATGGTGATTGAACAGGATCCACTGAGCACGGAGTAAAGCTGGCAGCTTGAAGCCAGGAACGTGCTCCATGTGGCCTGTCCTGTGTCAATGTGTCTCAATCACGGTGAGTGGTCCTTCGCAGTGAATCAATACTCTATCTTATGCTATGGCCGTATAAGGACCTAGAAACACGTTACTCTAACACAAGACGCATGGTTCAAGAGAAACAGGGAGGACACATAAGATGGGCATGACATGAGACAGTTAGTAGATCAGGCTGCAAAATACGGCTTTTTTTTTTTACAAAGATCTCAAGCTCACTAGGATTTTAAGAAGGCAACTTTAGCGACAGGCTTTGCGAATAACGGCTTTAATAAAAAAAATCAAAGTATGCTTTTTCTTCATTAACTTGGAAATAACATTGTGTATGCAGCAGTATCTTTAGACCAAACACTGTGGTGGTAAACACTGTTGCCAAATTATTTTTGATTAGAAAGAAGAACAATACAAGCAGAGGATACAAAATCCTGGGGCAAATGGAAATACGATTCCTTCCAGTTTTTATTTTTTGATTCCATGACATGCTTACACTTACAGCAAGTATGATTTTATTAGTCCACATATGTCTGCTTTAATAAGCTGAATTGATGCTTCCCTAAAGTCGTTTGAGTTTATTTCTGTAGTGTTCACATATTGGTGCATGACAAATACCTCAAAACTCAGTGGCATATAGCAGTAGCATTTCTTATATTGTTTACACATCTGTGGGGCCTCTGGGTTGGCTCTACTCAATACGTTTCTCATCCTTCTTGCAGGAGCAGTTACTCAGGGCATGTTGTGCTCATTGTGATGACAGAGGGCAAGACAGCAAGTATATTTCAAGCCTATGCTGAAATCAGATCCACTAACATCCCGTTGACCGAATCAAGCCATATAGCCAAGCCCAACATCAAGGGGACATGGAATCATTCTCTTCCCACAGTAGGAGGAAAGCCAATATTTACTGATAAATATTCAAACTATCATAGTCACTAAGCCAGTTATACAAGCTGTTTGAAATTACATAATTTAAGTGTTGTACAAATGAAGCACATATAACACTGGAAAGAGAGTTGTTTTATGAAAACTTAATTTAATGTTTTGAGCTGAGTCAACAAAGACGAATAGCCAAAAAAAATAAATTCTGTTGAATCAGGTACAGATGACTTTGTTGTAAAATATCGGGAGACGTGAGCGAGAAGAAATAGTTTTAGATGATTCTGTCCTCATATTGGTTTGCAATGATCTTTAACTTCTCACTTTGCTTTAAAAAACTAATTTATAACTGGTGAGTGACTCTAGTTAATGTAAAATCATGTAGCCCTCTAACTGGAGACTTACAAGCCTAGAATAGCTATGGCTGTACATCAAATGGGGTGTGTGTGTGTGTGTGTGATTGCACATAAGACATTTTAAAGTATTTATGCATTGAGATTTGTGATTTTCTAGATTAACTTGCTTTTTAATTAACTGAAAAATTACTGGCCTTGATCATATCAGAGATAAGGACCTCCTGGTATTAAAAGTGGAGATTTAATTTTCTAAAGGAAAAATAGATTTCAGCTCAAGGTTACACTTTTAGCTAAGTACCAAATCTTCCAGAACTCACTTGACCCTTCTCCTCTTGAGGACAAGGTGATTAAACTAGAATAGCAGCTTTAAGTGAATAGAATTCCCAATGAGATTTGTAGCACTTTGATCTCTTTATTACTCTGGGAACATTAGCAAAACAGCCTTTTCTAAACGTCTTATTTCACTAGATAACCTTCTAATCAGTGTGTTCAAACAAAGGCACTGTTCAAAGAAATTAACCAAATCATGTCCTGGCTCAAGAGACCCTCATTTACAGCTGAAGCTTAAGACAAGATGCTCAGCTGCTTGAGATGCTTTTGCCTACACATCACGAGTTCATTGATAGACTAGGGTCTTAGCCCCGGGAAAGTCACCCAAGAGAAGTGTGCATGGTTTATGTCTCAAATTGAATGTAAGCTTTAAAAATTGTTCCAGATATATTTTCTTGGCTTTATTTTTAATGATTTTTTTTCCCATAGGAAGAACCCATAATTCTCCTATTTTGATTTTTTCTGTACTAATCATTGACAGATTTGGTTAGGGTCACTTGCTGAATATTTTCAACAGCTTCTGCTCTTTTTTAAAGGAAATGGCCTCCTCAATTCTCTTTGACTTTCTAAACTGCTTTAGTAGAACCGATTCTTTTGAATAAAAAGCTATAGTCTCTTTTCACAAGTTTTCATTCCACCATTTAGTGTTGAATTGAAGATATGATTACTGTATTTTCCCGAGTAACTAGTGTTTTCCAAGCAAACCAAGCATTATGGATCAATTCATTTCAGATTCTTCAGTTTCTCTTCTTTGCTGATAGGTGATATAAATAATTCCATTGTTCATGAATAACTACTTTCCTATACACCGTCAGCTTCATCTTCTGAATACAATCACACTCTTAATATGCAGGTTTCATTAAGAAATCTATTGCATTTCCTTGACATTGCTGGTTAAATGCTTTGTAAACCTACAGACTTACAATACTACACATCAGCTAAAAATAGATCTACCGTTATAAAGAAAGCCTATCACAGACCTGTATATCACGATGGACTTAAATATTTACGTTTACAAGTCTACTGTCTTATGTTGCTGTAGAACCCAGGATAAGGAAAGGTTATTTACAATGAAACATTTATTGACTGTTCACATACACACATATACTCTTTATCCTAAAATGAGTCTTTCCTAATGATCCTAAAATAATTACCAAAATACAAAAGGAAAAAAAAAAAAAGATTTGAAAAGTCTGTGAAATGATACTATTTACTCTCTTCCTATAGTAAAGTTTTACTAGCTATTACTGCCTAGAATTGGTGAGATATTTAAAATGTATCAGGAAAGAATTGTGTTGGTCCTTATGCCCTATGGCAAATTACTTTTATTTATCTGTAAGATTATTTTTCAGAAATCAGCATGACAACTAAAAATTATTGTAGGAATTCTTGGCAATTCCCATTTGAAACTGAATTCCTTAGAAAATTGTGGGGGAAGTGAAAAACTGAAATAGAATGGTCCTTATAGTTTGAATTTTCTAAATTTAGTTGATCATTGGTTCTTCTTCTACAAGGCCTATTAGGTAGGGTCACTGCTTACAAAAACAGCGGGGTAGTGAATTAAAATATTCAGCCAGACCAAATGCAATGGTTTTTATTATGCAAACTGATGACTATGACCATTATATTCAAAATTAGAATTATCCTATTCTTTGTTGAGGTAGAAATACCCACAATATATGAAATTACTAAACGACTTGTGTTTATGGCAAGAATTCTAAGATAGGCTTTATTCCAATTTTCCTCTCCTTTTTATCTTTACGTGTTGGAAAACAAATTTTCATCCAACATACTCAACGTCGTAGTCTAATTAATAAATAATGGAGAAGGTGTGTGGAACAGTGGAACAACCAATGGGCTGAACATCAACATGGGTCCTAAATCAGATTGTGGTACAATCTGGTTGTACGAACTTTTGCAAATGCTTTCTTCTCTGATTTTTCACGAAGGAATAGAATTTTAAAAGAGTTAAGCCTCCAGTTCTCTTTCAGATCTAAAATCCTAGGATTCTACCTGAGGGTAAATATTCTCAAGCATTCTCTTCAGAAAAAAAAAAATGCCACCTTCAAAAAATTCAAGCACCGTAAAGAAAGAGCTAGCCAACTTTTTTTTTTTTTGTAAACAGCTTCAAAAAAAAAGTCTCTCTATTTAATGTTTTACAAAATTAACAAACTATGTACTACAGACTAAAAAAGAAGAAGGATTTTTAAAAAATTAAAATATAGAAGTCTTTGAATTGTTCAAGGTATTAATCTCAAAGTTCACCCGCTTGGTGATGTGAAATACTATTTGCACATGAAGGTTCGCTGCAGCTGCCATGGGACAGCAGGGGGAGCTCTAATACTGTTCTGTTTTATGTTTGTTCGCCATAGAGTTAGAAAAGGCGCTCATTTTTCATTTGGTTGTGAAAAATTAATATTTAAATATGATAAGCCTCCGAATACAATAGCACCACCAAAATGAGTGTGCTTGTTCAAAGTACCATTATAACATTAAAACTTATAGTGAAATTTGTCAACCATCTTCACAAAATTCCTCTTAGGAGAAGTATGATTCTGATTATTCAAAACTTCCATGAACTATAGTAATACAAGATATGTGTGAGTGTTTGTGTGTATTTACAATTTAAAGGCGAAGAAACTGAATTTCCAACGTGTTCATAATCTTTCAAAGTGGTCACAAAAGCAAATTACTCTTTCTAGTTGGAATAATTTTTTTCCAATTTTATCAGAATAATTTTTAATATGGATTAGGATAATTCCATATAGAATTTGTCCAGTATCATTAAAGTGGGAATATTGTTTTTACAGGATAGTATTATCTAAACGTGAGCACAGAGAGATTAAGTGAAATTATCTTTGTGAGCTAAAATATTATATATCCAGGTATACCACGGATTAATCCACCATCAGGGATCAAGAAGAACACTAAGATGGCAAGATAGTAATTTCCTGCGCTTTTAAAACAAAAACTTGTTTATGAAAAATCAGACATGTCCATTGAAACAGAAGTAGGGAAAATAGTTTGTGGAGTTCTCCATGTCCTTTCCCTTATCCTAATCCCTAAAGATAGTAACCTTTTATAGTATAGCAGGACCTGTTTAGCCAGCAGCTTTGCCTATCTCTTACCTAAACCATTGCTTCTCACATATTACTATAAATATCATTCACACGAGGGGTCATATTAAAAGGCAGATTCTGATTCAGTAGATCTGGAATGAGGCTTGCACAACTGGATTTATAAAACCCCTCGGGGGCTGCTGCAGCTGCAGCATCATGGACCATGCTTTGATGTAGCAAGGAGGTACACCACATCCAGGCATGGACCATCTAAATCTCCTGTGTCCCCAATCTCCACTGTCCTCCTTACTTTTCTGTTAGCTGAAAATGGAAAAGTTTTCATGAGGCAGGTTTTTCTAATGCTGATTGGGAATAACCAGTTGGGTTTATGTGATTGAGAAATAAACTTTTATTGTATTAAACAACTGAAATTTGGAGTTTATCTGTTACATCAGCTAACCTTATTTTGCTAATAAACGTATATTGAGGTTATTTTCATAAAAGTTCTTTTTACAAATAATGGTTTATACTTTTTTGCTTTTGTAAGAAAGGATATATGATAAATTCTAAAAATAGAATTCTATTCAAAATGGAATATAAATTTTAAAGGGTAAATATCACCAAATTGAAATTTTTAAATATTATATCATTATGCATCTAAAAGGAAAGAAAATATCTATTTTCCAAAATCCTCACCTCTGTTAGGTAATCTTAATAATTTCTATGTGTGTTTTTCAAAATTTTTAATTATGGTAAAAAATACATAACATAAAATTTACCATCTTGACCACTTTTAAGTGTACAGTTTAGTAGTGTTAAGTATATTTACATTGTTGTACAACAGATCTCCAGAACTTTTTCATTTTGTAAAACTGAAACTCTGTACCCATTAATAATTCCCCATTTCCTCATCCTTCCAGCCACTAGTAGCCACCATTCTACTTTCCCTTTGTATGAATTTCCCTTCTTTCTATTTTCTATTGTATTGATTTGTATAAGCTCATTATACATCAGTGATTCTAGCCTTTTAGGTGTTATATACTTATTTTCGTCATCACAGTTTAAAATAAATATATAATCAGATTTAGAATATTTTCTCATATGGCTACTATGGTTTTATACGCAGAAGAAAATTTGGGCTCCATGATTTCACTTTAAATGAGGCCCAAAATTAAACATTACATTGTAGAAGAAATCTTAAGGGGCTATATTGTCCCTACACCTTTCCCTAGCATAGAATTAAATAAAATAGTAACTCAATAAATACCTGATTCATTAAAATTAGAACCAATATAATGTATCGTGAACTATATTTAGAAATTCTCAGCAACCCTTTTACTGAACAACCCACACACATTTTCCTAAACATCAATTTTTTTTATTTTGTCTCACGTTGAATGTAGCATCTCCTTTACATGAGGGTTGGCAACAAAGAGTTGGTTGCTCTCTTTTTGTGAAGTTTAAGTGTAGTCATCTCTGAGAATAGCCTGACTGCCTGATGACTTTCTGAGTGTGATTTTCTGAATGCCCCATGTTGAGCTTAAACCTACTTATCTTTGTTCTGTGCCTAAGGGGAAGGGAGGACATCTGGCCATCAGCTTGCACATAATTAGCCTTCATATCAGAAGATTAGAAGATTACGCCTTTGCCTTCTGCTTATGTTGAGCCATTAAAACCCAATTCTGTATCTTCTTCCCATGAAACTTTAAAAATGGGTAAGAGCAAATACTTCTTCCTATGGTGGCTTGATATATGTAATAGTGGGAATAAATTGTTAAGAATTAGACCACAAGGGATTTCTTATAGCTAAACATAAATTCAAAAGCAAGAAATAAATTTCAACATTTGCCAAAATGCTCAGATTTATGTAAAATGGCAATTCTAAGTAAAAAGAAATGTCAACTAAATTGGATTTACAATATCTAAATATCTCTATAGATGAAAAAGGATGTGGTTATTGCCATTTCTCAACTATACAACTGTATGAAAGATTTGTTTCAAAACTCTCTTTTTTACGAATGACTGAGATTCAAAGTTAGAAATTATCAAGAAAATAATTTATGAAGAAAGTCACATCATCTGGCATTTGCAAAAATTAGAAGCAGAAACAGCCTTCAGTGTACCAAAAAGTTAAAGGAGTATTAGGCAGCCTAATTAAGCCAGTTTGACATATTAAAAAATAACACTGAAAATCGAAATGGAACAAAAAATATATTTCAATGAGGTGCTGCTCCAAATCTACTCCACTCAACTGGTGGCCCATAACATGTTTGATAATAGAGCTCGTTTGGTGGACAGTTTGCTTAAAGAGGAAATGTACTCTCATAAGCTTGCTCTGGTTGGTTGGGATTCCCGGGAAACAGACTCTGAGATGAAGATTAGCAAGCAGAAGGTCTGTTAGAAATGCTTTTAAGATTAACATTTGTGCAAAGGAAAGGAAGGAAGGATTGGGTAGAGGATGAAGTGAAGCAGTGATAACATTTCTGTGGAAGTCTCAGCCAACCCTCCAGATAATCGTTAAGATGGGATAACCCTTCAAAGCTGTCCCAGACTGGTAAGAGAGTCAAGCATTTGTATTGCCACATGGACCAGTTGTTGGATGCAGGCTGACACTGGAAGGGGAAATGACTTCAGGTGAATTCCAAAAGGGATGATAGCCAAGGGTTCTATAAATAAAAAGCAAGTTGTGTGTTCTGACAATAGTAACTATAGTAGTCCATTTTTAGATATAAAATTCAATAATATTTTATTCTCAAAGTTTCTTCTAGATATGTAATTAAGATCAGCATTTTCCAACAAGATTTTTTAAATTATTTCTTTCAGAATTTATTCTGCTTCTCCGCCCCAGGCATTTTGAAGAGAGATCATTGAAAATCAATAGAGAGGAGATCGTTTTACCAGCCTAGATTAAGGCATTTTCATAACCTGAAAAACAAAGGGGTTCCAGACCAAGATTGGGAAGGTCCACAGCATGGACTGAAACAGGCATTCTCTGGCTTTCCCAGTAGTCCTGGAATAACTTTTCCATCAGCTCCCAAACTGAGGCTCAAATCCTGAGTAGCTGATCTTCTGGCTAAACTAGACAATTTGTAAATCAGGCTGAGCTTGGTTGGGCTGCCACTTAATAGCTGTGTCTTTTTCCAGGTGACTTAAATTATTAGAGTTTCAGGGTCCTTATCTAGAAAATGGGAATAATTATTCCTTTCTTACAAGATTGAAGTGAATTTTAAAGGAAGTAACACATATAGAACATTCAGCTGAATGTCTAGTCATTAATATAAACTAAATAATTGTTAGCTATTCCTATAAGGTGAGTTGAATGAGGAAACTGAGAGCAACAGATGATGATAGCTAGTGTATTTTAAGGGCAAATATCAGATGTAGTCTGCATTTGAAAGAGTCTGCGTTTGGTATTTCTCTCTCTAGAGAGCTTACATTCACTTGGGGGAGCACCAATCATATGAACTTTTGTAGTGAAAGATGATGCCAAATTGCTTTTTAAAAATGTATTAACATATTTAATCCTCAAACCAACTCTATGAGGCTGCTATTATTATCTCCATTGTATAAATGAGGAAATGAGACTCATAAAGGTTAAGTAATTCTCTAACATTGACCTATTTGTTAATGGTGGACGGGAGATTCATCCAAGAAGTCTGGCTCCAGGGTGCGTGTGTTTAACCACTACACCATTTCGTTCCCCGATAAAAAATTCTTCTCATTGCTCAGGAGTTGTGATTGATGTTAATCTCTTGCTTAACAGAAAATCTTATCATTAGCCTTAAACAATAGAGTGTTCAAGTATACAATTCACATAATTAAATATACGAATAACTGGCATATAGAAAAATGAATAGATTCTACATAACAGAATTAGACCAGTGGATAAAAGTTACATAGAAGCTGATTTCAATCCAACATAAATATCTTTGAACAAGTGCAATGCAATATGGTTTCCTGAAAGGAGTGAAAGGAGTTCTTGTTCCCAACATGTTCAAGTAGAGGGAAGATCATCATCTTAATTCAGAAATACTATACAATGTAGAAAAATTAATTTCATAAAGTCCCTCAACTAAGGCTCAAATCATCACCAGCTCCTAACTGGACAATATATGTCTAATTTTCTCTTACCTCTAAAATTGACTAATACTGAGATTCTAAGATAACTATAAGAATAAAGAAATCCCACCCCCCTTCTCTCACTGTGTGCCAGGCACTATGCTAGTGAACATATATCTGCTTTGGCATTTATTAACTGTAATTTTAAACTAGTAACTTAACTGTTCTAAACTGTTACTTCTTTATTTGTAAAATGGGAATAATAGTAATGCCCACAACTTCAGATTGGTGTTTAGTAAGCATTCAATAAATATTATTATTCTCTTTACTGTCATTATTATTAAAAGTATGGATTTTAGTTCACGATAAATATGGATGCTCAAGAAATATACTTTAAAAAAAAATAATGCAATGTATCAGACACAATGTATATTCCTGCCAAGGTTCCTTCCATCCACTGGAAAGGCCCTCAACCAACTGCAAATACCTCATTTCCCAATACCATCAGTTTATTCTGCCTCCCAGGGTAAATAGAGCCATAATGCAGCCATTCTTTCTAAAAGTATTCTTTTCTCTCAGGTCCTTAGATCTTTACTAGGGGCCTCCTACTACCACAGCATCTGCCAGGGAAACATGGTGCTGGACTCTTTTCTCCTGGTGCCATTAGTCTCTTATTAATGTTTCTTCACCTCTCCTCACTTATTTCTGAGAATCTTCTTCTCTAGTCTTGGAGAGAAATCATATTTGTTTATCATTTCTCACAACATTATATTTACACAATAAACTTCTCAGTTTTCCCAAGAGCTTAGACATTTGCAAAACAAATATATGGAGACATTCAGATGTTCTCTGTGTTCTTTCTCATAACAGTCTTCCCTTGAGACAATGTTTGAATGTTGGAAAGGGCAAAGGTGGAAACATAAGAAGGGAAAATAAAGTCAATATTTCAAAAAACATGTTATACAAATAGTTAATACTAACACCCATTCCTAATGGTTATTATTCCTAACAACCATCTGAAGTTGACATTTATTACATATTAGACAACAGTTTTGTTGTATTAAACCCCAGATGCCTAAGAGACATGGTGCTACTTCTAAAAGCAGCATCAAATAAATTGACTCAAGACAGGAGCATTTTCTATCCTACAGGAAGGAAAAACTTTTCTCTTTTAGTTTCAGACTTCATTGGAAATTTAATGTGATGTCACAATTTCATAAACAAATGATACAAATGGCAAGCAGTGACTACCCAGAATTTCTCTATAGAAATGGCTCAAGAGTACCAAATGAGTTGGAACAAGATTTGAAGCTGCATTCACCTGATTCTCTTTGTGAAATAGTAATGATTATGCTGATCAACTCATAGAATAATGCATTTTTAGGAGTCATAAAAAGAATAATTTTAATAAAAGAGAATAAGATTGAGGAATGAATACATCATGCATTTTAAGGGCAAGTACGGGTTCTTGGGAAGCATTTACTTCACTTATATTTTTACACGTGTGTATTGAGTGCAAAATAGTTAACTATTTCTTCATAACAAATTATCCTCCAAAAGAGTGGCTTAAAACAATAAAAATGTATTAATTCACAGTGCCTCATTCAGTCAGAAATTTGGGAATGGCTTAGGTGGGTGTGTCACAGGCACTGGTCAGATCCATGTGGTGAGGTCGCAGGTTCTCGGTTCACAGACACAAAAGAGTATAAGAGTGGACACACAGCAGAAGTTTTAACAGAGGAGGATTTATTAGCAAAGCCAAAGTACACCCCCAAGGGGAGGGACGGGCAGGCTCGAGGGGAGCAACTGCACCAAAGTTGGGGTGGTCGGTGGCTTTGGAATGTCAGTTCCAGTGAGTGAGGGTGGTGAGGGTTTTGGAAAGTGGACCAATCGGGGCATTGTCTCCACCCCCACCTTGGGAGGGGGAGATTTTTTCCTTACATAGGCATCTCCGGAACTGTCATGGCAGTGATCCCCTGCAAGGGGAGTCAAAACCACAATGCAAATGAGGGTATAATGAGGCTTGGGGCTACTCTCAATCGGGGTTGGGGGAAGTGTTGCATGTCCGAAGAGCCGCTGTCCGTAATTAGGACACTGTGCCTGGTGGAGTGACCTTGCTCCCAGCTCATAGCTAGTTTTTTACCTATCTCAGGTGGTTCTGCCTCAGAGTCTCTCGTGACGTTTCAGTCAAGATGATGGTCAGGGCTAGAGTCTTCTGATGGCTTGACTCGAATTGGATGATCTGCTTCCAAGACGGCTCTCTCAAGTGGCTTTTCACAGGAGGACTCAGTTTCTTACAACATGGCAGCTGGCTTCTTCCAGAGCACATGATCAAAAGAAAGAGCAAGACGGAAGCCTTGATGTCTTTTATGAGTCAGCCTTGGACGACACACTCCATCAATTTCACCATTTTCTTTGGTTACAAAGTAATCCCCGTTTAATGTGAGGATTTACCATTTTACCGAATGGTAAAAATGCTGGGAGGAGTGATCATTGGGTGCCTTCTTGGAGGCTGGCTACCATAAATGATTACAAGGTAAAATATTTTCCTCACTATAAGTCACAATCAAAATCAGTTTGAAAAACAAAATGTGCAGCTTTTAGAATCAGAAGACTTCAGTTTGAAAACCAACACTTCTATCATGAGCAAATCGTTAAATTTTTGAGTCTAATTTTCTTATCTGAAAAATGAGAATAAAAATATTTGCCTTTCTTTTTCTGAATTGATGATGGTACTGTTATTCAAGACTGAATTATGAATAAATGTTTTGTCATAGGTTAAAATTAGTTTGTTCCCTTACAATCTCTAGAATATTATTAACTCTTAATCCTTAAGTAAAACTTTAAGTAAAACAATCATGGAGGACACATGTTGGTTTCATTATTAAAATGAAGATTCAGTTAAAAAAAAACAGAAAATTTCTAATTTTAAGGATTGACAACATGTGAAAACTAATGCTCTTTTTCAAGGTACATATTTCATCCTTTTTCTTTTTCATCCTACTGGGTTACTCATATTTTTGATACATCTGATTTTATGTCCCACATAAAAATCTGTTACTGAATTTGAACATACACTTTACATGGGCTGTGATTACCACAACAGCATCTATAAGTACGAGAACCATTTATTTTTGCCCAGGCCATTGGTAAAATGGTATATCATCATACAAACATTTAATTTACTAAAATTTATCTAACTTTGTAGTATTTATTAATACTTGTTTAATACTCAAGAAGTATTAAAGTACAAAAAGAGAGAGATAATCATAAAGAATTTACATTGTGCAGACAATTATGGCTGCCATTCTCATCAATGAACTCCTAAGTTGGCATCTACTATATTGTCTATAATGTACTTTATATATCACTATAACTAGAGTATATAAATTAACCTTAATCTATCCCTGGGGAAGGATATTTAACATTTAGTTAGTATTTGAAATGCTCTAAGAAGAAATCCACACTAAAGAGATGACTACGGCAAGCATCATAGGGGCCTTTGATCAACAGAAGGAATGTCAGAAATTATTTTTCTTTGGTAAAATGAGTGATATTCAAGAAAATGTGATTGTCTGGAAAGAATGTATAATCCATAAGGCCTTTGCACTTGCTGTTTCCTCTGCTTGAATGCTCATCATGACTAATTCCCTCACTGCCTTCAAATCTTTGTTCGAAGGCTATTTTCTCAATGTGGTCAATGTTGACATCCTATTTTAAATTCTACTACCACTTCTTTCTGGTAATCTTGGTCCCCCTTACCCAGTTCTCTTTTTTCTCTTTTCCATATTTGTTGCCTTTTAACATACTTTCTAGTTCACTATATTTTATTGTCTGATTTTTTCCTGTATGCTTCATAAGGGCATACATTTTTGCCTTTCTTTAATGCTGAACACCAGTTTCTAGAACATTTTCACTCAATGGGTGGTTAATAAATATTTCTCGGATAAATGAGTGAATAAGTACTCTCTTTGTTCTTCTCCCTTTACTATTACATCCTTTTATATCTAAAGATATATACGTATCTATAATTTGTGGAGGGTTTTTTTCTTCCACTTTAAAGTTATCTTTTATTATCTATTTTATGATGAATCTTCCAGGTTTATAAATATGCCTGAAGTTGATAGACAGGAATTGAACATGCAATCCTCTATCCTATAAAACAGTAATTCTTAAACCTCAGTGTGAAAAGAAAAAGCAGAGAAGTCTGGTAAAATTGCAGAATTTCAGTTCAAATCCCCCAAATTCCAATTCAAGAAGTCTGGGAAGGGGCCTAGAAATCAACACAATAAACAACCAATCCAGATATATTGGATACAGGTGGTTGTCTGATAACAGTTTGAGAAATATCTTGGGCTGCCTGCAAATTGAATAGGGTAAGGAAGCCCTGCCTCTGAGTGATAAACATCCCTGTGGAATTTTTTTTTTTTTTTAAGAAATGACAGGGGTTTTTTATTTATTTATTTTTTCCCCCAAAGCCCCAGTAGATAGTTGTATGTCATAGCTGCACATCCTTCTAGTTGCTGTATGTGGGACGCGGCCTCAGCATGGCCGGAGAAGTGGTGCGTGCCCAGGATCCGAACCCGGGCCGCCAGCAGCGGAGCGCACGCACTTAACCGCTAAGCCACGGGGCCGGCCCTCCTGTGGATTTTTAACTAGTAAAAATCTAACGCATTTGCAGTTTATTTTACACAGGATGGATTAAAATAGTAAAATACAAAACATTTCTTTGTTTTCCGGTGCATTTATTGATCCCTCATATTGATTTATGTTAAATGACTGTGATAATTAACAAAATAATTTCTAGTTCAGCTAGAAATTTTTCTCTCTTGGCTGATTTTCATCTATAAGTAAAATTTAAGTTCTACTTTTAGGAGTAAACTTTGTAATTACCCCAAATGTTATTGTTTAGACATGGCAATTAAATTGTAGTCATTTATTTTCCAGAGAATTCCAACGATTAGTACAATCTAAACATATTTCTGTCAAGACTGCTTTAGCTACATTACCAATTCAAACTCTCATCTCAATTTATGTGACTGTTTGCTAAGTTGTTATGTTCTATTTTTTAGGCTAAATTCCCTTTTATTTGCAGCAATAATTATTGTAACCGATCTTGAAAGCACGATGCAGATGAATCTCTCTGTTGCAAAAGACCATTTGTTATCCTTCACATACACAAAATCTATATACCTGCCCCAAATTCATTGATCTGTATAAAAAATTCAAACTATCATAAAAAGATAACATAACATAAAAGCAAGTTATAGTGTGGTAGAAGTGAGGTATGGGCCAGACCACTTTCCATTTTTATATCAAACTCCCTATTACTAATTTGGACTATTTCTTTAATAAAGCTTCTTAAAGACATGAGCACTACTGAATTCATAAAGTTTAAAGTAGGGAGTAAAGGATTTATTTCTAAAAATCACATTAAAAATGGGTGTGAGTTGACTTCCTTCTGGCTATAGACATTCTACATACATACATTCTTCTACATAGAAATGTAGAAGGCATTTTCTACAAAGAAAAAGGAAGAACTGAAGTAATTCCCTCTTAAAGACAGAAAGAAGTAACTTTTAACTGCGATATTATAGCAAATGTATTCGAATTGTTTGGATTATTGCAAAAATATCTCATTTAACTGTGTGTTTAGACTCAGCCTAATACAAGCCATCCTGAGGTTTCCATCATTCTAGGTTTGGTTCCTTTATCCCTGTGTAGAAGGGTCACAACGTCAGTTTAGAATTCAATTTTATAAGCACTTATTGAGCACATATTACACAGAAAATATGTGCTTAATGATGGCGGGGAAGAATGAAAGAGCAGATAATAGAAAAGGTCAGTAAACACAGTAAAAGTATTTGTCAAACTAAGTGATAGAGCTAGAACTAACACTGATTTTGCAGACTGTTGATTCCACGCAGATCATTATAATTATACAAAGTTTCAGGAGACCATAACTCCCACTCTTATAATGAGAATTAGCTGATTAGACCAAAAAATCAGTTGTTTTTTTTAACACATCAGAGATCTGAGGACATAAAGACACCATTATACTCCTATTTTCATCCCTTGTTATTTTTCAAGTTTTGTGTTAAAAACTTGATAGATGTTACCTTAGGTATTTCTAATTGCTTGACCCCCATTCCCTTCTAAAATTTCCCCTGTATTGAAGTGGCTGAATTTCTGGGAACCAAATTGCTTCAAAGAGAAAGTACTTGTGAGAGATTTGGAAAGCGAAAGAGAAATAGAAGCTATCTTTCTCCTCTTACAACCCAGGGGATATGCGGTAGAGGTTGGCAGATACAAAGTTTTGCAGTGTCCTCTGATTTTGGAGGAAATTACCCCTCTTTTGGTGGCAGGCTCCTCTGAGCTTGGTACACCCTCATCCGGAAGACCTAGAAGGCAAACCTGAGAGCTGGAGAGGACCTTCCCTGAATTTTGCTCCTCCATTCCTTACAACAGTTTGTAAGCACTTCATTCCTTGTACAAAACTACTTCCTTTATGAATCCTGGAAAATCTATGTTTTCCAGACCTGACGCTAATTCTTATAAACTCTTTTGTCTGCAGTGAGTTTAGGCATGTTTAGGCCACGTTCAGGTTTAATCAAATATACATATTTTTCCTTTTTTCTAGAGAATCCACAACACCAAGGTTATCTCTAACCTAAGGAGAACATGGTAAATGTTCACAGTAAATGTTTAAATGACGCTTTGTATAGGTAAAATACCTGAAAACTTCACTAAGTCAAAATAGATAATGATACTCAAATTGACACCTTTATATTTAGGAAACAATATAAGCAGATTTGCTTTTATTTGAACAGGTTATGGAAAATTTGGAAACCTTGAAAGAACAGTATTTCTAAAGATAATGAAGCAAATAGATTTACATTTAAGTTAAATAAAAACAATTCTTCTCAATAGTTACAGTGCAGAATTTTACTGACCTTTAGATATTATATCCATAAGTCTTTTTGATCTGTTCTGCCAACAAAATGCTCTGATGATATCAGTGTAAATTATATCTGAGTAAAGATCATAGAGGAGAATCATAGAGTGGAGCATATGCGTGTATCCTCGAGCCGAATTTGGTATTGCATTTGATAGAGATGTAAGTTAAACTATAATACCTACAGTGTTCTTTGGATGGTCTTGCTTTTGTTTATTTATTCTAACATGAATGTGTACAATGGACTATATTGTCTATACCCTTAAGGAACTCAAAGGTTATTTTCAAAGTTGCCATTTTCTTATTCTGTGATCTGACTCAGAAAAGCTCATAGAAGCACATTCCCTTAGATGTTGTAATAATAGAAATTATTTGACAACTTGGTCATCTAGCTGTAGTAACATGGATAGGCTCTGTTTCAGCACATATCCGAGGATGTATAGCTCCATCAAACTAAGAAATGGCAGTAATATAAGAACATGTGTTGTAAATGGGGCAGTTTAGCAAAGCATTTAAAGATAATTTTGCTGGAGATTGCAGTCAAGGGAACAAGAAGTTCACACATCAGGCCTGCAGTGCTCTTCTTGTAAACATTTACAACGAAATGATTAAAGGATCATTTGCTCTTGATGCCTACCATTTCACCATTTGAGGCTTTGTACACTGACATTTAGCAGCAAATGATTATGGTTCAGAAGACAACTACCTCTTATTTATTGTAATGTATTTTTAAGGGAAGAGCAGAAGGTAATTTATCTATAGTAAATACAATAGTTGAGGTTGTTTGTTGGCTGAACTATCAGATTACAGTCACTAACCTGAGATATGCATAACAGATCAAAATCTACATCCTTAATGCAAAAGAACTTTCACCAGATATATTAGAAACTATGTATGTAGTTTTATTCAAGGTTCAAAGAAACAACTTCAATTTCTGAATTTAATGTATGGTTTGCAATCGGGTTTTAAGGCAATAGAAAATTTAAATATATAACATGAAAACATATATTTAAAAGTATATTTATTATAATTTCTAAATAATTCTCTATTTATATGAGTTACATGAAATAAATTGTAATAGGTAACTAAATCTATAGGATTCCAAGGCTTAAAGTGGTCTTCATGTATAATGGATAATTTCTTTTTTACTGAAACCCAGCAAAATTCAGAGTTTAATTTCTAAATTATGTATTTTTATATATATGTATAAAGGCAAGCCCTTTACTCAAGGTGGAACCTAAGTGAGGTCTCTTAAAGATAACGCCATTTGCCGAGCCAGCCCTGATGGTCTAGTGGTTAAAGTTTGGCACTCTCACCACTTCAGTGGCCCAGGTCCATTTCCCGGTCACAGAACCATACCACCCATCTCGCAACTGCCATGCTGTGGCAGCGGCTCACATAGAAGAACTAGAAGCACTTACAACTAGGATATACAACCATGCACTGGGACTTTGGGGAGAAAAAAAAAAAGAGGAAGATTGGTAGCAGATATTAGCTCAGGATGAATCTTTCCCTGCAAAAGAAGAAAAAAGATAATGCCATATGGAGTCAGAGGTAGAGGAAAGTGTGGAGATCCATAAGATCCCCATAGTTGAGGAAGTAGTCCAAATTAATCAGGTGGGAAGTGGCATTCAATGGAAAATTAATAATAGGCATGCGTGCAAAGGTCTGAGGTTTGGGACATTGGTGTTTCAGACCAGAAGAGATAATCTAGCTGCTCCAGTTTCCAAATGCCAGGTAGATATTCTACTGGACCAGAGGGAGGCCAATTTTTTAAAACACAGACCCACGTTTTTCATTAAGAAGGAAGAAAAAATTGCAAGGTGGGACATCATTGATGGTGGGGAAAAATGGCAGTCCCCTTGGTTTAGAAACTCCTTTGTCTGAAAATAGGTGATAAATATATCTTCTAGGAGCTTGCCTTCAAAGTAGAACTTTATTTTGGTTTACTTGTCTTACTATGTATCTCCAGCTTGGCAGTTGGTGTCTGTCTTCTGAAAGATTTCTTTCTGCAGCACAAGAAGTAAGTAGCCATAGACTATCTTTTTAAAATACAAGAGTTTTATGAGGCTTTAACTGTTTTTTTGTAATTTTTTTCTCTAGTTCTTGAATTCTGTACTAGTGTATTTTAACTTCTTATGATATTTTTTGCTCTTTCTCTCCAAATTCTTTTCTGGAATCTCTTTCTGTAGAACAGCTATGGTTTTATGAAGGTGGTGTTGGTTAAGCCTCCTACTTGGGTTGAAGTGTTGAACGGATGACATACTTGAGCTTTTCTGTCCTTGGTTAGTTTCATGCAGAACTCTTTCCCTCTGAAAGTTTAATAATATCCTCCATAAAACTTATAATATTTCCATTGAATTCCACCTATCAATTATTATTATACTCTTTTCTTTGTTCCCAAATTGACTTGGAGATTTTCTACTAGAATTTTTTTAAGCCCCTTTAGTATTTGCTTGAGCCAAGATACTTCCTCACAGTTTCTCCAAAAGCTTTCATTACTCTTTGATCATCTACTCATAATCTAAAATCACAACATGATGTTCTTTAATTTTTTTGAGATATTTTGAAACATTTCCCAATTTACTGTTCATGCAGATAATAAATTATTCTTATTATCATTTTATCTCCCTATCTGTTGAATCTGTATGCAGAATATATCATATGAAAAATTGAGCTAAACTTAGATGAAGGAGGAGTGAAAAT
The DNA here is from genome assembly GCF_020826845.1 of Diceros bicornis minor. Classification (NCBI taxonomy): domain Eukaryota; kingdom Metazoa; phylum Chordata; class Mammalia; order Perissodactyla; family Rhinocerotidae; genus Diceros; species Diceros bicornis. Next base: position 50,462,087 of record NC_080745.1, on the reverse strand, counting down.
TTGTGAAAAAAATATCAACAATCTAAGATATGCAGATGATATCTTCCTACCGCCAGAAAGCAACAATGACTTGAAATCACTTCTGATGAAAGTGAAAGAAGAAAGTGCCAAAGCAGGACTGCATATGAACATCAAGAAGACAAAAATCATGACTTTTAGGAGATCTACACAATTTTATAATGAAGACAATGAAGACACTGAACTTGTTAAATATTTTGTTTACCTTGGTTCAGTCATCAATTTAAGTAGAGACTGCAGCCAGGAAATCAAGAGAAAACTGAGCCTTGAGAGGGCAGCAATGAAAGAATTTGGAAAGATCATCAAATGTAAGGAAGTGTCATTAGAGACTAAGGTCAAAATTATCCACATCCTCATATTTCCAATTACTATGTACAGGTATAAAAGCTGAACAATGAAGAAAGGTGACAGGAAAAAAATTGATTCATTTGAAATATGGGGTTGGAGAAGAGCTATATGGATATCCTGGACTGCCAGAAAGATGAACATGTGGGTCCTAGTGCAAATTAAGCCTGAACTATTGCTGGAGGCAAAAATGATAAAACTGAGGCTATCCTACTTTGAGTACATCATGAGAAGACAGAATTCTTTGGAATAGACAATAATGCTGGGAAAAATAGAAGGCAGCAGGAAAAGAGGAAGACCAGATATGAAATGGATTCACTTCATAAAGGAAGTCATAAGCATGAGTCTACAGAAGCTGAGTAGGGCTGTTGAGGACGGGACATTGGTGGACATCACCCATTCGTAGGGTCACCAAGAGTTGAAGTCGACTTGATGGCACACAACAACATTTATCAGGATTTCCAACAAAAAATATAGTAATAATTATAGACTCTCAGAAAATTTTGGAAAACCAGGCCCGACCTTTGGTGCTTAGAATTATATTTTATACTTACTACATATTTCACCTTATATTTTTAATTAAAAAGAATTACATTTAAACATGTTCTGAGGCTTTGATTTCCCTGGATCAACGTTGTCTCAAATGGTCAGCTTCTTCCAACTTATCTAAATCCTTTTTAGATATTTCCATTCCAAGATTATTACTCAATTCTCTGGTAGTCTTGTTTTTCTTCTGCTGAGTAGTGTACCTCATTTCATCTACAGTGGGCTTCTATGGTGTATTTTGGGCTGTTTTTCTTATTATGTTGATCAATAAGTGTCACAAAATAAGTTCTTTCTTGGGGACCACAATTGGCCAGTGAGTCTCTTTCTTCCAGTGAAGTCTGCTTCTAACTGAACTATGGGGCTTTACATGGGGCACAAAAGTGCTGCATTTCTCATTTCCATGGTGGATTCCAACTCTGGCTCCATAGGGGGTAGTTTTCTTAGTGGCCTGATATAAAATCAGATCAGGCTGTGAACATGTGGTTAAATAGCCAATGTAAAAACTGGGACAGGAAGATGGCTGAGACATTAGAAATTCTAGGACAGAAATACAGTAGGCGGTGTGGCAAAGGCTGACTTGAAGCTTGAGACTTGACTTTCTTTCTTAAACTCAGCTATGAGTGCCCAAAGAGATATAACCAAAACACAACGGATACATCAATATGGAATACTAAAAAATGTTTCAATAACTCAAAAGAAGGCTAGAAGGGGAAATAAACTAGTTTAAAAAATAATGGAACAAGCAGAAAACAAAGAATAATATGGTGGACCTAAATCCAAGCACATCAATAATCACTTTAATGCAATTGTCTAAACACACTAGTTAAAAAACAGACACTCTCAGATTGCAGAATAAAGTAATAACCAATTATAGGTAGTCTACAAGAAACTCACTTTATACATAATGTAATAAATAGGTTATAAGAAGAATGGGGGAAAATATGCCATTCAAACTCTAATGAAAACCTGGAGAGGCTCTATTAATATCAGACAGATTATACTTCAGAACAAAGAAAATTTTCAGTTATAAAAAGACGTATTACATAGTGATAAAAGGGTCAGTGTGCCATGAACACATAACAATCCTAAATAAGTATGCACATATAAACAGAGCTTCAAAATGCATTTTAAAAAACTGACAGAAAAACAGCAATAGAATAATCCACAATTTTTGTTGGAGACTTCAATACTCCTCTGTCAGTAATAGAACAATAGACAGAAAGCCAGCCAGGATATAGAAGAACTAAAAACACTATCAACTAACTGATCTAGTTGACATTTATAGAACACTACACGCACCAACAGCGGAATATTCTACTCAAGTGTGCCTGGAATAGTCACCAAGGTAGATAATACCCTAGACCATAAAACAAACGTTGAAAAATGTAAAAGAATTGAAATTACATAAAGTATGTTCTCTGACCATAATGGAAGTAAGCTAGAAATAAATAATAGAAGATCTCCAAACACTTGAAAATTAAACCACACACTTCTATATAATACATTTGTTGAAGATAAAGTTTCAAAGGAAATTAGAAAAAATTTTGAACTGTACAAAAGTGAAAATACGGCACATCAAATTTTGTGGGATACAGCTAAAGCAGTGGTTAACAGGAAAATCATTACATTAAAATGCTTATATTAGAAAGAAAAATCACAATCAAATATCTGAGCTTCACCTTAAAAACTAGAAAAAAGAAGAGGAAAATAAACCCCCAAAAGCTAAAGGAAGGAAATAAAGATGAGTGAAAATGAATACAATTGAAAACAGGGAAACAATGAAGAAAATCAATGAAACAAAGAGATGGTTCTTTAAAAAGATCAATAAAATTGATAGACCTCTAGCAAGATTGACAAAGATAAAAGGAGAGAAAACACGAATTACTAATATCAAGCATGAAACCCAGCTATCACTAAGGATCCTTCGGCCATTAAAAGGGTAAATACTGTGAAAAACTATGCATGTAAATGCAACAATTTACACAAAATAGATGGTCTTCGAAAACCACAAACAACAAAACTATATGGAATAAATATTCTCAATAGTCTCATAATTATTAAAGAGATTTAATTGTCATTAAAGAGTGAGGTGGTGGGTTAACAGATTATCAGTACTGGAAGGAGATAAGAGAGAAAATCAAAAATGATCATTGCCCTTTGTTGCAGACTTCTTAAACAATCATTTTATTGCTATACAAAGTTAGCAAAAAAATAATAGACTATAAACTGTGTTTATATTTTTATATCTGTATGAGAGTTATAATTTTACTCTTTAAAAATTATTCTTGAAGAGCAGATTTAATCATGAATATATTTATAACCTAAGCAAGTTAACATAAGATTGTGAGATAAAATACAGGATGCCCAGTTAAATGTGAATTTCTGATAAACAAGTAATTTTTATTAGGATACATATGTCCCATGAGATATTTGAGACATATACCAAATAAAAACACAAACAAAATATCAAATACTCTGGAAATTAAAAAGAATCTGTAAAGAATAAAGCTCTTCATAAAGTATTCCACCCAGAAATTTCAGGAAGTCCAAATTTTATAAATAATGTGTCTGGGAAATTTTTTTAATAGGTGAAATATAAGACAGAAGGAAAAAAAACACTTCTGTAATAGTTGTTAGCTCATCTTCTTAATATTGATGAGATTACCACCAAGTATAAATCAGATGCTAAAGAATAAAATGTCTTAAAAATCTGAAAGAAAGCACTACTAAGTAATAAAAATCACAAAGTAGACAAAAACGGCTATAAATTGTTCTACAATATCGAAAAACAAATGACAATATCTGACATCTACTGGCCATGTCCTGATATGGCAGGAGATATACCTCAGCCAAGTTTTCACATATTTTAATTGACTTGTAATAAATCAGCTTTTATAGTTTCTAGTTCTTTGTGATCACACACTATATCCTAATATCCATACTGTTAAAATGAAAGATTCTGACACTCTTTTAATTTGTTCCTAGGAAAAAACAATCATTTAATAGCTCATGAACTCTGTTTCTATTTAGATGGTGTACTCTCTGGATAAGTGAGTTCGATGTCCACGGCTCACCCTATTTCTCTGTTAAGTAACTGGGATCCAGTTTATTCTGTACTCCTTAAATTGAGGCTTACGTGTCCATGGGGGTAAGAAATAACCTTTCAGGGTATCTAAAAAGCCATAGAACAAATATGAGGCACCTTGTTAAAACACAGAATGAATAAAGGACAGTCAAGTTCCTGGTGTGCCAATTTATAAGTCTTACAAGAAATATGATGGAATAAGATAACATTACTCAAGAAAAACATTATCCAAGTGTTAAAAGAATACCAAAGGGCATGCTTGTACAAAAAGAGGTAACAGCTAGATTGTCTTCTAGTATGGTCAGTCTCCATTTATTGATCATATACAGTCTTTGCTTTGCCTAGTGGGGAAGTTCAAGTTTGGATATAGAGCTGAATGCTCTGGGGACAAGAAAGTAACCCTCACTCTGAGTGCTATGACCAGAGTCCCTCCTTCCCTACTTTTGCCACAGGCAGAACTCAGCTTCTCTTCTAAATACGTGCTGAACGTGATTATTACATATTGGTTTTAAGGAATGCAAAATTGTTCATGTGCTTAATGTAACAAATTTTTAGTTTACTAGATCTCTCATCTATATTGATCAGTCTGAAGCCTCAATAGGTTTATACAATAAAATGCAAAATAGGTATAATTTTTTTAGATAAAGTATGCATATTAAAAGAGATTTCTCCCAGAGCTTTTTTAGGCTCCATCTTCAAGGACTCAGGATACTAATTTATTCTCCTTTGCCCTTAGAGGACCTCAGTAAAGGAGCTGGCAAAACTAAGTTCCCTTCCAGCTAGATGACTTTATAATTGCTTGCTCACTTTGCTAATTTACAGAATCACAGCATGCTAATCTTGTGGAGCAAAACTTGAAATTAGAAATATTCAGCATAAGGAGAAAAATAGTAAGTTTATGGAATTTATTGCCGCTGTACCATGACAGAAAACTTAAAGATTTCATTGCCCATGCGTAGCTACAAAGTCAACATAGACCTGTATCTTAACAAGTTTAACTCATGAATATCCAAATGTATGAGGATTATGCAGGATCTATTAATAATTCCTAAATTTGAAATATTTGCCTTCAATAAACATTCTCTCCCAAGGGCATATTTCTCTCAGTCGAGGAGGAATCCTGGGAATATAAAAAGGAAGTCTTGTTTGAGGGTTTAGAAAAGTTTGCCCTGACTATAGATACCTTTCTCTTGTCAATGGTCTGAATTTCGGTGTAAGCCAGCTGTCAAATGCAGTGTGGTTTGTCTGGGGCCGGCTTATTGGGTTTTGCTGGTAAACCAAATTACCATTAGCACCTTTTTTCTCAGCATGCAGACACAATTCACAATTTTCATTAGAATGTTCTTATAGACTCAGTACAGGGATTCGTTCTGTTATAACTTTGATAGTTAATTAACTGGGGAAACAACTTACCTCCCAGTCCTCACCAGGAATTGTTCTAAGAGAGTCAAGGTAGAGAGGTAAGGAGCTTGGTTCTATAATTAACATTTAAAATGTCCTCAATTGAAGATTGTCCTCACCTTTCTAGAGGCCAGTCTGTGCTCATTATATGACACAGATTAAGGAGGTCTGTTAATGCTCGGAAATTTTAAGCAAAATGCCATGTGAATGCCCATTTTTTTGGAATCCAGGAATTAATCCTCGACAGAGTTCGTAAAATTTTTAAAATGTTAGAGTTCTCATAAACCCTTTAAAGAAAAGCAACTACTTCAAGATTTGGGGTGTTTTTTGCATTCGAGGAAGACCTGAGAGTGACAAAAACTTAGAAATATAAAGCAAACTTGAGATCCTCTCTGTACCAGCAACGGATCCCCACTGATTAATGATTAAACATTTCACTGATGGCCCATCTTGTTAAGGTCACATACACATAATGCTAAAAACCTACTGGTTTTCTGCTCATGTCTTTTAAATGCTTGTTAAATGTGTCAGTTGGTTAAATAACCAGATATTGTTTTTCATTAGTGTGACAGAGATTCTGATTGCTTTACCAGACTGACAGTAGTCTTCATATTTATTCATTTGCTCATTTATTTTTTTAAGAAAATATTTATTGAACAAAGCGTGATGTTGGGCCCTGAGTATGTGTCAATCAAGGTAGACAGACTCGCTTCCCTTGCTCAGCCTATTGCTAAAGAAATGATGATTAAACAAGCAATGACAATCAACTGTAATGAATGCCACAAGGGAAACATTACATTGTGTTATTATTCTGCTGGATCAGTTAACTGTGTCTAGGAATGAGGAAGACTACACGAGGGAAATGATATTCCAGTTGATGTCTCTAGAGTGTTGAACCCAGGGGCAGGGCCAGAAGGAGAAAAGAATATTCCAGGTAGAGCAAACAGAAATGTGTTCATAACATCTATTATTTGACAAATCTATGTTTATTCCATTTTTGTTTTATACTCAGTAAAATATAAGAGGTTTAATTATTTTTCTAATAATAATTAGAAGAAAAATGTCATGGTTGGGCAATGTGTTTGAGCAATTCCCAGATAAGATCTACAAGTGTTGGATTAGAAGAGAGGTGCTTAATAATTAGAAGAAAACAATATATTAATCTATCTATCTATCTATCTATCTATCTATCTATCTATCTATCTATCTATCTAATCTACTGAGAGACAGAGAAAGAGAGAGAGAATTGAGTCTTAAAGTAGTTACTAACTTATAAATCAATGGACTTGATTCTAACTTGAGGGAAAAAATGTAAGGCCGGTAAACATCAATTATGGAAGATACAATAGAAAACAACCAAGTGGAAAAAATTGGTCTCTTAAGCATAAGTTTGCGTCAGGGTAAATCAAGGAAATTCTCTTTCCTGTGAAATTTTGAGCTAGGAACTTTGAAAAATGACAAGTCTGGAGGAGAAGAAAAGATCTGTTTTATAAAAGACCACTCAAATGACTTTGGGTCGTTATTTTTTGTATTGTTTTGTTTTTGAGTAAAATTCTCTTGTTTTTCTTTGTCTATTAATTTTATAAAGAGACCTAATTAGAACTTATTAAAAGACATACCAAAATAACAGCTGAAATATGAAGATTTTATTCGTTTAGTTTATAAGATAAAGTAACTCATGGAGCATTGAGATAAATTGTTCATTTTGATGTAAGATGAATGGGAAAGCCGGGTATTAAATTTCATTTAAAGTCTTCACTATTTTATTTATATGGTTTCTCTGATTATTTTTCTTCTTTCTGATTAAAGAATAACAAAAACTAAATATTAAATACTTCTGTTCATCTCTGAATCTTTTAAAGCAAACGTATTGCTCTGATTTATTTCAAGTATGCAGTTCTCGCTAAAGAAAATCAAGAGCCACTTTGCCTCTACTTTGCAACTTATGGATTCATTAGAAGAAATCACTGAAACGAAAATGACCTGGATAAACCTTTTTGTTATAGGGAACCAAACAAACCAAAACTTCCTAAGATTTTTAGTGCATTTTCAACTCCTTCTTGAGCCAATTTTCAAAGCAGAGGGATCTCAGGGTAATTGATTTTCAAATCCTTTTTCCTCGCAACCTAAATCTTTTAATGATGTATGTTATTCTCAGTGTCAAAAAGGCTATATTGCCAGTGTTTTCTTTAACAATTTAAAGAGTACAGTGTTGGGTATGTTGGCCTTTGCTCATATATTTACCTGGAATGCAAATGTATGATCTGAAACATTTTTATTTTAGAATGATAAACTATGGATACAAGAAAGTAGCTATGGGACAGCAGTGCATCTTGACAGCAATGAATCAAAGAACCTAAGCCTGAAAGGGCTCTTCCGCGCTCATCTGGGCGAGCTTCTTAACACTGAACAGCTAAATGCCCCAAACCACTCAAGCAGGTGGCTGGCTGTTGCACGCATAATATGGAGCCATCACACAAAGTGCATGTGCCCCCAACTCTTGGGAATCTGGAATTTTACAATGTCACTGAAGAAATCAATTTTGTTTGTATTTCAATCTTTAGACAGCATCTCTGCATAATATCAATACATTGGGACAGAAGAACTATATCTTTTAACCCTTTATATCCTTAAGGCCTGGCATGTAGTAAGCACACAATAAATCTTTGTTAATGGTGGCAAGACCTACCTATTTATTTAAATAATAGCTGATGATGCCAGAAATGTACAGAAACTATGAGAGAATTATTCATTTCTTTATGTGACTCATAGGTTAAATTAACTAAGTATCTAGATGGCAAATTCTTCTGTGAATCAAGAAAAATAGCCATACCTCTTCATGGCATGGATTTCTTCATGAATTACTTCAGTTTTGTTTTGTTTTTATTTTACTGACTGCTTAAAGGATGAGAAAGCAACCTGAGAAAACCAAGAGTGCTGAGAAATCCGGGCCTGGACGCCTGCCTTTGGCCACTTATCCATTACAAATGGCATTTTTTGTGCCTTTTTCTCTCTCACTGTTGGCTGCGGAGCTACCTTGTAAAGGAAAGAATCAGAATGACGATTCAGTGAAATTGCGGAACATGGAAAAGGTCAAAGTTACACAGTTTAGTGTTATCTTTCAGGGGACATATGAGGCCATAAAATTCTAAAACCTAATTCCTGTGACAAAGCTTGTAAAAAGAAGAGAAAATAGTGCATCGTAAATCCAGCCCTCTGCCACTGACCGGAGCGGAAGAGAACCTGGTACAATTTAATCTATTTTAGTTACAAGGTTAAGAATGTAATCTTGTGACAAACAGTTCTATAACCAGGACTAAGCTTCAGTGTCCTTCAGATAAAGAGCTTTGTGATGGAAAATTATAGAGGGGTTTCTCAAGAAAATTTTATCCTGCCGTATTTATTTCTTTTAAGGATTTGATTGAGGTTTTCAAAGAATCTCTGAGATGTAATACATTTAAATTTGGATAATTTAAAATTTCTAATTATATGAGATGATATTACAAATGTAATAATTAGCAATTTATATATAAATACCAATTTACAATATAATTACCAATTTGAAAATAATTTTTCCCTAATCAAGCTCACTTTTATTTTTGGTGACGAAGATTGGCCCTCAGCTAACATCCATTACCAATCTTCCTTTTTTCGCTGAGGAAGATAAAGCCCTGGGCTAACATCTGTGCCCATCTTCCTCTACTTTATGTGGGACACCGCCACAGCCTGGCTTGGTCAGAGGCGCGTCAGTCCTTGCCCAGGATCCAAACCTGCGAACCCTGGGCCGCCAAAGCGGAGCTTGTAAATTTAACCACTAGGTCTACGGTCCAGCCCCTCAAACTCACATTTTAGGTCTTTGCAATTGCAAATGTTTTGAGAGAGAATGAGTCCATTTATGCAGACGTAAGTTTGAATTATCTTTATGATTAAATCAGGATTGCCTGAAGGATTTTGCTCTTACAGATTTCTCTGTTTTTACATTTCTGCTTCCAAGCAGCCTGAAACGATTTCCAGTCAAAATTCCAGAAAAGTCATTCCTGTTTCAAACTTTTGAAATCCCTGAAGTTCTTTCCTGTCATTTCTTGGAGGACTTATTTTATCTCAAAAGGGAATCTTATTGCAATTCTACCTATTTTCATGGATAAAAAGTTTCATTATTTGCTGTTCAATAATTCCCAAATCTATATTTTCAATTCATATATTTATTTACTCTCAGACTTACATTAAAAAAACAACTCCTGGGACATTAACCTCATTATCTTCTACCCACATGATACAATCTTTGTGTATTCTGTATGAGTGAAGGGCACTGCCACCCAATCAGTTGTACCAGGAGGGAAACCTGGAGCCACTCTTGACATATTCCTTTTCCTAACTGCCCATATCCAATTGATTACTGAGTTCTGTAACACGTTCCTCCTAACCATACGTTAATCAATGTACTACATTCCATCACCATCACCTCTCCCATACTTGAGACTGCCCTTATCTCCTGCAGAAATTACTGCGGTAGCCTCTTAATTGACCTTCCCCTTATTTAATTTAGTTTCCTTGCTGAAATGGAAAGTTATACGTTCAAACTCGAACCTGCGCAACTCATCAACATTTGACATCTCTCTCTCACCCCTAAATCCATGTTTCAACCATGCTACATTTTTTTTTTCAATTTCCTGAAATAAGGAATTTATTTATATTTTATTTTACATTTTTTAATATTTAAGATATTATATTTTATATCTCTCTTGCCTCTAGGAACAGCTGGGCATACATCTGTTCCTTATGCTTAGAATCTTTTCTTCCTGTCTCTTTTTTGCTCTTTGCTAATTTCACCTACTTATTTTTTTCTCCATGTCTTTTCTCCTATCTCAATTCTGGATTGATGCCCCTCCATTACGCATCTCTTGGCACTTTCTTAGAGCCTTGTTATTTCCCTTCAATAATATTTAGCAGAGTCTGTTGTAATTGTGTGATTACTTGTTTGAGTTCTGTAGTGTAATCCTTTTGAGGGCAGAGATCATGTCTGTCTATTTATCTGTAACATAGTCAATGACTAACACACAGGATCTAATACATTATTTTGCACTTAGTAGGTGCTCAATAAATATCATTAGAATGAATAAATGTGTGGATGAATGAAAAATAATTACATTTAAATGGCATTTGATTTTACTGCAGAATAAAATAGTTGTGTCCTTAGCATTTAGACCTGGAGTCCCTTTTTAATTAAATCTCTAAGGATATGAGTCATTCACTTCTTTAGTCCTTTGTTTTGTTTTGTTTCTTCTTTTCTTTTCTTGTCTTTTTTTAATTTCAAGAAAACAGGAAGTTGGTTCATCATTACTCTTGTATAGCTGCTGTCCAATATTTCTCCACTAAAAATCAAAGCCAGTTTTAATTAATTAATTAATTAATTAATTAATTTATTTGTGAGGAAGATCAGCCCTGAACTAACATCCGTGCCAATCCTCTTCTTTTTTGCTGAGGAAGACTGGCCCTGAGCTAACATCTATTGCCAATCCTTCTCCTTTTTTTCCCTTTTTCTCCCCAAGGCCCCACTAGATAGTTGTATGTCATAGTTGCACATCTTTTCTAGTTGCTGTATGTGGGACGCCGCCTCAGCGTGGCGGCAGAAGCGGTGCATTGGTGCGCGCCTGGGATCCGAACCCCGGGCCGCCAGTAGCAGAGTGTGTGCACTTAATGGCTAAGCCACGGGGCCGGTCCCAAAGCCAGTTTTAAATAAAGGCAACATCCAAACTTCTTTCTTAGCCTGCTAATGCTACACAGGCTTATATACTTTTTAAAATCAGTAGACTTTATTTTTAGAGCAGTTTTAGGTTTACAGAAAAATTGTCCAGAAAGCACACAGAGTTCCCATATACCTCCTCTGTCTCCTCACACAGTTTTCCCTATTATGAATATATTGCATTGGTATGGTACATTTGTTATAACTGATGAACCAATATTGACACATTGTTATTAACTAAAGCCAATAGTTTACAGTAGGATTCACTCTTTGTGCTGTAGAGTTCTATGGGTTTTGACAAGTGTATAATGTCATGTATCCACCATTATGTTATCATACAGAATAGTTGCACTGCCCTAAGAATCCCCTATGCTTTATTTGTTCATTCCTCCCTCCCTCTTCCTGAGCCCCTGGCAACCACTGATCTTTTTACTGTTTCCACAGTTTTTCCTTTTACAGAATTTTATGTAATTGGAATAATACAGTACACACCATTTTCAGATTGGTTTCTTTACCTTAGCAATATGCATTTAAGTTTTTCCCATGTCTTTTCAAGGTTTGATAGCGTATTGCTTTTTAATGGCTAAATAATATTCCACCATATAGATGTAGTTCAGCTTGTTTTACTCACTCATATATTGAAGGACATCTTGGTTGTTTCTAGATTTTGGCAATTATGAATAATGCTGCTGTAAACTGTGTGCAGGTTTTTGTGTGGACATAAGTTTTCAACTCACTTGAGTAAATACTGAGGGGTGTGATTGTTGGATCTTATGTTAAGAGTATGTTTAGCTTTGCAAGAAACTGCCAAACTGTCTTAAAAAGTGGCTGTACCATTCTGCACTCCCACTAGCAGTGAATGAGAGTCCCTGTTGCTCCACATCCTCCTCAGCATTTGGTGTTGTCAGTGTTTCAGATTTTAGCCATTCTAATAGGTGTGTAGTGGTATCTCATTTCTGTTTTAATTTGTAATTCCTTAATGGTACATGATGTTAAACATTTTTTCATATGCTTATTTGCCATCTTTATATCTTCTTTGATGAGGTGTCTATTCAGATCTTTTGCCCATTTTTTAATCAAATTGTTTTCTTTTTGTTAAGTTTTAAGAGTTCTTTGTATATTTTGGACACAAGTCGTTTGTCAGATACATGTTTAGCAAAGAGTTTTCCCATTCTTTGGCTTGTGTTATCATCCTTTTCACAGAGCAGAAATTTTTAATTTTAATGAAGTCTAACATTAATATTTTCTTTCCTGGATCATACCTTTGGTGTTATATCTAAAAAGTCATTGCTAATCCCAAGGTCACCTAGATTTTCTTCTATGTTTTCTTGTAGGAGTTTTATACTTTTGGATTTTACATTTAGGCCTATGATCTATTTTGTTTTATTTTTTGTGAAAAGTATAAGATCTGTGTCTGGGTTCATTTTTTTGTATAAGGATGTCTAGTTGTTTCAACACGTTTTGTTGAAAGGACTATACTTTCTCCATTGAATTGCCTTTACTCCTTTGATAAAGATTAGTTGACCACATTTGTATGAGTCTATTTCTGGCTCTCCACTGTGTTCCATTGATCTATTTGTCCATTCTGTCACCAATATACCACGCTGTCTTGATTACTGTAGCTTTATAGTAAGTCTAGAAGTTGGGTAGTGTCAGTCTTATGACTATGTTCTTCTTCAATATTGTGATGACTATTCTGAGTCTTTTGTCTTTCCATGTAAATTTTAGAATCAGTTTGTTGATATCCACAAAATAACATGCTTTGATTTTGATTGGAATTGTGTTGAATCTATAGACCAAGTTGGGAAGATCTGACATTTTCATAAGGAATTGGTCTGATGTCTTGAATTCAATCTGTTGATAGATTTACAACCTCTGTTCCCTTTGAGCAAAAGAGTAATTTATGAAAGAATCATAGTATCTAGTCAGGAAGGATTTTTACATGATTTAATAGACTTTAATGTTTAGAACAATTTTAGATTTGTAGAAAAATTGGAAGATACTACAGGGAGTTTTGCATAGTGAAATATGAATTTTAATATAATGATAAAAGGAATGTGTCAAATGATTTTATATGTATTTATAAGCCAAATACATAAAATTATGAGATAAATTGCTCTGTACTTGATTCAACAGTTTTAAAATACTTGTTGACTTTTCAAACTATATTTGTGACATCAATTATCCTTAACAGGGAACTTCATATCCTTCCACTATATATATTTCCTTAATTGGCTCCTTTACTCATTTTAAAAATTTTTTATAAAAATTAAAGACATCTAACTAGATCATATGCAAAGACTTTCAATACTGGTTTTTTGTGGAATATAAGCTAAAAGAGAGTAAAGAGCAAATGAGAATGTTCTTATCTAACTAGGAATCTTTATAGTCAAATGGTTTTTGGAAAGAAGTCTATAAAATTTACAGGATCTTAGATATGAAAGTAAATTCCTCTTCCAATAAATCCATCTCTAGCTTTCTTCTCAAAATATTGCTGCCACTGGAGGTGAGTCAAATTAAAATTACCTTTAATAAAATTTCTTTCAAGGTACTATATTACAGTGAAATGAGTGGCAAACTGGGAAAAACAGATTTTTTTAATACCTTGAAATATGTAAAATGTTTATTTTCAATTTAAATTTTTAAAATTTAGTAATTATCTTTGGTTATTCTTTATCCTGAGAATTTGATGCATTTCAGTATTGGTTTTTCCTTTAATTAAATTTTTTACATATGAAAAATACTTCCACGTTTGCTGTATTTTATGGGTGAAGTTTGCTGTGTATTTAAATGACATATAAAAGTGGCTACTTTAATTCTTTACAAATGTGACTTGCTATTAAGACAAATCTTTTCCATATTATGTCCTAGTCTGGGATCTCATCTTGCCATGTTAAAGATTGGTGTGACAATAAAATATTTTTGAAGAATATACTGATTTTTTTCTTGCATCGCATGTGACTTTTAGAACCTTGGTTCTTGATTCCACACCTCTTCACCAACACCAAACCAGGTGTCAACTCTACTAATTTAAGTACTTTACCTCAAAAGAGGGATGTAAAAGGCCCTTTCTCCCGAAAAAGGTCTTTAAGTTTCCAAAGCTGGGCCCTCCTGGGGAATGTATGGATTCAGAAAAAGAAAATAGATTTGGAGATGGGGGCATGCTGACACATGAGCAGTTTTTCTCATTCCTGAGGCTAGAAAAGAGAAAAGGTACAGGGAGGTGGGGAAAGTACTGTGTAAATGGAAAACCATGAATGATGTGTCCCTTTTTCTCAGAGGAAGAAATTTTCTGAGGAAATTTTTTTCCAAAAGAAATTTCCAGAAGAAGAGCAAAATCATTCAAAGAAAGATCCAGATAGAGTAAAGAAATTTAAGAGAAAAGGGGAGCTATGCCTGTTTACTAGTGCTGTTGGCACTGGGGAGAAGAGCCCAAAGAAGAGGAGGACTGAGCCTTAGAAAGAACCCCTCTGTGGCTTGATGTCCAATTGACTTAATTAGATCAGAGATAAATCATGTGCTCCCAGGATTGACAAGAGAGTAGGGAGAGAGCAACAGATTTCAAAGGAAATTTAGATGGGAACTCAATGTTAGTCTGTATGCGCTAATACATGAAGATAGACTAGATAATGTACATGAAAGTGACAGCACAGACAGATGTCTCTGAAGACCCTTCAGTTCCCCTTATTCCTTAATGGCGTGGCATACTGTAAACCCCCTTTGGATCTCAGTTACAAACATAGGGAATGGATGAGAACGCAAAATTTATTCTACTCTGGTGAAATAAGAGTTATAAAAATGTAAAATAATTATCACAGAAATAAATTGAATGAAAAGATTATATATAAAAACAGTTATCTTCCAAACACACCTAATCACTAGATTGAATTCTAATCGACTGTCTGACATGATGTTCTAGACATTTTTGTAACTTGCCATGTTCTGCTATCTGTGTTCTCCCCCTTCTCAGATACATGGCAACTTGATTATCTTATTCCACGTATGACTTTCTCTGCCTTTAACTTTGTGATCCCTGACTACTCTGTTGTGGAACAAATCAGTTGGGCATGGTCCTAACATTTCATTTGGAGCACTGATCCCGAGAAATCAAACAACCATATGAAAAACTCAGTGAAAGCAAGTGCCAAAGTGAACTCAGGACCTATTCTTTCATTTATGTTATCAGTGAGTGCTTCCAGAAACACAGACAAATGTATAAATGCATACGGTTAAACTCAGAAATATGAAATGCATTTAATAGATATGGATTTTGGAGATGAACATATCATATGATTACCAATATAAATCTAATTGCACTCCTTTTGTACATGCCTTCTTCATCACCCAGGTTGGCATAGCCTTGCGTGATCTAGCCTATGCCTCCCTTTTAGACGTAAGCAGGTGTGACTCAGTGCTTTCTGGGCCCAGGCACAGCAGCCTTTTGTTTTCTTACCCGAAAAATGTGAGTTAGTTTCTGCTTTATAGACTTTGCACAAATGCTCTTCTTGCCTCTCTTGTTGCTTCCTGTGGTCTTCAAATAGATGTCTCCCTCCTGTCATTCACATCTGAGCTGTTATGACACTTTCACAGACATATTTCACTGTTTGTGATACATTTTGTAGCAATTCTCTTCATGGCCCTTATAATCCTACTCCGATTTGACATGTAATCCCTTTACTTTGATCAATCAATTTTCATAGCTTTTATAAGCTTATAAAGTTTACTTTTATGTTATGTTATTATCACTAAAATGCAAGCTCGCCAATATAGAAATTTTTGTCTGTTTTGTTCAATGATGTTCTATACCTAAAAGGGATGAAATAAATATTTCTTGAACTTTAATTAATGACCTGTTATTTTTTGTTATTATTAATCTATTTATTAGTTTGTTATATGCACCCCACAATCAGAATTTAAAATCTATGAGGAGAGCTATACTTCCAAGGATAAATTTAAGACCTGTGGGACTTTGCCTGCCTTCTTCACCAGGTAGGCCCAGCGTTTATTTCACATCTAACAGACACAGTAAGTACTTGATATGTATTTGTGAAATGAAGTATTTCTTTTTGATTGTAGAGAGAAATTTTTTTTTCAGTTCAATGTCAGAATTTATATTTTTCTTGCCTTACTCCAAAACAGGTCAATCCCATAAATACATACAATTTATCTGAGAAATTGAAGTTCATTTTGTTAGCTGCTTCTCAAATTCATCTAAAGACAATAATCAGAGATTTAAAAAACGATAGCACTTAGGGCTGGCAAGGATGTGTGGAAATGGCTGTTGCCATACATCATTAAGAGAATGTAATCTGGCACAATCTTTAAGGAGGGCATTTTAAATTGTGCACATGAATTTACAATGACAATACGGATTATATGGTGGGTATTTCAGTACCAAAATAATTTTACATCTTTCAGTAATGGAAACAGTTTCAATCAATGCCTAAAGATTATCTCTCAAAAGGAGGATACTTGGCAGCCACCTCAGGAAATTTCCTGGTCTAAAACTCCAATTCAGAGAATAGACATAAGAAAACAGAGAAAAAAATATACAATTAGTGGGGGTAAGTAGTCTTAAATACTTCAGTAGAATATATTTATTGATGAATCACAGCCCTATATGATAACCTCATAGTACAACTGTGCTGAATTATCAAAACAAAAAGCTAAAACAGGATCCAGGGATTTTAATAAAATGTTTTAAAACAACTCTTATACAAATGCTTAGATAAAGGATTGGCACTTAAATTGTGAATTTCTGTTACCTATATAATTCAATTATGTGGAAAAACAAATTTACTAATGATCCTCCTTAATTATTGTGTTACTGTAAATAATCTTGCTGGACTTCTGTGGCCTTTCTTGAAACAGAATAAAAATAATCAACTTTTATCAAAATTCTTCTGGCATTTTAATAATTGACTTAAATCATTTACTATGCTTTTTACTGAAATAATAATCCTTAAATAGTAAATATGCCTCACATCAACTCAGTCCATTTCTATTTTGTAGTAGTTCAAGAAGTACATCTTTACAACATACCATTGAAAACTATTCCTGCTGCTTTAAGCAACAGCCAGCTAGAAAATAAAAAGTGAAGCTGCCTTCGTGTTGAGGGAAGATGCTGTCTTCTTTGGAAAGAGCTGTATAAACCTTTTCCGGAAGGCAACAGCCGTTAGGACTAAACCATACAAAATCAAGAATGATGCTTTCTCTTGCCTCAAGGCAATTCTTCCTTTATTTCTTTACATCATAAACTCTCAAAGTCCTCTACTAATGAGGAAAATGTCCAATTGAAATAATTGACTGTCATTTATATTTCTTGAGTACCCACTGTGTACGTGCCACTCTAGTAATGATAATATAACACTACTAGGAATTTGAGGATTGACTTGTGTTATTAAAGAAATCGAAATTCTCTATGCTTTACCTTCTTGGAAAATACGAACACTGCATTACATTTTTCTAAATCTACTTACCATAAGTTTCGTTAATAAAGCATTTAGCATTCAATCTATCAATATATCTGTTGTCTGTCTGTATGCGTTACATATATATATATATATATATACACATGTATATGCACATGTATCCATATATATTGCAATAGACGGGCAGATAGATAATCATACTGGTTAAGCTCCAACTATATCTAGCTAAAGTCATTTAACATGTAGTCCCTAAGCTCCAGTGATAAAATAGTCCCTGCCCACCAAGCATCACCTCTGAGGCTTTTTAGAGTGTATTTTTTGCTAAGAGTAGGAGTGGGCATGGGGGCCGGGGCCATGTATCTCACATAAAACCACAGTTACTCTCTGTGGCTTTGCCACACCCTCCCATGCAGTATTTGGATTGTTGATACATAATGTTGCCTTCCTTTTCTCATGCTGGAGTTCAGCCCATGCAGGGAGGCCCTCCATTGGAGGCTCTCCTTGAGCAGCAGATTGTGAGTTTTACCTCAGCTCTCTCCTTTCCTGCATAGTTATGTAAACTGGGGTCCAAGACAGAGTGAGTTCATAAAACAATTTCGCCCTGGACTCAGGACAGCTAAGCCCTTTGATACCTAAGCATTTTGGATGAGTTTATGCTGCACTAGATTCCTGTTTTGCTATGAACTTTTTTGTTCTCTCAGGCATCTTTTTTTTTTTCTTCCTATAGTCTTGCTTTTTTCAGGGCTGCATGAAAGTCCTGGGGCCCATATATTGATGTCTTAGCTCTGACTTGATTCCTTAAATCTGTGTTCCAAAG
The DNA here is from genome assembly GCF_020826845.1 of Diceros bicornis minor. Lineage (NCBI taxonomy): Eukaryota > Metazoa > Chordata > Mammalia > Perissodactyla > Rhinocerotidae > Diceros > Diceros bicornis. Next base: position 50,443,701 of record NC_080745.1, on the reverse strand, counting down.
TAAAGCATACTGTAAAATGGCAAAGTTGTAATCAGCTTTTAAATATATGTTTAATTATACTATTTATAACATAAAAATGATTTTACTTTGAGGACACTATTGATTAAATCTCCTATAGTCAAATGCTCTGTTGGTGTGAATTTCTGAAAGATAATTTTCTTTTAAATTATGTGTGATTATCTGTGGGAATATATGTCATTTTTCAAAGTTATAGTCTAGTGTTGATGTTAATATCAGGAACTTTTTAAATTTTTACTCTCTTTGATGTAAACACTCTAAATGTTTTCAGTTTCAGTTGATTACTGTAAGTGGAATTATGTCATGTTGACACCATCTAGTAAGCAGTAGAAATGGCATTCAAACCTGGTCTCTGTGATTTCATAACTGGAGCTGTTTCTCTGACCCCACAGCATCTTCTTTTGTGACAGCATGGGCTTCAGGAGCAGAGTTTATTCCCTTACACCATGCGGTTTCCTTCCAAGACAGAAACTTAGAACTCTCTCTATTCCTAAGATAGTTAACATTCACCGAGAGCTAATACTGTGCCAGACAGTGTGTTAAGTGAACACACTGCATTTGTATTTAGGGTGGATATAACTATTTATCCCTTTTCAAGTGTATGTAATGTTGACCAAATTACACAGCTTTTGAGTGATTGGGCAAGGATTTGAGTTCAGGCAGTCTGAGTCTAGACCTTGCACCTTTGCCTACTCTTGTTATTCTGCATGGAGTATTGTAAGTACCATAGTGTGTGACACTTAACATATGTATATACATACATAGAAATTTACTGGATTTCATTTTTTAAGCAGATTTCATTGCAGATTGAAATCAGGGAAAATGTAGTGGTTTTAAAATTTTAAACATTGTTTTTAGCAAATATTAAGGATTAGAATTCAAAAGTGGCTTCATATTTACATCAGTTTGTTCCAGATAGTAAAATTATCAAACGCTTTCTTTAGCTTTAACTCATAGACTATTTGCTTCTTCAACCCTGTCGAGAGACATGGACATCATTATCTACATGGCCCTGTTAGGATCTGTTAGGGCTTCCATAGGATTGGTGGACCTGGGAAGGGGTTATTTGAAACTGGAGCTTGAAACTGAAAACTTTAATACCCTGGACAATTAGCAAGCACTTACATCCACTTATTTTAATATTTTTTCTAGATCATAATACGAAAATATTTTTCATTTAGACCAAGACAGCCACATGGGATAGAGAATATTATACTTAGAAACTCACATACCGTATGACTTGATAGTACATTTTAATTATTTAATGATATTTCAATGAAAAAATTGTCTAGGACTTGAGGAGGAGATTTGGAAACCAAATGGGAAGTTTAAGGATACATCTAAATCAGGATTTCTCAACTCTGGCACTACGGACATTTGGGGCTGAATAATTCTTTGTTGCAGAGGGCTATCCTGTGCATTGTAGGATATTTAGCAGAATTCTTGACTTCTACTCACTGGATGCCAGTAGCATTCCTCTCTGAGTTGTGATGATCAAAAACATCTCCAGATATTACCAAACATCTCCTAGAAGGCAAAATCACCCCTGGTCAAGAACCATTGAGCTAAATGTTTACATCTATGCAATCATTCAACAAACTATAACTAAAATTATCCTATTTTTAAAAAAAGTAACAGCTTCATAAGATAAATTCTGTTTGAAAGTATTAGCCCTGAAGGAACAATTAATTTTATTTAAAATTATTGATTTCATATGTAATATACGATTATTTAAAAAATATATAAAGTACACAAATGTTTATAATATTAAATTAATAAAAATATAATTTTTATTTGCATGCATTGGTGGAATTTTTCTATCAAACATATCAAAGATTTATTCCTTCATTTTTAATTTATTTATTATCTATTTTCTTTCTTCAAATAATTCAGATTTCAATTTTGCCTCAATTTCCAAACCAAGATTTTATATATACTTCTAGGTAAAGACATTTTAAGGAAGGTATAAGTTAAAGGACTCATTAATTTACTTAAATATCAGAGAGATAAATTATCTTAGGAAAGTCTTTATAACATAGTTGAATGGATTTAAATGCAAACTGTATAATGTCCTATACATAAGATGAACTCTCATTCAAAATGAGTGACTTGATAAAAATTCACTGGAAATTTGGCCATGAATATTTCAATATTCTTTTTCTCTACTAATTTTCTCCCCTTTCTGATTGATATAAATGATGCATTAACAGCCCCAAGTCTCTAGTCAATTAGACTCTCTAGTAGAAGACACTTCATTTATCTTTATGATCACACTTTCTTTTATAATTCAGTTGCCCTTAACCAGATCTTGTCTTGACCCCCACCTTAAGTGACAAACTCCATTTCCCAACGTCATTTCATGTCCTGCCCTCACTATTTATGACTATAGCTGGGTACTCTTGCTCTTTGTAAGGCCGATGTGAGATATTTCAAATAATGGATGTCCTCAATTACAGCTCAGTATTTTAAGCAGGTAGAACAGAGCATTTGTGGGCTTTGCAAAATCATATCAGAAATACAGGTTCATCTGTCACTGCTGCAGATAGATGATTGATGCTGAAGCTGTTGATGCTTTAGTCAAATGACTGCCTGCACAAGGTTTAACAAGAAGTCCTTAATAAATGCTGCCTAAGTAGGAAATTGGCTCCTGTTGTTTACCTGTGTTTGTTTCCTAAAACCAATGGATAATGATTAGCCTTTAAAAGTTGAAAAACTATATATTTTCACACAGCAACAGTCAACACATACTTGTCATTTATCAACCAGTCAATAGTATTTTTTTCAACTTCTTTTTTCCCTTCTACTTTATGATATTAAAAGTCATTAGTTTCTTGTTCAATTCAGTGATCATTAGCCTTCTCAGAATATACCATAGGGCATGTCCTCCAGAGTCTAACATAGTACTGTGAAAACATTAGTAATCAGTATATATCATACAACCCAATGGAATTGGACAGCAGATAGAAACATACAAGAAACCATACACTTACGCATATACAGGTTTTAAAAATTATGCTACCTTATCAACCACAGAACATAGCTTACGAATGAGAGTAAGAGGCCAGATTTTCAGATCCTACTGTTTTCCATCAAATTAGTGTTCAGCCTCTAAAAAATTGCTGCACACATTGCATTGTTTCTTGAATCCTTAAGATTCTTTCTGCTGTTTGAAAATAAGTTCCTAATACTATTATAAATTGTTGTTATCCGTAATTGATGAACTATTCCCAAATTTATGCACTCTGCAGTAAAGTAGTGTAGTATTTTATTTTGCCTTTGATGGAATCGTTTCTCCATGAAAGTGACCAAACCTATATGTGATATTTTGCAACCTTAGTACAGATTTAAGGGAGAACTTTGCTAGTTTTATATTTTTTTGACTGTAAACAGATTGTTAATATACTAGGTTTCACAATTCATCCAGGAAATCGTATTGAAATTTTTAATTATTTAATAAGTTTTACATAATTTGACAGAGAAAAAATGTGAAGGGCAGCCAGTATTAACTCTGGAAGGCATTTATCAGGCTAAATATGTGAAGTGTCTCTGCATGCATATTATTATAGCTGATGAGGAAATTAAGATCATTTAAGAGGAAAATGATACACATTTAATGTAGGCTTCTGTTCAACACAGGAAACAGCAAAAACTGAATTCCCTGCAAGTCTGCTGCTGCATTAAATGATAATTCAGATGTACACACAGCATAGAATGAAAGTGAAGTCATGGCCTTCGTTTCATCAGACTTTGGCAACAAGGAGCATAAAATTGAATCAAATTACCTCTTATTGGAGAGGAGAGAGACAAAAGCAATGCTATCATTCTTTATGTTTGAGATTGATGAGGCCTAAAGAGTGTGTTGACATATGCAGAGTCATACAGCATGTGGCAGGCCCTGAAATACATTCCGCTCCTGTGACTCTTGGTCCACTGATCCCTCTACACGCCACTGTGGAAACTGTGGTCAGCAACGCTGACCTGGCATGAACTTTGGGACACACGACAAAGACCTCAGACTTAGTACATACGTTTTCACTGCTTTTTAATAAAATGTTTTGTTTTAAAATATATTTTTTAGTGATAAAAAGAATAAAACACTAATTTAAGCTAGAATCACGCTGACATTTGGCAATATAGCCTATTTGCTGCAGAATTAAAGGGAGGTGACAAAAATAGTTCTCTGACCTAAGAAGAGGCTATCTCCCCATACACTGATATGCTCAATTAGAGGTGTTTTTCCTTAGCATAATAGATGCATGTGCTATGCTCACTATCGTTCCTTTTCCTGAAACACTGTGCGCTTATCTTTGCAAGTCCTTTTGCCCATGATATCAATGTAGTGTAGTATGTTAAACATGGGCACTGCAGCCAGGCATTCTGGGTATAATCTTGGTACCACCTCTATTTAATGTAACACTTCAAAATGTTTCTTAACCTGTCTCAGCTTCAGTTTCTTCATCATTAGAGTGGGGACCGTTAATCCTACTTTCTGGTTTGTTATAAGAATCAAATGAGACTCGTTATATAACGCCCTCAGAACACAACTTCAGTAAATGCTAATGATTATTATTATATTATATTGCCACTATCATTAGTACTATACCATATGTTTTGTAGAACAGCAGTTTTGAAATCAGGGTCTGTCAATATGATCTACTTTTAAAATTTGATAAAACCTTTTGATTCTATTTTCCCCTTCTCCAAATTAGCACAGAAATGTACAATATTTTACAAAATTTTAATGAATATTTAGACACTCTACATCCCACTTGATATTTGCAATGGAGTCCATGGACATTAGGCTAAGAGCCCATATCTAAGACCATGTTTGACTAAGGTAAAAGTGAGAAGAACATGGGAACTTGACACAAATATCATGAGAAGATAGAGGAGGAGCTGAACGTTGCTCATAACTCTGAAGATGGAGAGTAGATAAATAAACAGATAAATAAATAGATAATAAACATGGACTTAGGATCTAATAGATATGAGTTCTAATGAATGAAATCTAATGAAATAGGATGCTAATATGAACGTTACATTAGATGAAACTGGTAATGGCTTTCTGGTCAGGCAACCCCAGAAAACCAAATTCTGCCCCTGACCAATCATTTCCTCCCACATAGCTCCTGAGGGGAATATGTGTATAGAACCACGACAGGGAAAACAAAGCACTCTTCTATTATTAACCAGGACTTTGGCCTCAAGAGCCAATAGTGCAATCTAGTGGGCTAGGCTGGATTGGATTCTTTTATCCCCTTTGCTTAGGTAGGCCTGTGGTGCTGCTGTATCTCCAAACATACAGGGAGAAGGAAAGAGGGAAGGAGAGAGAGAGGGAGAGAAAGAATATTACCCTCAATATCTTAATGCTAGCTATCTTAGTATGTAGACCCAAGGCCTTCTCAAATCAGGGAAGGAATCTGGACACCATTACTTCTGTGCATAGGGTAGCTTTAGTTTTTTTATTTCTGTTATGGTTATTAAAATTTTATTATTTTTTTGGAGGGAGAGTTTTGAGGTGGGTTTGTGTGTGTGTGTGTAAATGAAGAACGAAGGGAGAGAGGAAATATTAAGTATTGGGTCTTCTTTTATCTGTAGAAAGGGGTCCACCTATTGACTAAATGAGTGTGAGGGGAAAGTGAAGAGAATAAAGAAAACACACGCAATACTTGCTGATCTTTCAAACCTTCTTGAATTTCCACCTTTAGATACCCAGGTACCATCAGTGTCTTCAAATTTTACAATATCTCCTCTTTAGCAGTGGAGCATTTTGCCCTGGATTCTGACTCATTCTTTTGAAGAAATGGAGAGAATTGAGCAAGAGAAGAAAAGAAGCTTGAATTCTCCCTTAAAGGCAAACATAGGTCATCTACTTTTAGCTGGTAGAGATTGGGGCAGCATTTTAGCTTCATGCATGAAAGACTGGACATACTGCCACATACATCATGAAAATGTAGTACAGCACAAATTTATGAAAAATTTAATAAAAAATTCCAAGGCACTTATTACAGGTCTTGCACATGACAGCTACTCAGTAACTTTACCTTTTTTTTTACTTTACATTTTACTATTATGATGACTCTTTCGACATGTTTTAAATAGGAGAACTAACTGAAGAATTATGGTCTATATGCACCATTGCATACAGTTCCAAAACAAAGACAAAAAACTCATGATAAAATTTCATATTAAAGAGATCTTATTTGGCTATTGTCTAAAATACTGACTAGAGATTTCACTGCATAATTCTTTAGCAACATCGTTTGCCTATTTTTGCACAGCATATGGACTGAATGTTGTGAGTTCATTGGAGTAGAATTAATCAGATAATAGTAATTGTAAATTTTAGCAGTGCCATTCACACCTATGACACAAAAATATTGAGACAGCCTCGTCCCTTTTGGAAAACCATTTTCTCCATGAATTAATGTTAATGTATGATAGAATTTTATTTCCAAGAATCCATTATGAAAATCAATCCATGAAATTCTTATAAAAATGCAGAGATATATGTCATGTGAAAATTCTCAAAGGTCAGAGGATGTTAATTATAATGTAATTTCTACTATTGATCTTGATTGTAATGTCATAAAAGAGAGTCGCCTCAGATTTCAGGAAACAACTCACAATTTCTTAAGGAATTCTTACCGCCTCAGGTACCTTCTTCCTTAAATTCTCCATATTAAAAAGAATTCGATTCAGCTCATCTAACCGAAATCCAAATAATAATGGCTTACATATAATATTTTTTTCTCCTCATAAAAGAAGTCCACAAGCCAACAGTGAAAGAAATATTGGCTTCACAATGCCACAAGGGCTCTTACTTCTATCTTGCCACCCTTTTTTCTTTAGGATAGCTACTAGAAATCCATCTATCACATCCACAATTCAGAGGGAAAAGGAGAAGGGAAAAATGCAAAAGGAGGCATAATAGTGGACTCAGACACTAACTAGCTGTCACAGCAGTCCTTCCCAACAATTTGAATTAAAATTCATTGTCTTGAATTGTGTCACATAACCACACCTAAGTGCCAGGTAATCTAGGAAATGTAGTTTTATCACTGAATACTGGGGACATCTCTAAGAAACTTGGAGTTCTTTAATGAGAGGAAGCAGTGCAGACCACACCACAATAACACATGTTTGTTTACTTCGATCTTTTTTTTAATCCCTAGAGTATTATGTACTCTTATAGGCTGAGTTGTGTCACCCCAAAGTTTACATTTGAAGTCCTAATCCTCAGTACCTCAGAATGTGACTGTATTTGGAGAAAAGTCCTTAAATAGCTAATTAAGTTAAAATGAGGTCATTAGGGTTGGCTCTAATCCAATATGACTAGTGTCTTCATAAGAAGAGGAGATTAGGAGATACACACAGAGGAAAAATCATGTTGGAATAAAAGGAGAAGACAGTCATTTAGAAGCCTAGGAGAAAGGACTAAAAAGAAATCAATCCTGCTGACACCTTGATCTCAGACTTCTAACCTCCATAATTTCAAGAAAATACATTTCTGTTGCTTAAACCAGCCTATCTGTGGTACTTTGTTATGGCAGCCCCAGCAAACTAATACATCTACTAAAACAAAATCAATATTGAAGAACTGTGTAACTTCAAAAATAATAGCATCACATAATCCTGACTTCAGAAAAAAATCAATGAGAAGTGTTCTATGTAGAGATTCTAGAGTTTATTTTTCTAATGTGTACATTGCAATTTTTAAAATAGAAAAAGAATCAAACAGTGCATATTTCAACTGCTTGCCTGTAATTTCATTATTTAATCATGTTTCAACCTTAGTTATGTATCTAATCCCCTATTTTCATGTATATGTGTATGTGTTTTTATTTCTGTTGATTGCAGGGCTTTGTTTTTTATTTTTTGTCTTGCTGTACTGTTAAAAAAGAATTATGCCATAAAGAGCCTTATAAACTCTTTTTGAGTTTCTCTATTATTCAGGATAAATTCTTACAAGTATAATTATTAGGTCAAGTAGTTGGGTTCCATGGTAAATGAAAGTGTCTACCTCTCATTTACTCTCAACATCTTTGAGAGTTATCAACCTATTTAATCATTGACATTCAGGGTAGAGAGGTAAAAAATGACATTTAATTCTTGTTCTATTCTGAATTAATTTAATTATTAGTGAGTTTTGCAGGGAAAGTACTTTAACTCTAGCAGATTGTGTGTAAGGATTCTGTATACTCTAATGCTTACAACCCCACAACATTGTTAATATGAGGGTATTTCATATTCATTCTGGTTCTGCAACTTTAAAAACTGTTAATATAATATTTTTCCACTTGATTGAAGGCAAAATAATTTTGAATACCCCACTTGCACAAAATATTTGAGATATTGGCGAACTTATGAGTCTATATCAAAGAAATCTAAAAACCAACAAATATTTATTGAGAGTCTCTGTCAAAATCATTATATTTGAAATTTAAATAAAATAAAATCTCAATAAAATAAGTCACATCTTCCCTAGAAACGCAAATGAATGCAATCAACATAAAGTGCTACAGTTACGTTAAAAGCAGAGAGCTCCCAGGGTGATCAAAAACAACTTGAGGTGGCCGGCCCCGTGGCATAGTGGTTAAGTTCACGCACTCCGCTTCGGTGGCCCAGGTTTTGCATGTTTGGATCCTGGGCTTGGACCTACACACTGCTTATCAAGCCATGCTGTGGCAGGCATCCCACATCTAAAGTAGAGGAAGATGCAGATGGATGTTAGCCCAGGGCCAATCTTCCTCAGCAAAAAGAGGAGGATTGGCAACAGATGTTAGCTAGGGCTAATCTTCTTCACCAAAAAGGGGGGGAAAAAAAAAACTTGATTAGTATTGAAGAATGAACTTTAAAATTTTCTCAAGTACTGGCTAACCATTCTCCCCTCTTCTGTTCCCAGGACTCATTCATAACACAGGGATTATTAAAACAAATGTGAGAACATCACTCATTTTTTTCTGTAACTCAATGCCTTCCTTAAACTGTGGATGATAATTTCTGCTCTGACTCTTTTACAGGATTGTATGTAATGAATACAAATGTCTTCAGTAGTACTATTTAAATTAAAAATGTTGCTCACATTCTAGGTACTGCTATCATCTAAACAACAGAAATTTATTGGGGAGCTCTGTACCAAGCACAGTGGTTTTATGAAAATGCTCATAACATTTTATATCTGATCTACTTTTCTCTTTAATAACCAAAAGTGAGATTCTGTCAAAGTCTACTTGATGTAAAAGAACTAGTAAACACATAAAATGACAAGGCACTAAAAAAAAAAGACTGTCACTTAAGTCTTTTTGTTTTAGAAATTTTAAAAGAATGTGCATGGGCTGATACATGATACGGAATTTCAGCAATGCAACAAAAATTTCAAGCAATAATATATGAACCATTTCATGCCTTTTGGATTTATAACAATGTGATTAATGATGGAAAAAATAAAAGCCCTAGAATGAGTACAACTTCCCTAAGCTTTACCACGATAAATATTTATTATAATCATCGTTAAAGCATTAACCTAAAAATATTTTTCAAATTTACTTAAGAAATTCATTTTATTCTGAAGACCAGGAGCATTTCTATAGTTTTTTCTGGTTTTGGTTTTGGTATCAGCTAAAGCATATTACCCTTCTATAGAAAGTTTTGGTTAATAATTTTAAAGGATAAAATGTGTGAAAAACATGTTAAATGCATGATAGTTTCCCCAAGAAAGAACATTAACTATGAAAACAAAGGCAGCAGTGCAGTTGATAAAAATACTTCAATACGTCCAGCAGTGACTGTTGATTACAAAGTATAAATAGTTTGTAATTTGTTGTTTGCAATAAATACAGAAAAAAAATCAGATACACTCGTGCTGAGTCAGTGTGCTGATAACATTGATTTGCATCCAATAGAATAACAGACTAGAGCCTGAGAATCAGGTTGAGTGGAATAAATAAAGTGAGGAATATTACTCTCAGGTGAGAGACAGCCCCCATCTACCATCAGCACTCACCATGACGTCCTTCCTAGTAATATCAGAAGAGATCAAGAGGAGTCAGCTTCCTTGATTACAGTTTAGATAAAACCATTTCAGATGACCTTCCAATGTTAAAATTGGAAAATAGCAGGATTCACTTTAGAAACAGAGAAACTGGACTAAATTACAACTCACAATAATTATAATTTGTTAGGAGTCAGTGCTACAGGCTTAAGGATGACATATTTGTGGTTTAAACATTTTAAGATATTATTCGAAAACATCACCACTACATTTTGCCCTTGTGCACTGACTCACCTTTTCTTGTGGGATATTTTTGTGTTTTAAAGCACGTGTATGTGTTATATGTTATATGCGTGTTACATTATATAAGTTGCCGTTTACTAGATACTTATTTTGTGTCAGGCTTCTATACTCACATGTCATATTATCTGACAAATGTGCAGGATATGAACAGTTAAAAGGTAAATGGAAACATTAAAAACTTTAAGAGTTTATTTGAGCAAAAATTGATTTGAATTGGGCAGCACCAAACTGGAAGTGGTTAAAGGCCTCCCACCAACAGAAGCTTGGGGACAGACTTTTATAGAGAAAGTTTAGAAGCAAAGTAAAAAAATTGATTGGTTAGAGCTTAAAGCCAAGTTGGCTGCTGGTGATTGGTTGTCTTTAGGTTTCAATTTCAAGGTAACCCTGAAGCATTTACAGGGTTAGCTTTTGGTTTACTTACACAGGCTGCCATGGCGTTAGGGCCATCTCAGTCTAATGGCCTCCTGTTTAATTAATTTAACAGTATCCTTATCCTCTTTTAACAGGAATAGGAAGACACTGAGGTTCAGAGACATTTGATACCTCTGAGGTATCTGACTAGTAAGTGGTAGAGTCATTACTTGTCAAACTGGAAATTTATATTTTTCCATGTAATATGAAGACATTCAATTACTTGCTCCAAGTCACTGAGCAAGTGATTGACAGGCAGGATTATAATTCCAGGCTTTTGCTATGGGTTCGAGGTACAGAGCCAAGAATCAATGATCTGCAAAGATCTGTGTAACAATAAACCGTTTTCCACAGTGGGATAGCAATAATTAGGCAGATTGGTATATCTATTCAAGAAATGTTCCCACATGTAACTTGAAACATGAATATCAAAATAAATTTTCAAAAATGTGTGTGTGTATGTGTGTGCATGCATGCACATGTGTGCAGTGTTTTAATGGGATCATTTTATTTTTCCTTTGTAACCCAGTTTATCAATCAGTAGGAAAATCTCCCTGAAGAGAATAATTTGAGTTCTGTGCATGGGTTAGGAAAGTTCACCAGATTGGGGGAAAAAAAAAAATCAATGCTTTCTACCTCTGAGGCCTATCACTATTTCATCTTCCACTTATTGGGGGAATAGAGGGTACCATTAAACTTCACCATCCATCCATCACTACCCTTGGAATGGATTGATTAAAGTTTGGGTGATGTGAAATTGCTACACATCCATCTGTCTATAGATTTATGTTTGAAGAATTGAAAAAATAAGAAAGCTTATTATAGAATAAGACCTGGTTGATAGGTTTTCCAGGCATGGGGACTATTTTAGCCATCAAGATAATCATAAAACATTAGATGCTGCTTGTGTGGTCTTGGAAGTATCAGAAAAATTCTATCAAAATCCACCAAAGATGTTGATAAATGTGCAAATAACATACAAAATAAAATGAGGTGAAATATGATGCTGAAAACTGGCCAGAGGTTTATCTAGAAGAAAAAAAGATGAAGGAAACAGAAACAAAGACTGTAATTACTTATAAGATAGTTCATAGAGTCAGTTACAATATGAAATTTTGATAATGTTAAATCTTCAAAAAGCTACTCTATTACCTGAGCCATGGTGCAGTGCCTGTGAGTGCACCCTGGGGGAAAAAGTTATCACAAGGCATCAGAAAAGAGGAATTAACTTGCTCATATAAGAATTGATGTGCTGCTAAGCATATTAAAATAGATATAGACAGTGTCAACAGCAAGCAAACAAGCAAACAAAAATCCTTAAGACAAATGTATAATTTGCACAGTCTGAACCCAGGCTCTGGGGTGAGAACCTTGGGATTCCCTCCCAGTTGGAGGAGTAGGACTTCATTTGGACCTCTGATGTGCTGTGGGAGAAACAAAGTTAGAGCAAAACTCTTCACACATCTAGACAAACCTCTCACTCTGGAAAAACTGACCACTATGAAAACAAAAGCAAAAACACCTCTACGTGTGCTTAGAATCACCTATCCTCATTTTCCTGTTTTACTCCTTAAGAAGCTGTAATTCCCCTTCCTCCTACCTTTTCTAATATCCACAGTAAATTTAGTCTCCATTTCTTTCTCTCCCTCTAGGTAAGTAAGCTGTTCAGTGGAGCTGAGAAAAGCCTCAGCTATTACCGGGTGTGGTTTTCCTCCAACCACAAAAGGAACTTCATGGTAGCTCCTGGTCCTAATGCTTCCCCTAGAAGGACATGGATGTTCCAGTGGAATCACACCTGAGCATAATTTACACCAGGAAATACAAAGCCAGTTTTTCTTTAGGGTAACGTTAGATATGCCTGTTTTTCTAAAACTAATTTTATAGAACCTTGCATACTGGAAATAAAAAATAGTCAAGGGAAATGAACAACAGATACACATATATGCAAATAAAATATTGTTTTAATGTGAATGACATGACTAAAGTTATAAAAAGAGACCATACTAAGGTAAAATTTTTCAAAATGTTTTGCCATTTCACTCACACTTCTGCTCCCTAAATTCTCTCTGATTTGCAAAAGATCTGCCGTACCTCCCTCTGATCTTCCTCCCCCCACACTTTACCACTATTCTTTTCTCCTGCTGTTAGCTCCCACACTTTCTTTTATAAATCCATTCTCCTGTAAATTATCACAAATAGAAGCACAGAAACCTATCTATGCAGACACAGACAGGAGTGGGAGCTCTTAGTATTTATTTTTTAATATTTTTATTTCCATCACATAGTTGCAAATAATCTTGGTCTACACCTAAAGACCAGATTAACAAGCTACAAGTATGCTATAAGCATGGTCTTATTTTACACAGAAATAAGTTAAAAATACTATTTCGTTTCTAGTATTAAAACTAAAAGAATAATATACAAAGGGATGTAGAGATTACCTGCAAATTTTCGCAGAATGCCAGGATGTGTTGTTTTCAAAACATAAAGAATAATAAATTGAACAATTTTCTGTCTCTTGTATTAAAATACAAAAACTAAAAATATAAGGGTATTGAGTTAATTTTTCTATAAATGATCTTGGAAAAATTGGCAGTTTGCAAAATATATAAAATCAACTCTGCTCTTAATAACATAGAAATAAATTTAAAATATATAAAAAACAAAGGAAGTATTTTAAAAACTGGAAGAAAAAAGGGAGAATGACTGATTTAGGATAGGGAAAATTTTTAAAACATGAAAAGGACTATTCCAGAAATGGGTATTTTAGACCAGTAAGATAACAAATATCAGAATAGTTATTAAACTAAACATCAAACTGAAAAGTTTCTTCAGACCAGTAGCACAGATAATGCTTTAATATGCTACATAAGTGAAAATTCTTACGATTAATAAAAATATCCTAACACACCATGCACATAAACAGACAATTCTTAGAAAGAAATGTAAATCACTTAAATACATAAAAATCGTTCATTCTCATGAATTAAAAAAAGTTTAAAATATATTGCCAATTGCCTAGTACAGTTTATTAATATAATAAATAAATGAATATAATTCAGTAATGAATAATGAATGAATCATGGCTATTTTTATATGTTCTTGAGATAATAAAAATAGAGATATTATGCAGCCAGTTTTAATGACCTGCAGCTTTTAATGCTACTCATAAACAGAAAAATTTACATGAAGGTGGCATTTGGATCTACAACGTTAACGGTTAAAAATATGGATCAAGAACAAGAATATTCCTCTAGAGATTTTACCTAAAACAAGTTTCTCGGAACCTCACTTCTAGCTTAAATTTTACGATTTGACTATTTTCTTCTCATATAAACACAATGCATAATATATTTTTTTTTTTTTAGATTTTTTTTTTTTTTTTTTTGGTGAGGAGATCAGCCCTAAGCTAACATCCGCCAATCCTCCTCTTTTTTTGCTGAGGAAGACGGCCCTGGGCTAACATCGGTGCCCATCTTCCTCCACTTTATATGGGACGCCGCCACAGCATGGCTTACCAAGCAGTGCGTCGGTGCGCGCCCGGGATCCGAACCAGCGAACCCCGGGCCGCCGCAGCGGAGCGCGCGCACTTAACCGCTTGCGCCACCGGGCCGGCCCCAACACAATGCATAATATTTTAATTCAACTGTATCCAAAGTAAACCGCCAACTACAAGATATAGAATGATCTTTGACAATTTTTATAAATCCCCTCAACCTGCTGTGTGTGTAAGTTTAGATTTATGAGGTTATTAAAATGATCCGTTAATTTATCTCTTCCTCACCCCATGCTATATTAATTATACACACTACTCGTTCCTACGAGCCTCTAAGCGGATCTCCTCCTGCTGTTCTCTCACATGCCTGCGCCTATCACCTGCACAAAGTATCCAGGCGAAAGGGGTTCCATGGCAAACTGCTCTGCCTGTGCAAAAGAGTGAGAAATTTATAGAGAACAGCACAGCCCCGGAGTTAAGGACTAAAATATCTACACAGGATTGCTAACTTATCTCTGTTTTGATCTGGTCATCCTGCTCTGCGTACACAGAGAAAATCTCATGTCATTGAAAGTTTTCCTGAATGGTCTAACCAATTTCCCGTTCAAAATCAACTGCTGAATCATGAGAGTCTAAGTCATGTCAGGATGGGAAGACAGTGTATAATTGGGGCCTACACTCAGATGATTTAGGTACAGCTCAGGAAAGAAATGGGAACTTCATTAAACCTAATAATGGCCGATACATAAGCCTATATTAATAGAAAAATGTGAATATCGTTTTTTCCATACAGGAGAGAAGTAGATAGGGTCGATTCTAAAGGCAAACAATTCAAATGTTCTTATATAAATACTAACAAGGGAGTCAGAGGAGAGAGCTGCAAGAAAAATACCAAAAACTAAAGTGTAAACCATTTATATTAAATGCGAAAATAACGTTTAATAATAACATCTAATAATAAACTTGAGACTAAATTTTCAATAGTTATTGTTTTTGTTGCTCATTTGTTGTTTCATAGATACTATTAACAAGTAAAAATTGGAAAAAGATGTGTAGTTGTTTGAGGAACAGCAATTTAAATAATTTGAATTGGGAAATTGCAAAATAAATGTCTGGATACAAAGAAAATCATGTTACAAATGATATTAATTGCAGGGCAAAGTGGGCTAAATTTGATGATTCAATTGTGTACTACAAAATAAAGAACTTAATTAAAAACAGACCTATGAGGGAAGAACAAACAGCTCCAGTGAGTTATGCATATCAGGAAGTCCCTGTCGATCCATACTACCTTTGTCTCTTTTCCCTTTGTAAAATATAAACTGTATTGGTGTGTCTGTCATTTTTCCATGAGCCCTGTTAACAACCAAACTGCTCAAGTATCAGAGTCTCAGAAAATTCAACAGCAAGACCATCAGGCCCAGAGCATTTTTCTCTGAGAAAGCTTTACCATGTTCTGCATTTCTTCTTTTAGGGGGTCTACCAACAAATGTTTGATTGGCACCCCAACAGTGGACTCCTTCTCTCCACTCAGACTTTTGCTTACTCTCTAAAGTTGTAATGCTCACCTCTTGCTTACCACCACCCACTCCCCTCTTGCACATCCCAAGGTTCTGTGGACGGCTTTTCTTCTTGATGTTTATTCCCATTCATTAGGGATTGGTAATTTGGCAATGAGCGAGACAGCCACAAATTCTTGCCCTCATGTAGCTTATATCTTAATAAAAAGCTACATTCCACAGACTATTCCTAATTGTACATGAACATTCTTCATTTTGCCTCATTTAAAAATCTGTGTGTATGTATATTTGTTAAAAATCTGCTGTAAGCTTTACAGAATCATTGTGTATAGTTGCAATTTTGTTAAGGTTAATTTATGGGTATTTCTATTCTCATTTTTTATAACTGAAAATTGAAATCCTTTCCACAGTCTCATCTTGTTTTCTGTAGGAATTTTTGTGTCCTTAAATGTTGCTTCCTCTTGACTTTGAATTTGAGGATGTATACTTTGAAATGCTCTATCTTTGTGTGTGTGTGTGTGTGTGTGTGTGTGTGTGTGTGTGTGTATGTTTTCTAACGTATCTGTAATCACGGACATCTTTCTACATTGTATCAAAGAAAAACTTCTTTACTTCATGGTCCTTCTTAAATGAAATTCTCCAAACTCAATCTGATTGAACACAAACAACATCTCTCTTCGAATTCAATATAATTTATCCTTGTCAAAGCCCTAATTGCTTCATAACTTGATTTTGGATTTATTACAATATTTGTCCTACATATGACTGAATTATATTTTCCCTTCCATTTTTGTGAGATTTCTGTTATTTCTTTGGTGCTTCCTTTGAACTCTATTTTCCAATTGCTTTTGTTTGCTCCTCTAAACATTAATTACTTTTGTAAAGACTTACATTCCTACATTTAGGTAATTACTCCTTCACTATTTTGGGGGATATAAACCCTGTTTATGTCAGTTTATTTCCTAAAATTTATCTCTTTACTCTTGACTTATTTACAAAAATTTTCAAACACACCTTATTTGAGACAAAACAATTGTCCTGATTGTTAGTTGTCAACCTCAGCCTCACTGCTACTTCCTTCTAAGTTCTTTTCACCAAAAGGAAAAGCCAAAAACTGTAGTTTTCAAAATCTTTTTATTGCATAGTTGTGGTCTTGAGTTTCTCAATGACAGATACTTTTGCGGAGTTTGGAAGGCATAAGAGAAGGTAAAGCCATTATTCTATAGATGTGGATGCAGCCAAGTGTATGGATACATGTGATGCTCAAGTATTCTCTTGCTAGAGATCTAGGATTCTTGCTTAGATTCTGTAGTATATGATTTAAATAACCTTTTTTTCCCTATGCCTTTATAGAGGAGGAACAAATTTTCCTCTACCCTTTCAGGTTCTTCTGGCTGGTCTACGAATTAGATTGACATGAGACAGAAAAACAGGAGAAAATCAAGCAAAGTTTAATAACATGAATACATGGGAGAATCCTAGCAAAACTGAGTAACTCCCCAAAATGGCCAAAGCCACCACTTTAAATACCATCTTCAGCTAAGCACAAAAGAGGATGTTGGGGATAGTGGTTTGGAACCTCAAAGGAGAGGAGGGCAATTCACATGGAGATGGAAAAACAAACATTTAATAAACAAATGTTTGCTATGCGATGCAGAGACAGTGCGACAGGGAGAGCACTTTGATCAAAGGGGCTTTGCTAGGTTCTTCCCCGTCTATCACTTCTAGTTCATATTATACCACAGTTATCTATGGTGATAGCTCCTTTCTGGAACAGGTCTCCTATTCTAAATTCTTTTAGGCATTTGGGGGAAGGTTAAAGTTTCTTCCTGAGTCTTTTGTTCTTAAAAATAATTAGTACAAAATAAGCCAAAGAGACACATTTTTGGGTGGCAAATTTTGCTTCCCTACATTTTGAAGTATATTTAATAAATCCCTTTCCCCAACATATTTGTCCTCATATGTTGTTTCTCTTTATTCATTTTGTGGGCATTCATCTTTCCCATTCCTCATTTTATTTTGTTCTATTTGTGCGAATTGTACTTGTAGTACGATAAGGTTAACCAACACTTTTCCATGTCATTGCACATAATAATTTAAATAAAGAAGAAAGAAGTTTCTACGTTCATATATGTGTCAGTTAGTGAAGGTGGAGCACATACAAAATTTTAATTATGATATTATCCACTAACGTAATTAAAATAGAGCAGAAAGGGGAGGAGTAGATTAGTCTGTTAGGAATAGGGACAGCTTCAGAGAAAAAGTAATATCTAAAGATTTGTATATGGTAAGTAGAGGATCACAAACAATTCAGGTCATCTTACTTTTGAACATGACATGAAATTATCTCTTTACAAAAATTAGCAGATCTATACATTAATATGGTGCTACGTGGTTAGTGCACTGAAGGGTACACTAAAAGCTGAGCGAGCCATGACAGGTTGACAGAACTCAGTTTCCCAATTATGTTTAGATACAATTGTGGAGCTGGGACTAAATTTTGGATAAAAAATGAGGATGTTATCCAGAGAAATTCTGGCTGCTTGACCATTTCTGACCATTCGAAAAGGGAAGGGCTCTTATCTTTACATATGTAAATATAGTAGAAGGTAAGGAGTTGAGTTTCCTCATGTTAGTCTTCTGTCTTCATATTTCTCAGATTACTCGTCATAAATTTACCATGCAATTCAGATTTTTTGTATTTTCATCAGGGGTTATAATGGCGTGCATGTAGTATTAAAGACACATGAGATGTTTTCTCTCTAAAGAACAAGTTGCTCCTTTGGTCTTTTTGCCTGAATGGTGAAGCAATCTCCAAAGCAACCCAGAGTAATTGTCCATCTAATTTGCCATTTTCTGGAACATTAGTTTCTAAAACCAAGGTTTTTCCAATTAAATTCAGTGGCATTTTTGTCCAAAAGATGTTCCTAGGGAATTGGTTTTCCGCCATGGATCTGAGTTTTGAACCAGCCAGTTGAAATATATTATAGATCCAAGCCAACTACTCCAAGCATACTGCAATCCTCTCAGCTACTCTATCCACTCAGAGCAGTGATTCTCAGGACAGCTGATTGATTCACATCATGCCTTCTCACTAGAAAATGGTAGTCTGAAAAGAATCTCAAAATGTCAATGCCGTGGAATGAAGCTACATGTATACACACACACACACACACACACACACACACACACATTATGTATATAAATAAGCCAAAGGAAATAGTGAATATCTTAGTGAATGTCTTCTCTTGACAATATTTAAGATAAATATCTGTGCAACATTTTTTTTTGTTGTTGTTGTTATTGACTGGACATAACTTGCTTAAGTTAAAAACCTAAGTTCTATTTTGGTAGGGTTTAATTCAATTCTAGTTTTCATTTTAATCATATAATAATGAAGCCCAGACTTACCTTTGCATTACTCTGGGTATATACAAAAACAATTATGGTACCTATAAAAAGGGTCAAAGATGTTTTTACCAAAATTACTTAATTTGGTTACATTCAAAAATATGTCTGTTAGTGTGTAAGCTCTTTCTAGTAGCACAGGAAGAAGTTTTCTCTAATGCTCTCTTATGAATTTATAATCAACTCTAACCTCCCCCCTTCTACACATATACAAACCACACATGTCTCAACATTTCAGAAGGATGACAAAATATATAATTGTAAAAAAGATGACAGATGATATAAGGAACATAAGATGTAAACTGTAAAAGATAAGAAATCATCCATGTAAACTGTGAGGCAGAAGTCACACTTATCTATATAGCTATAGGACAGACATTGCATCATTTTTTTCAATAAAGAGGATAGTTCATAGAATGATCTATCCTACTCTAAGCTCCTCTATTTACAATATCTTTCTACTTCTGATATTAAATGAGACAATGAATTATGAATGAGGCATGTGGTGTTATACTCTGATGCTCTTCCTCTCTTAAACACATGTAATACCATTTGAAATAACATGCTTTCCATATAGCTTTATGCAATTTGTTTTGTACTTGCAATGTGTTTATTATGATATTAGTTATATGAGGCACAGAAGTAATATCTTAAAGGAACTGGTTATATTTTCAACAAATAAGAGGAAAATGATTAAAGGTACATAAAATATGGTGTAAAATAAAAACTATGAAATTAAAATAATTTATAATAGAATACTGACACATGATAGAACAGATAATTTGAAAAATAAACAATATGTAAAACAAAAAATTTGACAAATAAAATTCATAATATAATATATACATTAGATTGCTGGTGAAATAAAAATTAGTAAGGCTTCAAATGGTAATTTTTTCAATACGCATCACAAGTCTTTAAAATAGTCACATTCTTTGACCTGGTAATACTACTCTTAGGAAATAATCTTAAGAAATTAACCAATGAGGCACTCAGAGATTTATTTTACGAGATTGAACACTATAGCATTCTTTATAATGAAGAAATCCTTTAAAACAATGTTTATATACAAAGCCCAAAATCAATAGAAGAAGGCAAATAATAAAAATCAGAGCAGCAATAAATGAAATAGAGACTAAAAAAAATAGAAAAAATTAATAAAGCCAAGAGCTGGTTCTTTGAAAAGATAAACAAAATTGACAAACCATTAGCTAGACTCACCAAGAAAAAAAGAGAGAAGGCACAAATAAGTAAAATCAGAAATGAAAGAGGAGAAATTACAACAGAAACCTCAGAAATGCAAAAGATTTTCGGGTGTGAATGTTGAGGCACACCCTGCCCCTCACTCTTCCATGCAGCACCTATGAGAGCTAATGGAAGCTCTAGAAGTTTCCTTTGGGAAATATCCATTTGTGGATATCTCAAAACATTATTTTCTGCTGTAGATTTTAAGGCTCAATTCTTTACAATAAAAAGCTCCCCCAAATTTTGTAAACTCAAAGTAAACGCTGCATGTAAGGCCATGAGCATGTTTATTTGAATCTCTGGTTGGAATATTTTGTAGGAAATAAAAATTTGCCATAAGCATAGTTCCTATTTTGCATTCCCTTCATAATGAAAACAAAAGTTTTAAAAATCTTTTAAAGTATAGTCAGGGAAGAAAGAAGATTACAAAAATGCTTTAATGGCCCCTTAGAAAAATTGAGTAAACAACATATGTAATTATTTTGCAAGGAAATGCCGCTAATTTAAACCAAAATCATTCTATTAGTATATACACCTGCTACAGCACCAACAGTCCATTTCTTGCCAAAAAACTTAATTCTGGAACAGAGCTGAATCCCCAGTTCAACTCCTTAAGGAATGTCCACTTTGAAATCCTCACTTAGTCTTGCCTATGTTGCTTAATGATTTCTCTCAGAGTAATGATGATGGTACCAAAAGGACCATAATTTTATCATGATATTGGTCTCTGAAGACCTTATGGGCCTGGATGGAAAGGAAATAAAAATCAATCTCTTCTCAAAATATTCAAAATTCAGTTATGCCTGGTCTCAGGTCACAGAATTTTCTTAAAGACCTCAAAGCACAGACTTAGTATTTTAGTCAACATAAGAAGAGAAGAAATCAAACATGCCATTCCTTTCATCTGGAGCAATAGTCTCTTGGCATTTTCTTTAAAAATATTTTAAAGATCGTTTCTTTCTTGAAATTCTTACCATGTTAAATGAGGTTATTTTCCCACGCTTGTCCAATATCATGTCCTACCTACCCACATTAAAAAAATGATGCACGCTGTAGCTTAATATCAACAACAGCAATAAC
The DNA here is from genome assembly GCF_020826845.1 of Diceros bicornis minor. Lineage (NCBI taxonomy): Eukaryota > Metazoa > Chordata > Mammalia > Perissodactyla > Rhinocerotidae > Diceros > Diceros bicornis. The sequence goes on along the minus strand of NC_080745.1, from coordinate 50,422,226 downwards.
AACGACAAAAATAACAGAGTTAAAGTATATAGAAAATTTATTCTATGCCAACCACTACACGAAATAATTTATTAATTGTTTGTACTCACACATGATTTCTTATTTTTGTTTTTTGTCAATATAATCATATTCATTTTCATTCATTCATATAAATGTCAGAAACTCACAAGAACTTTTTGCAATTTATAGCCAGTCCCTGGCATCAGTGCTATTAATAATTTATTCCCTTTCATAATGTATGTCTAGAACACATATCGGATTATTTATTATATAGTAAACTACAAATAAAATTTAAATTACCCATAATTTCACTGCCTATATATCCTTTGTTCACTTAAACAATAATACCATATTATGTTGTTAGAAAACTCGAACAGTATGCAAGGCATAAAATGAAAACTGAGAGCTTCTCTTCCCAGTTCCTTAATGTTAGATAATCAAATTTTTGGTGATTCTTCCCAGATTTAAATATATATACATATGTGTGTGTGTGTGTGAAATTTTAAGTTCTTTTATTTAATCACTTCTCTTTTCAAATCAGCAAATAAAAATCTATATCATTCATGTAATGACAGCATAGTATTATATAACTTTCAGGGAGTATTATTTCATTAAATAATTGCTTGTCAATGAGCACTTTGTTTGTCTCCAGGTTTTTTTTTTTTGGCCCCAAGCTAACATCTGTTGCCAATTCTCCTCTTTTTGCTTAAGGAAGATTGTCCCTGAGCTAACATCTGTGCCAATCTTCCTCTACTTTGTATATGGGATGCTGCCACAGCGTGGTTTGATGAGCAGTGTGTAGGTCCATGCCTGGGATCCGAACTCACGAACCCCAGGCCGCCAAGGTGGAGCATGTGTACTTAACCACTATGCCACCGGGCTGGCCCTGTCTCCAGGTTTTTTAATCACAAAATTGCTTCAATGGGCACATATGTGAACAACTGTGAGGCAGGTAGCATTGTAATTCTCATTGAACAGTGGAGGAAACAAAGGCACAAAACATTCAAGTAGCTTGCCTAGGATCACTCACTTGCCTGGTGGAGTGAAAATACAAATTATGACTGTCTGACTAAAGATTCCAGGCTCTTACTACTGTATACATTTCTAGTAGGCGAAGGTAGCTTTACCGGTAGTTTCAATGTCCAGTATTTCAAGATGAACTTTGAATATTATAAGTTCCAGAACTTTCTCTAAATAAAAGTTTGTGTAATAAGCATTTGTTTAAAACTCAATAAATGTCATATACCTCTTATCTACTTAGAATAAATAGAATGGATTCCTGTAATTTTAAGCTGAAAGGTGAGAATCCGTAATTAAGACACCTTTCTTAGCAGAGACATTAATGAGTTTTTGGAAATCCAAATGTTGGTTTAGACCTGAGAACATAGAGTTGAGTGGCTCTTTAAAATAGGATAGGAGGAATTGAAGTTGAGGGAGGAGAGATCCAAGGGAAGAGGGGGGTAAACAATATGGCAGGGACTGGGAGTATATGGAGAAATGTAGGCAGTGAGATATTCCTAATAGTGCATAGTGAGATAGCAGGAAAACTTTGTAGATGAGGGATGTCTCATATTCATTTTACATCTTCGCATTTGGTACTCTGTGTGTGTGTGTGTGTGTGTGTGCGTGTCTGTGTGTGTGTGTGAGTGTGTGCATGTGTGTGTAAGATATCCTGGAAAGGAGGCTGAATTCCATATGTGGGTTGGTAACGAATAGAGGAATAAAAACAGTTACAGGAAAAGTAAGTGGTAAAAGTGAAATGAGATTTCAGCCACATCGGAAACTTGGTGTTATGAGGGATAATAAAAGTAACCACCTCACCCTCCACCTGCTAGAACTTAAAGAAATCTCATGGACAATCTTAGATTTCCTACAGAACCTGAGAAAGGAGAATTCTTAAAAATTTAAATATCTAGGAGCAAGTTGGCCTCTTCTGACATTAGAATTACAAAATGATTTAAGGAGCAGTCTAGGGAAAAGAGATCTACAAAAGAGACTGAGAAATACAGCCTAGTAGGAGGAGCATTTGGAGAAAACATAGAAGAGAGCAAGAGGTCAGCTAAGTACTTCCCACTTCACTTCCCTTATTAATATTTTTGACATAGTTTCAGAACTATGAAAAATTTGCAAAAACAGTACAAAAAATTCCCAGACACCCTTGATCCAGATTGACCAAATGTTAATATTTAATTACAGCTTTTGTTACAGATGCCTATTCATCCCTCTTTCTCTATCACTCCCATGGTATCTATCTATACATTGATATAGATATTTATATATTTTTTTACATATTTATATATGGTAACACATTTTTTCCTAAACCGTCGAAGATGAACTTGCAGATATGATACTCCTTAACCCTCAAAATCTTCCGTGTGTATTTCCTAAAAATAAGAAATTATTTTACATAATCACAGTACAATTATCAAATCAGGAACTTAACATTGATTCAATACCATTATGTAATCCTGGGGGTGGCAAACTTATTCTGTTAAGGATCAGACAGTAATTATTTTAGGCTTTGCAGACCATACGGTCTTTGTTGCCACTACTCATCTGACGTTGTAGTTCAAAAGCAGCCAGAGAAAATATGTAAATGAAAGGACAAGGCTGTGTTCAATATAAATTCATTTTCAAAAACGGGTAGTAGTATGGCTTGGCTCGTGGGTCATAATTTTTTGATCACTGATCTAATATACAGACCTTATTCAGATGTTCTTAATTGTCTATAGAATGTTGCTTGTAGGAAAATGTCACTTATAGGAAAAGAAAATCATCTTATCCTTGCAAGCCGCAGACCTAGAATCCATCATTTCTCTAAAGGAGCCTTTGTTCCTTTTAGGGAAGAACAGTATTTATTTATTTATTTATTTTTAAATTTTTTGTTTATTGCAGTAACATTGGTTTATAACGTTGTATAAATTTCAGGTGTACATCATTATACTTCTATTTCTGCATAGATTACATCATGTTCACCACCCAAATACTAATTACAACCCATCACCACACACATATGCCAAATTATCCCTTTTGCCCTCCTCTCTACCCACTTCCCCTCTGGTAACCACCAATCCAATCTCCGCCTCTATGTGTTTGTTTATTGTTGTTATTATCTACTACTTAGTGAAGGAAATCATACGGTATTTGACCTTCTCCCTCTGACTTATTTCACTTTGCATAATACCCTCAATGTCCATCTATGTTGTCACAACTGGCTGGATTTCATCGTTTCTTATGGCTGAGTAGTATTCCATTGTGTATATATACCACATCTTCTTTATCCATTCATCCCTTGATGGGCACTTAGGTTGCTTCCAAGTCTTGGCTATTGTGAATAACGCTGCAATCAACACAGGGGTGCATGTATCTTTACGCATTGGTGTTTTCAAGATCTTTGTATAAATACCCAGCAATGGAATAGCTGGATCATATGGTAGAGAACAGTATTTAGAAATCAAGATATGTGAGCAGATATTGCCATTGCTGCTAGGTTTTCATTGCTTCTGGTCCCTCCCAGTGGGCAGAGCCAGGAAATATAACACATACATACGTATGTACGTATGTACATACACTCACATACACACACATATATAGATACATATCTTCACATGTCTATATATCTATATATATTTATATGAGTTCACACTGACACCTTTAATTCCAATCCAATATGGCAGCATTTGTTCTATCCTTCCTTCTCTTTTCCATATTTGTAACTCTCTGATAGGAGAAACCTGGCTCTCATTATCCATGATATATTTACTTATTTGCTCAATCCTGGAATACACAAAAGTAATTTCAAGATTACTAATATATACATTTGAGAAAAAAAAAGAATTACTAATTAAAGTTTAATGTTTGATTAAAATTCTTTCTGCCATTAGCCTGAGGACATTAGTTCAAAACTGCCTTGAAAATTCCCTGGGTTAGATCTTCCCTCACACTACAACTTCAGTATGATTATATTCATTTGCTTCCATTAATATTCAATTTTGAATTTCCTTCTATTGATTCTATTGAATTGATTTTATTGGCCATTGAATTGAATTGAATTGAATTACAAGGCATCTCACCTACACCCTGTAATTCACCAATCTCATTATTCATTGATTTACTCTTCCTTCATTTCTTTTACAAATGAGTAGACACTTGTATATTTCATTTGATGTCTTATTTTTCCTTTTCACAATAAAGGTAGAACAATATGGATAATTTACCATATTTTGCTTTCTACATTTAACAATATAACATGGAAATCATTCCACATAAGTTCATAGAGATCTTTTTTACACCTGCTTAGTACTCTAATTTTGGATGTATCAACATTTCCTAGGTATGAGCACTTAGATTGTTTCTAATATTTTGCAGTTACAATTGAGGCTCAAATGAATAGCCTTCTGTATACGCATTTTCATAGTATCAGAGGTGTAGCTTTAGGATAAATTCCTAGGACTGGGATTACAGGGTCAAAAGACAAACATGTATTGCACTTTCTCTTCCTTTTATCTTTCTAGGCAGAAAGCTTTCTTTTCCTGTTCAGCAGATGTGGTACCAAACCCTCTTCTTAATCTGGGCAGTACTGGGCATGTAGTAAGACCATAGTACATATTTACTAAATGAATAAAATTCTGCCAGATATGGGAAGTTTGTTGAGAAATAAATCTACCTTGCGTAAAATCCTGGACAGAAGAATTGGTTTGTAAGAGAAGCTCTGAAGGAGAAACAGGACATGGGCCTCACAGAAACATACCAAAGGAAAGAAAGCACTTGAGGTGACTGGGCTCAGCTAGCTACCAGTTGCAAGAGGGGCTGTAAACAACCTCTGAGCAGAAAGGGGAAAGAGGGATGGAGAAATCTCCATTTTCAGTCCTATAGTCACCCATACGAGCAACAGCAGCATCAGAGATTTTCAGATACAAGACACCCTACACGAATCAGGTAGTGAATTTAAATCCTTTGTGGAAATTGAACAGGGGCTTCAAAGAACACAATAACAGCTTATGTAAATTTCTGCCAATTAAATTGACAAAAAATATGAAAATTGTTGAGTCTATTTGCATGGATTTTGTGCCTTTTTTCCTAAAGAAAATAGTTAAAGCAGTAGGAAAACCATTCTTGAAAGTAGGAAAGTCTATTTTCCTCTTCACCAAGAGAAATAGATGGCATTGTACTGCTTACATGGGCTCTCGTGTGACAGCGATGTGTCAATTCAACACAAGCCTGTATCGACCTTTAAAAAATCTATTACAGGCTTCTCTCTTTCATCACTTTTCATTGCATAGTTCAGATTCAGAAAAATGTGAATAATGCATAAGCTCAAATGCTCTCCCCATTATGGTGAGTAACACCACAGTGAAGTTGCTGCTTTTTTTGGCAACCACTTATTGTTAAGAAGTATCTTTTAGATCTTGCACTATTTCTTTTTAATAAGATGTTTGTTTCTTTTTAAGGTCAAAGTATGTGCTTTGAAATCATGTGTTTTATTTTCAAACACTTAAATTTATTAAAATACTCTTCTATTAATTCTACGATTTCCCTTGACAGTATTTTTCATAATAGCATATCACAAGCACTATTTGCTTGCCCTTTCCTTTACATTTATCAGCATTTATTAGGTATTCATCATACGCTATCTACTTTAATTGCAGGATTTAATTAATCCTCTATATTCTTTTTTATTTTATTTTTGTGTGTGTGTGAGGAGATCAGCCCTGTGCTAACATCTGCTAATCCTCCTCTTTTTTTTTGCCGGGGAAGACTGGCCCTGGGCTAACATCTGTGCCCATCTTGCTCCACTTTATATGGGATGCCGCCACAGCATGGCTTGCCAAGCAGTGCGTCGGTGCACGTGCGGGATCCGAACCGGCAAACCCCGGGCCGGTGCAGAGGAGCGCACGCACTTAACCGCTTGCACCACCTGGCCGGCCCCTTAACTAATCCTCTTTAAACCCCTGGCATAGTTGTTGCGATCTGTATTTTTGCAGATATTGCAAATTGAGGCTCTGAGATGTTCAGTAGCTATGTCATTATGACACAGCAAAACTGTAACAGAACTGGAGTTTCAATCTGACAATAGTCCCACTTTTGATATCTTCTTGGATTTTTCTCTCACTGTCCCTTGTCATGTGGTAATGATGTTGAACTCACAATGATTGTTTTACTAAGCCAAAATGTGACATCATAATATTGGGTTGCAACAGCTTTTAAGCATTGCTCTCCCTGTTGCCCTTATGGAAATTAAATAACAGTTGCGTGTAAGAGGCAGAAGTGACATTCTCTGCATGCTGTTCAATATTAAATGGCCAGATTTTTAAAATTTCCAGACACAAATTTTTCTGTATATCTCACTTTTAAAATATTCCCCATTTTATAATAGCTTACAGTTATTGAATTCATAGCACACACCAACATTGAGCTAGGCATTAAAGAGATTTGTGTCATTTAGCCCCAATCATTCTCTAGATGTATTCATTTAGCTGCCTACTTGACAATAACACTTAGATGCTGAGTAGTCACTTCTAACTGGGCGTATCCCTCCTTTCTGATAACCTGTTTTTCTCTACTCTTCTCCGTCTCAGAATTGGGCACCAATATTGCCTAATTGCTCAGGCCAGTCCCCTGGGGATCAGATTTGAAGTGTCCTTTCCCCTGTCTCCTACATCCAATCTATTGTTAAGTCTTGTCAATTCAAATCTTCAAAATATATCTTAAATCCAATTACTCCTCTCCATCTTTATTACTATCACCCTAATCCAGATCCAATGATCTCTTACCTTATCTACTGCTTTTCATCACTACCAGTTTCTCTGCCTCCCATCTTGACTCCTTCATCTCAAGGTAGTGAGACTGGTCTTTTGAAAACATTCATCAGATCATATCCATTTCTTGCTTGAATGTCCTTCTATTTCTCTTAAATTGAATCCCACAGTCTTTACCAAAGCCCCTGCCTAATTTTCCAATCTTGTTTCCCGTAATTCTTTGCCCTTGCTCATTTTCCTCCACCCATAATGTCCATCTTTCAGTTCCTTAAATATTCCAAGATTTTTCTTAGCACAGAGACTTTTTTTTTGCTGTTCTTTTTACTTGGAACATTTTTTCCCCAAGCTTTTCACACAGAAGCCATTTTCTTGTTCACTCAAATGTCACCTTCTTAGAGGGCCTTCCATGATGATTTTATATAAAATAGATATCTTTCATTTACACTCTATCAAATCATAGTACATCTAATACATATAGTACATATCACAATCTATATATATATATACAGTTTGCTAATTTTTTTATTGGCTATCACCATAAACTAAAATGCAAGCTATAAGAGAGAAGGGCCATTCCCTACAAGCATGCCTAACACAGGTTAGATATTAATAAAAAGCTGTTCAATGAATGAGTGGTTGGAAACTCACAACTACTCTATGAGATGTAAGTTATCGTAACTTCCTTTTGGGAGCTAAGAATATCAAGGCTCAGAAAATTTCTGAGGGTCATAAATCTAGTGAATGACAATGTTGTGATTCAGGCACAGGTCTGGCTGACTCCAGAGCCCAATCTCTAGTCCTTTTAATTATATGTTCTGCTCAAAATTATTCTGCTCCTATGGTAAAGCACAATGAGCTTGTATTTTTCAGACACCTTTAAGCTAGGCTTGCACCTGACCTGCAAATTAGTTTGGGAAGTAAGGACATTATGCAGACTTGGCTCAACAAACCTTGGGATTCAAGCTTGTTATTTTGAGTGTCAGTTAGAGTCTAGAGTGAGCCTGTGAGGTCACCACCTCCGTTCCAGCTGAGTAGAAAGTTCTGGAAGGGCCAATTGATTTCCCAGGTCATTACTAATCTGGGCAGCTTGGGCCTGCAGGTAGCTCTGATAGATCTACTTGTCATAATAATGAGTCACTTTCCAACAGTAGCACAGATTAGGGGGAAAGTGTTTTTCCACTAAATCTCTAGGAAAACGATTTTTAGGGGATATGCAATATATCATTTCAAGTTATAATAAATCTTATAACACCACAAAATACCATAGACTTTGCCTTGCTGTGGAACTACATTTCTCTCTACTCCTGCCAAAGATAGAATGATTTGTCAACAAAAGCTCCATATTGAGCTTCTATTAAAATGGTTGTAACTTCCAGGATCATCAGGGAATTTTATAACAACTCTAGGGAAATAATTTTTCTACTGCAAGGCATCCATTTGATTAATTTTCCCACATCTGTCTTTAACTATTTATTGGACAGTTTTCATAGAAATGTTGAAAAGTAGCTATCTATCTACCTACCTACCTATTTGCCTATCTAGATAAATATATAATAAAAGAAAATGAGTAAGAAGTTTTATTAAATTTTTCTACTTCCACTAATTTTCACTAGTTCAAAAAGAAGGCATTCGCAGAGGTAGCTCAGGAGTCCTGGATTAATTCTCCACTCTGCTGGTAGACAGTTTGCTAATCTTGGACAGGCAATGACTAATGTAGGATCAAATACCTAACTTATAGAGTGGTAGATAAGAACATGACTCTCTTTCAATGCAATATGCATTTTATGTTCTTTTTCCAGTTATGGCAGTGACTCTCCTGAATTGCAAAAGGTTCCTGACTGCTGTGGCCCCTTTTCTGTACACACTTGACTCAAACTTATAGTAAAACATGAAAACATGACACACTGGATTATAATGGCCTATTTACCTGTCTGTGTTACCCACTAGATGCTTAGTTCCTTAAGGCAGAGATGTGTCTTAGGCACTCTTTAATTCAATTAGCTTCACTTTTAATATCTGGCACGAGCTCTGCAATCATTTGTTAATGAAAGGATGAACATTTTCTCATCTCTTCCAATTCTGATAAACATACATTTGGCAAACAGAAAGCAACTGTTAATGGATTCAAGTTTTAAGTAACCAAGTGAAAAGGGTTGTTGTTTAAAATTAACTGGGCTGACATGATTTCACTGATATTGAGTCTAAATTACAAGGATCATTTTACTAGACATATGCCAGCTAGTGGTTCATGATTACCTCCCATTGCCCACCCTCAGAACAGCAAGAACAGGTTTCTATCCCATACCTTATGTTAAAGACTGAATGTAGAACCAAAGAGAGACAATGGGGCAAAGAGATTCAGGTTTCTCAACATAGTGATAATCCTATTTTACCTAATTAAAGAGAGTCTCAGATCAGATTTTAGTAGAACAAGGTATTTTGTCAATATTAAAAGTAGTGCTCTCTGGAATATAATTTTTTTGTGTATGTGAGGAAGATCGGCCCTGAGTTAACATCTGCCAACCCTCCTCGTATTTTTTGCCAAGAAAGACTGGCCCTGGGCTAAAATCCATGCCCATCTTCCTCAACTTTATATGGGACGCTGCCCCAGCATGGCTTGACAAGCGGTGCGTCGGTGCGTGCCCAGGATCCGAACTGGCGAACCCCGGGCCGCCGCAGAGGAGGGTGCACACTTAACTCCTTGCACCACCAGGCCGGCCCCTGGAATATAATTTTTTAAATGAGTAAACTCACATGATTACTTCATGAAACCATCCAGACTTAGAAAAGTGTAGTATCAAAATAATCATCGTGTTGGACTTTCTAAAGTCTGTTCCTTCAAAAACCAAATCCAGAAGAGTTGGATATTCTGAATGAAAGTGAGTATGAAATACAAGTGGTTTCCCTCCGTTTCACAACGGAGCTAATTTGTAGAACACTGAAAGGTGAAATTTTATAACTCAGAAGTGCTTCATAATCATCTGTAACAGAAAGAACCTCTTATTTCTTTAGCAAATAAAAGTCGCAGCATTGAAATGACTAAATTACTCACTGGCAAAAAGGCAATGGCAAATTCTTTTCCTTATACATATGTAAGAAAGAAAATAGCACAATAAGCAATGAAATGTTTTTGAGATATTACATTGCCTAAAAAAAGATACATTTTTGAGATGTGTGTGTAAAAAGACGATGTTGAAACCTGATGTGTTTTATGCCTGGGGAATGGAAATTAGGCCATAGCTGGTGATTCTGAGAAGCAACTATGTGTAATTGAAAGACATGAGTGAGCAGAGGTCGTCCCTGTGGTCACATTGCTGAGCTTCAGTGCACACTTGCAGGCATCCTGTTTGGGTGACAGGGGAACAATGTATGTGTGAAGTGTCTCCTTCCCTAGTTCACATCTCACTGTTGAAAATGCCACATGTAGTCAATGGAGATATTAAGCAGACTGGCATTCTGCTTGCTGCCTACCTGATAGGAAGTTTCTGGGAAGAAGTCAGAAAGCTTTCTACATTACCTGCCAGCCAACCTTCTTCTCCAACATTCAAGCTGATATTGCTGAATTTAGTTTACTATGACACCATTCTCTTTTTGGACTCCTTGGCTAAGACTTTATGCACATTAACTCATAATAAAGGGAGGTCTCTTGGGAGCCTGCCCTGTGGTGTAGCAGTTAAGTGTGTGTGCTCCGCCGCTGGCGGCCCTGCTTCGATCCAGGCGCGCACTGACACACCGCTTGTCAGGCCATGCTGTGGCGGCGTCCCATATGAAGTGGAGGAAGATGAGCATGGATGTTAGCTCAGGGCTGATCTTCCTCACAAAAAAAGAAAAAAATTAAAAAAATAAAGGGAGATCTCTTATTTTTTCCCATATTTGGATGAGGAAACTGCATGATTAAAGGTGAAGTATCCAAAAGGCCAACTACTGGCAGAACCCTAATGCAAACCCTGGCCCCAGAGTCTGTGTTTAAAACACCACTCTATGCCAATAAGACTTTTATATGGTCATAAATCTCGGTGGAGAAAGTTGGATTCATGTTAGATCCGCCATTAACTTCAAGAGGTTTTATGCTCACAAAACTCTGTAAAGACATGTAGGAAAATCCAGAGTTCTTTCTTCTCATTTTGTATTTATTCAAATCAAATGAAGGAGCTAAACAAATAAATAAACTGAAAGCCATCAGATGAATAAAATTGTAGCATAATAAACTCTTCATGCTTTCTTCTTCTTTGCTTTTTCTTCCTTCCTTCTTTCATTCCTTCTTTTCTTCCTTCTTTCTCTCCCTCCTTCTCTCCCTCCATTCCTTCCTTCCTTCCTGCCTTCCTTCCTTCCTTCCTTCCTTCCTTCCTTCCTTTTCTTTAAGCCAGGTTCTGCCGTGTAGATAACATCGTCTTCAATCTATAAGGGCTTAATCTGTTTCCTGGGTTTAGGTTTCTAATTTGGGCAGAGTAGAGCTGTGAATTGAATCAACACCCAGAAGAGTTGGGAAAAGATATTAATGGTGAAAGTGTTTCTGTCTGGCAGTGTCTAAAATGGAAGCAGTGTTCAAGAATGTCTTGAGCAATATCCAAGTCAGCCTTAATGATGACACCTTAAAGCCTTTCTAGCTCTAAAAATAATTTCCCTCTAATTACTCTTCTAGAACTGTAAGGCACAAAGTTATTGTCACTTTAAATACGATTACGTGAATTTATTTTCAGCATTTCTGTCAAGGCTTCTTTAAACGTCTTTTCTCTTTTCTTTATTAAATGCTTTTGCCTATTGGTGACAGAATCATTGTGCTGTTTATTTGAATAAGTTTTGTTTGAGCCAAGTAACACCCCCGATACACCCTCCTCACATACACACACAGGCTTTCCTTGTTCAATCCTTTAATTTTTCACATAAGCTTATTCACAGCTTTTATATGTGTTGAAATTAATGGCTTTTGAGAACATTCATTCATTCATTACAGGCAGTGTCTTTTTCTGTAATTAGTTTTCTTTTTTACCGCTTTTATTTTAGTGAAAATAAACTAGGCAATTAGGTCCAGAACTAGCTGGTTTAAATATCTATAAATATTTTTCTTATTCTGAATTTACACTGACAGTTTCATTTCTTATTTTTATTATTGTAGGATGGGTTCCTCTCATTAACCTATAAACTTCTAGGGCAAGGATGACATTGTGTCTCTCTCCATGCTCCATCATGGCTGGAAGCAAAGTCCTCTCCAGATCCTTTCTGAACGTATACCAGGTGATGGAAAAATGTTTCTGATAGATTTTATGTGAGTTTCAAATTACTACACTAGGTAAATTCTAACTTCAGAATATCACATGATCATATAATATCTAAATAATTCTCAAATGCCACCACATGGGGTCAATGTGTAACTAGGTCCTAACTTACTTCAAAGACACTAGGATCAATGGTTGGTGTTGTCACTTTGTAGGTTTGAATCCACCAACCTACAATTCCTCTACTCCCCTCCATATGCATACAAACCATAAACATGATATGCCCGATACTATGGACCTACCATCACTTCCATGCAATAGATCATATTAAAGACAACTGAGTGAGAAGAGTAGTTGTCTAGTGATAATATTGTAGACAGCTTTAGCCCGTAGGCTTTGGCATTAGACTGCCTGCCCCTGACTAACTTGTGACATTAACCTTTCTAGACCTCTGTTTTCTAATTTCTAAAACAGGGATAATAAAGTCATCTAAGTAATAGTGTGTCTGTGATGATTAAAATAGATACTAAATCTAAAAAGCCTTAGTGCTGTATCAGGAAGTAAGAATTCAGTAGATATTGTGCATGGCTTTATATTTTCCCTTTTAAATAATATATGTTCCAATATGGTTTTGATTTCTTGTGCTCTTTCATATATTTGTATAAACAACTCACTACATTTTCTAATAGTCCACGAGTCAAGAGTCAAGGGTCCTGTTTTTAGATCTGTCACTAACTAGCTGTGTGATCTTGGGTGAATTGTTTATTCTATTAATTCTTCGTTAGTAATATGAGGTCAGTTTGCTATATGTGCACTAGAACAAATGAGCTGATGGGGGCCTGGCAGGTTCTATTATCAACTCTGAATAAAGAACTCAAAAAATTCCAAGTCAGAAGGAATCTTACCTTATCTAGTCCAAAGATAGAAAACTGGAATGCCTATAGAGCCAAGTAGATAATTAGTATGAAGACAGTATAGCAACAATAGCTCAGGGAAGATGATAAATGGCAATCGATAGTCAATGTTGGGAATGTAGGAGAGAACACTTTTATCTGTGGTTAAATGGAGACAGGAAAATCTATCTAAAGTGGACAGTAACTCCTTACTTTCTGTTTCTTGTTGTCACAAATAACACATTCCTATTTTGCCAGATTTTTTGATGTTTAAATGCCAAGAGATATTCCAAGATATGCAAGAAATTAAGATTTTCATGTGAAATATTGTGAATTTTTCATGTCGGCAACAAATTTGTTTCTTTTTAAATAATATTTTACAGCAAAACAAAAGAGATCACGGGGCTGCATTTAGCCCACGGATCATCAAATTGCCACCAGCTCAAATATAGCTTCCCATTTGATGCTTGAGTTCCTCCACAGCATCCCGAAGAAGTGATCGTTAAGTTCATGCTCATACAGTTTTATGGATGATATGCTCATTACTATCGTGGTCAACTCTTCCTATGTTTGAGCAGTTTTGATAGAAAGTTATTGTATTGTTTATTCTATGACAAATAGTCTCAATAACTCATATATATATTTTTGTTTCCTTTTCTTAAACGCATGATGAGAAATCTAATATGCTTATTCTTATATCTATTGAAAAAAATTATCACATCCCCCCTGCTCAATACACCAAAGTTCTTTTCTTATTTCAATTATTTCACATGAAGTTAGAGTTTCTTCAACTTTCTACTTGCAACTGCTGAATTGATAGACTCTCTCCATATTCTTAGAAGTGTTCTGGACAGACCTAACTACTGTAGTCTAGCTGTGACCCATCAGCACAGTGCTGCAGGGCTATCTTTTTACCATTCCATGGTAGCACATAATAATCTCTTTGTTTCTGGAGTGACTTTGCTATTAAAATTAATTATTGCACCTATCATATTAACATTACCGTCTTTTTGTTTCCTGAATTGTCTTCATAACTTACGTCACTTGACCTAACGATGAGATATCCTCAGATTCCTACATTCAGTAAAATTTGTCAAGACTTAGGCTCAAACAACACAATATTTCCCAAAAGTTGGAAAGTTGTTTGTGTTATTGTTTATATTTTTATAATGTTTTATGCATTTCATTAGTGTTTTTTGGTCATAATTTTGGACAATAACCCACAAGATTATTTTAAAAATAAAAAACATTTATTATAAAATTGTTTTATAATCTTCCTCTAAAAATCAAAACTATTTATTTCAACTAGAAGGACTACACTGGCAAAGTTTTCTTTCAGCTGATTAGGATTTTGACACAGCTCTCATCTATCTTAAGAAGTAGCATAGGGTTTGTGAGGCCCCAAGTATGGAATTGGGGGTAGTATGGAAGACCCTGTCAAAGTCAAGTTCTCTTCCAGTTCTAGACTGATGCCAGTTTACGCTTGAGAAAAGGGTTGGTGATCAACTTGACAACAGCCAATTACATCATTGTCTAGACTCAACATTAGTGCCTTCTTAAAAGATTTTTATTTTGTTCTAATTATTTTTTTTAATTTTTTGTTTATTGCAGTAACATTGGTTTATAACATTGTATAAATTTCAGGTGTACATCATTATACTTCTATTTCTGCATAGGTTACATCATGTTCACCACCCAAACACTAATTACAACCCATGACCACACACATGTGCCGAATTACCCCTTTCCCCCTCCTCCCTCCCCCCTTCCCCTCTGGTAACCACCAATCCAATCTCTGTCTCTATGTGTTTGTTTATTGTTGTTATTACCTACTAATTAATGAAGGATATCATATGGTATTTGACCTTCTCCCTCTGACTTATTTCACTTTGCATAATACACTCAATGTCCATCCATGTCACAAATGGCTGGATTTCATCATTTCTTATGGCTGAGTAGTATTCCGTTGTATATATATACCACATCTTCTTTATCCATTCGCCCCTTGATGGGCACTTAGGTTGCTTCCAAGTCTCGGCTATTGTGAATAATGCTGCAATGAACACAGGGGTGCATGTATCTTTACGCGTTGGTGTTTTCAAGTTCTTTGGATAAATACCCAGCAGTGGAATAGCTGGATCATATGGTAGTTCTATCCTTGATTTTTTGAGGAATCTCCACGCTGTTTTCCATAGTGGCTGCACCAGTTTGCACTCCCACCAGCAGTGTATGAGAGTTCCCTTCTCTCCACATCCTCTCCAACATTTGTTGTTTCCTGTTTTGTGAATTAAAGCCATCCTGACGGGCGTGAGGTGATATCTCATTGTAGTTTTGATTTGCATTTCCCTGATAGTTAATGATTTTGAACATCTTTTCATGTGCCTGTTGGCCATCTGTATATCTTCTTTGGAGAAATGTCTGTTCAGGTCTTTGGCCCATTTTTTAATTGGGTTGTTAGTTTTTTTGTTGTTGAGATGCGTGAGTTCTTTATATATTTTGGAGATTAACCCCTTATCAGATGTATGGTTTGCAAATATCTTCTCCCAATTGTTAGGTTGTCTTTTCGTTTTGTTGATGGTTTCCTCTGCTGTGCAGAAGCTTTTACGTTTGATGTAGTCCCATTTGTTTATTTTTTGTATTGTTTCTCTTGCCCGGTCAGACATGGTGCTTGAAAATGTGTTGCTAACACGGATGTCGAAGAGAGTACTGCCTATGTTTTCTTCTAGAAGTTTCATAGTTTCAGGTCTTACATTCAAGTCTCTTTAATCCATTTGGAGTTAATTTTTGTGTATGGTGTAAGGTAAGGGTCTACTTTCATTTTTTTGCATGTGGCTATCCAGTTTTCCCAACACCATTTGTTGAAGAGATTTTCTTTTCTCCATTGTATGTTCTTGTCCCCTTTGTCAAAGACTAGCTGTCCATAGATGTGTGGGTTTATTTCTGGGCTTTCGATTCTATTCCATTGATCTTTGTGTCTGTTTTTGTGCCAGTACCAGGCTGTTTTGGTTACTACGGCTTTGTAGTATATTTTGAAATCAGGGAGTGTGATACCTCCAGCTTTGTTCTTTGTTCTCAGGATTCCTCTAGCTATTTGGGGTCTTTTGTTATTCCATATAAATATTAGGATTCTTTGTTCTATTTTCTGAGAAAAATGTTGTTGGAACTTTGATAGGGATTGCATTGAATCTATAGATTGCTTTAAGAAGCAAGGACATCTTAACTATGTTAATACTTCCAATCCAAGAGCATGGAATATCTTTCCATTTCTTTGTGTCTTCTTCAATTTCTTTCAGCAATGTTTTATAGTTTTGCGTGTACAGCTCTTTCACCTCTTTGGTTAAGTTTATTCCTAGGTATTTTATTCTTTTTGTTGCAATTGTAAATGGGATTGTATTCTTAATTTCTCTTTCTGCTACTTCGTTGTTAGTGTATAGAAATGCAGCTGATTTTTGTATGTTGATTTTGTATCCTGCAACTTTACCATATTCGTTTATTCCTTCTAAAAAAGTGTTCTGGTGGATTCTTTAGGGTTTTCTATATATAAAATCATGTCATCTGCAAATAGTGAGAGTTTCACCTCTTCCTTTCCAATTTGGATCCCTTTTCTTTCTTTCTCTTGCCTGATTGCTCTGGCTAGGACTTCCAGTACTATGTTAAATAAGAGTGCTGACAGTGGGCATCATGGTCTGGTTCCTGTTCTTAGAGGGATGGCTTTCAGTTTTTCACCATTGAGGATGATATTAGCTGTGGGTTTCTCATATGTGGTCTTTATTATGTTGAGGTACTTTCCTTCTATCCCCATTTTATTCAGAGTTTTTATCATAAATGGATGCTGTATCTTGTCAAATGCTTTCTCTGCATCTATTGAGATGATCATGTGATTTTTGTTCTTCATTTTATTAATGTGGTATACTACGTTGATTGATTTGCGAATGTTGAACCATCCCTGCATACCTGGAATAAATCCCACTTGATCATGGTGTATAATCTTTTTAACGTATTGTTGTATGCGATTTGCCAGTATTTTGTTGACGATTTTTGCATCAATGCTCATCAGTGATGTTGGCCTGTAATTTTCTTTTCTTGTGTTGTCCTTGTCTGGTTTTGGTATCAGGGTAATATTGGCTTCACAGAATGAGTTAGGCGGCTTCCCTCCCTCCTCAATTGTTTGGAAGAGTTTGAGAAGGCTAGGTATTGAGTCTTCTTTGAATGTTTGTTAGAATTCACCAGGGAAGCCGTCTGGTCCTAGACTTTTATTTTTGGGGAGGTTTGTGATTACTGTTTCGATATCCTTACTGGTGATCGATCTATTCAAATTCTCTACTTCCTCTTGATCCAGTTTTGGAAGGTTGTATGATTCTAAGAATTTATCCATGTCTTCCGGATTGTCAAATTGGTTGGCACATAGCTTTTCATAGTATTCTCTATAATCTTTTGTATTTCTGAGGTGTCTGTTGTAATTTCTCCTTTTTCATTTCTGATTTTACTTATTTGTGCCTTCTCTCTTTTTTTCTTGGTGAGTCTAGCTAAAGATTTGTCAATTTTGTTGATCTTTTCAAAGAACCAGCTCTTGGTTTTATTAATTTTTTCTCTTGTGTTTTTATTCTCTATTTCAATTATTTCTGCTCTGATTTTTATGATTTCCCTTCTTCTACTGATTTTGCGCTTTGTTTGTTCTTCTTTTCCAGTTCCTTTACGTGCATTGTTAGATTGTTTATTTGAGATTTTTCTTGTTTGTTGAGATAGTCCTGTATTGCTATAAACTTTCCTCTTAGAACCACTTTTGCTGTATCCCATAAACTCTGGCATGCCGTATTTTCATTTTCATTTGTCTCCAGGTATTTTTTGATTTCTTCTTTGATTTCTTCGTTGACCCAGTCGTTGTTCAGTAGCATTTTGTTTAATCTCCACGTATTTGTGGCTTTTCTGATTTTCTTCCTATAGTTGATTTCTGGTTTCATACCGTTGTTGTCAGAAAAGATGCTTGGTATTATTTTAATCTTCTTAAATTTATGAAGACTTGTTGTGTGGCCTAATATGTGATCAATCCTGGAGAATGTTCCATGTGCATTTGAAAAGAACGTGTATTCTTCGATTTTTGGATGGAATGCTCTGTATATATCTACTAGGCCCATCTGTTCTAGTGTGTCATTTAAGGCCAATCATTCCTTATTGATCTTCTGTTGGGATGATCTATCCATTGGTGTAAGTGGAGTGTTAAAGTCCCCTACTATTATTGTGTTACTGTTTATTTCTCTTTTTATGTCTGTTAATAATTGCTTTATATATTTAAGTGCACTTACATTGGGTGCATAGATATTTACAAGTGTTATATCCTCTTGTTTGATTGTTCCTTTGATTATGTAATGCCCTTCTTTGTCTCTTTTTACAGTTTTTGTTTTAAAGTCTATTTTGTCTGATATGAGTACTGCTACCCCACCTTCCTTTCATTGCCATTTTCGTGGAGTATCTTTTTCCATCCCTTCACTTTCAGTTTGTGAGTGTCTTTAGGTCTGAAGTGTGTCTCTTGTATGCAGCATATATATGGGTCTTGGTGTTTTATCCAATCTGCCACCCTATGCCTTTTAATTGGGGCATTTAGTCCATTGACATTTAAAGTAGCTATTGATATGTATGTACTTCCTGCCATTTTTTAACTTTTTTTCTCAGTGTTTTAGTAGTCCTTCTCTGTTCCTTTATCCTTCTATACAGAATTGATGGTCTCTTTAGTTTGACCTCTGTCTGAAAGCTCTACTCTTTAACTCCCCTCCTAACTCCTTTTATGTTTTTGATATCATATCTAACCTCTTTTTTGTGCATTTGCATCCATTGCCCTCTTATCATGGAAATAGATAATTTTTCCTATTTGTGGTCTTCTCTTTTCCCCTTAGGTCAGTCCCTTTAACATTTCTTGTAGCACTGGTTTCTTGGTGACAAATTCCTTTAATTTTTCTTGTCTGGGAAATTTTTTATCTCTCCTTCCATTTTGATTGATAATCTTGCTGGGTAGAGTATTCTTGGCTGTAAGTTTTTTCCTTTTAGCACTTTAAATATATCATGCCACTCTCTTCTAGCCTGTAAGATTTCTGCTGAGAAGTCAGCTGATAGCCTTATAGGGTTTCCTTTGTATATAACTTGACTTTCTCTGGCAGCTTTTAGGATTCTCTCTTTATCTTTAATTCTAGACATTTTGATTATGATGTGCCTTGGTGTGGGCCTCTTTGGGGTTATCTCGTTTGGGGCTTTCTGTGCTTCCTGTACCTGAATATCTGCTTCCTTCCTTAGGTTAAGGAAGTTTTCATCTATTATTTCTTGAAATAGATTCTCTGCCCCTTTGTCTCGCTCTTCTCCTTCTGGGATACCTATAACACGGATGTTAGTGTGCTTGATGTTGTCCCAGAGGTCCCTTAGACTGTCCTCACTCTTTTTAATTCTTTTCTCTTTTACCTGTTCAGCTTGGGTAATTTCTTCTAGTCTTTAGTCCAGCTTGCAGATCCGTTCTTCTGTATCCTCTACTCTGCTTTTGAGTCCCTTTAGTGAATTTTTCATTTCCAGTATTGTATTCTTCATTTCTGACTGGTTCTTTTTTTATATCTTCCATTTCTTTGTTGACATTCTCACTGAGTTCATCTATTCTTCTCCCCACATCAGTGATCATCCTTAATAATCTTTGTTTGAACTCTCTGTTGGGTAGGTTGCTCATTTCTGTTTCCCTTAGTTCCTTTTCTGGAGTTTTGTCCTGTTCCCTTACTTGGAATGTATTCCTTTGCCTCCTCATTTTGCCTCTTTCCCAGTGCTTGTGACTACGTATTAGGTAGGTCAGCTATGTCTCCTGCTCTTGGATAGGTGACCTTATACAGCTGATACCTTAGGAGTCCTGCAGTGTGCTTCCCTCAGTTCTCAATGTTCCAGGGGTGACCCCTATGTAGGCTACGTGTGTCCTTCTGTTGTGACCTGTTTTCTCTCCCTATATGTGCCCAGGTAGGCCAAGTTATGCTCTTGGCCAGCTGTTGTAATGCTCAGCTGTTTGTAGTTGTGTGGGCCCTTCAGCCTCTTTATTAGGTGTGGGGAGCCCCAGCACAGTTGGCTGCAAGTTCTAATACCACATTTGTGTTGCAGTACTTCTTTTAAGTGAGTAGGGCCTCAGCATGGCAGGTTGTTAGGCTCAGGGGCTTACAATTGCTATAAGCCTCCAGCCTTTAGGTCTCTTGTCAGCTCTCTAAGGATTGCAGCTGGGTGAGGCTGGCCTCAGGCATGGGAGCACCCAATTGTTTCAGACTTTGGAAGGTGGGTCAAACCCCCTATGTGGGTCTTTGAGAAGCACAAGTCTTCTGCAGCTGACAAGCCTGCTGCCCACAGGTCCACATACACAGTCAACACAGTCCTGCCCTGTGTGTGTGCCCTGACCTCCCAACGTGGACCCAGTCTCTCCACGGCAGGAGCCCCACACACTCCACCACTGCTCCACACTCTCCACCCACTCCTTGTGCATGCCCTGCCCCACTGAAGT
Organism: Diceros bicornis minor; assembly: GCF_020826845.1. Classification (NCBI taxonomy): domain Eukaryota; kingdom Metazoa; phylum Chordata; class Mammalia; order Perissodactyla; family Rhinocerotidae; genus Diceros; species Diceros bicornis. Next base: position 50,401,849 of record NC_080745.1, on the reverse strand, counting down.
CGGCTCAGTTGCCAGGCTGCAGAGAATCCAGTCACCAATCTATGCAGGCCCACAAGTTGCCTGAGGGCTTGTTGTTGGGTGGGGCCAGCTCTAGAGTGGGCTGCCCACCCTGGCTGAGCTGGATTCAATCTGTGCTCTAGTGGCTGGGGCAGACCTGGGTTAGCAGGCCCCAGGGAGAACTCCAATGACGTCTGTGTCAGCACACCCACACCAGGCCACAACAATGGCCGCTGCCAATGTCCCAGTCCCTGGAGAGGTCTCACCTCTCACCGAGATGCACTCAGGGCCTATCAGGTGAGTCTCTTTTCACCAATGCACTGTGCACATTTCTTGCTGGTGATTTTAGGTTGCTTTCTGAATGGGGTGGGTTTGCGCGTGGGCCCTTTAAGAGCCGGTTTTAGTTTCTTTGTGAACCAGCTTTTCTGGGGGTACTCCCCAATGTTTTAGTAGCAGCAAAGTCAGATATTATGCCACTCGTCTCGATTGTGCTGGGTCCACAAAATGCCCCCAGCGGAGGCGCTGCCCGGCTCAGGGCCCCGCGTCTCCAGGGAGGCTGCGTACCTGTGGGCTGCTCCCGGCGGCCGTGAAGCTGGCGGCTTGTGAAGGCGGCGTTTTTCCTCTCCAGAAGGGAGTCTCTGCCTCTTCTACCTCAGTTAGGATTGTCCTTTGTTGCAGGAGTTCCTCTTATCCTGTTTTCAGTTCCGTCTCAGGGGTAATTTTTCCACGAGTAGTTGTAAATTGGCTGTGTCCACGGGAGGAGGTGAGTTCCGAGTCTGCCTACGCCGCCATCTTGACTTCTCCTCCTGTTCTAATTATCTGATGTTTCCTCCTTATGCTCTGTATATTCTTTCTTTGAGGGAAAATGTCTATGCATCTCTAAGAACAGTTTTAGGCTCCATTTTCTGGTTTACTAGTAAGTCGTTGTGTAAGAGGCTTTCACCCTGCCAAGGACATAGGGATCCTCATTAATTGTGAGGTGGTGAGGTAATGTTACCATGAGCGAGTCATTTAATGTGGCATTTTGATCCTGTAGCATACATCATTCACAACTTCCCTACACCTCTTGTTAAGGGCCTAATGAGGTCATTCAGGGGCATGCAGTTTTAGCCACGACTTTGAGAGCTATTTAGCACTATCTAACTTCACACAGAAAAGTTTTGCCTCATATGTTTCTGGGGGAAATATGCGGTATGCTGACTGTTCATGTGAGTCAATTTTAATAGATTTACATAAATCCTATTATGATGGGGAGGCAGTGAGATAGAGTCATGGATTCGAGGTCTCCTCCCCAGTTTTCTAGATGCCTGAGTTTGTAAAAGCATGAGAAGGAGTGATAAACTTTCCCCTGAAATCTCCGAGAAGAACAGATTTGTGGTGGGAGTGTGCTTTGTCAGTCAGAAGAACTCGAAAGTTCAGTGGATCCTCAACTCCCAGGCTGTTTACTTCTTCTTTACTAAATTTTCATTTGAACTGGTTCTGAAATCCAATTCCCCATGACCTCCATATTTTTCTAGTCACTCAGCATCCAAATAATTCATTGCCTGTCTACCACATTTTTCCTGCCAAACCACAGCTCTGAATGAGTTCTGAATGAACTTTTTGTTCCTTTTTTGTACTCCTGCTTCTGTCCTAACATTTCAGGAGAAAGTTACATGTTTTTGCTGACTGGCTTTATTCAAATACATGCAGGTAATGGGGAGATGTTGGTCAAAAGGTACAAGATTTCAGTCATAAGATGAATGAGTTCTCAGGATCTAATGTACAGCATGGTGACTGTACTTAATAATACTGTGTTGTATACTTGAAATTTGCTGAGAGTGGATCTTAAGCATTCTCACCACACACACACACACACACGCATACACACAAAACATGATTTTTTTAAATCCTTACCTATGTAAGATATGTTTGCTTATTTATAGGTGATATGTTTGCTTATTTATAGGTGTTTCTCATTCCCCAGAACACCTGGCTCCAGTATTTACCATTGTTCTCAAATTCTTAAACCATCAGCTGTTTTTCTAAAGGTTGTCTCACTTCTCTTATTATTATTTTGATTCATTCTGAGCCACAATTCCTCTCTATTCTCTTGAATAAGTTAAAACATACTTTAAAATCTGTGGCAATTCTCTCTTTTGCCTGCAACTCTAGCTATTATAATGAAGGGTCAATTTGCTCAACAATAGACTGACCCAGCTGGATTGGCTTTCCATTTTCTCTTTATACTCCTGCAAGTCCACAGGTACGCCATAGATTTTTCCCGATGCTTCGCTCTTTAGTTACCTCCTTACTCTCCACTTTGCATCCTGGGTTCCAGGACCTCTGCTTCTGTCTTGTTGCCTATTATGGGCATCTATCTCTCTGCTCAGCCCTTTAGCTATGTGCTTCCTGTTAGACTAGCATCGATTAGCGGCATTGTTATTCAGTAAAATGGAGTGCTGACAGTATGGGTTCTAGGGGCATAGAGTCTTGACTTGTAAGCCCACACGAATTTGGACAAGTTATTTAATGTCCCTAAGTCTTAGTTTCCTCATTTGGAAAACTGAAAGAAACTTAATATACTAAGGTCTTTCATTAGTTTTCCATTGCTATGTAGCAAATTTTTACATAAGCAATTTAAAATCACACAAACTTATCATCTCACACTTTTTGTTTTCAGAAGTGTGGGCAAAGGTTAGCTGGGTCCTCTATACAGGGGCTCACCAGGCTAAAACCAAGGAGTCAACCAAGGCTACAGTCTTACCTGAGGCTGGGAGTCCTCTTCCTAGATCACTGGTTGTTAGCAGAATTTAGCTCTTTGCAGTGGTTAAGACTGAAGATGCTTGCTTTCTGGCTTGCTTGCTGTTAATCAGGCACTTATTTTAGCTCCCAGATGCCACCCACCATTCCACTACAACATGGCACCTTGCTCCTTCAAGGCCAGCAGAAGACTCTATCATGCTTCACATTTTTCTCATCTCTTTTAGTGGCTCACCTAAATGAGCCGGGTCCTCTCTGGATAATCTCCCTTTTGATTAACTCAAAGTCAACTAATTGGGAATGTTAAATATGCCTGCAAAATCCCTTCTGCTATATAAAGTAGTGTAATCCTGGGAGCAATCTTACATAATATCCACAAGTTCTGCTCACACTTAAGGGAGGAAATTATTCAGAGCATGGATATCAGGGGATGGGAATCTTGTGGGCCATCTTAAAATTCTGCCTACCGCAGACATCCAATTCATAAAATTACTATGAGGGTTAAACTATAACACATATAGAGTATTTGATGTTGTGTCTGACTCATAATTGATGTTAATAAATTTTAACTCTTGTTACCATTATGATTTTATCATCAGTTATTCATCATCATTTCTGATCCTTCCTCTATAACCTGTGGAAGAATGGTATACAACTGATTTTTCCAAACTGAGAAGCCTTCTAGCTTGCTTCCTGCATCTTAGGTCCTAATAAATAAAAAAACTAAGCAGATTACTGATTTTTGAATTCTATGGTTTAGGTCTTGGTAGCATCTGACCTATTTTCCTAAAAGCAATAAATGTATACATACTCTCAAAATTTGAGTAAGAACAAATTTCTATTATATGTTCTAATGAAACAACGAACTGCTAGTCAAATACAACTTTACGGCATTAAGTACCGCTTGAGGAACCGAAGTGGAAATACGGAAAAGAGATTAATTTGCCTAAAAGTGAGGAATTTTAAGTGACAGGAATGAGGCAAGCTGGAAGAAGGAAGAAGCAGGGAAGAGACAGATAAAACTTAGATTTGCTAGTCATTACTCTGAGTGCTTCCTCTTAATTTGCAGTTTAATGGCTCCCTTGAATTGTTTTTGCTGAAAAATTAAGGCAAATCCAAATGATTTGTGTTTTTCACTTCTAATTGTAGAAACAAATGAAAAGTTTCTGGGTTTTGAGTTGAAAACCATCTTTTCTCTCATTATTTACATCACGGCCAGCTGTAGGTTACAAATGAATGCTTGGCCCTCTGATGTGTTTTATTGTTAAATTGTTACTTTCAAAACAACTACTGTTATTTTCATGCTCCAAACAGTAAATGTGGTGATCTAGAGAAAGGCCTACAGTGGCCTCATCATTCACACTCTGCCCTGACAGTCTTCAGAGAGAAATTCCTAAATAAAATCAGGTATCTGTCACCCAGTATTTCATCCCATGTACCCAGTAACTTACACTTTTCTTGTTTGGTAATATAAGTGACATGCTGAGCTTAAGCTAAAGAATTTCCATTCCGAACAGCACAGCCACATTTTTTTCTTTGTATTAAACTCTGAGCAGGTGGTGTTTTCTAATCATTTATGTTCAGTACATCTGCTGTCATGAGAAAGAGGGATCAGAGATGTGAGCTGTAGCTTGTACGGTAAAACGATGATGAATAGAACAAGGTTGCATATGCTTCGATCAAGGAAACATTTAATTTGGAATCCATAACAACAGAAGTGTGTGAGGTGGGGCTGGGCCCTGTCCTCTGTCATGAAGTAATTCAACAGCATTCAGCAATCCTTCGGCTTGGTTCTTGTCACTATTGAGAAAGGATAAATTAAAGTACAAAATCAACAGCAGAAGTGACAAGACATTTTCTCTGGTTAATAGAACAAAGTTTTTCTGCAGCAATTGGAAACTGAACTTTCAAAACTGGCCTAAATGTTTGTCCTCCATGCTCTCAAAACCTCACACTTTAACCATTATTTTCCCAATATTAATTGTCTCTTTAACTATTTATCTCCCTCATAGACTAGGTCTTTTAAGGCCATATTATTTTCTACTTTGTTTCTCAATTACCTGGTCCAATAGCTGGTAGGTAGTCAACAAATATGTACTTTTGAATAGAATATACTCAAACACAGATATAAACACTACCCTTTCACATATTACTGAGAGATTTCAAAGCTACTAAATCCTTAGGATTATAATATGCTCAATCATATCAACAATTTTTAATGTCTGACTATGTTGAGCAGGTCAGTAAATTGTAAGATGCTCATTTACAGCTCTAATTTTACATACTTTAAATTAGTAGGGTAGAGCTGACAACCTTTTGTTGGAACAGCTTTTACAAGTAACAATTTCACTATTCTCTAGGGCTGAACTGATAGATAAATAGAAAAAATTTTCTCTTTGGGAGGATAGCCCCTTTACCCTCCAGTGCTCTTATAAATTACTTTTGGGACAAGATTCACAATTTTAGGGCTAAATTTGAGGATAGGCACACAACCGTGTTAACAATTGGAATGAGACATTAGGAGAACTAAGTTTCTACTGGAAAGCCATCCAGGATGCACTAAGGGGGTAATTTATGTAACAGAAGTTTCTTGTAATAAAATTAATATTTACCAGCAACCTGTAGAATGTATCAGTCAAAATAAAAACAGCTGTGCCGGCCTGGTAGCATAGCAGTTGACTTCATGCTCCACTTCGGAGGCCCAGGGTTCACAGGTTCAGATCCCAGGCACAGACCAACGCACAGCTTGTCAAGCCATGCTGTGGTGGCATCTCATGTAAAGTAGAGGAAGATGGGCGCAGAGGTTAGCCCAGGGCCTATCTTCCTCAGCAAAAAAGAGGAGGATTGACAACACATGTTAGTTCAGAGCTAATCTTCCTCACAAAAAAAATAAATAAATAAAATAAAAAATAAAAACAGTTAATCGAGACCATATTTTATTCACAGTAATTTCTGACGTAATGTCCTTTTATTGGTAGAGTGTGAGTTAATGGATAAGAGAGAAAAGTAGACAGCATGGAGGAAAACAAAGTCCTTCTTATAGCTATGTGATAAGACTCTGGAACACAAACCACCATATGGTTAAGACAGAGGTATTCTTGCGGCCTTTTACCTTACCAGCAAAATCAAACGTATAGTAATCTTGTGAAGTTCTTGAAGTTCAATGATTTCTTTGCATTGTTACTATAAGAAGACATTTAGAGATGTTAATGGAAAGGACTTCATTTTCTAAAAGCAATGTAATATCTAAAAAGGAAACAAAAACTGGATATTATTCTCTACATGTGATGCTGAGTTATTTTATAAGAAAAATCAGTTAGCTACTCATGTATTGAGCAATCTGTTTTTAACATCTGGAAAAGGCTCTTCAGTGAATGGGAGATTATGAAAGAAAGAATTTCTCTCAATGACATGAAAATTTATTTTGAGACTATAGGTAGATGGTAAAAGAATTAACACATGTATACCATTCAGTGTAAATAAATACAGCTCAAAGGCTGAGAGGACCTAAAGTTAAAGAACCTCTAAGTTGGATGGAATCAGAATATTCTTTCCTGAGAACTAAATAATTTTTAAGGATCTCACGAGGGCAGAAGCCCACATTGGGGGAAGAATAAAGGCATTTTAGGGCCAGTGCCATGGCATACTGATTAAGTTAAGCACACTCTGCTTCAGTGGCCTGGGTTTGTGGGTTCGGATCCTGGGCGCAGACCTACACCACTCACCAGTTATGCTGTGGTGGTGACCCACATAAAAATAGAGGAAAATTGGCACAGATGTTAGCTCAGGGTGAATCTTCCTCAGCAAAAAAAAAGAAAAAAAAAGAATAAAGGCATTTTGAAGGGCAACAATAGTCAAAGGATAGGAGGGCAGCGAGACACTGGCTGGCAAGAGCCCAAAGATCACTCAAGAGAATAAAGTGAAATGAGATTAACAAACTCTAGGTGCTGAGGAGACCTCCACAGAGCCACGTGCTACCCATAGGAAAGGTGCATCATGTTCTTGGGCAGGTGAGTGAAACACAAAAGACCTTCAAGATGATAATAATAACAGCTAACATTTATTGAATGTTTATTTACTGAAAAATATACGCCTTAACTCACTTCTCACAGCAAACGTATAAGGCAAGTGCTATCATTTGTTCCATTTTACAGAAAAAAATAATATCAACACAGAGCAATCTCATAACTTCTCCAAAGGTAGAGATAATAGATCATACAGTGGGGATTCTAATCCAAACAGCCTGACTCAACACCCCATAACAGTCGCTATGCCATAGTGTGGCTCAAGATAGTTATTCTAGAAGTCCGCATAATATTAAGAGGAATGGGTCAAATCTCATTACAATGAAATCAACTTAAAGCACAAAGTAGTCCATTTTTCCCCCCAAAGGAAACAACTTTTGGGGGGAGAAAAAAATCTCCTTCTTTACTCCAATTATGCCACCCTCTTTTCTGCTAAATTGCTGCTGTGTTTTCTTGTGGTGGAGAAATATTCATTCATACTCAAGAGCTGCTAAATTGAAAATAAAATATGGTTCAAGTCAACAGAAGAAAAAAATGCAGGGTGCAAGTCCAGCTAGAAATTTTTCTCAATATAGTAGCACTGACTGTCTCCAGACACAGACATATGTAACCAGAAACTAGAAGTGGCAATGAAATATCGCAGGGAAAAGGTAATCTCTAGGAGAGAGCTGAACACAGGCATGATGGAGAACAGAAGTTCAGTGGAGAAAAGTTTTCTGAAAGGAGATCCCTTAGGTTTTTCACGCCCTAACGTGTGAACTAAAAAATAATTTAGGGGTCTACTAGGCGTCTTTATTTTCAGGGTGAAAGTGAGATTATTTAATTCCCTCTTCTGCCATGCAAAACATTTTATTTCAAATGGATAAGCATATTATTTGTCTGATATGTTCAGTCATGCATTTCTCCTTTTGAAGACCAATAGCAATGTAATCTTAAAATGGTGTATTTTCATTTTTGTCTTTAGAATTTTGCTTTTCATTTTGATTTTAATGACTTTCAAAATAATCTACACCACTTGCTCTGGTCCCTTTTTATGATGTGATGCTTGATAAAGGTTCTATCTTCCTCTGCTTCTCTTACTTTATTTTAATTTTCTCAAACTCGATTTTTTTCAGAATTCCCATCATCAAGCACAGTAAGGAGTGTTGGTATCTGGTAGTTCAAGGGGAAGGTTGCTGGTCTTAAATTATCTTTACAGTACATCTCCTCACTCCCTATCCCCATCAAGAATAATGTTTGTCTGGAGAAGGGACTCCAACAGTAAGAGCCTATGGGGTATACAGCTGGTACAAGAGTGGATGGAGAAAGGAAGAAGTGAAGAGCCAGCGCTGGACATGAATGGAAATGGATCCTCATGACAGCATATTGTCCAAAGCAGAAGTACCAAAGAATTTACACAAGTACCTCATTAGAGGTCCAGCATTTGAATTCCTGTCACTCAATTAGTGTTATCCAAAGAATCAGTGATAGCAGAGAAAAGATATATAGCAGGAAGTTAAATGAAGAAACATTTCCTTCAACTGCACTTCAATATATCAGAAAATTCTTGAAGAGGCTTGGGAGAAGAGATAGTCCAGAATGAGACCACCCCCCTTATACAGATGTAAGCTGGCTATACACACATACAGTGAGCACTGGCCGTTCCAGGTAGTCAACATTCTTGCTTAAACATGCTCTGGGTTGACAAGAGAAAAGAAATTTAAAAAGTAAAATCTAGTTCAAGTGTAATAGCTGACATTAAACTAAAGTGACCTGATATTTTTGTAACTTCCTCAAGATATGTTTAAGAATAGAAAAGGAGATTCACAAAAGCATGGCTGAAAAAAATACAGATTTTTTTTTTCTTGACAATAGGAAGATTTTTCAATAACAGACACCAAAATGAAAAAACTGAGTTCTATTTGTATTAAAATTTAAAACTGTTCTATCTTAAATGTATACATGCACAATAAATTTAAAGGTAAATTATAAACTAGGATAAATATTTTGCAAAATATATAGTATCAGATCCACAAACTTAAGATAACATTATTTTTGGTAAAGTTGACACAGAAATGCAGTGGGAATTTTTTTTTTTAAATAATGGTTCTGGGTCCACTAGGTATATTATGGGGAAAAAAGTATCTTTATTTCAACCTAACACCATGTGCTCCCCCCAAATCATTTAAATATGGATTATAGGTTTAAAAGTAAAAACAAAAAAATCAACAGATTGTATTTAAATCTTTTAGATAAAAATTTAGAAGAATATTTTCAATAACATGAGCTAGATAAAGATATTTTGAATAAGACAACATAACAAAGCCTAATATGAAAGGAGAAAATAACAAATTGAATTACTTTAAAAATAAGAGTGTCTGACTATCAAAAGATGCCATTAAAAGAACAATAGCACAAACCATAGAAAGTTTGTGGTTTACACATATCTGACAAAAAATTTATATCTACAGTATGTAAAGAACTTCTAGAAATCGATAAAAGGCAGACGACCCATTACAAAAATAGACAAAAGACTGGAACGGGCATTTTATAAAATATAATAGCCAAATGACTAATAAACATATTAAACAGACATTTACTACCTGTAGTCCTGAGGGAAATATAAATTAAAATCACAATCCAAGACCAGTTTATAATTACCAGAATGGCTAAAATGAAAAAGACTGACCCTTTCCTGTATTGTTAAGGACATGGAGCAACTGGAACTTTCTCTCACTTTTGGTGGGAATGTAAATTGGTACAACACTTTGAAAACCTGTTTGGTAACATTAGAAAATAGTGAACGTAGGCATATTCTACATACAACAACTAACTTTTAGCTGTATACCCTTACATACATTTACCGAAAGAGATGTAAAGAACATTCATAGCAGCGGCACTGTTTGCAATAGCTAGCAACAGCACATGTATTCAAAACAGGAGGAGGAATAAATTAGCTGTGGTGTAGTCATACAATGTAATACTACGCAGCAATAAGACTTAATGAACTATAATTACACCTGACAATCTGAATAAATCTCAGAAGCATAATATTTCACAAACAAAACTATTTTAATAAAATAACTTTGTTTTACTTTAAAAAGTAAAAAACATAAAACAATTTAAATGTTCAACCAAAGATGAATAAATTAGGGTTTATCCAAAGTATTAATGGAATACTATGCGCTATTACAACAATAGCACAGAGCATGGGTCAGTCCACTGGCCAAATCCAGCCTGCTGCCAGTTTTTGTAAATCAAGTTTTATTGGAACACAAGCATGCTCTTTCATTACATAGCATCTATGGCTGCTTGTAATCTACAATGGCAGAGTAACAACATAGACCAAATGGCCCACAGAGCCTAAAATATTTAGTATCTGGACCTTTACAGAAAAAATTTGCCTACCTCTGGCGTAGAGGAACAGTTAATACTATGAAAGTTGTTGAGAGTCAATTGGATATAGTTACAAAAATACATCCAAACTAGTTCTTGTTTTACATAACTAGATAAATAAGATTAGCAAAATTCCAAAACTTGATGACACCAAATGCTGGTGAGGATGTAGAACAACAGGGACTCTCATTCACTGCTGATGGAAATGCAGAATTGCACAGCCACTTTGGGAGACAATTTGGTGATTTTTACAAAACTAAACATACTCTTCCCATACAATTCAGCAATCACACTCCTTGGTATTTACCCAAAGGAGTTGAAAACTTACGACCACACAAAAACCTTCACGCACATATCTATAGCAGCTTTATTCATATTTGCCAAAACTTGGAAGCAACCAAGATGTCCTTCAGTAGGTGAATGGATAAATAAACTGTGGTACATCCAGACAATGGAATTTTACTCAGCCCTAAAAAGAAATGAGCTATCAACTAATGAAAAGACATGGAGGAAACTTAAATGCATATTACTAAGTGAAAGAAGCCAATTTGAAAAGACTAGGTACTGTATGATTCCAAGTATAAGACATTTTTGAAAAGGCAAAACTATGGAAACAATAAAATGGTCAGTGGTTGTCAGGGGTTGGTGGAGGGGGGAGAGGATGAATAGGCAGAGCACAGAGGATTTTTAGGGCAGTGAAATTACTCTGTATGATACCATGATGATGGATTCATGTCATTATATATTATCACTGATAATGTTATATATGTCCAAACCCATAGAATGTACAACACTAAAGATGAACTATGATGTCAACTATGGATTTTGGGTGATTATGATGTTTCTTTATAGGTTCATCAATTATAACAAATGTACCAATTTGGTGACGGATGTTGATAAAGAGCGAAGCTCTGTACATGTGGCGGCAGGGGGTGTATACGAAATCTCTGTACCTTCCCTTCAATTTTGCTGTAAACTTTAAACTTCTCTGAAAAAAGTCTTACTAAAAAAATTCCAAAAGTTCTGGTTTTTGCTAAGAGTAGAAACCAAAAGAGAATGATTAGCTATGTGTGAGTTGTTGATTTGAAAATAAACTATAAACTTTAAAGATGCTACTTTTTAAATATTAAATAATACAGTCTCAGAAGTATGCTATTTTCAGAAATAGAAAATAAAATTTGAAATGAATCCACTAATAGAATCAAGGGGTCAGGTATGTAGAGAGTTTGATCTTAAGCAAATGTGTTAAAATTAAATAGAAGTGTTAAAAATTACGTGGTAAATTTGACATTTGTTCAAGATGTAAGCCAATTTTAGATTCATAGACTCAGTTCAGAAAGTAAATTTAAAAATCATCTCAGTCAGGCACCCACCCTATGCTTGTAAGCCTACCATTACATCTGTTGGATCTGGCTTAAATGCCTCAGAAATCCACAAATTCATTCCACCTAAGACAAATCTGTCTTTGGACATCTTACATTTCTGCGAAGTTTTTACTATTATTGAGAAAAATATGTGTCTTCATTCCACTCTTTAGCAAAGGCAAATTCCTCCAAATTATTCATTTCCATAACACCTTGCATGCTGTGCTTTACTATCATCATAACAAGGAAATCCAGGAGGGCTATTTGAACTTGAGTTTACTTTGACAACTAACTTGAAACTTTTGACATTATTTCCAAATGATGATGTCACTGCAACTTTTCTGCATGTGTCAGTTCCTTAATGTAACATGCATAACACACTTTTTATTGCTAACATTTTCCATTGCTAAATTTTTAAATATACTGGGACATTCAAAATTAAAAGTGGTTCATGCCTTTTTAGACTTTGGAGACCACTGCTTATATAAACGTGTGAAAGACCATTCCCCAGCCATGTTCTGAAGAATGTGATAAATCTTCTGCCCTTTATTTAGATATAATTTAGATACTTGAAAATATACTTTTTTGGTATTTTATGCCTAAAGATAATATTCATTTAATCATTCAACACATTTTTATTGATTTCCTATTATGATTCTAGCAGATGAGAACATAGCTGTGCACAAGATAGACAAATTCCTGTCCTTCCAGAACTTGCATTTTAGTGCTGAGAAACATAATATAAGCACATAAAAATAAGTAAAATAACCAACTGATACAATTTCAAATATTGATAAAACATACAATGAAAACAAAAATTTAAAATGGAATAAAGACTTATGGGATTTGGATATTCAAGGAAGATCTTTCTGAAGACAGCACTTTTAAATGAGTCTGAATAAGAGAAGGTGTCAGCTTTGCAGTGCCTCAGGTTAGAGCTTTCCCCACAAAGCATGACAGCAAGGGCAAAGGCCCTGAGACAGGAATGAGTTTGGCCCATTCAAGGAAGAACCAAAAAGAAGCTAGTACGTCTGCTGAATGTTAATCAAGGAAGAAAATATTAGGATATTAAGACAGAGAGGTAAGTAGATGCCATCCTAAGTGGAATGGGAAGACACTGGGAAAGGGGTGAGAGGTACGATTGAATTGAACTCTTTGGATACCACCTCAAATCCCCAGTGTATTTCTGAGTTGTTAGAGTAATCCATTTGCTGTAGAGCTAAAATAGACCTCATGTCCCCTTGACATAAATATTTTTGTGTAAAAGAGAATAAATAGATAAGAAGGGGCCTGAGAATAAATGCAGGAAAACTAGTTAGGAGGCTACTATGCTAATACAAGCCAAAGTTGATGATTTGACTTGGATTAGAGTAGAAACTGTGGAGACTGAGAAGTGGGCCAACTGAGGATATATTTGAGAAATGACAAATTTAATGTGGAGTAAAGAAAGCTGAAGGAAAGGGTAGAATCAAGGGTCACATCTCCTTTTGGGCATCAGAGTTTCTGGGAGAATGATGATTCCATTAACCAGAATGGGAAAGCTTGGGGAAGAACAGGAATGAGCGCAAGGGGAAATGAAGTGGACAAGTATTGGCAGTTTGATTTCTTACCTGTTACATTTCAGATAGATATAATTCATTTAAGTGGAGGTACACTAATGTATATTATGGATAATTCATCCATTTTGAAGTCAATTTAGTGGGATGTGACTGGGATATTTTTAATTAATTATATAGAATAGAATGGAAAATACAAGATTTTATCCCATGAAATAAAGAGTAATTTTGTTTTGTGAATTTTTTGTTTCAGTTATGAATTCATAGACACATGCATAATGGATCACAATGTAAAATGTGTTCCTTATTCTGGGTCACAGTCAAAGAAGTCTGAAAACCACTGACTTTGGAAGAGTTTCAAATAGTGAAGGAAAAAGTCAAGCATGAAGTCTGGGGCCCCTTGTCATTGAGAGGTAAACCAGAGAAGGAGAAATCAACAGCAAGTGAAGTAGGATGAAAACCAAGAGTTTGGAGTTTGGTTTGTGATGTATTGCATGTCTATGGGTTGGAACTAAACCAGATCATCTAATATGAGCAAAACTACCAAACACTGGTAAGTTGTCTTCTCAGATCAGAGTTTTCCCCCAAAAAGAAGGTTGGAAGAATGGCCTCTCACAGTAAAATATTGAATTATGCTTGATGCTTGCCAATACTATGGTATTACAATGGATTTTTAGGCCTGCTTAAAATGTTATAATGTGACTTTTAATTCAAGCTTAAGAAGGAATCCCAAAGACAACATTTATATGAAATACTGTAGTGTCAAAGACACACACATTTATTGATTGTGGAAAGCCAAGTGCGGGTTAATTAGTAAAGACATTTGTATTCTTTGAGCAAATTAAATGTTCCAACAACACAAGAGCACACTGGAGAATTTAGAGGATATCGAGAACGTGTCAGCACACCAAGGACACATTACCAGTCCCCCTGTGCAACTTGTAGCATAGTGGTACCCATAATTACCGGGTCATTTTTTAAAGAGTCCTATGATTTTGACGTTATTATGTTGGTGGAGGATTCCTTTCTGTTATGGTATCCTAGCTGTTACAGATTACAGAGACTGACCCATTCAGTTTCCATCTATGCTTTTAAATCTGAGGCAACCACATGCCACTTACTCAACGATGTGGTTTTTCTGGTTTTGTGGAAGTGATTCCCTGAATTTATCTAACCTTCTGGATCTCCTCACCCTTCTTGATATTTTAAAGGTAAAGAAATGTAGTCAGTTTTGAGCTTAGATCCATGTTAAAATCCAACAAATTGCCTAGTCAATTTAGTCAAAAGATTGTCTCCAAACTTCCAAAATCTTTCTTAATGAGCTAATGGTTTTTTCATGAGAACTTTCTCTAATGCTCATTTGATGAGTTAGTACTACATAGAAATTCAGATTCTAAATCACATCTCTGGGATGAGGAAGAATTCTAGCTACTTTGCAATCCATCTGAATCATTCATCCAGTTAATGTAAATTATCAATTAACCATTTTTTTCAGAACGGGTTAATTCATCTTTAACTTCTGCCTTAAAACTTAAAAACTGGAACATTCATCCAAATACTTCAATTCAGTCACAATTTTTCCCTAATAACTCAACTTTTCAACAGTAGTCTGAACAAAAAGGACAATATCAAGGAAGTCATGAAAGGATGATCAGATGTCATATTGTTCCCTGCCCAACCTTTAAACACATTGAGATATGAAGTAACCCCTCCACTTAAATCTCTAAGTGTTACATTTTGTTTTTATGTATTGAGTAGCCCAGTGTCTAGTGCAAAAAAAAATTTCAATAAAACATTCCTGAATAAATGAGTAAATTAACAAATGAATGACTAAAAAATAAATTCTAAGGTATCTACGTACAACTGCCTACTTTATAGGAATATAAACTTAAAATGAAAATGTCTAATGATACTTTGATTACTAAACTTCTGTAAATCCCAGTTTCCTCATCTGTAAAGTGAGGATAAAATAATACATGCTCTTGCAATGATAAGCACACCAGACGATGTTCTTTATCTTTTATTTCGTGTGTCCATTTTTCATTATTAAGCTTCTAAGCATACTAGGCACCATGTTAGTTATGTTTAAACACTTCATTTCATTTAACCTTCAGAATGTTCTAGCCTTTACGACCTGTATAAATGAGGAAACTGAGACTTGTCCACAGTTTTATAGCTGGTAAGAGTAACAGTTGGAACTCAGACTCAGGACTTCTAATTCTATGCCTAGGAGTCTCTCCATTATACCACATCGTCATCCTATGGAGTTCAATTAATTATATTGGCTTCTTTTATGGCTACAAAATACATATCAAAGAGCAATTTGGAAAGAGCGTATGATAGATTTGAAATGCATTCATTCACTCAACAATTATTGTGTCTTCTATGTGCAACACTAGCCTAGGTGCTGAGGATAAAGCAGCAAAAAAAAAAAAACAATATCCCTGATCTCATGGATATTTCATGCAAGTAAGAGAGACATCTCTTTACGTCTATATGCTAGGCTTGTGGCCCAGCCTAGCATATGCAGGCTGAGGAAACAGGTTCTACTTTAAATAGGAAAGACCTCTCTGAGGATGTGATAATTCAGCACAGAGCTGAAGGATATAAAGATGTCAGCCATACAAACATCCAGGCAGAGGGAATGACCAGGGCGAAGGAGCTGAGAAGGAAACATGCTTGATGCACTTGAGGGGCAACAGCAGGTTAATATGCTGGAACACTCTGAGCAAGTAAGAGAGTGAAAGAACCGAAGCCAAGGCCACACCATGTAGTCTTTTACAACCCTATAGGGAACTTGAATTGTATCAAACACGAAGGGAAATCCTTGGAGGGCTGAAAAGAGACATGGCATGCATGATCTAATTTTACATTTAAAAAATATTTTTTTCTGACTGAAACAAAGATACCCAATTTTTTCCCCTTTGGATTCCTAAGTATCAAAAAAGAAAGTGCAAAATAACATTTCCGTCATGAGCACTATTTATTGAGCACCTTACCATGTATTTGGGTCTAGCCTAACATTTTACATTGATTATCTAATTTCATCCTTACAGAAACTTAATGACATAGGGAGTATATTTACCCTCTGTGATAGAGAACTTAGGCATTTTCTTCCAAGTTTACAGGGGTGATGCATGGTAAAGGGAAGATTTGAAACTTGAATTCTCTGATTCCAAAGTCAAACTTTGAAGACTACACCAAAATCATTTATATTAATAAATAGCACATATAATCTCACACATATCAACCAACAAAAGTAAATATTACAATATAGTTAAATATATTTATGATAATCAATAAAACACTTGAGGTATTCAACAAGTGAAATAACGTATAAATTGTCTCCATTCCCTCTGAACTTCTGTGAAATCTTTAATAACTTATTAAGACACTGAAAAGATGCAGCAGCTTCAAAGTTAAAGATTTGGCACTTCTAAGTGCAATTACTCCAGGAATTTGCCCCCAGGTTAGTCTATCCTGGTCTATAAAATTTGTCGTCTGAGACAGTATCAAGTCACCAGCAAACAGAAATTATGTTCTCATTTGGTGGCTCACGGGTGGAATGAGCACTGCATGTACGTTTGCATACTGGGGCAGGGTGCTGAACCAAGAGCCCTGACCTGTCTCAGCCTTACACACTCAGAGCCTAACCAACTGAGCACGTAAAGGAGGCTCTGCCTATGGTCTCCTTTAGGAAAACAAATCACAGTACAGGATCTCTTGGAATAGAACATATATAGAAGACAATATAAGCACACATACAAATTGCTGTAGATAAATAAGCTCTTGGTCTGAATCTACTACAAAATATGAAGATTATTGCTGCTAATAATTGGAGAAGATGGAAATAATTTGGAGCTCTTGAATATGGGTGCTAACTATGTAAAGCTGATGTAAGCGGTAAGTTTTGAAGGAATGTTGGCTCTCTCTCCTTATGCTAGTAGCAAAAAAAGAGCTAACCTGTAGTATATGATTGTTCCAAGCACATAGACCGTGGGTAGCTTCTCTATATGAATGCTCAACCTCATGAATTAAATATATTCTAGGATAAGAGATTTGTACACTCTTCATGGGTTTAATGAGCACAGGAGCCCTAGGGACTTTAGATAACAACTAGAAATATTAATTGGAACTTAAATGAACTGTCTTTTGCCAAGAGCACGGCATCTCTTAAATGCTCACGTTTGCTGGCTGCCTCTGAAACAACTAATACCCACCGCTTCCCATCTTTTAGACCAGTAGCGTGTATAAGTCACTATGTTCCCTATATTACATCTTCATTTTCTAGGAGACTTGAGCAATGGCAATCAATAAGGAAGGTAAGTAAAATAATACTAATATTTTGGAAATGAATGTTCCGAGTATGAAGAATTGTGTTGCTTTTTTCAAATTTTGGCAGGCCAAATGCCAGACAGTGGTCAACTACTTCTCGAGTTCAACTCTCACATAACTCATGCGTTCATATAAACACATGGATGTTCTGTTCTGCCTAAGGCAATCAAGTCTATTAATTATATGCTGATAGTCACCTTTCCGGGCAATCCAAATAATTTCATTCCAAATGAATGTCTCTCTTACCATCTCAGGCATCGATTTCACCATTGGCCAAATTGTATTTACAAAATCCATGTAAGTTTCTACACTAGTCCAATCAAATTTTAGTTTGAAGATACATCTACTGTAGTACATATTGAGGGGGAGATTTGTTAATGCATTTGGTATCAAATTGGAATTATTTTTGGAACACTCATGACCCATTTTCTCTCCTTTAATCTATCGAATTCCTAGGACTTATGTGACAAATTGCCACAGATTGGGTGGCTTAAAGCAGCAGATATTTATTCTCTCACAGTCCTGGAGACCAGAAGTCTGAAATCAATGTGTCAGCAGGGTTAGCTCCTTCTGGAGGCTCTGAGGAGCATCTGTTCCACGCTTCTTTCCTAACTTCTGGTCAATGCCTGCAATCTCTTGTATTTCGTGGGTTGTGGCTGCAAAACTCGAGTCTCTGCCTCTACCCTGGCAGAGGCATAGCCTTCTACCCTGTATTTCTCCTCTTCTGTCTGTGCCTTCTCCTTTTCTAATAAAGATGCTTGTCATTGGATTTAGGGCCCACCTGATTAAACCAAAATGATCTCATCTTAAGATCCTTAACTTAATTATACCTGCAAAATCCTTTTTACAAGTAAGGTCACATTCACAGGTACTGGGGGTTTAGGACTTGGGCATATCTTTTTGAGGGCCACAATTAAATGCACTACAATAAAGAAGATAATATTAGTATAACCGATATAGCAGTTTTAGGTAATTTCGTTTCAATATTAGTTCAAAAAGATTAGCAAAAAAACCCTTACCTTGAATGTTAGGGGATAAACAGTCACCTTCATTAATGGGCTAGAATTACTTATGACTTTTACATTGGAATACAAGCACCTTTCAAGTGGTGTCAAATTTGTTTAGACATATTCTTCAAGAAATAGTTGTGTTATATTCCATTTTGTTTTGTTGTTTTGCATATATGTCTTTAAATCTGCTAATATAATATTTTTAATTGTGCAAAAGCATCACTCAAGGGACTTTGAATCAGCTAGAATTTTTTTTTTTAAGGGAAGAGGGGTATGAACAGGGAATAACTGTATAGCCATAGCCATGGCAATAATAAAACAAAACATAAAAAGTCACAAAAAAAGCAAGATAGGAAAGATAATTTGATATGAGAGGCAAGCAGGAAATATAATTAAGAAATTAAATGAAAATAATTAATGGTTTCCAGTAATCAGAAAATTCAATAGAGAAAGAAAAAAAGGAAAAAAATAAAAAACAACCTTGTATTAGAAGCTACTTGCATTGGTTATTGCTTCTGTGTCACTTTATATCCTCGTGGCCTCACCTCTTCTTCCACCCACTGATCTGGCTACGAGCTCACATAGGCTAGAACAATTTGAAGGATGTACAAGCTCCTTCCTGCCCAGAGGTTTCTTTGACATTCCAGCTGGTGTGTACCTCTGGGAACTCACCCAGCAATCACACATGAACAAGCTGGAATTGTTAGACAGTCAATCCCCATGAAAGGACACTTGACCAATTGGGAGTGAGAATCAATTGATAAACCAACACCCCTTTCTTCCTTGGGCAGATATTTCTGAGATAGATTTTATAAGCCATTTAGGAAGGTCCTTCGAGATCAAGCAACAGATAAAGTATCGCTGTGGCCAACTTAAAAACACATTCTTATATTGGCTGTTTCACTTCCCTGATCTCATTCTTGCTTCCTGGCATCAAATTCCCAAATAAATTTCTCAGGTATAAACTTTTGTCTTGGGTTTTGCTTTCAGAAAAAAAGAGGGTTAAAACGCTATCTTTCCATCTGGTTTATGAAATGAATTGTCATTATTTTAAAATCATCTGGTTATATGTTAAAATAAACCTAAATTTTTTAAATAATGTATTCAGAAATTCATGCAGACTTAAATGAAGTTTTATTCTAGCTTAATTTTGTTCCTGAGTAAAGTAATAATAATTAATAATAATAATAAAAGGCTTTTGTATCTTGTGCTGTTCAGATAGAAGTTCTTCTAGGAAACTCAAGTTAAGTTAATAAAAGTTTATACCTTTAATTAAATATTTACTCTCTTTTGTATCCAATTTGATATTGTTTGATTATTTACACTTGTTTTTAAGTGTTGTTTATTTACTCTTAGATGACAGGAAAAAGAAATGCAATATACAGCATGACAACAACTGTTATATTTTATTTTATGGGGCAATCTATTTATATTATAGTGATTAAAAAAATATTTTATAGTAGGTGTTGTGCTGGATATTGAGAATGCCAGGACAAATATGACACTAAAAAGTTTCCTCTGAAGAAACTGAGTATTGCAGAGCAATCAGTCAAGTAAACAAGATTCTGGGAGCATGGGAAGAGAAATTAAACAGGATTTGGTGGTTCAAGGACTATTGCATGCAAACCTTAGTCTCTAAACTGAGAGGTAAAAGTTCCGATGGAATTAATATTTTTAAACAATCATTGACATGATAAGCTAAATAATCGTCTTCTTATTAACTTTTAATATACTCAGAGATAAGGCAATTAACCTGGGCATTTAATTGTATTGAATTAATTCTCAGGAGTTTTAAGAAAGATCACTGTCAGATTTCATGTGTAAATCAGAGCCCAGCAGGAGAGAGAGGCATATTGAATTCTGGGTGAGTTGATGTTTCACTAATTCTTTATTTCTTTTCCCTGGCTTATTTACTTCCTTGGTAACTTCTAACATTTTATTTCAAGAAGGATTATGCTTATAAAAGACTCACCACAGAACGTGATCTGAAGTTTTAAAAAATAACATTAGTTTCCCTACATCAGATTGCTTATAAATAGTCTTTTCTCCATTTTTCTATTTCCTGATTCATAATAACCTTATTACTTTAATTATGTAGTCATTTTACTGTAGCAAATCTAACTAATCCACATCATATTTGAGTATAATCTTTCCCTCATGAATTTAATGTATAAATATTTGTTATTTGTATTTAAAATAATTACTTTAATGCAGTCTTTTTCCTAAGCAATTTGAAAATTGGTCCCTTGAGGACTTCCATAAGTAGTCTTGTAATATCGTAATTCTAAAGGGACTAATGTATTTTATTCAATGGGCCTATGCATCTTCCTTGGATGAGGGCAAACAATTGAACACTTCTGGTCTTCCTCTTACTCACAAGGGAAAAGGAAAAGCCAATTTGATTAGTAACATCCTGCCACCTATTAAGCCTTTCTTTATTGGTCCTCAAGGATATTGGGCTTCAGTGGCAGAAAATTCAGCTTCCAATCTGACCTACCAATGCTCAGATTCTCCTCTAATTCCTGTCAACAGCTAGATGTCCAGCATTTTCTCTCTGTTTCTCTCTCCTTATCTCACTCCCTCCTTCCATCCCTTACTCCCTCCCGGCTTCTTTGCCTAAAAGCAAGACATCAAAGCAGTCTTTGCTACAAGTTATTCTTCTGTTAAAATCAGAAAGACTAAAAATTTCCAAGTTTGGCCTCAGGCCTAACCCATGTTCTACTAGTCACTTTTTTTCCAAGCAAAATCTGCATTGAGATTTACTGAGCAGCTATGTATCCTATGCAGTTTCTGTTTTGAATATATACTTCCTTTGACAGAACTCTGGAGTGGAGGATGAGGGAGACTTAGGCCCTTAATGTCTAATTAAGTATGATAAAAGAAGTAGATTCATTAATTTGGTGAAAGGAGACGTACACAATTAATCAAAAATGAATTTGAATGTTTCTTCTGTGCCTACCCCTATGCTATGCAGAGTGCAGTTAATAAAATTGTCAAAACATAATCCAGAAGCTGAGGTTTATAACCCCATTTGAAAAGGAGAGTTATACATCTGTGGAACAACAAAAGCATGTACAGGTTGATGTTGAGCTGGAGTTAAGGAAGTTCCTCATCAAAATAGAATTTCTGCTGAGCCTTGAAAAAATTGATCTGGAAAGTATGAGGACAATCAGGTTGGGGGAACTGGCTTGACTTTCATTTAAAATGCAAATCTAGGCTCCTTCAAAAGAAAGTTTGCTTGATTTTGAAATATTAAGTATATAAGATATGATCACAAAAAGAAATACATGAAATATCATTAACTTTTTTCCATTGGCTGATATTTAATTGACCCTTTGGGGAAAATGCCTTAAGTTAATGTTAAGAAATCTACTCCTCTGTTCTTGCATGCATCAGAAATTTCCAATTAAACGCCACTAATTAATCAAGAACTAGTTAAAAATTAGTTTGTTCTAGAGATGTAATATAGTATAGAGCAGTCTTTGAGAATGTTTATTCTGCTGTGATATTTCTAAGAAATTTAAGGATGGGAAAATGTCATCATCTAAAGTTTTCTTTAGTGAAAAGCAGATATAAAATTTCAACCTAATTTTCTGGATTATTGCTTGATATTATATGTCTGTCTCTAAAGGATCAGTTATGTATATCGAGAAAATAAATATTTCCTTCATCTCATAAATAATAATCATTGTAGATCAAGTGGTAGAAAAAAGTCCTACTACCTGTGAGTTATAAGAAATTGTGTAATAGCTAAAAGTACGTTGTATGAGCCCCACTTGAATTAATACAAGGTGAGGTCAAACATATTGCTTACTGGCTGGTCAAGTTGCTTCCTTAGACGAGTGCTTGGGGGCACAGAGAAATAGAAAAAAAAGTACAAATTACTATACTTTTCAGGGATAAATTGACTTTGCCAAATATTTTCATGCAAGAGCAAATGTTCCTCATTATTTCTCTTACTAAGTAAAATTTTTCTAGGATTCTGGAAGTTATCCCTTTCTGACAGCGGTTCTCTACTCTGGCTGCACATTAGCATCATGTGGAGACATTTTACGCTGAATGCCCAGACTGCACCCTAGACCCATTAAATCAGACTCTCTGAGTATGGGACCAAGGCACCAGTACTTTTTAAAGTTCCCTGATGAGTCCAGTGTGCATCCAAATCTGTAAACTAGTCCTTTGAGAGCATGAGGGTTCCCTCAGTTAACAGTTATTTAGAACAGGAGTTCTCAACACTGTCTCAAAGGGGGTTTTTAAAAGATACTTTTGCACCATACGCTTTTTTTTTTTTTTAGTTTGTTTGTGATGTTGAAGATTTTATTTATTTATTTTTTCCCCCCAAAGCCCCAGTAGATAGTTGTATGTCATAGCTGCACATCTTTCTAGTTGCTGTATGTGGGACCCGGCCTCAGCATGGCTGGAGAAGCGGTGCGTCGGTGCGCGCCCCAGATCCCAACCCGGATCCCAACCCGGGCCGCCAGCAGCGGAGCGCGCACACTCAACCGCTAGCTAAGCCATGGGGCCGGCCCTGCACCATATTCTTAAAATAGCACACAAACATTTTATACATATGTGGGATAACCTTTAAAAATAAATGTAAACTAGTCTCTCTATTAAAGAGAAGTTTAAGACGTCATCTCCTCTCAATCCAAGCAAAGATTTTCTGTACTTTCGAGAAGCAAAGCTACCTGGTTCAACTTCCCACATGTCCTGAGGACACTGCTTCCTCTCACTCCCTTTGCACACACAGCAGAGATTTGTTTTCCTACCACAAAGTGGAGGACCACTGAAAGTGGAAATACACTACCGTGGTTAACAAAATGGGCTTCAGTGCATGGCGTATCTTGACCTGGACGGCCTTAACATTTCCCTCAGCATGCCAAAATTCTAGACTTTTGTTTCTCATTATAGGACCCCAACATCCATTTTCTTAGAGCATTTACTTTCAAAAACTTGCAGTTGTAAGTTCTTTCTCTGCCCCTTTGGAATACATGTAAATCTTCTCCCAGCCTCTGCCTGTTTCGCAATCCAGGAAATGTCTTTCTGAAGGACCTGGGGACTATTTCTTTGAAATGTAAGCATTGAGGGAGATAATACCCCTATTTTCCTATGGGAGAGTAGGAGCCTAGCTTTCATAAATGTCAATTAACAAGCACAGATGGCCTAATTACAGAGAAAAACATTTGCAAATTCAGGAATAACGCAATACAACCCAATGATCAACCCCCACTCCCTCAATATCTTTAGTACTTTTCCACTAGCTCACTCAGTGCTTAAAATCCTCCCATGTTTTGTTTCACTGGAGTTGAGTTCAGTCTCTGTCTCCTATTGCAATAGTCTTGAACAAAATCTTTCTTGCCTGTTTAACTTGTCTGGTGCAATTTTTACTTTGACTACCTATATATATTTCACACTTGCTCTATCACTTACCAGCAGTGAAACACTTGCCCATCTTATTTTATATAAATTAAATTATCTATTTTTATAAATTTGAGGAGCTTTGGTTTTCTATACCTCAGAAAACTTGGCTGGCTATAAGTTTCTTATTATTCTTCTGCTATGCTTTGTCTCCTTGATCAACATTTTTTATTGCTTTCATCAAAATCACTGAAGTCTTTTATGGTGGTTCCTTTCAATTTGACAGTTTGGGCATCTAGTCAAATGATGAAATAAGATATTCTTCAAATTGACAATAAAAAAATGAAATGCTCTTTATTCAAACTGAGCATATACAACACAAACATTAAAAGTTTACACCACAGATTTGGATCATCCTCTGATAGTACCTTCAATTTATCAATCATCCACTTATATTTTTAATTCAATAATTATTTAATGCATATTTTGAACCTGGAACTAGAAAAAGTACAGTTCTTATAATTCTCATGGTGCTTGCAGACTAACAGAGAGGCAAAAGTAAAGATAAATAAAGTGCAAGTAATTATTTAATTGCAATTGTAGTAAATGAAGTAGAGACATATCTTAGAGTCTGGTGAAACCATGTAAAGAAGGCTCTAAACCAATTAAGCATAAAGATTTCTCTGAAGAAATTATATTTAAATTTCAGAGCTAGCTAATTATGCTTACACACACACACACACACATTGATATGTTTCATTGACTCTAAATTTAAATGTATATTGAGTTTCCACCATGTTCCTTCAAGTACGAGAGGCTCTCTCAGGGATATAAAAATATTCTTGTATTCAAGGAATTTATCTAATTGAAAAAGAAAGAAAGCCTCTTTGAGACATATATCATTTCAAGAGGGTCTATTACTAAGTATCAAAATAGTACAGACAAGAAGTGTAGTTCCAGAAAAAAGATAGCCTACTGTCTACTGATGGTAGTGACATGGTGATGGATGGAAGAGGAAGCAGCTGTGGAGAATCAACTGGGTTTTAATTTCTGGTCAGAAGGTAGAAAAGATTCCAAAAGGAGTAAAAGCTGGAATAAAAAATTTTATTGGAATCAGCTATAGGTAAAAAACATTTCACAGAGGTTACTAATTGGAACAATTTGATTGTGAAATTTTACAGGCCTAATAATAAGTATCCATGTCTGCATATATATTTCAGGGAAAAGTTAACACATCCTTAATCTGTTCTATACTCACCGTCATACAGTCTGTCCAACACTACAGTCAAAAACGAAAGCCTCAATGGGCAAAGCTTGTGTGGCAAATAGATGGGATATAGACGTTTTAAGCAACTTGTTGGTTGGCCTCTTTTTGGAGAACACAGTCATAAATCAATGTGTAAAAGGGAAAACATGCACTAAAAATAGCAAATGCTTGTTAAAACAGTGCAATAAATACTTGTTAAAATGCCAAGTTTGCCCTTTACTAAAAGTAGCATTTAGAAATACAAAGCTTTGAATAAGCCTTGCACTCCCCTATTTCTGTAAAATAGTTGCAAGCCTCAAATGAAGGTGAAGGTGTATGTGAGAAGGGGGCAGAAGTGCAAAGAGTGATTATTGATGAGAGAGACCATATACAACCAAGGTTACCAGAGTTGCAGAGGCCTTTCAATGTGAAGCTGCAGTTTCCTTTTCTAGTCAGTTGAGGTAATTGTCTTTAAATTATTTTTATTTTTATTTATTTATTTTTTTGTGTGAGGAAGATCAGCCCTGAGCTCACATCCATGCCAATCCTCCTCTTTTTGCCGAGGAAGACTGGCCCTGGGCTAACATCTGTGCCCATCTTCCTCCACTTTATATGGGATGCCGCCACAGCATGAACTGACAAGCGGTGCGTCAGTGAGTGCCTGGGATCCGAACCCAGGCCTCCAGCAGCGGAGCACGCGCACTTAACGGCTGTGCCCCTGGGCAGGCCCTGAGGTAATTATCTTTACTTGGGGTTGTAAGGGATGTTATGTCTGCCATTTAAGTCTGAGACGAATTAAATCATCCTTATAATACTAGACTTCTTTACTTTTCCTTCTCCAACATAATAAATCCAGTAAAGCAAGCAGAAGTATGTCTTCCACAATGACATTCATTGCTTTTTTGTGATATGAGCGTATGACCTTGCCTTAATTACACCTATGTATTAGAAGAAAATCATAACAGAATTACCACAGGCTCCTGTTAGCACATTTAGTTTTTACTATATCTGTGTCCATATATGTTACCTCTCTTTCTATTATAATTATGAACTGTCCACGCCTGGATTATAAAGCCTGTGTGTAAAGAACCATCCATTCTCACTGATTTAGGATGCTGCTCTTCCAAAAGTTTGCCCTCCTTTCCTAAATTATGAATATTTCTCCCTTTATCTTTCCACCATCATAGAAATATGTGTTAATATCTCACATTCAATATTTTAAAAATTCTCCATTGACCCCTACACTGACAGCAAATGCCCCATTTTTCCATAACATTTCAGAGTTTAATTCTTCAATAATATTCTCTGTGTTCACTGTCTCTACATTCTTTCCTTATTTTTTTTCTTGAGTTCACTCTAATTGAAGCTTCTGTCTCTACCATTCCATTGAAATGGCTCTTATTAAGGTTTCCAGTGACATCTAGATTCCCAAAACCAATGGTCAACATTCAGTCTTTGTCTTACTCATCTATGAGCAGCATTTGACACGATTGATTTATCCCTCATTTTTGGAACATTTTCTTACCTCAGCTCCCAGGTCAGCATTCTCTTGTGATTCTCCTATGTCATTGGCCAATCCCTCTAAGTTTTCTTTGCTGGTTCCTCTTACACTTTAAAAACTCAGGAATCTTTGCTTCTCTCTCTAGACTGTAGTCCAAGATGATGTCAAACATTTTTCATGACTCTAAATTCCATCTATGCGCCGAAAACTTCCAAAGTTCTTGCACAGACTCATCTGTTGAATACAATATTAAGTTTCCATTTAAAAACATGCACATCTTTACAAATGTTCCATGACTTTTCATAATTTTTTCTATATCCTACTAATGCCTTACTGTTAAATTTTTCAATAAGGATTTGGTAGTTTAGTTACTCTTGTGACTATGATGTAAATTTACTTTATTTATTTTCTTGGTGGTTACTATTCTAATAGGAAATATTTATTTTTTAATATTTATCTTGTATACAGCCATCTTAAGAGATGTTCTGATTAATTCTAGTAGAGTTTTAAATAAAATAGCTTCAATTTGAAGTAAACGCTTCTATTATAAGTAAAAGAAATAGTTTTAAATAAATTCACCCTAATATCAAATTACTTCATGTTATTTTCAAGAATAAGTATAGGAACATCAAAATATCTAGAATTTAATGAGATAAAATTCACAATCTGGAATCTAATTAAAAAAATACAAGGCATGCATAAATAAAGTACAAGCCATGATGATAAATCAATCAACTAAAACAGAAATAGAACAAATACAATGTAGAATTAACACAATGACATTAAAACAGTTATTAAAACCATTTCTTACAGTAAAGAGTTGAGTACAGACATAGAAGATTAAAAAAACACATTCAATTTCTATTAATACAAACTTCAATATGTAAGATGAATAATACAGTAGATAGAATTAATTACAGATTAATCAAGGAAGCAGAAAATTAGTGAACTTGACTACATAGCAATAATAATTATCCAAAATGAAACATGTAGGGAAATTTTTTAAATAAAAAAAGCTTCATTCAGCTGTGAGATAACTTTGAGTCACCTAATACATGTTTAATCAGAGTACTTGAAGGAGAGAAAGAGAAGATGCAGAATAATATTTGAAAATAATGGCCTAATATTGTAAAATTTTATGAAAACTATAGTTGCAGTTTACAATAAGTTCAACAAATCCCAAACACAAAAAATGTAATGATCTAAAATCAAAAATCTAAGTTTCCATCTTAAAAAACTAGAAAAAGTAGAGCAAATTGAATCCAAAGTGAGCAGAAGAAAAGAAATAATGAATTAGAAGAGAAATCAAGGAAATTGAAAGCAGGAAATCAATAAAACCAAAAGCTTATTCTTTGGAAAAATCAATAAAATTGATAAGCCTCTAGCCAGATTAACAAGAAAAAAAGAAGAGAGGACACAAGGTACTGATATCAGAAATGAAAAAGGGAACATCACTACCCATCCATGGACATCATCAGGGTAATAAAAGAATACTATGAAAAACTCTATGCCCACAAATTTGATAATGTAGATGAAATAGACGAATTCCTTTAAAAATAAAATCTGCCAAAACTCACAAAAGAAGAAATAGACAATCTGAATAGGCTTATATCTATTAATGAAACAGAATTAATAATTAATAACATTCCAAAACAGAAAGCATCAGGCTCATATGTAGTCACTGATGAATTCTACTAAACATTTAAGAAAGAAACTATACCAATGCTCTACAATCCCTTCCAGAGAATAGAAGCAGAAGGAATGCTTCTTAACTTATTCTATGAGGCAGCATTACCCTAATACCAAAAACAGACAAACACATTACAAGAAAAGAGAGCTGTAGACTAACATCTTCTCCTTAACATAGATTCAAAGATTCTGAACAAAATAGCAAATCACATCCAACAATGTATAAAAATTTATAAACTGTGACCAAGTTGGAATTATACCACATGTGTAAGGCTGGTTCAACATTTGAAAATCGATTAATGTAACTCATCACATCAACAGGCTAAAAAAGAACAATCACGTGATCATATCAATAGATGCACAAAAAGCACTTGACAAAATCTATCATTCGTGATAAAAGCTCTCAGTAAACTAGGAATAAAGGAAACTTACTCAACTTGATAAAGAATATCTACAAAAAAGTCCTCCACTGCAACTAACCTCATACTTAATGTTGAGAAACTCAAAGCTTTCTCACTAAGATCAGGTACAGGGCAAGAATGTCCCATCTCACCACTCCTCTTCAATATGATGCTGGAAGTTCTAGGTAATGCAACAAGAAAACAGAACAAAAGATATGCAGGTTGAGAAGGAAGAAATAAAACTGTATTTTTTCAAAGATGACATGATCATCTATGTAGAAAATCTGAAAGAATTGACCAAAAAACTCCTGGAACTAATAGGTGATTACAGCAAGGTTGCAGGATACAAGGTCAATATACAAACATCAATTGTTTCCTATATACCAGCAATGGAAAAGTGGAATTTGAAATTAAAAACACAATACCATCTATATTAGCACTGAAAAGTAAAATATGTAGGTATAAATCTAACAAAATATGTATAAGATCCATATAAGGAAAACTACAAAACCCTAATGAATGAAATAAAAAAATAGCTAAATAAATGGAGCGATATTCTATGTTTGTGGATAAGAAGACTCAATATTGTTAAGATGCCAGATAGTCCCAAGTTGATCTATAGATTCAATGCAATCCCAAAC
The DNA here is from genome assembly GCF_020826845.1 of Diceros bicornis minor. Classification (NCBI taxonomy): domain Eukaryota; kingdom Metazoa; phylum Chordata; class Mammalia; order Perissodactyla; family Rhinocerotidae; genus Diceros; species Diceros bicornis. The sequence goes on along the minus strand of NC_080745.1, from coordinate 50,372,609 downwards.
AAAATCCCAGGAAGTTATTGTGTGGACGTCGACTATCTGATTCTAAAGTTTACAGGGAGAGGCAAAGGATTCAGAATAGCCAACTCAACATTGAAGAAGGGCAAAGTTGAACAAGAGACACTATTCCAACTTCAAGAAGTACTATAAAGGTATAGTAGTCAAGACAGTGTGGTGTCAGTGAAAGAAGAGATGAATAGATCAGTGGAACAAAATAGAGAGCCCAGAAATAGACCCACATAAATATAGTTAACTGATCTTTGACAAATGAGCAAAGTTTTACAATACAGCAAAGATAGTTTTTTCAACAAATGGTGCTGAAACAACTGAACATCCAGATGCAAAAAAAAAAAAAAAAGAAAGAATCTAGATACAGACATTACATCATACACAAAATTAACTCAAAATGGATCGTAGAACTAAATGTATAAGGCAAACTATAAAACTCCTAGAAGGTAACGTAGTGGAAAACCTAGATTGCCTTGGGTATGCCGATGACTTTTTAGATAAAACACCAAAGGCACAATGCATGAAAGAAATAATTGACAAGCTGGACCTCATTAAAATTAAAAACTTCTGCTCTGCAAAAGACTATCAAGAAAATGAAAAGATAAGCCACAGACTGGGAGAAAGTATTCGCAAAAGAAACATCTGATAAAGAACTATTATCCAAAATGTACAAAGAATTCATAAAACTCAAAAACAAGAGAACAAATGATCCATTGAAAAAATGGGCCAAACACCTTAACCAAAACCTCAGCAAACAAAATATATCGGTAGCAAATAAGTATATACAAAGATGCTCCACGTGATATGTTATTAGGGAAATGCAAACTAAAACAACAATGAGATGTCACTACACGTCTATTAGAATGGCCAAAATCCAGAGCGCTGACAACATCAATGCTAATGAGGATGTGGAACAACAGGAGCTCTCATTCATTGCTGATGGGAATGCAAGATTGCACAGCCACTTTGGAAGACAGTTTGATGGTTCCTTCGAAACTAAATATACTTTACCATACAATTTAGTAGTCATGCTCCTTGGTATTTATACCCAAAGGAATTGAAAACTTACACCCACACAAAAACCTGCACAATTACCTAATTCCATCCCCCTTCATCTTCCTGTCTCACCTAATGGGAAAAAAACAACGAAGAAAGGTCACACCACAATGACTCAGGCCTGCTGTAAGACTGAGGTTTAATCATAACATTATAGACACATCTCCTCCCCCAAACTTATTTCGAATTCTTTGTCAAGCAATTTGTAGATCTCCATTTCTTTGGTGTAGGTGACTGGAAAATTATTGTGTTCCTTTGGTGCCATTTGCCTTGATTTTTTGTGCTCCTTAAAGTCATGTGTTGCTTTAGTCACCTCCTCTGATTTTTACTAACTGGCTTAGGGTGAGAAATACCCCAAAAGTCAGCCCAGCTAGGGATTTTGAGGCTATCTCAGACCTTTTCTGTGGATGTGCCTGCTCTACACCACTTGTTCCCTCTTGTGTGTGTGGGGGGATGGGCGGGCAGATTCTTAAGATTGTATGCCCTCTCTTGATCCTGCAAAGCTGAGCCAGGTGCTAAGAGCCTCCATTTTGTTTATCCTAGGGTGGTGTCCTTTGAAATGCTCAAGTTTGTGTGCCTTCTCTCCATCTTGCAGATTCAAGCCAGCTGTCTGTGCATGCTTGTGAACTACCTGCAGTGGCATGTGCGGGGAGCCAGCCACGGAAGGGAAGGATGGGTGAGGCACATGGAGCATCAGGGGCACCTGTGGGACATTTGGGGGGAGGGATCTGCAGGCAAAGCATTCCAGATGGAGTCCACAAAGGGGTCAGTAGGACCCATGACCCTCTCTTGATTTCTGAGCCTTGGTTCCTATGAGTCCCTACCTCTCTTTCCTGTTCCTAGCTCTCCTAACCACTCAGCCATGCCTATCACCTCAGTAGTCTGGGTGAGGCAAGAAAGAAATTAGCTTCTTGGGAAGCATCCTGCACACCTGAGGAAGTTAGACACTGTCTCACTATGCTCTCACTTTTCCCAGTGGGAGAAATCACGGACCGAGAGGTTCGCTCTTGGAACTGAGTTATACCCCCTTGGGTGGCGGGTAACTTGGATAAAGTGAAACTGTTCTTCGTATCCTCTTTAATGTGTGTATTTCTGGAATTTTTTCCTTCAGTGGTGTGCTGGAACTTCTCTGCTGTACTCCTGGACTCCTACAAAGGTGTTCTTATCTGTGGCTTGTTGTCAAAATTGATGCTACTTTGGGGAGATGATGGTAGAAAACTCATACTCTCCCATTTTGTTCATAACTCCCACTTCTTCAGTGTAAGCTGTGCCTATGACTTCTTTTCAAAGAGTACAATATAGAAAGAGGAATAAAAAGATCATTTTATAGTGGAGAAACCTGACAAACACTTGTTCAGCTAGGTTAACAAGGACCATGTCATCAGTAATAAATCCTGTTGATAGTACCCACCCTTGATATGATGTAAGGAAAATGACATTTTCCCTCTGTGATCTTCCTCCTAATAACCCGCAAGATCAGTATAATTGTGAAGAAAACATCAGATAAATTCCTATAGAAGGGCATTCTATAATATACCTAAGGAGTACTCAACAAAACTGTCAAAGTCATCAAAACAAAAGTCTGAGAAACTGTCACAGCCTAGAGAGAAATGACAACTAAATGTAGAATTATACCCTCGATGGGATTCTGGAAGAGATAAAGTACATTAGGTAAAAACTAAGGAAATCAGAATAAACTATGGAGTTTAGCTAATAACAATCTATCAATATTAGTTCATTAATTTTAACAAATATTCCATATCTATATAGATATAATTTTTTAATAAGGAAAACTGAATGCAGAGGTATAGGGGAACTCTGTATCATCTTCTCAATTTTTCTGTACATCTAAAACTGTTCTAAAAAAAAGTTTATTACCAAAAAATCACTAAATAGAATTCACATTAATACAGTAAAGAAAAAAATTATATGATTATCTCAATAGAAACAAAAAGACATTTGAAAAATTCAACATCCATTCATGATAAAAACTATCATCAAACTAAGAATACAAGGGAACTTTCCCAACCTATACACAGAATTTACCAAAAACACAGAAAAAACAAAACCTAGTTAACATCATACTGAATGGTGACAGGCTGTATGCTTTACTCCTAAAATCAGGAACAATAGAAAGATGTCTCCACTCACCACTTTTATTCAACATTATACTAGAAGTACTAGTCAGTGCAATATGGCAAGAAACAGAAATGAAAGATATCCGTATTGGAAACAAAAACGTGACATTGTCTTTACTTTTATAAAAAACATATGATAGAATCTATATAAAAAAAAAAAACTACCAAAAAGAAGCCGCTTGAACTAATATATGAGTTTAGCAAGGTTTCAGGATACAAAAGCAATATACAAAAAATTAATTGTATTTTTATATACTAGCTGTAATCAGAAATTAACATTTAAAAATATTATTCACAAAAGTACCACACTTCAGCAACCAAGATATAATGATGACAAATAAGCACATGAAAAGATTCTTGACACCATTAGTCATAAAGGAAATATGAATTAAAACCACAATGAGATACTACTACACACACACTAGAAAGGCTAAGTTTGACTATACCAAGTATTGGTGAGGATGTGGAGCAACTGAAACTATCATCAACTTCTGGTGGGAATGTAAAATGGTACAAATATTTTGGAAAAAGTTTGATATTTTCTCAAAAAAATTAAACATATACCTATCATATGCTCCAGCCATTCCACTCCTAAGTGTTTACCCAGATACTGGAAAGTATGTGTCTATAAAAAGACTTTATAGGGGCCGGTCTGACAGCCTAGTAGTTAAGTTCCACACTCTCCACTTCAGCAGCCGGGGTTCAGCTCCTGGGTGCAGACCTACGCCGTTTGTTAGTGACCATGCTGTGGTAGCAACCCACCTGCAAAATAGAGGAAGATTGGCAACAGATGTTAGCTCAGGGTGAATCTTCCTCAGGAGAAAAAAAAAGACTTTATACCAATGTTCATAGCAGCTGCATCTGTAATAGCCAAACTGAGGAACAACCTGAATGTCTGTTATCAAATGAATAGATGAACAAACTGTTGTATCCATACAATGGAACACTACTCAGCAATAAAAAAGAATGAAATATGATACACAGTATAACATGTATGATTCTCTAAATAATTGTGCTGAGTAAAGGAAGTAAGAAAAAAGAGTACATAAATTCTAGAAAATACAAAATACTCTATGGTTACTTGGGGATGGGATGAGGCATGGTGGTGCGGAAGGCAGGGATTACCAAGGAGCACAATTTGGAGGTGATAGTTATATTAATTATTGTGAAATAGGTATGTTGATTATTGCATATATGTATCAAAATTTATACATATATGTATAACATGTTATACAGTTTAAATATTAAAATTTTTAAAAAATATAATAGTATTTACGGAGTAAAAATTACTCTTTTTAAAGACAAGATAAGTTAAGCAGGACGGAACCAAATCTAGTGCAAAAAATTTTCTTGAATGTGTCGAATTCCATTCTCAAGATAGACTCCCAGCCCTTGGAAAGGCTATATCCCTAAGATTCTTAGAGTTATCTCTTTGTTCCATAAGTGACTCTACAAATGACAGAATATTCACCATGTTTAAACCTTTCCTGCAATTTAGTTCTAAATGAAAATTAACTACCAAACATAATTAATATATATGGGTTATTAATTAGCTCTGCAGAGATAATGTGCTTATTTTGAAAATCTTGTTTAAAACACATAGTTGCTTTAGATGTGAAAATCAAAAAGATTCTAGCAGCAGATTCATTTGCTTAACAGGATTTTCTGGAACTAGATATCATTTCTTCGTTTGAACTGATTTCCTATCTGTGTTCAAGCAACTTAGAATTCAAAAAGTCCTTGTGGGGCTGATGACCAGAGTGGGGAACGCAGTCAACAGTGACAACATCCAAACCAGACTTGTTTGAGGTAAATAACAACAGATGAATTGTAATATGAAGAATCTTTAAACATAAACATATCTGAAAATAAACCATATGCTTATTGTAATAATTACAGATATACATCATTTTTGAAATGTGAAAAAGTGATTTTTATTTAACCAAATATTAGAGCCACAACATAATTATCTCAGTGAATTGACTTGTTTGAGTTCAGAGTATTTAGGGATATTTTCATTCTTTCCTATAAAAGAACTTACCACAAGCTCACTTTATTAAGACATTTATGTGGCAAGAAGATTCAGAGGGTTGAGCTATGAGGATCAGCAACTTCCCTCTCATAACTTAAGTGCATGAGTAACATGATTTGAGATAAAGGTAATTAAACTTGGGAGTATAGGTACCAAATAGATTATGAACTTTACCATATCAAGAACTATGCTTGTATTTTTTCCTTGAGAAGTAAAAAATAAAACCTGGCAAAAAAAAAAAAAAAACTGAATAGAATAAGAAATTATCCACTATTGAAAATGAGAATTTTTTTTGTGTGTGAGGAAGATTAGCCCTGAGCTAAGCCCTATTGCCAATCTTCCTGTTTTTTGCCGAGGAAGATTGGCCCTGGGCTAACACCCGTGCCCATCTTCGTCTATTTATGTGGGATGCCCGCCACAGCGTAGCTTGATGAGCAATGCATAGGTCTGCGCCCAGGATCCGAACCTGCGAACACCAGCCCACCAGAACTTAACCACTACATGACCAGAGCAGTCTCTTGAAAATGAAAATTTTATTAGTATATTTGTCTTGAGAGTTTCTATTGTGTTAGTGCTTGGCATTAAACTATTAGTAAAAAGCTAATGAGAATTTAGTTAAAGTGCATTAAATCTGTTGTCAAATGTATTATGCATTCCATAAAATATTATAAGGACCTATCTGAACACTATGTTACAATCAATTTTCCAATTTCTAACTCATGCAATAAATATTTACTTCAGTAGTTATTAAAGAATTAGCAAAGATAAAAAGAGCATTTGAAATGATTAAATGCTTCAATAAGTGAAAAGTGCTATATCTTTACGAAAAATATTAACTTATTTAACTAACAAACAGTAATAACTGAAGATGTATGCATCCCCATAATAAAAATCCTAATTTTTTTGGGAAAAATGAGTTCAATTATCTGCCACAAGATATTTTTTTGTTTGCTTTTTAGTAATGCAGGATCTGTGTACATACAAAATGTCTGTTTTATCTTCTCATATTTTTCACTTACTTGATGAAAAGAATTGACACAATCTTTAAAAAAATCATTCTTTTATCCATTTATTCTGTGTTAAGCAACATTTTCATTTAAAGTAAGCACCAAAAAAAGAAAAAAGTGATATTTTCCCCTTAAATTATGTCTTCTTAACTTATAATCAAAGGCTCACAGTGCTGAAGTATCCTGTAGGATGTACAGTTAAATCCAGTAGGCATTTACAGCTGAATAGCTACAGAGGGGAAGGTGAAGATGTGAGTCATGTAAAAGCAGATTAAGATAGATGATAATAAAGGATTTTATGCTAAATGGTATATTCAAAATTGGTACCTTTATGATTTCTCTATTGGTGTTGAAACTTAAACTCTGACAAGGAGATAATTTACCTTTAATCAAATTCACCTATAAAACAGTGACATTTTCAGCAAATACAGTTAATTCTGGAGAAATACAAAGAATTTCTCTACCTCATGTAAAGATAATTTCACATGATTTGTAGCTAGAGTCTTGCAAAGGAGAATTCTGGTGTATAAAAATGTTGGCTTTAGTTTGATAATCTAAGTTGCACTTTGTGCTTACGTATCACTAAACGATACTCTCTAATTACGGACATTTTCAACTATGTTGAAAACTCGGTGGTTTTACTGTATTTTCATGAAGATCAAGAATATCTGATAAAAATAGTTTACTTCTCTTAGAAAAGTTGAAGTCCCCAACCTTGTCCAATTCTTTCATAAATGCCAGGCATGGACCACAGGGGACACAGAGAGTGTGAATCTGTTAGTGCACAATGTTAGTATACCTGCTGCAGAAACAATGGAGCAAAGCATTTGGAGATGTTCTTACATCCGCAAATTACACACAGGTAGCGCTTATTGTTTAAGATCGTGTGCCCTGAGTCAGAAAGATTTCTATTCAAATTCCTACCTATTGACAGTTGACATAAAGACAAAGTTTTGCATTTATTTAGGTTTAGAAACTGTCATAGAACTTTAAATTTTTTACAATTTAAATATAATCTATCTTTTTAAACTTTTGCAAGAGGCACATAATAAGCAAGAGCAGTTTTCTGAGAAAAATAAAAAATTCTTTCTATATTTTTAAAGAAAATAAAAAGAGTGGAATAATCATTTAAACATTAGGTTAAAAAAATAATACAAACTAACAATGTTTTTATGAAAACATTTTGATGACTACTATGGACTGATGTTCCTCTCCCCCTCAAATTCACATATTGAAGCCCTAATCCCCACTGTGATGGTATTTGGAGGCAGAGCCCTTGGGAGGTAATTAGGTCATGAAGGCAGTGCCCTCATGAATGAGATTAGTGCCCTTATGAGAGAAATGAGAGAGCTGATCATTCTCTCCATCTTGTGAGGCTAAAGCAAGAAGGCATCTATCTGCAAAATGGGAAGACAGACCTCACCAGGAATCAAACTAGCCTGCACCTTGCTCTTGGACTTTCCAGACTCCAGAACTGTGAGAAATAGATTTCTGTCTTTAAGCCACCCAGTCTATGGTATTTTTGTTATGGTGGCCCGAACTAAGACTACGAGTCAAATTATTTTCTTAAACTTAAATATTAGCGATGCGTCTCTCAGTAAAATATTGATGATAAATATTTAATCTGTTTTAACTCAATGACAGAAAAATGCAGTTGAGGAAATTTGCCATATTTGAGCATGAAGAAACAAGTTTTAGTTTTACTTCCTTGTCTGTCCTGATTATTTACCAGGTGAATTCATTGTTTAACAATCTGGGTCTTGAGCATTTTGTATCCTTAGCTCCTCTTATCAGCAGAGAAGTGTTTTATAATATAGGGCCTGAAAAACACAGCTTTTATAGGCCCACCTGATTTGTTTTATACTTTCTCATTTACTAGAGCTGATTCCATGTTTAAAGTGATATCCACATTTCTTTTTATTTAAACAGATTTATTGAGGTATAATTGATATACAAAAATATTAGACATATTAAATGTACACAATTTTATGAATTTGTAGATATGCATACACCTGTGTAAACATCACCATAATCAATGGAATAAACATATCCATCATCTCCAAAAGTTTCCTCCTGCCCCTCCTTTTTACATGTGTGCCTGCAGTATATGTGGTAAGAAGGCTTAACATGAGATCTGCTTGATGTTTCTGATTTTATATTTTCCTTGGTCAAAGCGGAAGTAATATAATTTTGTGTTTACATTTCTCTTAAGAGACGTAAGGTGTACAGTTTACTGTTGTAGCCACTTACCAGCTGTGTGACCTTGGGCAAAATCCTCAATCTCTCTGTCTCATTTTCCATGTAGTTAAATTGTGGACAATAATAGTACATTCTTCAATGAAATTTTGTGAGGATTAAGTAAAATAATCTTATAAATAAAGCGCTTAACTGCTGACATATGCTTTAAAAAGCTTTGTTTTGTTTTGTTTTATGTATCCCCTCAGATAGGCAAAAGGAAATAAGAGACCTGGGATCTCACGGTCAAGCAGCGGCACACACAGGTACAATCCAGTGAACTCCTAATCTAATGCTATTATTAAGCCATAAATTAAATAATTAAGCTGGGGAGAAAGGGAATACATAAATGAAGCAGAAGTAATGACACTATAAAATAATATTGTCTTATTTCCAGGTAAATGATAAGAAGTAGTCATGTATATTTTTCTGTTTAAAGGATAGGGCCTTCTTTAGTGCTAATGTCATAGGAAAAGATGAAAAGACTTCCATTTCAATGATAACAATATAAGAAGAATATAATCAATATTTACATTGAAATGGATAGTTTAGTTGTAAAAATTATGCATATCCATGTACGTGGCTCTTGAACTTAAGAATGATCTATGTGGGTTGAAATACCACTAATCTCTGAGTACTCAGGAAAATATGGAACTACTTTAAAAAATCATTATAAAGAGTGCCAATAGAAACAGAAGAAATAAATTTAAAAATTATCTAGCAAACAATCATTGTCCCTGCTGTGGAAAACATGGTTAGGTATTTTCATTCACTGCTGTAATAATGATTCATATGTGTAATATTCTATTTAATTTGGCTGACTTTGGAAAGTACTGCCTTCCATAAAAACAGATGTTTCTTCAGGGAATGCATGAAACCACGTATTAAAGTTATCTATGTCTGTGGATGCATGCATTTAGTGATCACTAAAACCCGAATTAGAATTTTTGAATTTATATACTATACTAAAATCATATCTTTCAATATTACAGAACAAACACTGAATTCAATGATATTCCACCTTCCTCCCACTACAAAAAATATGCTGTATGGCATTTATTTAAACGCAGCTGGTATTGCTGGGTTTTTTTTTCCCTTCCATTTTTTATTGTGGTATAGTTTAAATACACTAAAATTCACATTTTTATTTTACAGATCAGTGAGTTTTGACAAATGCTTGTCAAGAAACAAAATGGTTGCACCACCCTTCAAAACTCCCTCACGGCCCTTTGTAGTCAACCTCTCTCTACCCCCAGCCCATGGCAACCACTTATCTGTTTTCTGTCGCTGCAGTTTTGCCTTTGCAAGAATGTCCTATACATGTAATTCTACAATATATAAACTTTGACTCTGTCTTCATCACAGTATAACACATTTGAGATTTACTCATGTTGTTGCATGTAACAATAATAGTTTATTTCTTTTTGTTGCTAAGGAGTATGCCACTATATGGATGTACCATAATTTGTTTATTCATTCCTCAATTGCTTACTTGACATCTGTGTGTCTTCTTTGGTAAAAGTGCTTAAATTTTTTGTCTATTTATTACTGAGTTGGCTTTTTTCTTATTGAATTTTGAGTGTTCTTCATATATTCTAGATAGAAATCCTTTAACGTATACGTGATTTGCAAATATTTTCTCCCAGCCGGTGGCTTATTTTTCAGTCTCTTAAGAGCAGAAATTTTTAATTATGATAAAGTCCAATTCATCAACTTTTCCCTTAAATGTCTAGAATCAATAAGTCCCCCATTCTTTGTGGGACACCTGCAATGCTCAGGCAGGTAGTTTACAATCTGGTTCAGTCTTCACTTCCTGCTTTCACAGAGCCTCAAGGTCAACCAGAAGTGAGAGTTTAGGGTGTTTTCACTTCTTTCCGGGGAATATAAACAGCCTTGGGCATGTGCACAGTCCTACACATGTATGTGGCCTTCCAGATTCTCTGGAATATATTGGAGCTTTTCAAAGCCCTCAGTGGACATCTCAATCCCAAAGTTTTCCTTGTACATTTTTTGACAGCTTTTTGTCAGCCCCAAGTGTTGTCACTGCCACAGGCAACTGCAATATTACACAATTGCTACTTGTTGTTTTTGACGGATGCGCTCAGATAAAAGGCTGTTTGCGTTGACTGATCTCTGAATTAGGTCAAATAAAGACAAGCCATATGTGGAGGGTTTCTAAGAAACTGCCAGATAGGTCAAATAATGATAATTTTCTGGAAATGATGCTTTTAGGGAGCTCCAAACTTGTTCTTCCACCTCTAGTAGCTGCTAAGCTGCTGTTTTTCCACCATGATTGAGGAGCCACTGGTTTTCAAGGTTACTGCAGAGCTGGGATGAGGAGATGGAAATAGCGAGATTTATAATGTTCTTACCAATATTCAACATTTTTCTTGAATAAACATCCCTCTGATTTTGAGTATTTCCAGAGTTTCGAAAAGTTGATTTTGACTGTTTTTTCCAGTATTCTCATTGTTTTTATGGAGAAGCAACATTTTGGAAGTTCTTAATTCACTATTCCTATTGATGTCCCACATATGATTTCTTGTTTCAGGTCTCTGGAAGATTTGTATTTTAGCTTTTTCTAAATTTATACATGTGAAGCCACTTCCAGGTACAGTCTTCAGAACCACATCTCTTGGCTTTAACATAAAGTTATATAATGCTTTTAACAAGCAGATTTTTACGTCAAAAAAATCTCATGTTTAACATGAAGCCTTTTGGGATCTTCAGATCCAAGCCACACAGTGTCCTGTCATCTCTAACTTGGACTGATGGGATCTCTCTACGTAGGTGGTTCATGGTTCAAAAAACTTGGGTTGGGGGGCAGGCCGGGTGGCGGAGCAGTTAAGTGCGTGGGTTCCACTTTGGAGGCCCAGGGTTCGCAGGTTCGGATCTCAGGTGCGCACCGATGCACCACTTGTCAAGCCATGCTGTGGCGGCGTCCCATATAAAATAGAAGAAGATGGGCACGGATGATAGCCCAGGGCCAATCTTCCTCAGCAAAAAGAGGAGGATTGGCAATGGGTGTTAGCACTGGGCTAATCTTCCTCACACACACACACAAAAACTTGGGTTGGGGGCAAGCCTGGATACTTCAAAACAAGGATATGTCTGCATACTAGTACACTGTACATCTCCTTGCAGTATGACTAAAGGAGTTTACAAACGGCTGCACACAAGTAAGGAAAAATACACAAATAATTATTTAATGACAATATTTAAATTAGGGTGAGGAAAGAAAAATACTGTGTGATCTGAATCTTTGGTGAAGGACATTTTGCTCATTATGTATTGCTACATAACAAAAAACTCGACAACTTAATGGCATGAAACAAAATTTTATTATTATTTTGCCTCATTCTGTGGGTTAACTGAGTTTAACTTGGAAGATCTTGCTTGAGTCTCAGGTATAATTGCTGTCAGATTTTGCTGGAGCTAAAGTCATCTGAAGGATTGACTGAGCTGGACATCTATGATGGCTCAATCACATGGCTGTCAGTTGTGGCCTCCCATAACCTATTTATGTGGCCTTGTCTTCTCACAGTGTGGAAGCTTGGTTCCAAAAGGGAGCATCAAAAGAGACTCAGGCAGAAGCTTTAAGGCTTCATAGAACCTAGTCTTGTAAGTTTTAGAACATCATCTTCACCATATTCTATTGGTTAGAGAACTAATTAAGCTCTGGGACATGGAAGTCCACTATATTACTACAGTAAGAAATTTGCTGTTTACTCTGATTGAAATGCAGAGAATTTTGAGAAAGAGAGTGATGTTATCTTCTCTTTTAACCAAAATCACTCAACGGTGACCTTTTAAAAAATGATGTCTGAGTTTCTGGATTGAGCAGTGTAAAGAATGGTAGTGTCTTTTACTGAAATACAGAACCCTGGATGAGCATCAGGGTTTGGAGAGGGTGGGATTAAACAGAGTTCACAAGTTTAGTTTTGTTTAACTGTCCATGTGGAATAAGAGTATGAAATGAAGACAGAAAGTGGAGATGTTGATATACTTTATTCAAATGTTTATTTACTCTAGTTTAAGCAACACATATACTGTGAAGAGAATTTTTTTTAAAGTAGAAGAATCTTGCAATTGTTCAAGGGTAACGCTTATATGCAGTGTATTTTTAAAAATTTAATATAATCTTTATACAAAAGGAAAGTGTTGGAAATCAATACATGGGGAAACTCAGTGGCTCTAAAACCATTCAATCAGGACAACAAATGATTTCAGAAATGTCTCTGTAAAAGTACGCAAAATGATTTGTCCAGCTAATAACTACTTCCATGCCTAAGTTTAGATTTGACTCTCAGTGGTATGCTTTCCAGCTCATTTGCAGTTTTTCTCCCAAACTCCCCCAAAAGTGAAGGGAGTTCTAGTTATAGGTGCTAACAGATCTGCTCAGTGTAGCCCAGCCTTCACCACTGACCAAGAACGATGCTAGGAATCCTAGGTGGCTGTGTTTGAAGTGGCCACTCATTTTCGACAGTAACATTTTTGATTGGGTGGCTATTTTAATTTTGTGAGCAGAGCAGGAGAATAAGCATGGGAGACTTAATTTTTTAGTTTTGCTTTTCAAATACACATTTGATCTAAACACTCTTATTTTTCTCTCTGACTCTTGTTTCTAAAGAGGAACAAACGGGCCCACAGAATAGCAAATCACAAAATAATCATAATAATACTAAGAAAAGTGCCATGAATTGAAGAAATATTCTAAATATTTTGTATGCTTTCTTATTTCTTACAACAACCTCATAAAGTGGGAACTATTGTTATTATGTTAAAGACAAAGATATAACGACAAAACAAAAACAAATCATTTGCTGAAAGTTACACAGGTAGTAAATTGGGAGCCAGGATTTGAGTCCAGACTAACTGGGTCTAAAACCACTTACCTTGAACTGCCCTGATACATACCATACTGAGATGTACCTCAGAGATGGGCAGAACACAATCTAAATGCTACATATGAAATTAACTGAAAAAATCAAATAAAGTTAGAAGGTCATAATTTCTCAAGTTGCCTATACCTGAACTTCCACCCCAGCACTTTGGGGCCAGGATAATCTTCCTGATCCTAATACTAATTAGTACCAGATCTGTGTTGCCATTGCAGCCATTCTCTCTATCAACTCTTACACCCAAATTCAAGCCTTACTTCCCTTTGTAATATACCCATTGTTAAATATTCAGGAATCAATGTAATTGTGTAGAGTAATACAATCGTTAAAAAAAAATGTGTTTTTTGAGTCAAACTAGGTTAGGTTTAAATTCTACTTCACAGTTTACTAGCTATAGACCACAGGCAAATTTCATAAACTCTCAGAGTTTTATCCCCACATATATAAAAAGGAAATAATAATAACTAACTCAGTTATTAGAAGATTTAATGATAATTATAATTCTGATACAATATTGTAAGATCAAAATCTCTTATTTCAACTTGTGAAATCCAGAAATTTTTGAAAACTAAAGGATTAGAAAGACATATTTGGCATCAAAATCAGACATGAAATGATGTGACACTAATATATATATATAATTTAGATAGAATGGTCAAGTAGGATGTCTCTGAGAAGAATATGTATATATATTTATTCTGTAAATATCCTTACACATTCCATAGAAATATTTATATATTTAGTTATGGAGGTCTGCCTTAGACTTGGCATTAAATTCACTATATGCTGAATTATACGTAATATATTACATGTAAGTATTATATGTAATGATTCTATGCAATACTTTTTTAAAATCTGAAGATTACTGAATCCCCAATCACATTTTGTCCAATAATTTTAAATAAGAGATTGTGAACTTGTAATAACAACGTACCTTTGACTATTTTTGTTGTTTTCACTCTTACTTCTTTTAACAGAAACAAAAGGGAGGGTAATCTAAGTAGCAGCAGCCCATCTTGGTGGATGTGAATTTAGGCCAACCTTCTTAAAAAGGTAGGTGATAGGGCTCCCACCTCTTCCCAGGCTGTGGTGCTTTTCCGACCATGCCCAAAAGCAGAACAGCTAACACAATGTGGACATGCAATGTTATGATTTATTACTGACACGATTTGACATGAGACAACGGAAGGAACAAGGGTTCAGTACAGTCTGGAAGCTCTCTCAACATCCGCCTCAACTTGACCCTCTTGTATATAACTCGTCTTCTTCCTTGTACTTGCGCGGTTTTTGCTATGGCACAAACATTTCGTTCACTTTTCCCTACCTGCCTCCAGGGTGGATCTAGTTGGACCATAGGCGGTCTCAGAATTAGTTACTATTTATCAGAATTGGGGGCTTTTTTTCTCTCATTAGAATGCTTTAATGTAAAAAGGAGGTCTCATTGCCAAAACCTCGTGTGAGGCTGTATGAGCACTTTAGTCTCAGTTGTGTGCTATGCTCTTTTTTGTGCAACTTCCAACTATTGTCTCGGTGCCCTTCACTTTTGTAGTTGCAAAAACAGAAACATTCTTTAGATCCTTCCTCCTGATGTTGCTGTGTCTCCAAGAATTCTTGATTTGTACACATTCTCCTGAATTTAACTTTTAGTTGTGATATTTCCCTTCTTGATAGTGGTACTGTTACTTTATTGAAATTTGAAACCAATAGAATTCTTATTATTCTTATTATTACTATTAATATTATTAGTCAGATGACAAAGCCTATGGAAGTCAAGACTTTTTTTTCCTTGAGGCATATTGCCAAAAGTTTTAGAAATTAGTTTGCAAAGTAATTTTCATTGCTTTTTAAAATTTTTATTTCCCATTTTTATCATTGCTATACCATTTTCTTTTCTATTTACTTTATACTTCCTTTCTAATAAAAGATTACTTATTCTAAACACTAATTTAAGTATATTTTCTTTTGAAAAACTAAAGTATATCCATGTTTTGTCCATCAACAAATATTTATTTTAAGCTGCCACAAAGGTTTTTATATTCATCAAATGAGGGCTTTTTGTGATATCTATTGTTTATCTAGGCGGCCTATTTTTTGAATACTTGTAAATAATTTGTAATTAACTTCCAGGTATTGTATACAACCACCAACAAATTTAATACCAACTCCTACATGACAAAGTAGTACAAGAAATCTCAATTCCAACTACCTGTGCAACCTCTTACCGTGGAACGATCCTCTGCAGTTTCAAAAAGTTGAGCGTGTGAGACAAATATTTAGATTACCAGGAAGGAAGCCAGAAGTTCTTTAATCATGGGTTGCGGGACATTGAAGACAGAAGGAAGAAGAGAGAGAGGAAAGCCCAACTATCTTCTGTATTAAAAAATGCAAGCAAACCTTTCACCCCAAGGAGATAACTTAAAATAAACTTTTAAATCTAATATTGATCAAACAGAAAATATTTAGTTTTACAGCAGAAAACATATTTTTATGGCAAGTTCTAACCAGGATGTGATGTTAGAAATTCTTAGGCACACTAACATCTGATTGCTTAACTTATAATCTTGCAGAGGCTGTCAGTGAAATTACATAAATCTTATTGCTGCATTTATGAAAAGGTGTTTTAAACAAGTCTCATTAGTTATTACTTTATCTGTCCCCAAATATTTTTTCTAGATAATCAATTTCTAGACATGCCTTCCTTTTAAATAATAAAGGATAGTTCTTTCAACACAGCTCATTGAGTGTGTATAATTCAACAGCTACAACTCCATTTGATACAACCTTGCTATCTATAAAGTAAAGCAATATTTTGCTTTTTGTTTATTTTTATAAATCACTGGTAAAATATCATTAAAAAACTTTACAATCTGAACAAGTTTGTAAAAAGTGAAAAATCATTTTTAAAGAACATTTGTTTTAAGTTTTGAGATTCTTAGATTTTAGGAATATTTTCTTAAGGAGAGATTTCACAAGTATCAGGAGGTATTTATTCCAATATGGCTTCTATTATTTTTAATACTTTCTCTCCTGACAGACTCAGTCAGAAGAATGCCATTATGTAGTCGCCGAATTATTTGAAATATTTTTACTTTCTTCTTGTTTTTCCATCAGTCTATCAGTCTTAACTGATTTTTTTCTAATTATGCAGTAAAATGTGGTAGCTGCTTTGCAGCCAGAACCAAGCTGGTTAAAATGCAAAGCTTAAAACCCATCTATGACTAGCAACATATTCTTTCTACATCAAATTCAACTGTTTGTAACTTTTGCGCAGGCAGTTTGTGGGTCCACAAATAGAATCATAATTTTGTCTTAGCAATTAACCATAATAATTTTAAAATTAATTTTAATTGAGTATTTACAGTATGCCAAGTATCATGCCACTAGTAAATTACATATAATATCATATACTTCTTACAACCACTCATGAGGTAGATCTTACCTATCCACATTTAACAGAGTAAAGAAAAGAAAATTATAAGCTCTGAAAGTTACTATGTGATTTGCCAAAACTCATATAGATAGAAGGTGGCAGATCAAAAATAGGAGCCAGGATGTGTATTTCATAGCCAAGTCTTTCAGGGATTCCCAAATAGATGAATGTCTCTGCTAGCTTATATTGTTCATTAGATGTCAGACATGGAAAGTAGTCCAGAAGAAAAACATGGTGTATTATTTTCATTTCAGGTTCAATTCACTTGAGTCACTTTCCTTCCTGAACTGGATAGAGATGTTCCATGTGTAAAAATAATATAACTAAATTTATTTCCATAAGTCGTAAGTGGAAATGAATTTATTTTAGTAATCAAGGTGGTACACATAACAATCTATTTGAGATCCACTGATGTAAAGACTAGCATCAGTTTGGGGGCATTTTCCAATTATGTCTTTTAATAAATATAATCTGAAATGCAAAGAAAATATTTAATTTAGTTACAAGATCGTTTCCTATGGTAGTTCGTATTTATTTATAAGAAAACAAAAACTGCTCTTATAGTATAAATATGTCTGAAAATTGTTCATTAAAAGCAAACTTTTATAAAATATCATCATAATTAAGATATAATGTACAATGTGCATGGTGCAAGGTGATTTTTGACATATTGTGAGTTTTATTAAAACAACTTATAAGCAAGGGTGTATCTAAAAGCACAGGATTGCTTGAGCCCCATAGTTACCCCTTTGATGGCAAGCTTGGGATGGTAGAGCAAAACATGTTAGTAAAAGTAATTCAGCAGAGGGAACCTCACCCCCTCCCCCACATCTTTATCTTTACCACCTGAGTGAGGGACACCAGGTTTTCTAAGTAACCGAGGGAGTTCCTAGCCCAAGAAGTAACACTGCAGAGCCTAAATTGCTCAACAAGGAGGGTTTCATAGCAACTTTGGTCATGTCAGTGGAGTAATCCTCTCTAACTTCTCTGTCTTCTGTGATCTGGCTTAGTCTGTCAAAACCACCTCATGTCAGTTGCTCCAGGAAAGAGAGGGAATGAGCCCCCATGGCCGTCAGGTTGTTTCTCTTAATCTAAAAGTTATTCTTTACAAAATATGCATTCTTTAAAGAGTAAATTGTTTACATTATCTTACAATAATACCATATTTTCATGATAATTTTGGCTTAAACATCGGTACTCCATGAATTGAGTAACAGAACCTATGGTGACTGGAATGGAAAAGCAAAGGAGAGGGCACGTAATCATAAAATGTGGATACTCATTTTCCAAGCTCAAGTTTCCAAAGGTAAATATCCCTGCAAACAGGTGAGAAACTCAATCACTTTTTCTGATCTAGCCTCAAAAGTCAACCAGAATCAACTCTGTCATATTCTTTTCAATATAAACAAGTCAAAATCCTACCCAGACTCAAAGGGAGAGGACATGGACCAAATCCGTCAGTGGGAGAAGTAACAAAGAATTTAATGGTATGAGTAAACATCACCAAAAGGAGCCATAAACAAAGCCTCTGCAGCTTTGTGGTGATCCAACCAATTTCATTGCCTACTAATTAAAAAAACTCAACATGCTTCAGAAAAGAGAACAGATTGCAGAGTCCTTACAACATATCATCTATAATGTCCAGTATACAATAAAAATAACTACACATTTAAGTAAACATAAGAAGTTAATCATAGTAAGGGGAAAAAAAAACCCAGAAAACTTCTTTGGAATTAACATAAATTAACTATAAAATAACAATGGAAATATGCTTAAGAACCTATAGGAAGAGATAGATATAATATCTAATTTCAGATAGAAGAAAATATGAGGAGGATTAGGAAGTAAATCAAAACTCTGAAAAAAGAAAATAGAAAAACTAGACTGAAAAATTCCATATCTGACATCAAAACTCATCTGATGATCTAAAGAGCAAATTTTACTATGCAGATAGATTAGTCAACTTTTACATACTGTAATAGAAAGTATTCAGGAGTGACATCAGCATCATGGTGTAGGGAGTTGTTCCGTTTGTCTCTCCCCTCTAAGTTACAACTAAACAGATATTCATTAACCAACAGAGGATTTCCCACACAGCACAATAGAACTCCTAACAGATCCATGCAGCCATACATCTGAAGGTAGGTGGACTGGATCTTTAGGAAGCAGTGGAACTGGGTGAGCAGATCCCTACCCCTCCCCATTGGCAGTGATCCAGGTCACAGGTCCTCACACAGCAGCCAGGGCTACTGTAAGAGGAAGTAGGGCAGCCTGGCCTCTGGGCAAATGCTTTCAGAGTGATGGCCTGGCCCACGGGAGTGTCCACCATGCCACAGTGACCCCGCCCATGGAACACTTTTCACTGAGTGGCAGTGGCTAGCCCCTGTGATGAAGCCCCACTCACCAAGCACAGTGGCTCAACCAAGCTGCCCATGAGTGCAGAGCCAGCCCACACATGAAAGAAAGCACCTCTCCCCTCCTGCCTAGTGCAGCGGCTCTACTGGTCCCTTGCCAAGCACAGTGGTCCTGTCCCCATGACAGCAACCCACCAGTAAAGCACAGAAGCCCTGCCTGTGCATGCATGCATGACCCACCTAGCTGCTATGGCCAGGCTGCACAAACACAGAACAGCCCTACTGGCACAACTTCCAGCAGATGGGACAGGATCAGAAACACAGCTCCTGGACTCCCCCCGCCATGGTGGCAGGTGGAATCTGTGACCCGATAGTATGACAAATGCACCAGCAAAGGATCAATTCATCAAATACCATGAAGAACTACAGTAAAACTTCAGAGCAGAAGGAAAATGACAAGTCTCCACAAGCCAATCCTGAGTCACAGAAATTTACAATCTAAATGACAGAATTAAAATAGTTGTCATAAAGAAACTCAAGAAGTATAACAAAGCTCAGAATGACAGTTCAATGAGCTCACAAATAAAGTTAATAAGCAGAAGGAATCCTTCACCAAAGAGATTGAAGCCATAAAAAAAACAAACAGAAATTCTGGACATGAAGTACACAATTAATGAGATAAAAAAATAATCTAGCAACCATAAAAAATAGAGCTGATGTTATGGAGGATATAATTAGTGATTTAGAGGATAGAAATATAGAAATGCTTCAGGTGGAGGAGGAGAGAGAACTAAGATTTTTAAAAAATGAAGAAATTCTTCAAGAAATATCCAACTAATTAGCAAAAGCAACATAAAGATTATAGGTATTATAGAGGGAGAAGTGAGGGACAAATAAGCAGAGAGCTTGTTCAAAGAAATGATAGCTGAGAACTTCCCAAACCTGGATAAGGAACTTGACTTAGAAGTACATGAAGCCAGTAGGACTCCTAATTACGTCAATGCAAAAAGACATTCTCCAAGGCATATAATATTAAAACTGGCAAAAGTCAATGACAAAGAAAAAATATTAAGGACAGCATGGCAGAAGAAAATAAGCTACAAAGGAACCCCTATCAGACTTTCAGCAGATGTCTCAGGAGACACTTTATAGGCTAGGAGAGAATGGAATGATATATTAAAATACTGACAGACAAAATTTTCAGCCAAGAATACTGTATCCAGTGAAACTATCCTTCAGATACGATGGAGAAATAAATTTGACAGATTAAAAAAAAAGAAAACTGAAGGAATTCATCACCACTAGGCCTGCCTTATAAGAAATGTTGAAAGGAGCCCTCCCATCTGAAACAAAAAAGCAAAGGCTTACAAAGCCTTGAGTAAGGAGATAAATAGATAGAATCAGAAAATTGAAGCTCTACGTCAGAATAGGTTATTAAATACTTAATTATGACATAAATAATAAAGGGAAAGAAGCATCAAAATAACTATAAACATTTCAAGTTAGTCATAAACTCACAACACAAAACAGAATAATTTGTGATAACAATAACTCAGAAAGGGAAGCAGAAAGGAATGGAACCTGCTTAGGCTAATGGAGATAAGAGGCTATCAGAAAATGGAGTAGCTCATCTATGAGATCTTGTATACAAACCTCATGGTAACCACTATACAAAAAATCAGAGCAGAGTCACAAATCATAAATAAAGAGAAATGAGAAAACCACCACAGAAAACCACCAAACTGAATGGCAGTCAGAAATACAAGGGAAAAGAAACAACGGAAATATAGAACAACTGGAAAACAAGAGATAAAATGGCAGTATTAAGTCTTCATATGTCAATAATCACTCTAAATGTAAATGGATTGAATTCATCAATCAAAAGACATAGAGTGGCTGGATGGATTAGAAAATAAGATCCAACAATACTCTTACTCCAGGAAACACATCTCAGCTCTAAAGATAAACATAGGCTCAGAGTGAAGGGATGGAAGACAATATGCCATGCAAATGGCAAGAAAAAGAAAGCCCGTGTTGCCATACTTATATCAGACAAAGCAGACTTCAAGATAAAAAAGACGATGAGACACAAAGAGGGGTAGTATTTAATGATAAAAGGGACATTCCTCCAAGAGGACATAGCGCTTCTGATTATATATACACCTAACAAAGAAGCACCAATGTACATAAAGCAATTATTAACAGACCTAAAGGGAGAAATTGACAGCAACATAATAACAGTAGGGGACCTCAACACCTCACTTACATTATTTATTTATTTATTTATTTTTTAATTTTTTGTTTATTGCAGTAACATTGGTTTATAACATTGTATAAATTTCAGGTGTACATCATTATACTTCTATTTCTGCATAGATTACATCATGTTCACCACCCAAATACTAATTACAACCCATCACCACACACATGTGCCGAATTATCCCTTTCGCCCTCCTTCCTCCCCTCTTCCCCTCTGGTAACCACCAATCCAATCTCTTACATTAATGGTAGATCATCCAGACAGAAAGTCAACAAGGAAACAGTGGCATTAAATGAAACACTAGACCAGATGGACTTAATGAATATATATAGAACATTCCATCCAAGAACAGCAGAATATATGTTATTCTCAAGTGCACATGGAACATTCTCAAAGATAGACCACATGTTGGGAAACAAGGCAAGCTTCAATAAATTGAAGAAGATTGAAATCATACCATGCATCTTTTCTGACCACAGTGCTATGAAACTAGAAATCAACTACAAGAAAAAAGCTGGGAAAATCACAAATATGTGGAGACTAAACAACATGCTATTGAACAACCATCAGATCATTGAAGAAATCAGAAAAAAACCTGGAGACAAAAAAAAATGAAAATATAAGATACAAAGGAAAATGAAATGAAAATACAAAAGAAAATGAAAACACATATCAACACTTATAGGATGCAGCAAAAGTGGTGCTAAGAGGGAAATTTATAGCAATATAGGCCTACCTCAACAAACAAGAAAAATCTCAAGTAATCTTAAACTACACCTAACAGAGCTAGAAAAAGAACAAAGTCCAAAATCAGCAGAAGGAGGAAAAATAATAAAAATTAGAGCAGAAATAAATGAAATAGAGACTTAAAAATACAGTAGAAAAGATCAGTGAAACTAAGAGCTGGTTGTTTGAGAAAATAAACAAAACTGACAAACCTTTAGCCAGGCTCACTAAGAAAAAAGAGAGAAGGCTCAAATAAATAAAATTAAGAATGAAAGGAGATAAATGACAATGAGTACCACAGAAATACGAAGGATTATAAAAGAATACTATGAAAAACTGTTTGCCAACGAATTGGACAATCTAGAAGAAATGGATAAATTCTTAGACTCATACAACCTCCAAAAACTGAATCAAGAAGAAATAGAGAGTCTGAACAGACCAATCACAGGTAAAGAGATTGAAACAGTAATCAAAAACCTCCCAAAAAACAAAAGTCCAGGACCAAATGCTTTCTCTGGAGAATTCTACCAAACATTCAAAGATTTAATACCTATCCTTCTCAAACTATTCCAAAAAATTGAATAAGATGGAACACTTCCTAACTCATTTTATGAGGCCAATATTAACCTGATCCCCAAACCAGACAAGGACAACACAAATAAGGAAAATTACAAGCCAATGTCACTGATGAACATAGATGCAAAAATCCTCAACAAAATATTGGCAAACAGAATACAGGAATACATTAAAAGGATCATGCAACATGATCAAGTGGGATTTATTCCAGGGATGCAGTGATGGCTCAACATCCACAAATAAATCTATGTGATTCACCACATTAACAAAATGAGGGACAAAAACCACATGATCATCTCAATAGATGCAGAGAATGCATTTGACAAGATCTAACATCATTTATGATAAAAACTCTCAATAAAATGCATAGAGAAGGAAAGTACCTCAACATAACAAAGGCCATATATGAAAAACCCACAGACAACATCATACTCAATAGGGAAAAACTGAAAGCAATCCCTCTGAGAATAGGAACAAGACAAGTGTGCCCACTTTCACCACTCCTATTCAACATAGTACTGGAGGTTTTGGCCAGAGCAATTAGGCAAGTAAAAGAAACAAAATGTATCCAAATTGGAAAGGAAGAAGTAAAACTCTTTGTTTGTGGATGATGTGATTCTATATATAGAAAACCCTAAAGAATCTACCAGAAAACTATTAAAATAATCAACAACTACAGCAAAGTTGCAGAAAACAAAATTAACTTACAAAAATCAGTTGCATTTCTATACGCTAATAAAAAACTAGCAGAAAGCGAAGGTAAGAATATAATCCCATTTACAACTGCAACAAAAAGAATAAAACATCTAGGAATAAACTTAACCAAGGAGGTAAAAGACCTATACACTGAGAACTATAAGACATTAGTGAAAGAAATTGAAGAAGACATAAAGAAATGGAAAGATATTCCATGCTCATGGATTGGAAGAATGAACATAGTTAAAATGTCCATATTACCAAAAGCCATCTAAAGATTCAATGCAATCCCAATCAGAATCCCAATGACATTCTTCTTGAGAATAGAACAAAGAGTCTTAAAATTTATGTGGAATAAAAAAAGACCCCAAATAGCAAAAGGAATCCTGAGAAAAAAGAACAAAGATGGAGGCATCAAATTCCCTGACTCCAAAATATACTACAAAGCTATGGTAATCAAAACAGCGTAGTACTGGCACAAAAACAGACACACAGATCAATGAAACAGAACTAAGACCCCAGAAATAAAACTACATCTATGGACAGCTAATCTTTCACAAGGTAGCCAAGAACATACAATGAAGAAAGGAAAGTCTCTTCAATAAATGGTGTTGGGAAATCTGGACAGCCACATGCAAAAGAATGAATGTAGACCATTATCTTACACCATACACAAAAAGTAACTCAAAATGGATTAAAGACTTGAAGGTAAGATGTGAAACCATAAAACTCCTAGAAGAAAATATAGGCAGTACACTCTTTGACATTGGTCATAGCAGCATCTTTTTGAATACTGTGTCTACTCAGGCAAGGGAAACAAAAGAAAAAATAAACAAATGGGACTACCTCAGACTAAAAAGCTTCTGTAAGGCAAAGGAAACCATAAACAAAATGAAAAGACAACCCACCAACTGGGAGAAAATATTTGCAAATCATATATCTGACAAGGGGTTAATTTCCAAAATATATAAAAAACTCATACAACTCAACAACAAAAAAACAAACAACCTGATCAAAAAATGGGCAGATAATACGAACACACATTTTTCCAAAGAAGACATACAGATGACCAACAGGCACATGAAAAGATGCTCAACATCACTAATTATTAGGGAAATGCAAATCAAAACTACAATGAAATATCACCTTACACCTGTCAGAATGGCTATAATTAACAAGACAAAAAATAACAAATGTTGGAGAAGATGTGGAGAAAAGGGAACCCTCATACACTATTGGTGGGAAGGCAAACTGGTGCCGTCACTGGAAAACAGTACAGAGATTTCTCAAAAAATTAAAAATAGAAATACCATACAATCCGTCTATCCCACTACTGGGTATTTATCCAAACAACATGAGATTAATAACATAAAGAGATTTATGCAATCCTACATTCATCACAGCATTATTCACAATAGCCAATATGTGGAAGCAATCCAAGTGCCCTTCAATAGATGGATAGATAAAGAAGATGTGGTAAATATAGAAAAGACAAAATTGCACCATTTGCAACAACATGGATGGACCTTGAGGGTATTATGTCGAGAAATAAGCCAGACAGAGGAAGACAAACACTGCATGATTCCACTCATACGTCAAAGATAAACAAACACATGGATAAAGAGAACAGATTAGTGGTTACTAGAGGGGAAGGAGGGTGGGGTGGGCAAAAGGGGTAATGTGGCACATATATATGGTGATGAATAGAAACTAGAATATTGGTGGTGAGCATGATGCAGTCTATACAGAAACTGATATATAATAAAGTACACTTGAAATTATTGTGGTTTTGATTTGCATTTCCCTAATAATTAGTGATGTTGAGCATCTTTTCATGTGCCTGCTGGCCATCTGTATATCTTCTTTGGAAAAATGTTATAAATCAATATGACCTCAATAAAATTTTAAAAATTCAAACTGAAGTCCACATAGAACAAAGCTTTGAAAAAAGGAAAAGTATCATGTGGTCTATCATACATGAACTTGGTGTTCAGATGAGGAAAAGAACAAATTAAGAAATTTTGAAGACACAATTGTCATCAATTTTCCAAATTTGATTAAAAATATCAACCTACAAATTCAAGTACCACAGTAAAATCCAAATAAAATGATCTAAAAAAAAAGCCCATAGGCATTTTAGAGTGAAATTGCTGAAACTAAAAAGACAGTATTTTAAAAGCATTCATAGAGAGAAGTAGCAACAATAAGAATGATAGCTGATTTTCATCAGAAACAGTGGAGGCCTATTGTTGAACACACTTTTTCAGTTCCTATCGCCTTCATTCATTGGGATAAATTACTCATGCAATTCTTTTTTTTTTTAATTCTAATATTTTGGGAGCAGAAAATCTAGATCTCTCTTAATGTTAAAGTTTATGAAACAGTAGTAATCTAGGAGCTCATAAAGGAGTTACATAAATGTAATCCCTTCTATTCCTAGCATCATTTTCTCTTTCTTACTGCCCTGAATAGTTCATCATATAAACTGAATTGAACCTAAACCCTGGGAACATCATCTAACATTGCCAATATGAAAATACACACATTACCTGGGAGGATGCCTAACACTCATGGTAGTTGAGATTTTTTTCCAGGAGTTGATTAAGATTAATTAGTTTATAAAATCAGCTAATTGTTGTCAGGAAAGTCACAGAGCCCCTGGCTGTATTTGGATGGCATTCACAAAAGGACAAATTCAGTAGATGAGGTTTATATTGTTCCGGAAAGCTCTGGAAAGGGAGCGTGGTAGGCTGATAGAGATAGGCAAGGGGGCTGGATGCCAAGATACCTAAGGGAATTACAGCGATGGCAGTGGAGAACAAGGTGAGGGCCATTGTTATCTACTCTAAAATGTCACTTGATGACTGCCAAAACTGTCCTTTAGACATCACAATTCAACCTGTGAACAGTTAACTTTAAAACAAAACAAAATAAGTATCCTCTTAAAGATTTATTAACTCTTTTAGGCAAGGAAAGTGAAAAATAAATTAGGGTATTTCAAAATAACAACCTAATGCACACAAGTCCGCAACTGTGTCCTTTATTACAGCAAGTTTTTCGTTGCTTTCGCTTTTCCTTTTCCTCCCCTACTGTCTAAGTAACATCCGTGCTGGAAATAATATGGGCTGGCACGGGGAAGGGCTAGGAAGAGAAGAGAAGAGGTAGGGTGTTTGATGAGACAGAAGGTTCTTAAATAATGCTTCCTGAAGCATTTGTCCCATTGCAACAACAATTCTGTGAATTCTAAATAAGTTTCTGGTCACACATAAACATTCCACTAAGCTGTCTGCATGTTATTTAATTAGTCAAAAATACAAAATATTTTCAGAAAAGATGTGTCCACAGAGGGCAGACGCATAGCCACTTTATCGCAGCATAACTCTCCTAGACAGTCAGAGACCATAAAGAGAGTGTTGGGGTGAGGGAAAATCTCTTTTCTTCCCTTCCTGTATTCTTATGGCTGGACTAATAATAAAATTGACACGAGACTAGATTAACAGGAGAAAACCCCAGTTTAATACATACATGTTAGAGATCATAAATGATTTTCAGAGTGAACAAAGCAAGCAGTATATATATCTTTTACACAAAGAAACATAAACTTGTGAGGGATGACAGGACAGAGAAACTTAGGTTTGAGGTACCTAGTTAGTGAGAAATTTAAACAGAGTTTAGGCTTGAGGTAGTAAATTAGCAAGGTTGGTTATGCAGGCTTCTCTGCCCTGAATTCCTAGCTCTGGTGCTAAGGATGCAGGGAGAGCACTTTTCACAGGGGAGATTATTTCCTGCTCTAAGGGGAACAGAGACAGGAGGGTCAGAATGCCCTTTGCACTTCTCAAGTAAGTGTAATTCAAAATAATCAATATGCTATTGTGGGATATTTTGGGGTGGCCTGCCCTGGGCCCCAGCAGGGGTCACACTTCTGTTGCTGTCACTGTCAACATAGGGAAGCCTGTCACCAACTGGAAATAACTCTTGCTTCCTCACTCTTTTCTTACTTAAAGCTTGTCTTAGCATTCAAGAAGATCTTACACCAACAATAGTTCTCTTTCATTTAATGGGATACTTTACACATAACAGGATCTCCCGATTTTTGAATATCATGCTCAGTATCAGCAAGGCCATAGTCTCATCTAAAGGAAAGGAAAGAATCCGTGCTACAGAGAACTTGAACAATATTTCTGCCTCCAGCTTTATAGTCAAAGACTCCGCAGTCCACCCCTTAACTCTAACTGAATACTCCTTCACCTGGATGGTGCTGACAGTGAGTTGGTTTCCAATGCCATGTTCACAGCTCCATTTCCCCTACAGGTGCCTCCTGTAGATCTTAAAATCATTCAGAGAGTAAATCTCAAATTTTTCATTTGTCCAACCTTTGTAACTCTTCTGAGCAACACATATTGTGGCCTTGCTCAACAGCATATTTTTATTGTTTTTGCTCTGGTAAAGCTTTCCACTGCAATAGTAGAAAGCTACTCAAATTCTGTAAAGGGTGAATTTGTTGTTTGGAAGTGGATGACACGGACAGACAACAAAACTAGTCCTGAGAACTGGGAAGCTATTGTGATCCAAGACAGCATCTAACGATTCCATAGGGTCAGGTAATTAAAAAGACTCACAGAGTCCACAGAACATATTCATGAAAGACTATAGTAAAGGTAAAGGATATGGTAGAACAGGACAAAGAAAGGACAGGCAAGCATCAGGGGTCTGAGAGCCTTCTAGGAGAGACTTCCTAGGGTTTTAGTCACACAACATGCACTGTCTCTGAATTATGAAACAGTAAGTTATGTGCAAGGAATCTTGGTTTCAGGAGAGATCAGGCAACATTTTTCCAGCAGGACCTTTTATACCCCACTAGTCACATTTCCAAGTCAGGTGTTGTAACCAGTTGAACGATACATAAACCATCAATCTACACATTGCTAAATAATAGAGATAGCTAGTTCTGAGTATATCTAGGGGATTTTTGAACTTTAAATTGTACAATAAAAATCACTACATAGCCCTTCTTGCTCTCGTTTTGGCCAAGAGTGAATACCTTGTATTTCAGGCTTACCCAGAGACAAATATAGAGCTGTTACAGGCCAAGTATAAAATAATTTTATCCTACACAAGATTGCTTTCTTCTTTTGTCTCATTCTAGAGCAGCATTGTTTCTTTCATCTCTCCTTTAAATCTTCTCTGTCTTAGCACCCTCTGCTTGGACATGGCCCAATAATGTTACCAGCACTACCACTAAATGACTTGACTGGTCTGGTGCCCATTATCAACATAGGCTTCATCTTAGAATCTTCAAGTAAGGGAAGTCCACTGTCTGCTGACCAGCAAATGGAGTGATTGCAGTCGAGGAAGGCATCCATTGACAGTCCATTCAGCTGTGGGTGAATGGGTCTGGATCACACAATGCAAACATATTTCAGAGAAAGTTCAAAAAATGTGCAGATGCCTTTCCAAATTGCCATTGTAATGTTAGTAATCCAAAATAGTTGTTTACAAACTGCTTTGTGGGGATCATGGATGAAACTCAGTGGCCAAAATAAAATGATAAGTGATGTAAACCAGCTGAGCTCTGGAATACTCAACTCTTAAGTTAGAGAACTCCTCCACTTTTACCTATTTTAAATTATAAAAAGACTCTCTTGAAAGAAAAAGTTGAAATTTTACTGCTTAAAGTTGAAATATAGCTTCAATCTCTCCTGAGCAATTTATCAATCCTTTTGATAGGTTAAAGCAAATTTGAAAAATTGTATATCTTATTAATTGGAAATCTCCAACTTCAAAGTTATAAATCAAGTCCTTAATTACTCAAGAATACTGAAGTCAATATACCTGCCTCTGCAGTTAACCCAGATAGACAAATACATTACTCATTATAGATTGTCAATAAAATATATCTGCATTTGTCATTAAAATGCACATACTTAAGTTTATCTAAATGAGACTAACATGAGAGTAGTAAGAAAAAATGGTTATTTATTGAGACCAGCTGTCTCATTAAAAAAAGTGGAGGAAATGTTATTCTTGAACCCATCCTCAACCCTTTCTCTTTAAAAATGAGAAAAAAGCTATTTCATGACCCCAAGGTTTTATTCCTCTTTTACATGACAAAGAGGAAAACATTATATACAAAAGGTCAAATAAAATTAAAAGAATAAGTCTCCCATGGAATTTCAGTAAAAGATAATTTGATTATCCAATATAGCCAACTCATAATGGGGGTGGAGGGGTGGTTTAAGGCAAGAAGATAGAAAAAATTGGTTGAAAATATCATTTTAGGTAACTGAGAAAACATTTGTATTATTATTGTTTCCTTTTGCCTGGAATTCACAAAAGATTAGATACTCCATGGTCTCATTGATATAAACTTAGAAACAGGCAAATTAATCTAAACTTTTAGAAGTCATGATAGTGGTTAGCTTTGGGCAAGAAGGGTAGTAATGGGAGGCTGAATAAGGACGAATTCTGAGATAATTGTAATACTCTTTTTTCTAGGTTGTGGCTACATTGGTGTGTCCCCTTTTAAACTTTATCTAGCTATATGCTAATGATCTTTCTAACTTCTCTGATTATATGTTATTTTTTTAAAAAAAAAAAAAGATCATTTAAAAAAATTCCAAAAAAAAAAAGTTGGAAATTCAATCGAGAGGGAGTAAAAGTTTTCATAAGATCTAAAGAAAGAAGAGTTCTAGGAAGCAGGGTGAGATCAGTAGCTCCAGACTCAGAAGTCCATCCACAACAGCATCCAAAGTAATCACTGTTGTATTCCTGGGACATGGCTTAAAATTGGCAGCGAGCAATGAATATTTGTTTAAGGACTGAGTGAATGGATGGACACCAAAAGCCACGGAGAGTTATTAAGGAATTAAACTATTAAGAGAGCTAGCAAGCAATAACTAGATTTTACAAAAAGGGCACTGTAAGAAAAAATAGAGAAGGAGTTGAGTGAAATGATAGTTCATGGTTTCAAAAATGAATGGCAAGTGAAGAATTGGACATTAGGAGCCCAAACTAGTTTCAAGAAGCTTGCCTGTGAAGAGTGGTGTAAAATAATAAAGTTATGGGAAGGAAGCACTGTGGAGGCAATACGATGAAATGTTTTAAAGTTAAAATTGTTAAAGTAAAAGAATAATGGCTATTATTTATTCAGCAGCTACCATGTTATATCAAATTCACTCCCATCATCTCATTTATTCTTTCCAGAATTTGATGAAGCTGATGATATTATCTGTTGACGGCTGAATGTTTGTGTCCCACCCCCCCCAAATTCATATGTTGAAAATCCTAATACCCAATGGGAGAGAAGTTGGAGGTGGGGCCTTTGGAAAGTAGTTAAGCCATAAGGGTAGAGTCCTGATGAATAGGATTAGTGCTCTTGTAAAAGAGACCCCAGAGACATCCCTCATCCTTTCTGCCATGTGAGGACACAGGGAAAAGACAGCAGTCTATGAACCATGAATTTGGCCCTCACCATACAACGGATATACCAGCACTTTGATCTTGGACTTCCCTGCCTCCAGAACTGTGAGACATAAATTTCTGTTGTTTATAAGTCACCTAGTCTGTGGTATTTTGTTATAGCAGCCCAAATGGACTTAAACATGATTGCAATTTAAAAAAAAAAAAAGAAGAGGGACTGGCTCAGTGGTGCAGTGGTTAAGTTCGCACACTGCTTAACGGCCTGGGGTGCGCAGGTTCAGATCCCGGGCCAGGACCAACGCATCCTTTGTCAAGCCATGTTGTGGTGGCATCCCATATAAAGTAGAGGAAGATGGGCATAGATGTTAGCCCAGGGCCAATCTTCCTCAGCAAAAAGAGGAGGATTGGCAATGGATGTTAGCTCAGGGCTAGTCTTCCTCACAAAAAAAACAAGAGAGAGAGAGAGAAGAGACTGAGACTCAGAGCAGTCACGTAGAACCTGGCACACAGAGCATGTTCAGCAAATATTTGTTAAATTCTAGGTAAAAAGAACGAATACAAAAGAGAGAGGTGAAAAAGGAAACTAGGGCTTTTTTTGTGTTTGTGTGTGAGGAGGACTAGCCCTGAGCTAACATCCGATGCCAATCCTCCCCTTTTTTCTTGAGGAAGACTGGCCCTGGGCTAACATTCATGCCCATCTTCCTCTATTTTATATGGGACGCCACCACAGCATGGGTTAACAAGTGGTGCGTCAGTGCGCGCCCAGGATCCGAACCTGCGAACCCCGGGCCACGGCAGCGGAGCGCAGGCACTTAACTGCTGTGCCACCGGGCGGCCCCAAGGGGCTTTTTGAATATAAAGTCCATATTCTTTCTCCTATGCCATGCTTATTTTTTACATTTTCTATGTAAGGAAAAGGAAATCCTTTAATCTTCAGTTACGTAAGTTAAAGAAAACAAATTCTAAAATATCACTGCCTCCTAAATCACGTTAGCATCCAAAATGTACTAATAAATGCTATAGAAGTAAAGTGTCTTTTCCTTATAGACAGTTTCCTTGTAACATACTTAATCTACAGGTTGAATCTCCTCCCATAAGCTTCAGTTAATACACACAAGACTGATTCCCTCACCCTGAGTCCCACAGTAGAACAACTGGAGTTTAGATTTATAATGAGATAAACAGCTTTGTGAAAAGATAGAAGCTGGGATTATGACAGTTCAGCATTACTCATTAAATATCATAACGAGCATATGCAATCTGTGTCAAACAAAGTGAATAAGATAAGAAATAATCAGTTTCAGTTCCTATGTAGTATTTTATCCTCTTTCATCTTCTATAATTCATAAAACTACTTGATAGCATTCTGGAGCTTACAGTTTTAAAATTATAACTGTTGTATAATTTAATTGCAAATAACTGGGTCATCTAATTTAATTCTCATTACTTTGACATTTTCTAAACCCATGGAGTCCTTTGAGATTATCCTAGTTTGCCAGAAAATTATCAGACATAGTTTGGATCCATTACAAAAGTTTGAGAATCATTACCTTTGAGATTCTCTTTTTTGTTCCATAAAATTACTGATGCTGAAAAACTTCAGCTGTCCATTTTTTATCTGTTTCTTTAACATTTTCTAACATTGATCTTAGCACTGTAATCTGGATCCAAAGAACTCTCTGAAAATTAAATTAGATATTTCATTTAAAAAAAAAGAGAAAGACCCATTGTACTCAAATGGCACATAAATGGTTAAAAGCCTCAATTTAAACAATTTCTTTTCTCCCCAAAGCCCCAGTACATAGATACGTATTTTAGTTGTAAGTCCTTTCTAGTTCTTCTGTGTGAGCTGCTGCCACAGCATGGCAACTGACAGCCAAGTGGGGTGGTTCTGCAACCGGGAACTGAACCCCAGGCTGCCAAACTGCAGTGTGCCGAACTTTAACCACTGGGCCATCGGGGCTGGCTCAAAAAACCTCAGTTTAAACTGAGGTTTGTCGTTTGATAACTTTTGCCTTTCCAGGCCCCAGCAGTACTTATGCTGTCATGATTATCTTAATCCTCCTTAGTTATTAGTGGACAAAAGAATTAGAAGAAAATGGTTCTGAGATGTCAATATGGGAAGGAGGAGAGTTGCTACAACTAGAAGCAAGAACACTATATTTTTAACTGCTATTTCTTGCAATGCAGCTCCAATGGCTTCTTTTCAGTGACCCAGTTCTTTTGCTATCAGCAGATGAGCAATCCAGCTCTCCTCTTACTTGAAGCACGGGCATTAACTTGCAGGTTCCCTCTTTTCACTTACATCTTTATGTCATTGCAATTGGCTAAAAAGAAGGCTCTATTACAGAAACTCTTGTTGACACTTACATTTATCCGTATTTGACACTGCAATGAGTGAAACTCGCAAGATGATAGTGAAGTCAAATTTTTGCCTAGAGTGGAACAGACACTGCTAAACACCATGAAGTGCATTTTAAGGCTTCTCCTACACTGAAATGAATTTATTTCAATTGGTCTGGTTTGTAAATTTCAAATATACAACATTGAAATGTGTAGCCTAACATTTCTATCACATTTTGGAGCATAGGTGATTCTCTTTGCCATAATCTATGTTGCATTTATTAAAGAGATTCTCATTTCCTGTCCTAAGTTAAAAGTACATGTTGTCTATTAAATAAGGAACCAAGGTTCCTGTTGAGTGTTACATTCTCAGCCTGACTTGCAAAGCATCCGGGCACATATAAAGTCATAACCTGAAAATCACGGAGAGCGAAAATTCTGCAGAAATCTGAGACTATTGAAATTCTAATCATATATTTCTTGAGATTAGTATAACTTTGATAACAATTAGATAAAGATAGAAGGATAAACACATTTGAAGGTTAATATTGTTTATAAATATAGAGACAAAACTCCTAAACAAAACCATGGTTAGCCAACTTCAAGTGTATATTTTAAATATATTTATTTATATACATATTATAAATATGTATATGTATATATATATATATATATGTGTAATGACCAAGGCTTGTTTATCCTAAGAATTTAATAGTGGTTCAACATCAGAAAATTTATTATTATAATGTACTAAATTATTTGACTCAAAAAGTAAGACAGTATGGTAAGTGAAATAAGTTAATAAAAGCACTGCCTGACACTTCATACTTATTTTGGAGTCAGTGTAATAAATTAAGAAAGATATTGCCTAAAGTTTCATATTTACTTTTTATAAACTTTTAGAAAAATAAGAATTTAAGAGAATTTCCATAATTTGTAAAGACTAGCTAATAAAAAACTACAGTAAATGTCATTTTCAGTGGGGAGCATCTTTAGAAACAGTTTCTTTAAGAGAAAGGACAAGACAAGGACCCCAATTATCTACGCTATTGTTCAATATATTACATAAGAAATGGTTAAACAATAAGAAAAATGAAGAAAAAAGGGGCTTGCCATTTGGAAAGGGGGATATAATTGTGTAGTTATTTCTAAAATGTACATAGAATAGCCTAAAAGACCAAAAACCTGTTGATACCAGCTCAAGACAAGCTTGCCTTAAGGGAAACCATTTTGTAGAAAGGGAGCCATATTGTAACTATGGATAACCTCTAAGTAATTAACCCAGCTGGACATACTCTGGCTTGCACATAGGCTAGATAATAAATAACTGAAACACAAAGAAACCTGCATGCATTATTACTTATGACCCCTGCTTAGCTTTATACCTCCCAGCTGAGATAACATGATAACTTTGTTCTTTAGAGTTCTTTATAAATGTAGCAACCCCCAGTCTATGGTGCCAGAGGGACAACATTCGTGACCCTCTCCTCCAACAACCCACAGAGAGAGATTCTATATTGGCATACATCATCAATGACAGCTGAAAGTTCTGGTGTGGCAACGCCCAGTCTACAGCAGCAGATGCTCAACATTCTGGACCCCCTACTCTATAGCCCACTAGCCCTATATAACTGCTTCAAGATTCTGCATTCTCTTTAAGACAGTTCTTTAGGATGCTAGTCCACTGCCTTCTGATTAGCTTGTTTTTCGCTTAATAAAAGTCCTTTTTCTACCGCCGTCTTGCCTTTTAATGGATTGGCTTTTGTCTTGCTCGAACAGATCGTGCCCTTTGCACAGCAATGCCGTTAATACAATTAGGAAATTTCAGCACTGCAAAATGCAAAATCAATGTCAGAGAAATCCTCTACACCAACAAAACTCATTCAGAAAATGTAATGGAAGAGATTTACAATTCACAACAGCAACAAAAACATTAAAATACCCAAGAATCAATTTAACCCAATATACAAGTATAATTATGGAGACAGTTTTTAAATGCTATAAATACGTGAAAAATAATCTCAATAAATGGAGAGATATGCCAAATTAAGGAAGCGGGGAACTTAAGAATACAAAGATTTATTATTGTTCCGCAACGGAATTTCAATTACATTTTAGCAGGTTTTGGGGGGAAATTAATTCAAAAATTTATTTAAAGAATACTTTCTTACAGAGAACAAGGGCATTGTGAGAAGAAAGCAAAATTGGATCCACTCTTACAAGCAGTATCTATTAAAAAATATCAGTAATTAAAATTTGTGACCAAACACTTGGAAATTAAACAAAATAGCTAGTTCTCCTATTCTACTAGCAGCTACACTTCACTTACCATTAACAATTCTACACCATGAAATGGAGAAATCTTTCTTTTTCAAATATGAATCTTCAGCTCTCACAGTAATCCAGTGAACTATCCAATATTTTTATAAACTCCTTTTCTGCTTAACTCAGCCTGAGTCGGCTTGCATTGCTTAAAATTAAGAATCCTGATTGAAAAAATACCCATAACTAACAATGAATCCTACAAATTGGCAAGAAAGAGACAAACAGTTCATTAAGAAAATAAAATTTTGGAAATAGCTATTAAATTTTAAACTTGATGAAGCAAGTTCGTTTCTGCCTGTCACTTCCCAGTGTAACCAATGTTAGTCTGAACTATATATTCCAATCTTTCTCCAAGCTCAAAATATATATATAAAAAACGTATGGCTTTTCTTTCTTGTTATTTATGAAGTGCTATCATACAATTAATATGTCTCTGTGACTTTCTTTTTTACTTTGGAATTCAATTACAGACACCCTCAAAGTCAAGAGTTATATATTTCACATCCTTTTTGCCAGCGCTGTAGTAATTTACAGTATGGTTGTACCAAGATGAATTCAATTTTTCTTTCCTTACTTGTGGATATTGAAGTTGTTTTCTTTCTTTTTCTTTTTCTTTCTTTTTTTTTTTTGGAAGGGAGAAGCAGTAAAATTAGTGCTGCAATAAATATCCTGGCACAGATACTAGAAAATTTTCTAGAACATATGTCCTCAGAAATGGACTTGCTGTATCTATACCAATTAGTGAAACAAAACAAAATGTATAAAGAAAAAACTGTAGTGTCCTTCCACCTTTTCACTGATTGGGATGACTACATACACATTTTTTTCTTAAGAAGAGAAATATATAGTACATTTTTTTAAAAATCTGGTCCAATTTCTAATTTTTTAAGATGCAAAAAGAATGTATGTTAGTAAGAATAATTATTACTGTACAATGCTGGATTTTCCATCAGGATTTTCCAATTTACACCTTATGGCCACCATGTGATAAAAGCAACCACGCTTTACTATTGCAACCAGATAGGATTTGACAGCTCCAGCATCGGCAAGGGAATTTGCAGTCTTGTCTTTGCTAAATGTAAGAGAATTTGCACTCTGTGTTTGTTAAATGTTGTTATAACAGCTTCTACTCTCACATTTCCAACAGCCTTTGTGCCATAAATAGCTACCAAAGATTTATCCAGAATGTATTCAGCCTCATAGGCCTATAGATTCAAATGAGGTTTCAGGAATCTCCAGCCCTCCAGCTGGACTCTGATTATTGTGTGCAGTTCCCCAGGCTCACCTCATATATGCTGTTTTTCTTTATCATACAGCATCTTCCTTGTTTGGGATTTTATTTTTCTCTTCTGGCTTCACTTCCTTCTTGTAAAACCCCTAGAGGCAGCACTACTTAAGAGAGTCTCACTATAACCAATGTTGTTGATGGCACTTCAGGTTTGAACACCAACGTCCATACCAGTGTTGTTGCCTCTTGATACTCCCAATGCCCTCAGTTTTCCATGAAGAGGCCAGAGCTATGGTGCAATGGCTCTGTCTCCAAACTAGTGTCCTGCTTTTTCATCTAGTCCCTGAATTAGTGTTTCTTGTATTCTGATTTTACGAAATCTTTCAATAAATCAATTCTATCAATTTCTGTCCCAACCTTTTTCTCTAGCTCAGCACCAATTCAAGGAGCCTAGTGAAGGGAATTTAGGCCACCCCTTAGCAATTGGATTTTCAGATATACATGGAAACAATAAAAATCTTCCCTCCTCTTTCAGTCCAAATTATAACACAACTTTCCATTTATCACAAATACCTTAGATATGTTAGTTTGGGCTCCCCCAGAACACTCTAATACGTTAGTCAAAGTTTTTATAGGAATAATAACTTTATTTTTTGGTTTGTTGGGTGATTGGTTACTAATGATGTTCCTAAAAGATCTCTCAACTATCTGGCAATGGAGATGTCGACAGTGAGGTCTTGATGGCTATAATTGTCTAATTGCATACAACCACCTACTTTATAGTAACTGTACCACAAAATCAAGTGTGCGTAAGTATTTAGTGGTTATAAGCTTTAGGAAACATTCTCAGGCTTATTTATACAAGACTTTACTAGTATTTCCCAGCTAACAATCAGAAACATAAAGTGTTTGGTTATAAGCCAAATTTCAAACTATTTCATTTTGGGAGCACAAATGCAGTAGGTGAAAAATAGAAATATAAAGAAAAGCAAAGTAAAAGTGTGCTACTTGACAAATTAAACATGAATAATTTATCTGCCCATCTGACTTGCTAACTACAGGCTTGAATAATTTTAAGAAAATATTCAGACTGAATTCAGAATTCTCACCAAGTCTCTTACAAAATTGCCATTGGCAAAGTGAAAGGGAAAAAGGAAAAGACAGAAAAAAGGCAAAGGGAAGGAGAGAGTGCTGAGAAGAAGAAAAAAAAAATCATCAATAGTATCAATGATGCCTTTCTTTGTATTTCATTGTTCAGCTCCTTCCTTCCTGTTTTAACTTAAGTTAACTTTATCATTTCCATTTTAATCTAACTTCTACTCTTATTCCTGGCTCAACTATAAAATCTGTCCTCATGCCTACACAAGCAAAATACATGAAAAGTTGAATTTTTTCAGAAAGTTGGTTGCACTTCAGGGCCTAAAATGTTCCTTCAGTATTATAACTTCTCTCTTTAATATTGAATAATTACTATCAATTATTCATTTCACATCTACCTAGTGATTGCCTTCATTATTTCTACTTAGGAGAAATTAAAATTAATATCAGTTACACAATATCTCTGATCATTTGTTCATTTTAACCTGCTCAGAATGGTATTAGCAAGTTAAATTCCTTGGTATATAATTGCTGGCTGAAATGGGCTTCATCATCCATTCATTTTTTTGTGATTATGAGACTATATATTTTATGTATAATTTATATATTATATGGTATACATTTCCTATAATATATAAATATATAATATATCATTTTTATATATTTTCTAAATATAGAAAAAATATTTTCATAACTTTCACAAAGATGAACGCAGTTTAACATCATTTGAGTCAAGCTTAAACGCCATTGTTCCCCCTAAACTCCTCTCCTTCCTGTGTGTTTCCTTTAATTAAAATGCTCTCTAGCGCCCAGCCCCTGGCATAGTGGTTAGGTCCAGAGTGGTCTGTTTCAGTGGCCTATGTCTGCGGGTTCAGATCCCAGGAGTGGACCTACACCACTCATCAAGCCATGCTGTAGCAGCAACCCACATACATAATAGAGGAAGATTGCTAACAGATGTTAGTTCAAAGCGAACCCTCCTCAAAAAAAAAAAAAAAAATGCTCTCATACAAGCTGTACTTTCCTTTATAGCATGTGTCATAATAATAATGAAATAATTACATGTAATATATCAGTTATGTTCTTTGTTTTTAAAAAATGGAAACTCAGCTCAAATATCTTAAGAACAGAGAGATTTCATTGACTGGGAAGTCCAGAGTGGCACTGTTTCAAATAGATTCAGGAGCTTAAATAATGTTCTCTCTCTCTTACGAAAGCATAAATCACCTCTTCATCTCTAAGCTCTACTTTTCTAAATTCATTTTTTCCCACTAAAGGCAGACTTTCCTCACAAAGTAAGGAGAATTCCTACTTACTCGCAAAATCTCACTAGCAGAGGTTCACAGACTGTAGCTCAAGGCTGCAATCCAATAATTCAACTCCAAATGTCTTTCTCCCTTATACGTCTTGGTTAAGGTCCAAGTCCCCCAGGTAAATTGCCCAAATTTGAGCCAATGATCACTTGGACTACTTGAATATGAGAGAGGTAGTTTTCCATAATTAAAAAAAAAAAAAGATGTGCCTAGGGAAAATGAAAGAGGTACTGTAATAACAAAAAGAAGAGCAGAACTTAAACCCATTACAGTGAATTTAAGCCCATGGGGGTAGTGTTCTTGGCTGTAACATGTTTTTGTATTCATCTGTATTCACGGATGAATATCTACCACTTAACATGGTGCTTGACATACAGTAGGTGCTCAAAAAATATTTGTTGAATGATTATAGTTGACTACATGAGGTGCCTCAGCCATATCTTACCACTGTTAAAACACTTTCCTTACTTTCTTTTGAAATTGTATTAATTTGGACTTCAGTGACAATTTCCCTTTTGTGTCTCACTACCAGAAAAGCAACCATTTATTTTATGTAACATGTATTTATTACCATGTATTTTATGCCATCAGTGCAAAACATCACATCAGGATGCGTTCTAACTTTCCATGATTATGCTTGCCAAATTACGAATAAGTATTACAAAACATGAAAGGAGATATATCTATTTATTTTTTAAAATGTAATATTTATTTTTGTCTTCTGCATTCACATTAATAGGTTATATCACCAGAATCTATCTTCCCCACAGCCTAACTCTAGGATAGTCTTCCCACACGC
This sequence comes from Diceros bicornis minor, assembly GCF_020826845.1. NCBI lineage: Eukaryota > Metazoa > Chordata > Mammalia > Perissodactyla > Rhinocerotidae > Diceros > Diceros bicornis. Next base: position 50,332,667 of record NC_080745.1, on the reverse strand, counting down.
TCCCCATTTTCTACCTTATTCATTTTTCCAGATCCAGATGAAAATCCATCCTTTTCATGAAATTCTAAAATCCCCTCTCACAGTTATTTGCTCCCTCTATTTTGTTCCCTTGGCACTTGCATGCTCTTATTTATACAATCTGTGGTACATAACTGTGTCTACCTCCCCACTAGAAGGTACCATGTTGTGGGTAACATCCTGTTTTAACTCAATTCAACAGCAATCCATTCTTTGGTCCCTACTACATGCCTCGCTCTAAGTTGTATGGATATGAACACTCATAATCTTTCACCAAGAGGATGTCACAGGCTTCAAGTAAATGTGGTGACAATTCACATGTTCTACATCTTAATTGCTGTTAGATAACATTTAAGAGCAGCATTTTAAAACTCCCCCATATTCCTGGGGCTTCCATGATATAGCCTACTTCTCTTATATTTTACTAATTAACTATAAACTCCCTTGTCACTACATACCAGAGAACAATTGGATTTCTAGACACATAGCCTTCATTTGGAGGTCAGAAAGCTTAGGTCTCAGAAGCATTAGTAAATTTATGGGTAAATCATTCTTTTGAAAATCAAATATGTTCTCAGACTCTCACTACTTCACTCTAAGGCTAGGTTATTATAATACCCTGCCTTCAATATTTCCTCCTCTGATATATTCTATACTCTACTTGTCAAGTCAGTATTAAATTCTGCTATTGTCATTCCTTTCTTACACTCAGAAACTTTTTTTTTTTTTGGTGAGGAAGATTGGCCCTGAACTAACATCTATTGCCAGTCTTCCTCTTTTTACTTGAGGAAATTGTCCCTGAGCTAACATCTGTGCCAGTTTTCCTCTATTTTGTATGTGGGATGCTGCCACAGCATGGCTTGTGAACCTGCAAACCCTGGGCCACCAAAGCAGAGTGCACGAACTTAACCTCTATCCACTGGGCCGACCCTTAAACACTTTTGTTCAAGATTTCCCTCCTCTCTTGGATGCTGTCCTTCTTCAACTCACTTCTTCAACTCACTTCTTTAAGTCTAGTTGTTTTTCTTCCCTTACAGATGTCGCCTATGGGGCTGCCCCTCCTCTGAGCTCCTATGGCATAAACATCATCTTCAATACTTGGTGGCACATAATGTATATTCTCATGTATTGTTATTTGTTCAAATACATATCATATATCTGAACTAAACATATATTAAAAGCTATAATTGTGATTGTGTAATTATGATTGTTTTCTTTTTAAATTTCAACGTTATTAGCACTGTACCTTCCACAATAATGTATAATAATGCATTTAAGAAAAATGTGATGCTATCATTAAAAATGATATGAACAGCCCCAAAAGTACTTAAGCACCTTTAAGACATTAGAAAACTCAGCTGCTCAGCACATTTTATCAAATTCTGTATGTTTTTAGTCTTTGATGGTAACATAATAGGGCTTAAACCACATGAGTAGTTTCCTCCATGTATAAAGATGCCACATGAATTTAATCATTAACAGAAATATAATAAACTGTATAACTATATTTCAACTAAAACTACAAAAAATTAAGATATAAATGGAAGCAAATTTTATTACTGGAGTTTCAAATTACATATAGACATTTTTTTAAAAGTGATTTAATGGGATATTTGGTATTGGGGAAAAGAAAAAGCCTACAAACGATGGTCATATTTCCTTTGGTAATATGGACAATTAGGAGAAACAATCTACTTAATAAGAGAGAATAAATTATAAACATTAAATGTACCTAATTATGGTATCTACTTAGCATAAATCCAAAGTGAAGTGACCCCCTCATACTTGTGATTAGCCGAGTCAGTAAAATGAGACAAAGCTGCCCAAGTTGCGGTTGGTCTTCCTTGGAGGCAGATGAGTCCAGTGGGGAGGAGCCATTGGCTCTGACAGATCTTTATTTGCCTCCTGGTTCTACCACCTGTAGGATCCTGGGAAGCATATATCTTTTTTCTCTGTTCTCTCATGCAAAATAACGGTATAATTATTTTCTCAGAGGTTGTAATGAGAGTTAATAAAATAGTACATGTAAAGTGTTAAATATAGTAACTGAGGTATTAAACATTCAGAAAATGATAGTCATTCTTTTTAGCTAACATGAAATTCCATATATTCTCCTAAAGCACTTGGCTCTAACAGAGAGGTTCTGCTCTGCTGTCTATTTCATCTAAATGATCCCTCCATTAGGCAAATTATATTTGTTGATATTCAAAGGGGATTCAATGCTGGAGGACTTTCTGTATGTCACTGGTGGAACTGATAACTGAAAGAGATAGTGTTCATTGCAGAAAGAAACCTCTGAAAAGTCTCTTTTCATTAATTTATTGAGTTCATTTTTATTAACTCATTAATTCCACAAATAATGTCTTTCAAAAAAATATACCATTTCTCCATGTCTTAATGTGTCCTTAAGAGACATGTTTCTGATTTTTATAAAAATTAGTAACATGTTTTGGTGTTTTGATCAGTTGTGCATTAATTATAATTGAAATGATTACTCAGATGGAATGGGACAGCAAGGATTTTTAAGAGGAGAACTTTAGAGTTATAGAAAAAAATTCTATCTAAAACATATTCATAATTTGGTGACAGTAAATTATGATGAGGTAATCAATAAATGAGTTCAAGGGGGGCTGGCCGGGTGGCGCAAGCGGTTAAGTGCCTGCGCTCCGCTGTGGCGGCCCGGGATTCTCCGGTTCGGATCCCGGGTGCGCACCGACGCACTGCTTGGCAAGCCATGCTGTGGGGGCATCCCGTATAAAGTGGAGGAAGATGGGCACAGATGTTAGCCCAGGGCCAGTCTTCCTTGGCAAAAAAAAAAAAGAGGAGGATTGACAGATGTTAGCACAGGACTGATCTCCTCACACACACAAAATAAATAAATAAATAAAATTATAAAAATAAATAAATAAATGAGTTCAAGGGAAAAAGAACTGTAAATTACTAAATATAAAAGTAAAACTTGCTCAAGTATTTTTAAATTGATGATGATGGGTATCAAATCACTACGTTATTTAGGTTCTAATGGAGAATGAATACATATTTGAAGAATGTAACATTTAAAAAATATTTATTAATATTTATATTATGCTATAAATTATATCCTTTGAAATATTCTAAATTGTAAATGGAAAGTTTCTGATGACATCTTAAAGAGACAGGACATCTTAAAAAGGAAGAACATCATTTACAAAAATATCCAATGAAACAATAGAGTGAAATCATATGAGGGCTAAAAATAGGTCAGGGTTTCACCAAATAAGATACTATTTTTTACCACCTAAAGAAAAATGAATTAAAGTGCTAGGAAAGAAGCATATTTTAACAGACTGAGGAGAGGATGAGTCAAGGAAATAGTAACTCCAAATATAGATCATTCATTTTATGCCTAAAACATTAGAAAGCATGCTTAATTACATTTTACTTGAATGAAAAATTACCTAAATTAAAGAGGCTGTAATCTCTATGATGTTTTATAAAATGTTTATACAATGTCACAGATTCATATTTTCAAAAGTTTGATTAGTTGATAAAGTTCTAGAAAAACAAATAGGAAATTCCTTAAAGTTGGTGGTTTGGTGTCTTTGTTGAAAAAATCAATTTTACATGCAGACTTAGCACAATGTACTAAATTTATATTCTCCTTGGAGAATGTTCTATTATTTAAAAAATCCATAAAAAAAGACTGTTCATTAAACCTAGCAATGGAATAGATGCTATTTTTTGGCTGAGGCTTCTAGCTTGTGAGACAACATGATTCTTCACCATATTTAGAAATTACCAAAGTAGGGTTGCTAATAAAGATGGCTATGAAAATGGTGGTTACTTTTTGAACTGCTGACAGTTATAATAAGTTGAAATCCAAGAGTTTTAAACTCTGTTGTAAAAATGTCCCAAGTACAAGTTAACTTTAAATACTTAGATATAAACTAATATTTTAATGTCATTTTCAGAAGAGCATCTGTCTGGATTCATCACGGTTGAGTCTTCTTTCTAAGAGAGCTCATATGACATTTAGTATCTATATATTTACTCAGCATCTACTAGATGCTTTGCTCTGAACAATAGAAATATAGGGAAAAAGTTTCACATTCGTGAGCTCAAAGAGATCATATATCTTTGGTAAGCTGGCTTTTTTATTTTTCTGCTCCATCTTTCTTCTTAATGTCTAGCTCATAGTCGTCTCCATTTTGGGGCCAGGAATACAGAAAGGCTAAGTTTACAAAACAAGGAGGTGGTTCTATCAGCAAGGTGAAGGTTCATGATGTCTGACAAATGCTTCATCCACAGCACCTGCAGGCATTTCCCCAGTCCTCTACTTCCCCACCTCCAACCTAGGGACGTTATTCATGCAGAACTAGATGGAATTGAATTTTTAAAATGTGAGCTTAAAATTAAGGAAGCAAAGGTGATAGAAGAATTTAAAAATTTAGAAACCATGGTATCCCCCTAAATAGGATATATTGAAATCCTAACCCCCAGTACCTCAGATTGTGACTATATTTGGAGACAAGGCCTTTAAAGAAGTAATTATGTTAAAATGAGGCTTTAGGGTGAGTGTTAATCCAATCTGACTGGTGTCCTTATAAGAAAAGATTAAGACACACAGAAAGACACCACGGATGTGTGAGCACAGAGGAAAGACCATGTGAACAGAGAGAAGGCCATCTTGGTGGCCTACAAGCCTAGGAGAGAGGCCTCATAGAAACCAAAGGTGCCAATACCTTGACCTTGGACTCCTAGCCTTCAGAATATGAGAAACGAAATTCCTGTTGTTTCATTTAAGCACCCAGCTTATGGTAGCCCTAGCAAACTAACACACATAGGAATAAAGTTGCAGAAAGAGAAGCCTACGAGAGGAAAATTTATGTTTCTTAATGTTTTTGAAGAGTCAGCACTGTTTTTTTTGGCTGAGAAAGATTCACCCTGAGTTAACATCTGTGCCAATCTTCTTCTATTTTGCATGTGGGTCACCATCACAGCATGGCTGCTGATGACTGGTGTAGGTCTGCGCCCAGGAACTGAACCTGGGCCACCGAAGCGCAGCGTGCCAAACTTAACCACTAGGCCACAGGGCCAGCCTCTTTTTTTAATTTTTTGGAATGAAGAGTGATTATTGATTAGGGTTCTCTGGCATCTAAGGCCCTCCACTTGCTACCCTTGAGCTCCCTTTGGCTGACACAGGTTAGAATTGGACCTTCTCCTGATATGCACTGCCAGACAGAGTAGTAACACCCCCAATGAGCTTACATACCAGAGTAATGAGACATACAGCCATTTCAAAATAAATACTCATATTTACATTCTATAACAAAAGTTGAAATATTTGAAACAAACAAAAAAAGAATTTAAAATTAGTTTAATAAATATAGTAAAAGAAATAAGATTATTAGTATGAAACAAACAAAGAAAATAGCCAAGGAGAAATGTTAGGTATAAAAAATATAATAGATAATATTTTTTTAAAAGACAGAATAGGTGAAGAAAACAAAAGAATGGATATAGCTGATGAAAAATTGTGTAGTAAATTAGAATACCAGACTAAGGATATTTTCCAGATGGAAGAAACAACAAAGGTATAGGAAATATAAAAGAAAAGCTAAGAAATAGAGAAGTTAAAAGTAAAAATGCTAAAGCCTAGAATAATAGGATCTCAGAAAGACAGAATAGTAGGAAACAGTTGCTTACAATAAAGAGAAATTTATGAGAATTAAAAAGACTAAAATCTCAGATTACGAAAAAGAGTATATTCTAATTATTTACAGAGGGAAAAAACAGATCACATACAAAGAAATAAGAATAATATTTTTCAATGGCAGCACTGGATGCAAATGACAATGGAATAAAATTGTGTTCTCTCTATCTCTCTGTCTCCCAATAGGGGTTCATTATTTTATACACACACACTCACACAGTCTAGAAGTAAGACAGTTCCAGGGATGGTTAATTCAGTGTCAGATTAGCATCATCAAAAACCCAGTTTTCATTTTTGTGATCCCCAGAACAGCGACTTGTCCTCTTGGACAGTTTCCCCTCATGATGTCAAATGGTTATTGAAGTTTAAGTATCAGATGCAGTTGAAAAGTTCACAGGTAGATAAGGACGAAGTAGAATTTTCAACATATCAAATAAAAGACGCTTAGAATTTAGATTTTATATCCAGGGAAATTGTTATTCAAATGAGGACATAATGATAATAATACACTCTGACATATAAAGCTTCAGAATGTTTGCCATGCAAACTTCCATTAAGAACAATTTTGGAGAGGTACTTAAATAACAGAAGAGACAAATACAGGAGATGTTGCAAGAGACATAGTGAATAAAATTGATCAAATACCTTAGTAAAATCTGTCTTAAAAAATAGCTAAGACTAAAGAGTCTAGAAGTAAACAGAATAGCCTAAGAGAGCTAGTCTCATATACCCTAGACACTATGTACTATCTGTGAGTTGGAAAATATGATGTACAAGTGAAAGACATTTTTATACATTATTCTGAATTATGTATGCATGCAACTAATAAAAAATTGTTTAATAATGCTGTGTATCTCTTTCTTTTCTCCACCAAGGGCATAGTTCTAAGGATATGAATTATAGGTCTTTGGGTACTCATCTTATGCAGACCCACAAACAATCCCAACACACTACACTAAAAAAACATGAATTCAGAGCTTTTGTCCTACATGTAACCACCCCCGTGCTTACTGAGATATTGGAATATAGTACTTAATATTCATTTAATTGAAATAAAAGACTGACTCCAAGGAAATTGTGAAGTCATTTTCTTTGCTTGTTTGATTTTGTGGTTTAGTCTTCTCTCTACTAAATGGTACTCAAGGAAAAATCTGAGGTCACATTTAAAGGTTATGTCAAATTCACACTCTGTTTACAGTCTGTATTTTTCATTATACTTTTTGTGAAAGTATTTGATCTTTTTTTGTAAACTAATTACAACTGTCATAAGTTCGGTGGGTGGGTTCTGGGTGAATGAGGGTCCTTCCCAGGTTCAGCACCATTGCCTGTAGGCAGTTAGCTACTCGAGTGTAAGTAATGCCAGACTTACATGGAAATGTACTTTTACTAACTAGCATTTATAATTCTGTCATATGAACAGATGTCAATCTATAAATGTATAGACTGCCTTTGTCAATAAAATTTAACAAGTGATTAGTGAGCAATAACTATTTATATGACACTTTGCTAGATGCTGATAGGAAAAGGATAACACAACTGTCAACAAAACAGAAAAACTACTTTTTAAAAAGCTCACAGTCTAAAGAAGATAGATGAATACACAAACGTATATGATATTATTGTAACTATCTATAATTTTTTCATTACCATATTTGCAATAGAATATAAACTTTGTTAGAAAATATACTAGGTCTTATTCATCGGTATATCCCCACTGACCAGTGCCTAGCACATAGTAGATATTTAATAATATATTTGATAATAGATGAAAGAATGAATAATTACTAAAAAGTGCTATGGATGTAAAGAGGTAGAGGCATTTCTGATAGAATTAGTGGCAAAACTTTGGACAGGGGAGATGAGGTTTATGCTAGAACCTAAGAACATAATCAAGAAATTGACAGGTAATTAATGAGACAAAGGACAAGAAGACTTCTTAAATTCCACAAGGACAGGGAAGCACGAAAAGAAGAAGAGTAAAGCATGTTACAGGTCTTATACGCATACATACATATATATAATATATGTATATACACACATGTATCTATATTAACAGACATATTTATTCCAAATAAAGCTATGTTTTAAGAACATCATTTTGATTTAATTTGGAGTTGCTCATTATAGTTCTATTTTCCTTCAGCTTTCCCACACCAGTAGGTTCTAGAGTTTCCTTCAGTGATAATTGTGCACTCACACATAATGAGCTGCCATCTTGTTTTATCAACAAAAATATGGCCTCATTGTACTTTCTGACTACAATAGATTGTGTATTTTAGCAATAACTGTGATGCTTTTCCTCATACACTTCAAATGTGAGCTATAATCTCATCATTTTCTTAATTTAATAGTGAGGCATCATAACAAATTAAAGATAATCATTCACCAGCATGAAGCCTGCTATTTACCTCTTGTGAAAGGGATTCATCTCTTGAATGAACACAGAGTTATTCTTCCTGGGAAGCAAATTTAAAGATATTTCTTCTACAGAATAGAATTTCAACTAATGAAGTTGATAATGGCATTTGGAACTATCAAGTATTTACTTTTTTGGTAAAAATTTGAATTAAACTACACTAGTGATGCTAATGTGATTTAAACATATTTATTATTCTCAACATGACCTTAAATCTCTGCGTGATTAGCCTATTTAATCGACAGAATCTGCAGTTTCATTAGAATGTGTTTAATTTATTCTTTGTGATTATTATAATTTGGTACAAAAGAAATAAAAGAAAGGAAAACAGGCATATTTCAAAAACCAAATTGCATCAGTTTATCTTCTCAGCTTTTATAGATTCCTCCTCCTATTTCCATAAAAAGACATGAATATATTATTGTAAATGTTGGTTAGCCCTTCCAGTTAAAGAACGGAAGAAGTAGTGGGGTATAGTATAGACATTAATGACTCCTCCCACTCTTGCCCCTTATTTTCTTTTTCTGGAATATTATTAAAAGATGGCTTCTATTCATCTGTAACATAATTTTCTTTATAAGACCCAGGGGGAAAAGGGCTAATGTAAGAATCAGAGCATCGTGGCCCAGATAAATTGAAAAAGGAGTCAATGGACTTCCCCAGTATGTTATTTCAATCTTACTAGATCAGAGACAATGATAGAAAAGGTTATATTAAAATGTTATTAGACTAAATTTAAAAGCAATTAATTTATTTAAAGTTTTTAAATCTTTTAAAGACTATTCTTGTCTATACGTTTATTTGATGAGGTGTTATAAGAACCCATTGATTAAACAGAATTTTCTCTATGATTATACAAATGTCTTGCTAACTAATAATGAAATAGTTATTTCAAACAATAAAAGTTTTTCTTTATCGAGAATTTAATATCATACAGACATTATTCTTATCATACTGTAGATAACAATACAGATATAAGAGAATGAATAGTGCTCAGAAATATTTCATTCCCCTGTAGGGTAGAAATTAATGGTACTTTTCAAAGGGTAAAAATTGCAATTCAACTTTAATAACATATTTTGGCAAATGAACAAAAATGAAAAAGAACGTTCAAATTATTCAGATATCTAGATATGAAGTGCAAGACTCTGAATTATTTAATAAACCTGAGTCGTGGCTGCAGGATATGGGAATAGAGAGAATTCATACTCAGTATGGAAGCAGAGGCTGGATTATTTGGGGGAGAAGCATAGATTAGTCTTGTGAGTACAAGTCTAAGAAGTATGGATTTTAGCCTCAACCCAGTGAGGAGCTGTTAAAAGATTTTAAGCAGGGAACTGACAGAATCAGCTGTGTACGGACTATCAAATTTCAAGTAATTTGTGGCACTGCTTAACATTAGTCAATCAAATTTTCTGATAAATATTATCTGTTTTATTTAACTCATAAGTATAGATTAAATCCCAGAAGGAGATGAACCTAGAGGTAAACTGGTGGGATATGGGAAGAGAGGTTGATCCTCATTTTCCCATCTAAAATTAAGGATTATGTTAGTATTATTTTTACTGTTAATATTACTATTTTGATATACTGATTTTGATATACTGTTAATACAATCTGGGTACTTTAAAAGGATAATCAAAAACAAGCTATTTAATTAAACCCATGTAAAAGGCAGGAGATTGGTTACCTTTGAGAGACTGGTAGTGACTTAGTTATCAAAGGGCTTCTGAGTTATTGGTAATGGTATATCTTTATCCGGATGCTTGCTACATATGTGAAATTTGGCATAAAGATTAAACATACAAATAATTGGAATCTCAGTGGTAAGGGAGACATTAAAAGAGGCAAATGTATAGGAATAGATATGCCTGAAATTTTTCCAAAACTGGTGGAAGATATCCAGCAACAGGTTTAAAGCGTTGTATTTAAAAAGCACAAAATCTGGATAAATGTAGAGGAAACCAAATCTAGGCACATTGTGATGAATCTCAGAGACAAATCTTAAGTAGAAATAGAAGATGTGTTATTTTCAAAGGAGCATCAATGATATGAACAACTGACTTGTACATAGTAACAATAGAAAGGAGAAGACAATGGAATCATATTTGCAAATTTTTAAAAAATAATCCCCAACTGGAGAAAACAATTAACATATCAGGCTTGACACTGCTATGCTTAGAAAGGCTTCCTTCTAACATTTGCTTTTAGGTGGAATCTTGGAATGTGACTTTTAGGATGTTCCTAGTAAACAGTAACTGGAAAGAATGCTTCACTGTGCCTAGATTTTTTATGAAAACGATATGGTTTATGTTGAACACCTGCTTTCCTTTTGGGAACCTGGCATTTTGGTATGTTCTAGGCAACAGGTGCCAATGTAACTAGCCCTAATAAAAATCTGAGTCTGTTATAGGTTTCCCTGGGCTAAAATATCACACACGTTGCTGCATTTTTGTTGTCAAGGAAAGAATGTGCCCTGTGTGAACCCTCAGGATGGAAAGAGCATAAGGAAATCTGTGCACTCTGTCTTTATCTTTCTCCCTTATGATATAGGTGCATGTTCTTACTAGGTCACTGTGATAAACCTTAGCCAGGAGTACACCACATGCTGAATCTCATGACTCCCTCTAGTGAATCTGCAAATGTGAGGGTGGTCTTGGGGGACACAACAACCAAGAATTCTATACTTACTGACATTATCTGTCAAAATAAAGACCAAATAAGGAAGTTGAAAGACAAAAACTCATAACTACTTGGGCCAGCCCAGTGGCGTAGTGGTTAAGTTCGAGTGCTCTGCTTCGACAGCCCAGGGTTTGCCGGTTTGGGTCCTGGGCACAGACCTATGCACCACTCATCAAGCCGAGCTGAGGCGGCATCCCACGTAGAGCAACTAGAAGGATGTACAACTATGACATACAACTATCTACTGGGGCTTTGGGGAGAAAAAAGCAAAAAAAAAAAAAGGAGGAAGATTGGCAACAGATGTTAGCTCAGGGCCAATCTTCCTCAAAAAAATAAATAAAATTTAACAAAAACTCATAATTACTAAGAAAACAACATTAAAGAAATACTAAAGAGTGTTCTTATGGAAGAAATAAAATGATCTCAGATGATTGATGCTGCAGAAAAGAATAAAAATTAATTGAAATTGTGAATATGTCAATAGATTTAAATGAATAAATTCACTCTATAGAACAATGATATTGGGCATACACAGATTGGCTATATGCAACAACAACAAGAGTAGAATATGTATTTAAGCACATCAATATACATAGCAGGATTATACATAAACAGATACATGATATGTATAATATATAATTTGGCAGTATGGGAAAGAAGTCAAGATATTCTACAATCATTGAATTTCCTGGGGAATGGTAAAGGTATTAGGAAAACACATTGAAGCCTCTAGTGTAACCACTAAAATAACAGCAGTGGAATGCATTAGCCAATAGAAGAGGCAAATGGAATAAAGGAAACAATAATCTTCAAGAAAGGAGAGAAAAAAGCATGGGACAGAAAAGCAAATAGAAAGTAAATAGTAAAAAGGAATATTTAAACATAAATTCATCAATAATTTTATTAAACTTAAATAGACTGCATTCTCCAAATAAAAGTCAGAAATTATCAGCCTGGCTATTTAAAAAGTCAATTATATTTTGATTACAAGAGAAAGACCAAAAATATAATGATATAGAGAGGTTGACAGCAAAAATTATGTGGATATAATACTAAGAAAACATTAATCTAAAGAAAACTGATATAGCCATACTAATATCAAGGCATAATATATGGCAGAAAAAATTACTTAACACAGAGACACTTAGTATGGATAGAAATATTAATCCACCAGTAAAATATGCCATTTTTTACTTGAGTGCATACATAATAGAGTTTTGATACATAAAGCAAAAAATTTACAGGGTTAGAAGAAATAAAAAAATCATGATGAAAAATGATATATTTCTTTTAGTAACTTATACAGCAAGCAGGCAAATAATCTATAAGCATAGAGAAGTTTTGAATTAAAAATTAACAAACATCCTCTAACTGACATATATAGAACACCTCACCTAACGACTTCAGAGAATGTCTTATTTCTGGGGCACATAGTACATTTTAAAAACTGACTGTATCCTGAGCCATCTCAAAAATTTCTAAACAACAGTACATTAAAATAAAATAATTAAAATGAAGAAACAACAAAGATAAGATCAGAAATTAATATAACAGAAACAAATGTAAAAATTGGTGTCATAAATCAATTCTTTGGAAAGACTGGTAAAATCAGTAAATCCCTGGTGAGAAAAAAGAAAAAAAATTTGCAGAAACAACCAATTTCAGGAAGAGTAAAGAACGCTGCAGATTCTGCAAACATCAAAAGGATAATAAAAGAAAATGATGACAGACTTTTGACAACACATTTGCAAATTAGATAAAATGAAATAATTTGTCATATAGCAAGAGCAATCAGAAATCAACTTAGTACCTGGTAGTGGGGTGCTGCCATACAAATGCCTAGAATATGTGTCATTGTCTTTGGTACCAGTGATGACAGTCAGAAGATGGAATGGCCTTGAGGAGACTGCCAGAGGAAGCCCAATGGGCCTCAACAAAAATCCTCATAAGAACTTAAAGGAAAATTATTGGAGGGTCAAAGAAAGGATCCTCTAGCACTGTAGGTGTGGAAAGTTTACTACAACTACGGTATGCAGTTGCATGGAAAACAGAACCTAAATGAACTGATGGATCTGGCTAAGAAGATTCCCTGGGAGAATATGGCAACTCATTTCTTTTAGGCATGTACCATAAGGTATCAATAGGAATGAGCCAAATAATATATAATTTTTTGAGTAAAATATAGAGGAAATACAAAGGAGTCAGGATTTTCTATTTTTAACAAAACTATTTTCCATCCCCTGTTTCTCCAGATGGCAAATGTCTTAGGGAAACATAAAATTGAGGGCATTTTTAGTAACTATGGTCTCAGGATAAAGATGAGACCTTTGCTAAGACCTAAGAGAGATCCAAAGTGGTATCCAATAGGCCCCTTAAGGCAAATAAAAGGCCTTATAGAGATTTTAAGGATGTGACTCTAAAGTTGCAAGGACTTCTAAGACTCTTAATGGCATAATCCTTCAGTAGCCACACTGGGATCCCAACATGGAGAAGTACCCTATCTCAAGAGGATTTGTCTTATGGAGAGATTCTCTAATAAAATTTATAATAAATCCATAAAAGTTTTTAAATAATTTGATTGATGGAAGTACCACCATTTTTGAATCAAAGGGTCAGAGAGTGAAAAATGGAATGAGATCCTTTGGACTTCAAACTTTTTGTGAGCAGGAAGTAGGCTGAGACAGCTACTTTGTTGCAAAAACAAGCTATTACTTATGGAAAAGATATGCTACCTGACGGGGTGGTATCACAGAACAGAATCAAAAACAACAGAGAACAAAATCTTAGAGACTAGGACTGCTCTTCAATGAAGGAAATGGCTGGATTTCAGAATATCTATGGACCAGTGATTACTATGTGCCTCCTGCTCTATCTTCATTTTGAATGGGACTTCTATGGCAAGTATTGTATTCCTGCTTCACGTATGATTTGGTGAACATATAATTTAACTCTTTATTTGACAGATCTTCTGATAGAAAGGAACTGTGCAGAAGAACCATGCCTGAGGAAGCTCAACTAAACCTGGACTTGATTTAGATGAAGGGATCTTGGACCTCAAGCTTGAACTTAGAGTCACAATGGGATGAGATTTTTTATTTAGTTAGTTTTATTTTTTATTTAATTTAATTAATTAATTTTTTTTTTTTTTTTGGCAAGAACGATTGGTCCTGAGCTAACATATGTTGTCAATCCTCCTCTTTTTCCTTGAGGAAGATCGTTGCTGAGCTAACATCCGTGCCAATCTTCCTCTACTTTATAAATGGGATGCCGTTGCAGCATGGCTTGATGAGCAGTGCATAGGTCCGCACCAGGGATCTGAACCCACAAACCCCGGGCTGTCAAAGTGGAGCACGTGAACTTAACCACTACACCGCCGCGCCAGCCCCAATAGGATGAGATTTTTTAAGAGTCTTCGGATGAGCGAGTGTAGTTGGCATGTGGAAGGAATATAAATAATTTGTGAACAGCTCGTGGACTGTAGAGGTTTAAAAAAATGGCCACAAAATTCTTTGACACTCCTCCTATCGAAAGAAGGACTCAAGTTCCCTCACCCTGAATCTGAGTGACTCTATTTTTACCGTATAGTAGAAATGATGCCATGTAACTTCTGAGGTTAAGCATAAAAAAACAATGCAGCTTTCCTCTTGTTCCCTGGAACACCATATCAGATGTAGGCCTACCTGGAGGTCATCATGCTGTGAGCAAGCCCAAGGCAAAGGAGAGGTAATGTGTTGATCTTTTGAGCAACAGTCTCAGTTGACTCTAGCTTTTGAATCACCCCAGCAGAGACACCACATGTGTTACTGAAGGAGCCTCCAGATGATTCCAACCCACGTCTGTCTAGTTGAAACCAGTTTCACAAAACGTCTATACTGAGACTGAGATTTAGCATTTTAAATTTTAGGTAACTACTTCCTTTTATCTAATTCTAATAAAACCTCGTCTTTACATGACAATGAATGGATTGCTATCCACAGAAATTGTCAATTATGTATGTATGTATATATGTATGTCTGTATATCTATTTAGTTGTGCTTTTTTCTTTTCTTTTCTTAAATTATTTTATTGAGATAATATTGGTTTATAACATTGCATAATTTCAGGTGTACATTATTATATACCAGTTTCTGTATAGACTGCATCTTGCTCACCCCCAATAGTCTAGTTTTACCCATCACCAGACATATGTGACCCTTTACCCCTTTCACCCTCCTGCCCACCCCCCTCCCCTCTGGCAACCACTAATCTGTTCTCCCTATCCATGTGTTTGTTTGTCTTCCACATATGAGTGAAATCATGTGGTGTTTGGCTTTCTCTGTCTGGTTTATTTCACTTAACATAATACCCTCAAGGTCCATCCGTGTTGTTGCAAATGGGACAATTTGTCTCTTTTTATAGCTGAATAGTATTTTAATACTATTAGTATAAAATTAGTATAAATTAGTAAAATTAGTATAAATTATTAGTATAAAATACTAATAGTATTTTATAGCTGAATAGTATATATATGCACAATATATATACACACACACCACATCTTCTTTATCCATTCGTCCATAGCAGGGCACTTCGGTTGCTTCCACATCTTGGCTGTTGTGAATAATGCTGCAATGAACATAGGGGTCCATAAGCCTCTTTGTATTGTTGATTTCACATTCCTTGGATAAATACCCAGCAGTGGGATAGATGTATCATACAGTATTTCTATTTTTAATTTTTTCAGAAATCTCCATTCTGTTTTCCATAGTGGCTGCACCGGTTTGCATTCCCACCAGCAGTGTATGAGGGTTACCTTTTCTCCAAATCCTTTCCAACATTTGTTATTTTTTGTCTTGTTAATTATAGCCATTCTGACAGATGTAAGATGATATCTCATTGTAGTTTTGATTTGCATTTCCCTAATAATTAGTGATGTTGAACATCTTTTCATGTGCCTGTTGGCCATCAGTATAGCTTCTTTGGAAAAATGTCTGTTCATATCCTATGCCTATTTTTTGATCAGGCTGTTTGTTTTTTTGTTGTTGAGTTGTATGAGTGCTTTACAAATTTTGGAAATTGTTTGTTGGATATATGATTTGCAAATATTTTCTCCCAGTTGGTGGGTTGTCTTTTCACTTTGTTCATGGTTTCCTCTGCCTTGCGGAAGCTTTTTAGTCTGATGTCATCCCATGTGTTATTTTTGTTTGTTTGTTTCCCTTACTCGAGTAGACTTGATATTCCAAAAAATACTGCTAAGACTGATGTCAAAGAGTGTACTGCCTATATTTTCTTCTGGGAGTTTTATGGTTTCAGGTCTTACATTCAAGCCTTTGATCCACTTTGAGTTAATTTTTGTGTATGGTGTAAGATAATGGTCTACTTTCATTCTTTTGCATATGGCTGTCCAATTTTCCCAACACCATTCACTGAAGACACTTTCCTTTCTCCATTGTATGTTCTTGGCTCCTTTGCAAAGATTAGCTGTCCATAGATGCGTGGTTTTATTTCTGGGCTCTCAATTCTGTTCCATTGATCTGGATGTGAGGGCGATCTGGCTGTGAAGTCTGTCATGCCATTGAACACTAGGGGTAATTTGGCTGATCTGGCTGGCTAGGCGGGTGTCCCCTTCCTCCCTTGCTGCTCCATATCCATCCCTCCTGAAGCTGCCTGCTGGATCGAAGAGGACGACCTTCCCCATTAGAGGAGGACCATTCTTCTCTCAAGGGTATACGAGTAGCTGCACTCCCCTGGTAGAACCTCCATATAAGCTCTCAAGGTCCTTTTTTCTTTTCTTTATATTTATTAGTTAAAGCTAGTTAATTTAAGAATTTTGAATGGTCAGCTTTTTCTAAATAGTATATTAGACTTCAAACTTTTCCATTGCTTTTTACGGAATATTCCTCAATTTGAAATATTTTTTTCTAGACAATGCAGCTCCAAGAAAACCTGTACCTGGCCTGTATTTTTATCCTACCTCGTGGAAAGAAGAGAGAATCTCAAGAGAAAGTAGACTTACACCACTGACACTCAGGTCTAATGAACAGCCTTAAACATATCCAGCCCAAATTTCCAATTCATCATCATGGGTTTGGAATAAGGCAGAGAATAAGGGGTAGCTAGCAAAAGGTCAATAAACATCACATCTCTTTTTACGATTTTCCTTGTTATTTAGAACGTGTCTGAGTCCATTTTTCTGTTAACGATAAGCAGCTCACTGTAAATCCATCAGGACAGGCCCTTTGTTTTATTCAATGCTTTATTTTCAGAACCTCAAACAGTGCCTAGCATGTGGTTTATTGATTAATACTCAAGAGTGAATGAATGAAATGACTTGGGTTAGAAACATTTCTTTCCATTTGTAGCACCTCCTATGAATCCTAAAGCCATACGTTTTCAATAATTTTTACATAAATGATACTTGACAAGACACTTGAATGCTCCTGTATGGTTTCCTTATTTGTAAACTAAAAAGGTGGTTTTACCTAAGTTTCCTTTTAGTTTTCATGTTTAATGATTCTTTTCGTCTTTAATTAGATGCCAATATAAGTTAATGATGTGAGTAACCTGTACGATAAGAATGTCGGATTTATGTCTATATGACATTTCACTTTGAGAAACTATAGGGGGAACCCAGGAATATGGATTTTCAACAGGAATCAAGTTTTCAGGTATAGATAACCCGCTGACCATTATGTGAGAATCTCCGAATGTCGCATTTAATGTTCAGCTTATTTATCACCATACCTAAGGCCCGTCGTCAGATTAACCAAAATTGGTTTTTGCCATTCTGCCAGCTCCTTTCTTCAGCTGCTTTGCCATTTCCTGGTGCATTTTCTCTCTCTTTTACCCAGTTAATTCTCACCTAGGTGCCCCAGCTGGCATGTTTTCACACTTTGCACTTCATGTTCTATTACCTCTATCCAAATGCCTGCATACTATTGAGCACTAGAAGGAAATAAGTTTGGTTAAAAAATGAGTACTGTGTTACTAGAAGCCTGCCTTAATCTACCAAGGTGCAATTCTAACAGGGATTACAGATAACCCAAACGGGATTTGCAACTACACGGCCAAAGACATGAAGATTTTCAGGTATAGAAAAACCTTTGAAAAATATAAAGACATTTCTTTCCTCAGATCCTTTAAATTGGTTTAATCTCAACTAACTGTAAGGCTTGTTGCCTATCCTAATTTTACCTCCTGCTAATTTTCTTGAAGGGGAAGACAAAAGCTTCTGGCTCTTCTTTCGATTCTGAATCCTTTCAGTCCTTTCAAATGGATTATGAGAGGAAATATGAATTACTGTAGAAGTGTGCCGCAAGGAAGCATACAGAAAAAGCTGGGTTTCATCTCTCAACTTCCCATCATCTGCTGAGTGCTTCATACTTTATCTTATGACATTTCACTGGCATTTAATGTTGGAGAAGGACAGACTTTCACTCCCATTGTACATTTAATAAATCTGCTTACAGAGAAGTTTTCATTAAAAATGTAAAATGTGTATTAGTGTGGTGGGTTTCTTGTCCAGAGGGTTTATAAAAATGCTTTCTTCTAAGTGAAATATATATTAAAATAAATAGATGGAATAATCGTTAACCGCTAAATCACAACCTGAAATAAAGTAATTTATAGTATTTTTTTCACCCACAAAATTATACGGTTCATATGTAAACACTGACCTCAAGTGACTGGAAATGTTATATGAAGCATACGAAAGTCCCTGTCAAATTTCGCAGTGAATTTCTCGTTAGTTCGGTCATTCATTCAACAAAATATTTTCAGAGCCCACTATATATGCAAGATGAATATGACACAATTCATCCTCTGGAAGATCTCTCAGTCTGGAGGCAAAAAACAATATGTAAATGAATAATTATGAAATAAGATGATACATACTCTGATAGTCTTATAAGGGAGTCTAATTCTCTGTTTCTCTCAGTCAGAGAAAGCTTCCCAGTAAAGGTGATACTTTGAAGAATTGGTAGGAGGTAGGGAAAAAGGACACTTTCCTGTAAGGTAGAAACATAAGCAAGCACTCATCAAACCTCCCATACATTTTAATGTCCTTTTGAGATGAACAGCCCAATGTAAAAATGCAGGTCAGGGGAGATTTGGAGAAATGAGACTTACATCAACAATGGAAACTAGGGAAAATAGCAGTCTCCCAGAAATTTTGTCCAACTCCTCCATGATATAGAGTGAGAAAATGTCTCAGGGTGGCCCCCAGGGAAGTGAGAAGTATCTACATAGAGAATTGTAAATGGCAAAAAATACTCAACTTAGATTCCCCTAGCTGCAGGGATGATGAGGTTGTGTTTGCTACGTTCTCTCTATACCAGGGGGTAGCTGAAGATATTCCTGAAGGATACACAAAGGGGGGACCTATAATGATTGTATTTTTAAAAAATTCTCATTGTGTAATGGATAGTCTTGTGCATAATAGACCAACAAGTATTTACTGTGAGTCTTCCAATTTGCTGATGATTTTAGCCTCGCTGTTCTACTTGAATCCAAAAAGATCCAGCTTAGCTTGCCATTCAGTCCACAGGAGACATATAAACTCTAAGCTTGTCAGAGCATCTAATAGTTACTGTTCTTCCTTCTCTGGGTTTGTTCCCGCCACCTTATGTGTGAGTGCATAATCCAACACCATGAATCTCGGTTGTCGCAAAACAATTTGCAAAACTGCTTCATCAAAGATTTGTATGTCGATTGCTATAATCGTACTTGACAGTGTGTGAAAAGTTATACCTAACAAATCTAATGGTGTCTAAGTGTCCAAAGGCAAAAAGGATAGAAGACAAAAGCAGACAATTACTTATTTACATTTCACAGGGTCAGCTTGGGCATACCCAGCCTCTATAAAGTAGTCTGTCCTTTTCCCAGCCAGTCTAAGTGAAGTTAGACAGGGAAATCCCTGGACCAGGATGGCCATTAGTAAGCCAGAGGTACTCATGGCTGACATACATATTAGCTAAAAGGCATTAGTGTTACCACACTGTTATTTGGAAAAGTAGGGTTTTCATGAGATTTTAATTCCTATAAGATTAAGGCGAAAAACATGAGAGTGAAAAAAAATGTTAAAGATAATATAAGAAAGACAGCAAACTGGTCCAAACCATTACTCATCTAAAAGTTCAATACATTGACTAATATTATTATTTTTAAAATGATAATGGCAATTTAAAATGTTAGTCTTAAATGATGAAAGAATCAATTAATAGACTCATCAATTAATAGACTCAGAAATTTTTTGAAGTGGGTGCAAAAAACTTTTCTTTTATGTAGACTGTATTTATGCATATTATTAATAAATCTAAAATTGATTTTGCATGGTATATCTAATCAGCAAAAAAATCTGTCATTTACTGATGACCAAGATGTATAGGACTGGGTCTATGTGATTATGGATCCCTAACTGAAAGCCCATCGCAGAGCTAGAGTTGCACTGATGGTACAGGGGGCCTGAAATGCAGCTTCTCCTATGAACTAACATCCCATACCTGTAAGTTCTCATTCAAAGATCTCCCTTCCTCATATTGGCCCCAGGCCACTTTCTCTATTAGCAAAGTGGTTGAATTTAGATTCTGGAGTCAAACCACCTGCTTCCACATCCTTGATTCACCACTTAGTAGATATAAACATTGAGCAAAAAATATAACCTCTATGTGCCTATTTTAACTCACATTTGTAAAATAGAAATAATAAAGATAATATTTTCATAGTGTTGTTGTAAAGATTGTGTAATACAATACGCAGTAACTGGCAGTTCATTATATGTCCAACAAGTGATAACTATTGTTGTCAGTAGTGATCTATCTTTCTTTACTGAACACCACCAACTACAACTAATCTTGAAAGAGTAGAGAACCTGGGAGTCAGAAAGGAAGAGGGAGCAGGACCTGGAAGACACTGAAGAGTAACAAAAAGAACCAATGAGGGGGCCAGCCCCATGGCGCAGCGGTTAAGTGCGCGCGCTCCACCCTGGCAGCCCAGTGCTTCCAGGTTCGGATCCCAGGTGTGCACTGACGCACCGCTTGTCAAGCCGTGCTGTGGCGGTGTCCCATATAAAGTAGAGGAAGATGGGCATGGATGTTAGCCCGGGGCCAATCTTCCTCAGCAAAAAAAAAAGGAGGATTGGCATCGGATGTTAGCTCAGAGCTGATCTTCCTCACAAAAAATAAAAAAATAAAAAATAAATTAAAAAAAAAAGATCCAATAAGAGGACATACTATTCTAGCGCCCAAAGCTAGGACATTCTGTGAATACACTTACAGTTATGGGAGCAAAGAATGGAGAGGGAATATAAGTGGGAGGAGCCAGCAGAAGAGGGGAATCATGGAACAGATAAAGTTGTTGTTAGATACATGATTTATTGAAAGTAATGCCATAATGTGCTGGTAAATAAGCTACTATACTTCCGAAATTTCCTGGAATCTTTGCTCTGCATTCTCTTCAAAGGTCTTTTCTATCCAGGAAGTCACCTGAACAGCAACGCTGGCACCATAAGTGAGGCAGTTATAGATGCCACTTTCAGAGGACCATCTTTTCTCCACCAAACACTGCAGTGAATATTTTCAAGGAAATCTGAAGGCTTTAAAGCTATAGTATTTCCTATTACAAGTGAGCTCATCAGCAGCTATGAATTTCTTCTTGCCATGACAATAAAGTGTATGGCTCAGAGGTTGGTGTCATTCTCTGTGTGAGAGACAGATCATTCAAAAGTCAATTGCTTATTTTTAATAAAATATATGTTCAATTGAATTGTTCTTAGCCATGAAAGGCTGGCACTTCATCAAACACCCAGCATATTTTTGGCACTTTACCTATAAATCTATCCATCTACATCACCTAAGTGATGGATCCCAGTTGATAAATAAGCACGTTATTCAAGTTGAGTGGATTTCAGAGTGTGATTGTTGAAGGTGAAAAGTACTCTGATAAAAAAATATGAAAGAAGACATAAATCGAAATTCAGCTTCTGAAAATGAAACAATAGGTGGCTAGAAAAAAAAAGAGCAGAATGTGCTTCTGAATTTTTTACAGAAAAGGCTCTTAGTCACACCAAATCAGTATTAAAAATGTTATATTTTTTGAAGTACAAATTGTACAAATCACTTTTTTTAATGGGGAGGCAATTACTGTGTTTATTAGGAACATTTACATAAGAATTTTGATTAGGGGAAGCAAGTGCAATGAGGGATTACTAATTGTGCAAAATCAAATAATTTATTTGGAAACAGAATAGGTTTGCAAAAACAAACAAACAGGAAACCTCAGGCAGGTGATCATATTGGAAGGCCCCTCAAAGTTCATCATAAGTCTCCGTTTGAATATCAAAGTCAAGTTAGAAAAGTCTCTTAACTGCATCTTTCCCTTCACCTTACTTTAGTGATTTGCTTTCAGAAATCCTCCAACGTGTATAAAGCAAACTTATTTCATGAAATCATAAGCATCACCAGCATTTTCTAGTGCAGATTCCTCCATTCAGTCCTTTGTAGTTCCATTCTGAGTCCCTATCATGAAGTCACATGTGCCTGATTGCTTTATAACTGGCAGCATTTCCAGATTTACACGCCCTCCAGCTGTCCTGCAGCTCCCAGCCAATGCAGCCTACTGAACTAAGCTTTATTCTGAAGAGCAAAACCCGTAAACTTGCCTTCCACCCACACCAGAAATTATAAACTGAGCCCTAACCATGGACTATGCATAATACTCTGTTTCAATACATTGTATATCCACTGACAGGCCATTTCCAGTATCTCTGTACAGAATTCATTCTCTATCTTTCTAGGTTAAAAAAACATGTGCTCCTTGTGTGCTAGGCACTGTACTTAGTCTTTAAGACAGTACCACATTTAATACTTAAAATCTGTAAAATAAAGATTATTATCTCCATTTCACAGTGTTAGGTAATTTGACCAAATTTACCTAATAATGACAGACCCTTGAATCAGACCCATGACAAAAGCCATGTTCTTCCCATGAATTTAAGACAATAATTATTGCATGCAGGGAACTGAAACAGTGCCTGGAACATATTTAAGTAATTAATTAATGGTAGTTGCTATTATTCTTATTTAAAAGAACATTGAAGTACAATTCACTCTGTGATATACTTTATGTACAACACTGGTAAAATGGTAAATATAAAGTACCATAATGCTAATTATTAAATATACATGAACAAATTATTTCAAATTTGCAATGCAATGCATTTTGAATATCTTCTGTCTCACTAATTATAACTTACCTTGAGTCACTAACCAGAGCATCTTTAAAGCAAAGATCCCTCTACTTCCATCAATATAACCCTCTAGTCTTATTCATTAAAAGGGATTAGAAACTGTTCTACAAATTTGTCATTAAAGTAAATAAGTAATTAATGAGATTAGATTCTGCTTTAAAGGGACAACTAGTGTGTTTTTGTTAAATGTAAATCTGGCAATAATAATGACATTTACATTTTATGGGCTCTCTGAAAAAGCTTTTCCACTGGATCACCTCAAAAGGAGACAGTGTAGCTCACTAGATGCTCAAAATCTATGGAGTTTCTGAAGATTTCCAATGGAAAATGTGTGTGTGTGTGGGAGGAGGTGTCTCTTTCTTTATTTTGATCAATGAAGCCTTTAAATGGAGGGATACAAACATGTGCATTCATTTCCTAGTTTGAATGCCCTCAATTCTGGAATTGCATGAGTGAAAATTTTTAGATCAGAAATACCCTTAGACATATACAAGGTGGGAGGTTTGCTTTGAAGTGCTTCCCTCAGAATTTCTCAAGTCTCCCTCTGGCACCTAGGACTAGCAATGCCTTTCCGACATTGAGCCTGAACCGGAACCCAGACAGGCCAGCACCCCATTTTTCCCTTTCAGGGAACACTCTGATCCTCTATCCTTTCCATCAATGGAGTTGACCAGATGATCCAAAGAGCTCTGGGATTCTTTCTCAGGGATTCATTCACCAATGGCAGGTTTTTCCCCTGGGTCATATTTCATTCCTTTTGAAGGATCTCATGAGGTTGGGTACACAGTGACTAACAGGCTGATGTGAGTGAGTCGAATTGTTTAACAGATGAGGGCTCCCTTAGCACATAGTTCCTGGAGCATGCTACTCACACCCTAGGGATAGCTCTGTTTGACATAACAAAGACCTAATCTCTTAAAAAAATATATATTTTAGTAAACTAAGGCCCCAAGAAACTAAATATATCACCCAAGGTCACACAGCAAAAACAGAGCCTAGAACTAGACCCTATTCTCTGGACAACAGTTGATATTCTTCCCACTAGGCCACACTGAATGATTTTTGTGTCTCTCACTCTTGCAGATAACTAAAGGCACATCTGTACAAAAAATAATAAATTTCAGATGTATTATGAAACTAATTTTTAAGATTAGAATAAAATTTAGGACAATATTTGTTTGACTTAATCATGGGGAAACCCTCCATAGCAAAAACAAAAAAATAAAGAGGAAATAAATATATTTAACAATTACATCTTTTAAGTTGTATGATGAAAGCTCATAAGCAAAATCAAATCCACTGTACATTGGAATAAGTATTTACAACACACGTGGCAAAGGCTTAACATTCTTAACATGCAAAATTTATTTTTAAGAGTACAAGAAAGAAACCTAACATAAAAATGGGCAAAGTACATGCAGAGGAATGCCATAGATGAAATTAATGTAAATTGCCAATGAGCACATTAAAAAATGCTCACTCTCGTTAATAAACAGGGAAATGTAATCGAAAACCATGAAATTTTTTTATCTCCTATCACATTGGCAATACTTTAAAAGTTTGATAATATCAAATTTTAGAGGATATGAAGAATTGGAATTCTCAGACACTGCTGATGTGGAGGAGAGGGGTGACAGGCTCACCAAATAAATAAGTCGATACAAGGATAGATACAGTATTATTTCTATTTTGTTATAGGAATGAGACAATGAAGACTTCAACTAAAAAAAAAAACAACACGTTGCTTACTGTTGCAAACATATAAATCCACATAACTCAAAAACATTAAAAATATTAGCATTGAATCATAGCCCCTTCTGTTATGCATGACAATTTCTTTCCCAATCTTATTGTTCCTTTTGCCAGTATAGGAACATTATTTCCATTTTATTTAGACTGCCTGGAGTTTCTTGTGCAAAATATAAATTTGTTTCAATTTCTAAGTTACTTTTTATGATTTATTTGCCCCTGATAGTGTGCTTAGCACCCTCCAAATTACTCATGCTAGATATTTCATTAAAGGCCAAGTTTTTCTCTCTTCCAGATCATTAATTAGAATATTAAATAAGTTTATTTCCAAAACAGTGTTCCCTGGGCACCCATTAGCACCTTTAGTCTGTGAAAGTTGAATTATAATGAATAAAATTATAGAAAACAAGCTCTCTTTTATTTTTTTTATTCACACCAACAACTGTAATAAAAAGTCTCAAGAATTCTGTTCACCACATTTAACATAAAGAAATATAACTATAAGAATATAAATATACTATTAGGCTTTTCCCCTCAAAATTATATATATATAATGGAAGACCCCCTTCCTCCAGACCTGAGATGCAGATCATGTCGGAGAAGGCATGACCTCGGCTCCCTAATGGCAGAGAAGACATTGTGATGTCACATTGGTGAAATGTGCTAGAAATCTGTAACTTGCTGTCAGTCTGCGCTCTAGGGTGCTGAGGAAAGCTATTCACAGGGAGATGTCTCACTGGAAGTACTTCACACTGATACAGAAAGGCCCTAAGAGGGATACCTGGAACACGAGGCCCTGATTGCTCTTTACTCAGGGCCATTTCTCAAGGTTGTGTTTGCAGTGAGCAACTTCGAGGGGTGCTCATGAATATTAATGGATTTCCTTTATCAACGATCTACCCCTATGCCTGATATGTTCTTGACTGAATTTGAAAATCACAGAAGTATACCACTCCACTGGCCATTCTAATTAATCTGATTGACAGAGGCCGGGAACAAATACATCATATAGCACTTAATTAAGGCAATTAACAGGATTCCAAGCAGCATTATGGAGCCAATCTGCAGTTTTGCCTACATTTCTGTCCAGGTTACTGGACACAGACAACTATGAATAAGTCCTACAGCGCAGCAGTAGCTCTCATTTTAGATAGGCAAGATGTAGTCTGAGGCTAGGCCATTATCTTTTGTGACCTGTGCAAAGGAATTTAGATTGACCTGCTGATCTTTAGCTTCACTGACAATAATTAAGGGGGCAATAGATGGGCCAAAATGAACCTCAGTCATAAAAGAGAGAGTCTATGGCCCACCTTTGCCCACAGAGAAATGCGTAACCTAAAAGGGAAAGATTAACTTGGGATTTGTTATAAAACTTTATTTGGACCACCATCACATTGGTTTGGTGAAGAAATATGCGCAGTATCATCAAGAAGTTGCAGACTTGATTGTCATGTATGGTTTCACAAAGAGTAGAATAATTTAGGACCAGCCATACCCACATGTGTTTTTCTATTTTATGGCACATAGGAAGGGTTGACAAATCCAGCAGCAGTAAGAATTCCAGATGCAGCTGCAGTTTGATTTAGGCAATAGTTTCCATCCCAGGCTGCTTGTAACTCCTAGACATCTCCCAGGTACTGAGGATGTCTCTCTTCCTCCACTACTGCGTAATTGGTGTGTTCCATTCTATTACCTATAATATCACCTTTTCTGTAATCACCTCCTATTTGCACCTAAGCTTTCAACCATAAGCATCAAGTGCAAGAGGAACAAGGAAATTTTTAATCCGATGGCTCAAAAGGAATTAAATTTGTATCTTTCTGGCTCCTTTTGGTCATGCTGCCACTCACAGGGTACCAGGCTGGTCTCGGGTTACTTTTAGGGGTAGAAAAAAATGTTAAGTCCAAGAATTGTCAAGGCAAAAGCTCAAAATTTAAAACAGGTTTATGTAGCCCCACAACTCTTTTGTTCTGTTCATTACTCAGAAAGCAACAGAGAAGAGATGACCCTTTTTGGGAAGACAGAAACATTTAGTGACCAAGCTATCTCATCAAGGTATGTGGACTAGGAGGAGACAAGGGAAGTAGAATTAGAGTTATTTTTAAGTTGATTTTTGAGGTTGCCATCCCGATATGCTCAACAATTCTAGATGTCTTTGAGTGGTGGGGAACACAAAATTTCCATCGAATCCCTTGATATTGGATAGCCTTTGTGAGAAAAGGTGCAACATTGTCAGATTATGAGTAGTTCAGAAAATCAGAAATATGACACAGATGAGTTTCAAGGCCCACAGTGTTGTGTCTGGAATGGAGTGATCGGGCTAGAGTAGTGTACTGTAACCTGAAAAATAATAGTGGAGACATCCTATTTATAGCCCTAAGAGGGAGGTTAAATATCTGACATGATCAATCTATCAGGAATGGGCAAGGTCAATGCTCCAGGCGCTGGCATCCTTTATGGCAAGACAAATGCAGCAACTTATGGCAGGAGTCAAGTTTGACCTGTAGTGATGGCTTCTATATCAGCATTATAACACATCAGAAAATGGGACGATAACATGGAAATCTACATGAGTGAACCAGACAATCCCATCAACAGGTACAACTTGTTTCCATAATTTTCGGCCCCAAACAGAGGTGTGTTTCATCTGCCAACCTATAATCTCCCTACCCAAGAGTCAGTGCAAATTAACAAGTCTTTTTAAGGGGAGTATTGGCCGGAGCTGTGAGCATGACCTTGAGTTTTGCCCCCTGAACTGAGTGACCATGTTTGTTTTCAGTTCTGTGTAGCTGGTACTGATTTTGAACAGCTGCAGCAATGCAGTGGACACAACTGGGTCTCAGTTTAGCCAAACTGTGGTGAACCAGACCCACACATTTAGGGGAATCTCTGTGTGCTTGGATCCTCATTGAGCTCAGGGCTTTGTTTTAGATGGTGGAGTAGGGAATACAGTTTCTCCTAAGGAGGTAGTTACCATCACTGTATAAAACTAAGACGATGTGTGGCCACATCAGCGGAATATATCATTTTCATTTGACTAGCAAGGACTGTTGGACCCTTTCCTGTTGTCATCAAGTCTGAGTGGAAACATCAGGCTAGGAAGTCACAGGGCATTCATGTGTCAGGCATCAGTTACCAAAAAAAAAATAATAATAATATACTTGAGACACGAGTCAGGCAGGTGACACTGCTATACTGGGAAATAGCCCCTCTAAATACTCAAGCAGCCACCAAGTCTTCAATTAAAGCTGTTGTTTTCATTTCTCTTCTGGGATTCTCTATAGTTATTGTTTGACCACATGGGAGAGGGCAAGGATCACTTCTCTAAATGTGGCAGTCTCTAAACAGAAGGATCTCCTCTGACCCTTTATGAATATTTGCAGTACAAGCACGTAAGACACATTAATACCAATTATGTGTTTCTACACAATAATATGTTCAATTAACCTAGAGGTTCTCATCCACTCATCAGTTGGATTCAGGCACTACATATACCCTGGAAGTCCCTACAACATTTCTTCTTCCCCATTCTTCCTTATAACACTGGAGCCCTGCCATGCTCACCTACCTCAAGGCCCACTAAAGTTAGGCCCCATACCTTCTTATCCCTTTCTCATCCTTGCACAGAACTGTGGGAACATCTGCACATATTCCATACAGTGTGGGATTAAGAGTGGACTCCCAGGAGTTAAACTCAGGCCTCTGTCTTCCTCCACAGCTACTGATTTTACTCCGATGAGCTTGCCCATGTTGGCATGGACCACCCCCTCCAACCATGAAAAAGTTCCCAAAGTCTCAAACAGGAACCCAGACCAAAAACTTCTGTCTTCTAACTCGCTTCACCATTCAGTGACTTGGGGTCAAGGGTGGGAAAGGAGCGGGGAAATCGCAACATGTACATTTCACCACCTTCTCACAATCTATCCAAGGATGGAATAAATATGTTTTCTATTTTCTCTCCCTGTCCATATGGTACTCATCCTTATGTCTAACCCTTTCCTTCTTGAAGTGATTATTTCCCCCTCCACAATTCCTTTTGTTTCACCGACATAGTAGCTAATATATGCCAGTCTTGTTCTAAAAGGTTTCTGAAAATTGGTCCATTTAATTCTCTTAACTCATAAGATAAGTACTATTATTGCCTCTACTTTACAGATAAAGGGTTTAGCTTCTTAGTGGCATAGCTAGGATTCAGTCTAATGCAGTCTAGTTCAAATCTAAACTATGCTTCTTTTCCATTAGGTGGTTGGGTGTGTTGACTGAGAAACATGAATTACAGATGAAGGAAATGTCCATTAATTTAATATTTTCAAAACCTTACTCATGCCACTTTTGTTTTGAGTATGAAAATGGATGAGAGGATCTAGGAAGACTATATAAGTCCTAAAGATGGTGAGAGATTAGATGGAGGAAAAAGCCACATTATAAGATCAGGTGATGCTAATTTAAATAGGAAAAGGAAGAGTGGGGAACAACAACATTGCTAATGGTCTTTGGGCTTAACCATAGAAAGACCCATTAGTGTATTCATTGGTAAATTGAGGTTTGAATCCAGGCTTCTGTGTTAAAATTTTCTGCTCTAGGGGCCGGCCTGGTGGCATGGTGGTGAAGTTTGCGCACTCTGCTTCTTGCTGCCTGGGGTTCGAAGGTTCAGGTCCCAAGCAGGGACCTACGCACTTCTTATCAAGCCATGCTGTGGCAGGCATCCCACATATAAAGTAGAGGAAGATGGGCATGGATGTTATCCCAGGGCCAATCTTCCTCAGCAAAAGGAGGAGGGTTGGCAACGGATGTTAGCTCAGGGCTAATCTTCCTCAACAACAACAAAAAATTCTGCTCTATTATCATAACATTTTCCTTATGAATCCAGCCTTTCATTCTTATATACAAAACTTTTTAAGTAATCTCTCCTGTTCAGATTTTTTTAAGTGGTTGCCCATTGTCTATAGGGTAAGCTGAAAATAGGTTCTTTAATGATCAAGTTCTTGCCTGATATCTAGCCTTATCTGTCCATTTCCTGATCCCACCCCACTTCATTGCATTTTATTAAAATATGAAATTGAATTATTGGTAGTTTTTTGAGTATATAATTTAATTCGCTTACATTTCTGGCCTTTGCACAAATGGTCTTTCTGCTTGATTGTCATCCTCCTATATTCTCTTGGTCTCTCCTCCTCCTCCATCGTATGCAAAGACTTGATGTCTATTTGATCACTTTCTATAGTCCTTCAGGTATGTCCTTCTTTCAAGCCTTTCTTGACTTCCAGATACAGTTTCTGTTGCCTTTTTCGAGAGTGAAAGTAGGTGCTCTTAATAATTGCTTTAGCACAAAACATGTAAACCAGGTCCATACTGGCTTGTGAGAGCCAATTGTTAAATTTTCAGGAATTTGGTGAGCTGGTTATTAAGCCATCAGTAGATGACTGTGGTAGGAGTATTTATATCACAGAAGTTTGAAAACACAACAAATCAAAATGATTTGATTTCTTGTGTTTTTATTTGTTTGTTTCTTCTAGAGAGCTAGTTTACCAGGACATCGCTGAAAATAACGCTAATTATGCCCATCCTTGTCCAAATATACGAGTTTGAAACTCTAATATACTGGATACAATTAGGTTAAATTAGTCAAGCAATTAAGATGAGAGCATATTCTTCATATTTTTACCTACCTTATAAAAGCCAGTTTCATTGGTCTAAAAAAATGTTCCCTAAATTCAGGCTCGAACATCAAAGGAGAAAAAAAAAATCTATATTCTGAAAAAATAAAGAAATAGGTCTGCATTTACATATGCCATCATCAGCGAACAGCACAGCTATAGAGCTGTGAAAATTGCAGACCTTTACAACCCAGCCTTTGATTAATGACTTAATTAAAGTGGAATTAATATAAATCTGTTGGCAAGAAAGAATGCTAGTGAAAGTAGAAAATATTCTGGCAATCTACCCTTATAGCAGTCATTGCAGGAAACATTGATAGCGGGGTGACAGAGTCAGTGGCTTAAGCACTTAAGATCTCCTGGAAGAAAAGCTGATGTTTGCGAGCTATGCAACAGAAAACTGAGAAGCGAAGAAATAAAATGGAATGACTGCAACCAAGCCAATAGATCATAGAGTGTACTTTTTATAAAGAGCCTTAGGAAAGATTTCTCTCACGTCTTGGTAACAAGCAAAGCTGACTTCTCTTCAATAATTGTTTTTTAACTCTATGCACACTATGAATCTTGTAACTAATTCTACTTTCCTTTTTGATCCAACAGCTGGAGAAGATTAGGGCTAAATTGGTGGCCTAAATAACTAATGTACAGAATCATGGGGCACATAAGTCTGGCTGCTAATCTAAGCACTATATTTACTCTTCTCTTATCTGGTTTCCCTCTTTCACATTCTTTCAACCTTATTTCACCTCTTGTAGTCTATTCCTTTTTGTAAATTACTATGAGACCTGTTTGTTCTGGAATGGGATATATACAATAAATAATACAGGCAGGGGATGGGCACAGCAGTTGGTTCCGTAAAGCACAGTTGCACTTACTTGAAAGGCTTGCTTGTTTCAAGGTAATATTGTGCCCATTATTTCAGCTTCTACTCCAAATGGCCCTAGGACTCTTACATCCAAACTCATTGTGTGGTTACGGAAACTGAACCAGAGAGTTTGGGATTTGACCAACGTAACAGAGCAACAAAGGAATAACTACAACCAAAATTTATGCTTCAAGCTCCCCTCTAGATACGAATATTAGGAAATGACTAGATAATGACGTGTTGATAGCTTAGGACCCAAATTATTTCAGCCCTAAGATCAAGACCGATGGTTCTTTGAGTAAATTTGTCTCTCAGTAGCAAGAACCTGATATAAACCTAATAATGCTATTTAGATACTTATTTCTAGTCTATACTCATTGCTCACCAAGCAAGATACAGTTATGATATCTCAATTATACATGATACATAAATAAGCCTTTAGAGGTTAATTTTAAAGGCATACAGTATACATGTCCTACTTTTAAAGGCATACATTTGTTGCATCAGGAATATAGATCTCTAGTCTCCCCTTTCCCCAAAAAATCTGTCTTAATATTATATAAATGAGTGCCTGTACCTCTGGAAAAAACAAGTAGTAACTGATATTGATGATAAATTCGATAGTATAAATAAAATTATACAACATGTGAGTGTCTATAAAAGCAATATTTTGATACTAATATATTGTTCCATTTACATGAATTTAAATATGTCTATGTAACTAAAGTAACAATTTAAATATGAGTGGACATTGGCTCATACCATTTATAAATATGTATATTCAATCTGGCTAAAATTTTGCTTTCTCTCCTCGTTGTATTATGACTGATTTAATATAGAGTTAGAGAATTCTGTATCCTTTATAGGAGATGGCAAAGATAAAGAAATCTGCTGGGGAATAGATAGTAAAGAGAGGAAGGATGTAGAGTCACATGGTTTGGATATTACATTTCCAAACCATCCTTTGTCAGCACACTTGTTTGTGTAAATCATGCTGTTGAGATTAAGGAGAAAGCTTAAGCTTTCTAAGCTAAATTTAGGCTGATTTTGATAAAAACTTCGTCTCTTCCACAACGAATTCAAGAGCCAATGTTAATTTAGTGATTATCCTACATGAAACGTGTATTTAGGATAAGTATTTAGATTAAAATGGAACATATTTTAGATGAGGCTTCTCAGTATTCCCTTGCATAAATACCTGTGAAACCACTGAATGGTCTTCTTGTAGCCCAGTCATTGTATGATGCTCTTTAATTGTGCTTTTTTTTTTTTTAATTATACAGAAGCCCAAGCCAGAGGAGAAAAAAATTCTATGGATTTCTTTTATTTCTCTTTAAAAATATATATCTTTTCAGTACCATGGGGGAAAAATATATTTGCTAATAACTTAGAATATCTACTATGTGGAATAGGTCAATAAAATTTACACTGGCATTTAGGCAGTAAACTACTAGAATCTGGCCACATTTGTGAAAAAGAAACAAAGGAAGCTTTCTAATCTTTTATTCTCTATGTATAGCATTATAGAGATGGCAAAAGATATTCAGATTAAATATCTAATTTTATCTCTTAATTGAAGTGGATGTTATTATTGCCATTTTCCAATGGGGTAAATTTTAAAGTGACATGCCCAAGGTTACACAGTGACAGGGCTAGAATAAACTTATTCTATTTAATGCAATATTTTTCTCAACAGCTGTTGTTTATGCAAGGAAGTGTGTGGGCACTGGAAATACAGGGACAAATAAAATTCTGTTCTATGATATGAAGAGCAGAAGGGCAAAAGGCCAAGAATTCTCTCTGTATTCAAGATAGCTTTTAGAAAATTTATTCTTCCAGATCCTGATTGCTTGAGATAAAAGACAATTGAAATTATTATATCATCAGCTGCATTATAAAGTTAAAGTAAGTTGCATTGTGACCAGAGAAATATGAGCATATTTCATATAGCCAGCTAGATGGATGGATGGATGAATAGATAAATAGATATAAATATACAAACTATGAATCTCTGAAATATCAAGTTGAGTCATAGAAGACATAATGTAACTTCATGTTGACTACGCTTCTTGATACTTTTATGCTGTCATTCATAGCATTTCTATGAACATAGTGATTATATATGAATATCTTAGTGTTTATGTGATTACAATTTTTTTAATAAATGGATAGGTGGTATGTTAGAAAACACATTGTCCACTTTCCTTAGAACTTGGTGCATGTGTACGTGGCTGAAATGTGTAAAGGAGGATGCGAGTTTTAAAATACACTTCTTTCCTTCACGTTGTTCTAAGATAAGAGGTTGCAGAGCAGGCTTTTCTTTGTATTATCAAACTGAAATACCAAACATGTAAATGGGAAAATGGTTACTGATTTTTATCCCCACCTGACAGAATAATGAGAAATCATTTTTTTCGAATGGAAATTTATTTTTGAAACATTGTGTTGTGAGTAACAAAGCATTTTAACTTAAACTTTCTAATTCATATTCTTCATATAGTAACATAGTATTTGTTAAGGAAAAACAGGTGTTTCGATAAAGAAATTGGAAAAGCAGTGAATGTGTTGATAATTTTCCCAACTATAGACAACGTTCAAGTCTTCCATATATGTGCTTAACTTACCAGAAATTTAAAGTAGATTTCAATGAAAAACATACCAATCTAAAAAGTAAAGATTGTTGTTATAAAGATCGAGGTCAACAGATGCAAAAACAAGAGAAAAAAAGGTCAAACAAAGGAGTTCGTGTTACCATTTGAGATGCTGGAGAAATTATCAATAAAAAATAGAAGTCCTCAATATAATTTTGAACCTACCCCTCAGCCTTATCGCTGTGTTATTTGCAGGCACTAGTGGGCAACTGCCCTGAGAATAGATTATTAGCACTTTCTGCCTATATTACTAATTAATTGAAATGTGTATATAAGCCCCATTTATGGTATAAAGTGAAGAAAGTGAAGCAGAACAAGAGAAAAAGTCTCAAAAAATAAAAGAAACTGTTTTCCCTTAAGAATCAATATTCAAATTTTTTCTGGCTCTATGATACGTAAATGCAATTAACAATATTTTAACAGAAGCTATCAAGTCCCATTTGGAAGAACCACTTAGGATAAATAACATGTTTTAACATCCCTGTTAACAATGTAGACTAATAACATGAAAGACATATCACATATAAAATTCAAGGCAAATGTTTTTTTCTGGATTTAAAAAGATATTTTTGGCCAACCTACAGTTATAAATTCTACAACTCTCAGAGTCTGTAATTAATGAAAAAGAGAAGTCTGGAGAGAGAGATCAGCATTTGTGATATGATGGTCATTGAGTCACAAATGTCCTGTGTCACCTTAACTATATTTTTTCATTCTCTTTCCCCTTGCCCATGAAGCATGCCCAAGAGACCTTTTCCTGAAATCAACATGTTTAGCAATATTATAGTCATATCGGTCGGTTCTCATCTTAATCAGCCAAGATCGACATTTCTTCTACTTGATTGAAAGCTGGTGCTGATTATGAACAACAACAAAAAACTTGCTATGCCTACCTAGTAAAAATAACGACCAATTTCTTTATAAACGTTTACAAAGAAACATCATTTATATGAAGTATTCTTAATTAAACATTCTTGGATATCTCCCCCGGGTTCCACAATTTTAATCCTGAGTCAGAGTTGTATAGAATAATGAAAGTCCTATCTAGGTAACTAGTCAATCGGTCCGGATTTATGTGGTTAGTTAGTGATATTTTTGCCGCCGTGTATACTTTACCTCAAAATATACTAACTAAATATTTGATTTGGTTCCTCTGTGCAAATAGTGCTTATCTTTGTACTATCTCCATTAACTTAGGGACAGATTAACTTCAGGATTGTTTTTACTGAAATGATCAACTCGAAATTGCTAAAATACATCTAAGTACCTTATAATATTTTGCATATTTCCTTGTAAAAATTGAACTTTAAAATGCAGTGACATCTCATCCATCAGAGCATTAGTCTTCTGCCAACTTCAGGTTTCTAGAACAGTGCTCAGATCCCAATAGTGATCAATAAAATCTGAGAATCACAAAGATTTTGCTGGAATCCACGTTTCTGATTCCTATCTCAGGTTTAATGATTTTTCAATAACAACAAGCAAAACAAACAAACAAAGACACAAACTTTCTCATCAGGAGATTAGAAGTAAACTGGAAGATAAATTTTAAAGAGAGGCACAGTGACAAAATTAGTTAAACATCACAGTCAGAAATTGGAGAAAGAAAAGAATACATAAAGTTGTATGCAGAGATAATAGCATGGGATGCTAGTTGAGATGACCCTGGGACATCAGGAAAATGTTAAACGACATTTAGTGATCTCTGATTGAGCAAGTAGGAAAATATAACATGCTTAATCTAGCTTCTATCCAAAATATTTTATACTAAATACAATTGCTTTGGTGCTTCCAGGAGTAAGTCCTGGAGTTCAATGGTATAGATAATTACTTCCCAAAATTTAATATGCATACAAACCACCTTGGGATCTTGTGACAATGTGGATTCTTGTTTAGTAGACCTGGGGATATGGGCAAGATTCTGTCTTTCTAACAAGCTCCCAGCTAATGTTGATAGTTTTCCTAGGAAGGGTATAGAACGTATAAATTTCCAATAATGTCAGATAAATGAGATGTTGCTGTATTTGATCTCAAATACTTTTTGAGATCTGAAATTAAAACATACTACTCATAAAAGTTGGCAAGTCTATGTTACATACAATTCATTCACTTCAGAAAGAAGGAAATAGCATTATAACAAACTATTTTAAAAATATGAAATGTGAAAGGGTAATAAATGATAGCAGTGCATTATTCAATCTTTCAACCATAAATAAGCATGCATGAGAAAATTTTATTGAAATCCTAGCTTGGTCAATACTGTGAAAAATTCGAGGTGAGCTTTATCTACATCATACTAAATCATATTCAATAAAATTCTGAATTCTCTTAAATTATATTGTTTCATCCTTTTTACATCTGAAGAGTATGCAACACACAAGGCAAGTTTTGGGGATTTTTTTTTGAAAGGATATTTTGTTTTTGTTTCTGTTCATGAAGAAACACTGTGCTTTGTTCAATGGTGAAAACTGAAGACTGTGTTCTTTGATTAAAAAAAATGCCCAGGTGATCATTTTCTAGTGCTGCACTTTATGCACATAAATATTATGTGCATTAAAATATTCTATGAATAAACTGGAGCTGGGAGAAGTGAAATACTATAATACATTTGAAGCTATGGATTTATAGCCTATATAGGCATTTCACGTATTATATAAATTCTTGACCCTGCCAAATTCCTTTATACTGAGTTCATAAAATATTCATGTCCAGTGAGATTAATGTGAGACTTCTCTGATCTGACTACGTCTTCCATACTGAAATTGTGGTTCTAGATGCATTATTGCCTATTTGAACCTTTCCCACTTCAATAAGCTTTCGCTGAAGGTGAGATTTCTGTGATGCTCCAAATAATTATTTAACTTCAAATGGCTAAACTAAATTATCTACTATGTTTTGTATGGATAGAGTGTGTAGGGGGGACACAAGGGAAATTGTAAGTGATGTTTATAAAAGAGATATGACTTCAAGTGCTCCTTAAAAGGTCAACATATACATATGTAAAAATTTGGGAAACTCTATATTGGACAATGAAGAAAATAGGCTCATGATTCTAAATAATTTACAGAAGATTCCCACATTTACTATCACTTGGTTATTCTTTCATTTAAAAAATCATGATGGTAGGGACAGCAACTATATAAACCCGTTACCTGTAAAATTCTCTAATATAAATTTTTCCCATTTTTTTATGAAAGTAAAATTACATGTACCAAAAAAAGTTCTGTGAAGCTAGAGATGAAGAGTAAACTGTGTTAATCAACAAAATATAAATCATTACTTAGTAAATTACTTCTTGTTTATTAAAATGAAAAAAAATTCAAGACCCAACGAAACAGCTAAACGTGTAAATATGTTATTTAGTGAATTGAGAGTCCGTCCCAAAAGATTTTCTGGGAAGAACAATTAATTGATACAAATGTGAGTGCAAATCTGTTTCTTTTTAAACTTTAAAGCACGTTGTTCAAAGTTTTAGCTTGTGTGCATGATATAAATTCCATACATTGTTTTTTCAGTGACAATAAAAAGTGCAGTTTATTAAAAACTGAAGTAAAAATTAAAATAACTTTTTAAAAAATCAGTCACAGTTTTGTCATTGGTATATGGAGGTTGTTCCAGGGACCCATCCAAAGCTCCTCCTCATCGGACTGCGTGTGGTCACTATGGAATTCCAAAGCCTCCTTGATGTTCTTACTGTCAGCCATGGACTCCTGTTCCACTGTACTTTTCAGCCTGTTACCCAATGGCTTCACTGCTGTACTGTCAGTCCCCACAGGGCAAGGGGCAAATGTCACCAGAGTTGGTCTTGCGTTCATTTTCTCAGTAGAAAATGGCCCCTTCGATAATGTGTTCAGGGGAACATTCTCTTCATGTGTCACTGCCAACTTGTCTAGTTTCTTAAAGTGCCTCCCCAGTCGGACAGGGGAAGCAACTTTTAAGTTATCGGTGAGGCAGGCACGGCGGGTTCTCACCACAGAACCATTCTGTGCAATATATACATTGCCATTGATATTACTATGGATATGAGGGTTGTGAAGACGGTTTCTCTGACATTCAGGAGCACTGTCCTCTCCAGTTGAGCTGGTTTCATACTCTCGATCAACAACCAACTTGATCATTCTTTTTCTTGCCCACTGTCAAAATAAAAAAACAATATGGGAGTCATTATCAAAAGAATTAAAAGGGCAAAAATTACAATGCCTATGAAATTCAAAACCTTTGATAGAAAGCTATCAAAGGTAAATAACTCAAGAGAGGAAGAAGGAAACAACTACATCAGTTTTTTCTCCACCAATTCTTCATTGGTTTTAGACTTTAATAACTTCTGAAGAGAGTGCTGCTGACTCAGGAAGTAGACATTTCAGGAAGTACTTGTATTCTTTTAGATCAAGTTACTGCTACATATGAAAAAAAAAGGATATTATTTATATTGAACTAAAGATCTGATCCATTGTTTGACAGTTGTATACTCTTCAGGAAAGTTAAACTGAAAGGAACGCCCAGCATTAGTGTATTCTGTTCATAGTAATACTTACATTCCCAATATTTTAAAAATATTTTTAAACCCACATTACTCTAGTTTCTAATTAATCCTCCATTGTTAACCAAACTTTTTGTATAATTTAATGCATTTATTCACTTGGAATATCCTGGTTTTCTGGGTCACCCCACTTAAATATGTTAACTTTAAAAGACTCTTCTCATCCCGCATAATTTATTTAGTAATACACAAAATTAAAAACTAAATTATTGTAAACTTTCCTTTAGTAAGCAACTGGAACACAACGGACATTTTCACAAATTTTTTTCTTTCACCATCCACATCAGAAATGGCAAAGAGCAGAGGTTAAACAATTCTAAGTTATTTTTAAGATAGTATTGCATTTTAGAGATATGTGAACTACCAATGCGTTGCACTAAGTAGGCCATGCTTTTTGATTTCCAGATATATCTTTCAAAATTATTATGTTTACTTACCCAGAAAAAAAATTTATAACTGTTACAGGTTCAATTTTTTTCTAAATCCACTGGAACTCATATTCACAACAGAAAAGAAATGGTATAATTTTTAATTTTTAAAAATTTATTTCATTTAACCCTTAAGATTTGAGAGTGCCAGCTACAAACTACTTGAACATATTCAGGATATTTGTGCTAATACCTCTGCTAGCTGAAATGTACATATATGCAAAAGTAGACTTTTAGAGATCTCATTTGCTGCAGCTTGTCCTAAGGATCTATTTTGTGAAGATGATATAAAAACCACAATATAAATTCATATAATCCATTCTAATAGGCAAGGCATCATTGGTAACACACAATGCGACACTGCATTAAAAAATCCCACTAGAAAATATTAAATATTGATTAACTGCATGTCTTCTAAATTACTAATATAAGAAAGATTAGTCAGCTTTATCCTAATACATTCTAATACACAAATTCATTTGGATAGCATATATATTCACTTTTCTGGCATGCTTTCTAATCTTAGTTCAAAATCATGATCAATTCCATCCCCTTCAAGTGTCATTTCAGAGAACACACAGAAGACACTGCACACGAGAGCACTCATCACGCAAAACTCCCACCTACTGTGATCTCTTTTATAGTGCTGTATTGTAACTTTCCGAGTTTGCTCCTGGAGACTTCCTTTGGTTTGCATTCTTGCTTGCGTCATACTCTGGCACCTGAAAGCCCCATGGACCTCCAGACTGACTTTCGCTACTACTGCTACTACTGCCTGATTCTGATTCTTCCTCACTTTCCACACCTCCTTCCACTGAAGCTGATTCTGCACTGCCCTCCTCAGTGACGTCTTGAGATTCAAGGTCTGCGAGTTCTTCCATAGGGGCCAGCTCACTTTCATCTTCTTCTGCTGGGTGTTCTTCTTCTTCGTTCACCTTGGGTTCTTCTTCTGGTTCTTCAAGTGGCTCCGTTTTTCTACCTTTGACTTCCTCGACCTCTTCAGCAACAGGCCTTCTTCTTGCAAGAAAAATGTTTTTCCTTGCCTTTTCTCCTTCTGACTCTGTGGACTCTGATTCTTCTGATTCAGGAGTAGAACTTTCCTCCTCCTCAGAGGGTGTCTCTGACTCAGACTCCTCTTCTGTCGTCTCAGACTCACTGAACTCGGATTCTTCTTCACTGTATTCAGTGTAGTCGCTTGAGGATTCCTCCTCTGATTCTACAGTACTTTCTGTAGCTTCTTCTTGGTCCAGAGTTAGTTTCAAGTAATCTTTATCTTCCTCCTCAGGGCGTCTCTGCCACTCTTCCCCCTCAAGGTCAATGATGCCTCTTCTATCAGCTAGTCCTCTAACTTTCTTAAAAATCATTGGGAATATTCTGGCTCTCTTCCATGTTGTGTACGTAGGCTCAGCTACTGGTGGCTTTTCAATGGTGACAACTACTTCTTCTTCCTGGCTAGGCTCTCTAATTTCAACTTTTGGTTTTTTAATTTTCTTTGCCTTTTCCTGAAAATCACGAAAATGCAATTGCAGTGTCAGCTGGAAGATGGTTATAATGTGACCTTGTCCCACATAAGTTAAGCATGAATGAATCTGCAGAGATATAGCTTCATGCAAGTTATATACCTGGTTTCAGAGAACAATCACACAATTCTCTACTATTTATTCCCACTGCATATACACAGAAGGTGATCAAGAAAAAGTAAATTATTTTATTTTGGCTTGTATTTTATAATATCAAAATCCAATGCTTTCTCATTTTTTTTTCTTATTCAAAATTTGTTTTGCATCTTAGATCAAAGAAGAAAGAAATAATCATTACCTCTTCTCTCTGGAAGTCCCATTTCTGGACTTTGATTAATAGTTCTATGTATTTTTTTTAAACAGTTTTATTTATTTATTTGTGAGGAAGATCAGCCCTGAGATAACATCCATGCTAATCTTCCTCTTTTTGCTGAGGAAGACCGGCTCTGAGCTAACATCTATTGCCAATCCTCCTCCTTTTCTTTTTCCCCAAAGCGCCAGTAGATAGTTGTATGTCATAGCTGCACATCCTTCTAGTTGCTGTAGGTGGGACGTGGCCTCAGCATGGCTGGAGAAGGGGCATGTCGGTGCACGCCCAGGATCCGAAACCGGGCCACCAGTAGCAGAGTGCACACACTTAACCGCTAAGCCATGGGGCCGGCCCAGTTCTATGTATTTTTTAACAAAATTTTAAACAATCAGGAAATTATGATAGTTTATCTGAATAGCTTATGTGAAATTTCACTATTTTCTTAATTTTGAATAGGGCAAAGCACAGTGACATTTATTTGTTTTTGGTTTCTTTTTTTTTTTTTTTTTTGGATAAATGTTCCTAGCAAATATTGCAGCAAAGTATAAGAAATTGATATAAATCACTTACGCTAATTTAAACATAAATGACATTATTCCATTAAAAATATTGGTGGTAATATTTTATTTTTCTCTTGATAATTGAAAGATGGAGACTATACTTTTTCATGATTTTTAGGTCTGAAATAAAAGTAACCATTGTTTTGTGAAATACTTTTTAATGTTTTTTATTATAATGTTACCTTCATGGAGTAACATTTAGGATTTTAAAAAATATAAATTGTATTGTGGCTTTATTCCGGGTGTTTAACATGTTATAGAGGAAAATAAATTAAACATATAAAACAAAAATTAATTTTCTCTTGTAGACAAGGCAATGAAATGGTCAGCATTGTTAAATGTCTATGGAAAATGTACTAAATGAAGAGGATTTCTGATTTTTGAAATATTTTGTAGCCTGCTATTCAAATACAGTTAAAAAATATTGTCCTTGGAATATTAACCTACACAAGAAAATTACAGTAATTACCTCTTCCTCTTCATATTCCTCCTCAGCTTCACCCACCACCTCACCGTATTCTTCTGGTCCAACCGGTGGTAACAAACGACGGCGACTTCCATATTGAGGCATTTCATACCTGTAACAGAAACTTACAACTTTAAACATTTTTTCACATGGTCTGTGTAACCATGACTGATCTCTGTTTTCTTCTCTTTCTTCATCATTCAGTCAACAGATATTTATACAGCACCTATTGGGCTCCCTGTAAACTAGTTACAAAAACCATAAGGTAAGAACTACAACCTGATGACCAATGATTTTTGTCATAATGGTACCCTAGAATAACAATAACAAGAGTCGAGTTAGTTCAGATTTAAGTTTTGGGAGAGGGTAGAGGGAAAGAAAGGCATGTTGTTGCTTAATGAATTGAAGAATTTAGGGCACAAAATAGATTCTTTCTAAAAGTATAATGGCTTGTTCAGAACATAAAGTCTCCATCTTTTTAGTAAAGATCGGCTTCAGACATGATCTGTAATGGTCTTTACATTCTTTTACTGTGTTTTTAGAAAGCGGTTAACTTACGTGTGTAGAAGTGACCTTTGAAATGCTTATTAATGGATTCTAAAGTATGTTTTCTTCTTAATTTCTCTTGGGCAAATCTTAAAGCTGATTGGTTAGATAAAATGTTAAACATCTCATATGAAAGAAATGGTGAATTCAGGAATTGAGCAAATATGTGTGACTTGTATTTCTCATTTAAATAATTTTGAATAATTTTTGTGCATTTTTAGAGTTGTAGTCAATATCAATATAGAACATCAAAACAGAACTCAATATAGAAAAATGGTTAAGACTTGAATAAAACTAAAACTAGATACATAACTCATTTTCAAAGATGAAACTGATGAAATGACATTTATAAAACAAATGCTAGTAATAATAATTTACTAACTCCTTATTTCATAAAAATATTAAGATACTGAATAAAAAATCTAAAGATGTACCCATGTTCATAACTGTAATAATCTTGTCCATATTCCTGGCCAGGATCAATTCCAGACTCCATGGATAACTCCTATTGTTCAAAAAGAGAAATTGCATTTGAAAAGATATTCTGATCACATTTCAGCTCAACGTCAGATTTCCAGACCTAGAATTCGATGACTCTCAAGACACTCCTGCTAAAATAACTTTAATTACAAATGTTAAACATATTCAAATATTTTTTTTTGGCTGTAATTATTTTACATGAAATAAAGTTATGTTATTAGAACTGAGTGGGTAAAAAAAGTAAATTTTTTCTAATGGTAAATCTGTTAAAGATTACAGATGAGCATATCGCTTGTTCTTCGATAACTTTTAAAACTACCAGTAGGCAGTTAATATTTCACTCTATTTTAACTTATACTATTAACAGACTTTAGCCCTAGGGAAAATTATAAGCTTATTTTCAGCATTGTTTCATCTTCCTGATAAGAGTTTTCTAATACCCAGAGTTCTTCTATTCATCAAAAACTATTCTCATGAAAGGATCTGATAATAAACATTTATCATTAATGAAAAATTATGTTATTGTGTGATATCTCCCAAGGATGTTTATGTTTTAAAACATACTGCTAATTCTGGATTTTAATTCCTTTTTTAAAAAAAGAAATTTGTCAGAATAGAGGCCTTTCAAGGTTTCCAGTTCTAAATTCTAGACAATATTGATTTTTGTCACTCTACTCTTATAGAAAGGTATTTTTCCTGAGACATATATATGAAACTGGTTTTAAATAACTATTAAATTTAATTTCCTTACATTTCTCTTTTTTAATTCTATTTTAACATTTAAGTAGGTCGAACTGCAAAGGTTAACCAAATTAAT
Source organism: Diceros bicornis minor (assembly GCF_020826845.1). Taxonomy (NCBI): domain Eukaryota; kingdom Metazoa; phylum Chordata; class Mammalia; order Perissodactyla; family Rhinocerotidae; genus Diceros; species Diceros bicornis. The sequence continues at coordinate 50,289,047 of NC_080745.1, read as the reverse complement.
TTTGCAATGATGTAAGAAAAGGGAAGGAGGGAGAGGTATAGGAATCCACAGGAAAATGGGTGGGTATTTATTTGTAATATCATCTATTATTTATAAAAATTAATTATGCTGATCCAGGTATAGTAATGAGTCAGGAAAAAAAAATTTTTTTGAGAGCACAAATATATCATTTAAAAAGTGTGTAAATTCACAGCCTGCATGATGGATATGGACAATGACCCTCACTTGTACTTTGGCAAAAATCATTTTCAAAAAATTGAATTACTATGGTTGCCAAAATTTTAATCACAGAATGCTATCAATGATCTGGATTTTGATTTCTCTTGAAAAATAAAAAGATGGCAACACTGGGCTTATATTTTTACATGTTATGAATTTAGTTGGTGGTACTACTCCTTACAGCAATCATGTTCTCTCTGGGTTACTACTGTGTCCTCAAATATATTGTTTTACATCTATACCCATAGTCACAATAGAATCTCCCATCTGCTCTTTATTATTTATTTATTTATTTACTTATTTATTTTTTGTGAGGAAGATCAGCCCTGAGCTAACATCCGATGCCAATCCTCCTCTTTTTTTTGCTGAAGAAGTTTGGCCCTGGGCTAACATCTGTGGCCATCTTCCTCTACTTTATATGGGATGCCACCACAGCGTGGCTTGACAAGTGCTGCGTCAGTATGCACCCAGGATCTGAACCCACGATCCCTGGGCCCCTGAAGCGGACCGCGAGCACCCAACCACTGGTGCCACCAGGCTGGCCCCGTCACCTGCTCTTTTTTCACATCTAATAAACTCCATTCCTTACATTACTTTTCTTGATGTTTATTTAAGTTTGCAAACCCTATACTCTACTAATGTACTATCTAATGACCTTACAGCTTACAAATACTTTGCAAACCAACTGCAGAGGAATCCGATTTCGATGTTAAAACTGCTTCAGTTTACCCACTATAATAGCTAAAATTAAAAAAAAAAAAAAATCAGCAATACCATGTTTTGGCAGGGACATGGAGCAGCTGGAACTCACACACTTCAGGAGAGATTATAAAATAGCAAAATCCTTTGGAAAATGTTTGGCAATAATACCAAAGTCAAATACATGCATATCTTTTCACAGAAATTCAGTATAGTTAGGTTTATATGCCCAACATAAACGTACAATTGTGCACCAAAATGCATCATTAACAAAATGATTGGTTCCAAAATTGGAACCAATGCAAAAGTCCATGAGTAATGCAGTAGTCCACACTACTACATCGCACAACAGAGATGACTCTCTCAAACAGAATGATGAGCAAAAGAAGTCAGGTACAAACGAAACATATCATTCTATATTATTTTATTTATATAAACTTCAAAAACAGATGAACATATGTGTTAGAAGCCAGGTGAAAAGTTTTCAATTAGCAATAATCATGCCTTGCATAAATCTCCTTGGTTATGGTATTGCCACTATGCAAAAGATGCCTACATTTAGAAAGAAGAAAATCCTGCCATATGCAACAACATGGAGGGAACTTGAAGGCATTATGCTAAGTGAAAAAAGTCAGACAGAGAAAGACAAATACTGCATGGTATCACTTACATGTGGAATCTAAAAAATATAAAAATAAAAAGTCAGACTCACAGAAACAGAGAGTAGAAAGTGGTTGCCAGGGGCTGAGGCCTGGGGGAAATAGGGAGAGGTTGGTAAAAGGGTACAAACTTTAGCTATAAGATGAATAAGGCCTGAGGATCTAATGTATAACGTGTGACTACAGTTAATAACACTGTACTCTATAATTGAAATTTGCTAAGAGAGTAGAACTTAAAATGTTCTCACCAAAAGAAAAAAGATAAATATGTGAGGTGATGGATGTGTTAATTAACTAGATGGGAGGAATCCTTTCACAATATATACATATATCAAATCATCCCACTGCATACTTTAAATATCTTACAATTTTATTTGTTAATTATACCTCAATAAAGCTGAAATTTAAATATATATATATATGTTGCATTAAAATATTTACCTTGGGGGCTGGCCCTATAGCGTAGCAGTTAAGTGCACATGCTCCGCTGCTGGCAGCCTGGGGTTCATATTCTGGGCACGCACCGGCGCACCATTTGTCAGGCCACGCTGTGGCGTCATCCCACATAAAGTGGAGGAAGATCGGCACGGATGTTAGCTCAGGGCCAGTCTTCCTCAGCAAAAAGAGGAGGATTGGCATGGATGTTAGCTCAGGGTTGATCTTCATCACAAAAAAAATATGTATATATATATTTATCTTGGGGAAAAAAAGAAGCCAGATGAGCGGTTAGGAACAGGAGAAATAATATCCAAGTGTTGACATGGAAAGGCGTCTGGAGAGATAGTGTGCACCCTGTAAAAGTTCATCTAGCTGCACAGTGTGATTTGTACACTTTAATATTTGTAGTTTTATTTCAACAAAAAATGTTCATTATAGGAAAGGGAGTGGGAAATGAGGTCAAGACAGACCAATAAGACATTGGGACAAAGTTGAAGTCTCAATTTAAGTTATTCAAACTAAACACTTTAAAATATATATGTTTCATATTGGTAGGCTTAAACTTTTGAGGCATCTAAACCCCAAAGTAATTATACTGGCTTAAATGAAGCCAAGAGGTCTCAGAACTAATACTTCTAAACTGCTTGGCCAATGCATATTTAATCTAATACATGTGGAGACTGAGAAAAGACTGCCAACCAATTTTGAAGTTGAAAACTAAATGTCCGTCAATGGAAGAATGGATAAAGAAAATGTGGTCTATACATACAATGGGATATTATTCAGCCTTAAAAAAGAAGAAGGAAGTCCCGCCATTTACAACAACATGGATGAACCTTGACAAGATTACGCTAAGTGAAATAAGCCAATCACAGAAGGACAAATCATGCTGCATGATTCCACTTATATGAAGTATCTAAAATAGTCAATCTCATAGAAGCAGAAAGTAGAGTGATAGTTGCCAGGGGGTGGAGAGAGGGGGAAGCAAGATGAAAAAGTTCTAGAGGTCTGCCGTAAAACATTGTGCTTACAGTTAACAATACTGTACTATACATTTAAAAATTTGTTAAGAGGGAAGATTTCAAGTTATGTGTTCTCACAACAATTAAAAACAAAAATGATTTTGAAGTGGAATTTTAACAAATTTCAGCAATAATAAAAAACAAATATTTACGGAAATACAGTGCAACTTAGTGGATTTCAGATTTTAAAAGTTAGAATCAAATAATTTTCTAACGGACACATGTATTTTTTCATAAATGGAGAATAAAGCTCAGCTCTTGCTAGCTACAACATATATATCTGGCATCAGACTTATATCAGATTTAAAAAATATGATAGAAGGATAGAAGCAACTGGGAAGGAACCTAGGAAACTTAATCCTTGATTCAAACATTCACTCTGTAGTCTGAGTTGGGTAAGGAGAGACAGGAGCTAGTAGAAGGGAACGATCTGAAGGATTCCTCTTGGATTATTCCACCGCCCATTACTGAACGGCAGAGCATCACCACTTCAGAAAAAAAAAAAAAAAATGGGGGGAAGGATGTGATAACCATTAAGATTCTTGAGTGAGCGTCAAGAGGTAGTATTGGAATTCTGGCCCTTGTTGCTGCTACACACAGTCCCTGTTGCCCTGAGCAGGTGATTCCTAGATTTAGAAAATCATGCTAAGTGGCTTACTAAAAAGTGATTTTATGGGCAGATCAAACCCTTAATGTTATTTTCAAAATTCATTTTTGCTGACCACACAGAGAAGACATAGAATTAACTTAGTATCTTATTAACCAAAGTATAAATATTTACCCTGATGCAAATAAAAACAACAATAACTACCATTTACTGATTTCTTCCTACTATGTTCCAGTTGCTGAGCTAGGAGCTGCTATGTTAAATATTACCGCCAACATTTTATAGAAGATGAAATTGATGCTCAGGAGGGTGCATGTCCTGACTAAGGTCTTGCATGTAGTAACTGGCATTGGATTTCAACTCTGAGTTATCTGACTCAATAGTCTAGGGAGAGGTCTCCATAGAAATTTTTGCTAAAAATTTATAAAAGTTGAATATTCCTGCCACTCAACCTCCCGATTTTAGGAAGTAAATTCTAACCACGAAATGCCTCCCTTTAGCAAAGTTAAGATTCTGTTGTTAAGAAAAAGGAATTTTTTTTTTAAATGGAGCTTATAAAATAATTAATTTGCCAAAGGAAAGAGATATTTAAAATTAACATTACTTTTTAATTATTTTTAAATTTAAGCAGTACATTAGTATAATAAAAAAATATAAATTATATGCATTTATTATATAACTTTGAATATCTTTTTCTCATTGCAGAAGAAAATGTTGCAGGCATTTGAAGTAGACACATGCCCAAAGGCAGTATTTTGAAGCACATGAAATGATTAAAGACTGTTTATCATAACCCAATTTCTACCTTTTGTTATTTCAGTATAGATGTCAGGATTCTTTCTTCAAACTTTTCCTAATCTAAATCTGATCTCAGGAACAGTTCTGATGAATCTAGATTCACTAAGAACAGTGACTGATCAGGTTCATGAATTGATTCACTCAAGGATAGCTTGTTTATAATAGCAGCAAAGTTCTTATTTGTCTCATTCCCAGAGAATAAAGCTAAAACTTTGGAATTTTAGCCACCAGCAAACAGTAGGGAGGAGATTTGCATGACTGTTTATTTATTTATTTATTTAAATTTAAAACCACCTTTTGTCTCTCTTGTAAAATTATGCCACATTGGCAGCCACCCACTCTGCCTACAGGTAAGATGGACTTTAAAGTCACACAAATTACTGTGAAGACTCAGGTTGAAAAGAGAAAGAAAATTGATACCTCTGGTTTAAGAAGAGAAGGCCTCAGTAGTTGTTGTTGCTGCCAAAGGAAATTAAAATAGAAAAAGATTTAGAAAATAATTCAGGTGGAAAAGATAGATTATGATTGAAAAGAGAGAAAAAAAAGGTGACAGTTTAAAACCGGTTACTTTGGGATTGTGATTTATTATTCATGTGATAGTTACCAACAGTTTTAAATAATACTTTGATTATTTATGCTGAAACATAAAACAATAAAGAATTAATTTGTTTTAATTGCATCATTGTTTTAATTAACATCAAAGTTAATAACCTTAGTAAATAAAAATCTATAAATAATTTTTTGGATTAAGATTCATAGCACAAAGAGTCATTCATGGTTCTAAAAGCACTTTAAGTGTTACACAATTCGTTTTAACAAGTTTAATCTTGTTTTAAATTGCCCCTCCTTTTTTCTCCCCAATCACATTAAATGTAATCAGGTTCATTAGGAAGAAGAGTAGAGCACACAAAATAATGATATAGTTGTAATATATTCAACATGATATTTAAGACATACTCCCCATTTTTCTTTTTATCAAATTATGGATTGCTTGCACTAAAGAATTAAGCACATTTTCAGAAAATTTTTGTGATGAAGGAAATTGTTCTTGCTCCAATTTTGCAGGGATCAGTTCCCACTGCCTCCCTATTTCCCCCACATTTATCTAAAGGAAACATAGTCTCTATTGGTCTGTTTCATGAGAAGGTATACTTTAACCAGATAGGAACAAGATACACAATTCAAATTTTGGATTGTCAACTCTTTGGGTGGAAGTAGTTATATAACATGAATATTAAAGTAAGCATTGGGAAGGTTGACAGAGAAGTTCTGGAAGATATTTCCACCAATGAACCAACTGTTTGAAATGGCCAATAGAACAACTATTTGACTGAAGGGATAGCTATTCCATGGTACAGCTATTAATGAGTTAGTCTAAGGTATTCATTTAAATGGGTGGGAAGTTTAACTTAGAGATATTCTGATTCAGTCTGTTAGCTACTGCAATTATCCCTGAAAACCAGTTATTTTTAAAGGCATTCATCTTGATTTCCAAATAATTTAGGACTTCTGCATTCTAAATTATTAGCCAATTAGGTCATATTCTTGTTTCATTCTCCTGACTGAGAAGCTGTACCCTAAACTTAAACCATACTAGCTTCTCAGTGACTTAATTGATGGCACCACTTACAGTGTGGCTAGCCCAATACCCTTGGCCAAAATGCCCAGTATGTTGGCCGAGAGTCAAATTAACACAATAGAAAAGTCAGAGCTTTCTAATAGTCTGACTTTTCTTTAAATTCTTTCAGATCTCAAGCTCTAACATGATAGGATAGATCCTTGGACTGGTAAAAAGTTAAGTAATCCTACAGTTTCTAAATTAGGTTTATAGCCTTAGAAAAATAAGTTTAGGGGAATGTCACAATATTGAGTAATAGTAATTCAGGAAAAAATAAGTTTATCCTTGAAAAGGTAAGCAGTTGTTCACCTGTTGAATAATAGATTTAATAGCCCCAAACAAAAAAGCAGCAAATAGAAAGGAAAATAAATAGCAGAGCATACTTACAAAATTTTTTGAAATACCTTAGTTTTGAAAGAATGTACATCAGTCCTGCCTATAACGCAAGTATTTTCCTAGTAACCTTGATATAACATAACACCATAAAGCCCTTACCTCTGATGTATAACCTCTCCTGCAAGGCAGAAATGAAGAAATCAGTATTAGACATCCGGGATTTTCAAGTTCAATAAAATTATAGGTAAAGGTGTTTTAAAAAGCCTGAGAAAAACTGAGAAGGTAATTTTTACCAAAAAATTGTCTCAGTGAGAAGTATATTTTGTGGTAGTATCAAGATACTCCTATCTTGAATCAATGTTTCATGCCTGCATTACTGAAAACAATTATCACCCCAACTCTCATTCCATATGAACCCCAAACCATACCCAATCTATTTTGCCTCAGTGGTGTATAATAACATGCTTTGACTATGTTATGATCAACTGGGATAAAAAACATCCTACATCATCTCTGTCCTAGACAAGTCTTGATACATATAAGATATTCATTTGGAGAAAAGATATGTTTCATACATGAAAAACATACTGGTACAAGAAAAGGAATTATCTTCATGACTGGAATATATTCTTCCAAATGTTTGTAAGATCTTTTTTCTGTTTGTATCAATTTATTCTAAAAATAATGAATGCAAAATATTGACTAGCCTTTAAGGGTCAATAATATTAGACACGAAGTGAAAATGTTTTTAGATATATAATAGGTAAACATTCAATATTACATAAAGGCTTATAAAGTACATGGACCACAAGTTGGTGAAACATTTGACTCTACTTGAGAGGGAAAAAAAGTATAGTATGTTTTCAGGGTTGAATGTCACTAATTATGAAAATTTTTAATTTATTGTTCATTAAACAGTTGACCTAAAGTACTAAAATTGTGCTGTTGATCATGCTATATGAAATTGATAAACTACAATGAAGATTTATTATGAAGAGCTACTTATATAATTTTCTAAACTCCAACAAAACTAACTGTAGAAAATTTCTTTCAAAAATTATGAGACCTTCACAAGATAAATCTACTTATCTGAACGCATCTTAAGTGGTTAAGGCATTGTTGATTGAAATGGTTGGTAATAACGATAATATAATGCTTACTTAATCCTATCAGCAATTTATTATTTGAAATGGTTCTGTGATGAGTTTTTCAGAGTGCTTATATGGTTCTGCCAATAGTTATGGGAATGATAATTCTTCTAAAGCATTTGGAAATTTAGACATTTTCAACTTTTACTCAATTTGTATCTTTCAGAGGTAAATAAAGTAGAGAGAGCTCATATTTAGGTTTTAATAGCAACAATTGAGCCACATACATAATATAAAATGTCCAACCAAAGCTAGATTTTAATTTCTAGGATATTTAAACGGCCTCTTTTAATTAGCAATATTTCCCATAAATGTGGGTAATAAAATACCAACAGATGAACTATGGTGTTTCCATTAACCTTTTTATTTGGTTATTTGCATTTTTTGTCTTAGCTCAAAAGTAAAAATTGACTTAGAAAAGGTACACAACAGAATCAATATGTATAATTATCTGCGTGCTTTCAATTAACATGACTTACTATTAATCCTTATAAAACCAGTCATATAATGATGTATATTTTGCATAGTTTATATCCAATATGTATTAATTATTCATTTTACACCATTTGTATGTATTACAGTTTACTTTTAAAAATAGGGCAAATGTATGGTAACCTGTTCATGTCTTTTAAGAAAGTATCTAATAATTTCTTATGCATTAATTGGAATATAATAAATGCAGAAGAAAAAAAGTGTCCCTTTTCTAGAGGCTTGTTGTCAGGTTGTGGGGGCTTGGGGTTGAGGAGAAGAATAATATTTTGGCTTGTGTACTCAAGAATAGAAGTCTCTTATAGAAGATATTCAAATTGACTTTTATGATGAAGCTGGGAATCGCTAAATATAATGTGTCAGTAAAAGACTAGATTAAATATAAAACATGGGTATGGAGGTTTCGTTTGAAAAGTATAAAATACTCATAAAATTTTTAGATTACATAAATATTATAAAAGTGTTAGGGAAAAGGGCAATGTAACAATTTAGTAAGGCTATAGGTACTTAGACAAAATTGTTACTTGGATTGCTTACATTTCTTTGGTAATTATTTAGAGATTTCATTATCAAGAAATTCTAAGGAATTATCAAGGAATTTCTTTCACATTTCCAAGAAGTTGATAGAAAGTAGTTAAAAAAACATACACTCATATTAAAGGCTTACACAGTTGTGACTAATACCTTGTCAGAGTCCGCCAAATAGCACAAGTTCTCACGCATATGACCAGCTGCCAACAAAAACTCCAACTGAAGTTTTTCAGTGAAAGAGAAAAACATCACGTTCAAGAACCCCAAGAAAGAAATTACTCTTGATTTGGATGAAAAGAATCTGAAGTGGAGGAGCTAATGAAAATAATTAGATTTACAGATTGTTTTTTTATGATATTGTTAATTAGGGATGCCAGACCAAATTCTTGAAAAAATGTTACATAATTTAAGAGCTGAACAAAACCTTTGAAATGATTCATTGATGGGGCCTGAGCCTATATTAGTACATTTACAATAGTAATTATCAAGCAAGACTTTTGCCTATATTTTGGAATTGTGCTTTTTTCTGTGCAGACTTATATCTTCTAAAATATTAAAACTGCAGAATAAAACAAATAATTAAACTTATATTCCAAGTGGAGATTTCCAGTAAATAAAAATTATTCCATGTGTTAGATGAGAAAAACAAAGTGATTACTTGATGATCAAGTGTAGCTTTCATTGAGAAGATAGGAAGATAGGACTTAGATTAGCTGATACCTTTAAGAATTTAACAAGTTGAGCTCTAAGATATGCAACAATTACAACTACAGCAATTTTCTTCCAGAATATAAATTTTTATCTTCTTTGCCTAAAACAAAGAGTAAAGGCCTATATAAAACTGGTGAGAATTCACCAAATATATTCCCTCTTGACTTCTACTTAAATGTTTTATATTTCATTTATATACTACGGGTTAAATTTGGATGATTTATTCATAGTAATTAAAAATAACTAGGAGTGAAGTCAATAATGCACTTTTATAAAATTTTAATGAACAAGCATGTTTTATATTATTGAAAAACTTAAAGGAAAATATTTATAATTTTCATCAATGAAATAGTAGTAACTAGATTCCTACTAGATAAACCTTTATAGACATTTATTTAACCTTCTTTTGATGAAACTGATTAGATATCTTTTATTAAATTGGAGATAAATATTTTCTTTGTAGGATAATCTAATGATAAAATTATAATTAAGGAGATGATATAATAATGTGGATAGGCAAAACTAAATAGCACTTTAGATATCTGTGGGAACAATGAAATATCTTACAAAAGTCAACAACTCAAGATTTATTTTCATTATAAAGAAGGGAAGGGAAAGCACAATAGGAAATAAACAGATTAAGACAGCAATTGAAAAAAGTCAAAGATTTACCAAATGTATAAGCATACTAGTAAGATAAAAGCAAGCCAGAGTAAAGGATGTTCTATAAGAAAACAGATAACTACATCTTATAGCACCTGGGATTTATTGTGGACTGTCATCATGTCTGCCATCTCCTGTATTTCTAGATACATAACATTTTACTTTGGTAGTACTTCTTCTGACCAAATACATAGGCTTCAAGGAAATAACAGAACCTATGATATCATTTTTAGCTTATTTGTGATAGTCTGCTTTTATTCCTGGGACACTTATACAAAACCATGATCAAAAAGTAAACGTAAAAGTTACTGCATTAACATGATAAACAAGCCATTGGTTTAAACTGGATGTCTAACTTTCATGCCCAAGTATTCCCAGAAAAATAGATCGAAATTACTTACTTTTTAAATAAATGTAGGCAAATAATGCTACTTCGTAGTTAAGAAAATTAAGGTAAATCTATAATATGAGTTAGTAATGATGAAGTTAATAATCTTTTAAATTAAAAATGAGGAGAAAAACAGTATTGCATTGAGTTTAGGGTAAAAGAATGGAATCTTCTTTAATGTTCGAATTTGCCTCCACTCGAAGATTACGGTCAACAAAAGAGTTGTTCAGTTAAAAGAGGGAAAGCAACATTACAGTGAAGTAGATTGACTGTGAGATTGTTTTTCAATTCCTTCGACAACATGGTGCAAATTCTCCTGATTTTGCCCAGGTGTCATTTCCATGTTTGTTATCTCTGAAGGGCAACTAGTTTGTAGTTTTAAGATGTGTGTTGGGGGATAGTTTTTTTCTATTTGACTGTACATGTTAGCTACTGACTTTTCAAGTTCTGCTAAATTTTTAATGCGCCTGAGGATGCCTTTTGGTTCTCTCTGAGGAACTGCATTACATACTGTTGTTGATGTTGATAGCCGTATCACAGAGGACTTCATTTCCTTGGCTGGTGTCACATTGACAGTGGATTTAACAGCTGGCATACAAACACACTTAGTGGATGGAAGTGACATTGAAGGAGGTAGTGGAGAAGGAAAAGCAGGAGGTGGTGGAGGAGGAGAGGGAAGTGAAGGTAGAAGAGGCAGAGGAGGAGAAGTAGGAGGAGGAGACGGAGGAACAGAAAGTAGAAGAAGTGGAGGAGGAGGAGGAGGAATTGAAGGAGGAGAAGGAGGACAGGAAAGAGCAAAAGGACTAAAGACGAGAGGAGGAGCAGGAGGAGGGGAAGGAGGAGGAGGAGGAGGAGAGATGTTTGCTGGATGGTGAAGATTTTCAAAAATGTTTCTTTTGGTTTCAACAGCTGACATACAAGTAGGTGTCTCTCTCCTAAAGAATGGAGAATTTAAAATGCAAGGCATTGAAGGAGAAAGTTCCAAGGAACAGTCAGCAGGAGAAATGAGGACATTAGGTTCTGATTTGAGTTCCACACTTCTTGAAACAGTTGGCAAAGTAGAAAATGAGGAGTGAGACCAAGGAGAGGAGAATGAAGAGTCTGAAGATAGAGATTTCAGCTGTTCTGTCCCTGGTATAATCAGTGATTCACTTTGCCTTATTTCCTCTCTCTCTGTTAAATTTGCATCTTCAGCTGTAAGCAAGGGATTACTGCCACCTCTTTTGTTTGGATAGGTTCCAGTGCCTTCATTTTCAGCTGTCTGTCTCGTGCTTCGCTGTTGTTCCAGATCTATGGTTTCTGGTCTATTGGGAAGTTCCCACATTGGGCTCCTAGGTAAGCAGATTGGCTGATTCCACATCCTCTGAATCTTTTCTCTCGGGCCCCTCAGAGACTCACTCTTGGCTTGTGTTTTGGGTAAAAATGAGTCTACAAAATCTGTTCTTAGTGAAAAGTCCGAATGCATTGATCTTTGATCTATATTTTCCTTATAGAGGGTATCATGAGTACTTAAGGTGTCCTCATCAGATATCAGTGTGAATTTTCTTGAAGACTTGGGCTGGTTGCTCTTAAGTGATCCATCTATGTGATCCCGCTTGTGAGCCTCAACAGTATTGGAAGAAAAGGGCATCACAACGTGCTGATGTTTCCTGTCTTCTGAGACTGACTTATTTCCCCTGCTTTGTTGGAAATGGTAGAGAAGGAAAAGACTTGAAAGAAAAGAAGATAATGAAATGTAAGGAAACAGGTTGTGACATAGCTGTCATGAGAAAGATGTTTTTATGGTTCTCATCACTACTTCAAAATATAAAAGGCCAAATAACACTAATCTACTGAAACAAGACATTACTTTCATGTCCCTGTTCTCAACAAGGCAGGACAGGAAAAGCTTGAAAGCTGTGAGTAGCATGAGAAATTTTCATTTTTAAAAAATGTGTCAATCTGTACACTGATTTTTTTTTCATTTAGCTTGATACAGCAAAGTATCCATGACCATACATAACAGTTCTCTTATGTATAAATCACAGTTCTCCAAATTGCAGATCAGCATTTTGGCTAACGATTTCATATTCTTTGCCTCGGTTGAGGATGCTCAGAGCTGACTGTTTTGGGGAAAGGATCCTTAGCTGTATCTAATTCAGTACCTGTCCATTATCTCTCATCTCAGTAATTCTGTCCTGGAGCTAAAAGTACTCTCCTATCTGAGATAAAGCTTGCAAGAGAATACAGAAAGAGATTCTCTATTCTCCAGATTAAGAGAATTAAAGTCCCCAAGGACAGATGGGAGATTTCTCTCACAGAGTTCAAAATCACAATTAAGAAATTGAATTTATGCTAGAATCTTGACAGAGATTATTTTCTTCTGTTTCAATTTTATGCTTATTCTGTATAAAAATATTATATTACATAAATAATATTGTAAATAAATTGTAAATATTACAAAGAAGAAGAGGGGCTGTTGGTATTTCTTTTGAACATGATCTGGATCCAATTTTTAGTCAAGACTCACTTTAATGAAAGATCTATTAATATAACAGTTTTGACATCACTGAAAGATTTGCTCATATGTGGACATTGAGCCTTAGTAGCTGTGAGTCATAAATAAAATTGATTAAGGCACAGAGCACAAATAAGTGCCTCTACTGAAAGCATTGGAACCCTTCCCCCAGAAAGGCTGGGGGACTTGTAGCTTTGAATAGTCTCTCATTATACTTTGCTCTCAAGCTCAAACTGAATAAGAGATCTATTTTTTTATTGTTTAATATTTACCCATATACCATAAATGAAAGAAAAGGGAAATATTTTGAATAAAAATTAAATAGCCACATTGAAAAATTAGGATGACAGGTGTGGCAAAAAAATGATACGTAAAGCCAAAGTTGTTATTGTGTCCTTTGGCAAAGATACAAACTGCAAAAGAGAATTCTCACAGGTGGACTCCGGGTGTCAGGACCACGTGAATCATTCAGAAAGAGCAGACAGTATGAATTAAACAGACAGCAAACACTTGCTTTTCCTGATCTTGAAAAGTCATTTTTGAAACACAGGCTTGACATTATAAAGGCAGTTTTTTTGTGTAGATCTGTTCTTGGTTTAATTTTTCTTGGAGAGAACTATCTATACAACGATACCATGTCACTTTTGATTGAAAGATATCTATAAATATTTTTAACAAATTAAAAAGAAGAATTTTGAAACTCTCTAGATAGGCACAGGTACTTTCAGTGGGAACACTTGTTTAAACTCATGTGATTTCAAGATATCAAAAGGGAATGAAGTGCGGACGATACAACTTTCTTTTTAAAAGTAGATGACTCCACAGTAGAAGATGAAGATTACTGTATATATAGTAAAACAGCACTTAATCTATTCTATTGCATCTTTTGTTTCTAACGCCCTCGTATTAGAATGATATTATTTACTTACTTATGCCTATGTATCCACAGGTGAGAAAGAGAAAACATGTGATAGAAAAAGAAAAGTTTGAACTATAGTTAATTTAAGATGATTATGAAAATACTAACAGGAACTTGCTTTAAACACTTAATATGTATATCCAAAAAAGAACATGCATTTTTATATTTTCTTTGTATTTATTCATAAGAATAATATATAATAATGTTTTAGATAAAATCATATGGCATTTATTTGGTTGTCTTATCACATAAAATTATATCTAGCTATCTAATTTCTATACATAGGTAAAATTGACCTCTACTAAACATGGATGATTTCAATCCTAGAATGAAATTTTGAAATGAGATTCTAAGAACCGCTTCTATGTCTTAACAGAAAACTTAGTTCACACTGATTTATAAAAAAGATATAAGTATTGCTTGGAAGAAAGTAAATCTACAAGCACTATGATGACAATTACAGAGTATTGTTGAATCCATATGAAGTTATTAATTACTTCGTGAAGCTTTTTTTTTCAAAGTGACCTTTGACTTTTTTTCTTTTAAAAAATATTTGACAATAATTCATTTGGGGCTAGTTCATTTTCTAGTAACTTATGACTAGAATCCCTGTAAAAAGTTTTTGAATAGATAAGTTAAACATTTGTTAAAGATAATTAAATGTGTAGAACTTAAAATACATGTTAGAATTCCAAAACCTCTACTAAGTCTACCACAACTTTTCAAATAAAAATAGTCCTTAAGTGTTGCTATTTGAAAATTATCACCATCAAACTACAGAGATTCCAAATAATGTTACAGTATACTTGCTTTTTAAATGAAAATGAATATATATCCCTCACTAATTCCATATAAAACACACTTAACTTTACACATATTTTTTAGTTTCTAAACATTTTTTCTGGAGAGAGGTGGTGAACGCAATCAAAGAGAATCAACTCATATTGGCTCAATTCCTACATTCACCAATAATTCAAAAAGGGACCGTTGTTTTCAACTTATGAAAAAAATGAAAAGAAAACTATATTTAAAGCATGACTCCTGTATTATATTATGATTTTAGAAAAAGAATGCCGAGCATTTTTTTAAATTCAATTTTAGCATTAAAATGTACAACATTAAAATCACTTTTAACGTTTTTAAAATTATTCTTAACATAACTTGTATAATAGTATTAATAATGGCAAATACTATTGATATATATGTTTAGAACCAGTTTTCTTATTAAAAACTAAATTTCATAATTTTTGAGGCTTGCTTTATTCCTACTAGTAAATGCTAGAAGTGTAACACAGTAGAACAACGTGTTTTAGCCCCTCCACCCCACCAAATTCCAGTTAATAAAAGATTTTCTGAATTTAATTTAGTCATATTCAAAATTTTATAATAGCCTTGGTTGTATTGCATTTCACGTCCAGAAATAGTTATTCTTGAATTTTTAAAATACAGACAAGTTAAATATCTCCAAAAGGAATCAGATTTTGAGTGAAGCATCATTATAGAAACAGCTGTGAAATCCTTTAACAATAATTTAAAAGTCTCTTTCAAAAGTGATAATTTAATATTGCTTAGAGATTCTAAATAGTATAGGAGAAATATTAAGCTATCACAGCAGTCTTTTTTGAGAGTAATATAGTGAAAAGAATATCATCTAAGTGGTTGAGTATTTAATATTTAATTCTTTATTTTCATTCAGATTTTAATTACTCTATTTTATGACGTCCTAAAATAGTGTCTTAGAAAAGTCTGTATTTTAGATCATAGAAGTGGTTTTTGATTACCAAGTAGGAGTTGGCTTTTGATACCAAATCAAGAATTACTATGTTACAATTGTCCTTTATTCTCCTCATTTCCTATGAGAAAGGAAAAAAAACATTCAGAACCTATTTTTAATTTTGGGGGGAAAAAGTCTGCATGATTCTGAAGGTTTAGAAATTAAATATAATATCCAAGCTATTCATCTGCAAATGTCTCCTCAAATTGAATACTTCCCTTCTCTTAGTTTTTTTTTAATGTTTTTTTGTTTGGTTTTGGTTATTACTCTTCAGTTTAACTTTTCTTAGATTCTCTTCTTAATTTTCTGTTTAAAAAATGTAATAATCAAAGTAGGCTATAAACTGCATTTTCACATCAGGTTGAAATTCAGTACTCACCACACATTTACTTCTAAAAGTACCTGAAAGGTCTACTTACATTGTGCTGTCCCCAAGTTCTTCATAGAGATGCGCACCTGGAGGCGGCGGGGGTGGTGGAGGTGCGGCCACTGGTGCCGGGGCGGGTGCTGCTGGTTTAGCTGCGGGTAACGCGGATTGGATTCGTGCTGTCTTGGTGCACTCAGCTTGGCGTCTTTGGTAAAGTAAGGATGTTTGGTAAAACTCATTTTAGAAATGATATGCTTATCAATAGGCTACCTTTTAATAATAATGTACAGTTAAGGAACTAACCTTAAAAATATCTTTTACAGGGCCAGCCCATGGCTTAGCGGTTAAGTGTGCATGCTCTGATACTGGTCGCCAGGTTCGGAACCCCGGGTGCGCACCGAAGCACCGCTTGTCCCGCCATGCTGAGGCGGCGTCCCACATACAGCAACTAGAAGGATGTGCAACTATGACATACAGCTAACTACTGGGGCTTTGGGGGGAAAAAAAAGGAGGAGGATTGGCAATAGATGTTAGCTCAGAGCCAGTCTTCCTCAGCAAAAAGAGGAGGATTAGCACAGATGTTAGCTCAGGGCTGATCTTCCTCACAAAAAAAAAAAATCTTTTACACAAGTATTTGAATTTATAAACTGATATAACTACAAAAGCATCCCCACAGGGGATCATTTACCAATACTCCGTTTCCCACAGTTCTTAAAATACTTACTCCTTGAATAGTGGGTAGAATTCACTAGAAATATTTGCAAAGTTAAATGATAAAAAATAGTTTTATCATTTTATCATTTATAGATATCATAATATCTATAAAAAATAGTATAAATAATAATAGTATAAAAGGGAGAAGGCAAAATATTGATAAAAATGTGATTTATAATTGGTAGTTTAATGGATCTCTTTCATAATGTGAGGCATACAGAAGATAATTTTCCTTTATTATTCATCTTCTATTTAAAGAAAAGTTTTTTATGATTTGAAACTTTTTTTTTTTTTTTTTTGCTGAGGAAGATTCACCCTGAGCTAACATCTGTGCCAATCTTCCTCTATTTTATACGAGGTTCGCTGACACAGCACGGCCGCAGACTAGTGGTGTAGGTCTTCGCCAGAAACCAAACCCAGGCTGCCAAAACAAAAATTGCTGAACTTAACCACTAGGCCATGGGGCTCGCCCCAGAAACATTTTTACATTAGTTTACAGAGGCTCTGTAGGTGTGCATATTTAGGAGAGAGATTTGGTTAGCTTTTATTTCCTTTGGATTCCCAGAAATGACTATGATTCTTGCATCAGAGCTAGGCTCTTCTTTTTGACTGTCCTGGACCTTAATTGTTAATTCCTTCCTCAAAACCAAGATCTCAAAGAGTAGAAGCTATCAAAGCAAACTGTCTTTTTCACATTTCCTCCACTCATATCAAATTGTGTAAAACCAGCTCAATTCTATACATTCGAAACCACAAGGGAATTTGAACTAAAAAATATATGCCTACTACAAACAAAAAACAGACAAATAACGCATGTTTCTGGGCAGGCTGACTACTTTATCTGTTATATCTGGGGTTTCTCTTTTCACATTACATAAAATCATGCGCAAAATATTAGTAATTATACTTACACTTTAAACCTGTTTGGGAAAGCAATGAGTAAGAAAAAAAGAGAAAGCTACATTAGAAATACCGCTTTCATAATATTTTCACATCTGATTTATTCTAAATTATGAATAATTTACCGGTTAAACTCATAATGACATAGACTTAATGACACAGTGAGAAAACTAAGTATTTCAATTGAGAAGTGACAATGGTGAGCATTTTATTATTACTGTCACAGTCCTACAAGCTGTTAAAACATTCATTACAGGAAAACAAAGAAATGAACTAAACGGAATAAGAAAAACTGGATTAAAACATGGATATGGGAATTTCAACTCTGATAGAGAAATGGAATATTAAAGACAATTCGATCTTTATAATTGGCTTCTTGGCTTACTGCGCTTGAAGAACGTGAAAGGAGTGGAATCAGGCAGCAAGCCCTGATTATACCCTTGGCCTCACTTTGAAGCTGAAACTAAGATTGGAAGGTGCCACTCCTGGGTGATGAATTCATGACGCTATTTTTTCATATTTGCTTCTTCCTTTTCCATGCATAGTAAATTTCAAAGATACGTCTTAATATAAAAGAATAACTATCCATTTCAATCTTATTTACAAATAGAATATGAAGGTACAAAAGTTAGATTTTTAAATATTAGAACTTCTTTGACACATGAGCAGTGCAAACCTCGTTTTAATTCTGTTAATCTATAAAAAGCAGTAACTAAACTTAACTCCTCGAGTATTGAGCTGATTACTGAACTAAAAAATAATTAAATCATCTACAAAATGTTCAAATATTAAGCATCCTCATTTTTCATGTAAATTTCAGACCACTGAGTATAATATCCAGGACGCTTCGGTTTTGATCATTGCATTGTATGTCAAATATAAGATGTTTTCTCACTGATATTATTGCTAGCAGGATATAATAAAGCTCTTTTGGGAAATAGTTGGGTGAAAAAGAATAACTGTAATACAGATTAGATTGAACATGAAAACTAATATGGGGTTGATGATTTAATAATTTAAAACAATTTGTCCATATTAAGTTTGTTCATGGGCTTTAGATTTGATATATCAAGGGATTTGTTAAGGATACACTGAACTCTAATATATCAACCTACACATTATATTTGCAACTTCACATTGCTTTTGTGATGGAAAATATTCCTATAGCGTTTTCATGCAGAGCACACTTTTCATCTTTCAGGTTGGAATCACCTTACCCTATTTAATTCAAAAGAAAGTTCTCAGTGTTAGAGAACAAAGGTAACAGTTTAAGAATATATAAGGACTATTTTAGTCCTTTCCCTGTAGATATTTTACATGATGAACAGCAGTTCTACCATTATTTCTTATTGCTTGTTATGTCAGTAGTTTATGTAATTTATGATTCCTGTTATTTATTTTCATTTTGTGGCACCCTCAGGGCTACCGCTCTTCTTAACCTATTCCCCAATTTTTCACCAATCATTGTCAAAATGGTTACACTTAAAATGTGTAGCCCTCTATCACACAGGTTCCCCAAACCTCGAGTCAAAAAAGAATAGCTTACTAGCCTACCTCAAATATAGATGTTTAAAATACTTATAATTATTTGACTACTTTGAAGGGCCTAAATAAGAAAAATATAGATATTTTAAATGGACGTATTTGCCTATAGGAACCAGAAAAACTTAAGGCCTGTGCAGCCAAAATATGCTGTCAGACATTACAATATAGATTCTAGCAAAGCTACCCAGGAAGGAAGAAACCACATGGAAAATTACATATGGTGCGCTATAATTTTTAAATGATTTTGCCAACGCTGATCATCCGTACAGAAGTAAATTTAACCATATGGACAAAAACCTATCATGACAATGTGCTTAGGTTACAGACCTTCCTTTGGAACTGGCTGAAATGGGTATCTATATATGACATTCTACTGCTTTTTCCCTAAGATACCCATTACCTTCTCTCCCAAGGCTCTTAAACCTGATGAAGAGCATAAACAAAGCCACAGGAGCTAACCTAATATTCCTGTTGGATGAGATTGTATTAAGAGCACAGGAACACTGAGGCATTTGTGAAAAATGTATTGGAAGTTTGTATTGTTTTCCCTTAAAGGAAGGTCCTTTGGTACAAGAAGGATACAGCCATGCCAGGATGGTTGCACCATCAATATTTTACAACTACAAAGCCATGATACCAGACATGGTTCCTTCTTGAGGAGCTATCCACATGTAGCATCCATGAATACGTACTGTCTGTAGCTGACCAAAACCACCAAGATGGCAGGAATACAGCAGAGGATGATGATGAAGGCCAGAGCCAGCAAGGCCCCTTCTGTGTAGCCTAGACTTTCTCCTCGCTTTTTAATGCTGGTCACTGCCTCTGGAGTCCGGATCTCCAGGATGCGTCCTCCTTCCCCATAATACGGCTGAAAGTCTTTATTGATATCGAGCAGTTTGCCATCCAAAAATCTTGATTGTTAGATAAATAGTAAAATCAATGATGTTAATCGAGAAAGGCCTTTTTCAAAATAAAATCTTTTTTATAATATCTTTTAATATTTTCTTCAGTTTAAACACAAGCTGAGATAGAAGTCTTATCATGAATAAGAAAAGCATATATAAAAAGCAAGAGCAATAAAAAAGACTAATTACACGTCTATATACACATATCAAAGGTATTAATAACAATGTGCTTTCAAATTTGAGGAAAGTAATTATCAATATCATGAACTTAATATCACTATGTTGAGATAATTTACATTATTAAGTTCTTCAGGTGGAATAAAATATAACAATATTCTAAATTATGTAGCATGATTTAAAATTATATCTGTACATTTTATCTCCTTGGGTCCTCAGAATAATCCTGTAAAACAGAATATTATAACACTGAGTTACTGCAGACCACAAAGCTACACAGTTATGGAAACAAATCTGAGACATCAACTCAAACCTTCAGACTCAAAGTCTATATTTGTGCTCAACCAGAGCATCTTAAATGTCAACTCTCTCAAATCTCAAACCAAAATGATGTTTTATGGGCAACGGGTGAACAAATTAAAAGGTGTTTTCTGCTTATAAAGAAAGACTGAATAAATGTTGCAGGCAGCAAATGAGTGTAGGTAGTCAGAATGACAAGAATTGGTGGTCTATTTAACCCAGTAGTTCTTGCAAATCCTTCCTCTAAATAATGCAATTCCAATAATGAGCATTGCATTAGGAAAGAGAATCAAGAAATAATTGTTACTTAATTTTATTAGAATGAACAATTTTATTACATATTTTATGCTGTGATTAAAAAGTAATTTTTTTTTCAAAATTCCTTGGGAAAATTTGAATAATCCTTTACAAATCCTACAATATTGATGCAACAATTGTGTTCTTAATACCACAAAACCACTGTCTTAGGTATTTTTCTTTTTGAATTTTTAAAGATTTTTATCTATAAAGGTCAAATGTCTTACTATAGAAAATTGAAAAACACAAAATAATTCAAAAGCAAAATTACTCATAGGCCTGCAATGGAAAGACAACCACTGCTAACATTTTGGTATACCAAGTCTAATCTTTTTTTTTTTTGCTATTAATGAATGTTTTTATATACTTGTGATTATACAGCATATATAAAGTAAAAAATATTATTTTAGAAATATATTTCTTAATATAAAAAGACCATACTTATGTTGAAAATATGAAGAACACAAAGAAATGTGAAGGAAAAATTAAAATGGCCCAAAATTTCATCATCAAATGATAACCAAAGATGCTGCGCTTGTGCATTTTAGAGTCTATTTTATGCCTTTTGACATTTTTTATTCTAATTTTCCAAGTGCATGATGACTTTAAATCTAGTTAACACACTGTTTATAGCTTCCAAATAGAAAAAATAAAGAAATATCTGATATTAGATATGAATTCCACTGGGTCGTTTATTAGTCTTCCAATTTAAGAAACCTAATGGCTCAGATAATTCAATTTTAGTTTTAAAGCTACATACCTTTTTACTTGAGTTACCATAACATAAGGCAATTAGAATGCTTTTTTCCTTTACAAATATGCCTTTGTTGATGAAAAATATACTTTTTATAGCAATTTTATTACGTCATTTTTAGACATGTTAATAAATATAATAAAGGTTTAACCATTGTTCAAAGTACTAGAATAGAATAGAATAATAAAACTTTTTGTTTGAGTTGTTTATCAGATAAAGTAAGAAATTCCAAGTGACAAATTAAGTGTCATGTCACAAGAAATATATTATTAGAAACTGGGAAGGATTAGAAGTAGAGAAAGGTCATTAATTGCAGGGAAAAATTTACCCCCATCATGCAAAATCCACTTGACAGATCGCAATTGTATTGGATTCCTGCATTTGATATCCAAACTACCCAAAGGAAAATTTGTTAGTCTTTTTACATGACATCAGCTCCATTATTTAGATATGCATTTTGATTTATTTCTCAATTTAGGTAAATGTCATAAGTAATTGTTTACTAGAAGAGTTGATCTCTTTTGAACTTATACCTGGTCTAGAATATCTTTCTTTTTGCTTTATACATGCAAAACAACTTGCCTAGGTAAAAAACCATGTCATAACATTTTTCCTTAAAATATTATGGATTTGATTCCATTGCCTTTTGGCATTTTATCATGCAGAGGAGATGTGTAAGGCTTATCCTAATTTTTGTTCTAATTGTCATTTTTATTTCTGTTTCAGTGGTTTCAAAACATATTGAGATACTTTTTAAGGACACATGACAACCTTCTCATTGATTTTGCCTGTAATGTAATGAAATCTTTTATTATATTTTCAATTTTTGTTCCTGGTTAACTGCTACAATTTTTACTTCAGAGATGCCTGCTATTATCAGATTGTATCTTAATTGCCCTCTAAATATATTTTGACCTCTTTTATGATTTTATCTCTTTTTTGTTCATTTCCTTAATATGCTATGAGCTTCTTGTGTATATATTTCATGTTGCCAATTTATGTTTCAGATGTTTTCTCATTTCAGGCAAGGTTGAATCCAGACAGTCAATGGATTTTAAGAGATTTTCTCCCTGAGATGCAAAACTGGCCTAAAGAACCTTCAGGCTTTTGCTTTATACTTTTTCTAATTTCAGAACTCAGAACTCTACTGTCTCCTAACATCCACGGCAGTCCTTGAAGAAAGAATCAGATTGGTCCTCCCTGGAATGTGTGCTAACCCACATCCAGTCCATGAGCAGAGGATGGCATACTCCAGTTGGCCTGGGGGGGGGGGCACTTCATCAAAGCCCACCACCATATTGGAGAGGGTCAATTCTTACTATTCTCTCACGGAGTTCTTTTACCAGAAACAAGGGAAGGATTCAGGGCATGTAAAACTCAGACAGCATTTTGTTGTCCCATACCATCTTGCTTTCTACTAAAAATATTGAATTGTTTTCCAATGGTTTCTGTAGGAAAATATTTCCAGAAATATATTGTGCCTCTGAGTCATCAGGATGTTATTTCCTTTACTTTGTTTTTCAGTATTTATCACTGATCCCATTTTTCCCCTGCTTACTTATCCTAGAAAGGAGATAGATCCGTCAGATTCAACATCGATGAAGAAATGTGATTTTCTCCTTATTCTCATCCACAGTCTACTGAGCTGTTGATTGAAAACCCTTCTTAAGTCTAAGGGTGAGGTGCACAGATCCCTTCCCGTTATCTAGCCAACATTAATTGACTACTGCTCTGTTTTCCTGAAATGAAATAGACTACTAAATCACTTCTGTGTCT
Organism: Diceros bicornis minor; assembly: GCF_020826845.1. Taxonomy (NCBI): domain Eukaryota; kingdom Metazoa; phylum Chordata; class Mammalia; order Perissodactyla; family Rhinocerotidae; genus Diceros; species Diceros bicornis. Next base: position 50,265,796 of record NC_080745.1, on the reverse strand, counting down.
TCTGATTTACTCAATCAATGGCGCACATGCAAACACGTATTCCTGCCTCCATTTTCTTGTGTGGAACACAACTCTCAAAGTACAATGGATAACCACCAGTCTACCCTGCCTGTTACCTTGATGATTTTGGTGTTGCAATATGGATATGGATGTAGAAATAAAGAAGGGAGAGCAGGAGAATGTACTCTGTACTTCACAAAGCTCCACACCTACACGGTAGAGGGGGAGCTGCCTATTTCCCTGGTAGGTACACAATCTGCGTCTCTGCAACAGGTTTCCTGAGTGGGCAATGGATAACACATCTGCCCACATCTATTCCACTTGGATAAGGTTGTTTTGCTTAATAAAGCAAATCAGGGGTAGATGCCTATTTCCTCTATACAGTTCCACAATTACTTTAACTAGATTCTAATAATTAGTTTTCCACGTATTTGAATTTTCAGTATTCTGAATTTTTTCTAAACTTAGAAAGTTGAAAGAAGCTTTATCATAGCTTGGTAGTCAGATTCCATTTTAAAGTATAAGTGTGTTTTTAAACACTGTATTTTTTTTTTCCTGAGGAAGATTCACCCTGAGCTAATATCCGTGCCAATCTTCCTCTATTTTATATGTGGGTCACCGCCACAGCATGGCCACCAATGAGTGGTGTAGGTCCGCGCCCAGGAACCAAACCCGGGCCACTGAAGCAGAGTGTGCCAAACTTAGCCAGTAGGCCAGGGGGCCAGCCCATAAACACTGTATTTTTAAAAGTAGTTTGTAAAGTATACAAGCTTTCTCTACTTTCTTCTTCATCTCTCATTTACCATCAGGACAGACTAAGGCTGGACATATAAGAAATGTGCAGAAGCCAAAAGTGTATTTGCTTTTTTAAAAATTTAATTAAGTTTTATTTTAAAGTAATATGTTTCTGCTTATGATATAGAAAGCTACATGTAATGACAAAAAGTTTAGATAATGTTAAACCATAAATTTTTTGCAAGCAAAAAACCAAATTCCAAAGAGTGACAATTTCCTCCACAGTGAGATGAGACCGTGCATTGTTTTACCTTTCTCAGAGCAAAGTAAAGGTGGCTGCCATAAAAGCAAATAAAACAAATCAGCTAAAATTTTAATAAGTTTTTAAAAACTAAGCGTGTACCAGCAGATAAGGTTAAAACAAGAGATCCACAAACATAAAGGGAAGGGACAGAGGTTGCACTCGCTCTCAAACTATTCTCAGGGGACCTCCATAAGAGATCAGGAACAAGGCAGGAAACAAGAGAGAACTCTTGTTTGAGAACTATCCCTTCATAGTGCAGGGATATAGGAAGTAATCAGCTAAGGCTGGGGCACTCTGCAATTCCCTGGATCTGTATCTCACACAAAGCAAGAGCCTTAAGCCATAGAGAGAGCAAGACAAAGTACTCCTACCCTTAGGGCTGAGGTGAAGGTCCTCTGCTTCTGGAGGAGAGGTATAAGCAAAAATCTCCTACACTTGGATTTTGGGGGGAGGAGCAAGAGCCCTCTTGGCACTAAGACCCTGCACCACTACAAAGTAGAGGTCTACTACTGGTTGGGGAGGGACAAGGAACTCTCTTATAGCCAAGACCCACCACAAATATGAAGTAGAGTTTGGCTGCAATGGCAAGGAGGGGAAGAACAGCTGAGAAAGCCCCACCCCAAGTCCTAGGCATACAGGCTGGACAGGGAGAACAGAGAATCCCTGAACCCCTTGTTGCATCCCCGCCATAACAGTAGAACCAAGCAACAAATGAGAGCAGTCTACAACTGGGGGAAGAGAAGAGAAAGGAGAAAACCCTCTTCTGTGGCATAGACATGCAGGGACTACTGAAAAGATAAAGAACGCAACAGAATCACACACAGAGATAACCCAGGTATTGGAATCATCAGACAGGGACGTTGATACAACTCTGAATAATACCTTACAGAATCAAGTGGAAAGTGGAACGCATGCTTAAACGGATGGGGAAATTCAGTAGAGTGGTAGAAACTATAAGAAAAAATAAAATAGAACTGCTAGTATTTAAAAATATATATATAAAGATGAAGAAGTCCTTCAATGAGCTTACCAGTAGGCTATGGGAGATAAATAAGTAAACTTGAAAACAGAACAATAGAAATTATACAGAGCACAAAGAGAAAAGAGTGTAGGGTGGGGGTAGGGGGAACAGGAACAGAGCATCCAAAAGCTGTGAGAAAAAATGAATTTTAATTGGCATCACAGAAAGGGAATAAAGAGAAAATGAAGTGTAAGAAATATTTGAAGAGATAATGTTTGAGAATATTCTAGAAATAAAAACAATAACAACAACAAAAACAAACAAAAAATGCAGATCCAAGAAGTTCAAAGAACCACAAGGAGAATAAAAGCAGGTTAAAAGTAATATATATTTATTGCAGAAAAGCTAAGCAATTCAGATAACCAAAAATAAGAAAAATCAAAACACCTATATCCTTGTGAAACAAAATAAATAATTAACATGTCATTAAAGTCATTCCGGTCTTCTCTGTGCATTTATAAGCTTTTAAAAATTTTTTGATATATTTAACTCAACTTTTTTTTTTTTTGGTGAGGAATGTTGGCTCTGAGCTAACATCTGTTCCCATCTTGCTCTATTTTGTATGTGGGATGCCGCCAGAGCATGGCTTGATGAGCGGTGCATAGGTCCACACCCGGGATCCGAACCTGTGAACCCCAGGCCCCCAAAGCAGAGCGCACAAACTTAACCACTATTCCACCAGGCGGGCCCCTCAAGTTTTTTTTTTTAATCAAAGAGAACTCCCTGGAGGAAACATTTTTTTCTTTCTAATACTTTGGCCTGAGAATGCAATCATCCTCAGAAGCTTAGATTTTAGGATAAGGGGAAATTGAGGAAATAATCCTATTTCCTGGATCTGGGCATCAGGCAAGAATCTTAATGTTCTAGTATATTGTTCTGTGTTAAAAACTACCTTTAAATAGCTTTCATAGCTACAGAATAGATAATAAATCTGTGTACTTTCAGCCTTGGATCATGAAATAAATGTATATAACTTCATTATAAAATATTTCAAAGAACAATTCTGGGGTTTAAATTACACCAGGGTTTCTCAGCTACTATTTCAAGGTGAAGACTGCTAAGGCAAAATTTTAATACTTCATGGTTATTCCATCCTCTCCTCAACATAAAAATTTGATTTATAGTTACTCTTTATTTTTTTCCTTCCTTCCTGGCTACAATGGTTATTCAACTGAATTTAGATCTTTAGTCTTCACAATATCATCTAGGTTATGAAAAATTTGTTTAGAATAAGGAAGTTTATCTCGTACTTCATCCAGTAAGTTGAAATCCAATTGGCTTCAGTTTCCAAATCTTTTATTCTAAAATGTTTACCAGTGTAATCCAAATTATAATCATCATCATTTTACTCTTTAAAGCCAGGCTAATAGCCTAAAGAAAATAGACGTCTTTACATTTAGGAAAAACACCCTAAATTCAAATAATCTATCATCAAATTTAAAAATAAAACCAATGTATGTAAAAACAGAATGCAGATAGATTTATATAAAGAAGAAAAATGTTTATAATGACAATTAACAGAAAGAATATTTGAATTATTTTCAAAAGTATATTTCTAAATAAAATTTTTCCAATTAATAAAATATGCAAATATTGGCTTGGTAGATCTAAATGCTACTTCATTTGGATGGTGATTATAAAGCCTGAGAGGAAACTATTGCTTCAGTCATCTCTATTTCCCTACGGTGATTAAAATAGCATCTTGTATATGGTCCAAATATCTATTAACTATAAATTGATGAATAACATACTTAATAATTACGTCTCTTTTAACAATTAAGTTGATATTAAATCACTATTCCATTGTTGCTAAAATAGGAGCAGTGAAATTTTGTTGACAAACAGATTTAAAGTAAAACTAAATTCAGAATTTATGTATTTTAATAAATAAATGAGTAAATAGATATTTACTAAATAAATAAATGCATACACACATACATAGATATACTGTGTATGTAAATTTGTATATGCATATATTTATATGCAGTTTAGTATATTTAGATAAAGAAAAATTAAATCCCGAAACTATGGATTTGAGTATATGTGTGTGTGTAAGCTATTTGAATATATAAGCTATTTAGAATACATACACATAATTATATATCAATATATATTTTTAACTAAAAATGTGTTTCAATTTAGATAAGAATTGCATTCCAAGAACCTGTTAAACACTAGGTGTCACTAGAGTAAAGCAGAAAATATTAACATTAAAAAAAATGAAGTATTAAGCTACGCCAAGGGAGAATATGTAGCGGCATTCTGTTTAAGATTCTGTATTTTCTTTATTTTTAGGCTTTATAACTCAAATACAGACCAAAATGAAATATCACATGGGGTATGGACTTAGATGGAAGTGGTTATCCTGTCTGCCTCCAAGCACGAGTCAAGAGAAAAATCAAATACTAATTTCTGCTGATTCAGTAGACCTGGAAGAAAGCTAGATTTGTTCTTAAAATTCAAGCCTACGGACATCATTGCAGGCAAACTGCCACTTTAAGAAGGAATCTGTGCTTTCCTCTCAAACAGCTGTGGCCTTGGAGCAAGACTGGGAGCCCATATGAAGTGATCTCAATGAACTGCTGCTTGCTCATAAGTATAATGGACCCTCTGATGCCATAAGAACAGACGCTCTGAAGTCACTCTATCCCATGCTTGGATCCCAAAACTTCTAGGCATGAGGACCCTAGGTATCGTCTCTTAGATTTTTTTGCTTACACTTCACTTTCAACAACAACTTGGTGGATTTTAACTGTAAGTATTTCTATTAATAGCCCCAAATCAGAATTATCTATGGCTGGCACTGTAACCAGAGAGCTGTTACAGACAATAAAAGCACTTACTTAAAAAGTTCATTTCGGTCAATGGCTCTGTTGGTTTGAGGGTCGATTGCATAGACAGTCAAGTCACATTTAGAGTAATCTTCCAGAGAAAAGGCATCTCCATGCCGGCGAGCACCAATGGACTCCACCACAACCTTGGCACCAGGAATTTGCTCCTGAACATAGCGATCCAAAATCCTATAAATCAAACAAACAACAAGCATGACATTCTGACGGGCTTGCTTGGGGAAAAAAAAATCACCCTCAACTTGAAATGACATTTAGTAAATGACAAATGATGGCAACCTGGTTTTTGCTAATGTTTACTGAATAGAAACCCTTGAAAAAAAGTCTCTATATTGTTTTTTAGCATTTAACTCCCAATGATGCTGGAAGCTGAATAAGGTAGAAGAAGGTCATCAACTATGTCCTATTTAAGTCTAGACTTTTTGAATTTATGATATCATTTGAGCTTTTACATGGCTCATGGGAAATGTCAAGTATGCTGCACAAATAAAGCTGTCTATGCTTTATAGGAGCCATGGGGTCTTAGAACTCTTGAGTTCATATGGTTGATGTTATAAATTACAGCTCCACCGGATTCTGTGATACATGGCACATAGCTATATGCCAAGGTGCAGGTCTAGAATACCTGTTTTCCTACAGGTATAAAGACCCTTAGAGCATTATAGCAATGGGAGAATGTACAGATATTTTGCTATGGCAGGTTTACCAGGTAAGATAAAAATGTTGCACACCAATCTCAGACACTAGTTAGGTGAATACAAACAACTAAAAGATATATTATTTGGTAATATATCTTTAATCAGTAATATTCTATAGAAAAGACATAATGTTAACCTATGCATCATTTTGTGGAAAATACAGTTTTTTTTCTAATTGCATAATGACTTTACTTGAAAATACAAATTATTGCCATATAACTAGTTGTTGTCTGTATTGTCACAAATAGAAATTTCCTTAGATATCTTTTTCTTATTAAAAACTTTATATTATTAATCCATGAAGATTAACATCAAAATGCATATTATTAAATATGTATTGGCATTTAAATGTAAATGAATTGATTTTAATACCTAAACATGGCAAATATTTTAAAACGTATCTATAGAGTCAATGCTCCTTTTAGAGTCCACGCTGTGAGGCACTTTGGGGGAAGAAAGGGTAATATATTCCAAAGTCCTTTGATACATCAGGAAATAACTTTTACTTCAGATGCCAAAATTCTGCTTTATTAAAACAAAGATGCCTTAAGAGTCTGGTATGTGCTTGGTTTGCTCTTGTTAAAACGACAAACAGGATACTAAACTTTGGAGGACATGGCTATACTATTGAGCATACATCTATGGTGTGCACTCCAGGGGACATGGCCAATGATAATGAAGTGTTTGTTTGTTTGCTTTTAAATTTGTGTAGCCAGCATGGTTGAAGGCTCTCTTATTGAAGTATTATTCACTGTTTTCCTTTTCTATCACTCTGTCTTACAGTATCCTTTTTGATGAGATCCCCGCTGAAGAATAAAGAAAAGAAGATGTGGAAAACAGAAGGAGTAAATCCACTCAGCAAATACCAGTTAGTAGTTGAATGCAGCCTGCCTGCAAACCTGAAGAGAATGGCCGTACTAGGAGACCTGGCTGTCTGATATCATTCAGCCTGTGTCTTAGGATTTTTTTCCTGAGAGACTTATGCTCACGTAACAAAAACAAGAGAGGCCTCAGAGTCAAACCGCATTGTAGTCTTGACATTTTGTAGGAGGTACAAACAGTACTAACATAGTGGTGAAGCGCATGGAGGTTTGGCTTCAGTTTTCAATTCCTTAACGTGTCCACTGCATAACCTTAGACCAGTAATTTTGAGCTCTCAAAGTCTCAGTGTCCTTAACTGCAAAATGAGGAAGTCATCTACAGCATGGGACTGCTGTGTGCATTAGAAGAACTAAAGCTTTTACCCAAATCTTCACACAGTTTTTAGCACATAGTAACTGTTCCATAAAATATGATTATGCTTATTATTAATTTGGCTTAAATGTTTGCATTAATAAGCTTCTTCTCTGCCTCCAATTCATTCAAGACATTTAATGAATTTGTGGAATTATTAAGAAAGCATATTTCTCATTAGTACAATTAGTTCCCAAATCAAAAAACAACCAAAAGTGAGGACATTGTTAAATATATTGCAGAAGGTGCCTCTCTGTCCCAATACTGCAATTGAACAACTTATAGCTGCTATGGTGCATTTACATATTGATTAAATATGTTCCAGAGAAATCTTTCACATATGCGTAGATACACTATGTTTTCCTACAGTGCAGACACTTGTCTATTGAGTTTGTGTCTTTTTCTATATTTCTGTGCAATATTGCAGAATCATAAAAAATTTGATGTGGAATGAAATATAACTGTACTAATTCCTTTATCATAGCAGGAAATCATAAATCAATGAAATCTAAAAATGAATTATGTCATTTAAAAATGTAACAATGTCTTCTCCCTGAACATTTTTTTCTTAAATGTTTGAGATCTTTTGGTATGAAATATCTCTTATGATAAAGAGAAATGTGTCCAAATTTGAATTCCTTCTGTATCTTTTTCCGATAAAAAGATAATTCTGATTAAATTTTATGTAAAACTAAATTTACTACTTTTAAATGAGGACATGTTTTGTAAAAATTGTCTTTCCATTCATCATTTATCTCTGTATATCTAAGCATTTGTACAATGTTTATCTGTCTCTATTACACACATATGATGTTCATTGAGAATAGATTTTTAGCTCTTGATCTTCAAATGTACATAGGTACATGGTTGCTTCCTAAAAATTTTTTGAGACCTCAGATTTTTTTAAATATAACCCTCTAGTCACTGACCTTGAATTGACTCATATAAGTTAATACTAATGTTTAAATTGCCCTTACATTCATATTTTACTTTATATTATTAATCATGTCAAGCCAATTCATACATACATTTGGAAATCAAATGTCATGAGAATTTATTACAGATAAATTTGCCAAGAACAAAACATGCCTCTCCAGCCTAAAGTATTTGTATGTGACCAGGACATTGTCAATTTATGTTACTATGTTTTTTTGTTTAAAGCTTTAAATTGATTAAAAAAATTGTTCTGTAATTATATATTTATAATTATATATTATACATAATATTATATATTTTGTTTGTTATATATTTATATTTATATATTATATATTTTATTTATATATTTTTGTATATTTTATTTTATATATTTTGTATTTGTATTTTAATACTATTATAATATTATACTATATATATCAGAGAGAGAAATCTACAATGATGTTTAATCTATAATATCTGTTATCATACAGACCATCAAGGGAGATGTCTGCAATGATGTTTATATAATGTCAATGATGCTTAGGTCCAAGTGGTATGATTTTAAATTTACCATAAAAAGTTGACAAATATTTTTTTCTTTATATATTATGTTGCTTGAATTTCTTATAATGGGCATAAGAAAACAATTTAGTCATATTTTTTTAAATTCTTTAATTTCCTATTTCCTTTTCCCCAACTTCTTGAAAAAAATCTTTATATAAATCTCTATTTTCAGAGTTTGAGAGTGTAGAAAATTAATTTGGACTCATAGTTGTGTAATAAAGATACAGCAAAACTCAGTTAAGTGTTATGTGGGAACACTTTCACTCACCCATTCATTTATTCATTCAACAGATATTTACTGAATGTAACCCACGGATCAGGCACTGTTGTAGATATTTGTAAGATATCAGTAAACAGGACTAAGATCTCTGATATCGTAGAACTTGCATTCTAATTGAGAAAGACAGTCAAAGTAATAAAATGATAAAATTGGTAAGAGTTTTTAGGAAAAGTGTCATTTAGAAGTTGATATTTGAGCAGACTTTGAGGAGCCAATGAGTGATGTTGATATTCCAGGGAAGAGTGTTCCAGAAAGGGGAAACTGCTAACTGCTTGTGCAAAAGCCCTGAAGCAGAAGAGTGTGGCTGTCGCAGCAAAGGTTGAGGCAGCTCACATGGTGAGTTTTAAGAATTGTAAGGGCGTTACCTTTTGTTCTGAGTAAAATAAGGATCCATTGCTGGATTTTAAACACTGAAGTAATGTGATTTACTTTACATTTAGAAGAAGCACACTGGCCACTATGTTGAGAATAGGCTGAAGTGGAACCAGGAAAACTAGTTAGTAAAGACTTTAAGGAGACGAGGGATTTATTAAATGCTCCGTCAACTCAATAATGTGGAGGAGGAAAAGACATAACATAATCCTTGATTATTAGCCGTATATGAATCATATAATTGAGTTCTATTATATGCCTTATTATTATGCCTGATTAAATATGTATCCATTTGCCAGAAGCACAAATCTTATAAAATAAACCAAGAAATGCAATGTTTACCTGGACAAATACGTATATTAACTAAAAGTTGATCTAAATAAGGGCTGGCCTTTTGTGGTCCTTCATTTTGAAATAGGTCAATTTTTATAGATCATTCTTTGTTTAAAGAAAACATAAGGGAGTGACTAAAGCTTAGAGATCAATTTATGATGCTTTATTATCTTCCTTGAGGCGTGTGTCTAGGCACAGATGGTTTTTAAAAGAGGGTAACATCTTTCCAGAGTTCAGGCTGCTTTTTTCTGTTGTCTTTTGTATGGAATAAGGAGCACAGATGCCTTCTCTGCTTCATCTTAGTTACCTTGAACTATCTGAATTGTTTCTTTGTGAAGTCCAGTGTTTTGGACACAAGGAAAAGTCTTCTTGGTGGCAGTGGTATAACTGCAGTATTATACAATATGGTGTGAAACCTGGCTAACATTTCAAGAAAAGCGGAGGTTATGCATGACCACTCCGTACTATAAGTACTGTTTGGTGGTATTTTTGGTCTATAATATGGAGCAAAATGCATTCTAATGCAACAACAATAATAATAAAAGAGAAGTATTTATGGTCTACAATACTCTGTGAAAGATCCTGAAGGACCAAACATTTTCCACTGTAGCCCACACATGTCCTAGTCCCCACAGCCGTTCCTCTCCTGCTACCTCTTGCACAGGACTTTGGTCCCTATCTGCTCCCCTGCACCCTTCTTGATTTCCCATCCTACCCAAATAGTGGCTTTTAATCCATAAGAACAGTCCTTTTGTCCTCAAAACTAACTGAACTTCAGCCAATCCTCTCCTGCTAAAGCCCCATGAAACATTTCGCCCTCCTTCCCCAAGGTCTTTGGGAGACTTTCTATGCTTAACATTTTCAAATAAAAGCCTACACTAATAGTGCCCTGACTGATTTTCTTCCTCACAATCTTCTAGTCACCTTCCCTCACCCTCACATTGGCTTTACAGAAAAATTTTTTTGAAGATGTACCCAATATAAAAATTTAAAAAAAGAAATTCTGGGGTTCTGTTTTGGATAAGGATGGAGATGTGGCCTATATTTTATAATATTGTAATTGCTGAGTGGTTTAATACCTGAGATAAAATGCGTAATATTTTGGGATCTCTAATGGACACAAAACAAGAAAATACATATTAATACATATGTATTATAAAACAAAAAAAGGAAATACATATTACATATAAAATACATATTAAAGCATATTGACTAATTACATTCCTAGAAATATAAGCTTTGGGTCAGACGATACCCCTTTTTACACTTGACAATGTTGAATTTTACCTAAGCCCTGTGCTTCTGGGAAATAGCAACAGTTAAGAAGTCCTTCCACCCTGTTGTGTTCCAGGAAACTGCTTACTGCAAAGAACCATCCTTCCCCCTAGGGTTTAGATAAGACTCATAAAGACTCATGGATGCCCCTTTGTCTACCTAGGACAAAGCCAGACACAGATCCTGCAAATTCCCATTCTTTGCCTGATAAGTGATTAGCTAAACTGTTTTGTCCCCACTGATCAATCAGGACAACATTCTTGTTAACCAAACATTGGTTAACTGTTTCTCCTTCCTCCAAGCCCCTGAACTTTGATCCATCCTTAGCCGGAGACAGCATACAATCCCACCTAAAATGCCCCTCCCAGAAGAGACTAATGTCAGGGCAAAACATTCTTTGATCCACTGTCTGATCATCCCACTTCCCACAGCTGGTTCTTTCTAGCTTTGTTTACTCCTCTGTATAAAAGAAAGGCCTTTTTCTGCCTAACCTTTGAGCGCTGGCAGATCTCTTAGTCAGAGTTCCTCCTATTACAACAGTCCCTCTCCCCCTAGTGTCTTAGTTCCTTTCCTCCCTCTTAGAATAATCCATTTAAATAAAGTTTTTTTCCTTCTAAATCCAGATTTGTCTTTATTTGACACATGCTCCAGGTAGATAGTGAAAGGAAATTGTTTCTCATGTTCCTATGTAGTCTTATTAAATGAATCTGTGTAGTAACCAGCCAAAGCAGGTGATGTGGAAAGAATTTTTAGCAAACTATACATGAAACAAAAAATTATTTATGAATCCCTTTCCTTGATTTCCTATTCCCACTGGGAAAGAGCCATGAGGCTTCAAAATTTCCAATTGCATTAGCTGCTTTTCTCTCAGTTAATATGTGTGAATTCTGGTCAGCATTGCTTAATTATAACTAAAAACTGTTCAAACAAACTATAAAATAGTAAATAATCTCTAGAAGCTTTTTTCTGCCACTAAAAATGACAAATAACAACAGGAAGGGCTTAATCAAGTCCCCCGACTCTCCATCTTGGTAATGAAATGTCATCCTGTGTACTCCCTACTCATTGGCAAATGGAAACCACGATGCTCCTTTGAGCAATTATTTCCATCATGGATAAAATTATGTCTTGGACTGTGCTATCTATACTACAAGAATTGTATTTAATCCTTAAAAGGTCCAAGAAAAGAAGGCATTGATAAAAAAGGCATTAATAACTCCATTTCACCAGTGGACTTCGTTGCTTTTTGGCTGCAAAGCATTTATGTTCTCTCTCTAAAAACACCAATTCCGATTTGAGGAATTAGCCTCATCTCCAACAGTCACATCTGGTAGGACTTTAATCAGTAGTCCAGTCCTGCCCTCATCCCATGCCAAAAAAGACTGCATGTTGCTCAGACCAGGCCATTTGCTCCCTGGAATTTGGTTATTGAGTCAAAGACACAAGAGTTTAAAATGGTTGGAACTCATCCACTTGAGGTGCTACATCCTCATCAGACTGGATTTGCATCCCCACCTATTCCTGCCGTTCTTGCTTCCCAGGCCTCTGCAGCTCCCCTTGTTCTTGACTATATCCCAGCATGTTTTTCCATCCTCTCACTGATATTGTCAGCTGCCAGTAGCCTTCCAACAAATTTCCCTTTGCTGAAGATAGCCTCGTTGATTTCTAGCACATTAGAACTAGTATTATGCGTGTGTCATGTCAAGCTCTAGCTGTACCAAAGCACAAGTTATCATTCTAATTCTCTCATGGTAGCAACATCTGTCTGATTTTCCTAGTTCTACTCTCCTTGGTCCTACTAGACCTTTTGTAATTCCATGGATCACATATTTTGCATTCTTCTTAAAGTTGCAAGGTTGCTCATGGTAGAGTTTGATAAGAATTTGTATTATGAAAACATCCAGTCATTTAAATTTTCCTGAAGCAAAACTCTTGGGAGCAATATATCAATATAAAATACAAACAGTATAATCAAATATACTATTTAATATAGCAGAATAGTATTAAGATTATGGCAAACTTTCTCAAAACAAAGAACTGTCTTTGATCTTCTAAAAAGTGAATATAGAGCAAATGAATTAGTGTAATAATTATAATCATTAAACAAAAATTAAATTTTCATTTAGGGTGTATTTTTCTACTTTAGTTTAAAAGATCTATAACATACTCATAATAGTTAGTAATGTGTTACTATGTCATCTCTAGACAAAGTTTCAAAAACTCTAAAATTCCAAGGAAATATGTTAATATAATTAAAGTATACATTTTATATATACATATGTTTATAGGTGCTATATATGTGTGTTTATGTTATATATGTTATATGTTTATATATACATATAAGTTTATATGTAAATATATGTATATAAAACGTTTTAGTGTGCTACCCCATGATAACTTAAATTTAAATTAGTTTCTAATTTAAACTAGAAATAGTTTACCTAAATAGCTTTCTTACAATAAATGTTGAAAGGCATATTTAACTGAAACATTTTTGTGTGTGTGCAAATAGCTTTTTTTTATAAACCACTAACTAAGGATGCCAATAAAGAACTGGTTCAGTTAACTAATTTATTCTCAAACTGATGTGGTTGAAGGAAACCTTGTTTACGACTCGTTTTACAATTTCCATGAGACTCCACTCAGTCTCACAAGCCCCTACTTACTCAATCGCCTCTGGCTGAGGGAGAAGGAATTTACCTCAGGAGGTGATCAATGACTTTAATCTCTTGCCTACGTGTTCCTTGAGGCATACTGTACATTGGAATGCAAGGACACATCTCATTGATCCACCCCCATGCCCTAATCTTTGAGACTAACCAGAACCCATCAACTTGCTTGGCCAGATCATCTATTACTTTTTCCTTTGACATTTCTTTATAGTAGTAAAAATAGTTTAAAATCTTATATAACAGCCCTGCACAGACACTTGCACTGTAGCTGTTTACTGCTCATGGGTCCTGTCCCCACGCTGAACACAAAATAAAGGCGCACGAACAAATGAGAGGCTCGCGTCTGAAAATTCTTTTTCGACTCGCAACTCAGTGACCCCACATCAAAACCAAGTTATTTTTGGTAGATGTCTCTAAATTTTAATTTATAGCATCACTTTTCCAGTGACCTATATGGACATCTTCAATTACTTTCAATGAGAAATTATATTATAAAAAATTCAGTGTAGAGGCTTTACTGAGATAGTTTTATAGCTGAGGCAGGTATTTACTTCTGGCTGATTTAACTTTTATTTTTTCACACTAAAATTATTAGAGCAGCCATCTTCTCAGTTACCTCTTTGTGTGAAGGAGCCAAGCTACAATTACCATTAATGAGAGTTTCTGGCCTTGTATTCTAGAGCAGCTCACTCACAAGAAGAGATGAGTTGGATTTTTAATTAGATGTGCCCCCAAGAAGCATTGTAAAGAGGGAGTGGTTAAGAACCCAGCCTGCTGCTGGCCCATAGATTTAGATTCAAATTAAACCTCCACCACTTGCTATTTGAGTCTTTGTGGACATTACTCAACCTCAAAGATTTAGGGAACTCTTCTGTACAAGGGGGAAAGTAATCAGACCTACCTCAAAGGGTCTCTGTGAGAAGTTAATTAGATAGCACCCATTAAGTGCACAAAGCTCAACAAATAAAAGGAGCACCACAAATGTTAGCTATTTGCGGTGGTGGTTATAGAAACTCCTTATGTTTCAAGATTGTAAACCCTGCTTAACCTTTTGTTGAAGTAAAAGGTTTATATTTAACTAGCAACATAGGGAGTTCCACCCCAGGTACTTGTCAATATTTTTTCAAAAGCCTGACTAAAGAATCAATAGGGGAAGTCAAGATGGCGGCGTAGGCAGACTCTGAACTCACCTCCTCCTGTGGACACAGCCAATTTACAACTGCTCTTGGAAAAATTACCCCTGAGACAGAACTGAAAACTGGATAAGGAACTCCTACAACAACGGACAATACTAATTGAGGTGGGAGAGGCAGAAACTCCCTTCTGGAGAGGAAAACGCCACGTTCACAAGCCGCAGCACCTCACGGCCGCCCGGGAGCAGCCCACAGGTACGCAGACGTCCCTGGAGGAGCGGGGCCCTGAGCCGGGGAGCGCCCCCACTGGGGGCATTTTGTGGACCCAGCACAATCGAGATGAGTGGCATAACATCTGACTTTGCCTGTTACTAAAACATTGGGGAGTACCCCCAGAAAAGCTGGTCCAAAAAGAAATTAAAACCAGCTCTTAAAGGGCCCACACGCAAACTCACCCAATTCAGAAAGCAACCTAAAATCACCAAAAAGAAAGGTGCACAGTGCTTTGGTGACAAGAGACTCACCTAATAGGCCCTGAGTGCATCTCGGTGAGAGGTGAGACACGTCTCCAGGGACTGGGACATTGGCGGCGGCCATTGTTGTGGCCTGGTGGGGGCACGCTGACACAAATGCCATTGGAGTTCTCCCTGGGGCCTGCTAGCCCAGGGTATGCCCCACCCACTAGAGCACCGATTTAATCCAGCTCAGCCAGGGCAAGCAGCCCACCCTAGAGACTGGCCCCAGCCAACAACAAGCCCTCAGGCAACTTGTAGGCCTGCATAGATTGGTGACTGGATTCTCTGCAGCCTGGCAGCTGAGCCGACATCAGTGGGGCAGAGCATGCACAAGGATCGGGTGGGGAGTGTGGGGCGGTGGTGGAGTGTGTGGGGCTCCCACCAAGAAGAGACTGGGTCCGCTTCAGGAGGTCAGGGCGCAAACACGGGGCAGGACTGTGTTGACTGCGTGTGTGGACCTGTGGGTGGCAGGGCTTGTCAGCTGCAGAAGACTTGTGCTTCTCAAAGACCCACATACGGGGTTTGACCCACAGTCCAAAGCCTGAAACAATTGGGTGCACCTGTGCCTGAGGCCAGCCCCACCCAGCTGCAATCCTCAGAGAGCTGACAAGAGACCTAAAGGCTGGAGGCTTATAACAATTGTAAGGCCCTGAGCCTAACAACCTACCACGCTGGGGGCCTACTCTCTTAAAAGAAATTCTGCAACACAAATGTGATATTAGAACTTGCAGCCAACTGTGCTGGGGCTGCCCACACCTGATAAAGAGACTGAAGGGCCTACAACAACTACAAGCAGCTGAGCATAACAACAGCTGGCCAGGAGCGTAACTCGGCCTCCCTGGGCGCCTAAAGGGAGAGCAAACAGGCCACAACAGAAGGACACACGTAGCCCACATAGGGGTCACCCCTGGAACATTGAGAACTGAGGGAAGCACACTGGAAGCCTCCTAAGGCATCACTTACACAAAGTCACCTATCCAAGAGCAGGAGACGTAGCTGACCTACCTAATACATAGACACAAGCACAGGGAAAGAGGCAAAATGAGGAGGCAAAGGAATACATTCCAAGTAAGGGAACAGGACAAAACCCCAAAAAGGAACTAAGTGAAACAGAAATGAGCAAGCTTCCCGACAGAGAGTTCAAACAAAGAGTGTTAAGGATGCTCACTGATCTGGGGAGAAGAATAGATGAACTCAGTGAGAATGTCAACAAAGAAATGGAAGAGATAAAAAAGAACCAATCAGAAATGAAGAATACAGTACTGGAAATGAAAAATTCACTAGAGGGACTCAAAAGCAGAGTAGAGGATACAGAAGAAGGGATCTGTGAGCTGGATGAAAGACTAGAAGTAATTACCCAAGCGGAACAGGTAAAAAAGAAAAGAATTAAAAAAAGTGAGGACAGTCTAATGGACCTCTGGGACAACATCAAGCGCACTAACATCCGTGTTACAGGTGTCCCGGAAAGAGAAGAGCGAGACAAAGGGGCAGAGAATCTATTTCAAGAAATAATAGATGAAAACTTCCCTAACCTAAGGAAGGAAACAGACATCCAGGTAGAGGAAGCACAGAGAGTCCTAAACAAGATAAACCCAAAGAGGCCCACACCAAGACACATCATAATCAAAATGTCCAGAATACAAGATAAAGAGACAATCCTAAAAGCCACAAGAGAAAGTCAAGTTACATACAAAGGAAATCCCATAAGGCTATCAGCTGACTTCTCAGCAGAAACCTTACAGGCTAGAAGAGAGTGGCACGATATATTTAAAGTGCTAAAATGAAAAAACTTACAGCCAAGAATACTCTACTCAGCAAGGTTATCATTCAAAATGGAAGGAGAGGTCAAAAATTTCCCAGACAAGCAAAAATTAAAGGAGTTTGTCACCAAGAAACCAGTGCTACAAGAAATGTTAAAGGGACTGATTTAAGGGGAAAAGAGAAGACCACAAATAGGAAAAATTATCTATTTCCATGATAAGAGGGCAATGGATACAAAGGCACAAAACGAGGTTAGATATGATATCAAAAACATAAAATGATGGAGGAGGGGAGTTAAAGAGTAGACCTTTCAGACAGAGGTCAAACTAAAGAGACCATCAATTCTGTATAGAAGAAGAAAGGAACAAGAAGGACTACTAAAACACTGAGAAAAAAAAAGTTAAAAAATGGCAGTAAGTACATACTTATGAATAGCTACTTTAAATGTCAAAGGACTAAATGCTCCAATTAAAAGGCATAGGGTGGCTGACTGGATAAAAAAACAAGACCCATATATATGCTGCATACAAGAGACACACATCAGACCTAAAGACACTCACAAACTGAAAGTGAAGGGATGGAAAAAGATACTCCATGCAAATGGCAATGAAAAGAAAGCTGGGGTAGCAGTACTCATATCAGACAAAATAGACTTTAGAACAAAAACTGTAAAAAGAGACAAAGAAGGGCATTACATAATGATCAATGGAACAATCCTACAAGAGGATATAACACTTGTAAATATCTATGCACCCAATGTAGGTGCACCTAAATATATAAAGCAATTACTAACAGGCAAAAAAACAGAAATAGACAGTAACACAATAATAGTAGGGGACTTTAACACTCCACTTACACCAATGGATAGATCATCCAAACAGAAGATCAATAAGGAAACACTGGCCTTAAATGACACACTAGAACAGATGGACCTAGTAGATATATTCAGAGCATTCCATGCAAAAACTGAAGAATACATGTTCTTTTCAAATGCACGTGGTACATTCTCTGGGATTTATCACATATTAGGCCACAAAACAAGTCTCAATAAATTTAAGAAGGTTGAAATAATACCAAGCATCTTTTCTGACCACAACGGTATGAAACTAGAAATCAACTATAGGAAGAAAATCACAAAAGCCACAAATACGTGGAGATTAAACAAAATGCTACTGAACAACGACTGGGTCGTTGACTGGGTCAATGAAGAAATCAAAGAAGAAATCAAAAAATACCTGGAGACAAATGAAAATGAAAATACCACATGCCAGAATTTATGGGATACAGCAAAAGTGGTTCTAAGAGGGAAGTTTATAGCAATACAGGCCTATCTCAACAAACAAGAAAAATCTCAAATAAACAATCTAACAATGCACCTAAAGGAACTGGAAAAAAAAGAACAAACCAAGCCCCAAATCAGTAGAAGAAGGGAAATAATAAAAATCAGAGCAGAAATAAATGAAATAGAAACAAAAAAACAATAGAAAAAATTAAGAAAACCAAGAGCTGGTTCTTTGAAAAGATAAGCAAAATTGACAAATCTTTAGCTAGACTCACCAAGAAAAAAAGAGAGATGGCACAAATAAGTAAAATCAGAAATGAAAGAGGAGAAATTACAACAGACACCTCAGAATTACAAAACATTATAAGAGAATACTATGAAAAGCTATATGCCAACCAATTGGACAATCTGAAAGAAATGGATAAATTCTTAGAATCATACAACCTTCCAAACTGGATCAAGAAGAAGTAGAGAATTTTAATAGACCAATCACCAGTAAGGAGATCGAAACAGTAATCAAAAATCTCCCCAAATATAAAAGTCCAGGACCAGACGGCTTCCCTGGTGAATTCTACCAAACATTCAAAGAAGACTTAATACCTGCCCTTCTCAAACTCTTCCAAAAAATTAAGGGGGGGAGGGGAAGCTCCCTAACTCATTCTATGAAGCTGACATTACCCTGATACCAAAACCAGACAAGGACAACACAAAAAAAGAAAATTACAGGCCAATATCACTGATGAACATCAATGCAAAAATCCTCAACAAAATACTAGCACATTGCATACAACAATACGTTAAAAAGATTATACACCATGATCAAGTGGGATTTATTCCAGGGATGCAGCGATGGTTTAACATTCGCAAATCAATCAACGTAATACACCACATTAATAAAATGAAGAATAAAAATCACATGATCATCTCAATAGATGCAGAGAAAGCATTTGACAAGATACAGCATCCATTTATGATAAAAACTCTGAATAAAATGGGTATAGAAGGAAAGTACCTCAACATAATAAAGGCCATATATGACAAACCCACAGCTAATATCATCCTCAATGGTGAAAAACTGAAAGCTATCCCTCTAAGAACAGGAACCAGACAAGGATGCCCACTGTCACCACTCCTATTTAACATAGTACTGGAAGTCCTAGCCAGAGCAATCAGGCAAGAGAAAGAAATAAAAGGGATCCAAATTGGAAATGAAGAAGTGAAACTCTCACTATCTGCAGATGACATGATTTTATATATAGAAAACCATAAAGAACCCACCAGAACACTTTTAGAAGTAATAAACAAATACGGTAAAGTTGAAGGATACAAAATCAACATGTAAAAATCAGTTGCATTTCTATACACTTACAACAAAGTAGCAGAAAGAGAAATTAAGAATACTATCCCTTTTACAATTGCAACAAAAAGAATAAAATACCTAGGAATAAATGTAACCAAAGAGGTGAAAGAGCTGTACACTGAAAATTATAAAACATTGCTGAAAGAAATTGAAGAAGACATAAAGAGATGGAAAGATATGCGGTGCTCTTGGATTGGAAGAATTAACATAGTTAAGATGTCCATACTTCCTAAAGTAATCTATAGATTCAATGCAATCCCTATCAAAGTTCCAACAACATTTTTCACAGAAATAGAACAAAGAATCCTAAAATTTATATGGAACAACAAAAGACCTGGAATAGCTAAAGGAATCCTGAGAAAAAAGAAGAAAGCTGGAAGTATCACACTCCCTGATTTTAAAATATACTACAAAGCTATAGTAACCAAAACAGCATGGTACTGGCACAAAAACAGACACACAGATCAATAGATAGAGAATTGATAAGGAATAGAATCAAAAGCCGAGAAATAAACCCACACATCTATGGACAGCTAATCTTTGACAAAGGAGCTAAGAACATACAATGGAGAAAAGAAAGTCTCTTCAACAAATGGTGTTGGGAAAACTGGACAGCCACGTGCAAAAAAATGAAAGTAGACCCTTAACTTACACGATACACAAAAATTAACTCCAAATAGATTAAAGACTTGAATGTAAGACCTGAAACTATGAAACTTCTAGAAGAAAACATAGGCAGTACGCTCTTCGACATCGGTCATAGAAACGTATTTTCAAGCACCATGTCTGTCCAGGCAAGAGAAACAATAGAAAAAATAAACAAATGGGACTACATCAAACTAAAAAGCTTCTGCACAGCAAAGGAAACCATCAACAAAACGAAAAGACAACCTAACAATTGGGAGAAGATATTTGCAAACCATACATCTGATAAGGGCTTAATCTCCAAAATATATAAAGAACTCATGCATCTCAACAACAAAAAAACTAACAACCCAATTAAAAAATGGGCAAAAGACCTGAACAGACATTTCTCCAAAGAAGATATACAGATGGCCAACAGACACATGAAAAGATGTTCAAAATCATTAACTATCAGGGAAATGCAAATCAAAACTGCAATGAGATATCACCTCACACCTGTCAGAATGGCTATAGTTAACAAGACAGGAAACAACATATGTTGGAGAGGATGTGGAGAGAAGGGAACTCTCATACACTGCTGGTGGGAGTGCAAACTGGTGCAGCCACTATGGAAAACAGTATGGAGATTCCTCAAAAAATGAAGGATAGAACTACCATATGATCCAGCTCTTCCACTGCGGGGTATTTATCCAGAGAACTTGAAAACACCAAGGCGTAAAGATACATGCACCCCTGTGTTCATTGCTGCGTTATTCACAATAGCCAAGACTTGGAAGCAACCTAAGTGCCCATCAAGGGACGAATGGATAAAGAAGATGTGGTATATATACACAATGGAATACTACTCAAGCCATAAGAAACAATGAAATCCAGCCATTTGTGACAACATGGATGGACATTGAGGGTATTATGCAAAGTGAAATAAGTCAGAGGGAGAAGGTCAAATACCATATGATTTCCTTCATTAAGTAGTAGATAATAACAACAATAAACAAACACATAGAGACAGAGATTGGATTGGTGGTTACCAGAGGGGAAGGGGGGAGGGAGGAGGGCGAAGGAGATAATTCGGCACATGTGTGTGGTGATGGGTTGTAATTAGTATTTTGGTGGTGAACATGATGTAATCTATGCAGAAATAGAAGTATAATGATGTACACCTGAAATTTATACAATGTTATAAACCAATGTTACTGCAATAAACAAAAAATTTAAAAAAAAAAACAAATTTAATTGGAAAATAAACTACTGCGATGGAAGTGCAAAAAAATAAAAAAGAAAAAAGAATCAATAGGCATTGCAGATGGCCGGACGGATATGCAATACAGGCTTTCCTGATATCCTGAACTGATTTCCTCCGTTAATATAGACCTGTAGAGACTCGACCCAGACCACACCTCAGTAATGTTCCAGGTATCACAGAACATATTGTTCACGACATGAGGAGTTATCCTTTCTATGATGTCCCAGAGGATAAAAACATTTTCAGCTAATCTGGCATTTGACTCAGAAATAATGCCGCCTTTCCACCAGAAGTGGTTTTGTTTTTTTGAATTTTGTAACTGATTCTGTTCTTTTTCTTTTGTTCATTTGTTTGCTTGTTTCACTTTGGCCCTGATGAAATGATGAAAACCAAGTTTGTGTTTACTCTCCAGTGACTCTGCAGGGCTTCATAGTATCTCAATTGCTAGTCTCACTCTGACTCTTTCTGTAATTTCTTCCTCTTCTGTTTGCTTTATTTTTCTGACTCATGTTAAACGTATTTTACATTGTTTCATTGTATGAATCATTGTATCCTGGCTTAAATTCTCTTTGAATAAAGTGGAACATCAAAAAAGAATTAAATTTAGCCTCTAATACAGCTTAGACATAAATGAAAGTATCTAAAATACCATTTCTGTTGCTGCTGATACAAATGGAAATTTCTTATATAAACATGTGGTTGAATTTATTTCTCATGTTAAAACAGCAGCCCAGACAGAGGTAAATTGTGTATAAATTGGAGAAAGTTAAGAGAAGAACCATAAATATGATCAAGAGAATAGAGGAATTGCTTCTTGGTGATCAGATATCTGAATTGAGTGGCTGCACAAGGAAATGATATATTCACCTTGTACCATGGATTGGGACGAATTACAAAATATAATAAGATGTTCTATTTGGCAAAAATTCTGGACCATAAAAACATAAAAGAATATGATAGAAAGAAGAAGTTTGAGTGAAATAAATGCCCACTATGTATTTTGGAAATCTTTATAAAGCAACGATGATTCAAATGTTTTAATGCAACCATATATCAAGATCTTATTTTTACCCTGCAACTGCTTTCGTGTAATTTTCTATTTGGTGCAAGCAAAAGCTCTAAAATATAAAGTGAACTTAATGATGTGATATTGGGGAAAAGTAAAACAGAGATTATAACACTCTATCTTTTTGTGCTTCTCTCTCCAATTTCTCCAACTGTGTTTCCAAAGATTTTTTCAACGAAAAGATAAGTGTAATAGGAGGCTAGAAAATGCCTTTTTCACTCTTTTTATTAACGGATTTCACATTTGGAACATGAATAACCACTTCCCTTTCAAATCACAGGATAGAATATACCTGTATAAATTAACCTTTTCCTCCATCAAATGCTAATAAATATTTATTCAAATTCTTCTAAAATATGTAGCACAAATCATAAGTTAAAATAAGAATATTAGAGCCAATATATGGGTACCTTCGTTATAATTGTCTCTTATGAAATAAATTGATTTTTCTTTTCCACAATCTATCTCAATCTATTCTCCAAGTTGCTATTTTCTTAAATAGAATACTTGCTCCAATACTACTTTATGTTTTAATGCTTGTACTATTCTCACAGGGTAAACACAGGCAATGTAAGAATGTCTCTACCTGCTTGAAAACTCAAAAAATAGTGTTTTCCATTGGTCTTCCATTAAAATATATTTTCAGTTAAGGAAGATTCTCTTATCTCTTCTTGAAAATAACAGCAATAGTTCAAATATTTCAAACATTATTTTTTAAGTAAAAGCAAAATTAAAATGTCCTCAATGGAATTATAGGAAGTATTTTGTTTGTTTATTTTTGGCATTAGTTAATTCTCTAAGTACAAAATAACAAAAGTAATAAAAAAAATTCACTAGAGCTGTTTAAGCCAATTCCAAAGGAGTGGGGAGTAATAATCATTATCATCACTTTGGCAACTAACATTTACTATGAGCATTCTATTTTTTGGGCACTGGCTCTTAGCCATCAAAGAATACTAACTCCCCTTGCAAAACCTTCCCCATTGTAAAATAGATATATTAGATCCTTAAATTTTTCTTTCATCAACTCTCCCAGTTTGTACTGATTTCATGCTTACCAAGGAAACTTTAGATTATTATCAGGCCTCATATATGGGTCTGCCTAAAGGAAAAAATAAAAGTGATGATCATATGGAATTCAAGTTGTCCACTTCATAGGATAAGGATGTCTCATGGGAAATATAGAAAATGGCTTTGATGTTGATGTGACTTGTCACCTAAGAATGTCTATAGGAAATGAATGTGCTGGTTAGTCTGGTCACTGGCACAATAAATTCTTATTTTTAATTAACAAATTGGCACTCTGCTGCCTACCTCAATTACGTGTGTATTTTTATTATTCAACCCTGGACACTAAGAGTGAGGGTTTGGGGCTTCATGGTGCTGAATCAGGTCTAACAGTCCTTATCACTACCACTTCCATCTACTACAGTAGCTTTTAAAAAGGGATCAGAAAGGCTACATACTGTATGATTCCAATTTTATGACATTCAGGAAAAGGTAAAACTACGGAGACAGTAAAAAGATCAAGGGTTGGTGGGGAAGGAAGGGATGAATAGGTCGAGCACAAATGAATTTTAGAGCCGTGAAACTACTCTGAATAATACTATAATGATGGATATATGTCATTACCATACATATGGTACAACACCAAGAGTGAAACCCTAATGTAAATTATGGACTTTTAGGTGATTGTGATGTGTCAATGTAGGTTCATCGATTATAACAAATGTGCCACTCTGGTGCAACGAGTTGATAGTGAGAGAAGTTATGTGTGTTGGGAAGAAAGGGGTATAAGGGAATTCTCCATATCTTTTGCTCAATTTTTCTGTGAACATAAAACTGCTCTAAAGGATAAGTCCATTTTTTAAAAAGGGATTTGAAATTTTTGTGCTTAAGAATCTGTAAATTAAAACATCGATTTTTGAAAACCTACAAAAATGAATCAAGCATGTGTCTGCTATGCTTACTGCCCTGGCAAATTTATATTTAATTCTATGAAAAGCAACACAAGATTGACATCCTTATTTTAATTCTCAAGATGAGGAAGTATGGCCTTAAATGTTAAATATCTTGCCCAGAGGTCATACAACTATAATAGGATTCAAACTTGTCTGTCTGAACCCATAACCTGAGCTCCATTACTAAACTGTGCTCTTTGAATAGAATGTGCAAAAACCCTGGCTTCTCTCTGCTTTACCCTACTGACTTTGGGTCACTAACCTCATTTATATAGAATATCTATTATTCATTGAATGCTCATAATTTCCATTGTCTGACACGGCTTATATTATTTAGTTCTCATAACAATCCTATGACATAAGTTTTATTAGCTCTTGTCAACAAATGGTGAAACTGGGAAAGTTTAAATTATTTGCCCAAGCTGATGTTTCAAAACCAATGTTATATGAAGTCAAACTCCTTTCACAGCCACATATTTCTCTCAAGACTTGAAAGGTGCCTGATTTTTCTCATTCATGTCTTCATACCCACTTGAGAGGAACAAATCATATAAATTACTGTGAAATTATACTTTAATGTTGCCATTTTTTTCAGTTTTCATAAATTTTGTCATATTGTGCAGTAAAGGGCATCATGATTTGCTTGTACAAAATTTTCATTCAATAAAATGCATTGAGTGCCTACTATATAAATGGAATTATAGCAGTGAAAAATAGATTTCCTAGCTTCATGGAGGTTATATTCTAGTTGGAAATTGACATATAATACAAATATTAGATAATGCTTTGAAGAAAAATAAAGCAGAATAAAGGTTTAGAGGTTGAAGAGAGCATCATATCTTTCGGATACTGCAATCAGAGAAAGTCTGCCTCCACAGATGACATTAAAGCAGCTAAGAGACAGGCATAATTCTAATGTTTTTCAGGTGTAATCAGCTACTATTTTGATTAAGGTTAAGTGTATATAATCTATTTTTGCAGAAGTAAACAAGACTCTCTATGACTGATATTCTATGCATAAATGTTGATAATCACTTCCTCCATAGGGCATTTTACGTTACACCCAAAGGTTAAATTTGTGAAATATCAAGAAATAATTGTTACAAAGTAATACACTTTTATTACAGGAGCATCGCTCTTGCCTTTAATCAGTGCCTATTGTATTTTATTTGACACATAATTACTAAAAGGTTAGCTATCTGATTATCTGAAGCTTCTTCTGGCAACTTATAAGTGGAAGATATTTTGCTAGAGGCAAATTGACAGTGATAATTGATATCTGTCAACCTGAACTCAATAGAAGACACAGAGTAACAAATAAATACCAATATAAAAATTATGAAATGATGGCAAGCTAAGTTAGAGTAGTTAAGAGTGAAATAGTAAAGACATTCTGATAATCCTTGATAGCATTTAGAGTATTAGAGAACTGCAGTTTGATAAATAATCACAACTTTGTCTGAGTCAACAATAACGTGCAGCCATGTTCAGTGTACACTGTTCAAAAGGTAGAGTGGCATGGAACATATTTTAGAATAATTAAAATATATATTGTTTAAAATGAGTCATCTCAGTTTTTAAAAAAATAAGCTTTAGCCATCTAGACACATCACTTTGAGAAATAGCATTCCCTGGACTAGCTGGATTGCTGAGATAACGAATTTTTGAATAATTTGGGGCCACAAAATCAAGATATATACCCAAATAATGATCATTATGATTTATTTCTTATATGCTGCATTTAGATGTTATGTTGATGCATCAATCAAAGCATTCTGAATAATAAGATCTCATATCTAATCTTCATTCTTATTTGAAGGTACTCTTAGAATCCTCACTTATTTCAGATGAAGCTACCTAGTTTAGGAAAAGAGTAAACTAAATTATTTTTAAGACAGTGTTTTAAAATATATATTTAATCTTAACATTGCAATGATTAAAATGACCTAACCCAATAAAAATTATAGCCATATGAAAATAAACATATAAGTAGACAAAAATCCATTACTCTGTAAGATCTTCTATCTTTTTTTCCACTAGAGTAGGGGGCACATTAGAAACAATGACTTGCATATCCAGCTGATTGACCACAGAGACCTGAAAGAAGAAAAAACAGAATTCATTTGGCTTTTACTTATTAGCATACAATCAAAAAATAACATTTTTATTTCTTCCCTACTATGTATAGACACTGGTTTTCTATCTCTAAATTTAGGAATAAATGATATTTTTAGTTACACAATCTCCACTAGATGTTGGGGCAGGCTGAGAATGGTAGACTATTTATTATTCACTTAGAAGTTACAAAATTCTAAGTGACTTCGACTGTTGTTGGTTTTGTGTTTGTTTGTTTTCCTGGTTATTTACTAAGGCGTGGAAGAAGATATTTTTGTTTGTTTTTTGATTGGGTTAAGAACACTCAGGAAAATAGAAAACCTAGCTTTTAGATTTTATAAATCTCAGGAGATCATTTATTCATTGTGTCTAAGAATCTGGGATATGACTAGTTGGAATAATTCATTCCGTGAGATCATCGTATATAGTTTTCATGTCTGCTTTAACCAATTTTATGTTTGTGTAGATAAAGAGATATATACATGCAAACTTACATGTGGGGCTAAGATGAGCTAATTTAATTTATGACTCTGTCCTATTAATTTAACATTTACAGAGTTCCTTTCATGTTCTTATTTAGAAAAATGGAAGAAAAATAATAGCATTTATCTGCTTACAATGTATCATTTACTTTTTTCCTCAATATTCTACAGGCTTTAACTGATTTAATTCTAACCACCACCATATCAGGTGGTTATGGATATCATTCCAAGTTTTAAATAAGAAAACTAGTAAAACAGACATTGAATAACTTGGACCCGATTAAGTGCAGGCTGTCTGACTCCAGAACATGTGCTCTTTCCTATTACCCAATACTGTTATAAAAAATGTAAAGTCAAATCATATATTGTCCTGCACATACATTACACAGTATTAAAATTGTGAAAATGCGTATGCACCAGGACCATGAATGGAATATTCTGGACTAAGTATATTTAGCACCATATATCTGAATATAATTTATACTAGGGAATAATTTCACATTGACATGTATTTTTGATATAAGTTCCACATTTTCTACATGAAGTTGCCCACAGGTGTCACAAACTCCAATGTCTTCAGGGCAGGCTGGTAACCTAAATGAGTGAAGTAGCCAAAAGTATGAAATGATAGGGAGAAGTGGAAGTGTGACAAACCAGAGAGCATACGACTCATCTGAAGAGGTCTGCTACTACTCATCTCTAGTGAATATTGCCGTGTGGGAAAACAGGTCCAGATTTGCTGGATCTTTCCACTTTTCAGGAGAAAAAGAAATCCAAAATATTAAGCGAAATATTTACAACTAGTTAGAGATCTTTCAAACCATTGTGTGAACCTAATAATTCATGTCCACAGACTATATGAAGCCAAGGATCTGTCTTATTACCACCTATGAGCACACAGTTAACATTGGCAGTTCCAACTGGTACCCCTAATTCATTATAGGCATCTGGGATCAGATGTTTAAATTTCCCGTGAACATGTGGAGGAATCTTGAGTGTGTCTTCATAAAAAAAGTCTAACTTCGTTAGAAAAAAAGATTATCACAGTTTTTGTGTAACTTTGTCTGTTCTTACTGGTCCTGAGTAAAAAGAGACAGAAGTTACATAGAAATATTTTTTGATTTAATTTTTTTTTTTAGTTTTTAGTAGTAAAAAAACATGGTAAAAATCTCTAGAAATATATACAGGAGACTTGTAAAATTGTGTTTTCTCCCCTCCTTCCGTCTTTCCTTCCGTCCTTTTTTCCCTCCTTCCCTCCCTCTCTTTCTTCTTTGTGTTCTTTTCCCTTCCTTATCTTTTTTTCCTTTCTTTCATCATTGGACTAGGGAAGATTAAAAAAAAAGCAAATGGCTTGGAACAAATAGTAATCATGGAGTGTTATCTCAGCAAGAATAGATTTCTCAATCTCCTTTGTAGCTCAGTGGAACCATATGATGGAGTTCTAACCAAGTCAAGTTAGTGGAAAGGAAGAAATGAATATTCTTAAGTCTGTCCCATATGGGAACCTCCCTTTTCTTTCCCAATCTCTACCTGAATAAAGAAGCCATAGAAAAAGGGCAAAGACAGACGATGGAAGGAAATTGAGTCCCTGAATCTCCATTTGCAGGAGAGCTGTCAAGATCACCACCCAGGGCCGGCCCCGTGGCTTAGCGGTTAAGTGTGCACGCTCTGCTGCTGGCGGCCTGGGTTCGGATCCCAGGTGCGCACCGACGCACTGCTTCTCTGGCTATGCTGAGGCCACGTCCCACATACAGCAACTAGAGGGATGTGCAGCTATGACATACAACTATCTACTGGGGTTTTGGGGGGAAAAATAAATAAATAAAATCTTAAAAAAAATGTTTAAAAAAAAAAAAAGATCACCATCCAACCATGTACACTCTCATTGTTGTGTCATATGAGAGAAAAATAAAATTTATTAGTTTAAACCACTGAAATTTTAAAGTTTTTTGTTACATAGTCAGCCTACCATGACAAACACCCAGGAATATATTACACGTGGCTGTTAGATTCTTATTAATTGTAGGGCACTGAAAAACTAGAATGTTAGTTATATGTGGTGCAGGGAAATGGTACAATTTTCCTTTGTATGAATACGTTCTGAGTTTTGAAAGCTAATTTACAAGTACATTTTTGGAATGCAGTCAATTCGTGTGCTAGGGACTCTATTGGGAAGCAAAATTGGCCTTGGAGATATAAGGAATTCTATCATTTGCCTTTTTTTTTTTTTTTTTTTTTGGTGAGGAAGAGTTGCTCTGAGCTAACATCTGTTGCCAATCTTCCTCTTTTTTGCTTGAGGAAGATTAGCCCTGAACTAACATCTGTGCCAAGTTTCCTCTATCTTGCATGTGGGTCACTGCCATAGCATGACTTGACCAGTGGTGTAGGTCTGTGCCTGGGATCCAAGCCCAAAACCCAGGCTGCAGAAGTGGAACACGTCAGACTCAACCACTACGCCATGCGGCCAGCCGCTGTCATTTGCCTTTTAAGGACAGTCAGCACTTTCTCTTTATTCAGAAGGATATTTTACTTACTTAAAGGGAATTTTTTTTTTGTTAATGAGCTTGGAAGCTAAATTCTGACTCAATAAACAAAACGAATACATATATTAAGCTTATAATTTACCAAAAGATTTTATGATCTTAATAATTTTTGAAAACATACGTTTGTATGTTTTGTATTCTTAAGATAAAAAAACAGATATTTCTAATTCTGATAAAATAACAAAAGTCAGACTGCATTTAACTCCAAAAGTGTTGTCTCAGACTTACCTATAAATAGTTACTTCTAAAATTTTAAATCTCCTTAACGTACTGACATATGATTTATGTAGAACATACAAACCTTGACTGTGCAAATGAAGAGAATAAGCTATTACAGTTTATATTTTGACCCTTCAAAGAAATCCCTACACCCCCAAATTGTTGGTTTCTTCTATCATCTATTGCAAAAATATTTATATGTTTAAGATTACTAGATTTTATTTATGATACTTTTCTAGTATAGCCTTTTGCAAGTATTTTCAGAAATATGTGTCTATTATACCAAATATTAAAAAATTCTACTTAAAAGTTGCTTAATTTAATTTTTTAGGCATTGATTACTAATGAAAGCTTTTCTAAAAAAATATTTCTATCATTGTTGGGATTGATCTTTGTAATGGATTAAAATTATTATGTATGGTCAAAAAGAAAGAGTATTAACATTTGTGAACCACAAAATTCCAAAAACAGAAGTTGCCAGATTACATATTTTATTATTTCTAAGTCCTTTTAATTCTTCCTCATAAACCTCTTATCATTCCTTTTTTCCCATTCTTTCTCATATAGTTTAGATGGTGCCATCCAACAGAAATATAGTATGACGCACAAATATATGCCAGATGTGTAATTTTAAATTTTCTAATAATCACAATAGAAAGATCAAAAATAGTGAAATTAATTCAATAATACGTTTAGCCCAATATATTCAATATATTATCATTTCAACATGTAATCAATATAAAACAACTTATTAAGGAGATGTTTTACATTTTTTTCATACTAAGTCTTTGAAATCCAGTGTGTATTTTACAGGTCAATGCAACCTAGTCACATTTCAAGTGCTCAGTAGCCACATACGTCAAATAACTAACATATTGGACAGTGAAGTTCTCACAATTTCTCGCTTGGACTGGTCACTGTTTCTCTTAACTGGTCTCTGTTGTAATCTCACTTTTCTTGAAAAGGAAGAGGTATCTTAATAGTCTTTTTTAGATAATTGTGTATATTCTTCTTTGGTACTACACCAAAACTCAAGTGGTAGTTTCTTCAAGGCTAGTTTCTATGTGAAATCTAAAACCACGTCCAGTTACACTAAAACTCATTTATCTGTCTTGCACTTTGAACGAATCTTTTACCCACGAATGATTTTTTTAACATCTTGCACTGGTCATTTTGGAAAATATTGGTTCACTGAATAATGCAAATTTTTTAAAAGTTGACACATTTCATAACACAATATCAAGAAAAAAAATCACATTCTTTAATATGAACCTGATCTCATCAGAAAAGTCTGTAAGTAATGGGAAGCTGTCATACTCACAGTCGTGAATACAAGCTCTCCAATATTCTAATTTGTGCTTGAAGGCTTGAATGTTACCACTAGCAACAGATACTGTCAGTTGTTTTCCTTGAATTGACAGTCTCAGTTCATTCATTTTGTGTATATGCCTATCAAATATTCAAGACTGAATAAACATATTTTTATCTCTAAGTTCTTTTTTCAAATAAAAAAAGCTATTCCTTGAAATAAGCAGCTAATTCAGTTTGCATAGTGCTTTTCCTTGAGACAACCATCTACTTCTGCATACAGCAAGAATGCTTTCTGCATACTTCCATTTCATTACACAAAATCTTAAAAAGATGTTTAGTCAAGAGTGGAGATTTTTTAAAATTAATAAGTTTACTGCATATGTAAGGGTATTTTTAGTTAAAACGGGTTTTTTTTGGCTGTTTATGTATGGCTATGAAAAATACAGTGCAACAGCAGTGCAAATGCAACATAATAAAAAGACCAACAAAGTCCTAGCATTCTCATGAAAAGAGTTTTGACCTCATGGACCCCTGGCATGATTTGGGGGACCCCCAGGGTTCCGTGGGCCACACTTTGAGAAATGCTAACTTACATTGTAAGAGAGGGGCTATTCATCCATTGAACAAATAGGCCTTGAGTACCCACTACACGTCAGGAATTCTTCTAGGTGCTTAAGATACATCAGGGAATAAAATAAACAAGTTAACTAAAAACAAAAAACTGTTCTCATGGATTTTCTGTGGGGAAAAAATGAACATGAATATGATAAGCTCCTTGAAGAAAAGAAAACAATAAAGAAGTGTGAAGTGACACAGTAGTTACAATATTAAATAGGATGGTCAGAGTAGGCTTCACTGTGAAACACATCTTTGCAAATATTTGGAAGACATGAGGGAGCTAGTCCTGAACACATCTGGAGAAAGAGCATTCTAGGCAGAGCCATGGCAAAATCTCTCAAATGAGAGTATGTCTGGCTATTTGAAGAGCAGCAAATTGGCCAATATTATCAGGTTTGAATGAGTTAGAGGGAAAGGAATAGACAATGAGGCCATTGGAAGCCAGCTTATCAAGGGCCTCATAGTCTTCTGTAATGACTTAAGAATTTCTCTGAAAGAATTGGGGTGATTTAGGAGGTTTAGAGTAGAGAAATAACAGGACCTGAATTACACTTTAAGGGATCACTTTGGCTGCTAGATTAAAACCAGACTTTAGCAGGGAAAGAGTGGAGGCAAGGGGACAAGTTAATGAGTTTGTACAATAATACAGGTGAAATATGATGGTGGTTTCAACCAAGTTGTAACAATAGAAGTGTTGAAAACTGTGCAGATAACATATATATATAGCATATATTTGTGTGCATGTGTATATATATATACAAATATATATACACAGACACACACATAACAGTATTTACTGAGGGATTGGATCTGTGGTTTAGAAGAGAAAGGAATCAAGAAATTTTTAGCCTAATGGACTCAAAGATGATTTGGTCATCAAGTGAAATTGAGAAGAATGAGTGTGTGAATGGACCAGGAAATGCAGTGTGGTTACTGGACAATGTAAGAGCTCACTTGAGGGTTTTCATCATTAATTTAAAATAAGACTAATTATACAATTGCGTATGTTTTTGCAGATATATTCAGCATGGGTATAGGTCTGGAGAAAAGAGAAAGCCGGAATTAACTAGAGTTATGGTTTTGCCAAGTGAGTATAATAGAGGAGAGAGGGCAAGGAAGTTGAATTTTTATGTGGTTGGGTGCTTATAATAGTTGATAATGCAGTACAAAGCTTGTAAGCAGGAAAGAGAAAACCTGAGGGGTAGAGGGAGGGTGAAAATGTAGTAGGCTAAACGGATTGAAGGTCCTGGTGCCGGAGAGCTGGATACACAAAAGAGTGCTGGAGTTAGCTGGACACATTCAGTATTTTGTTCAAAGAGTAGGAGGTTTGAAATGGAGGTTATAGAGGGGTTTCAGTAATTGATAACAGCAAAAATAACTCTGGTTTTAAGTGGTTGCCATAGGGTGGAGGATAAAACCGTTGGAGGAAAGGCAGTCAAGGAATTGTGAGTTCAGGATATCAGAAGAATCATCTCTGCATATACTGAAATTGCTGAAAATTAGGATGGAGGAATTGTTGGAGAGATGGTAACAGTAACTCAGAAGCTAAACTAATTGAGATACGTTGGGGATTGCCCCAAGGTCCGGGAGACCACAGCAATAATGTGAGGTAGTGAGTAACCGTCAGATGATGAGAATCAAGGCAGGACTCTTAGGGAGGAGGGGAGGTCTAGAAGTAGCAATGCTGTACACCGAGGATCCTCCTCTGCCAGTGGGTAGTTTGAAGACTGGAGAACGAAAACAGAAAACAAACAAACAAAAGCCACTGCTTGAGAAGGCAGCAGTAGAAGTATTCTCAGGGGAGTTCCAGATTTACATTAAGCGAGAAGGTTTATCTAAATTAAAAATCTTATCTTCACTCACTCTTACTAAAAATTTTTCAATAATTTCCCACTACTTTTAGGAAAAAGTTCCAATACTTTTCATATGGCCTATGGCTTTTATATGGACCACCTACTTCCATCTCTGTCCCCAGCTCTCATTCACTTTTCGTCTCTCACTCTTTAGGGCGGATTTAATATCTATCAGTTATTCAGACCTGACATCATTTCTTCTTCTTGGTCCTGGCACATGTTGTTCCCCCTGCATATTTCTCTCTGTGTCTCCCTTCTCTTGACTGAAATCTTATCATAAGTATCATTTTGCTAGAAAGGTTTCCTTGTATATATATTATGATTTATAAATATATCATATTATGAATACTTAGAATTGAATCTTTCTTTTCGAATATATTTTGGATAATTTTAAAGGTATGCTTTTTAATTGCCACACAATGGTTCATGGAGTCCAAATAAGAAACCCATAAACCTCACATTGCTTAGGTACATATTCCATATATAATATTTATAGTTATAGTTTCTTTGTGTTATTATAATATTTTAATTATACTTAGTGTAGTGGCCTTATTGTCTAGCCTTAAAGCACGACAATGTGCATATCTTAAGTAACACAAAGAGAAAAGACATTATTTTATATAAGGCTTACAGATTTTAATTTGATCAAAATTCTATGTCAACCTTAATATATTCTATGTCAAAAGCTTCTTGGCTTAGATTGGCCTTTTTAAATTCTATTGCAGCTTAACTCTTATAAATGAGAATGTTCTGGCCTTCACATCCACCAAAATCATCGTGATTGGTCTTCACCATCATTATTTAAGAAGAAAAATATTTGATCATTGATGTCTGCATATATATAAAGGTTAAACTTGTCCAGAGACCTAAATGAGGAGAACCGTGAAAAATGGAGATTTAATAAGATGTAAAAAGCAAAAGAAAAATTATACTTGATTTTGTCTTTATGTGACAAATATTTCCAATAATAATTACACCTGTATTTTTCACTAGATTCATTAGAGAAAAGTTCAAATAATCCTCACTTCCAAGTTGCTAGCGATTCCATTGCATAGAGGCATTGGTGTTGAATATTTTGAATAAACGTTAACATCAAATTGTCCTTAGGAATAATCTACCACTGAGCTTGTGTACAGCCTAAGAAAAGGTGAGAACAGAAAAGTGATATTATTGGTTAAGACAGATATAACTTAGTGAAGGATCATCAATGTCATCAATGGGGATTTTGGTAAAACAAGGGAATCACATCTATTGGAACATAAATTTGCTCCAAAACACTTCCTTTTGTTTTCTTAATTACAAAATTCCTAAAAGTAATTTAAACAGTAACAAATATTTCTTCCATTTTAATTTCTACAGCACCACTCTATGAAGGATTTTAAAATTTTAAGTAGCTCCAGCCAATTCTACACTAAAAACGAGATCTGCAGACCAAATAGAAATTCGATGCTTATGACATTGCTGTCACAATCACGTATGAAAACATATTATGATGTATTTCCCAAATATCAAAAAAAAAACAACCATAAAGCTATATTTTTATGTCCTAAATTGTAGCTATTAACAATTTAGATAAAATTAATCACATTTATGTTTTAGAAAACCCATTTCAAATAAATTTAAAAGCTCTCTGAGTTGAAAACACTGGCCCTGGGTCATAGTGCATGTACCCCCTTATCTGAAGTGTTATCTACTCACAAGTACATCTGCTTTGCCACTGAGGCCCTTCCCATAGTCGTCAGTTGCAATGACTTGAACCTTGAAGTAGGACCTCCTCATATTGTGGAAAAGCATAGCAGTTTTGAGAAGCCCTGTATGTGTTTCCACCACAAATCCTTCTTTTCCCTCTTTTATCGGTGGTATTATGAGTCTGTATGCCATGGCACTATAATTGCCAGTATCTTTATCAGTAGCCTAGGAGAGAAAAAAACATGGGTTATATATAAGCAGGAAAAAAGAAATAACCTTTATTATTTTCTTTGTGAGGAAGATGAGCCCTGAGCTAACATCCAAGCTGATCTTCCTCCACTTTATGTGGGACGCCGTCACAGCTGGCCTGACGAGCGGTGCGTCGGTGCGCCGGGATCCGAACCCCGGGCCGCCAGCAGCGGAGCGCGCGTACTTAATCGTTACCCCACGGGGCCAGTCCCCAAAATAACCTTCATTAAAGGGCTTATTGCTGTTTGTAAGACTGATGTTTATTTTGTAATAATAACAATAAAACCCTCCTAAAAGTCCATTTTTCTGGATATCATTATGTAGATTTATAGACTTTGTGTCCACAAGGTTGAATGGTTGTTATCAGAATGACAATGACTCCTGAACTGTGAATACAAAGGACATAGACACTACTGTTAATAGTGTAGTCCACTCGATGAATTAAGTGTTTTGATTGGCATGTCTGATGGGTTCCACTCTGGGCTGTGATCCAAATTGGTTTAAGGATGAGACTGCCTCTTTACCTAACCATTCTCTTGTGTACTAGGCATAGGATGTGGTTGTGTTTTAATCTAATCTATTTCCTAAAAGGGAAAAAATAAAACAATGCACTAAAATATCTCAAATGACAAGATAAAGTTCAAAGCTTTTAACCAATAAATTGAGAGATGTACAAAAAGATTCTAATTAGTTAACACCATTTAATAATTAGAGGGAGTTAGAATTCTAATCCAGCTTCCTTTTTCATCATTCTATATCTAGATTAACCAGATTTTTCCTGGTCGAAGGTACTTATGATCTACATGTTAAGATTTCTTAACATTTACAATTTAAATAGTTGTTTAGAATACTTTTTTTTAATTTTAATAAAGCTGTGAGCATAACATATTAGTCTGGCTCTATGGCTTCTACTTCAGGGACATTTTTCAGAATTTCAATTTAAGAATTATTTCATAGTGAAATATTTGGAAGAGAATTGGTGGATAGGAGAATTTAAGTGAATTTATACAAGGCTATTTATACACCTTATTCATGATACTAGATAATATAAGTTTTACAGTATTATTATTATTATTATTATCATTATCTGGTTATTCTTATTTTTACCAAAGTTATTATTATTAAATATCATGTATCAAGTATTTATGATTTGCCATTACAATGCTAAGAATTCTACAAAAAATGATCTTATTTAATAAAATTAAAACTCTCTGAGGAATGTACTATTCTAATTATATAATTTATTGCTGTCCAATACAACTTTCTGCAATGATAAAAATACTCTAAATTTGCTCTGTCCAATACAGTAGCAACTAGCCACATACGACTATTGAACACTTGAAATGAGGCTAACGTGACTAAGGAACTGAAATTTTAATTTTAGTTAAATTTAATAGCCAAAGGCTACATAGGAAGTGGTAAAGTTGGTATATAAATAATGACAAAGTAGTAAATAATAGCAAATGTGTATTAAGTTTCAGCACGAGCTTGACTCTAGCTTCAAATTCTATATGCGCTTAACCATTTAAAATGTTTTAGAATAACTCTATCCACCTGTTAGATTTCTTTTACATACTGTGAGCAAATTTGGAATTAACACCAAATCAGTCAAAGATTTGGTTAAATAGTCTCCTTTAACTTATGATTAAGATGGAATTTCCCCTGAAATAAACTTTTTACTGTTAATACAAACTTTATTGAGGTGTAACAAACATGCACAAAAAAATGTACAAATCATAAGTGTATAGCTCAAGAAAATTTTGCAAAATATACACATTTGTGACCAGCATCTGCATCAAGAAATAAAACATTACCAACATCCCAGAATGTCCTTCATGCCCTTCCTGTCATACCCAGCTCCTCAGGGAAACCACTATCCTGATTTCTGTCACCATTGGTTAGTTATGCCTATTTTTAAACTTTATATTGATGGGATCATAATATGTGTTCTGTTTTCTATCTGACTTCCTTTACTCAATTTTGTGTTGTAACACTCTAAACCCTTATATTTTAAAATAAACCCTTTAACACAATACAATCACATTTAGAAAACAAAAGGCGGTTACAATAAAATTATCGTGATTGCTTGGTACATTAAGCTTCTTTGCACAGTTCTCACTGATTAACTTCCAATTTCAAGAAACAAGTAATTTCACTTTGCAGTATTCCTAATTTATTAAATTATGATAATCACAAAGTAGCCATATTTTATCTGAACAGGTTAAGTTGCTTTTTAAACATCCCTTTTCTGAAACAAATAATCATTTAATACAAAAGTTGGGATATGGAATTAGTAATTATAACTCAGAAATATCTATTTTCTTTGATGATTTTTCATAGTACCTTTGGAGCAAATTGTCAAAAATGAGATACAGGGTTTTAAAAAATCATGTTTACTGGACCTTTTTTTCAGAAATATAAAGCTCTACTGTCATATATATATTGTCAGTAATGACTCCACTTTAAATTTCTATTTCTTTTAATGGGCTTGATCCACTTTGGAATCTCAAAGATCTCATTTCAGAAAACACTCATTGAAGATAGTTGCCAGAATCATTAGCATTCTTTCAATTCTCTCCCCTCTTTCCTAAGTATGCATAGTTGAATACTAGTAAGTTAAACAGTGAATGATAAAAATTCCAGTAGGTACTATACTTATGAACAATTTAAAGGATTTTCAAGTTCAATTTTGAGTCTATTCAATTTTCAACAAACATATGATTTAAGACCAAAACCTATTTATAAAATGTGACTCTGGTCAATGTAGGGTATGCACATTATAATCATACACAATTAACAACTGAATGTTCTTTTTATGAAGTTAATCACAAGATATAATATATCTAAATACAAAGCAAGTCACACTAAAGATACTGATTAAATTAACAGAGCAATTTAAAATCTGGTTCAAGATGTGGAAAGTAAGCAAGAGTTTCAGCAGAGTGCATTGTATCTATTTACTTTCTACTTTTTTTTATTTTATTGAGGTCACATTGGTTTATAACATTACATAAATTTCAAGTGTACATAATTATATTTTGACTTCTGTATAGACTGCATAATGTTCACCAAAAGTCTAGTTTATCACTAATTATTAGGGAAACGCAAATCAAAACTACAATGAGATATCACCTCATACCCATCAGAATTATTAAAAATATAATATTTTTAAAAAGATAAGAAATAACAAGTGTTGGAGAGGATGTAGAGAAAAAGGAACTCTCATACACTGCTAGTGAGAATGCAAACTGGAGCAGCCACTATAGAAAACAGTATGGAGATTTCCCAAAAATTAAAAATAGAAATACCATATGATAAGCTATTCCACTTCTGGGTATTTATCCAAAGAACATTAAAACACTAATTTGAAAAGGTATATGCACCCCTATGTTCATTTCAGCAATATTCAGAGTAGCCAAGATTTGGAAGCAACCTAAGTGCCCATCAACAGATGAATAGACAAAGATGCAGTATATATATACAATGGAATACTACTCAGCCATAAAAAAGATGAAATTGTGCCATTTGCAAAGACTTGGATGGACCTTGAGGGTATTATGCTAAGCAAAATAAGTCAGATGGAGACAGATAATTACTGCTTCCTACTTTTAATTTTTTGTTTGTTTTTTGTATTGTGTTTTGGTGAGAAGTAGACTTAAAAGTCAGATGTCATTTTGAAAAAAATTAATCACTCAGAGTTTCAGGTTTCCTTATTCATAAAATGAGAAGAGTATTAGTTAAAAAATATTATTTTAAGATATATATATTATATAGCCAAGTACAGTGTGACACTAATATAATAACCTAAATTTTTATAGTAATATTCAAAAATTTTAATGTTTTTTCTGTATCATGACATTTATTGATGAATATGCAAATTTAAGCACAAAGTCAATTTAAACTCATTACTTCAGACACATTATTGTAAGACTGTAACTCCCTTAAAATAATGCATTAATGAACTTTTTTTCTTATACAGCTCAAACTGCATGCACTTTGCTCTCACGATCTTATTTTTTTTCTTTTCCAGCTTTTCTTATTGTTTCCTGATCACTTTTGTATTAACCTTGCAAAACTTCTTCCTCAATTGTCTACCTTTCCTTGTTGCTGGATATAATGAGGATGTAGGCATCTAGCTCTCAGTCTACCTCTTCCACTTCAACTTCTTCCTCCTCTATGAATTTCAGTGTCCATGTAGATGACGCATCCAACAAACCGTCTTCAAGTTCTTAGCCATAAATAACTTGCGTCAGTCTTTGGACTGCCTCACTGCATGAATTCAATTTCATAACCACACTCTAGTCTTTTGGCTTATGGAGATATTTCTCCTAAGGAAACACTACATCTCTGGAGCATAAATTTTAATGTATCAATTTCTGACCACAACCTCCCATCACTTTTTGATATCAGTGAACTTTCAGTTCCACAAACACTCCCTCTGCTCTCATTACTTCAGGGCTTATTTCCATTCTCTCTCCATTGTAGATTTTACAGCCAGTCACATTGTTCGCATTTTTTTTTTGTCCTTCCACAACACCAGGAACTTTCTCCTCTTGAATCAATTTAACCATCGACCTACTCCTGGATAACTGAAGAGTGATGAAAGAAATTAAATAATCAGGCAGACGATTGTTACTATAAGTCCATGGTTTCTGAGTTCAACTGTTCCTTTGATTTATCTGGAAAATCTGCTATGCGTGTGAGCTCTCTATCTCACTCTAAAATTCACCCTTTTCTTCAAATCATATAGTTTTTTCATAGTCTCCTCCAGAGATGAGGAAGCTGTAATTCACATAAAAATTGATATTACGAAGTGTGAAGTCTCTCAACTTCTCATCCTATACATTAAAAAGTACTTATATCTGCACTTGCTCTTACTGTCTTTCTTCATATCTCAGAGGAGCAGCTGACTCTTCTCTCTCATTGAAAGTGCTTATGCTTTGATGCGAATTCCTCCCATATCTTCTGCATTAAATGTTTTATCAGCTCTATTTATGTCTGTCCTTTTAACCTTTACCTCTACAGACTATAAAACATCTATGTCTCTCTCATTAAAACAAAATGAGACTTTTCTTTTACTATATACCCACTTCTGACACTATTCTCACAACTTCTATACCTATTTTTCACAGTTAAGCTCCTCAGAAAATTTTTCTACAATCACTGTCTCCAATTTCTTACCTCACAACCATCCCTTAACTGCAGCTAGAATTCTGCCCCTATCATTGCCACTGAAGCCATTAAAGTCAGTGACTGAGTCTGGCTGAGTCTCATCAACTATCAGTCCAGTGCTCTTTAAACCACAAAGTCCATTTCCATTATTTGTATAATGTTATTGCTACTGCTGCAAGCTAACATTTATTGAACACTTACAATTTCCAAGTGCTATGTAAATACTTTATATACATTATCTCATGACATCCTTTCCATTGAGTAAATTTTATTGTTATTATTTTATAGGTGAAGAAATGGAAGCACGGAGAGATTAGTAACTTGCTCATAATCACAAAAATACTTGATAGCACAGTGTAGGTCTCATTCTAAAACCTATACCATAACCACTACATTCAATATGTCAGACCAGGAATAAAAGTACCAGGTAAAAAATCCAGTTAAAATAACAGTAAATCTAGATAAACAGTCTTAAGAATTCTTCCTAGATAGATCAGGGAGATAAAAAGAAAATAACAAATACGCAGGTCGAAAACTAAGTGAGGGCAAGAATACAAAAATCTTAGTGCCGATGGTGGCTTTTACTTAAGGGTTTTGTGATGATCTAGGTGAACTTAAAATTTAATTTGCAAGATCTTGAGTGGCTCAGAAAATAGGAGGCAAGACCCCAGGCCCACTCAGGGAAATGAGTCTAATAAGACTTCCCTCCCCAGAAATCTAAATTCTCACTTTAAGGGTGAACGAGAAATTCATCTCTCCTTACCAGCGACCACCACCCCAAAACTGCAAAGAAAACTGCCTGGCTTAAAACTTGACGTTGAATGCAGTGGGGAAAAAACTTCCTTGAGAATCCATAACCAAACACAAGCTCTCATTGGTGTTTGCAGCCTTTAGTCACATATCACTAATTTGCCCAACTCAAGGAGAAACGACAATATTCTGAATTCATAAATCCAGTGGTCCTTAACTCTACCTGAATGAATAGAAAAGCCAGAATCTGAGAATTTGAGAAAAGTGACCTTTAATTGATAATGGCCTAGCCTTCTGACAGAGCAAGTATTTTTTTCAAAAAAGCCACCTTCAAATTACGCCTCAAATAATTCTAACAAATAAAGTTCCAAGAATGATGAAAAGTGAGAGTAAAATAATTCTCAAAATAAACACAAAACAAAATATCATGAAAAAGTCTGTTGAGATAAAAAAGCAAAGTCAGGGGGCTCGGCCAGTAGCGTAGTGGTTAAATTGAAGTGCTCTGCTTTGGCAGTCGAGGGTACACAGGTTCAGATCCCAGGGGTGGAGCTATGCATTGCTCATCAAGCCATGCTGTGGCAGGTGTCCCACACATAAAGTAGAGGAAGATGGGCACAGATGTTAGCCCAGGGCCAATCTTCCTCAGCAAAAAAAAAAAGACCAAAATCATACTCACAAAGGCTTTAGATATTTGAATTAATAGACACAGTATGAAGCAAATATGTTTCAGTAAATAATAGAGACCTTAAAAATACGAAGAATGAGAATAGTCGAACAGAAATGGAGAATCTGAATAGACCAATCACAAGTAAAGAGATTGAAATAGTAATCAAAAACCTCCCAAAAATAAAAGTCCAGGACCAGACAGCTTCTCTGGTGAATTTTATCAAACATTCAAGGAAGATTTAATATCCATCCTTCTCAAACTATTCCAAAAAATAGAGGAAGATGGAACACTTCCTAAATCATTCTACAAGGCGAAAATCACCCTGATACCAAAGGCAGACAAAGACAATACAAAGATAGAAAATTACAGGCCAATATCGCTGATGAACATAGATGCAAAAATCCTCGACAAAATTTTGGCAAACCAAATACAGCAATACATTAAAAAGATCATACACCAGGATCAAGTGGGATTTATACCAGCAATGCAGGGATGGTGCAACATCCACAAATCAATCAACGTGATACATCACATCAACAAAACAAAGAATAAAAACCACATGGTCATCTCAATAGACTCAGAGAAGGCATTTGACAAGATACAACATCCATTTATAATAAAAACTTTCAACAAAATGGGAATAGAAGGAAAGTACCTCAACATAATAAAGGCTATTTATGACAAACCCACAGCCAACATCATACTCAACAGGGAAAGATTGAAAGCCATTCCTCTGAGAACAGGAACGAGGCAGGGCTGCCCACTCTCACCTCTCCTGTTCAACATAGTACTGGAGGTTTTGGCCAGAGCAATTAGGCAAGAAAAAGGAATAAAAGGAATTCAAATAGGTAACGAAGAAGTGAAATTCTCACTATTTGCAGATGACATGATTTTATATATAGAAAACCCTAAAGAATCCATTGGAAAACTATTAGAAATAATCAACAACTACAGCAAAGTACCAGGGTACAAAATCAATCTACAAAAATCAGTTGCATTTCTGTATGCTAATAATGAACCAACAGAAAGAGAACTCAAAAAGATAATACCATTTACAATTGCATCAAAAAGAATAAAATACCTAGGAATAAATCTTACCAAGGAGGTAAATGACCTACACAATGAGAACTACAAGACATTATTGAAAGAAATCGATGATGACATAAAGAAATGGAAAGATATCCCATGCATGTGGATTGGAAGAATAAACATAGTTAAAATGTCTATGTTACCTAAAGCAATCTACAGATTCAATGCAATCCCAATCAGAATCCCAATGACATTCTTCACGGAAATAGAAAAAAGAATACTAAAATTTATATGGGGCAACAAAAGACCCCGAATAGCTAAAGCAATCCTAAGAAAAAAGAGCAAAGCAGGAGGCATCACAATCCCTGAATTCAAAACATACTACAAAGCAATAGTAATCAAAACAGCATGGTACTGGTACAAAAACAGACACACAGATCAATGGAACAGAATTGAAAGCCCAGAAATAAAACCAGACGTATATGGACAGCTAATTTTTGACAAAGGAGCTAAGAACATACAATGGAGAAAGGAAAGTCTCTTCAATAAATGGTGCTGGGAAAACTGGACAGCCATATGCAAAAGAATGAAAGTGGACCATCTGCTATCGCCGTTCACAAAAATTAACTGAAAATGGATCAAAGACCTGAAGGTGAGACCTGAAACTATAAAACTCATAGAAGAAAATATAGGCAACACACTATTTGACATTGGTTATAAAGGAATCTTTTTGGATGACATGCCTACCCAGACTAGGGAAACTAAAGAAAAAATAAACAAGTGGGACTTTACCAGATTAAAGAGCTTCTACAAGACAAACGAAACAAGAATCAAGATGAACAGACAACCCACCAGCTGGGAGAGAATATTTGCAAAACATACATCTGACAAGGGGTTGATCTCTGTAATATATAAAGAACTCACACAAATGAACAACAAAAAAACAAACAACCGGATCAAAAAATGGGCAGAGGAAATGAACAGACACTTCTCCAAAGAAGATATACAGATGGCCAATAGGCACATGAAACGATGTTCAACATCATTAATCATCAGGGAAATGCAAAGAAAACAACACTAAGATATCACCTCATGCCCGTTAGAATGGCTATAATCACCAAGACAAAAAACCACAAATGTTGGAGAGGATATGGAGAAACAGGGACCCTCATACACAGCTGGTGGGAATGCAAACTGGTGCAGCCTCTATGGAAAACGGTATGGAGATTCCTCAAAGAATTAAAAATAGAGATGTCCTATGATCCAGCTGTCCCACTACTGGGAATCTATCCAACGAACCTGAAATCAACAATCCAAAGAGGCTTATGTACCCCTATGTTCATTGCAGCATTATTCACTATAGCCAAAAAGTGGAAGCAACCTAAGTGTCCCTCGACTGACGATTGGATCAAGAAGATGTGATATATATATACAATGGAATACTACTCAGCCATAAAAAAGACA
Organism: Diceros bicornis minor; assembly: GCF_020826845.1. Taxonomy (NCBI): domain Eukaryota; kingdom Metazoa; phylum Chordata; class Mammalia; order Perissodactyla; family Rhinocerotidae; genus Diceros; species Diceros bicornis. The sequence goes on along the minus strand of NC_080745.1, from coordinate 50,221,418 downwards.
AAATCGTCCCATTTGCAACAACACGGATGGGTCTGGAGGGTATTATTTTAAGTGAAGTTAGCCAGGAGGAGAAAGACAAACACTGTATGATCTCACTCATATGTGGAATATAAACCAACACATAGACAGAGAAAACTGTATTGTGGTTACCAGGAGCTAAGGGGGTTGGGGGGGGGATTGGGCACAAGGGGTGAAGGGAGACATATATATGGTGATGGACAAACAAAAATGTACAACCCAAAATTTTACAATGTTAAAAACTATTAAAACATCAATAAAAAATGTTTAAAAAAAAGTATCATCTTCAAATGAAAGGCATAATAATTGAAATTAAAAACTCAAAGGTGAATGGGGGCCAGCCCAGTGGCACAAGAGTTTAAGTGCACACGTTCTGCTGCGGTGGCCGGGGGTTCGCTGGTTTGGATCCCGGGTGCACACCGATGCACCGCTTGGCAAGCCATGCTGTGGTGGCATCCCATATAAAGTGGAGGAAGATGAGGCACGGATGTTAGTCCAGGGCCAGTCTTACTCAGCAAAAAAAGGAGGATTAGCAGATGTTAGCAGAGGGCTGATCTTCCTCAAAAAAAAAAAAAAAAAACTCAGAGGTGAAGTTGTTAGCAGATTAGGCATAGCTGATGAGAGAATTACTGAACTGATGATAGGGCAAAAGAAATGATCCAGAATACTTCACAGAGCAACAAAGATGAAAAATCTAAAAGCAAGTTTGAGATATAGAATTTAGAGTGAGAAAGTTAAGCAAACTTTCAAAGTTTCAAAAAATAGAAGATAGAATGGAACAGAATTTTTTCAGAGCTGATTAAAGATAGCTATCCACAGATGAAGCCCAATAAACTACAAACAAGGCAAATAACAAGTAACTCACACCTAGAACTCACACATCATGTAGAAACTGCAGAACATTCCACATCCCACCCCAGCCCAAAAGTAGTCTTAGAAGGTCTTAGAAGTAGTAGACTGATAGTTGACCTCTTAACAGCAACATTGAAAGGCAGATGCTAGAGGAGTTATATCTTCCAATTCCAGAGAGAAAAATAACTATGCATTTAGATTTCCAATCCTAACGAAAATGTCTTTCAAAGACAAGAGTGAAATGAACACTTTTTCAGACAATCACTGAAAAGATACCCATAAAAATTCTAAATTAATTACAAGTAAAAGGAATGTGACTCCAGATGGAAGATCCAAGATTTAGGAAGAAACGGAAAAGCAAAGAAAGTATTAAGTGTGGATTCTATAACAATAATTATATTGTTGTATGCAGTTGAAAAAAAGATAGAGTAAAATATCCAACCAAAATAATATGTAAACTGGAATGACAGTGACTGGAGATAGGTGTTCTAAGACTCTAAATAATGTTCAGGATGGAGGGGACATTGATATTTTTAGGTATGTGTATGTTAAAATTTCTAAGGTAATCTTTATTTGTGTATAACTTCTCAAATATACTAGAGACACCCAGGGTAAGAAAAAAATAACCATCTGAAAGAATATTTTAAAAGGAGAGAAAAAGAAAAATAGGAAAAAATAAACAAAACACGGCCAAGGAAAACCAGAAAAAAAAAATTATGGGGGTAAAATCTATTATATCTGTAATTACAACAAATGTAAATCTATCTTCCCCTTAACAAAGGTTATTCACACTGGATAGAATACACTCTACTTTACTGTATAAAATGTCATCCCTAAAAGAAGGAAAGTGATTGGAAACATAAGTCAAAATTCATTACTATTTTAACTTAGAACTCATTTTCAGGTAGAATTTTAACTTTCTGGCTTTTTGGAGGGAAGTAAAGGAAGACCTGATATTTTAAACCTCTAACAATATTATAAGTGAGTCCTGATGCATACTGTGTTGCTGAGAAGAATTAGTTTGAAAGGAAATTATTTGCCTAAAATGTCATTAGTGAACTTAGGCATGCATAACGCAAAACAGCCATGTGGTACTTTTTACATAAACAAACTATTATGAATATAAGCTGCATTGTTTTCTTAAAATTTGGGGAAAATACATATAGATATTGTATGAAAAGGAAAAAATAAAAAAAAATTATTAATCTATTCCTTCATTTTTTAGATAGTAGTAAGCAGACATCTAACAAGCTTGGTTAAATTAATGCCTAAAAGTTAAAACTTCTCATGGAAAAGACTCATCATGGAAACTGTAAATAAATCAAATTTACTAAAGAATCAATGTGATTTTATTTATTCCATCAGGTTCTTTATAATCAAAAATTTACACTGGGCTCCTGGCACAGTCATTATTATCTGAAAGAGGTGACCCTGGAAGATTTGATTCACTGACTTTTGTGAGTTTCTCTTACTGAGCAAAATCAGGAAAGTTATGTCTAGAGTTGTCTTAAAGAAATGAAAGTCAGAAGTGAATATTCTAAATACAGTTGCTATAATTATACCTTTAAATGAAAGTCAAGACACAGGCAACCACTTATGCATTGCTAAGGACTCATCTGGAAATTTTAATGCACACAGGTGCCCAACGTTAAGAGAAAATCACCAAATAATTGACTCTATCATACAGGGGAATAGGTGAGCCCATTAATTTTCTAACAACCTAAATAACTGTTCCCCTCTGTTGCCTAAATGAATACTATAGATGCAGAAATATTAGTGGAATAATTAGTGATGTCCTAAGAACATCCAAAGCCCATTAAAGTCCAATAATGCTAACTTTAACTTTAGCTTCTCAATTAGACCCCAATTTTAACATGTAACAGCACTGAAGACTCATTTTCCTTGAAATAGAGTGAAAATATTTTAGAATGTCAAGGTAAAAATACTCAAATCTCACTTTTTCATCTACCAATGTCGGCACGTCAAGCAGTGTTTGCAGGAGGCAAAAAGAACAGAACTTTGGCTTCTTAAACTCCTTTAACTTGTTCTTGTATTTTAGGAACTACAAAAAACCCCCTTCATCTTAAAGCCCTTAAAGACAATATATCCAACATATGATAAAATACAAACAAGGAAAATGTCACGTAGATTGATCTATTTTAAGACTATTCAAGACCTGTGCAAAAACAAAAAAGAGAGGAAAGAAATGTTTTAAAAGAAAGCTTAGTGTTTGATTTTTTCATATGAATGTTAAAAAAATGAATGTCAATATCAATAATTCCTAATTTGAATATGTCTATTTACTATTTGTATAGTTAATTAAAAGTCTAATACCATTCAGAGACATTCTAATGAATAAATACAACTTGGTATAGAAACAACAATTTAATAGTGGTATGTAGAGACATGCAACACATTTTAAATTATCAAGACCTTTACAGGATATTTATTATTATTTTATTATACGTAGTTAGAATTTGCCAAGATTTACTCTTAATTAAAGAGTGGTGCCAAATATCATGGAATAACATCTATTTGAAAAATTAAAGAGGAAACTGAACTGAAGAACAGCAAAATATTCCTTTTATTATTTTTTAAATTTATACACTAAAATATTCTGTATTACAGAAGTCATGCGAGTTCAAAATAAGCAAAACTTGCATTTATGTAATAATTGAAGCTTTTTTTTAAAAGTTTCAATTTTTTTACTTTTCTTTTCTTTTCTTTGTAGAGTATTTTGGAAAATAAATATTATTACCTCAAAAAATAATTGTTTTGTTCTTTTCCTCAATATTGCTAATATAATAACTGATCATACATTCCTCAATGATGCTTTGAAATGAACTCTGAAATCATTTTTCTAACTTTTCACTGATGTGGAAAAGAAATAAATTGTATTCTAGTCAATAGACATAGTAACAAAAGAAAACACATACACAATTTGAGCTCTCTAGTTGAGAGAGGAAACTGATTTTTTTTGTGTGTGTGAGGAAGATTGGCCCTGAGCTATCATCCGTTGCCAATCTTCCTCTTTTTGCTGAAGAAGATTCACCGTGAGCTAACATCTGTGCCCATCTTCCTCTATTTCGTATGTGGGTCACTGCCACAGCATGGCTTGATGAGCAGCGCAGAGGTCTGCTCTGGGATCTGAACCTGCAAACCCTGGGCCACCAAAGCAGAGTGTGTGAACTTAACCACTACGCCACTAGGCCAGCCCCTAGGAAACTGGTTTTGAAAGTCGATCTTGAATCACAAAATATGGATATTTACTGAAAGTTTACTTATTAAAATGTTTAAGAAATTTATACTTTTGCAATAATTCTGTAGTTTTACAGTCTAAATCCTTCAGCATTCAAAGCAACTTAATGACATACTCATTATTTCAAACTCTCTAGTTCTTCCTTAGTTACAATATATTCACTAATCTAGACCCAATTAGTTTCTTCTTAATGCCCACCCTCTCGTCCCTCTTCTGGCTACTGTACTTGGTTCTCTTTCAGTATTCTCTTTGCATGGTAAGGCCATCACTACCTATGGATTGACCTGAGCTAAAAATATCAGTATCCTCTCCAACTGTTTTATCTTACCCCCTGCCTCCCTACTTTCAGTCCATCAGCAAGCCTTCTGCATTCTACCTCTGCAATATTTCTCAGTTCTGTGACTATGTATCAAGCTGACACTGCCCAATTTCAGGCTCTCATGTCTCATTTTTTACGCCAGCAATAGTTTAAAAAAAACTGATAGCTCTCACCTGCCAGAAGATGAACATTAAGACAAGTCCGTGAAATAGTCTCAACCTGATCCCAGTTTACCATACCAACTCCTTGCCTGACATTTACTCTATTTATATTTCCCCCAAACCGCATTACCTAGTTTTTTCTGAACAATCTATGTTCTTTCATGATTCTAATTCTTTGCATGCATGGTTTCTTCTACTTTAAAACATCCATTGTCTGCTAGACCAAATGATGTTCACTCTTGGACTATACTATGGCACACACAGGCGCATGCACACACACACACACACACTGAATATATACCATGTTGAATAAAGCAAGCAAACCTCAGCTTAAATGACTCTACTTTTCTGAAGGCTGTCCTGACTCCCCTAGGGAGTGCTGCTTCCAGCTGCATGTTTCCAGTAGTATATTTTATATATTTGTTACTATAGTATTTACCTTGGCATATTATAACATTCATGTGTCTTCATTACACATAAAAGTTGTTTCTGTTCACATTTTTTACTGTAGTTATCATGTCTAGTAAGTAGTCAAATAATGTTTGGCTTAAATGTTGGTAGAAGAATATCATTGTGGTTTAGAAATCAATGTTTAGAATTGATGGATGTGAGCTCGGTTCTACCACTTATTAGCTATATGAGTTGAGGAAAATAATTCTCTAGGGCTTAGTTCCTCAACTTTACCAATGAGGAAAATAGGACATGATCAATAGGGTGGCTGTGAGTATTCACTGAGGTGTAAAATACAGTGCCTGGCACAAAGTCAACAATCAAGATTAATTATTGTTGTTACCATGCTGTTGCCATCTTCTCTATGAATACTTTGTAGCTGTACAGCTAATCTCTTCTGTTTCTTGTCACTTATTGTACATTTAAAGATACTTATTACTTTCTACATTTTGTACTTGGCTGTAAATTCATGGAAGCAGGACTATTTCCTAATTCATCTTTGTATCTCATAAGCCTCATCAGCCAGGGCCTGCATGCAGATTGTAGTTAGGAAATATTTGATGACAGAATCAATCTGCCACTTAAAAAATATATTTATTGATGTCTTTTTAATGAATGCCATATTTTTTACTGACAGCAAAGCAAAAGTATCTAAATAGGGAATTTTTGTTATTATATTACTACATTAAGATGCTTACCAGAGATTAAAAACTTGTCATTTTTGAAAAGTTTTATCAAGAAACAGCTGGAATATTTAAGAATGCAAATCAAGTAGCTATCATGTATATTACATATAGCAAAGACTGCATAGCGTACAGTCAGCATGTATTTTAGAGTTATATGGCCACCGACTTAACTCATGGGCCCAAAACTTACAATAAAGAAGACAATTTTATTTTAATATATTTAATTTTACAAGTTATTTGACCTTGGGATAAACTAATATTTTAAGAATATAAGGTTTATGAAGTAAGGTTAATCTCATATTTGTTTTTAATTTTAATTATTTTTAATTTTCTCATCTTTTATATTTTTCATCACTTGCTATCCAGATTGACTAGTAAAATCTATTTCAAAAATTAAAATTTAAAGTGGAATATATACTATGTTTTTAAAAAATCTCCTTTGGACATAAACTTTTTTTAAGCTTACTTTTGTTCCCATCATTAGATTATTTAACACAATGTGTCCATCATTTGTGGATGAATTTGTGCCACCATGTTCCGTAAAAAGATTTGAGTATATTTTCATTTAAACATCCTCATATATATTTTTAAAACTTTAAAGCAAAGTTAATGTTAAAAGATGAATAATGGCATTTTCCATTATTGCAAAAAGGTTTAGAACATGAATAATGTACAAGAAGCCCACTTATCCTTCAATTACTAAGTTTAATAGAAAATCAGGGGAAGCAGATAGCAGGGCATTTGAAAATTAAATCTGAATGTTGAATTCTCCATACATTCTCTCTGATAACATTTTATTGCCTATCTAATAAGAAATTAACAAGCACAAACAAAAAGCTTTACTACAAAAAGAAAAACCTTAATCATTGCTTTTGCAGAAAAAGAGGATGTCAAGGAAAAATCCAATTCAATTTATAAACCTTTTACTTTGGAAAATAAATTGAGAACTTTCAAAAATATATTTAATATAAAGTGTTACACTAAACTAACGATTACCACAAGAAAAGCCTTTAGTTAAAGTGACACTAATAGTAAAGAAGGCTATATTTACAGATTGGAATGGTGCTATTTGCACATGGGACAATAAAATCTGTCTTCTTGAATAAATACATTCAACAAAAAAAGTTGCCTCTACAATGTCCTTCATTTAAATTGGTGGTATTTTAGAACTCTCTCTCTATATATACATCTATACACACACACACCTATATATACACACACATATATATGTAAACACACAAACACACATGTATACATACATATGCATATATATATTTATTTTTTTCTATTTTATAACATAATGTATTTTACATCTATAGCACCATCTAGCAAGTTTGCTAAAAAGAAACAGTTCTAACACTAAACTAAAATTACTGTGAAATAGTCTTTTGTTGGATGAAATTCTAAAAAGAACTGGGCCCAAAACAATATGCTACAAAGCAGAGTGGCCAACATTACAATTCTATCTTGAGAAGATTTGGTAAAATATTAGTATTCCCAATTGCTGGTTTTTAGAAATTTTTTTATTTTTTGAAAACCATGGATGGAATTGTAATAATTTATGAATCTATTTTTTCAAAATTATTAAAATGTTTTTGATTTCCCTCTGTTTTCCTTTTTAAAAATTCACAAATAATTTCCATCTAATTATTCTTGCTCTGTTATTTGTAAACATGAAAAGTTATAAGTTGAATAGCCAATAGTCTTTTACAATGTGCCTAATATTTAAAGTATTTTATTACTTCTTGCTTATTAGAGAAATATAAGAAAATTAAAATTAACAAAGGAATATTAAAAACTCTATCATTATATTCATTTGTTGTCATTATTGATATCTTTATACATGTCCTTTTATAGTTACAATGTATATGCAAAGTATATATATAGATTTTCTATAACCAAGATCCTACCATCCTTATGGCTTTATAATCTACTATTTTCAGTCATTTACCCACCATTAGGAATTTTGTTTATGTCAAACAAAAGAAAGTATATTTCTATTTCAATCAATATACAATAGAAAAAGTAGAATTAAAATGTAATCAAGGGGCTAGCCTGGTGGTGCAGTGGTTACGGGCACGCACTGCACTTCGGTGGCCCTGGGTCCGCGGGTTCAGATCCCGGGTGCACACTGATACACTGCTTGTCAAACCATGCTGTGGTGGTGTCCCATACAAAGTAGAAGATGGGCACAGATGTTAGCCCAGGGCCAATCTTTCTCAGCAAAAAAAGAGAGGATTGGCATCGGATGTTAGCTCAGGGCTGAGCTTCCTCCACAAGAAAAAAGTAATCAAGCAAAATTATTTTTAAAAATAGAAATATTCTTAAAAGGATGCATAAAATCTGTAAGTTGCTATAAAACCACCCCACAGAACACCAAAAGTACAAAAGCTTGGAAGATAGTTACTAGATAACATTTATATTTAATAAAGTTGCTAGTTTTTGTTTGTTTTGTTTTCGCCAAAAAATAGCATTGGCCAACCTGTCTTTACCCTAATTGCCTTTGGCCAATCTGCTCTAATCTAAATAGTTCTTCAACCAATGAAGACCTGGCACTGACATAGATCATGATGATTAAATGCCGGTTGAGTGTCGGTACTGAAAAAGAGTAACGATTAGAAGATTATATTCAAGAAAGATCTGGGAAAACATAAGAGATAATCCGAGTGTGTATCCAGTGTCCTGCATTGGGCTAAGCACTTTATGAATAGAGAATTATTTAATTTTTGTAACTCTGGTAGGTAGATCAAATAAAGGCCATTCTGTAAATGCCGTTCCTGAACCGCAGAAGACTCGGTGAACGACCCCAAATCACACAGTTGGCGAGCAGAATCTGCAATCTTTGACTCCAAGGCTCATGCAGGTTTGCCAGTAAACTCACTGTACTGAGAGAAGTAAGTGGTAGGCTGAAGACTGTTGCCAGGCTCCTTGCTTCAGAGAGAAATGACAACTGTACTGAACTGATAGATTTCGTTAAAAATTGCAATTTAATATTTCTTATTTTTTCTCTTTCTGTGTAGATACTATCAGAGTCCAGTAGGAATTAAATTGAGACTAGTAGCTTCGTCTCTACATCTCTCTTTTAGGACAAAGGAGAACACAAACACTGGCAGGAAATAGAGTTGTTTATAACCTCATCGTAGTGGTGCTGCTCCATTAAATGACATGTTGAAAGAGAATTCAATGTTTTAATTGCATTTAGTGCTAATTGGACCTTTATAATGTAGGTGAGATACACATTTGCATTGTGTTCTTTTCCTTTTCTCATCAGTTATCCCTAATTTTCACAATGATTATTAACATAACCCAAAGTTAATATGCTCAGGATGTGCCAGAAAAGATTATGTGTCATGCTGTGATTCATTAAAGCCGGAGAAACGACTGCTTCATTTTTCAATTTTTTAACAGATAATTCATTTTATAATCTTGAAAGATAAATTTTCTGCTGTTCAGAGCTTTCTGTTAATACTTTTTCTTTGAAAAATGGCATTTTGACCACATCTATCTACAAGGGGGGAGTTTAAGGGATCTCCTTAACATTCTTAAATTGCTTGCTTTTTCCAGTCTGGGATGATTTTTTTATGTGGCTTTGGCACCTTCTTTCTGGAAAAGCCTATTTAAGAAATGTTACTAACTTCTTGATTATTTTCATACTTTATTTACGAGAACTTCAAGATGTTTTTCCAATTCTCAGACATATATTAATTGCTAGAAGATAACCTCCCCCAATATTATGGTTTTTCTATGGTATGATGTGATAAAGACCAAAAAACCCCAGATGACCTTTCTAAAAAATATTCTTTTGAAAATTGTTCTCTGGATAAGTTGATGCTGATACTACCTTAAGGTTGACATTTTTCCTAGCTGTGCTATTAGGGTTTGTTTCTCAGAACCTCATGCCCGACAGAGATTATATTTTTCTTAAATTTGCTATGGCTTCCTGAAAGGAAAACACCAAGTCATTGATAATTATTGAAATTATTGAAAATACCAAGTCATTCATAACTATTAAAGAAAATATATACACAAATATTTCATAACACAGTGCTCAGATAATACTCATTTAGAACATACAGATATGTCTCATAAATATCAATCTAATCATTGCTGATATATGAGAACTGGCTATTTCATTTAAAATATACAAGTTGAAAAAGATATATTGATTATTTCTCAATGGAATATTTTAGTGAAAATAATACACTAAAGTGCATTTCAAAGATAGAACTTATCTAGTCACTACTTATGAAGGAAACTTCAGTATTCTATACTGAAGAAAAATGAGTAATCTATACTGATGCTAAAGGTGAGTTCTAGAAAGACAGGCTCACTATTTGGTTTCAAGGACAATGATAAAATACCTGAACATTTAATAGAATTGTGTTTTTAATAACTTACATGCAACGTGCATGCTGAATTTAGAACATTTTGAGTGTGAGATTTCTATTATCTTATAGGTAAAAAGAATTACTCAGCTGAAATAACTGACGACGACTGTGAACTTTTATTTAGAGATTTCAAGGAGCCAGGCACTATGCTCAGTGCTTTATATGCATTTTTTCTCATTTATATTCATAAGAAATTTGTATGATAGTACTGCCATCACTTTGCAGACCTGATGCTTACAGAAATTAAGAAAATTGTCCAAGGTTACACAGCCCAGTAGTGTTTAAAGGATAAAGATCCAGGTTTGTCTTTGTCATTATGCTTTAGGAAAAGAGATATAGATTTAAATATTAAAACTTTATATTTTTGGCCTTTATGTTTTGTATTCATTCATTAACCTTAATTTTCATGATCTTGGGATTTAACATATTCATAGCATTTGATTAAACTTTAATCAATATTAACTTAAAACTTCCTCAGTTCCCTTAGTAATTCCTGTTGACAGAAGGAGCAGCAGCTACTATTCATTTACTGCCTACAGATGTGCCTCCCCCCCGCCACTGCCCTGTGGTCTCAGCCTCGTCCCACACTCTGATTTTAGCTCTAATCCACAAAGAGCCCCTCCCTTAGTCTCAGTATCACGTGGCCTTGCCACATTCAGATGTTACTTAATCCTCCAGTGAGTGTGTTCTGAGCTCACTGCCAGGGCTTTCTAGGTCTGGAAGACACACTTCTTTTCCTGGAATGCCTGGTCTCTGCTGAGTGTCTGAATCGTTCTCCCACTTGGCTCTTCTAAGATTTCAATCTGTTCCCTTTCACTTATTCATCCTATCCAGCTTGAATTCCCCCTCAATGCCCTATATTATAAACCAGCAGCAAGGCCTTTGCCTGTGCTCATATGTCTTGCAAGGACTTATCAATCTGTTTCTGACCTGTGGACATGATTACACAATTTTCAGGTCCAAATCTCATCTCTCTGGCTTACAATTCTGGGTTCTGAAACCAAGAACCAGATAAGCTCAAGTTCTCGTTCATACTAACTTGCATTCTCTCTCCCAATCCCATCTTCCAGCCAATCTACTGTATTTGATTACCAGCATATCTGGGTCACTGCCACCAATAATACAGTGTTCCATCTTCCCCAAACATGCTTTTTTGCAAGAAGTCATTAAAAAATCTAAGTGGCACCATTTCACCAAGCATTAAAAATAGATAATTCCTTGGGGCCGCCCTGTGGTTTAGCAGTTAAGTGCACGCACTCCGCTACTGGCGGCCAGGGTTCGGATCCTTGGCTCACACCAATGCACCACTTGTCCGGCCATGCTGAGGCGGCGTCCCACATACAGCAACTAGACATACAACTATCTACTGGGGCTTGGGGGAGAAAAAGAGAAAAAAAAAAAAAAAAAGGAGGAGGATTGGCAATGGATGTTAGCTCAGGGCCGGTCCTCCTCGGCAAAAAGAGGAGGATTGGCATGCATGTTAGCTCAGGGCTGATCTTCCTCACAAAAAAAATAAAATAAAAATAATTCCTTAATATTAACTAAACCAAGGACTAACAAGAAAAATATGAACCCCTCTGCTTTTGTCAGAATTACTTTATCTTCCAAGAAGAATAGCTTAAAATTACCAGAAAGTTGAATAACCTTCTTCCTTTTAGTTTTTATGAATTTCGAGTTTTTTAAACATCTTTTTAAACTTTATTTTTCAAATTATATCTCTAGATTTAACCAGCATCTAGATCAAGAAATAGAGCACTATCAGTCTCCCCCCAGGAATAACAACTATTCTGATTGGACTAGTTTTTCTTGTTTTTGAACTTTTTATAAACAGACTTAGGAAATTTGTCTGAATTCTTTTGCTCATATTATATTTCTGAGATCCATCCATGTCGTTGCACATAGGAATAATTTATTCATTTCCATTGCTCTATAGAATTCCATTGTACAAATATACTACAGTTAATATATATACCATGCTGGACATTTAGGTTGTTTCCAACTTTTTGATATTACGAATAGTGAACATATCTATTTTTTGTATGTATCTTTTATGAGCACATGTATGCGTTGCTGTTGGGTAAATACGTAGGAGTAGACTTTCTGAGACAGGATGTGCATATGTTCACACTTAATAGGTGATGTCAAATTGTCTTCCAAAATGTACTAATTTATATCCCACTAACAATACCTGAGAATTCCAGTTGTTTCAAAATTTTGCTTTGTCTGTCTTTTGTATTTTAGCCACTCTGATGAACGTGTGGTAGTTTCTTGTGGTTTATTTTATAATTCCTTAGTAGTCAATAAAGTTGAATGGCTCTTTATATACTTTTTGCCAATTTTTATATCCTTTTCATGCAGTGTCTATTCCAATCCTATTATCTCTGGCTTTGTTTTGTTTTATTTTCACTCATCAGTTTGTTAGAGTTTACTTTATATACTCTGGATCGGAGATCTTCAATATTAGCTTGAAGCATATCTTGGGGTCTATTGGCTTTAGGTGGTAATAAAGTCTTTCAAATTACTATGAACCTCATTGACTTTGTCTTTTTATAGATTATTGGGATTGTAAGGGTCATGACTGTCTAGGAAAAAAATCCTAGGAACAAATAAAATGAAGCACTATAAAAAAGAGATTTAAGTTTACAAAAACTAGTATAGCTACTACATAAAGTTTCAGGATCTGCTTGTGGGAATCTCTAGTTTAGAGTTTTAGTGATACTATTTATTAGAACGTATTTTTGTGAATCCAGATATTTCTGCTCCTGTTTTTGAATAATTAGAAAAACGTCTCTTTGCAACTTTCAGATGTACAGTGACTTATGAGCTAACCAATATAAATTATATTTTCTTTATGTGCATAATGTTGCTCCAGGCCTGCTGGTTTTCATTAATGTAAATTACTTGGAACTACTAAAGAAAGCCATCCATTCTTTATAACTTACTTGGGACTAAATTTTCTTCATAATATATTTTTTTAAAATCCAGTAGTTTACTCTTTTTATTGGTAATATTAATAGGCAACTCAAAGTTATAATGTATTTAGAGAAATACAAATACAAACATTTTTAAAAGCTCATTTTTATCATTTTTGCTTAAAGTGGTGTTATAGGTCTCCTCCGTCAGGTCAGTACAACACAAATTTAAGAAATTACAGAACATTTTCAGGCAAAAGTAATTCTTATTTGCCTAAATTATCTTTGGAATTGTGTTTTGCAATGCAGTCCTCACTTTCAGGAGAATTCTGAGATTTTTAAACTGAGTGTCAATATTCCTACAAGATGATGGAAGATACAGGTCTGGAAACACAATATAGGAGTGTACGCAAAATCACCCCCTGCTCTATGACATATAAAATCTCCTACAAGAAAATGCAAGCTTGACTCAAAAGATAATATTCCACATCCGTACCCTGGATTGTTACACATTTAATCATCTGAAAGACAGGCAGGCATTAAGTAAATTTTTAATCCCACTAGAGTGTGATCACACTTTGAAATATATGAGCCACCAATGAATTTAGGAAAGGCAAAATGATTTGGCCATTCACTGAATAAACTACTTTCTCTTCATGTATCGTGTCCAATGGCTTAAAACCCATAAAAATTCCTCAAAATTTCTACTTTAAAGTAAATTTCCAGTTATGAGAGCCAATTTTCAACTACTTTTAAGGACCCAAACTTTCCTCATTCTTCAGACAATTTTAGCCTGGAAAGAATAGTCCTGTTTCTATTTTAAGTAATAAAAATTAGGGCAATTCCTAATTAAGTTACAATCAAACTAATAATGTAAATTGAGTTACTACTATATGAGTGAGATTATTTTAGATCTCCCTTCAGTGACAACAAAGACTGATTTGTGTACAGAATGGGAAGAGAAAGAGAGTAAAACTTATATGTGCAGAATTATTTTATCTGGACATTCCATTTGTGGCTACAGAAATAGACTTGGTCTTGTCCATTTATACAAATACCAGCAAAACTATAATTTTGTACTTGTCCAGACCACTAACGACAAATGTTATGTATCAGAAACTGGCGATGGTACTTCACATCTCTAAACTTGTATGGGGGAAAAATGCAGGCTTAGAATGCATAGACTCTTAGAAACAGAGTATTTAGTAATCATCTGTTTGCACATACCCCTCAGAATTTCAAAATAGATATGAAGTCTTTTCTAAAAATACATAAGATGTAATAATATAAAAATAGTTAAAGGGAAGATTACAGAGAATAGAAGCGGAATATCTCAAGGAAACCAGAGAGAAAATGAGCATGCCACATGTGTATTGCATTCATCTTCTAAAATTGCTAAAGATGAATCAAATATCTGACTTTAAGGCTCCAGCAGACAAACCAAAAGGAAAACATTATTAACTACAACATAGTCTGTGACCATATAACAAAAATATACCAGTTGTTGGGAAAAAACAATTTTCTTGACATTTGATTTCTCCATTGGGGTTAAATCAGTGGAAAACTATATGACAGATGCATAGCATTCATAAAGATATCATCAAATCTAGGCTCCTAATTTTAATGTAAAGGGAAGTAATATATTATGTTACTCTCAGTGTTGTAATCAGGCCCAAGAGAGTTTAATTGAAAGAGTATTTTAGTTATCTGAAAATCAATGATTCATTCAAGTATTACATGGAAATCTTGATTAAACAGGTTAAAAGGCAAGGCAATATGTAAAAATAAATAAAATTTTAAACAAACACCAACTTGAGTTGTTAAGCACAATATAGCTATAATATCATTAAGTTTGTAGAGAAGCGTGACACCTGCTTAGATGGAATTTGAATTCTTGTAGAGAAAACAGGCACATAGATACATGATAACAGTATAATGTGTTTAAGTGCTAAATTAGACGCAAAGTAATTCAGTCATAGGGTCATAGATAAGAAGGCAATGAACCCTCAGGTATCTACCTGCATTCATTTTGTTCAAGGTACAAACCACATGAGGTCAGATGGCATGCCAATCATGAGGGAAACCAATGGTTAGTAAGATCTCCTAAGAAACACCACTTTCTTAAAACAATAAGAAGTGTTTGTATAAAGCTGGATTTTCCACAGATGGCAAAGAGCAATCACCATTAATACTTTATGAGACCTTAATTGGAATGGTACTTGTTTACGTGTCTGTTGTGTAGAGCAACTACGGAAAAAATTGTCATAAAATAATCCATTAGCTTCAAGTGACATAAACCACAAAAACTGTGAGACATAAATGGTGCTTTGGATTTCAGAATTAAGTAACTTAGACTATTTGACCTTTAAAATGAAGCTCTCAAATATAATAGTTCTCTTAGGGCACTTGGTATTTCTTTTACCCATGCTATTATTTTTCTAAGGTAAATAACATACCAACCATCGGAAATGGTTAAAGACGTTAAAGGGCACCTAGTTCTAAAGCAATATTTGTGTAAGAGAAGACAACTGTGGCCCAGAGTGATGAACTGTAACATCCCATAGAGAGTTAAGAGCAGATCCGGGACTGAATCCAAGTGATTTGACTCCTAGCCCAGTGCTCTGCCACCTGCGAGGCAGTTAACACAGCCAGAGCGCCTGGCTATGAATCTTGGCTTCACTCCTGACTAGCTGTACATTTTGGGAAGGTTACATACTGTTTCTGTGACTCACTTTTCTCATCTATAAATTGAGAAAATAATAGTAGCTACCTCATGGGGTTTCTGAGGGGAACAAACGAGTTAATTCCAGAGAAGTGTGGAGAGTACCTAGCATAGTGCAAACAGGAGGTAAGGATTTGCTATTAGTACCATTTTATACATGAGCCAGGCCTGAGCCTAGCCTAGTAAAAGAGAGTACACTGGGGAAACACACACTAAACCCTCATGAATGTGCTGGAATTGTTTTTCATCAGATCCACACGAGCAGGCATAGGACTGGGGACCAGGAGCCCTCAGAAGCCCTAACCTCTGTCTACAAGCAAGTTATATTGCTCTCTGCATGGTCAACCTTGCATATTTCTACACTTTTTGCCACTAAGGAAATTTGCATCCTCTAACCGTGGCTGTGGCTTATTTCTCTCAACAGCATCATTTTGCTAAAACTCTTTGCCACCATTTCATGCTTATTTAGAAAATGTAGTCAAGAATTAGAGATTGAGAGTGAGAATCCTCTATTTCTTGATGCTTTTTCAAAATATTATTTTCTTTTAGTCCATACATTTCTTAAATCTGGCTTTTTAATAACTCAAAGATGCAATGTTCAGAGTCTTCTTGACTTTCAGTAGACATCAAGTCAACGTTTTAATTCAGTTTTTCTGACATTGAGTTTTTCATATCTGTAACTTGTAGAGGGAGGGATTAATCCTTATTGAATTAACTTCTGGAAAATATCTTCATAATTCAGAGATTTTTAAATTAATCTTGATCATATTTAACCTCTCCCTATATTTGCATTAAATTAGGCTTTTACTTGCAGTTAAAAAGACATGAAATAAACTGAAAACATTACTAATAAATTGAAAGGTGTTTCTAAAACCAGATCTGACTTGTTGCCTTCATAGAGTGGATCATAACTCACAGAGGCCAACTCAATTTGAAAAGCAATTAGTTGCTTTGTTAATTACTTCCTAATTTTTCATAGAAACTTAATATGTTCTGTTATTTTCTGCCAACATTCTACTTTTGCCCACATTCTACTCCAAACTTCCCATGGGAAGCCACGGGATGTAGAGATTCCAAGAAAAGGCCCTGAACTAATGTAAGTCTGACTTTGAATTCTGACTTCACTGGATTGGCTGAGTGATACTCGGAAAGGTCCTCAACCTTACTAATGTTCCTTTTTTCCAACAATACAATAAGGAATAACTGCACCTAACTTGTAGTTATTTATTTATTTATTTTTCTGTTTTATTTGTTTGCTTGTTTATTCATTTAAATAAATTCTGCAGGCTAAAATAAATGAAGGGTTTTTCACAGTTCTCAGAAAAATAATAAAGACAAATAAATGGCAGATATTGTTAGTAATGAGGAATATTCATTGATTAATATTCCCACAGGTCCAAGAGGAACAAAAATATTAATGTTCAAAGGTCTAGCTTAATCGTCCTTACCTCACACAGAAAATTGTGAGTAATAGGACAAATATCTATGACTTTCGACCTTGTTTTTATTGGCTAAATAGTCGCTTTTTTAAAGTTCTTTTTATATTCTGGACATTGTTTTTGCATTTTTTTTTAATATATGTTGCAAATATTTGCTTTCAGCTGCTTGCCTGTCTTTTGATCATTTACAGCATCTTTTGTCCCAGTAGTCCCTTTTTCTGATGTGAACCAAATGTATCAGTCCTTTTTCATGCTCAGGACATTTCAGTTAGTGATATTCAACTAACGGCCTGCCCCCAAAGAAGGGTGGATCAGAATTTTCTGGGGGCTTTTTCAACGTTCAAGGTACTGTAGATTCTCACTTGTCTTGCTTGCAGGCTGAGAAGGGGCGGTATAACCCCACAGTGAGCATCACTGCCAAACCATGGAAACCGGCACTGATGTCACTGATGATGTGTTGGGGAACAAAATTTTAAAAACCACAGTTACATAATCAAGAAAAATAAATAGACTAACACGGATCTTTACTTCTGAATCTGAATGTAAGATTCACATTCAAATCAACTTAAGAAGAATGGACACCACTGGAGAATAATAGCTTTGAAAAGAACAGTTTTCATAGTCTATCAATATTGGGGATGCCTCTCTCACTTTGGGATTTTTTTTTTTTTTTACTGTGCCAGAATGTACATCACATAAAATTGACCATTTTAACCATTTTTAAGGGTATAATTTAGTTACATTAAGTACATTCACATTGTTCTGCAACTATCATCACCATTCACGTCTAGAACCATTTCATCTTCCCAAATTGAAATTCCGTAACCATTAAACAATAATTCCTCAATCTCTCCTCCCCTTAGCCCCAGCAGTCACCATTCTATTTTCTGTCTCTATGAATTTGACTACTCTAGGAACCTCATACAAGTGGAATCACATAATATTTGTCCTTCTGTGTTTGGCTTATTTTACTTAGCATAATGTCTTCAAGGTTTATCCATGAATGTACCATGTGTCAAAATTTCCTCATTTTTTAAAGACTGAATAACATTCTATTGTATGTATACACCACATTTTCTTCATCCGTTCATCTGTTAATGGACAAATGGGTTGTTTCCACCTTTTAGCCATTGTGAATAATACTGTGAACATTTATGTACAAATATCTGTTTGAGTCCCTGCTTTCAATTATTTTGGGTATAATCTAAGGGTGATGCTTTTAACTGATGTTAATTATTGTATTAAAGACCGAAGAGAAAAATTACCATTTGATTTTCTTCTCCCTCTCCCTGTAATTAAAATGACTGATTGCTTGTGACCAGTGGAAATCAATTTGGTGGAATCAGTTGTGACAGTGATATCAGCATTAAACCGTAGTAAATGTAGTAGATACTCCCAAATTAATTTTTTTGTTCTGTGCCCTTTTGACGCAATCCAAGAATTACTTAATATGACATGAATATTCAAATTTTTGAGCCAGAAACAAAATCTCTACATGTCTGTATAAATAAAAGCCTTATTGATTTACGTTTTTTTTTTTGGTCTAGTTTACTAGAATTTAACTCTGTAGGGGCACAGGAACAATCTGTTTCATTTGCCTCTGTATTTTCAGCCCACACTAGGAACACAATTTTCTTAAAAAATGAACTTTGAACAAGTCTCTAAGCATTAGATATGCCACTTCAGAGCATATATATGAACTTCCTTTTACTATCACTTATATTGGATAATTTATTGCAATAATGCTGTCATTGTATTGCCTTTCTCCAAACATATTTTTTCATAATGCCCTTAATCCGCTATCCATACTTTAAGCTAGTAAGCATAGTCTTATTCATTGATATTTCAAAGTCTCGTCTTCCTCAGTCAATTCTATAACATGTTTTCTCTTCATCTTCCTACATACAATACAATTTTCTTAATTTAAAATATATCATTATAGATTTCATGATGAATGAAAAAATTTAACCTGTGTGTATGGTAGATGAAACATTACATTACCTCAATATTATGTAGTAAGTGATAAAAAAGCCTCTTTCACAATTGTGGGCTGCTTCCTTATTTTTTAAATTGTCTTTCCATCAAGCACCAGAGCTTGGCTGGCCTTGATTCAGTGCTATTTCCAATAAGATCTTAGCTGCTCTAAGTATGAACTGAGAAGAAATGCTTAACGCACTTACACTCTGATTAAATTTGGAAAGGAGAAGATTCCAGGCTTCAAGGCTGACGACAGCACTTGAAAATGTTCACCAGTTAAGATTTATTACTCCCATCACCTCCTAAGGTCCCCGCCTCCTATCACTGTTCCACAAACACACTCTGTATTTTGTTTCTTCTGGATCTGGGCTCACTGTGTTTCCTCTGCGTAGACCGTCCTTCTCATTTAAGCTTCACTTTGAGAAAATCTAACCACCTTCAGCGGCACTCAAATTCTCCACCCTCCTGGAAATATTTTATGCTCTTTTACCAACTGAAGTGTCTCCTTCCTTTGAATCCACATGGCAATTTGTGCTTTCCTAATTGAATTGATTATTATAGCATATACTTGCATCAATATATTGCTAAATTTTCTCTCTCTCTCTCTCTCTTCTCTAGCTTACACGGAATATTACACTGCATGAAATTGGTTTCCTGGAAAGAATCCCTTCCCCTAGCCTGAATAACCCACTGATAGATTGAAGGGAGGAGTGTCTTACAGAGTTCTCAGTAGTCCTGGACAAACAATCAATCCCACTCTATTTACCTCATCACAAGAAATCCAAGTGTTCACTCCAAGATATCTCTCACCACCCAGATACTTCTTCCCATGTAGCTCTTTTTTCACATCCTAATATGACTCAGTTTCCCACCTCATCTTTACCCTACCACCAAACTTTCCCAAGGATCCCTTGAAATTCACACCATCATCAGCAATCTCTTAAATATTAAAACTTCCCTCCAAATATTACCTTTACTTTCTGACTCCCTGCCCCCTGCACCTCTCCCCCACACAAGACACTGTTTTCTGCAGCTGTCTCAAATAGTGGCTTCCATATTTTACATAGCACAGGGCCTAGGGGTAGATAGATGGCAGGTATCTTTCTGTCTCTGGATTGGTGCTTCTAGAATATTATTCCATCTTCTTTGACACCTTCTCCCAATTCCTCTGAAATAAATGCCATCATCAGATCATATCACCCTCTAAATTCTCCTGCTACAGTTATCTACAGACCTCTTGAATAATCCCCTTTATTAATGGACTATTTTAGCATCTGGATTACTGGTTACAATTACACTATTGTATTACACTATTACAATATACTCTTATTATCACAAGTGGTCATGTTAAAAATCTACAGGGACATTCTATTCCAAGGAGCATTTGAGAATTGATCACTCCCTCTCTTATCAATCTTTTTCTTTACATGATGCACCGACTCTGGATTCTCCTAGTATTCCTGCTACCTCCTGGCAGTGACTTCTCAGTATCCTGTGATGGCTCCTCTTCCTGATCTCTATGTGTTGAGTTCCCAGGGCTTAGTCTTTGGACTTTTCCATCTAGAGCCATTTTCTAGGTGATTTCATCCTTGCCTGTGATTTCTTTCTTGAATCTAGATCAGCATCTGCAACTGCCTTGCCAAGACCTATGCTTGTATGTTAAAAAAGCTTCACACACATAAAACCTCTAAAATTGAACTCTTTATTCCTGCTGCACAATACCTGGGGAGAGATGGGGACTTGTTCAGAACAAAACCCTCAGAGTCATCCTTGATTTTCTCTAATGTCCCACACAGACTCCATCAGCAAATCCTTTGGCTGTCTTTTGACTCCCTTCTCACCATCTCCCCAGCCTACCACCATGCTTTCAGCCACTATCAAATCTTGCCTGGAAAGTAATGCATTAGGCTCTGTTTCTACCCTTGTCTGAAAATAGTGTTATCCATCCTCACTCCCAACCCTGCATAACATCCAGAATAATCCTTTTATATTGGGTTATGTCACACCTCTAGACAAAACCATTCAAAGACTTTCTTTCTAATACATCTAGAATAAATCCCACATTCCAGTCCTGGGCTGCAGTTCCAATCTCATCTCCAATCAGTCTTTTTCAGTTACACTGGCCTCCAACCTCCGGCTAGTTTTAGGGACTTCATACTGGAACGCCCAGAATGCACCTTACCTAGGAACCTGCAAGTCTTGCTCTTCACCACGTGGATTTATCTCAAATAGCTACTGATTTTCTTGAACTAACATTTGTTTCTTTCACTAGTTTGTATCACTAGGGTGGTAACTGGGTTTTTTTGGTTTGTTTGATTGTTTTTCGAATTGCTCTATGTCCAACTTCTAGAACAGTGCACACTATCAGTATTCAAAAAATATTTACTGACTAAATGAATGAACTGAATCAATCAATAGTTAACAGGACTAAAATATAAAATAGGATAAAAATCAACTCCAAAGGACAGTTACTTGCAAATCATAACACGAGTTGGACATAATGTGATCGACTTAAATTTGTGGACCACTTTTAGTTATAACTGGTGATTCAGATCAGGAGTCAGTATTTGGTACTGTGGAGGAGCTATTTTGCAAGCACAACTCACATGCTTTCTTTATTTGCTTGGTTGATTTTTCTCTTTCTTATTTAGGGTATTTAAGATGACAAAACTATATGTAAGAAGAGCTCTAATCACAGTTCTCCCGGTAATAGGGAAAGAAAGGCAACTGTTCATGTGCAAAACTAGAGGCTATCAACAGCTGGATTTGCTCAGGAAATTTAGGTTTTATGTATGTTAATAGCTATTTAAAAAAAATCGACTATTAAAATACTTTCAGAAAAATAACTCTGTAATTGAGAATTGAAAATGCTCTAGCCTCTAAACTTTTTCCTAACGCAATGCAATATTCATAAATTTATTTCTTAGTAATAAAACTTGCGACTTTATGTACTGTCAACCATTTAAAAAACTTTAAACATATTTGATAATAACCTACTAGAAGAACATGGGAAATTACGAACTTTCGTCTTAGCTATTGTTTTTTCAATTCTAAGTAGGTTAGCAATTTTTTTGACATGTCCATGTTTTTAACTTTAGTAAAATACTGAAATTAGTAGTGTCATTTTTAACATTTGTTTAACTAGCTTTTGGAATTTTAAAAATTACTGCAGAAAAAATACGGAATTTGTTATATTATTTCTTCTGTTAGAAAATGGTAATTCTGTATTTGCCATTAGAAACTCCATTTTGAGAATCTCTGGAGTTATCCTGAATTAAACCTATTAGATGCATAAAAATATACTAGGAAGACATACATTTTAATCTCTTATTCATTGTAAAACATCATAAATATTGTGTTCCTATTTTTGTACTAAAAATAAAGCCCAAAAACTTGCTCAATATTCACCTCATAATTAATCTGTATTCAGTTTGGCTAATTAAACTCATACATCTCCAAGTTTCAGACTGTTCTTTAAACAACATGAATAAACACTCAGTTAATATAAACTACATGGTTATAGTTTATCTGAAAAATCTGAGCTCTTTGCTTTTATTTTAGTTCTATATCTTAATAAATTTTCTCATACCTTAACTCTGAGCACAGAAGCAAACATCCTTGCATCTTCAGATACACCTCCAATGTAGAATTTTTTCTGAAATACTGGAGGATGATCATTTTCATCCTGAATCTCAATATACACTTTAGCTGTATTGCCTGGAGAATAAAAAATAATATATTTTTTATTGGTGGTCATTCATTAGGGAAAAATGCACTGAAGTAAACACTTATTGTGCTATTTTTATTGAAACAATGGAAAGAGCTTACATCAGAGAATCATCCCTAAATGCCATGCCTAATACCCCAAAATCCAGAGAAGACTCTGATAATGATGCGTCTGGCATAATAATGTTAAGCTGCTGTTATTTCTTTTAATTACATGTCCTGGTGATTCATTTTACTTGATTTAATAGGCACTAAAATATTGTGTTCTGCTAATTTTAATGAGACAACTCAACTGTTCATGTTCACAAACACTTCACAAACATTACCAATTACACCAAAGCGACACAAATATATAAACACCTTATGAGATCATAGAAACTGCCATAATTTGAAAAATATATATTTTTTTATTCTTAAGTATAAAACTAGCAATGATATTCTCTTAGCTTAAAATGTACTATAACATTTTTATTTTAAGATTTAAAGCAAGCAATGGTTGGGTGAGTGCTTACTTCCCCAAAGGGAAAACAAGTTTTGTCATGCATTAAAGGCTATCTATCATTTACTGAAAAAGATATAGCTGAAGGGATGATTGCTGTATGACTCATAAACGCTGGGTTTTGTAATTTGAGCCAAACTAAATATACCATAAAGAATACATTTCGTGATCAAATGTTGGAATTTCACCCTCTCAATCATCACATTTTTAATGAGAAATGCAGCATTTGTCACTAGTCCAAGAATGACCCTTTACAAACTTATAAAAGTAACTTACAAACCAGATAAAATGAGGAAGAAGCAATTAATCATTTTGCAAAAAGTAGATTCAAATTACGTAAGTATTCTGACATATTACCTAAGTGAACTTTTCTCATACATTTCAATTAGGATCAAATATATGGCAACTGACCTACAAACTATTTATTAGGGACATCTTAATTTTGTTGCTTTATTGTATCCCCAACTATAACTAATTAACACCAACCTACCAGCACAGTGGATACATCACGGGTGTACAATATATCTGTGTTGGTTGAATACACGAATGAATAACCTGCGCTGTCTTAGTAAGAATTTAGAAACAGGCTGCTTTTTTGCTTGCTCTGGAAAAGGTCAGAGAGACCAGAGCATTAGCTCCAAGATTTTACCCTATCCCACTTCTACTCATTTAGTTTCCTTCTTATCTGTCTCTTTCCCACCATTCCTGAACTGGAAGAGCTAGAATGAAGAGGAAAATGTGCCAGGTCAACAGAGAAGGGTACCAGCAGGGAAGCACAGCTAATGGCAGATTACGCTTCTCTATCCAATGGTGCCAGGGCTCTCAATTGCACCCTGGTCAGCCATCAACAATCAGAGGTCATCCAAAATGAAACCCATTTTTATCTTAGTAACAGATCATTTTTATCTCTGGAATCAAAATGCTATCGCTCTAAATTTAAAATTTTTTAAAGAAAGGAATCCTATACTATAATATCACCTTTCCAATAACTTTTTTAGGTTCTTAATTAATGACCGTATTAGTTATGGTCCCTACTTGCAATACTTCAAAAAGTAAAGGTTGATTTTCAATTCACTGTAAAGGAATAGATTTATGCTCTGAAACTTATCTACTTTTCTCCTATTACTTTAGAAAATGATGACAGAAGGTTAGGCCCTGGTATAAGTGTATTATGCCATGAGGAACAATTTGTGCTTTAGCAAATCTTTTAAAAAGCTAATATTTCTTTAGGTATTGGGAAAAATAAGGTGAGAATCAGTGTTGTAATTTGAAGCAACACTTATATGCTATATAATAATGTATATGTATACATTTTATAAACTCCAGAGAGACGGCAGTAAAATAATTCTTTAAAATATTAATTTAACAGTTATTAAAAATCTCTAAAATTAACATTCATAGAAACATCTAGATAAATATCTATTTACACTACTGATATTCAATGCACGTAAAGCTCCTGCAAAATAATTTATCCAACTTTAACAACTGAACTAAAGTTTTTCAAGGTTTTCTTTTATAATATTCTCATCTCACATACATCATTATTATAATTTAAAATATCAGGTTTCCATATCAGTTGTGCTTAAGTCCATATTTGTTATGAGACTGTTACAAAATTTAACCATATTCAATTCAGTTCTTTAAAGAAACCATGAAATAAATTGTGATAGTGTTTCCATGCTATAAATTATATTAGGACAGTACAATTATGGAAGGATAATCATAGTACTTAAATATCAATTTAAATTTTTTATTTTAATTTTCATCTGCCAAGTTTGGGCATCTTTAAATTTATATAATAACATTAATAATAATAAATATACATATATTTAACTTATCTAATTATCTCTGTTTTTTTATTGGATGCTCCTCTTGCCTCTAACTTCTTTTCAATATGATTTTACTTTAGTTTCTCCTCCTGACTTTTTCAATATTTGCCTAATGACTCCATAGTATAATTAAATAGTATTAGAACTGGATCACAAATTTGTGCTGCTGAACTGCGTAATTTCTAACTAATCTGCCAGAAAAAGAAATGAAAGAAAATATAATAAATATTTAATGTATACTCAGTATATAATGCTATTGAGTTCCATGTAAGTCTCATCCTGGTCTATTTTTATACCAGATAACTTTATAATATTCACTACTGCCTTATTGCATTTTGTAAGTTTGAGTTTTCTGAATCATAATTTTATTGAAAATAGAAAAAACAAGCAGCACCGAAGTGTGGTTAACATTACACATAGTCTTTTTTTTACATCTATATGAACTAATTAAAAATATTTTTCATTTTAAACATGACTTTGTCCAAATTCAAAACCATCAACATAAATATTTTCTTATTTTTGTAGTTCCTTATTTCTGTTTAAAAGTTGAAGAATTTAAATACAAGTCAACTTCTTCACACATTCTTTCTGTGTCTAGCTAAAATTCAATATTGGTAGCTAACAGTTATTGAACAGTATGTGGCAGATATTGTTTCAAGTTGTACAGAAGAATTTAATGCCGTGAGATGAAACTATCATTAAAACTATTATTATTCTCATTTTTACAGAAGAGTAAAATGGGAAATAGAGAGGTTAAATTACTTGCCCATGTTGCCTGTAGTACATGGTATGACTGAGATTTGAACACATTATTTGACTACAGAACCCAAGCACTCTCATATGCTTATTGTTGCCTCTATGCCCTTAGGAAAAATGTAAATTTGTGTACCATAACATGAATGAAAAGAAGCTTTAGATTTTTTTGCAAGCATCAGTTTAAAGATTACAATCATAAACATCTTGATTTTCTTTAATTTTTCATAAGGAGTCTATAAACCTTGCAGTCATCACCATCTCAGAGACCTCTTCACTGACGACTTCGCCACTCATTTCAATCCCGCTACTGTTTTTTTATTTTCTACACAGTCTTTACCACTGTCTGAAATTACTTTAGTTGAACGTTTATTATCTGACTCTGAAATTAGAATATGAAGTACTTGATAGCCTGTTCTATATCATGTTTTTATTGAATAAGTAAACAAAAAAATACATTAACTGGTTAATAAATCTTAATATTTTGCTTTTGCTGTTGATGATTTCAGCCTAGTTATCCCTCTTAAGATAATAAATTCTATGAGTTTACAGTTCACTGCGTGAAACAGAATGTCCTTTTATTAGCCCTCAATTTTACTTATATCTACATTAAGAAATGTCCTCTAGTTGTCAGTTGTCAGATTTGGTCAGAAAATAAAAGAATATCTTAAGGATATAGTACCTAAGGTAGAAAATGAAGGGCAGGGCAACAACATGGATGAACCTGAAGGGCATTATGCTAAGTGAAATAATTCAAAGAAAGAAAGATGAATACTGTACGATCTCACTTATATGTGGAATATAAAAAAGTAGAACTTGTAGAAACAGAGAGTGGAATGGTGGTTGTCAGGGATTGGGAGTGTGGAAAATGGGGAGATGCTGGTCAGAGATACAAACTTTCACTTATAAGATGGATTAAGCCCTGAGGATCTAATGTACACCATGGTGACTATAGTTAAAAATACTGTGTTGTATACTTGAAATCTGCTAAGAGAGCAGATATTAAATGTTCTCACAACACACACACACACATCCATGCACACACACAAACGGTAACTATGTGAGTTGATGGGTGTGATAACTAACTTGATTGTGATAATCATTTCACAATATATACGTATATCAAATCACCATATTGTATACCTTAAATAGACACAATTTTATTTGTCAATTATACCTGAATAAAGCTGGGGAAAATATTGCAATATGTCTAATCAAAGAATGTAAAATAAATGTTGGCTGGTTAAAAAAAAAAATTACATGTACCCATATAGCTTAATCACTAGAATAGCATTCACTTAGATTTCCTGATTCATTAACATACAACGTACATGACACTGTAGATTTCCTCGGCTCACTTTCACTAAGCATGTGTAAGGGCTAAGGACTGTATCACAATCTTTCACCAAATTTGGGTTTTCACTATTTCAAAGGCAGAAACCTGGAAGCAACTCTGATTTAAATTCCTTTAAGGGAATCTACTTTTTATCTTCTTAAGGATTTGTAGAACCATTTTTTTTTTGGTCAATATTATATTCTTCATTTAATGTAGTTATGAAGTACGTAAAGAAGAAAGATACAGGGGGAAAACGGGGGAAAGCAGTGTTGGTAAAATGGATAAGAGAGTATGGTGGGAGAAACGACCCAAGTGCCTGATGTTCTGATAGCCTCCTACAGTCTCCCTTCTGGTCAGGTGAGACAATATAAGCATTGGAAGGAGAACCACAGGAGATGAAGGAATTTACAAGCTAGATGAAAGATTTATTTGACCAGCGTTTCGGTTAAAAGACATTGTAATCTTTCTATATGCACTTTGGGAGCCAATGCCTCATTTCCCTTCCTTCATGGACATTTCTTTTCTCCAATTTTGTATGAGAAAAACTTTTCGTTGGGCAGCACCTTTGGCTTCAGTAAGCCAAGAAGTTCCAGAAGTGACCCTTGAGGTGAGGAAATGTGAGATACCTTCTGAGGATTTATTAGTTTAAAGAAAGAGAAAATAGAACTGCTAAGTAGTCAAGTTCAGAGAAGGAAGTACGAGTCAGAACAGAAACCTCCTGGAATAGCCCTTCTGTCTACTGTAGACATCCTAAACAAGGCGAAAGGAGTTCAGAAGAGGAAGGGATGTTCAAAATACCATTAACTTTAACTTGACTCCATGTTTTCCAGACCAAATTTAGTTTGGATATTTTTTTCTTTCTTTTGCTTTTAGTAATTAATTCTGTGCTGTTAGTTTTCTCTTCTTAGGGAGACCCTATTATTCTCAAGATGAACGTGTTTCTTTTAGCCACATGACAAACCTATTGCCTACATTGCATTGGGTTCTCATAAAAACTTTCTGAAAAATGATCCAAGAAGTTAAAGCAGTGGTTCTCAACCATGATTGATTTTGTCCATCTGGAGACATTTTTGGTAATAACAACTGTGGGGGGCGGGGGGAAATGTTACTGAAATTTAGTAGGTAGAGGCCAGAGATGCTGAGAAACAGCTCACGATGATCAGGACAGGCCCCCACAATAAAAAATTATCCAGCCCAAAATAGTTTCAATAGTGTTGAGGTTGAAAAACCCCAAATTAAAATAAAAGATAGAGATTAGAGGAGTTCAGATAAAGTGGAAAGATTGTGTAAATATATAATAATGCACTCTCCTCAGTCCATCCACATGCACATACCTTTAATGTGGCATTCAATCAAAATGGGTTGCAATTACTTGATCATATGTTCATCATCCCCATTGTGACTGAGTTCTTTTTTTTTTTAATGTTTTTTTTTTTTTTTGAGGAAGATCAGCCCTGAGCTAATATCCATGCCAATCCTCCTCCTTTTTTTTTTTCCTGAGAAGGACTGGCCCTAAGCTAACATCCATGCCCATCTTCCTCCACTTTATGTGGGATGCCGCCACAGCATGGCCAGACAAGCAGTGCGTCGGTGCACATCCGGGATCCGAACCCAGGCTGTAAGCAGTGGAGTTTGTGTACTTAACTGCTACACCACGGTGCCAGCCCCATGACTGAGTTCTTTAAAGTCAGGGGTTCAGTGCTGTTCACCTCCACTCCTGTCACTACCTGTTGGCCTCTGCTCCTGATACTCCCTCCGTCTGAATGCTCTGAACTCCAACTATATCTCTAATTATTAGTAATATATATACATCAAAGAAATATTTATTGTCATACTTAGGAATACAGGAGCTTACTTAGTTTTATGAGAAAACATACATTAGACTAGGGCCAGCCACAGTGGCCTAGTGGATAAGTTTGGTGTGCTCCGCTTCAGCAGCCCGGGTTTGGTTCCCGGGTGTAGATCTACACCACTCATCTGTTAGTGGTCACGCTGTGGTGATGCAAAAAAACCCACAACATACACTAGACTAGATTGTAAAATTTTAAAGGCAAGGACTAGGACTGCGTTTTCCTTATCGCTATATATTTTTTATGGTTTAACACATTAAATAGATTTTTTGAACTGTATCATACTGATGGTAAATGGTTTCTACATTCTCCAATGATTCTACTGCACAGAACTTTCAAAATGCTTGCAATACCAGACTTATATTTGTTACTTTGCTAAGGCCAAGAGATTAAAGTTAGTTCTTCATTAAAACACACAAACACACACACAAATATCTTTTTATGCTGTTTTTCTTTTAATACTATTTTTGTATATGTTTTACTGGCAAATTAATTCTTTAGAAGCACTGTGACTTCCACACAGTAGGTGTTTAATAAATGTTGAATTAGCCTGAAATTGCTACCACTCCCCTACCTAGTATCCACTTAAATAAAATGAGTCACTCTATTTTATCCCCATAAATTAAATGAGATAATATATTTTAAGCCCTTAAAAATCATAGAACCTGGGCCGGCCCCATGGCTTAGCAGTTAAGTGCGCGCGCTCCGCTGCTGGCGGCCCGGGTTCGGATCCCGGGCGCGCACCAACGCACCGCTTCTCCGGCCATGCTGAGACCGTGTCCCACATACAGCAACTAGAAGGATGTGCAACTATGACATACAACTATCTACTGGGGCTTTGGGGGAAAAAAATAAATAAATAAAATTATATATAAAAAAAAATCATAGAACCAAACAACTGCATGTTGTTAATTAAGATTGAGTATCTATCTTAAAGATAACAGTTTTTTAAGAGTTTAATATCAAGAAAATATTGAATCTGAAGCCATTTCATAATGCTATGGGCTATTTGGAATTACTCTGAAGATTCTTGGTATTTATACTAGTGTTAATTTATATTGTGTTCCTCTGCCCTAGTTTATATGTCTGATAAGTGACTGGTTCTACAGATAAAGTAATGCTTAAGAATAAAAGGATCCTCTGAGATAAGCACTTAATCCCACCTTACTAAGGGGTTTATAGATAGTTCTTCACTAAAAAAAAAAGTAAGGTTTGAATGAAAAGAAAGAGTATGCCAGAAATATGTTATAGTGTGCTCATTAGATAAAATTAGCAAGAATATAATATATTTACAGGATTTTTAAAAAAATAAATTATTAACTATGTTAGAATGAGAAAAGTCATTGCTGCTTATTTCTCAGTTTTTTACTCTCCAGAAATTACACTTAGTTATATTTATACATACTGTTTATTTTCAGTAGCTAGGCAGCAAGACAGATTGAATCTTTTGAGGTTCATTTTAATAGTTTTCTAATTCAGCTTTGACATTGATTTAATTAGCTTTTGCATGATTTTAATTGCTCGTATCTAAAACATACATTTTGTGTATATGTTTGCTGAAAGTTAATAACTAAATTAAGCATATAACTGCATGCAACTACTGGCTTTAAAACTGACACTAGGATTAGTATAACATATAGTTGATTTTTAGCTGTCTTCTAGTGAAGAAAATGACGACTTTGACAATTTTACTACTATAGTGATGACATATTCAGAAGAGTAATATTCTAGATATTAATTAAAGTTTGGCTTTGTATCCATATTAACATATTTTTTCATTAGGAAAATTTAATGAACTACTGAACTAAGTTTCTCTGTAGACGGTAACCATCAAAATCGAAGCTAAGAATGCAATATAGTTTCTTTTCATTGGTATCCCTAGCATTTTATGCTATTCTTGTGAGACCAAACAGATGCATTTAGAGGCCTTTGCAACACAATGATTATTACTTTTAGCTCAGTCTGTTTCCATTCAGAATAAACAGACACTATTTTAATTCATTTGTATCTATTAAATGCCAACTCTCTAAACAAACCAACTTAATACAGGATCCATTAGGACCAACAAAACTGCTGTAGTTGTAAACTGGGCAATAAAAAAAATTTAAGCACAAGCTGTGGAGCCAGAGCCTGGGTCAAATACCACTAACACCCAATATCCCGTGTACGCTGGGTTACCTTACATAGGTTACTTACCCTTTCTGAGCTAAGGTTTCTCATCAATAACCTGGTAGTAATCACACATAACTAACTAGATTAAATGAGCAAATACATGTTAAGTATTAAATACTAAATGGTGGCTTCACTATTTCAAATGTGTCTCAGAGCTTCTTGACTCTCAAGGAAGGAGAAAGTATTAGTAACATTATTATTATTATCATTATCAGAAGGAGGAAGAATAGCAATGCCATGAAATTAAAAAAAAAAATTCCTAGCTCTGAATTATAAAAAAAATTGTTTCATATGGGATGTTATATAGGAAATATCAAATGCTGTAGTGGAAGATACATATTTTATTACTGCAAATGGAAGAAATTAAATAGTAATGAAATACTGTTGGAAAACACAGCAGAAGTGCCTTATTAAATAGCCATAATTTGTTTACATAAGACATACGTGCCCCTAAATACACACACACACATAGACACACACACACACGCAGACACACACATACACATGCACTCAGAAAGAAACTTTCTTTTTTCTTGAGATTGTAAAGGGGCTCTGTCTAAAAAGGTAGAGAAGAATTCACCAAGAAGAAATTAATAAGCCAACTACGGTTCACCATTACAATATCTCTTTAAAACCTTTCAAATAATCCATGAAATAGATATTGTCATTTCTGATTTTCAGATAAAGAAACTAAAACTTGAAGAGATTAAGTCAACTAGTATAAGGAAGAGCCAGACTTTATATTCAGGCATGACTAAAATTCATACCCAGGTCTCTCTCCATGACAAAAATAAGATTTGTAATAAAAACATGGTAACTATCCACTAGAGACTAGAGATCATTTTCTCCCAGTTTCTAGAATACAAGAAAGCAAATAGTAGAAACCAAATAAAAGATTTCTGAATGAAAATATAAGTCTATTTCAAAAGACAGACTATTACAGTCACCCCTTCTATATTTGGTTATAATACTGATGACTAATGATTTGAAGGATTTATAAATGCTTATGGCGTTGCTAAAGGAGGGGAAAAATTAGCGTTTTAAATAATATGCTAAAGTTTTTAATAGCAGTGCAGATAGAAGCCTCTGCTCTTTAATGCAAAGAAAATACAGGCAACATATTAAGTTTCCAATTGCTTCTCTAAATTAGTGGCTTAAAACAATACAAATGTATTATCTTATGGTTCTGTAAGTCAGAGTGGGTCTCACTGGGATAAGTCTCACTGAAGATGTAGGCAAGCCTGCATTCTCTTCTGGAGGATCTAGAGTTATATCTGTTTTCTTGTCTTTTCCAGCTTCTAGAAGCTACCTCCCCATATTCCTTGGCTCCTGGTCCCCTTCCATCTTCAAAGCCATCAATCAACGATCAAGTCTTCCTCATGTTGCATCACTCTGACACTGACTGTCCTGCCTTCTTTTACTTATAAGAACCCTCATACTTACAGTGAGCTCTCACAGATAATCCAGGGTAATTGATCCATCTGAAATCCTTAATTTAATCACATCTGGAAAGTCCCTTTTTCCATGTAAAGTAACATTCATAAACTCCAGGGATTAGGACATGGACATCTCTTGGGGGAGGGAGCATTCTTCTGCCTACAAAAGCTGTATTAGTGCTTTTGTTAAAAAATGTAAAATTCAGAGAAGACACTATATTTATGAAATAGAAAAATTTTAGGGTGCTCACACATGACAAACTTAGGAAAAGCAAAATTTTGTGATAATACAAATATGGGAGTTTCTGTAGCTCTTTTTCATGTACAAACATTATTGACAATGGTGATTAATGCTTGCTGTGGACTGAATTGTGTCTCCCGCATATTCATATCTTGAGGCCCTAACCTCTAATGTGACTGTATTTGGAGACAGGGCCATTACAGTAGTAATTAAGTTTAAACAAGTTCATAAGGGTGGGCCCTTGATCTGAAAAGATTAATGTACTTAAGAGACTCAAAAGAGCTAGCACTCTCTATCTCCCTCCCTCCCTCTCTCTCTCTCTCTGTGTCTCCCCACCCTACACGTGAAGTTACAGCAAGAAGGCAGCCATTTACCAGCCAGGAAGATGTATCACCAGAAACCAACTCTGACGTCACCTTGATCTTGGACTTCTAGCCTCCAGAAGGGTGAGAAAATAAATTTCTGTTGTTTAAACCATGCAGTGTATAGTATTTTATGGCAGCTCAAGCAGATTAATAAAATGATAAAACTAATTACTTAATAATTGAGAAGATTCTGAGTTAAATGCTTTCTGTGCATTATTTCAATTTATCCCCATAATAACACTGGGTTATTGATTATCCACACTTTATCGATGAAGATAATGGGACTAGGAGAAATTAAACAATGTGCCTAAGATTACACAATTAGGAAGAGGCAGATCATTCAGACCCAAACCTCTGACAACATATGTTCTTAAACACTTCACTTTATGGCCTTCCTTCAGTTTGAGTAATTTTTAAAATTCAAGATAATCCTTAAACCTCTCTAAAGTTTGTGATTTATGGTGTGCCAGGATGGTTTGTGTCAATTCACATAAAATTTTTTTTTATATTTAGGTATTAGGTCTTTCGGTATACTTCTATGCCTAAAACCAGAAGAAGAACTAATATTTCACTGGGGAATTTCTAAGGCTTTCTAAATTTTTATAAATGCTCTGGAGGTTGAGAATATAGAGTGAAAGACAGGGGCTAGGGAAAACAATCCCACTTCTCAGCTGCATCAGGAAAATGGTTGAAAGACCATGTAGACAACCTGGTTTAAAATTAAAACTGCTCAATGGAAGTGTTTCTATATATTCCTCACTGAAAATATCCTTTATCCCTTCTTCATGAGAGCTCGAAGCAAACAGAAATAGCATGGATTCAAAATGAAACATCCCTTTCCCAGATACGTGAGTACTTTTTGACTGATTTTGGACAAGAGCAAAGTCCTGCTTTCTCATGTAGAATCTGTTGAAAAACAATAGGATTATTTTGGTGATTAAATGTTATATGAATAGGTATGTGCTTATCACCATAAAAACATAAAGCATTAGAGTTGTCCATAAAAATTGTAAAGTGTTTTGGTGTACATGCTATTTTCAAAACATACATATAGTGGGCAAACTATGTAAAGAGTATAAGAGTACTTACATATACTATATATGTATATATTAGGATAAACATATCTGAAATCATAAGATCATATATATTCTTATGTGTGTGTGTGTCTACTCCTGCTTCCTGACACAGAGCTCCTAAAACCCCTTGTCAATAGGGGTGCTAGGAGAATCTTCTATTCTAACATTTAGTCTTTGATCTGGGTTCCTGATACACAGTTCCTAAGACCTTTGTAATTTCCTGAGTGATAGGAGGGTCTGACACTGAGCTCCTAAATCCCTTGGAATTTCCTGGGTGATAGGAATGTTTTTTGTTCTAGTGAGATGATTCTTGGTGGGCTTCTGGATGAGGGCTGGTCACCAGAAAGACCAAGCCATGATTAGAAGCTTGGAACCTTCAGCCCTATTACCTCATTCTCCAGAGAGGGAAAAGGGGCTGGAAATGGAATTAATAATTAGTCATACCTATGTCATGAAGCCTCCATAAAAATCCCTGTAATATGAGGTTTGGATAGCTTCCGGGTTGGTGAACACATCCCCCTACTGGGAGGGTGGAGCACCCCAACTCCATGGGGACAGAAGCTCTTGCACCAGGACCCTTCCAGACCTCACCCTATGTATCTCTTCATCTGGCTGTTAATCTGTATCCTTTATCATATCCTTTATTATATGACAAACTGGTAACCAAAAATAAGTATTTTGAGTTCTGTGAGCTGTTCTAGCAAATGATTGATCCAAAGACGGGGGTCATGGGAACCTCTAATTTGTAGCCAAGTTAGACAGAAGTTGTGAGTAACCTGGGGACCCACTATTTTTGACTGGCATTTGAAGTGGGAGGCAGTCTTGTGGGACAGAGCCTTAACTTGTGGGATCTGAGCTAACTCTGGTTAGCATCAGAATTAAATTGAATTGTAGGACACTCAGCTGGTGTTGCAGAAAATTGCTTGATGAGTGGCAAACCCATACATCTGGTGTCAAAAGTGTTGTGAGAGTGGAAGCAGTAGTGAGAAACACACAGGAGGAGTCTGTTTTTCCCTATATAGTATATATTAGGATACTGGCAAACATTTGATCATTATAATAAATCCTTTGGAAAGAGAAAAAAAAAGACATTAAATCTACAGGATATAACTTAGTAGCTGAATTTATCCTCTATTGATATAAGTACGCTTTGAAGATTTTTATGAAAATTATGGACCATATCTCCATTAAAAAACTAGTAAGAATATGACTAAAGATTTTCCATTTTAGAGCAGTCATAGGCCCCAAGGATCTCAGATTAAAAGCAACTGCTGCTTTCATATGCCACTTGTAAAACAAACTAGATTTTCAGTAATATGTCTACACGGTAGACTATTAAACAGTCTTTAAAATGATGTTTTTTAAGCATATCTAATGACATAAAAATATTTTTGATGTAACAGTAAGTGGAAAGAAAATGCCCAGGATTTTAAACAGAGAATGCATGACCAAAATTTGTGTGTTTGTGTGTGTGTATGTGTGTACAGCCATAGGAAAAAACTGAAAGAAAATATGCAAATTTTAAAACATGCAAATGAGTAAAATTATAGATTATTTTCCTCTTTATACATATTCCCTAATTTTATGTAATGATAATATTACTATTATAATTAAGAAAAGGTTAATGTCAAATATGTTGAAAGACTAGAGGAAAAGAAAAAACAGAAGTTATAAAGCATAACATACACAAGAATAAAAACTCTTGAAATAAACTTTATTGGTTCTGTTCCATGCCTTTTCCAAAATGTCATCTCTTGCATCTTTTAAGCCTGGGGAGACACCACGTGAATCTTCACGTTTTCTGCATCAACAAGCCCTGGCTGATACGAGTTAAGCACATATTTTCCCCCTAAAATAAAATGAATTTGCTTACTTATTTCCCTCTTGTTGACAGTAGGAAGATATTTCCCCAGGCATATGTGAATTACTTGTGAAGACTTAACCAAAAAGGAATGACTAAAGAGAGAAGTGACCTTGCATAGCAAAATCTAATTATTCTTTATCTGTATATCTTTGCTTCATTCATTAGTCATCTAGTACACATCATATTTAATGATTAGATTTCTACAGAAATTTTAGAAGCAATACAAGGTGAAGCAATTTAAGTACAACTATTTAGTGTAAGGAACATGCTAAATTTAGTCCTTAGAAAGTATTTAATGAATACTTGTCAAATATGGGTTCACAGTTCTTGCAACATGTCATCAAATTCAAGCATTATCTTTAATCTTCTCCAAAACATCTGAGAGGAAAAAATAATTTTTTGAAGCAACATAAATTTATAAACTTTCAGAAGTTTGAGTAATCAGCTACTTAAATTTTCAAGCATCTGTCACAGTAAAAATGGAAATTAAATTTTTATTATGATAGAAAGTGAAGTCTAGCACTATAACTTTCAAGTAATATATGCCACCCTTCCACACCTGTCCCTGCACTGCCTACCTAAGCATTGCAGTCAACCACATTTGGGTCCTAAATTGATTTTTGCAAAGGTAATGTCGAATTTTTTTTATTTGTCTGCCCCAATATCCTTTCCTCCCTTATTTTGGACGTAGAACTCCATCTTTTTCTGCTTGGGTTACTCTACCTCCGTATTCCGTGTGCTCTTACTGGAACTGTCAATCACAGTGCTCTGCACTCCACCCTTGGCCAAGGGTACATGTCTCACCCCAGGCTAATCAGATGGTCTCTCTCAGACACTTGACCCTGGAGCTGATTGCCAGTTGCTTGAAGGTGCATGATCCCAGCTGTCTTGATGGCACTGCCCCCCAAAAAGCAGTGTTTTGAGTTTCTGACTAAGATTGCTGAAGCTTATCTGTTTTTTTGTCCTTCCTTAGATCCTATTCAGCTTTTTCGTTGATTGTGCAAGCTACCAAGAATTCTGCTGATAAGTTCTTTTTCATATAAGTCAGTCAGAGGTACTTCCTATTGCTTCCAAGCAAATAAACATTTCAAGTACACTTGGGAAAGACCAATATAGGCCACATCAGAGAATGGGGACCATATCTTCCTCCCTAACAAAAGAGTTTGGATTTGCCCTCCCAAGGTACCAAAAGATATTATAAAATGTCAATTTTTCATTTAGTGTTGCAAAACTTAATCAAGTATTATATGTTAGCATATTTTCCCCTCGGTCATCACGGATGACTACATTATTTTGACCATTCCTTTTAGGAAAAGTGTCTGTGTTTTTTTTTTTTTTTTTTTTTTTTGGTGAGGAGATCAGCCCTGTGCTAACATCTGCCAATCCTCCTCTTTTTTTGCTGAGGAAGACGGCCCTGGGCTAACATCTGTGCCCATCTTCCTCCACTTTATATGGGACGCCGCCACAGCATGGCTTGCCAAGCAGTGCGTCGGTGCGCGCCCGGGATCCGAACCAGCGAACCCCGGGCCGCCACAGCGGAGCGCGCGCACTTAACCGCTTGCGCCACCGGGCCGGCCCCAAGTGTCTGTGTTTTTATACATATATTATCCGGTTGTCAATCAAGACAGGAGTACTCAAATCTAAAGATTCCAAAAGATGGCGTGACTGATTTTCTAACACGTCACAACCCACAACCATTGGTTATACAAAGAACTTAGAGACAAACATGTAGAATCCTCTATACAATAATTTGAAGGAGTAGATTAAGCACTTTTAGTATGTGATTGCTATATTTTTAAGTGTCACTAAAACATATCACAGCTAGTAAAATAATAAAAATAATAGCAATAATAATTATAGTTTTATTTGTTGGATGTTTCCAATGTTCTAAGCACTTTACAGACATTTTGATTAAAATTCTCAAACATCCTAAGATGTGTGGTAATACTTACCCTGATATCATGGTGAAGATTCTAGAGCTCAGAGAGGTTAGTAAAGATCAAAGATGTATATGGAACCCAGGCCAGTCTGATACCAAAATCAAGGATCTTAAACAATGTATTATGTTAAATTTTTAGGTATCTGCCTTGTCTCTGCTATTCTGTTACGGTAATGTTGAATTTGAGCTCTGTCACTAGTAAATCATCTGAGTTATAACATTTTTCTTAATAAATACTTTTTACAAAATTTCCGTTTACCTCTTGTCCTTTAATCTCATGTACATTTTACCATTTATGGAATATCATCTAACAGGAATCTTTTGTAAATGAAATTGAGCTGCTGGACTGTTCAAAGTATCTAACTGTCTTGTGCATTTCAGTAAAACATCAACATAGCAATCTCTATCAAGGAATCTTGATGGCAAGCATAGGCTATAAATAAATAATTGGCAACAGACTTTCAAAATTGAAAGTGACAGCATATAAAATAATGGTTTCCTTTAAATTATTTGTCTGTGATTATTTTTAAGATATTACAGAAGGGACTAATTAGGTACAAGATATCAGGAAGGAGAAAAACAGGACCAAGATTGATTAATTGAACTTACAAAAGTTCCTGGGGATAAAAAATGAATTAGCTTCAGAAGAAAAATTGACTACTAGACTTGAGTTTTGAATAATGATTAAAAAGAATGACAAGCTAAATTTATGTTTCTTGATCTGAAACATAAAATGCTCAGTTTCTGCTTCTGAATTAATATAATATGTAAATTAAACTGAAATGTATGCCTCATAAAAATATAAAAATGAATAAAATTAGGGAATGTTTAAGAATACAATAAATTTTAAATTGTGTCTATTGTGTAGATAAAACCAAGAAATCCTCTACCTACTACAATTTCCCTGTTTTTTCTGTATACAAGTCTTTTCTACTTATTTGACATAAATTGGAGTTAATGTGCAGCCCAACTAAGTGCCACTCAACTTATTTTCTTGAATGTCTGTAACATTTGATATTTTTGCAATCAAACTATCTTTTTTGCCATCCTCTATCTTTCTTGAAACCCCTCTTCTCCTTTGGTCAACAGGCCATCATTACACAAATTTTACTCCTCCTTTCCATGGCCTCTTCAATGGCTGTTCCTTTCTCTCATTTACTAAATGAAAGGCTTCCCTCAAACTCAAACTTTGGCTTTTCTCTCCTGCCAGTCTCTCAGAAAGACAAGGCCAGATGGCTCTGGAGGCTCATTAATTCTCCTCATTTGGTAGATTAACAAGCAACCAGGACACTGGATCTGGGTTAGCTCAAGGGATTCCTCTCTCTGATACAAGCTGCTTAGCTTCATCAGCTTTCCTGCTTTAGGACGTGTTTCCTAAACCATAGAGTTCCATTGTTACATGGTCATTGAATTTTTCCTTATTCTCATTTCCAAATTCCCTTTAAGTATGTAGAGTAGTACCCTTTTGAGTCCCTCACTTTTAGCTCCTTTTACGGTGTGTTCAGGTATGTGCAAATTAATTTTTTCTGTCTGTAAGTTTTAGAAGCTAGAGAGATGCTTTTTTTCTTTGATCCTTTTCTGTCTGATTTTTCTAATTACATCTCATTTTACATTTTTACCATGTGATGTTAGTGACCCTTTGCATAACAATCCCTTGGCTTAAATAATCATTCTATATACCTCTTCCAAAATCTATATGCCTAGTCTTGAACATCCTTCAAATGTTCAGTTCCTTATTTCCAACTACTTTCTCGATTAATTCATATTACCCAGGATCAGAAGTACAAAATTATCCTTGATTTATTCTTTTCTCTTCATGGCCAGTCATCAAGTCCTATCAACTTTTCTTTTGCTTATGTCCTACATTTTCCCCATCTTGCTGGCTGTGATAGTTAATTTTATGTGTCAACTTGACTGAACTAAGGGAAGCCTAGATAGCTGATAAAACATTATTTCTGAGCGTGTCTGTGAGGGTGTTTTGGTATTTGAATCAGTAGACTGAGTAAAGAAGATCACCCTCACCATTGTGGGTGGGCATCATCCAATTTGTTGAGGGCCTGAATAGTACCAAAAGATGTAGGAAGGGAGAACCTGCTGTCTGCTTGAGCTGTGTCATCCATTTTCTTCTACCCTCAAGCATTGATGCTCCTGGTTCTTGGGCCTTCAGACTCAGACCGGGGCTCACACCATGATCATTGGCCCTCCTGGTTCTCAGGCATTTGGCTTTGGACTGGAAATATACCACCAACTTTCCTGGGCCTCCATCCTGCAGACAGCTGATCATGGGACTTCTCAGTCTTCATAATAAATCTTTTTCTATATATCTCTCTCTCTATTCTATCAGTTCTGTTTCTCCAGAGAACGCTAACACACTGGCCCAATACTAGTTCAGGCCTACTACATTATTCTTTTAACACTCATTCTTTCTCCCTCCAAGTTACCCTACATGCTGAGCTAACTTTTGTCATGTTATTTCTCTGCCTAAAAAAATCCACAAGCACTTAATCTCTGTATCAGTATTTCAAATAGCTGTGAAAAAATACAAAATAAAAACCCACAGGGAGCATCCTAAACATTCAGATTTCCATTTTCTATATTCAGATATCTTAATTCAGTAGGTTTGGGAAAAAAGAGTACAAAAAATATTTTCAAACACGCCTCTCAAGTGATTATCATCAGGTAGTTCATAGACCATATTTTGAGAAACACTACTTTGTGATGTTTCTTTTCTTCATTAATTCTTTGTTACCACTATGCTACTCACTGTCTTCTGGATTCACCTTGTAAATTCTTTCCCCCACACTTTTCCTTCTAATTTTCTCGCTCAATCCTTTCTCCTTCCTTT
Organism: Diceros bicornis minor; assembly: GCF_020826845.1. Taxonomy (NCBI): domain Eukaryota; kingdom Metazoa; phylum Chordata; class Mammalia; order Perissodactyla; family Rhinocerotidae; genus Diceros; species Diceros bicornis. The sequence goes on along the minus strand of NC_080745.1, from coordinate 50,180,304 downwards.
TCCACCATCCCAACCAGAATGGATTAACTTAAACAAAACCAGCTATTGCTTCAACTAAAGTTTTCAATTCCCACCTCAATTAAGAAATTATTTGGTCCACTGCAGTGATTCATTCTCTTTAAACTCAAATCGTACGTGTCTATATTTCTCTTATATCAATTAACCACATACTTCTTTGGTGTTACTACTTATTTTTATACTTAAGAGTCATAGCTTCTCCACTAGCATATAAACTCCTTGAAGATAATGATCTCATCCTGTAGATACTTATCCCCTTATAGCACTTAGAAAAATGCTTATGCCTATCAAGTACTCAATATATTTGTTTAATGTATAGTTTTCTCATGATCCTTGTAGCATGAAAATAATGTTTTAGGAGCCATGTGACAGGAAACAGAATCATATTATATGTGTTTCAAAAATAAAAGGATGGTTGTAATTAGTATTTGGGTGGTGAACATGATGTAATCTATGCAGAAATAGAAGTATAATGATGTACACCTGAAATTTATACAATGTTATAAACCAATGTTACTGCAATAAACAAAAAATTAAAAATAAAATAAAATAAAAGGAACGTAGTTGTTGCAAGGAAAATAATGACTGAAAAAGTATTAGTCTGTTTGAAAGTTCATATAACCTATGTATATGTGTGTGTATATACACACATATATACACACACACAACCACATATATAATAATTGCTTGGTTTACTTTGTTCTCATATATCTCTCAACGTGTCCATTAATGTAATTTAGGATATTATTCTTAAAAATAAGATACACATCTTTCCTGCATAATTAAATATGAAATACAATCCAAGTCTTCCTGTCTCTTACATAAATTATCTTGACTCTACATAATTGTAAGAACACTAGCATTAGTCCAAGAGTAAAAACAATTACAAGAGGACCCACAAAGCCCTTATCAATCCATGTAATGTAATCAAAGATAATAAGTGATATCTGATCTCACGATCAAAATAGCACAATCTCAGTATCCCATGCTGTACATATATTTACCACTTTTATCTTGGAATGCACTAGATTCTGTTATTTGACCATGTATCTAGAATTTTATTATCACTTCATTTGTTAACTCATAAAATGTCTGTAAATGTGATGCAATTCAGAGTCACTGAGAATTATAAAATTATGATTTTATCAATTAGCCCAGGTCAGAATTACATAAATTTTGGCCAAAGTCAATCATAACAAAATCAAAGAGTAAGTATAACATGAGTTTTTAATATAAATAATAAATGTCAAAAAGGTAAAGTTGAGTAGAGCAATAGATAACATGGCAGCATTTCTTTGATAGAAAACAATAGAGCATGGCATCAAACATAATTTACTAGGTAAATTCTCTATTGTATGGCAAAAAAAAGTAATCACTATTTTCCCCTGAAATAGACTTTTCCAATTCCAGACCATTGTCTATAATATTCTTTCCTTCAAGATCCATCTCAAATTTTATCTTCTCTGACATCACCCACACAGTACATTGGTTCCCGTGGTGGAAACTGGATCAATACAAAATTGGATATCACATCTTTGCTTTTGAGAACTCATAGGCAGGATGCATTTGTTCCCCATATGAGATGGAGAACAGATGATTAAGGAAAGTTTAAAAAAAAATGAGATGACTTTTAAACTGAGCCTTCTATTAAGAGTTTATCTGGAAAACAATGAAGAAGGACATTTTTAGACAGAAGGAATAGTGCAAGCAAAAAGAGCAAGATGTAATTATTCCTTGAGATTAAGGGAAAATAACTCAATCAATATGGAAATTGAGAAACGCAGTGACCTAGAAAACGCCAAGCAGGATTGAGAACCCCAGTGAAGTTGAGACAAAGAAAACTTCTGAAGGTTCATCCTATTTACATTCCTTCTATGTGGTAATTTTTCCCACATTTCTCTCTATTATTTAAACATAACACTGAAATTTATTTTTGTTTAGTTAATAGGAAGCATTTTTTTTTTCTTACCATAATCAACCAAGAAGTTCAGCTACTGGTTCAGGCTGGCCAAAATAGAACACGTGACTAAGAGAAAAGAATGTTCACTTTTCATTTGTTATAAGAGGTAAAAAGAAATAAAATCAATCTAACAGCTATACTAAGTCTTCAGCAAAATATTAAAAAGACTAGTGCTGCCTAATTTTATAGTGAAGCCCTGACCTTGATTATATGACAACAGACTGTAGAGGGTCAATGATTGCACTCACAAACAATACTAAAAATTAATGTAGTTAGCAGCAAATTCTGATAATTTTCCCTCAAATTTTTAATGACTAAAATGAATTTTATCCAGATAGTGGCTTTATTTTCCATTTCTGGAAATGTTGATATCTATGCCCCGTGGCTTAGCGGTTAAGTGCGTGCGCTCCGCTACTGGTGGCCGGGGTTCGGATCCCTGGCGCTTGCCAATGCACCGCTTCTCCAGACATGCTGAGGCCGTGTCCCACATGCAGCAACTAGAAGGATGTGCAACTATGACATACAACTATCTACTGGGGCTTTGGGGGAAAAAATAAATAAATAAAATTATAATGTATATGATTTAACAGATTTCACTTCTTCTGTGCATAGTTTCATGTGCTTAGTTTGCCTCTATTGAAATGGTAGTTTTCTGAAGCAAAGGGCATAGAGTTTCCATTGCATAGATCTTGTGCTTTATTATTAATCAAACGATTGCTGCTCTCAGAAACAAAATATAAGGTTGCAAAAATATTTGTGAATCAGTACATGATCTCTATCTTGAATCTCAATTTAAATGCAGCTAAAAATACTATGAAAAAATAAATTATTAACTATATTAATTAAACAGAAATTCCCAAGAATGAAGAAAATTATACCTCCTGGCTTTAGGCCCTGGGGCTTAGTCTTAGTTGTAAGTTAAGGAGAACCATTTTATGTATTCCTAGATTCTTAAATATTTTAATTTTGATTGCACATGGAAGCAATATAAAACGTTTCTCTCATGAAACATGATTTTTCCTTAATATTACATATGAAGAAATATGTATTATAATCCATACTCTAATTAAGAAACGTCGATCACAAATCATTGTTATCAGTTCAACACCTCAATTTTGGGGTCAATGAAAGCACATTGCCTCAATTGCATTTGATTTCAGAAATGTAGTAATAAAATTCCATAACCATTTAAAAATTACATTTCCAAGCAAAGCTATTTTTCACAATTAAATTGTTTTCTGGGACAGATAAATTGTTATTTCATTAAAAATATAATTGTTTCAACTGTGTATTTATATAAGATGCCTAGAATGTTTGAGACAAATATACCATGAAGAACATTATGATATTAGTTTTCGTAGCCTCCAAGTTTTAAAGTAATAAAGTATGAATAAAGTCTCTAAAACTGTGGCCGTGTATTTATAGTACAAATATAAGGCCTTGAACATACTTGGGATTTTAGGACTGAAAATGTAACATGCAACATGCTGCAATGTTGGTACACAAGTTACAGGAGGAATGCTTTGTAAGCCAGTTAATCATGAGTAAAGAGTCATTAACATTATTTGTCACATACCTTCTGTTTGGAACCACAAAAGCCAAGAAAATGAAATGCATTATAAGTTTGCACCCTAAAGCAAAACCATAAGATGAAATCAATAGTGTTTGAGTTGTTTTATCACCAGTCTAAGGTTCATCTTAATTGTCTTGTCATTTATTCCTGATTGAAAGGCTAGTTATCGAATCAAAACACAATGATATATTTATAGAAAGCTATGGTTTTTTCTTTCACATTTAAAGATAATTATCATTTTACCATAAAAGAAAAATTGCATTTGAATTGTGAAATTCCATAAATCAAACTGAGCTGTAAAGATACATCTACAGAAAAATATAAGTAGATGATTTTGTGGTAGGAATATTAATATAAGTTTCTGTGGAAGTTCTCCTGAACACAGGCTCCTTGAAACCTCTTTGGGACCAATAACATTTTACCCTGAACCCAGGAGAGACTCAGTTGGTATGGGGAGATAGAGATCATAGCAACAAAAGAAGACTCATAATTTTGAAATAGCATGTTAGAGACATTAATACATTCACATTTGTTTTTCATTCATAAAATGAAGATAATTATTTGATCAAAAATAATGATCAATATGGGAGTCAAGGAAGAAAATATGGATACCTGACAGAATGGGACAAGTAGAAGAGAAATAAAAACAGGAAATCTGGAGAACTGGAGAGTTTGTGGTGAAGGAAAACTCAGACATCAACATTACTTTCTAGCTGTATTGGACGGAGAAAAATCTTCCAAAGCTTTTCAGAGTCCCAACAACATCAAATACCGTGAGGGAGCTCCTAAGCTCATTCCCATGATTAAAAACAGTTTACCGGCTCTATCTGTGGTACTGACTACCTAAATTATGGCAATGAAAAGGCTGCAAGTCTGCTATGGTATAGGGAGTATTGATGGTGTACATGCTGCATATTTGTATACTGTTAGCCTGATATTCAAATCCCTTCATAATCTGGCCTTAACTTTCTCGACTTGCTCATTCATTGGACAAATCTTTATTGAGTATATTTATGTGCTATGCATTTTAGGCTATTGGGATGTATCAATAAACATAACAAACAAAAACCTCTGCCTTCATGTAGCTTAAATTCATTACAAATGTCTGGACTACATTCTGCTCTCCAGCCATGCTGAAAATGGTATGCTTAATATGGTCAGATGGAATATAATTCTAAAAGTCTATTTTTTTCTTTTCTACTATCCCTTTAATCCTGCTGATTTGAGGTAGTCTTTTTTCTGCTGTTGAATGAAAGCTCAAGAAATCCCATGATTTAAAAAAAAAATGGTTCTAGTTCATAGAAAGTACAATGATCATAATAAGGTTGAAAAATAAAAGATTCTCTAGCTCAATATATTAATCAATACTTCACATTTCATGTAAAGGTAAAACTCTTTCTCCCTTCCCAGCTAAGATGTGTTCCTGGACAGTCTCCTGCCTTTGAAGAAGAGGTTGTAAGAGATTTCTTTTTTCTTTATTAATCTCCTCACCTGTTTACTAGCAGCTGATTTTTAACACTCAGGCTGCCATCATCTGGTGTTGGAGATAGAGGAGGGAAGATTGCTAAGGTAGACAGAAAAGTTCCAATCTAAATATTACTATCATGGAATGGTTAAACACTCTCTGGGTCAGATCTGTGTTTAAAGCAGGCATCATCAATGGGGGACTTTCAGCACTGGTGTGCTCTGCAGTAAATTGATTTTGGAAGTGCATTTCAATTAATTCCCTTTGGTCACGTAGTAGGAATTCAGCAGTCCATGTCCACCTTTTGTTTTTTGCATTTTCATCACTCCTACAGGTGACCCTACTGAAGAGGATTTACAAAAACTATCATTTACATATGTCACAAATCTGGACCTTAGGTAACATTCACAGGCTCTTTGCCTGAATAATTCTATGAGTATAGGCTTATCTTAATGTAGCTGCAATTCCCCTCTCCGCCAACCATCATAATAGATTGTCAGCTCTATAGTTTTCCCCCTAGATTTACATAACAGATCTCATATATGAATTTACCATGCCCCCTGAAACATGGGGACACAGTGGTCTCACTCCAGTCACCAACATTAAACTTGAGATGGATGGGTATATCTTCCCACAATCCCCCTTTTCTGGGTATGAGTGTGTTGTGGAAGAGAATGCAAGCACAACTTGACAACTGTTTTTTTTTCCAAAAGAATACTTCACACAAAATCATTCTAAATCTCCACTCACTTGACCGTTTTTATTCTCCTTGGGAGTAAGAGTTCTTAGAGCAGTTAACTGTTGTGCTGTTTTTTGGGTTTTTTTTTTATGTCTTTGATAATCTGTATCTATTTCTTGCACACCTCTGTGTAACCTTAGGTCTATTGTATCTTGGTAATTTTGTCAAAACTTCCAATTTAAAACTGATTTTTTCATCATTTCTAATATACGCTCACTCTGTTTGGAATTGCCCTTTCAAATCTTTTCTACTCATTCTTCAAGATACAGCTCAAAGGTCAATCCATTTGAAAAGTCTCCTCTAATCACTGATATGTTGGTTGTTCACTTTTCTGTGCTACATTGAACTGTGTACTACCACCAGCCATCTCTGTAGTCCTGGACCAATAGTCAGTGATGTGCTAAGTCTAGAGTTTGTTGAATAAAAAAAAAAGGGGGGATATATCATATTTGTAACTTATTGGGATACATTTTATCTTTACTACTTTTATTTTAACATAGGCTAATGAACCAGTAGACCAAAATTACTTAAGCTTTCTCTTTATATTTCTTTTTCAATTCTTGGGAAAATTTTCTCTTTAAAAATGCTTTCTGTTAATTTGGATTATTTTGTTGATTATTCATTCATTCACTTGATTAAATATTTATTATATTACCTACTACTTCCAAGTATGATTAATGAAATTTAAAAGAAAAAAGCTAGTAGTTAAGAAACAGAAAAAAAGGTATCTAGAGGCCTTGAATGAAAAATCTAAAGCACTTTAGTAAACACTTAATCCTAAACTTGGTCACAGCTAACACAGTGTGAAAACCTGACAGGGCTACATAGCTCCCGTTCTCTCAAATTCATAGACTATGAAACAAATCCACTGATTCAACAAACATTTCAAATATCCTTGGATCAAAATATATATTTACGGATTTGAGGAAGATGATTAAGGTGACAATGGAATGTTTGAACCTTCCAGAATCCCGCCTCATTACAAACAGACAGAGATTTGGGCAGCCAAATATTGGGAGACAGTACACCATGGGCCTCTTGCACTCTTATACATCTTGCTGAGTGTGCCAAAGTTGCAGTTCCCTGACTTGGGACACAGGATTGTTTATGCAGGTGGCAATTCTGAAAAGTGAGATAATGTCTTGCAAGAATGCATCATGGAGTCCAGCAATTTACCTGATCCCCCTTTTGACAAAGACTTGCTATTGCTTGCTATAAAAGTGGCAGAATCTCTAGGCTCAGAGTTCCTCTCCTGTAGTGCGCTCCACTCATGTGCAGGTTTTACCTGGCCCTACACTTTGCCTGTGATGTTTGGAGCTTAGGGAGCTGCATCGCTATGCTGATTGCTATGCTGATCTTCTGCTAATACTTTTGTTGTGAGTAATAAGGTCCATCCTCTCACCCAGGAATCTTTTGTCTTTTCTCAACATCCATGGAACTTTAGTGGGGCTAAATTATTAACCTGTATAGTTATTTCTGTAGGACTTCTCCTGCTTCTAGGTCTCTTCTTCACTATCGAATTTATTTAAGTAGGATAATTTCAAATCATCAAACCCACAGATAATAGCTACAACTAAATAAGACAACATGCTAACCTCCAAATCACAGAATATGAGCAGTTGTGGAAAACAACTGACAGAAACAAGATCTCTGTGTTATCAGCAATTGTGATAACAACTGCTTTTGAGGAAGTTCAGGGAAGGCTAAAGGTTTCTCTTGGTCCTGAGAGACACTGAACCTCAAAGTTGTCAAGATGCACTAAATGGAAAAGTTACAAAGCTAATTGAAAGCAGCAGCAGGACAAAACGCCAAGCTAAGGAGAAAAAACTGAGAGCAGAACATAAATTGAGCAGGACAGGCACAATAGGGGCAAAGAAAAGAAAATTTCTCCAATTAAAGTGGGAGTGCAGAAAAAAGCAAGCAGATTTCTAAAAGCCAAAGGATAAATTTTTTAACACTTAATGAAAATAACTGAAACAGATACTCCAGAGCTGTGAATTGGAAAAGCTATCCTAGCTCACCTTCCTTTTTTAAGAGTATGGAAAAACTAATTTCACTTAAATATGAAAGACAGAAAAGGATCATGGTCAAAACCACAAGGTAAAGAGAATAGCAAGCAAAATAATGGCTCTAAAAAAAGGAAGACATTTTTTTAAAAAAGGTGACAACTATAACAGTATTTTGAAACAAGCTAAAATAATTTATGAAAACAAAGAGAAGCTATGAAAGAAAAATACACACCAGAATTATAAAAATTCATAAATGAAAAATTTAAAAAATCCGAACCCTTGCAAGACATTTGGTCTTGTCCAAAACATCCATAAGACATTTGGTCCACAAGACTTTTGGTCCATCAGACATTTGGTGCACACCAAAATGTCCTTGGCATTTGGTCCTGTCCAAAATGTCCATGAGCAGGCTGGCCCGGTGGCTTAGAGGTTAAGTGCGCGTGCTCCGCTACTGGCAGCCCAGGTTCAGATCCCGGGTGCGCACAGACACACCGCTTCTCCGGCCGTGCTGAGGCCGCGTCCCACATACAGCAACTAGAAGGATGTGCAGCTATGACATACGACTATCTACTGGGGCTTTGGGGAATAAAAAAAGGAGGAGGATTGGCAATAGATGTTAGCTCAGAGCCGGTCTTCCTCAGCAAAAAGAGGAGGATTAGCACAGATGTTAGCTCAGGGCTGATCTTCCTCACACACAAAAAAAGAAAATAAATAAATAAATAAAATAAAACAAAATGTCCATGAGCATATTTGATCCATGCCAAATGGTTTTGGACAGGATCAAATATCAAGCGCCTTTTGGCATGGATCAAATGTCTAATGGCTGTTTTGGATAGGAACAAATGGTCCTGCAGATATCAAGGACCTTTTGGCACGGACCCGTTGTCTCCATGGAAGTTTTGGATGCAACCAAATATGACCAGGTATCAAGGACCTTTTGGTGTGGACCAAACCTCTTATGGATGTTTTGGATAGGACCAATGTCTGCTAATAATCTAAATGAAATGAAGAAAGCTATTAAAAGAGATTAGAAAGCACGTGATATGAAAAATAGGAGAAGATTCATCACTTGAATGATAGGAGTCTTCTATGACAAAGAACAAATTAATAAAACGGAAAAAATAATAAAATCTAGAATTCAAGAAAACTTTCTTGAAATAAGATTTGAATGGATATAGCATATATATGCAGAAAATAACCCAGAATAGCCAACTTGGAGATATATATAATATATATTATAAAATATATATATACATATATTATAAAACTATTGGACTTGAAAGAAAAAGAGTAAATTATTTGGAAATTCAAAATAAGATCAACACCCACCAGAAAAGAAACCCAATTTGTCATTACATTTTTTGACCGTAATACTTCATGGAAGAAGAAAATGGAGTAAAATATTTAAGAAAGAAAATATGAGTCAAAACTTTTACATCTAGCCAAATTTATGTTTAATTATAAGGGCCTCAGGTAAATTTTAATTAATGCATAAGAACATAGGAAATGATGTTCATATGAGTCTGCTCTGAGGAGTCTACTAGAGGACAAGCTACACATAATTAAATAACTAATTATCTTATTGGTATTAACAGGGATAAAACAATATTACTTCCAATTAGATGTGTGGGAAAAGGAAGTAGATGAAGCAGGAGCATTGCTCACAGTAGGAAATATACACACAGTAGCCAAAAAAAAAAGGATGCTAAGTGTATTATGTAAAGTAACAGTAAGCATTACCACAGGGATCAGCAAACTACAGCCCCTCGGTCAAGTCCAGCCCATAGCCTGTTTCAGTAAGTAAAATTTTATTGGAGCACAGCCACATCCAGTTGTTTGCCTGTTGGACTACAGCCCATACTTCTGTTTACATATCATCTCTCCTCCTTTTCAACTACAACAGCAGAGTTGAGTAGTTTCAACAGAGACTCAATGGCCCAGAAAACCAAAAATATTTATCTCAGTAGTCATATTTTGGGTATGATAGTGAATCAACGTATTATTTTGAAAACCAGTGAATAAAAAAATGAAACATTTTTTTTCCTGCCTTTCCTATAGGAGCAGGCCCTCAGAGTAACCATATATTTGATACGTAGAAGTTTCTCTTTATGGAAGTGTTTTGGCCAATAAATACAGGAGAAATGAAAGGAAGGAATCAATGTATAGGAAATGCTATCAGTGGCTGCAGCTATCACAAATGGAGAGAGTCAAAGGGACTTGATGTGCCTCCTTATAGAGGTAGTGAATATCAACTGTGATTTATTTATTTATTTATTTTTAAAACCTGGATCAAATCAAGACTCCAGATCTAATTACCAACTTATAGGAAATAAGGGAGACAGAGAAAAATATAAAATGACCCATTGAAGAAACAGTCATCAGAATCTAGTCTTCAGAAACCTGGTTCTTGAACAAATAATGTCAAGGTGAATAAAAAGGAGTAACAGGGGTGAAGCCTATAGACTAAAAGAGGCTTAAAAGACCTATGCAATCAAAAGACAATTTCAATGTATGGATTTTATTTGGATTCTGACATGCATAAATTTTTAATACAAATATTGACTGGATATTTGTTGATACTGAGGAATTTTTGTTATTTTGGGGGAGAGTAATAATGGTATTGTGATTAAGTTTTAAGAGTCCTTATCTTTAAGACATACATACTGAAATACTTACAAATGAAGTACTATGTCTCTGTCCTGTTTCAAAATAATGGAACGAGGAAGTAATTGCGAGTATAGATGAAAGATTCCCCAGGACTTGATAATGTTGAAGTTGGGTAGTTGATACATGGAGGTTCATTAAAATAGTCTCTGTAATTTTATTTATGTTTGAAATGTTCCATACTAAAATATTAAAATGTGTTAAATACTGCTGGTGTCAAATTTTGGAAATGAGTTTTTAAATGTTTTTATTTTCATTATTAATTTGCATTTAAATATTAAATCCAGTTACAGTATAGTTGTAAAACTTACTTTGAAAATGACTTCATTAATAAATTCTTGGTAAAGAAACCACAATAAAATACTTTAATGAATTAAATTTATTCTGTTTATTCCTTTATTCATCTGATATGTGGTAGAGCTAAAGACCATAGGGCAACTAATTCTGAAGAAAGGATGAACCTCTAGACAGTTAATTAACCTCAATTTACATAATTATTTTATTATTTGCATAGATAATGAACCAGGGATTTATTATACGCCATTAACAATCCTTAATAAATGAACTGTATTAGAAATACATGGGTTTGTATTTCAAACACAAAAGGCAAAAGTTAGTTATGAAATGATAATAACAATTTTCAAAGAATCAGGTATTAAACTAACATTCAGCTTTTAGACTTCACTCATTTCTGAGAAGATAATTCATGATTTGTTATTTGGTCATCTCTACATGCATAATGGGGCAGATATAAGTATACACATGTGCATTAGCTAAATTTTTATTAGCCTTAGATTTACATTTAAGTTACAGAAAATGAGAGCTAGTTACGCTATATTCATACATGAGGACTCAATACATCTCTATTGCTAGAAATCAGAGCTATTTCTTGAAAAATGCCAAGTTCTACCTAAGTACTTAGCAAAATTTTCTTTCTAAATTTAACTGCTCATTTGTTTCAAAGAAAGAAGACAAATATAATTTTCAATTAACTAGCACATTTATTTTTATTTGCAATAAAGTAGTTTACATTATGTAATTTGGATCTTCTCTAACTTTCTGACTCCTGGTTTAGTCAATTAGATTTACAATTTGAAGCATCCTCTATATTTTACAAAAATATGATTCCCCGCAACTTAAAGATTTTAAAAACTCAAAGAACTGGTCTGCTACTTTTAAACAATTTAATTATGCAAGTGATGCATAATCGCTGAAGACAACTTAATTCCTTTAATTCCAAAGACACACTGTGTATAATCTGATTTTTTCAAATGATTTGGTCGTACTTTACAAGCAACCGTGCAGCCCTCGACACTAGATTAGTAAATGAGCTTTGAAGTAAATGAAAAGGAGTGGTGTATTTTTACGATCATCAGTTGCTGAACTGATACAGAACATTCTATAACGCATCTTCCACCTTTTACTCCATCTCATTCTCCTATCTCTCACACTGCCTGGGGTCTCTCGTTCTGGTATTCATATACGTACTCTTGCGCTGGCTCTCATGCTTTCTCCTGTTTTCCTATTCCCCCTTCTAACAACGCAGATTGATGGAGTGCTGTGATGGAACGTCCAGGAATGGCCCCAGAGTGACGGGCGAATGTTTCAGATCCTGCTTCCCACTTCACACTCTATCTGTGCCTCTATTCTACTAATGGTTAAATTAAATCTAATTCTTTCGAGTCTTCTAGATTCTAAAAAAGTTGATGTGATTATAAAAAAAAGATGTATTGCTTAAAGTGCAAAGGAGTATTACTAGAATGGATGGAAAGAATAGCATTTATCTCATTATTGCTAACATCCCTCAGAATCTGCATTGGCGCCCTATGCAAATTGGCTTTTATGTGCTTCCCTGAGTGGGTAAACTACATCACACTGAAATGTTGAAGAAAGATTTTAGAGCCAAAAGATGTGAGCTTAAATCTCCAACTTTTCATTTACTGACAGTGTCATTTTTAAAAAATCACTTAACCTTTTCTTATTATGTCTTTGTAAAATGAGGTTAATAATTCTCATCTCCTGGAAATGCAAGTGAATTACATATAATGCAACATATACATTACGATAAATGTTAGTCACTAATTTTGAGATGTTTTCCTCTGCTTTAAGAAAATACGTAAGCACCAGAAGCCACACAAATCAGGGAATGTCTAGTGGTCATGTACGCTTTAACAATATACATTCTAGAGGGTTAGCCAGAGCCACACAGTGGGATTAAGAATAAGGTTTATTATCTGACATACACCAGATAATGACAGTATTCTACAATATTGTATACAAAGTTTGGAAATAGTGTGTCATTATCTCGACATTTCAGGAATATGAATTCACTCCCTGATTGTCATATATCAGACATTAAAATGAACGGGCAAACATCTCCAAGCATTAATGATCTTTCTGCATTCTCCACTGAGAACTTTATATTAGCCATATGTATTTCATTAGAAAATGAGCAGAAATACCATAAAAATCTTTTAAAACACTTAAAAAATATAACTTACTTTTCGAAGGAACTCGGAGATTGGCGAGGACCACTTCCAGGGAATCAGCTTGGAGTCGAAGCACATAGCTTGTCCTTGTTTCATAATCCAGAGGAGCATTCACATAGATAACTCCCGTGATGTTATTAATTCCAAAGGTATCTAGAATTAAAATACAATTTCGTGGTCATTTTCTTCACACTATAGGGAAAAATAATTCTCTTTAAAAGGCTCTGTGATTTTAAAAACACCTATTTGTCATAAGAGTAATGCATAAAAGTGACAAAATGTTGGCTTTTGGAAACTATGTTTCAGAAATTATCAATATCAGTGTTTCCTTAAATGCATGCCTTAAAATTCTAGGTTTTTTGAGATTCTCCTGGAAATCAAGGTTTCTGTGGTTAATTACATATGGGAAGCAATACACACTATATCCCTCACTATAGATTCAGACGGTCCTCTTCCATGCCAAATGCTTTCAGAAATTCTGTTTTGAACAAACCCACTTAATTTTGATTAATCAAGTATTTTATGATCTTAACAGATTATTATACTTTTTATGATTTAATGCATCTTACTATTCTGTAGATTTAGTGTTCTTCTAAGAACACTTTAGGGAAAAACAGATACTTGAATATGTTGGTTATTTAGAAAATATAATTTACTGATCTAAATATCCTAAAATATTTTGCCCTGATGTTTATGTTTTAAATAAATTTGCCCATATATATTTGAGTGAAGAGCAGGGCACATTGGTAAACTTCATGATATCCCACCTCTTGCACACTCTATAACTTTTCCTCACCTTAGTTTTCTTCGTAGCATGTATTGCTATCTAAATACTACATATTTACCAGTTTAATAATTTTTATTGTCTATCTCCTCACATTGGAGGATTAAGTTCTATGAGGGAAAGGATCTATGTTGTTCTCTGTTCTGTCCCTAGTAGCTGGACAGGTACTTAGTACAAAATAGATGCTCGATAAATATCTGTTGAATGACTTAATAAATATTTGTTGAAATATTTAATAAATAAATGAATGTAAAAATAGTCATTGTAGGGGACAGATGGTAATAAATAGAGCCAATTTGCTATCGCCAAGAAAAATAACAGATATAATCACAGAAAGGAAGTATCAGAACAGATTGAGAAATCACAGCTTCAGTTAGGTGTTGGAAGTCCAAGGAGAAAAGAAGTTTAGTAATATTTAGGGAGGAGGCACAGGAACACAGAAGAAACAAAGAAGAAAGTGGTAAGAAAAGTACAATGTTGAGAACTTGCTTCAGGGGCAGCAATTTCTAGTAATAGTTGATTGTTGAAATACTGGAAAAAGGCCTTTATAATTTCCTTGCAAACTGCTTAACAGCATTAATATTCATTCATTTATTAAATATTTAATATTCATTTATTTATCAAATATATATTAACTATTTTTGGACTGCCTACAATATGCCAGGCCATCCAGCTTATCTAAAAGGAAAGACAGAGGACAACTAACCTGTGGATAATAGGTGAAACAAAGAATGAGTGAGAAAGAATGAGCTATGGACTTATTCCTAGAGGCTGGCAAACTATTCCATTCTCAGTGACAAATGATCGGTAGACAAAACTAAAATTAGGGGGCTGGCCCCCTGGCTTAGTGGTTAAGTATGCGTACTCAGCTACTGGCGGCCTGGGTTTGGATCCTGGGCACGCACCGACACACTGCTTGTCTGGCCATGCTGAGGTGGCGTCCCACATACAGCAACTAGAAGGATGTGCAACTACAACATACAACTATCCACTGGGGCTTTGAGGTGAAAAGGGGAAAAAAGAAAAAGGAGAAGGATTGGCAATAGATGTTAGCTCAGGGCCGGTCTTCCTCAGCAAAAAGAGGAGGATTGGCATGGATGTTAGCTCAGGGCTGATCTTCCTCACAAAAAAAAAAAAAAAACTGATTTAAAAACTAAAATTAATTATTTACTTACAATTGTTAAGTGCATGTTTAATTTACTTGAATGGGCATTCACAATTATTTATGATCCTACAATTTCTTTGGGATTAGCTAAGGTATAACATAGAATAAGGGTCATGGATGGTACAGGTCATTAGGAAAGAACTACCATAGGCAATAATTACCACCAAAAGCTGAAAGTATGATGCATTAATTTTGAAGAAATGTCATAAAGCTATCCTTAAATGAAGGGGAGGAGAAGGCTTCCAGAATTGGATATTTAGTATTTTCCTAGGGGAAAAAAATCACTTTTGTTAATATAATTGGGTTTTTAATCAGATTCAGCACATAGTTACCAATTACATTTCAGTTGGATATGTCTTTATTAGAAAAATAGAGTAAACAATAATTCAATCTGAAATTAATTCCAGGGGCCGGCCCGGTGGCTTAGCAGTTAAGTGCGCACGCTCTACTACTGGCGGCCCGGGTTCAGATCCCGGGCACGCACCGACGCACCGCTTCTCCAGCCATGCTGAGGCCGTGTCCCACATACAGCAGCTAGAAGGATGTGCAACTATGACATACAACTATCTACGGGGGCTTTGGGGAGAAAAAGGGAAAAAAAGGAGGAGGATTGGCAATGGATATTAGCTCAGAGCTGGTCTTCCTCAGCAAAAAAAGAGGAGGATTAGCACAGATGTTAGCTCAGGGCTGATCGCTCTCACAAAAAAAAAAAAAAAAATGAAATTAATTCCAAATCCAAGTTTATTGGTTTACGGTGAAAACACAGACTAAATCTCTACTCACCCTCTTCATTTCCTGAAACAATGGAGTACACAATACTCTGATTGATGGCCGCAGCAGAAATCACACCAACCATAGTCCCTCTGGTTGCAAGTTCACTTACTGGAGGAGGTCTACAGGTTTAGAGAAGATGATTAATTTTTTATTGTCCAGTTTGCCATGATGGAGTTTTGAATTTAATAATAGAATGTGTTAGTTTATGTGTTCATGTGTTTATTTGAATAAAACTATTTTCTGAACTTTTTAAGGAAGTACCACTTTAAGACTCCAGCTCTAACAAATTATGTTCAAAATCATGCAAATGCTCTTTTTAAGAATGTCCTGTCACCTACATTGTTTTTAATTTAAGATGGAATACTACTATTTTCTTATTTTCCAAATGTCATACAAAATTCTTTTCACTTGTCTCTAAAGCATCTTATGGACTGAAAGCAATAAATGGATACAATTTGCTACCTCAACTTGCTCAAGTAAAATGTTGATCTTGTGTTGTTGATGTTAACATATTTAAGCAAATTGCTTCCAAATGTCTTTTTCTTGCTCTATTGTAAAGCTCTAAATGTACTAAAAATATTTGACTGAATGGCATCACAAAATTCACATTTCTTTTGAATTCACTTATTTTGCTTGACGGTAGCCGCATTATGTCTCCAGCGATATGATATTCACTTAATTTCAAAAGTATATTGTCAACAACACATTATCCCATTCTCAAAATCTCAATTTTGTTATACAATATTGATCACTGTAACTAGGCTATCTTACCTTTATCTTCATAAATTAATGCAAGTAATCTCACTTTTATAATTCACAGATGTTTACAGTATCCAGCTCCTAAAGATTTATAAAATTATTAAATGTAAGCTTTAAAAAACATCTCTGAGTCTTTTTGTAGTCTAGCCAATCTATCTAACCCATCTGCTTTCTATAAGCTTTTGCCTCTTTTCTTAAACTGATAAGAAAATCCTATTGCCATTTCTTTCACATGGTCTTTTTCTTTCAATATGTACCTTTTTAATATTATCCCTCATTTTTATCTTCATCTTCTCAGTTCTTCTAATCTAGATTACATTGTGGAATTATATTGTGCCTTCATTGAAGCCTTTTATAACAAATCCTAAGCTAAAAATATAGTCTGAAAAATTAATTACATACAACCTTTCATAAACTTCTTGTCCAAATTGTTATTTTCTTTGCCACTGTAGTCCATATATTTGATTAAGTTACCTAAATGTAAAGTGGCCTGTCTTACAGACAGCACCTAATGGTGGTCCATATATTCATTGCATATTCAATAACTATTTCTTGATAAAGAATAAGAACTAATCTGTCTAATTTTTTAATGAAAATTATAAAATATATATATACATATATATGTATGTATTTTACTCCCCTGTATCTTTTCTGCTTTCTTTGGTTAACGCATCCAGATATTGCTTTAAATAACCACACATCCTCCATTCTCAGTGCAAGTGGTTTGAGCAGGGCTGACCTGGTCCCCAGGGTATATGGATAGACATATTACCCATCTCTGGTCCATGAGGGCACTTTATCCTCTTTGCTCAGTGTTCATGTGGTAAATGTTTCACATAAAGCCAATGAAAATCTTGCCCAGGAATTTTACTGTAACTATTAGAAAAAAAGATGGGATTTTTGGCTAGAATTTAAATGTTTGTACCTTATGAAAGGTTCTTATTGTTAATGATGCCAACACAAATGAAATAACTAAAGGTTGAAAATAGACCTTGTACACTTTGACTAATATTCTAAATGTTGCTATTCTTTAAGCTGGTAAGCTCATCATTTCAGGTACTGAAAAAACAAATTCTCTTCTATTTCTCCTTTATCTAGGATTTCTATCACTTCCAATCAAAAGAGTCTCAACTAATTTAAAAAAAAACATGTTGAGACTAGAAAAAGATACAATTGCTATGTAGATATTTCTTAAGTAAGATATCTGAGATAACACAATTATATTCTATAAGCAATTTATTTAGTCATTGTCACAGCATCAGTTCAGTGAAATAAAGATGCCTTTGATAACCTTGAACTGAAAATAGTAGTCTACCACAAAAAGGAAAGCACTTACAAAAGTGACACTAAGCTTGGTTTTGATGGACTATTTTTGATTATGAATAGATAAATTTTTGTACATATTTTAGATTATAAAATGACATTATGACAATTTGCTGTTTGTCACATTGCTTAGTGGTTGCTCATGGTGATTGTGAAATCAAAAACCTGGAAACAGTTAAAATCAGAAAGCTATGGAAACACAATAGTCTCTAAATGGCTCTCAATGATCTCCCCCTTCTGGTATTCCCACCTTTGTGTGTTCCTCTTCTCTTGCAAGAGGGCCAAACGGTAACTTGTTTCTAACCAATATGATTCGGCAAAGTAGATAGAATGTCACCTTAGTGATTATGTTACATAAGATTATAACTTGTAACTTCATTCCTAGTAGCAGACTCTAACTATCCCCCTTGCTGGATTTAATGAAGTAAGTGGACATATAGAGTTGTCCAGGTGGCAAGATACTGAAGGTGATGTCTGACCAACAGCAAGGAACTGAGGCTGTCAATTACCAACATCCCGCAAGTAACTGAATCCTACCAACAACCACATAAGCTTAGAACTGGACCCTTCTCTAGTCAAGCTTCAGTTGAGACTCTAGCCCTGGCTAACACCTTGATTCAAACCTGTGTGAGACTATGAAATAGAAAACACAGGTAACCAATCCTGACCTACAGAAACTTCAAGATGATATATATGTTGTTTTAACTCATCAAGTTTGTGTTAATATTGTGTTGCAATAGATAACTAATATGTATGACTTGAATGTTAAGAGTAATGAATTGTTAACTAAAGACAGATCAAATTGGATACAACTTAAGTTTGATATAAGAAAACATATGTTAGTCATATTCTCGAATAATTTTCATAAACTGAATTTCTTTTTTGTGGAAGTAAATATTGCTTAAATTGTTTACTTGTCTATCTTTTCGCTACATAAGAGCTAAATTTTATACTTTTCATAATGAATTTTTTCTTAATCTTTATAAAGTACAGAAATAAGAAGTCTGCAGTTAATGTACCTTCAGCTTTAACATTAGGAAAATGCCATCTTGTATTTTAATTTTAAAAATAATATTTAATGGGTATTTCTGTACAATCAGGATGGAAATGATTAATACTGGAAAAAGTAACTGACACAATTTAAGAAGGAATTTAAGTCCTATGCATATCACTAAAAGCATTTAAAATTCTATTTGTTAGTAAATGTTTAAAACAGATTTACTTCTCGACAAAATATCTCCTCATTAACCTTTGTCTTAATTGTTCCCACACACTTCTTTCTACCACAATCAAAACATACTATAAAAATGCAATTTTCTCCTGGCTGGAATTAAATGAACCTCTATGATAATGAGCATTAGATTACAAAATTTCAATTCTTTCCTATTTATTGCCAGGCAGGACTCATTTTATTTTTGTTTTATGCCCTGGAAAATATCAGTTACATGATTGGGGCAAATTACATATTCCCTTTGGAGTCACATATAACTTAAATACAAAATGAAGGAGTTGGTGTACATCAGGATTCATAAAATCAGATGACAGAGAGGACAGAAAGATAACAAAATTGAATAAAATGGACTGGGCATAAATTAATAGCAAAAGAGTGGAAGTAAGTAATTGGATACTGCATGCTCTATATAAGAAGGGTAACTACTATGCAATAATGCAAGTCCAGAGTGATTTTAAAATGGAAAAAGGAAATTCAAATTTTTATGCGAATTCTATGAACTTTTACACTTTGGCAACCAATGGGAATTTATTTTTTAAAGCATCATCTGACTCAGTTTGATTTATGGGCTGACAGCTTATGATTTTTTAGAGTAAACTATCCATAAGGTATTTTCCAGTTCTATCATTGTGAGTCTGATATAATGTGATTTATCATTCCTTCATTCCTCTCTGTTGAGCACAATCAAAACCTATTGATTAATTTCAGAAGCAAAGAATTATGGCCAAATAAAGCATCCTCAGAAGGCTTTTTTTTTTTTAACAAATCTTTCTTTTGCTAGTAATTCATATAGTTACAATTCATCTATTTTATAATAAGAATGCCTCATTATCCTTCTTCCAATTTACCTTTTTAACATCTAATTCAAAACAAATAGTTGTTGGGTGTCTGAAATTCAAGAATTCTACTTTTTAAAGCTAGCTTTACTGCCAAGATAATTGAAAAGAAGCACTCTCACAATAAAAGAGACACTTGAAAGAGACAGGGCTCAATAGTGGAACTACACAGCTTTACTGATGAAGCATAAGAGTCAAGAGATCAACTGGATTCCCGTTTCCTAGAAGTGAATTGCTAAAGGAAATGGTTTTATTTTTAACAGATAGCAACGTCGCACACTGGAGCAATGGATGGTTTCATGTTTTTAAAATGCTTCAGGAAGGGCCTTCACCAGAACTTCTTTCACAAGTCTTGATCTGAGTTTGATGCCCACGTGTCCTGATGTATCCCTGATGGCACCACTGGCTCCTATTTATCCCCCAAGGGGAACCCTTTGGGCTTTATCGGACATTTTAAACAAAACCCACACATTTTGACTAAAATTCCAAAATCACCTAAACTAACACTTAAATAGAGCCTACATAATATTTCAATTAAAAAATCTGTTATGATAGATATCAAATTTAAGTTTTATTAGTTCATTGTCTTACTGTTTGCATTGTCCTCACCTCCCCTAAATTTTACATGTAAAACAGCTGCAAATTTTTTTAAATTAATAGACTTTGTTTTAGAGCAGTTTTAGGTTTATAGAAAAATTGAACAGAAGGTATAGAGTTGCTATAGGTGCCCCTCACCCCCAGTTTCCCCTATTATTAACATCTTGCATTAGTGTGGTCCATTTATCACAATTGGTGAACCAATATTGATACGTAATTAACTAAAGTCCATAGTTTACATGAGGCTTCATTCTTCATGTTGTATAGTTCTAAGGGTTTGAACAGATGTATAATATCATTTATCTACCATTACAGTATCATATAGCATAGTTTCCGTGACCCAAAAATCTCCTGTTCTTCCCCTATTCATCTCTCCTTTCCCCTGAACTCCTGGCAACCACTGATTTTTTTACTGTCTGTATACGTTTACCTTTTCCAGAATGTCATATAGTTGGAATCTTATGGTGTGTAGACTGACTTCTTTCTTTAGCAATATGTGCTTAAACTTCCCCCATGTCTCGTTTGTGGCTTGATACTTTTTATTGCTGAATCATATTACCTTGTATGGATGTACTGCAAACAGTTGCATTTTAGTAGGAAGAAAATTTATCAAAAGAACTCCAAATCTGTTGTTTAAAATTTTATCTTTGCAGAGAGAGTAAGTGTGACCCAGAAAAGTTAACTGCTGCAGAATTTAAATGCAAAATACATACAACATAATTTTCTTATGGATATATAAACTAATTCATAGATATCTGTTTAACATTTCAAATTGATTTTTTAAAAATATAGATTACAATAAATCCCTCTCAATTAAATACTTTTTAACACATCTGAGTCATCTGAATAATGAGTATACTAAAATAACAGAATTTGCAGTTTCCAAATGTTAGACCCAGTTTTTACAGTATAAATATAGAAGAAACAATTATTCTACAATTTAAAATCTACTTTTACTGTTGGGTTCAAGAAGGAACAATAAAAGTAAATGTTATATGTGTTGCGTAAAGCTCCTAATTATTTTAAACGCTGTGCAGTCTAGGATATAAAAGTGTTTGTAAATAGATGCTATAAAATTTCACTGGGATTCAATCTGGCTCTACTGCTTTCTTTCTACTGAGAAACAAATCTAATTTATTTTGACATGTTTGAATTCAATATATTTGCAAATCAGTACCAATTAAGGAACTGTTTTTATATCTGCTATGAGGGAATTTAATGAAAATGGGAAGGAAAAAAACACCCACTGGAACTCCTATTATTTGTAACCTTGGAGTAATTGCATCAGGGTGATCTAATTTTACATATTTAACCAAGAAAAACAGTTTAAAATAGACATGAATCAGGAGAGAGAAGCCAGCTTTCCCAGAATTCTTAGGATAGATTGTAAATAAGAAAATTAATAAAGGACCAAATGGGTAGACACTGTTTTTTACATCTTTTCCAAAGTGTGCTTACTATTGTTAGGAGCTTTGCTTCTACACAGGTTCATGAAGTCACCTCATGTTGAAGACAAGAAAACCGAAGCCTTGATTAGTAAACAATTTCTCAGGTTCAGAAAACTATTTGGAAGCTAAATCTGCAACCTAGGGTTTGAGTGTTTGTTTGTTTCATCTATTGTTCTTATTAATAGAGTTTATCTAATCTCTCTTAGTCATTGGCTCTCAAACTTTAAAATCTTAAGATTTAGCTGAAGAACTTATTAAAATTTTCAGACTTGCTGGATCATGTTTAAAGATTCTGATTTAGTAGGTCTATGGGGTCAGACCCAGGAATTATATTTGTAAAAGGTTCCCAGGTGATTCAGATAGTAGGAGTTTGAAAATCACAATAGACTTCTCGCTTCCTGCTGCCCTCCTCCTTCTCTTTTCTCCCTTACTCTACTCACCTAGCTTTAGTCCTTAAACTTACAGCAATGGATGTCCTTTCACCAGACTAGAATTAAGCTAAGAACACTCTCTTCTGATTCTAACAGACGTGAGTTTGAATTCTGGCTCTCCTACTTACTAACTACGTGACCTTGAAAAAATTCTTAGTGTCCCTGATGTTATTTCTTTACCTGTAAAATGGGGACATTATTTATTTTAGAAGATTACTGAGTGTATCAAAGGACATAAAGTGTACAAAAAGCTTTCCTTATGCCTAACATGTAGTAGGTACTTCCTAAATTATAGCTATTACTAACACATTATTTTATAAGCTCTACTTCTGGAAGTTTAGCTTAAATGTAATGATATGTAAGTTTGTCTCATAGACAGTAGGAACAATAAGAAATAAAACTTGAATACTTTTTTTTTTTTTTTTTGGTGAGGAAGATCAGCCCTGAGGTAACATCTGCCAATCCTCCTCTTTTTTCCTGAGGAAGACTGGCCCTGGGCTAACATTCGCACCCCTCTTCCTCCACTTTATATGGGACACCGCCACAGCATGGCTTGCCAAGTGTTATGTCGGTATGCGCCCGGGATCTGAACCAGCAAACCCCGGGCCGCCACAGCAGAAGGCACGCACTTAACCACTTGCACCACTGGGCCGGCCCCAAAACTTGAATGCTTTTAATAAGTAATATCTATCTTGGCTAATGTTGTAGATTATGTTTTATGCACTCTGATTTACCCTTTCTAGTTCTCAATCATACATCAATTTTACATCTGAAATGGGGATAATATTTTTCTCTTTGCTATTTTTACAGCTTTAAATCCATAGACTTTTTTTGGCTTCATTCAAAAACAACTACCATGGGGTAAGATTGTTATAGGTAAAGGTTGGCTCTGAGACTTAAAAACAACAACAAAATCACTTAAAATCCAATTATTTAATCATGGAGTTTTACTCATTCATTTAATAAGTATTTATTGAACACATACCATGTGCCTGGCATCCACTAAGCAATAAAGATACAAAGACAAGATTGTGCACTCTTGGAGCTTATAGCCTCATAGGCAAACCAGACAGTTGTGTAAACAATTATAGTAAAATGTGGTAAATGCATTAATACCAGATGCCTGGTTAAAAGTTCAATAGTAGACATGGTAAGCACCATTTATATTTTATGTTTCCCAAATACCCACCAACTAACTGTGAGTGGAATCAGGGGGCTTCATGGTTTGATGGAATGGCTAGACCAGGCATATTCATTTCTGGCTGATTAATTTACTTACTAAAAATAGGCTCTGATGTAGCTATTTATATACTTAGTAATGATTTCTGAGAAAACAGTTCTGTATTTTGGCTCATTTACCTATAAGAGTGGTTCTTCTTTCCTTTATAGATGAATTTGAAAATTTGGGTTTTTTGAAGGGCATGACAGTAAACTTTTTAAGCAGGATATCCAATGCTTTTATTGGTTATTTTCTATTGATTAGACTAGACTAGATTCTATGCCTCCAGTTCTGAAATAATCATATAAAGATGAGAAATCACCATAGAATCTGAAAATATATTTGTGTAGTCATACAAATATCATCAAAACAGAGAAAAAAGATACTTAGGTAGAGCATTTGATATTTCAGTTCAATTCTACTTTAACAGTTGTATGAATGTACTACCTCAAAAAGAGCATAATAAAAATAGACATTCAAGGTCTGCCAGAATTTTTAGGAAAAAAAAGAGATAAATGATTTTTCCATTAAGTGTTATTCATACCCTGGAAAGATAGTAAACACTTGCAATCATGCTATCTATGGAGGAGGATATATAGTTCGTATTCAATACTTTCAGAGAGATAAATTCATCAGTATTTTAGGGACTATTTCATTTCCATTTAAATTTTTGCTAAAGAAGATGCAACTAATACATTATTTCTAGATTTAGTTTTTATTATGATAACTATAAACAAAATTCTTCCCCCTGCACAATCACTTGATTATTAAGCCAAAGACGATGAAGCAATAAAAAGGAAAAAAATAGTTTTTTTCTTTAAATATTTTAAATATGAAATACTGCAAGCATAATTAAAATAAGAAGTTACTATAAGATATATATCTCTCTCTAGATTTAACTAATTTTTAAATATATTTTGTATTTACTTTAAAAAAATTATGGAAACCATCAACAAAATGAAAAGGCAACCTATGGAATGGGAAAAAATTTTTACAAACCATATATCTGATGAGAGGTTAATATCCAAAATGTATAAAGAATGCATACAACTCAATAGCAAAAAACCAAGCAATTTGATTGAAAAATGGGCAGAGGAACTGAAGTGACATCTTTCCAAAGAAGACATACAGATGGCCAAGGGGTATGTGATAAGGTGGTCAACCTCACTAGTCACCAGAAAAATGCAAATCAAAGCCATAACGAGATATCACCTAACTCATGTTAGAATGGCCATCATCAAAAAGAGAAAAGATAACAAGTGTTAACAAGGATGTGTAGAAAAGGGAACCTTTGTACATTATTGGTGGAAATGTAAATGGGTGCAGCCACTATGGAAAAAATAAAAAAAAAAAAGAGTATGGAACTTCCTCAAAAAATGAAAAACAGAGCTACCATATGGTCCAGTAATTCCACTTCTGGATATATGTCTGAAGGAAATGAAATCACTAACTCAAAGAGACATCTGCACCCCCGTGTTCATTACAGCACTATTTACAGTAGCCAAGACCTGGAAACAACCTAAGTGTCCACAGATGGATGAATGGACAAAGAAAATGTGGTATATCTATCTATCTATATAGATACAGATATAGATATATTATATAATGGAATATATATATTATTCAACCATAAAAAAGAAGAAAGTCCTGCAATTTGTGACAACATGGATGGACCTGGAGGGCATTATGCTAAGTGAAATAAGTCAGGCAGAGAAAGAAAAATATTGTATGATATTACTTATATGTTGAATCTAAAAAAAAAAACAAAACTCACAGAAACAGAAAACAGATTGGTGGTTGCCAGAGATGGAGGATGGGGGGTGGGGGAACTGGGTGAAGGTGGTTAAAAGGTTTAAACTTCGAGTTATGAGATAAGTTGTGGGGATGTAATGTACAGGATGATAACTATAGTTAACAATACTATATTGTATATTTGAAAGTTGCTAAGAGAGTAGATCTTTTTTTGTGTGTGTGTGTGAGGAAGATCAGCCCTGAGCTAACATCCATGCCAATCCTCCTCTTTTTGCTGAGGAAGACCGGCTCTGAGCTAACATCTATTGCCAATCCTCCTCCTTTTTTTTTTCCTCTTTCTCTCCAAAGCCCCAGTAGATAGTTGTATGTCATAGTTGTACATCCTTCTAGTTGCTAAGAGAGTAGATCTTAAAAGTTTTCATCACAAGACAAAAATTGTAACTATATGAGGTGATGGATGTTAACTAAACTTATTATAGTGATCATTTCATAATACACATATATATCAAATCATTATGTTGTATACTTTAAATGAATACAATGTTATATGTCAATTATATCTCAACAAAACTGGAAAAAAATTACATCTAGATATCCCCTACTCAGTGCCTTTATCCATACTCAATCCCTAGTTGTTAAGCTTTGAGAAAAGTTTAAAAAGCCTGAGAGGTTGTTTCGAAAAAGACGAGTTAGTATTGAAATTTGTCCATAAATATGGCAATTTATTATTTAGAATCCATTAGCTAAAGATTTTGAGTGTTCATTTACCAAAAACAGATTCACTGTGCTTACTATGCCTGATTGGCAATTTAATTTTTTCTCTTTTTTCTGTATAATACCTACTTGATACGTTGAGAAATGAAAATAAAGAAATAAGATAATCATGTAAAACCTCTTAATCCTGGAATTAATTTTTTAAAATCTGAGGTGTAAATGGTATGAAAGTAGAAATAAATTATGCCAACATTTTGAATAGATTTAAAAAAAAATTGCTAGTTTTTATGTCATCATTCATAATGTGACATTTTTCCCAATGAAATATTTGCATAAGATTTTTACTTTTCTAGTCTATCTTTTCTTCCACTTTTTGCTGAAGAAGATAAGAGACGATTGGCATGGTGTGATGGATTAAAATTAGACAAAATTTCTTTGCACTTCCTCCCATCCAGAGGTGGAGTTTATTTTCCCTCCCCTTGTATCTAGGTTATTTCTGCTGTTGCTTTGACTGATAGAATGAGATGAAAGTGACATTGTAGCTTCAATCCAAATGAAGCCTTGTAGCTTCAGTTTTCACATACATGGAAAGAAAGTTGCTCTGAGACTGCATGGGAAGAATTCCAGTGTAGCCAATTTAAGTATGAAAAACCACGGGGAAAACCACATGGAGAGAAAGGCCAGGCCATCCCAGTCACTCCAGCTGCATGATAATGCCCAGGTGAGATTAGTTCACCCAACTCACAGTATCTTCAGAAAATATAAATTGTTTTTGTCTTTAGTCACTAGGTTTTGGGATAAATAATAGATAGAAAAATTGAGTCATAGAAATGGGGTACTGCCATAGCAAAAACCTAAAACACACAGCATTTGTTTGGGCAGGCAATGGCCGGAAAATCAGTGAGAAGGCTGTTAATGGAAGCTGGACAAACTGTTAGTGGAGGCTGTAAAGGTGATGAGAAAATAGTTATTCAAGGCTAGAAAGATGGCAACCTTTGTTTCACAGTTGCAAAACAATTAGCAAAATTGTCCTCTATAGTAACTTCAAAGAGATGAACTTGTGAACTAATGAACTTGTGGATCTGGTTAAGCAGATTTCCAGAGAGAATGCCTAAAGGGTCTACTGGTTTCTTCTAGCTGCACATAATGAGGTATAAAAAAAAAAAAGGAGAGGGGTCGGCCCCATGGCTTAGTTGTTAGCTTCGGCGTGCTCCACTTCAGCGGCCTGGTTTTGCAGGTTTGGTTCTGGGGTGAGGACTTAGACCACTCATCAGTGGCCATGCTGTGGCGGTGAACCACATACAAAATAGAGGAAGACTGGCACAGATGTTAGCTCAGGGCTAATTTTCCTCACCAAAAAAAAAAAAAAAAAAGGAGAGATGATTAAGATCATCTACTATGGCTCTCTTGTTCCATCATTGTATTTTAGGCAGGTATCTTATTTTTAGTTCACAGGTATTTTAATCAAGAAGAGTTGCACCCAAGGAATATCATCCACATCTGGATTTGATTTAAATGATGTGATCTTGAAGTTTAAATGTGATGCCATAATGGGATAAAACTTTTGGAGATTCTAAGAGCCTAACTGATTTTGTTTGTTTGTTCCTTTGTTTTTGTATGTGGGAGGAATATAAATAATTGTGGACACAAGTGGACACACTTTTGGTTGTAGGGGAAGATGGGAAGATTTGCCCTAAGCTAACATCTGTTGCTAATCTTCCTCCTTTTTTCTTCCTTTCCACCCCCCAAAGCCCCAGTACATAGTTGTGTATAGTTGCAAATTCTTCTGGTTCTTCTATGTGACCCACGACTACAACATGGCTACTGACAGACGAGTGGTGTGATTCCGTGCCCAGGAACCAATCCCAGACCACTGAAGTGGAGCACGCAGAACTTTATCTGCTAGGCCATCACAGCTGGCTCAGGACACACATTTTTTTTGTTCCTTCTATCAGGAAATGGGGTCTATTTTCCCCCTCTTTGAATTTGGGCTGTTCCTGTGAATGCTTTGATCAGTAAAATGTGTGTGGGGTGTGTGCGTTGGGGATGGGGGGTAACACTGTGTGACTTTGAGCCTCAAACTCAAGGAGCCCTGAGGCCTCTACTCTATCCTGAGGCTGCATGTGAAGTCACCTGGTCTAGCCTCCTTGAGGATGAAAGGCCACATTAGGAGAGAGGCCTGGCCATTTCCACAAATCTCAACCACCATGTCACCCACCAGCTAAACGTGTATTCACCGAGCCTTAAAATTCTCCTCAGCTTGACTACCTTGTGGACAGGCTCCTTCCTGACTCTAGGTCCCAGACCCGCCTTTTCTTAGAGTATTTACTTTCAAAAACTCACAATTTAAATTCTTTCTCTGCACCTTGGAGATATACATCTTTCAAAAAGCCTCTTGCCAATTTTATAACCCAGGAATGTGTTTCTTAAGGATCTGAGAGCCATGACTTTGGCACGTGAAGGAAAATAGAGCCCTATTTCCTGGTTTCTGTGGGAGAGCAGGAGCCTAACTTTGGTGGGTATCTTGCTCCCGCTGTAAAATGACCTCCATCCATGAAGAGAGGAGAAAGTTTACTTTCCCCTTGGGTAAAGCCAATTAGCAAACACAGATGGCCTATGATCCCCCACCCCAGCTCTTTTTTTTTAAATTATTTTATTGAGGTCATATTGGTTTATAACATTGTGTAATTTCAGGTGTACATTATTATAGATCAGTTTCTGTATAGACTGCATTGTGCTCACCACCAATAGTCTAGTTTTCATCCTTCTCGATACATACGTGCCCCTTTACCCATTTCACCACCCCCCCTTCCCTTCTGGTAACCACTGATCTGTTCTCTTTATCCATGTGTTTATCTTCCACATATAAATGAAATCATATGGTGTTTGTCTTTCTCTGTCTGGCTTGTCTCACTTAACATAATACCCTCAAGGTCCACCCATGTTGTTGCAAATGGGACAATTTTGTCTTTTTTACAGCTGAGTAGTATTCCACTATATATGTGTGAGTGTGTGTGTGTATATATATACATATATATATTTACCACATTTTCTTTATCCATTCATCTGTTGAAGGGCACCTGGGTTGCTTCCATCTGTTGGCTATTGTGAATAATGCTACAGTGAAGATAGGGATGCATAAATCTCTTTGCATTGTTGATTTCATGTTCTTTGGATAAATACCCAGTAGTGGGATAGCTGGATCGTATGGTATTTCTGTTTTTAATTTTTTGAGAAATCTCCATACTGTTTTCCATAGTGGCTAGACCCCACCCCAGCTCTTAACAACTCTCCAGCCCTTCGTTTCAGCATAGTTGACTCAGACAGTGGTTCTGGCCTCACTCCCCTATTGAAATCGCCTTGAATGAATTTTTTCTTTCCTGTTAAAATTTGTCTGGTGCATTTTTTGCTTTGACAATACCACAAGTGGCAGCAGAAGTACTGTCCTGCCAACCCCCAGAATCATAAGAAATAGTAAATTATTGTTGTTTTAAGCTGTTAAATTTGGAAGGAGAGTTTTGCAGCAAAAGATAACTGATACACACAGGAAAAATCCCACATTAAATAAAACTCTGGTCATAAATATCGGTCCAGTAGTCACCAAGCTTTTATAGGATACCTATCATGAGCAAAGTACTGCATGTAGAGGTACCGATGACCATATGATTCAGTTTACCTGTGACAGTCCTTCTTTATGCCCATCACCTTGGCTTAATTATTAAAGAGTACCCTTGTTTACCCCCAAAAGTGCCCTGCTTTGGACAATAATACATAATCTTAACTACAGTAAACACCATGTGGATATAGTAAAGCAGAAAATTTAGCCCTCTCACTTAAGAAATTTGTTTTATTTAGTGAGACAAAATATATACACAATCAAAAGTTTGGTTCCTTTTGTTATGAATTACACATTGTTTAGCATTAATATACTAATTCCTGCTTTCCTTTGTTTGCAATTGTCTGAGGTATCTTTTCCTATCACTCTATTTCCGTGTGTGTGATTTTGGCTTAAATATATGGTTTAATGGCATAGAACCATGTGTGAAAAGTTTATCAGAAATAAAATGCAGTATTAAAAAAGGATGAAGTAAATGACGCAGCTATTAAGCACCAGACGAATGTGGAGAGGAATAACTTCACCACTATAAATTGGTCATAAAAATGCCATGATTGTGAATCAGCGTTTAAATTGTGTAAAAATCTATTTTCTGTGTGGAATGTGGAAGCACAGAGGGCTCTTCCATAAAGAGCCTCTACTTATATCGTCTGTCTAACACCACTCAGTGTCCTCAAATTTCTCTGTGATAATGAACAACGTCTTTAATATGGCTCATAAGTACCTTCACAGTCCAAGGCTACCTGTCCTCTAGGCTCAACACCAACCGCTCTCTCCCAGAGATCTCCATGCTCGGTACTACATTCTACAATTTTCCTCCCTCTGAGACTTTACGTATGCTACTCTCTCTAACACACAATCTTCCCCTGATTAATTCCTTAGGTTTCCACTTTAATATTGCTTTGTCTGGGAGATTTTCTTATGGGTCTCATCTATTTCTCTTCTTCACTACTATCCCTATTCTAGGCCAAACTGTCATTGTTCTTTGCTTAAAATACTACAGTCTTCTTCTGACCAGTCCATACTCATCCACTTTGACTCCTTTCCCATCTGACTTCCAGAGTGGTCAGTCATCCATATAAAGTTCACGTCTACTTACATCTTTATAGTCTAAGCTTCCTCAGCCCACTACACGCTCACCATGTTTCAGTGGTTTCACAGCATTCATAGGATAAAACTCAAATCTTACTATGCCCCAAATTTCTGCCTCATCTTATAGTACTTTACCCTCATTCTCTTTTCTTCAACCATACTGACCTTCTTTAAATTCTTGGAATGTGTCTGCCTCCTTTCTAATTTAGGAATTTTTTGCGCTCAATTTCTTCTCAGTTCCTGAGCCCTATTCTTTCACCTACAAGGCTAATTACTACTTACTCATATGTCAACTCCTGCCATTTCCTGACAAATTTTCTCTGATATCCCCCACTGCTACTGTTGTGTACTTTGTTATAAGTGCTCATAAAACCATGTTCCTTTCTTTGGTATCACTTAGTTCGTAATTATAATCTGATTCCTATGATCATTTGATTAATTTCTGCCTACTACACAGATCATAAGATCTCTGAGGGTAGGACTGTATATTTTGTTCAGTATTATTATTTCCAGTGCCCTCTATGTGCTCAATAAATATTTATTGACAGGATGAGGAAAGGAACAAATGCCATTTGAATATAGCAGTCATTTTACCTTATTTGTAAATATTTTCAATATTTGTCTTCGCCAATAGATTGTAAACTTTAGAGAGACCATCTCTGCCCTATTAACTGTTCTACTCTATACCCTATACATAACATTGCACCAAGATAAATAACGTATGTTGAATAAATTAGTGGACAAAGATGCTGGATGAATTAGTAAAATTCAGGGAGAAATACTTTTAATTTTCCTGCTTCTTCTATCTCATCCTGCCATCAACTAAAATCACAGCTCACAGAACATTCCAGAAACTTTTGTAAGAAGACAAGTAAAATATAGCATCAGTGAGATAGAAATAGGCTTCACAAACAATTGTGTAAGGGGCTCTTTTCTTGGCTAGGTTCATGCTGTCCAGCAGGAACTTGACTCTAATGTGTGGAAATATATCTCTATATGGCACTTTATGAAGATGATTAGATGACATCAAGAATAAAAAAATCATATTTGGTAATGAGAACCATATATCTTTAACCATCACATATATATTCAAGGCATTATTATTTAAACTAACGTTCAAATTCAGTAGAAATCCATTTTCCAATTGCAACTAGTGTGATATTTCCCTAGGATTTCTTTTTAAATCAAGAAACTGGTGATGACTCATTAACCAATGAGGATAGAGAAATGGACCTATGACATTTTTGTTTGCTTAGCATCCATTTTTTTCTTCCTCATATCTGAATTTACTTTTTGGCAATTACTTTTTCCCACTTCTCTTGTTTTGATAACATGGTCAACTTATGTCTTTCTTCCAATCACAGAAGCAGAAGGCTTTTTATCTCATCACCTAGGGGCAGCCACAAGACTTAGACAACTAGGATTGCTTCTTTTCTTTCTGTGTATAAGCTCCTTAAGAACAAGGACTACATTTTTAAATATTTGCATGGCCAACACCTGGCATAAGCCTATTAAATAATAATATTACAACTACTTTCTCAAGCATGTTCTTTGTACTAGGTACTTCACCAAACTCTTTCTCTCATATATAAAGTTAAGTATTGTATCCCTAGGGAAGCTGGCCTCAGCGAGCTTAAGTAACTTGCCCAACCAAGTTCAACCAACAGCTGATAAGTGGTATAGCTGGATTCAAATCTTAGGACTCCATTACGTTATTTTGCCTCAAAAAAGTATGCATTAACTATTAATAAGATAAAAGTAATGTGCTCTGGTATATGTTGCATTTGAACTAAAATTTTCCAGAGATATAATGCAATAGAAGAAGAGTAGAATCTATAATAACACTCTTTGTATGGAAAACCGTGTTTTAATTCTAAACAGTGGATTTAAAATGAACTGTTTGAACCTGAGTCCTTTGTTGCTGGAAGACTTGCTTCACTCTGCTGTATGAGCAAATGTCAAACTACACATAACCTTGAAGTTGTGAAGGAGAAATTAAATTCCATGTAGATATGGAGGAAGCCTATGAAAGCTGTAATGAAGTATTCTCAGAGTCACTCTTTTAATAGTTAAAGAGGCAAAATATATTATCTTGGAGACAAAATTTTAGTAGTGCTGTAAAAAGACAGGAAAGGTTATCTTCAGATAAACTGAGTTCTGATATTGGACAATAAATTTAAATTAAAATAGAAAACAACCTTAGCAAACAAGAGATGTTCTCTGCATGTGGGTTTATTTTATATTATATTAGTAGTTTACAGATAACCTTTTCTTTTCTTTTTCATTCTTTGAAATCAAAACCAATAGTTATCCCTAAACCATTGTACTTATTGCTTAAAAATCTTTTCTCAAAAATCCCCAAGTCCAAACTTGTGTGATTTACATAAGAAAGACGGCAATGTTCCTCAGTGTAATGTAATTTTAATTCTCTTGAATAATGAGGTGTTAACTAGAACTGCTCACTCACCATTTCCTTGGCCATTGTGATAACATTGTTTTCACTTTTCATAGTACCCAAAAATGGATTTCTGAATTTTAAATTACACTTTTTCTCTGTTTTTGCAGATCAGGAGGTGAACTGTTAATCTTTTATAGTTTATAAAATCTACTCTATTTTTCTACTTCAATATAATGTCTCTTGAGAAACATTTTAAATATAAATTGCATAAAATTTTTACATTGTCATTTGTTACAAGATTAATTCACATTAACCAGCAAAGTATCAATTTTTTACTGTAATAGGAAAACTGACAAGATTATTTTCTCCATTCAAGGGTATTTGAATTTTTAAAAAATGTCAAGATATTTATATGTATAATATTCTTATTTTGGATTTAACATATTAAATTTGAATAATACTGGAAATTGAAAACGACTCAACATTTTTCTAAGAGTTAGCAAATATCAACTTGTTCAAGAGGTTAATAAAAATGCCTTAGAAACATTTACCCCTTCTCTTTTCTACATATACAAATATAAATTTTGAATTTCTGTTTTTATGGAAATTACATTTTAAAATACATGAATCCTTAAAAATGAATATAAATATGGCATTAAATCATGCAAAGTTTAATAATCAATGTTGATACACTCCATTTTAAATAAATGCCAAAGGTATGTCTATATTGGTAGCATATTTGTTTAGAAAATTTGTAAATAATTGTCTTTGGTAAAATTTTTGATAAGTTGTATAAGATACTGCATTTCCCACTCAAAATCAATATTCACATTTAGACTCTATGATCTATTCCAGACATGTTGACCTTTCCATGATATTTACCTCTAAAACTGATGACAAGTGAATCCCAGTGTGTTTAAGTCTCAGTCCATCATCCTGAGATGAAGGTCAAATGTTGCTCTTCCGAATGCTAACTCACTTGACCTACAGGAGTCAATCTATTCTCAAGTAATTTTGTGTGTTTGAACTACTATTAAGATTTTGGTATTTCTGTCTGGATTAAATGAAAGATACATAAAATATATTTTCTGACTATGACAGCATACCTATTTTCCAGAGGAGTCAAGTAGATAATTGACTGAAAACCTCTTATCGGATATATACACGTGGCATCACTGAGAGTGTGCCTCACAGATCTCCCACTATAGGAAGCACACGACTGAGGTCCCAGCTGCTGTGCTCTGAAGTCTACTGCTGTGTTTATATGAAGATCATGCTTGCTAGGGGCTGCTTGCTGATAATGATTGGGAAAAGCAGGGATGCTAAGGCATGTCCCTTTCTGGGAGACACAGTCTCCATCTGACTGAGGTTTGAGGACTCCCCGATCATCATGCAGAACACACTTAAATGACACAGCAGTCACTTAAATGACACAGTAGGCTAGGATGTTTCTATGCAAGCTTCTCTTCGTCTTCTTCACTCGGGGTCAGAATGCATGTGATCTGAACGTTCTCCTAGTCTGACCCTGCTTCCTCCTCATTTCTCTAAGAAGTATTTACCTTAAAATTCTTGCTTGTTCAATCTCATCTTGATGTTTAATTGTAAGAGGATGGACTTGAACCAACATAGAACTTTGAGGGGATTAAAGTTAAAGAGGAATATTAGTATTATTGTGTGTGTGTGAGGAAGATTACCCCTAAGCTAACATTCATTGCCAATCCTCCTCTTTTTTGCTGAGGAAGACTGGCCCTGGGCAAACATCCATGCCCATCTTTCTTTATGTTATATGGCAAGCTGCCACAGCATGGCTTGATAAGAGGTGCATATGCCTGAGCCCGAGATGTGAACCTTTGAACTCCAGGCCGCCAAAGTGGAGCACGCGAACTTAACCACTATGCCACAGGGTCGGCCCCGGAATATTAGTATTTTGAAAGATATAAATTAAATGCAAAATATTCAGGAAGGTTTAGAAAAACAGTTCTAGGGTAAATAAAGATGAAGAAATTTAAGATATTAATATAAAACTTTAATATATATTAAAATAGGTATTTATATATGATATATTAAAATAAAGATGAATAAATTGAATAGATTTAATATATATTTATGTGGAGACAAAAAAAAAACTTGAGGGTTATAGTTAACTATTATTTAAATATCATAACAATGTAGAAGAGTTTGCCATATGTTGTAGGGTGTATTAAACTAGCATGAGAAACTGGAATTAACATTTCTTTCAGGTTAGCAACCACATGGTTACTATCACTCTTTTTTCCCACATTAATGGCAGACTCTACCAGCTATGCAGAGTTCTCTTTCCCAATAAGTATAATCCTTGTCAAGAAACCTGCTAATAAATGCCAGGAAAGAATTATTGGTCACACTTGTCTTAAGTAAGGAGTTTAGTTTAGTTTCAACTGAAGGGTAGCAGAATATGCCGCCCCAAAATGTGACTGTGGGAGTTCAGGACAAGCCACCTCAAAATGTACCACTTTGATTTATCCAATATTTTGAGCTGTAGGCACTTAAAAAACAAACTATTATACCTCCCGTCTATTCTTCTAAGGGCCCATTCATCTTTCCTAAAAATCATTTACTCTCCCCTAAGAGGCCTACCTCCCCTCTCCCCTTTTTCTATTAAGATGGTATTTAATCCTGAATTCTAAAGCCACCTCTGTGAATTACTCATTTTCCCTGGGTATCTCCCATGTGTACATGAGGTATACACGTTAACAAACTTCTGTTTGTTTTTCTCTTGTTAACCTGTCTCTTCTATTATAGGGGGTTTAGCTAAGCACTCAGAAAGATACAGGGAAAATTATTTTTCTTCCCCTACACAGTCACACTACTTTTTTTTTTTTTTTGTGAGGAAGATCAGCCCTGAGCTAACATCTGTGCTCATCCTCCTCTTTTTGCTGAGGAAGACCAGCTCTGAGCTAACATCTATTGCCAATCCTCCTCCTTTTTTTTACCCCCCAAAGCCCCAGTAGATAGTTGTATGTCATAGTTGCACACCCTTCTAGTTGCTGCATGTGGGACGCGGCCTCACCATGGCTGGACAAGCAGTGCGTCGGTGCGCGCCCGGGATCTGAACCCTGGGCCGCCAGTAGCAGAGTGCGCGCTTACCCCCTAAGCCACGGGGCCAGCCCCCACAGTCACACTACTTGAAAGAGGGAACAAATGTTAAAATTGATGACAGCTCGGAGAAAAATGCAATGAAAATAATTTAAAAGAATAAATATAGTACGTAATAATAATCTCAGCATAAGGACTGACGTCCCAATATTCATAGCTATCCAAAGATTGAAGGGGCAAGTTCCTCACTGTAAGTTTTAGAAAAGAACCTAGTCAACTTTGTGGCAATGATATTAGAGAAATTAAGTATTAAATTATTAGGCTGACTAAATGATCTCTATGGTCTATTTCATCCATCAGATGATATGACTTAGAGAAAAGAATGTTTATGAGCAGGATTAACCTGTTTTTCTCTACTTCCAATGAAAATCAACTTGTGGAAAATGTTTTAAATTAAGATATGAGATTGCATATGGATATGCATAAGAAGAGAAACTTCCATTAAGTAACTTAAATACCATTAAGAAGAGAAACTTCTTAATTGCCTGAATGGTAATAACTCAAAATTTATGATTATTTATGTGAGGTAGGACTAATACTTGGACTTAATTCATTGCAAAAAAGTTTTAAAAAATGAAGCCAGCTGGAGATGATTTGGAGAAGAGAGAGGTGTTTCAACAATAAAGGATAAATGCCATTAGCTCTTTGAGAAACTTGTTTCAAGGAAAGGGAAGAGAGAGAATAAAAAATGATGATTTGGGGCATGTAAATTCTAAGACACTGAAATTACTGATATTTCCTTGTTTGTCAAAAAGAGAAACTGAAAGGACCAAATAAAACAGGAATGATGTATGAAAATAGAAATTTGTAACAATTTTGAAAATTTTGGTTGTGTGTAACCTTCTAAATAATATGAATGTTTATTTACAATTATACTGTCTGAAGGGTTATATAGTTTTCAAAAGTTTTAAGAACTCAGTGTTTTCTGGAAAATGTAGATGTTCATCTAATGACAAATAGATGAAGCAGACGATGTCTTGATCCTTCGTTTAACCTAATTAAATGACTCAGTGAAAGATTGGTTTGAAGAGGTCATGAAATTAACAAAATGAGTCTGTTTTAAGTATTACAATCACCCCGCAGGGACCAAAGAGAATCAAGTGCATACTTATCTCAAGAATTACTGTAAATCTGGCCATTATAAAAGTAAACATATATCTGTATGGGGCAAACTGCTTTCCCATTATGAGATTCTTCCTCCCCTTAAAAATTACACGAAGCCAGACCATCAGGAAACAACTTCGGTTCACAGGATTTGAAGAAAGACAAAATCAAATCTTTTTCCAACACACATAAAATATCCCAACGATGTAAATTGTAAACAAGAAAATAATGTGAGAAATTTCTCTTCTATTCTTGACAAGCTAAATTATTTCACTTAATATAGGGTGGTTTTTGTAAAAACCCTTGAATAATTTTACAAACTCAATTATTTCTTTTTCAAAGAACCATTAGCAGAAGGTAAGGAAATTTTTAAATATGAGAAGGAAACGGAGGCATAATATAATTAAGTATGTGAAAGGAGGGTTTGGCTTTTTGTTATATTACTGTTTTTACATTGGTCAGCTAACCTACTAATTATCTGCCATCAAAAACTTAGCTGGCAATCCAGTAGGCTTTTCCTTCAGTAAATATTAAAGTATTTACTATGATGTTTATTATTCACTGGTTGCTATTAGTACTTTTATAATTTTAGAAAAGATAATGATAGATCTACTGTTATATTCCAGCAGCTGAGCAATTACCAGTAGCTCAACATTTAAATGTTTTTAATTCTATTAAAAGAATAATGATTTTGTTTCTCCATCTAGGTAGAATTGGAAACGTTGGAAAAACATTGGAAAACGTTTCACCAAATAGTAAATACCACCTCTCAAATCTTTTTGATGGTCTCCACAGAGCTAGTTTACACTTCACAACTCTCATTTATACTCTGCCATAATGTTTTCTTTTTCATTTTCTTTTACTTTCGTGATCAAGACATCAGAGTTCTCAGGAAAATGAAAAAAGTAATTAATTGTAATCAAATAGCCCAACTTTAGCTTGAAGTCCAGAAAGGTTTGGTTTGAACTGTGTGATATTAATACTTGACAAGCTGAAATCACTATAAATAATGTAAAACATCCAAAAATGTTCATCTGAGATTTGCTTTGAATTCAAATAAAAAAATATTCATTCTCTTATTATTTTAAGAAGAATGTAATCTATTTCAGTAATACAGATTTAAAAATAAAAATGTTTATATACTCTTACATCATTAGTTCAGGTACCCAATATTGTACCTTCTTAATAGAAACCAAGTTATTTTAAAATGAATACAGCAATTGACATATATAACTTGTCTAAAACTACACGTTCAAAGTGCTAGTTCTCCACCAACCACTTTCCTTATTTCCTCAGTAATAGAGGTAGAACTGGGACGTAGCTGCCTAGCAAGAAACAGCATTCCTCTGCCCTTTTGTAGCTCAGTGGGGACATTTTCATGGATTTTCAAGATGAAAGGTCAGCTCATGTGAAATTTGCAATTCCCACCTCACTGGGTTCAGGAAATCTCTGGATGTGGACTTCTGCCCTTTTTCCCTTTCCATAAGCTAAAATGACAATCACTGGAGTTGTTTTGAAACAGGATGTTAAAAAAGATGGAAGACTCTAAAGTGGCCTGGGTCCCTGAATGACGACATGGGAGAACTGCATGAAGAACACTACCGCCAACCTGAAACACTCACGTTAGACTGTAATTCGAGCCAAAAATATGTGGTTTTTGGTTCTTTATACCGCTGAAATTTAGAGATTTCTTTTTACAGCAGCCTAACCTACCCTAACCAACCTTATCTTTTTCTGAGATTTAAAGACTGGACATTCCAAAAATAAGGTAAGATAATTGGGTCGAGGGAGGGGGTCAAGTTAAGAATTCAGTTCAAAATTCTAAAATAAATAAACATTTTATCTTTAGAACCTCTCTTTAACACCTAGTCATTTGTTGAAAACTAATTTTCCTAAGGAATTCAAAAGCCAATATTGGGAGGAAGACATTCCTGACATATAAAAACCATATGTACCTCAGCCTGAAATGCTGTTTATCTTGGATTACTGCTTTCCATTTGTAACCCACCAGCATCCTCCTCCCCACAGCCTACAAAGAAGAGAAATCTTGCGTTATCATTCTGTGTCCCCCTAAAATTTAATCACATGAAGTAGAAGTTTTTCCACCAGGAGCAATTTTGTAGAGGAAGTAAAATTGTACCTCTAGTCTCTTAGAGTGTTTTGGCTGGGCCGAAGTATTAAACTGACATAAAACAGATTAACAGAAGAAAGCATACATATTCACATGTTTTATGTGACATGGGAGCCCTCATAAGGAAGTGAAGACCCAAAGAAATGGTGAAACCTACATACTTTATAGTAGGTTGAACAAAGAGAGACAATTATGGAAAAGTAACTACACTATGTGAGGAGGCTAAAGAGAGATATGAATTATTTTAACAAGGTCTGTTTACATAGAATTCTCTTGGCTTTGACTCTCCATTACAGAATGCTTTTTTTCTCCTGGTGCAGGGAGGGCATCTTTCACATGGGAGTTTTTTATCCCCTGTTTTCAGGAAGAAAAAGGGGAGACTAGAATGCCCTTCTTGCATCTGCTGTTTTTTAAGTGCTTTTAGCTCAAAACAATCTTTACGCCAAAGTGTCATATTTTGGAGTGGCATATTCTGCCATCCTTCAATTACAACACAAAGGATCATCCTGATAATCAAGGATTAATAACATTGTTTAACATCTCTGGAAGTATGTGTATCTAGCTGAGGCAGTAAATGAATTTGAGAAAAAATAAGAGAGGGAAGGAGACATATGAGGTTTGAAGCACCATTCTCTCTCTATATATTTTTTCTGTTAAGGAAGGAAACTGTTGGCCTTTGCAGCAATCTGAAATGGTGTAGGCATTTTGCCAAAGCTAGTAGTTGAACATATAAAAAGAAAATACCATACAAGCATAAAAGTATTCCACCATGAATACTGTTTTAAAAATGACAAACTGAGAAATATTATAATATAAATGAGAAAAGTTTTTAAAATGATTAATATATTAATCATTAGTTGTTTAGTGTTTAGTTGTTTCATTCCAATAAAATGTTGACCAACTATATTAGTTGAAACAATACTAGCTAATATGATAGACAAGCCCTCAATTTCTTGCTCATGTCACAGTTCACTGACAGCATTCCTAGTTAAGTAACTCTCCTCCAAGCTGTGATTCAGAGGCCTAGGCTCCTTTTATCTTGTAATTCCAAAATATATGGCTCCCAAGGTTCCCTGGGTATTTTCTTCTGTACCACTCATCCACAAAGGGAAAATGTTAAGTCAGGCCAGGAAATGATGCAGAAAATATTGTTCCACATTTTATTGGCCAGAACTCAGTCACATGGCTCCATCTAACAAGTGAGGCCAGGAAATGTAGTCTAGCTATATGCCCAGGAGGAAGAGGAAAGGATTTAGGGGGCATCCAGAAACTGCTATGTACTTCCCCCCAAATTTTCAAGAGCATGGAGAGATAATTAATGAAGAAGAATCATCAGCTGTAGGTTTCCTTAATAGTTAATTCCATGTTTTAGGTCAAATATAAGCCTACGCAAATATTTAAATTCAATTATTTGCATTTATTCAAAAAGTAGTGTCTTCTGCCAATATTTGATATGACTTTTTTATTATCCAAGTTTTCTGGGTGTCAGACAGAAAACAAAACAATCCTGCTCAGTACCCACGTAGTACTGAATGTATTATGGCAATTATATTGATTCTTACATGGGATTCTCTTCATACCGCAGGATGCAACAAGATTACCAAATTGCCTTTATGATAGTCAAGGACACTATTTACAATTGTTAGAAATCTTCTTCTGGAAGGTCAAAAATTCTTCTGCAGGTGCTCATTTGACTCCTCTTAATTTTAGCACTGAATAATTGGACAGTTTTTTCTTTTCTAAGTTAACAACTTTATTAATAGAATCTATTTGTAGTTAGTAGTTCTACGCAAAGAAGGTAAGAAATGGTAAATTATTCCTTGAACAAAACATTTTTACTTTTAAAAAGTGGCCTTAAACAAAGATACTGAAAAGAGGAAAGCTAAATGAGTAAAATACCCTGATAAGATCTATCACCTTGGCCTTAATGCCGAATATTTTAGCTAAAAGAGTTAACGAGCAGTGTGATAGAGAATTTTGCAGACATACTTCTATTAATAAGGAAATGAGCTCCAAATTAAAGCCCAGAGAAATAGGACACCATTTATTGAGTTTATTTTAAAAGGAAAGTGTTATGTACTACACCAACACTTTTTTCTTCTCTTGGGGCTTCCAAGGAATGGCTAGACTTGGGGTAAGTTTGGGAGAACAAAGGTGGGAATTCTATTGGGCTGAAACCATGAGGGAATTTTAGACCTACCTCAAATAGTAAGTACATTTTTTGTGAGCCTCTGATCTAGATAAGTTAGTGAGAAACACAATAAGTGAGTTGATGTCCATCTTCTTTCTTGAGAAGCCCAAAATTAACACATTCAGAGAAATCTCAAAAAGTAGAAAACAGTATGTCCCATAGCAAAGAATTGGAGTCCACAGGTTACCATGCCAACAAAAAAGGCAAAGAATTGGTAATAATGGACATGAGGAAAATAATTCTTATTGTTTTACATATAATTTACATCTCAATGGTTTACGTATGTGTTATATAGGCTTTTCTGGTAATTATATTACATAATTTAATTCAGTGCTTGAATATTATAAAGACAGCTTTTCATGAAGGAGAAAACTACTTGGTTCAGTGTGATAAATGTTTCCTGATGTGTCACCTACCTCTTCCCTTAGTATCTTAGCCCCTGCTCTAGCTTAAAGTTCTCAAGTAGTTCTTAGAAATTATGAGAGCAATAAAATGCAAATTCTAGAATATGATAAATTGTTCTATTACATGAAATCTTCATTTTTCTTGAGCCTCAATTAGTATCATGGTTTAGCTTCCAATTTGTCTCTAGATAGACTAACCTACTAAATCATTCAGGAATTCAATACATTCTCTCATATCTTGTATTTATACTTCTGTATGTGCTGATTCTTTGGCATGGAACATCCTTTCACATCTTTGTGGAGTGGTTAACCTCTATCTTTCTTTCAAGATACAGCTTAAAACCATGTTGATCATGTTCAGACACAGTCAAGTGTGTCTCCAACATGCTTCCTCAGTACCATGAGCTTCTATTATGGTGTTTTCACAGCGTATTGTGTTTTTCATATAGTTCTTTTTTTCCACTCCATGGTTGTGAGCCTCTGGAACGCAATGACTGGCTGCCTTTTAATTCTGTGTCCAAGATAAGTAAATAGTAAATATACAGTATATAGCGAGCCTCCTTCAAGTGTTTGTGAGAAAACTATCTCCTGTGAGTCTTAACATGCTATTAAAAGTACAATAATGCTGGGCCGGCCCGGTGGCGCAAGCGGTTAAGTGCGCGCGCTCCGCTGCGGCGGCCCGGGGTTCGCTGGTTCGGATCCCGGGCGCGCACCGACGCACTGCTTGGCAAGCCATGCTGTGGCGGCGTCCCATATAAAGTGGAGGAAGATGGGCACAGATGTTAGCCCAGGGCTGTCTTCCTCAGCAAAAAAAAAAAAAAAGAGGAGGATTGGCGGATGTTAGCATAGG
This sequence comes from Diceros bicornis minor, assembly GCF_020826845.1. Lineage (NCBI taxonomy): Eukaryota > Metazoa > Chordata > Mammalia > Perissodactyla > Rhinocerotidae > Diceros > Diceros bicornis. Next base: position 50,137,433 of record NC_080745.1, on the reverse strand, counting down.
GCTGATCTCCTCACAAAAAAAAAAAAAAGTACAATAATGCTTTAATTTAATGGAGAAAAAAATTATGAAAGAAAATCTACTATATTTGCAGGAGATCATTATAAATCTTCCTATCACTTATAGCCAATCATGAAGCAATCACGAAACACAGCAATTTTAATTTAATTATTTTTTCAATAAATTCTTCACTTTCTAAGGATGGAGATATACATCTCTCACACACATGCACACACACATGCGATGGACTGAATTATGTCTCCCTAAAATTTATATGTTGAAGCACTAACCCTCAATGAGATGGGATTTGGAGATGGGCCTTTGGGAGGTAATTAGGTTTAGATGAGGTCATGAGGATGAGGCCCTTATCTTGGGATTAACACCAAGATAAGAGACACCAGAGAACTTTCTCTCCCTTTCCTCTATATGAGGACACAGAAGGAAGGCAGTAGTCTACAAGCCAGGAAGAGACCCCTCACCAGAACCCAACCATGCTGGCACCCTGATCTTGCACTTCCGGCTTCCAAACTGTGAGAAGACAAATGTCTGTTGTTTAAGCCTTCCAGTCTGTGGTATTTTGTTATGGCCACCTGACCTGACTAAGATAGTGTATATATACTAACTCTATAGCTATAACATAAAACATGTATTATATACATAAACACACACTCTCTCTCACTGATTATATGGAAAATATTTTTCAGATACATGGCAAAATTAGATGATACATTGTATTTGGCAATAATAAGAAACTAAATGTGAAACTAAATGATCTCATCATTCAGATAACTAATCAGTTGCAATTTAAATCCAAAAATACCATGTATTTTTCAAAGCTTGCTTTAATTATGTTTATAGGATACATTATTCATCAACACATTACTAAAATTGATATTTTTACACTAAATTGTCATTTTAACTATGTTAACTTTTAAAATAAATATAATGTTATGTTAATTTGGAAAAGCTTAAACTAGAATCAGAAGCCCACTTCATTGATAAATTCATATCACATCAATTTTGAGAGGCCAAAACAAACCAAAACCGGTTATATATTACTAAACCTGATGGAGTCAATACCTATATTCCTCCTGTGTGAAGCGTGGGATTTCTCCAGGATGCAGGACAAGAATTTTCACTGTGGCACTGCTGAACATCACAGGCTCGCCGTCATCAAAAGCAACCACCACCAACTTAAAAAGTAATAAAAATTCTTGTTAAACATTATTAACAAGAAGAAAAATAAAAGCATCATTTTTCTATGTATATTTTTAATCACTGGACTGCCTTCTTCCATGAGGGGGAGCAATGATCATTTCTTCACTGCCTACCAGACAGCAGACACTGTGCTAGGATACGCTACACGCAGCCTCATTTAATCTTCACAACATTCCTGCCAGGTAGATGTTATTATTTTCATGTGCCAGATGAAAAAACTCAAAAGAAGTTGAGTTACTAATTCTATGATAAAAGAACTACCAGTAAAACAAGTACATGATACTACATCTCTCCAATTATAGAATCTTTTCTCTTCCACGATTCCACTGGTGCCTACAGTAAAAACACGTGTCTTTATAAGCACTAACACTCATTTAAAAAGTGTTAAATTCAGTCACATCGATAGCAAAAAGCTAATTAGCTTACTTATAAGAAGAAATTAATTTTTCCAGTGAATTAATTGTCTGCAAGATTATAGGGTAGAAATACTTCACTCTGGAGGATAAAATTGGAAATCTTTGTACTTTAAGACACTTTGATATACACTCTCCTAAAAACAATTAAAATATATAAAGTCAAGTTCGCACCGTATAGCAGAAATTGTTCAAATGATGTAAACTAAAGAAAAGTTTTAGTCTTATGATGTGATATCTGTGTATTATTTATTACTAAAATAGCTGTTATAATTGTTCATTTTCTTTGATAACCTATATGTCAAGAAAAATTCTGTTTATTTTAATAAATGTTAAGTATTTTCAAAACTATATGTTTCTCTGAAATGTATATAATTTTGGAAGCTGCAGGTTACTAACCCAAACTAATGCAACCTAGATCATGGAACCATAACCAAGGATCATCCTGACAGCCACGATTTACCTTTGCAGTAATACTTTACAAACAAAACAGATATTCCAAACAGTAATAAAATTATGTGAGACATAGTACTCATTGGTATTCACAAAGTTAACTGATGATGGTATTTCCCCAGTGTTGGGTCAAGGGCTTCATTCACAGTGGCAAATATTTTTCTAAGTAACTACAGAAAATGGAAACACACAACGTTTAATAAAATGGATTATTTATGATAATAGTGAAGGGTAGTTTTATTTCAAATTTTCTGGAAGTATAACATATCATGAGTATGTAAACTTCCCATCCAGTAATTCTGCCTCTGGGTACTTATCTTAAGGAAAAAAATCATCAAGTGGAAAATGATATTTGCGCAAGGAGTCTCATGACTGCAAAGATTATTATAACCAAAAAATTGGAAACAGACTAATTACTCAACAATGAGGTATTAGACAAAAAAAAAAACCCATAATAGTATATTCATTCAATAGAACAGCATAAAACCATTAAAATAATAGCATTAATAGTATTTATTGGCATGGCAATACATTATTCAGTTAAAAAAAGCAGTATGAACGGTATGACCACATTATTTTAAAACATATATTTGTATACTTGTATTTGCATGGAATATCCTCATAAGAATAGAGATTAAAATGGTAAATTCCAGTCACCTCCAAGATGTGAAACATCAAGTGATTTTTTTTCTTTTTACTTGACTATATTTTCTAAGGGTCTATGCTGTAAAAATGTATTGTTTTGAAATTTAAAAAAATTAAAAAGAAAAATAGAAAGAAGTGTGGTCATCTGTTAAACCAAACTCTCAATCAAAAGTTAAACATCAAATAGACAACAGAAGGAAAACACTGCACTGACCTTAAAAATTGTCGTAGGTTCTTCATTAAGATTGACTCGAGTTACTACTCTACCAGAATCTTCTTCTACATCGAAAATACTGGCAGGATAAGGAAACTGGACATCATCTACTCTATACCTCACACGACTTGCAGGTAATCCCTAAAATGAAATTATACATTATTAATTTACTCTCACAAAATGAAAACAAAGAGTAGTGATAATGTTATACTGATTTGTAAAATGGCCTTTTAGAAGTGAAAAATCATCTTTCAATATTTCATACTTTCAGGTTTGAAATGTAGCAGAATCTTTATTTCTTTAGGATAAATTAATCTAAATCAATGAAATCTTTACTACATGTTATTTTAAATTATTTATGTGAAAGAACAAATTAATGGTTGCCTTGGATATCTTCTCTTTCACTTTCCTTTACTTATATGAATCTCATCTTCCTCCCTAAAGACCATGTCTGCTTAATATTTTATCTTCTGAGATGGTTATACATTTTCTTTTATTATACATATTTGAACTCTGTGATACTCAGAGAATGACAAAGCGTGGAGGATTGTGGTAAAATAAGGAATGGATACTGAAGTGAAGGAAAAAAAAATTATTTACCATCTGCTCTGTGCTGTTTACCAGGCTAGTTTTTTTCATAAATAATTTAAATTAATCCTCACAACAGTTTTTTAGGATAACATTACTAACAATGATGATAGTAATAATAGTAAAATCATGATAGCTAACATTTGTTGAATGCTTATTATGTGCAAGAACCATACTAAAGATGATACATGTCTGCTCTCCACTCATTTTTCAGTTACTGAACTTGAGGCTTACAGGGAATTAGATAATGTTGAATTGTCCCAGGGATAGACCAAGATAAGTTGGAATATCAAACAAAAGATTAATTTTTAAAGAAAGAAATTAATATTTGATAATTTTAAAAAAAGAGACTATAATGACAGTAGTTAAAATTCGTTGGATGTCCTCACTTATACTAGGGTTTAAATTGGTTTTACTTTGAATTATATAGGGTGACACTGGGGTGGGCACTATAATCTTTTCAGAGTGTAAGGCTGGTAATTCTCTTAAGCCAGTTCTAGAAATCAAACAAACAAGTCAGGCACAGAGCTGGTATGTAGTAGAGTTTGACTTCAAACCCAAACAGACACTGTATTATACCACTAAACTCTTTAGAGAAAAACACCTCTATTTGGCATTATTCTGATGTGGGAGCAGGACATTATCTCCACAGGCTGTGGATTTCGTTGGATTCTAAGGATACGTTGGTGTAAGGATGGTTTTGAGAACATTGTCCTTTGCATCGTTGATCTTCTTCATGACTGTCCTTGAATGGAATTTGTTGCTCATGTTGCTTCCTGAATCACATTTAGGCTTTAGGACAAATATGTTAGCCTATCTATAACTGTCTGTAAGTCCAGTACTTTCATACATTACACATCACAGTTGATTACTACCTCCTTGAATGCATTCTTTATTTAACTTTTTGCACTTTTCTGCCTTTCCATCTCCCTATCTGGCTGCTCTGTCTCAGACTCTTTCCTTGTTCCCACTCTCTCTGGACTGTTCCAACTCTCTGTCATAGCCACTTCTATTTTCTCTACCCCTACTCTAGGCCTCTAAAATCTCTTCCAGTCCCATGCCTTTAAATACCTTCTATTTGTTCATAACTCCCAAATTTAAATTTCTGGCTACCTTCTCATCCCTTAAACCCCAAAATAGTATATACGATTGTCAACTTAGATATTATATCTTCAACTCAAAATCCCCAAAACCAGAATCCCAATTTCCTCTCCCAAACTTGTACGTCCTCCACTCTAGGTCAATGGTCCAACCTTTTACCAAGTTGGTCTCTCTGAAAGCCTAGGAATGATCATTGACCCCTTCTCTTTCTCTCCTACTCCACAACCAAATTATCATCAAGTCCTGCCATAATACCTCAATGAAATCACGCCCTAATGTAGATCACTTCTCATCTCCTCCATCCACATATTTCCTGCAGTGGACTCTTAATTGACTCTCTGCTCCTATCCTATTAAAGTTATCTTTTAAAAATATAAAATCATCTCATAAACACTGCTTAAATTCCCAATTATTTTCCATCACACACAAAAATTAAATCCAAACTCCTTAACAGGGGCTACCAGATTCTCATAACCTCTGGTTTCTGCTTGCCTATCCAATTTCATCCCCTTGCTCACTCCTCTTTCACCATATATCATCCTTGTTCCTGCCTCATTGCCTTTGCCTTTTGCCCGCTACACTCTTCTCTCAGATTTTCGGCTACTAAATTTAACCTCCTCTTCACCAGGCACTGTAACTCATCATTCTAATCTATTTTTCTTCAGCAACCCTACATGAAATCATAACATATATTCTACGTGTCTACTTCTCTATTGTTTGTCTCCCACATAAGAATAAAAGCTTCACGAGGGTAAAGGCTCTATGTGAATCCCTTGATGGTACCTGCCTGAATTGAATGAATAACCACCTGTCAAGGAGGCCCAGACACCCCGATTGATATTTAAATATTCACATATTTCAAGACTTTGGAAATATCAAACACTGGAGAAATCTTGAGAGAACGTTAGGGAATTGTCAGCTCCGGGATGATATTTACATATGAACAACTGATTTCACCTAGTGGTGGGTGGCCATTTCAGCCGCTGAGTGTAGAAAAGAGGCATATTCATTAGAATACTCTTTTTCTGTTTGGACAGAATCAGACCTATTATAATCACATACAATGACAACTTTGCTTGCATTTTAATAATGATAATGACAGGCATCATTAGCTATCAATTTCAGTGTTTTACTATATATCAGTGTACATTACCTGTGTTCTCATATTTATACTTACAAGAAATCCAGGAGTTGGTATGAACAGTGTCCGTACTTTACAAATGAGAAAGTCAAGGCTTTAAGAATTAACTCATTTCCCGAAATTTCCTCGGCTAGTAAATGGCAGAGTTATTACTTGACCAAACTTGCCTCATACTAAAACACAGGTCTTTAAATATTAAACCAACTTAATGTTTATCTGTGCTATCTTAAAGGTAATAGCCCTTTAACATGACCATAAATGGGAATACAATTGAGCAACATTACTTGGGAAAGAATTTAGAATCGAATGCCCTGGTAAATCTTCCCTTAGAGCACCGCCCAGGAAGGTATGCAGTCCACCATGCCACCTTTAGATGAAGAGGTTCATGATGAAACAGCAAAATTACGGCATAAACTGTTTCAAGAACAAATTTTCAGATTTTATATGAGCATCAGTCCCTATTCAGTCTATCTATTCAGTAATATAGTACTAAAATCCTTATGACTATCACAAATTAGATATCAAGAAACTTAAAATGTTAATTATACCTAGCATGCTGTCTTTTAAAGCCAAGGTATTCATGGTACATTTAATTAATAAAATAAAAAGAGATTAAGTTTGGGTATTATGGAGTGTTATTTCTTAAATGCCTAAAATATTTTGGTATCTAGAACATCTTAGAACCTTCCCAGAGGATTGTTACAGATAAGATTGTATGTATGTGAACATATATGTTATATGCCAGCTGTATCAATAAACTTTTTATTCTATGATTTGTTATTCTACAGATCACTACCACATAAAGAAAGTGTGGCTCTGATATGACATTGTTAGCCCACAAGAGACTTTTGTTTTTTGTGGGTTTTTTTTGGTGAGGAAGATTAGCCCTGAGCTAACATCTGTTGCCAATCCTCCTCTTTTTGCTGAGGAATATTGGCCTTGGGCTAACATCCGTGCCCATCTTCCTCTACTTTATATGTGGAACACCTACCACAGTATGGCTTGATAAGCGGTGTGTAGGTCCATACCCAGGATCTGATCCTGTAAACCCTGGGCTGTCGAAGCAGAGATCATGAACTTAACCACTATGCCACTGGGCCGGGCCCACAAGAGACATTTTAATTCTTTCCTCTATCACCCTTCTTATCAAGGCATCACATTTTATTTGATATTACATGTTACAATAACTAAACACCTAAAATGTTTCAGATTTTCCTTTCAGTAAATTCAAAAGGTTTTTTCTCTTTCTTTCTCTCCCTCCCTCTCTTCTCCCATCCTTCTTTTCTTCCCTCCCTCTATCCTTTCCTTCCTTCATTTCTTCATTTCTTTCCAAAATCTTTTTAAAATAGTCTTGCTTTTATAGTTAAAAAATTAAGCTATATAATAGGCGAAGATAATTGGTTTTGGGAAAAGCTTCAATTAACATGCCCAACATTGTCCCTGGGACATTTAAAACAAGAATCAGGCCAAATGTATGGTTTTTAAGAAGTCATAAAAATTAAAATTACTATGGCTTTAATCTGGAAAACAATGTCGTTGTGAAATCCAGAAGTTCAAGTACACTAAATAAAAGGATCATTATAAACGTCATAATTTAAAATTATTATTTATTAAATATCCTTTAATACTTGATTCCATTAAAAATTTAATGGATATGATCAAAGTATTCTTATGTACAAAATTCACTCAATTATATTTTAAAAACTAAAATAAAATAGTCCATTGAGTTTATGAATTATACATTTTAATGATTATGATGACATACAAATATTCAAATTATCATTTAGATAAATATTAATTTAGTAAATATTTGCTTATTTTAAATTGTACTAGAAATAGATTCCTCTTAATCTTACACATTCCCAATGAGTTGATATTTCTCCCAGTTGAATACATTAATTAATCATTTTATTTTTTTAAAGTAAACCAAGCTACAAAAATATACTTAAAATTTAGAGGAAAATATTTTATTACTACTTTCTACTTCAATTATACTGTATCTCTCCATATATGTGTTTATATGTTTATTAAGAGATTTTTTTGGACCATCAGTATTGAAGCAAGAGCTATCTTTTTACAAATAAATCAATCTTTAAAATATTATTACTATGGCAATAGATTCCATTTCTATAGCATTTCTAAATTATAATAAAATCACTCTAACACTAACAGAAAAGAAGTTTACAAAAATTGTTTTCTTAAAGTTCATACCAAATTGAAACTAGGCTGGGGTTTGATTTACAAATGATCAGCAAATGACTTCTTGGTGCTGCACTCTGATCACTCAAATTTATTGGTCTTTATTTAGGATCAGAGAAATCTTGGGAGGTCATTAGTCACCTGTCTTCAGACACTACCACTACAACTATCGCATTCAGATAAATTTTTAAAAGATATTAGCAAAAGAAAATTCACAACCATTGTAAGAAACCCACTGTAGCATTTAAAGACTTTGGCAATTAGAAAATATCTTCCTCATCAAAACACTTGTTGAAACCAAATCTCATTTTATCCTCAGCAGTGATGGAACATAATGTCTCCTTTTCTTCAGGGAAATATAACTCTTCATGGTTTTGAAGACCAATGTTTTACCCCTGAGCCTTGCTTTATTAGGATAGATATTTCTAATTGTTTTCAGATCATCCTAGGCATTCTTTTCTTGCCTCTATATCTTTTTTCCACACCCTTTTAATTTATCATAGATGTTTAGGAAATGTATTCAAATTATGGATTCAAAAGAATAAAACAATTATCCGATTGTTTTAGGTCACCCTCAAAGAAAACAAATACTTTAGATATCCACCTAGAGGAATCTATTTAATTTTATTCTTTACTTCAACTGGCTAAATTACAATGTCTCTTCCTTAGCACAGATATTTTAATCTAATGAGGTAAAATGTATTTTACCATTTCAGGCAATATAAAATTTCAAAAGGAAACTATAAAATAGACTTTGATCAAACATTTTTTATGGAAAGTTAGTAGGTAATCTCATAATACATATGTAATATCACACAAAAAAGACTATTTAAACAATTTTGCAATTTTTCTCTATTTACCAAGCCACCATGAAGAAGCATTATCAAAGGAAAAAAATTGCAATAAGAATTAACCAAAACATAAACATTAATTTGATAGGAAAGTGATGAAATTGTCTGCAAAGATTCTCTTCTCAGCAGGCAGTGGGGGCAAAGTTGGAATTTCCCATCAGTATGCCTCCCGGAGTCTTTTGAAGGGTAAATACAATGAGTTCCTTCTTTAAATTTTTATGGACACTGAGGACCTGTGAGAAGCATAGCATGACAGCTTTTTTGAACCCTCCTCATTTACCATGACAGCTATTTCTATAAATTCAGCCTCCCTCATCTGTTGGAGCAAGCATTACTTCAGATAACCATGATTTAATTTAAAAGACTAATGACTTGCTGGTACAGCGATCCTTCTTAACATCAACTTCCATTCACTAAAACCTTCCTTGATACTTTTCCTGAATTTTCAAAGAAGTGACACACTCTCCTTAAAAATGATATATTTCCCTAAACAAAATGTCCACAATAGAGCCATGATATTACTGGAAGTTTAATCATGCAAGGGGTGCTGAAAACCTTGACTTGGCATCAGATAGACAATTGAAATTAACCACAATTTAGAACAAATCCCAAAGGACTTTTTGTTTGCCATTGGATAAAATATATTTAATTTGGTTAAAAAAACAGTATCATAGAACTAAATCAAAATACGTTTATTTCATATATAGCAGATTTTTGAGAGGAATTTAAAAATTATATAAAATATTAGCACCTGATTCCTAACACTTATCAAATTATTTATTCCCTAACACTTATCATCTTGCCCATATGTTTCATAGTACAAGGATTAATTCATTATTTGTGGGATCCATTCATTGATTTATTTGTTCATTCATTTTACACATTTACTTACTGGACACTGCTGAGTCTTGAGAGTACAAAAATGAACAAAGTCACAGCCGAGTTGCAGAGACAGAGTTCATCTCATATCCCCTCCTTCTTGATGTTCATCAACAATAATTTAGCCAGATTGGCCTTTTAAAACACCAAACTCACTCCTGCCTCAGTACTTTTCCATTTGTTGTTTGCTCTGCCTGCAACACTCCTGCATGGCTAGGTCCTTCCAACATCCAGGTCTCAAATGACACCTCCTCTGCCCATACCCACCCATAAACCACACTAAATCAATCCTCTTTTTATTTTCTTTATAGTATGCACCCCTATCTGAATTTACATTACATATTTACCTGTTTATGGGTTTGCAGCCTATCTTTGTCCCTTATGTGAGCTTCATTAGAGCAGATATTTTTTTGGCTTGCCATTATTTAAGAGGTCAATAATAATTTCTTAAGTTAATACTTATAATATGATCAAACCTTATGTATATGTATATCCTGAGCTGCCAGGATGCACAACTCTAGCAGGCATTCTTATATAGATATGATGGGAATGGCTATGTGTGTAATAACCCCTATAGTTGATAACAGATATAACTCGTGTTCCTGTCTGCTGTAACCACTTGTACATTTTTTGAGAGCAGAAAGGAAGTAAAATTTACATCAGTGATTTTTTTTTGGTGGGGAGAAGAAGCTTCACAAAAGAGATAATAATAGAACCTATGAAAACATGGCTGCCAAAAAGTAGAAGATAGAAGAAGAAATATTTTTTCAAAAAGATTCTTGAGTACAGTATTGGAGAAAAGAAATCATCTCTTATCAGGAAAATTGTTCCTTTTTTTTCTAGGCTGGCTGAATGTGAAGCACTATCTCTCCTTTACTTCTCAGCCTCTGTCCTTATATTCTATGTCACTTCCTTAATTATATTTAATACATTCTGTTGTTAAGCCAATTCTTCAAAATGATGACATAATCCTCTGGATTTTTCTAATACATGAATCCTCATATGATCTATATTAAGAGGATATAGATGATGTTTTCTTACACCAATTACACTGCACAATGTGCTAAATCTGAGTTATACAATGGGTTAACCTATTGTTGAACAAGATCGAGATTTCTGAGTAACATTTTTGGTAATTTCAAGAATCATAGCTACCTATGTAATTTTCTATATGGTTTAGAGGACTTCTAAGAGTTTACTTACTTCAAAATGTGGCAAAATTATTGGCAAGTTTTCATTTTAAAACCGACCAATATCGGGGGCCGGCCCGGCGGCGCAAGCGGTTGACTGCGCGCGCTCTGCTGCAGCGGCCCGGGGTTCGCTGGTTCGGATCCCGGGCGCGCACCGACGCACTGCTTGCAAGCCATGCTGTGGCGGCGTCCCATATAAAGTGGAGGAAGATAGGCACAGATGTTAGCCCAGGGCCGTCTTCCTCAGCAAAAAAAGAGGAGGATTGGCGGATGTTAGCACAGGGCTGATCTCCTCACACACACACAAAAAAACAAAAAAACCCACCAATATCTACTCATAGCTACTCATATTCAACCTCCAAGAAGACAGGCAGTGATGGGAAAGACAGATATGCTTCTGTACTTATGGGGCCTCATAATTGGTTAGATGGAGGAGACAAAAGGTACACAGCTAAGCACAATTATCTACTAACATTTCCCATAAAAGCTATAAAGGAGAAGCATGTGTGCTACTAAATGAAGGTGCTAGGACTAGAGCATAGATCTTCAGATTTATAGTCAAATTGGCCTTATACCTCACTCTGTAGGCACTTACACATAAAAATGTGATGTGCCTTAAAGTTTATTTTGATTTATTGAGATTGTAGCAATTGTTTTAGATGGGGAGTTCGTACTGGTATATCATTTGAGTATTAAAATGACAAGCTAAAATTTAATTTATGTGTCAAGATTTTGGACATTTTATGTTAAACTCAAGGGGATAAAAGTAGATATGTATCATTATGAAGTGACATAAATTAAAGATGTCCATTTAAACAAAATACCTTGCTAATTTTTGGTAAGAACTTTATTAAAATATGTACATATTTACTTGGGGGGGGGGATTGTAAAGACCCTATTAGCACAGCGTTTCCATGAAAATTTTATTCCCAAATCTTACAGTGTCATAGATGACACCGGAACTACGTCATGAGTCCAGGCATTGGTATCCTAAAGTTTATACTTGATGAGGATGTAAGCACTGTACCAAACCAGATGCAAAATTAGGCATGTTTGCCATCACCCTGAGAGCAAGGATGATGAGGAGGAAATACTAACTAACATTTATGTCCCTGACATTGGCTGAGTGCTTTCGTTCTCCATTAAACCCAAGTACCAATCCAGCAAAACGGTCTTATCATTCTTATATGGAAACGTGGTTTAAAGAAGTTAAGTAACTGCTGTCCAATATCATTTCTCTTGGTTAAACACAAACACCAACACTAGTGACATTAGTCAATAGCTTTGAGGGACTCTGGGGATGTTTGTCAACCCTAATGGCCCTCAGGAAGGACATGATTTATGACATCTATTAATAAATGAATTAATTAATTTGTTTGTATTAGGCTTCCTTCCAAATATGATTTGAGGTAGTATGTGACTTATTTAAATATTGTGTGGTTTCCAAAATGTGAAAGGCATTATTTTAAGTTTGTGATGCCCTTTTATCTACTAAATTTGAAATGTGTAATAATAAATACTAGTACGAAACAAACTACTGGAATAGTCATTTATTTGGTACATAAAAAGTAATCTGATCATATAGTAATACTCTGAACCCAGCAATTTATCTAGATGATGGGAACATGACAAACAAAAAAATCCTATCATGATGGTGCTTACATTAGATTTTTCAAATCAAAAAGTATCATATTTCTGTACAATAACAAGGTGGGTATAATTAATATAGTAGAATAAATGTAAATCTATATCAAGAAAATAGAACCTTAAGATTTCAATTATTTTCTTTATTACTCAGTACATTTTTATACTTTTGATTCCATTTTTACAGTGAGTGTTAAACACAATATGTTTTGACTTAATGACGGTGAGAATGTAATTAATTGCTACAGAAGGTAATTGCAGATTTGTATGAAGGATGTTTTAAACTTGCAAACATAGGGAATTTTAATGAGACTATAATGGACCAAAATAATTAAATCTTTCATATCAGGGGATATCTGGATTTAGTCATTTTTCTTAAATACATAATTATGAAGAAATTACTTAACTCAGACCCCCATAATTTTCTTGATAATAATGGTAATCACATTATATCAGGGAAAACTAAACCTATTATTATCATTACACACAGACATTAAGTAATTTGTTTTCAAGTACACAAAGATTTTTCTCCCTGATGTGGTTTCCAAAATTCTTTCTCTCAATGTCTTTGAAAGCAACTTATTTGTTTTATTTTATAACAGTCTAATTCACAAAATCTTCCAAATATGATTTAGCATTAGGGATTATCATAAAGTTGTTTGCATTGTTTTTTGCATTCATAATGACTTAGTCACTTTTTTCAGTGGATCTAACTGGATTCTAAGGTACCCTCAAAAGAGAAGAGGAAAAACTTCAGGTCAAAAATCTCTATGCAACCACTGAGCAGATCATGTGCCTTTCTTTCTTCCTCTCCCCCTCCCTGTTTTTTAACACCTGGAGTGACTACTATGTTTTGACAACATAGTGAGTCAACACTTTTTTTTTTGTTTTTGTGAGGAAGATCAGCCCTGAGCTAACATCCATGCCAATCTTCCTCTTTTTGCTGAGGAAGACCGGCCCTGAGCTAACATCTATTGCCAATCCTCCTCCTTTTTTTTCTCCCCAAAGCCCCAGTAGATAGTTGTATGTCATAGCTGCACATCCTTCTAGTTGCTGTATGTGGGACACCGCCTCAGCATGGCCAGGACAAGCGGTGCGTCGGTGTGTGCCCAGGATCCGAACCCGGGCCGCCAGTAGTGGAGCACGTGCACTTAACCGCTAAGCCATGGGGCCGGTCCCCTCGACACTCTATAGGCAAGGTCCTTATACCAGATGTCACTGACTTAATACAATGCCTGCATACAGTTCAGTTTCTATAGATAAGGTATTAACATAGCTATTAAAGATTCTAAGAAATATTTGCTTCAAGATGATTTACCACTAAGTCTTTTAGGAAATATTTTTTCATAGGTAAACATAACTCAATCCCCTAAAGATATCAAATAACAAATAACACATTCCTTGTAAAAATTTCTTCATTTAGTTACATTTTTTTGATTTGTAAAGATAACAGTGGGCATACATTCAACTTCCCTCACAGAAACCAACTCACAAAACCAAAGGAATTTAAAAATAGGGATGAACCTGAACGGGAGCTACCAATTAGTGATTCTGTCCCCTCTGCCTTAAATCCTCTCATTTTTCTTAGGATGAAACAAGAAATCTTGACACTGTCTTCATGGCCTACCAGATTCCAAAGGATCTGACTCAGGTTTACCTCTCCGCCCTCCTGACAAAATTGCTTCCTTTTGGCTTTTAAACTTATTTTTCTTCCTCCTACTTGAGAGCCTAATTCTTCTGCCACGCCATTTTGCCTTGCTAACACCTCCTTATCTTTCAGACCTTAGCTTTTTTTGAGTCACTTCCTCCAGAACCTTTCTTGACTCTCCAGACAAAATCAGGATCCCTCATGTCTGCTTCAACAGCACCCTAAAGATTTATTTTTAAGAGCTTTTCACAGTTTGCCATTTCTATTTACTTGATTGAATTTTGATCAATTTCTCTCTCTTTAAGTTTGAAATCCCAAGGCTAGGAAACATGACAATTTTAATTCTTAATGCTTAACAGTACCCTTATTAAATAATATTGGATGCACACATGTAATAAATATTGAAGGATTTTTATTTTGTTTGGACCACAGGGAGAGAGATTTAAGTTAAATTAACCCATAGTTTATGGAACATTGTCACCAATGGATCTGCTAGGGATGTTTACTTCTCATTTCTTTATTACCTTTTATCATCACATCTTGCTCCTACCTCCTTTTTCCGTCAAAGGCCTGTGAAGAACAGGCCTGCTTAGTCATGGATCGATGAAGGAGGAGGCATGTGGAATAAACATCAGCCCAACCTTTAGCCTGAAACCAAGGTCAGCCAACCTTTAGCTGCCTCAAAGACCCATGAATTAAAATATAAATCTTTGTTATAGCAAACTGGTGATATTTTGGTATTGTTTACTATGTAGCATTTTAGTAGGAAAACCTAATTCATGCGATTGCGTGCACTTTTGCTGTTTTGGTTTTTTTTAAACTTTATGTAATGGTATTATTTTTTTTATTACTGTTTTCATTGAGCATTAGGTTCTTACATTTCATTCTTGTTGTTATGTGTTCATAAAATCCTGCTGTGCTAGAAGTTCACAAGATTCTTCCCACTTCCTTCCCACTTTTAGGTATATTTTCAAAATAACTGAAATCAGAATCTTGAAGAGATATTTGCACTTCCACGTTCATTGAAGCATTATTCACAACAGCCAAGATGAGGAAATAATCTAAATGTCCATCAGTGGATAAAGAAAACATGGTATATACATACAATGGAATATTACCCAGCCTTAAAAAAGAATAAAATATTGCAATTTGCGACAACATAGATGAACCTTGAGGATATTATGCTAAGTGAAATAAGTCAGTCACAGAAGGACAAATACTGCACAATTCCACTTATATGAGGTGTCTAAAATAGTCAAAGTCATAGAAGCAAAAATAAAATTGTGGTTGCTTGGGGAAGGGGAAATGGAGAGTTGCTGTTCAAGGGGTATAAAGTTTCAGTTATGTTATTTTTTGTTCTCATTTTACAAATGCAAGAACTAAGGACAGAGTGACTAGGTAAATTGCCCAAGGCCACAGGGCTAGTCAATAGGAGCTTTAGGAGTAGAAACCAGCCAGTCTTACTCTAGAGCCCTTACTCTCGAAACCAATTAAAACTTTCTTGGGTTGATGAACTACCTAAGTTTTCAGATTGGAAGGGGCCATCATATACCAGACACAATTAATATTGAGAAAATATCTAAATATACACTAGTGAAAACATCTAATTTTAAGAGGAAAGAATCTTATAAGCAGAAACAAAAAAATACCTAAAAATTAAGAAAATTAATATAGCCTCATACTTCTACAATGTTAAATACCAGAAAATAGTGGAAAAGCAAATGCATAGTTTTACAGGGCAAAGTTTGAACCCAAGACTCTGTCTGTTAAGTTGTATGTTACATGTATAAGCAAAAGAAAATTTCATATGTATAAGAACTCACAAGGTATATATCCTTTAAAAAAAATTGAAGACATATGAGTAAACCAAGAGATGGAACAAAATGAAGAACTTAAAAATTGATGGGTCAGAATATGAAAGTAATGACATAAATCATATATATCCTTAAATACAGAAATAAGTATGAGTAGTTGTAAATATGTCCAGGAAATATAATTAAAATGCTATAAATAATTTTTATAGGGAATGAATAAAAGTAATTCTTCAAAGAAAATGTAATAAAAATAAATGAATAGGGTTGAAAACAAAAAAATGACCTATATATAAAAGTCACATCCTAAAATAACTCGGACACATGAAAAATAAAAGGGTAAGCAAGGTGCAGGAGAGAAGATGCCAATTTACCATGAAGGATACCCGTGAGTTTCTAATCAACAGAACTAGGGTCCTTTGCTTAGCTTGGTTTCATTCTCCTTACCCTGTCTGTAAAAAAAATCCTTTACCATTTAATTTCCTTCTCTTCACTGAAAATTTCTTCTTTTCATCTGAACTACATCACTAGGAGATGTCTCTTCTACCCTGTCCATCTTTCCTTTCTCTGGCTGATACTGGTTCAACACAAGGTTGACATGAGGGAAGCCATATTGTAGAAAAGAAACGCTATTGTAACTTTGAATGACCTCTGATTAACTAACTCAGACATGCTCTGTGGATTTTATGGCCCCTCCCAGCTGCTATAAGTTGATAACTTAGTTCTTTTGAGTTCCTTAGGAATGTGATGACCCCCAGGCAGAAAGTCTATGCTGATAGCCATCATCAATGACAACTGAAAGATCTGGGTATAGGGCGTTGCTCCAGTCTTTGATGCATATCCAGTAAAACAAAAGACTATCAGGAACTAAGAATAGATGTCTGCCTCCACGTGGAGATCAAATGGATACCGCACCCTGAGAGTAGATGTCTGTCTCCACCTGGAGATCAGATGGATGCCCCCACCCTGAGACCAGATGCCTCCCCTACCTGGAGCTCAGCCCCCTTATACAACTGGCCTGTAATCTTTGTTCTGTAAGATGATTCTTTTGGACACGACTCAGCCATCTTCCCTCTTGCTAGCAAGCTGTAATAAAAAGTCCTTTCTCTCCTACCATTTTGCTTCTTGACTATTGGCATGTCTTGCTGTGGGCAGAAGACCCCCGCCTTAGGTGGTATCATGGTTTTTTCCATTCTTCAGCTCCTGGTTCATCCTCAAAAGGGCATAACCTGAGGATTTATTTCCAAGTTTTTCTTTCATCTGGTTACGCTTTCTCTCTTGGAGAACGCATCTACTCTCATGGCTTCGACTTGTATTCAGGTGGCTCTCATTACACATTTTTTCCTGAGCTCTTACTCCCATATTTTCTGCCTGATCCATCCCTGGCCTTCTCAATGCAGCCAAATCATGCTGGCATCAGATCAAAGCTGATTTGGCAACCCAGTATCTGCCTCAGATCTTCCTCATGGCATTGGTGACCTCGCAAAGGAATCTTGGCCCCATCCTGCCATCTACCTTCAGCCTCTTCTCAGCCCTACGTGTTATGGACTCCTTAGTTTGATGAACCTCTAACTGTGGGCAAGAGATTAGCTTCCTGCCAGCCCTGGCACTGTGGTTCTTGGATAGATCTGGTGAGGATTACTCCTTCACTAGCTATGTCCTGACAGTTCTCTCAGCCTCTATGTCTGGGGGAGGGAATCAGACAACTTCTATCATTCTGTAAATGGTTGCATCTGGAGTTTTAAAATCATTCACAATTTAATTTGACCTCATTATTTTCTCCTTAAAATAGCTTTCTTTTCTATGTACCTTATTTCTATCAACTAATAGCATGAATATCCTTATCACTTCAGCTAGAAACTCTTGACTCACTTTTGATTGTGCTTTTATTCTGTCTGCGATCTTCAAGCTCCCGCCCATTCACTATTAATTCTTCCATTTCAATGGCTTTTAAGTATTTCTATTTTCTCCATTTCCGTTGTCCTTTTTGTTTTTTTCACACTTAAATGAAAGTGATAGCTGCTAATTCCTCTCCCAGCTTTCATTTATTATCTCATCCAATGAAGACTGTATATCACACAAATTAATTGTTCTAATATGTTGCTTTGATTGTGTCACTGCCCTGCTCATAAGTCTTTAGTAAGCTTCCCTTCCATTAATGGAAAATTAAGATTAATTTTAATTAATTAAGAAAAATTAAATTATTTCGGGGCCGGCCCCGAGGCTTGGCGGTTAAGTGCGCGTGCTCCGCTACTGGCGGCCCGGGTTCGGATCCCAGGCGCGCACCGACGCACTGCTTCTCCAGCCATGCTGAGGCTGCGTCCCACATACAGCAACTAGAAGGACATGCAACTATGACATACAGCTATCTACTGGGGCTTCGGGGAAAAAAAAAAAAAGGAGGAGGATTGGCAATAGATGTTAGCTCAGAGCTGGTCTTCCTCAGCAAAAAGAGGAGGATTAGCATGGATGTTAGCTCAGGGCTGATCTTCCTCACACACACACAAAAAAATTAAATTATTTCTTCCATTATATAATAAAACGGGTTTCCTAAAACCATATTTACCACATTTCCTGTCTACAAAGGAGTTTATAAAGACAGCCTTAATGTATTCTTTTAAATAGCTAACATTTATTGAATCAGACATAGTTTAAATCATGTTACACAAATTCATGAAGATACGATGAATGTTTTTGATCCTGCAATTTTTGGATACACTTCCTCCACCAATTTTTTCTACCCTCACTTAAATTAATCCTCTACGTTTTTTAAAGTTGAATTCCTGACCACAACAGGCTCAGACCACACAAGAACACATTCATTTCTCCATTCTCTGAATAACTACAGCATTTATTGGCATCTTTTATATTCACTATGGTGGCTTTATCTCTGTCTCTATTTTGTCATATTCTTATTTGTTAAGTCTATAATAAACGTTTTCTTATTGATTTATTCATCCAGTAAGTATTATGAAGTATCTATGTCATGCCAGGCACATGTTTGATTGTAGGTCTACTGCCTAAGTATTACCACCATTCAAGAATATGGAAGAACCATGAAGTAGATAACAACAAGACTAAGAGTTACTGTGGCCTGGCTTTGAAGGTGTTAAGGCCAAGAATCCAGATCATGAGAAGCCAAGATACTTATTCAGAGAGTCTCTTCTCA
This sequence comes from Diceros bicornis minor, assembly GCF_020826845.1. Classification (NCBI taxonomy): domain Eukaryota; kingdom Metazoa; phylum Chordata; class Mammalia; order Perissodactyla; family Rhinocerotidae; genus Diceros; species Diceros bicornis. The sequence goes on along the minus strand of NC_080745.1, from coordinate 50,118,272 downwards.
TTTCCTCTGACAAGAAATTCAAAATAAAGCACATCATTTAAGCCATAAGGGAAGCCTATGGGTGAGTCCCAGAGTCTGTTATATTTCACTCAATTAAATATTAATATTTCACTCAATTCCCTTGGAAACCTCTCTTGTTGAAGTGTTTTGGGATCCTAATCCTATGAGGTTTATTCTCCTCAAAAAAAAGTGGTGTAAATCCTTGAGGCATCACTGGGCGAACACTTCTGTAAAGGCTAAAAAAACCCCTAAACTTTATCGATATTTCCATTTACAGTTAAAAAAAAATGCCCCCTATAGCTCTGGTAAGTACGGTAGTTTCTTAATTAGAAGAGCAACATTTACATCTGAAACAGTTAAATCTAATATTGATCTCAAGTAATGGTAACAATATAATGTTCTTGAAAAGAATCTATGAGCCACAAAAAGGAAAGTAACACAGATTCTTAAAACACTAAGATAAGCTTTTTCTAGACACTAATCATGTATAAACTTCCTCATAAAACCTTCCCTTTTGTATTCATTTACACTTTCAAATCTAATTATAACCCATTGTCATTTTAAAGATCAAATCCCAACCATTTCATGGTGTGCTTTCTTTCTAATTAAGTATTTGAGACCAAAGGGACTCCGGCTGCAGCTACATCATTCCCAGTTTTCACAAGCTGACATGCATCATGAAACTACTTCTTGATTATTTCCCTAATAGCTTTGATGTGAAGGAAAAAAAAACCCACTGAGCTGTGTACATTGCCCCCACATGCGCCAGGGTCAGCAAATGTGATTAGTAGGCACTCATCTTTAAAACTAGAGTTTCCGCTACATTGCTAGCAATAACCTAAATCAATATAGCATAACAACACAAGCCAGTATGCGGTGAGTGATGAAAAATAGATCCGTAGAGATATCAATGGAAAATAATACAGAACAGCCATATTATCTGGAGATAAAAATATAATCTTATAACACTCCTGGCCCAGAACAGTTTTAACTCTTGGACACAAAGCAAGCAAGCAGCAAACCATGGATAAAGGCAATGGTTTTCATTCTATTGTCAGACCCTCTGCTAATAGATTGCAACTGAATGACTATTTGGAGGGTTAAGCATTTTGAGAAGATCACCGTAACTACCTGGCCTTATTTGGTGACATCATGACATTTTAATAACACAAGGTATGCATCACAGAAAAGAAAAATTCACCATCTTTTTTCCTTTCTAGAAATCAACAAAACTGCCCTTGACTGATTGAGAAGGGTTTTAAAGTCGCCTGTGAAAACACTTTAAAAATAATTCCTCAGGTAGCTTGTCTGAACTCTAAAAGACTAGTATAGCTCTCAGTATCCCAACAGAGGGGAAAAAAATATCTCACACTTGCAATTATTGTTCCTTTTTAAAAATAAATTCTAAAAAAAGCATAGTGAGGATACTCACTGATTTTTAAATACAATTACTATTGAGCACCTACAAGATCTTTTTTATGGAGAATGTTTCATAAATCAATATCAAAACCTCAAAAAAGAAGTCTTCAATGTCTAAATAATTCTCACTATTATATGCAAATAAGAAAGTTTTCAAAATTGCTAATACTAAATATGTTTCAATTACTGATTTACTTTAAACAAGAATCTTATAAATTTCTAAAATGCATTAAATGCAAAGAATGATACAACAATCAGAAGGTAAGACTTCATGGGTCCCTCATCTTTCACATTCTTGGAAATGAGCAAAGTGTGAACTCCATTTATTTCTCTCAATTGTTCCATGTCCATGTGCTCACAAAGGACACCATTCTGTCAGACATTTACCCTACCCACAAAGAGAACTCCTGTATCATGGGGTTTCACCTTCAGTTTCAGAAAGAATAAAAATATGCAAATGGAAATGACACTTGCAGTTTTGTTTTGAGAAAGTCTGGAGTGAGAAGTCTCTGGTGAGCAGAAAGAAAAGGTTAGCAATTTTTAATATCCAAGATGATCAGTCATTCACTATTCACATCTCTGGTGAAATACATAATGTCAACGATGTCACAAAGGCAAGCAGAAAATAAAAGTCCTAGCACATTTAATTCAGTGGGAAAAAAAATGCCTGAAAGAATTTTTTTTGTCTTCCACTAGAGCACTTTAGTTTTGCACAACATGAGTTTTATAATTCTTAATTTATATTCAGCAATGATGCTTTCTCTGGCTTAAAGACTTTACCCAGTTTCTCCATCTGATACTTTAAAGGATTTTGTTGTTGCTATTTTCTGGTTTAAAATGGACGGTTCTCACTTCATTCAAAAGAAACATGACGCCTTGAAGAAGATGTGGGCAACCTCCAGAGATGAAAATTATTATTGCTGAATAGTAACAATATCTGCTGTATGAGGGTACAGAGCTGTGCTAGGCATTATATATGAGACACCTCACTTAATTCTCACAGCCCTCAAATGGCCAAATTGAGACCTGGAAATATTAAGAAATTTTCCCAGGGTTACAAATAACTAAATTTCTGAAGATCTGGCACATTTTTTCAATCCTGAAGAGCACAGAAATAATCGTTAATTTATTCACTTATTCAATTATTCAACAAATGTTTCCTAACAGACTACTAAGTACCAAGCATAGAATTAGATGTGGGAATATAAACTGGAATAATTTTTGATTCCTGTCCTTAAGGACTTTACCTTCTAGTTTGGAAGAGAAACCACTAAATAAACATGGTGTTACCATAGATACTTACAGCCCCAAGTAGTGGAACTGACACAGGAGCCTTAAAGGATACGAAATTGAAACTGTCTTCTTCTAATTAATAAATGTTTACTATAGTAACAGAGTAGAAAACAGGAGGTAAGCCCATCCAAAAAATACTTGTTTTGTATTAATGGCACCAATATAAAATAATAAAAGCAAAAATCAATCAGAATACTTTTGAAAATTGGGTAATATAATATTTATCTTCTGAAAATTTTCATGGAATTGAGCTTTATTTCAGATTGGTGTAGGTGCAGCCAAAATGCAATGATGCAAATTTAAGGGACCCAATTTGCAGTAATGATTGGAAATCTCAATGCTGAATATTAGTTACACCAAAAGATTGCTAGTGTTTCAAGGATCAGAACTGAGTCTGATAAAATATATATTCAGTAACTGAAATAAGCACCCTCAGTATTCCAATTGAATGACTGGCATCCACCTTTCATGTACTGAAAAGCCAGCATTAGATATTCAACGTTAAGAACTACTACTGGGAATGCAAACTTAAGTACTTCTTCCACAGAAATATGGAATTTGAGCCTGGTAAATTTCCATAAAAGAGCTCAGCGTGTAAAATCAGAGCCTTCTCTCTACACAAATACTCTAGATTAAGTAATTTAACTTCCTTATAGAACAGATAAAGACAATTTCTCTCACATTGGTGGAGTGCTCTGAATGTCAAACCAAGTACCGAGGTCACAGGTGCCACAGGGGAAGTGAGGATTTTGCCATCCATACCAAAGACTTTGATTTCTGTCCCACATAGTTGAACAGCAGGCCTATTTTTAATCTCTTACCATTAATGCCATTGCACTTAACACTACCTTAAATTCTGTGCTAATGAAAATTTCTTAGAAATATAAGTATTTTATGATGCTGTGTTTGCTTACACTCACTTAGTACAGTGTGTTATCGTTTCTACATGCAGCTCTATTTTTCCTTTAAGATTGTCCGTTTCTGGAGAGCAAAACCTGGTGAGCACAATGACCAGTATGGAGCTGGTGCTCAAAACATATGTCATGAATAGAATGGAATGGGTATTCCTAATTTCAAAGTAGTTTGTACCTCTGATAGTTTGTTTAAAAAGCAAACAAACCACCAATTTCACGATCACCATCTCTACTGGTGAGTTCAAGGCTATGAAATTTTGCCTATCACATTTCCCAAGATGCAATAAGTCAGTTTCAAAGACGTTTTAACACACTCAAGAAAAGAAGCTTCTGAGGGAAAGGTCATTGCTTTCATGTTAACATTATTATTTTTCAAGACCTTATAGTCACAATAGACTTTCTACAGCTTGTCACAATTGAAGCTGAAAAATGTTATGGCTGCCATTCACCTTTTGTTAAATACATAGCATTACATAAAATACAATTATATTAGCAATACACAACAGAACTTCTAAATCACTTATAAAATTCAGATCTTTTTCTATTTTCTTTTCTAAAATTGTTTATTTAATACTTTTAAAATTTTTCTAGCCTATATCAGCTACTGACTTATAGGGTGAGCTCGCTCAAAGTAAAAAGTTTAAATCTTCATCATTTGGCTATTATGAGAATAAATAATTAGTATTTATAAAGCACTCATGTAATTTATGGAAAGCATTTTTATATAATACTATTACTTCTATATGCTATTTTTAATACATTAAGATAATAACATTAAGAAAAATTTACCTCACTTCTGCTATAATAATGTTTCAATTGAAAATCCTCTATCTTGAAAGGCAATTTGTGGTATTTCAAAAGAGGTAAAATTCTGAATAATAAGAGAATCTATCAAATATGTTCTAAAAGCAATATTAAGATTTTAGTTTACCGAAATTAACACACTCAATATAAGTATTATGCCATATGTTGATTTAGAATTTAACAAAATAGCTATATATGAATAAGATGGAAAATACATAAGGATAAAATCTATTTCAACTAAACTAAGCTTACATTGTTGTATAAAGAACCCAACTGATACTGATTCCAAATGTAGACAATACTTTCTACATATATTTATCATTCGTGCTAGATAAATTAATAAATGGTAAATTCTGAATTCTAGTAGAACAAAAAGCATATCCCTAATTGTCTAAGTTCATAATAATCATTTGAAATATGGTCTGTACCTGTGGAAGCAACAGGCAAGAGTACATAAAATGCATGAGAATGGATCGAGTGAAACTCACACAAACTGTGCTGTCTTGGGAACTGGGTCATTTATGAGTGTTAAAGGTTTTCCTCACTGTAGTTCAGAGTATTAATCAATGTCTTCTACTTACGGGAGGGTCTGCGTCTTCAGCATAAACGGTTGTGACAGGTGTACCCTTGACAGCATCTGGTGCCACCATCCCTTTGTAGATTCGTTTACTAAACACTGGAGGATAATCATTCATATCCTGTAAAACACAATTAAGAGTTTAGTGCTTCACTTGAAACCGGGTTAGGTACACAGTTACTAGACTGGCTCCATCTCTTCATATCACACAACCCATTTGCCATTGTCAGACTTCCATCCTCTCAATTCCATTACTCTCACTTCAGAATGGCACCCAAGAGGAAATTGCCAGAGTTCCCATAAAATATTAATGTGTGTGATATCAATTGAAGGCCATTCCACTTGAGGGAACAGTCTGTCATCCCCTACCCCTCACCAGATACACCTTTTAGATACTGGAGTGATGCTTGAAATTTTCTCTGAAAATACTTCTAATGATATCATGTAGTTCTGAACTTTGAAAACAAGTAAGAACAAATCTTATAAAAAGTGCCATTCTACGAGACAGGTGTAGAAAACATTTGTTGTTGTTGCTGTTTTTTTAAAAAGCTCTTTAGTGTTTCTGTTGCAACTGCAAATTCTTTATATACTTAGCAAGTGGTATGATTAGAACATTTCAAATGCAAACTGTGAAATATCCTTTGCTCCCATCTTACATTTTACAAATGTAAAATGATTAAAGGATGTTTTCTCTATAGCACACTATTATAGTGTGCTAGGACTGGATGTTCTTATAGACAGAAAACAATGTTAATTTACTTAAGGATTTTTTCAAAATAACTTCTACACATCTTTTTTATTTGCACAACGCAGTGATACAAGTGCATTTTTATCTATGTAGCATCACTCATTAAATATTTATCAAGCTCCTCCCATTTTTATGACCCAATGCTAGGCACTGAGGATACTGTGATGACTCAAGAAAAAGATGTCCCTGACTTCATGTCACTTAACTGCCATTTGACAGGTAAAGAGACTGATTCCACAGTTGGGTTAGTGACTTTGCCTAAATTAACCTACTTATTTGGCAGAGCCAAACTAATAAATTTGGTCCCCTGAGAGTAAGACCATTTTTTTTCTCAACCATTTTATATTTTATGGAGATGAGTGTATCATTTTTTTCCTCAAAAGTAATGCTCATTAACATGGCTGATGTATATTTCTTAAATTTATTTATTCTAAAATAATCATTACACCCTGAATTCTTCTGGGTTTGTGGGTCAAACATATTTGAGCCCAAAGCTAAATTTGTTAATCATCTTACCCTCCAGGTCATTTTTTTCTCACTTACTATTAAAAACAAAAGCAGAAAATTAATCTTCATAGTCTTTGATATTTGCTCTGATACAACAATTTTCCTGTACCATGTAAATTGGAAACACACTAATTAACTGATTATAAAAGCACTTTTTGCCAAGAGGTCAGGATAATTATCTATTACAATCAAACAGAGCTCACTTTGTGTTCACAATACAGTTGACTTCCGAGTTGTGAACATGAAAAAACCTGCAGACTCTGACACGAATTAGGAGGTGTTGAACTGTAAGCAAGACTGAAAAATAAAAAATATTTCTTCTGTTTTGATATACAGTATTCACAACCTCTTGTACGAAAAGGAAGACTTCATTAATAAATTATGAGTTTTAGAATCTGAACAAGTAAACGAACCTAGGAAGCACTGGTTCTCTATAACGAGGGCAGTGTAGGGTATTGATCTCGAGGTTCCAGACAGGGGGTAAATATATAAAACCCTTTCATGCACACTTCCTCCTGCTCTTTTCAAGAGTGCCAATTAATTTAATGAGTGAATCTTGTAACCAAACAGGTAGAAATCCTCTTGCACCCCTAAATTTAACTTCTGAAGGTTAGAAAAGGAGCCCAACATTTTCCTGTACATGAGTTTCCAAAGTTACATAAACTCAGTATATTCCTATAAATTTTCTTCTTTTTTCCCCCAAAGGGACATTTAAAAGCTTGATGTTACAAGGTACATTTTGGATAATTTGATTCTTCAGGAAAAAAATATGTGATTTTCCAGGGATGTCAATACAGTTGCTAACAGTGCTGAGTACAGTGGCCTTTTTTTGCTGGAAAGTATTCACTAGATTCACCTTCTAATTGAATGCATAATGGACGTTTTTATAATCTGGCCTCACAAACTGATTAGACACAAATTTATGGCTGTAAATAACTGAAGACTATTAAAAGATTGGTGTCATCCCCTTTAGTTTGGTTGCCATTGACGGGATGAAGAATAAGTCAATACAGTTGTTGTAGCAGTATTTCTTTTTATGATACAATGTATACATTTTGGGATTATAATCTTTTTTTTTTTTTTTTTTTGTGTGTGTGTGAGGAGATCAGCCCTGTGCTAACATCCGCCAATCCTCCTCTTTTTTTTTGCTGAGGAAGACGGCCCTGGGCTAACATCTGTGCCCATCTTCCTCCACTTTATATGGGACGCCGCCACAGCATGGCTTGCCAAGCAGTGCGTCGGTGCGCGCCCGGGATCCGAACCAGCAAACCCCGGGCCGCCGCAGCGGAGCGCGCGCACTTAACCGCTTGCGCCACCGGGCCGGCCCCGGGATTACAATCTTTTATTGTGGCTAAAATATGCAGCCAGTTGCACATACTTCTTGCACAATGCATTATTTCAAATGAGAAAATTTATTGAAATGCAATGCCAACGAGCATAATCAATAGTTCATTATATTTATGCTCCAGGGATGTCTGAAGAAAAATGTACATAAATCCGCTTCTGTACAAATGCTCTATTATGCAGCAAATTAAGGATAAGCTCCACACTCCACACAGAAAGCAAGCCCCTTTCTGTTGTCCATTATTCCACTAGAGGGCACTGTTGGCAAAAAGAAACATTTCCTTTTCTGTCCTCTTGTTAACAATTTTGTCATTAAGACCCATAATAGTTTCCTTTCTGTGGTTATAATTTTTGTTGCTCTAAACAAAAGTTACTTTTCTTGTCTCTATAGGGTATTCCGAATGTTACCACCATTTTCAACTAGAACACCACCATGCTCTTCTTAGGGAAAAAAAAACTGGTGTACTAGTAAACTTATAAGTTGTTTTTCCATGTATCAAGCAAATAAAACTGTGCCTGAAAGTACAGTTAGCTAGAAGCAAGAAAATGAGTTCCATTTATTTATTTTCTAAATTAAAGTCTAAAATAATCACAGAAACCATTTCTACTTTGCAGACCACAGAGTAGATTTAAAAACTTTTTTTTAATGAGCATACCAAGAAAACAGGAACTTGCTGGTGAGATTACAAATTAACAGCAAGTTCTCCATAAAAAGTAAAGGGACAGAGGCTTAGCGGTTAAGTGTGCGCGCTCCGCTGCTGGCGGCCCGGGTTTGGATCCCGGGCGCGCATCGACGCACAGCTTCTCCGGTCATGCTGAGGCCGTGTCCCACATACAGCAACTAGAAGGATGTGCAGCTATGACATGCAACTATCTACTGGGGCTTTGGGGGAAAAATAAATAAATAAAATTATTTAAAAAAAAAAGTAAAGGGACAGAGATAATAAAAATTTTCATTTTCTGGAATCACGGGTAAAAACTGTTCTGCGTAAGAGACTTTTTCCTGATAGAAGAGTATTAACTGGTTATACTCTGAGGATGAAAATGTAGAGCATGTGGCCCTCATCTTAAACTCTCACTCATGCTCTATGGGGAGACACAGACGGGTCCCCCAGTGAGTGAATGACTTCCATCACTACTGTAGAACTGTCTAGCGTTGGCACTCTCCACGTAGAACTGTTTGGCTGTGCTCCGAATCCCTTGAGGTTTATGGAGCTGATACCTTGTCTTCCTTGGCAGAGTACCCCATTGATTTCTCCTCCGCCTGTTACCAATTCTGTTTTCCACTACCAGACACTCAATTGCTATTTCTCATATTTGCCTTCTGCTGTTTGGTCCTCTACTTGTCTTTTCATCTTTTCTGAATTCTTGCCCTTCTCTTGTGCTTTTGCACATAGGGTCAAAAAAGGCCCCATCTCCAGGCAAACAAATCTTTCTTTTTCTATTTTGTACAAGGCTCTCTTAAACACAAATTATAAACTCACCTCAATTTTTGGGGGGGATCAAAATCTATACCAGAGGCTTTCTTCTGAGCTCCCTAAATTTGTTTTTATTTTGTTTGGGTTTCATTTCTGAGTTTTGATTCTTGGGAGGAAGAATATCCCTGATGTAGAGGTAATCAAACTTATGCTTTGCCACAAGTAGCAAAATGTACAGTATGGTTCCAGAGTTAGAAATATTGATGGAGCTCCTACTGCGCATTAGGCAGTACTTTAGATGTTGGGGGTTCGCTTGTCACCAGGAAAGGCATAGTGCCTGCTGGTACTGAGCTTATAGTTTAGTGTGGAAAGCAAAAATTAAATAATATTGAGTGTGATGAATGTTACGAAAGAGGAAGTACAAGGATACAATGAGAGCATATGGCAAGGAGTTTAATTAAATTTAACATAGGACACATCTCTGTTATCTGAGAAACTGCACCATGACTCATGACCTCTGGCAGGTAAAACAGTCCTTCAAGATTAATGGCTACGTTATAGGAGGATAACACCGTGCAATGTTGACGAACCCACTGATTTAATACATAATTCCATTCCCATCTTGTTTCCCTGTTTGGGAATGGTAATGTGGGTAGAAAGGAGCCGATAAGTTTTTGGAATTTTTTCTGAGCCTTAACACTATAGTCAATTGGGAGAATATGTGCATATTCTGAGCTAGAATCTTTGAGCAGATTCTGTCTCACAGTATCACCCTATTTCAAACTTTCTCGCATGTGCATAATAATTATTATATGTGTGTGTATATGTGTGTGTGTGTGTATGGTTTATTTTTACTGTATGTCAGGCATTTTGCTAGGTGTGCTAAATTGATCATCTCAATTAATTTGCCTAAAATATGATAGCTATTATTATTATTTTAAATATAAGGAAACTGAAGCTTAGATAGATTAAGTTGCTCATGGATATCCAGCTAATAAAGGACAAAGCTATGACTTAATTCTGGTATGTCAGATCCTAAAGGAATCATTCTGATATTTGCAGGTGAGGAGAAAGGGAACTGGTAAAATCATCAGAAGATTATATATCAGATGACTTGAGTAGAATTTTCATTTAAAAATCCACACATAACTTTTTAAAGATCTCTGTCCAAAAATATTTTACATTTTTAAAATTCTTTCAATTAGTTACTATACTTTTATCTTGGTAATCTAGTGAGTTTCTAAACATTGCATAATGCTAATTTATTTCGCTGAAGATAATTTTTATAATTATTTATAAAGCTCTATTTTGGTAAAAAGAGAGAGACTTGTAGCAGTTGTATTTGTACATTTAAAGCAATAACTTATTCAATAATTAACCTTATCAATAGCTATATTCACTAAAACCTAAAAAAGTTTTTCCTCAATTTTATTCTTTGGAAAATTAGTCCTATCAGAAGTTTTACAAAAAAAAAAGAATCCCATAACTAATTTTAAGAAATGTGAGAAGTCACATTTTATTTTCTTGAGAGTCACAACATACACTAGCATATTAAAGGCTCCTACATGAAGGCCTGCAGTGTAGGAATCTGTTTATTTTTGTGTATCTCACTGTTTTCCAAATCTGTTTATGAAATTCTTTGTATATGAGACAGTCATCACCATCTTGAGAAGCTAGTGTTCTAAGAAATATATCCCGAGAGACCCTGAAGATATTGAGATATTGAAGGCACAAACTATTACTGTTTGGAACATTGTATGACTTTGGTGAATTAAACTTTTTAGAGAACATATTGAGAATTCCAATGCATCAAGAGTGCCTCCCAGTCTGTGGCAGCCAATTCATCAGGGTGGAGACAGCAGCTACAGAGATGATGAGATGGGAATGGTGGTAGTCCTTAGCAGAAACTGGTATCAACAGGACTTATCAGCATCTATTGCCCCCACTGGGAGGCAGTTCAATCTGGAGACTTGTGGCAGTAGCAAGCCTGGTCTTGTTTGCCTTGGCAAGCAGGGGAGAATGTGATAATGACTGAAGGGTAAAGGACTTAATTGTGTATACAGGTAAGGCACTTTCCTGGGACTCCCCCAAATCAGTGGTGATATCTGGGGAGCCATGAGAGAGACCCAGAGAAATATGAATTATTACTACTTAAGAGATACTATTTTTAACTCTGGCATGGACCTTTTTATGTGTTTCTTCTAGTTTGGTTCTTTAGAGGAAACATGTTATATCTTAGTCATAACACTCTAGAATAGCAGAGTATGCAGATACTTTAAGAAACTATCTGACTCAGCCCCATGACAAGCTCTCCCTGATGTATTCACATTCTTTAAACCTGGCAGTGAATATATTAGAAAGAACACACTAGTGACACTATGACAATGCAGAATAGGATCCAGGGAAATATTTGAAGGTCATAGTCCAAAATAAGTATTTTCTCCAGGGCCACCAGCCCTAAGGGAAAAATCAGCAAATTGTAAAAAATAATGATCAGTCTATTAGACCATACTCCCCCAAGTTGGTTCATTGAAAAAATCTCTTATTCTATTTCCTCCTTCCAGAGCAAGTGAAGGAAGGATGCTGTAAATCTTGAAATGTCCAGAGTTTCTGATTTGTTTGAGACCTGGACTACTTCTTGGTCTCTTAAATCAGAAACAAAATCAAGGCTTTGTTTGGTCTCTGACTAAGGCTGTTTGGTCTCTGACCAAAACAAAACCAAGTCTCTACCAACACTGTCACCACAGAGCATCAGTGGCACATAACTGCTTGCCAAATGTCCATGGTATGGCTGCCTTGGTACTGGGCGTTGAGTTGCTATCTAGAAAAGTCATCCTCTTTCCTATATTCTATGGGGGGAGCATTTATTTTCTTCCTGGAGAAGGAAACCCCTCTGAAAGGTGAAAATGCTAACTCCATCTTCCAGAACACACTCTATTTCCCAACAACCTCAGCCCTTGTGGTTTCTGTCACTTTGGATCCTTCCACCTATCCCTGTCTACTCTCACACCTGCACCCTCTAAGATAAGCAAACACAACCAGGGCTGTGTGAGGGATCAAAATTGGCCACCTCAAAATGTGTCTCTTTGGTATGAGGAATATTTTGAGTTGGTTACTGTTAAAAATTGCAGACTTGGGGGGCTGGCCTGATGACACAGTGGTTAAGCTTGCGTGCTCCACTTTGGTGGCCCAGGGGTTACAGGTTTGGATCCCAGGCACGAACCTACGCACCTCTTATCAAGCTAATGCTATGGCAGGCATCCCACATATAAAGTATAGGGAGATGGGTACAGATGTTAGCCCAGAGCCAGTCTTCCTCAGCAAAAAGAGGAGGATTGGCAACAGACATTAGCTCAAGGCTAATCTTCCTCACAAAGCAAAACAAAACAAAAAAATTGCAGACTTGGGAGAAGTTCTGAAAAGTAGAATTTACCCTCTGTAAGAGACATTTACATTTGTAAGGGGCATCTCCACTCTCTGTACCAGAAGAAGGGGTGATCACCTTATCTTTAGAAACTCCTATCAATGCAGAAGGTGAGGACTTAAATCTGCACAATAAACTTACTCTTGTTTACTGTGCTTTTCTGGTAATCTCTCATAACTGACTCTCCCCACCCCCAACATCCTCCTTTGCCTTTAGCTGAAGATGCTATTTAACCTGGCACCTTGGCCATCCAAGCTGAGTTACCCAGTTTCCTGCATCTCTCCCACGTATAGATGTTTTAAAGCTTTGTTGGATTTTCTCCTGTTATTCTATCTCATGTCAATTTAATTCGTAGCCTAGCCAGAAAGGACCCAGAGTGGGTAGAGGATATGTCTTTCTCCACTACAGCTGAATCCTGTCTCCTTCCTTCACAGAAGCATCTCCCTCACTCTTTCCTACTCCTATGCAGCCATTCTATTCAAAATTACCATCAGCAAAATGACTTAAGTCACTTGCTTATCTTAGACAAGCCCTTTACAAAGTCCTTTCAATGCTGTGCAGTATTGTACATGCATTTACATATTTCAACTATTTTGACAGTATTCAGCTTTTGACTTCCTATAGAAAACAGACCTTTCCTTTCTGTGTATTTTCTATGTTATATATTACAACTCAGTTTGTAAGGGCAGATTTTTCTTTGGATTTTATGTGTTAAACTTTAGAATTTTATTTTTATTTTCCAGAGATTTACCCATATCATCTCATTTACTATTATCACAGATTCAACTCTTCTAGATATTCAATAAATGTACAATGAAAAAGACCTTGTTTATCAATGTTCTATAAAAACTTTGCAACAAAAATACATGTTATTTGTATGATCATCATTAGTTTTGTTTCAGATCCCTGAAATTTGACACTAAGAAAGCTCTTTGCAGGTATCTGTGATAAAATTCTATTTTTTTTCTACTGTGAAAATATTTTTCCTTCCAAATATTACTTGAATTTTCCCATTCTCACTCCAATTTTAAATAAGTTAGATGGGCTAGACATTAAGCACTTGATATTTCTCTTTTTTCTTCTTTACAAAAGAAATTGTTTCTGTTCATTTTCAAAGAGAGATCTTCAAGATGCTTTCCCTGTGGTGACTGTTGTAGGTAGAAATATCTCTTAGCAAATACCATGCAATTATGTTATCAGCAAGACAGCTTGTCACTGCTTCAAGTAAACAGACCAATAGCAGAAAATTTACAAGCTTGGGAAAGATCTACATTTGTGGAGAAATGAGAATTGCACTTCATTCTTTTCTTCAAAATAAACAAGTATGATATTTTTACAGGCCCAGTAGTAGACAATGGAGTTTTAAAGTTCTCTTTGCGATAATCTCACCCTGAGTGATCAGGAGAAGGGAATTCAAGCGTCAACTGGCATTTGGGGAAATGTTCTGCAAATCTTATTATGCTTATCTCATCTTGAAAAAGAAAAAAAAAATGGCATTGAAAATGTCTAGAATTAAATATTGATTAAGTTTTGTTTTAAATGTACAATAAATCAGGGGGCCAGCCCATTAGCGTAGTGGTTAAGCTTGTGTGCTCTGCTTTGGTGGCCCAGGGTTTGCAGGTTCAGATACTGGGCGTGGACCTACACACCACTTATTAAGCCATGCTCTGGTGGTGACCCACATACAAAATAGAGGAAGATTGGCATGGATATTAGTTCAGTGACAATCCTCCTCAAGCAAAAAGAGGAAGATTGGCAACAGCTGTTAGTTCAGGGCTAATCTTCCTCACCAAAAGCAGAAACAAAAAAAGTACAATAAATCAGAAATAATTTTGTATAGGTCAGGAAGACTTGAGCAATGAATTAGTTTGACTTCTCTAAATAAGACAAAGCAATGAGACAACAAAAACTCGATCAACACTCTCCTATTTCTGAAGAAAGAATGAGCCCATTGGTGAGCAACTCCTTCCCACATGCTGGTGAGTGATACCTCTATATGAAAATAAAGGGGTGGTCAGGGAACAGGGAATCCATTTTAAGAGACTCAAGTCCCAGACAGAGAATGAGGCTTATTTAGTGCACATCTTGCTTGTTTAGACGATATTTTTGGACCCAATTTTACTCCAATGATTTCTTCTATCAAAAAAAAAAAAAAATCCAAGAAAATAAATCTAAACTGAATCCACAGCAGCCAAGTTAGAGTCTAGGAGGGTTTATAACTCTCCATTACTAACTACATCCGTCCTGAGAGAGAAGGTTGTACCATTTGAGTATCCTTCTCTGGCTCTGGGAAGACTAGGGGTAAGCTCATTAGTAGCAAGTCTTTTCTTCCCATATTGTCCAAAACACTCAATAAATGGACCATTTTTTTTTTTATTTTAAATGTTTTCAGTGTTCAATTCCACCAAACCATATGGGCAGGCAAGGATCCACCAGAGCAAGATGTCCTCAATGTTTCACCTTGTCCAGAGCCATTTTGCTATAGTTCATTTAGATCAGTCTCACCTTAGTCTTTTTCATCTTTTTCCCTATCATGACATCTTCATAACCACCAATATTATCATGTTCCTAAAATATTTTTGTAAACAGTTTTCTAAATTTCTAAATGTCGTAACACTATAGTATGTCAAAATGTGAGATGAAGCCCCTCAGGCCCTTGGTGTTTTTGTGTTCTCCGTTGATTCTTCCTCAGGCTATTAGAAAATCATTGTCTCAGAAAAGAGAGATACAAACAGAAAAGCAGGTGACCCAAGAAAAGATTTTGACAGTTCAAATTCCTACTCTCAAAGAGAACTTAATGCTGAGTAAAATTTTAACTCTCTGAAATATACGTTTCTCACTCCCTGAAATTGATCAGTTTCTTAGGATAGAGAGACACAAAATGGAAGAAGTAGGTAGAGAGTTATTGTGGACCCCTGGGAAAGAAGGAATTCAGACCCTAATAAAACTCCCCAGACAGCTTTAGGGCATCTGAGAATGGAAGGGACTTGTGTTCCCCTTTTCAAGGTAGTTTAGAGAAGACAGCAGGACCCCAGGGAAAAAATGGCATCGTATGTACACTGGCAGATAAGCCTAGGTCAACTGTAGAGAAAAGGCAGTGGAATAATCCCTGTGTCCCACTCTGATTGCAGGATTATCTAAAAACAAACAAACAAACAGACCCAAAGATCTTACAGTCAATAGCATTAGAGCATTTACCTACACAATAAATACAATTATGTTAATTACATATTGGTGAAATCTTTAACAATCTCCTATGTTTTATATCAATATTTTATTGTCTGAGAAAACTAATAGCATATATTAGTTATTTATCAGTTAAATAATCAAACAAAAACTCAAGAAAAGTGATGATTTCTTATTCCATCATTTATACTTTGCAGTGCCCTATAAAAATGAGCATTGTAGAAAAGTTGCCTAACACCTCGTGTATCTTATAACCTTGTGTATATATAGCCCTCTACTGAAAGCAGCTTTCAAGAAGTGGAGTCATCCCCAGAGCCTAACTTTCTCTAATTCTAGGCAGAAATGCATTTATGATGCTTTCCCGTGGGAAAGGTGCTCCTTGAATCTGCAAGTTTAGTATGTGGCTCAGGTGACCTTTATATACACTAGTATTTGAGAACCGATGAATCTTTCCCAGTGTCTTCTTTTAAAGATGTACTTTAAAAATCACTAGAAACCCAAAAGGTTGAAGATGCCATGCGCTTTCAGGCAATCATTTGGCACAAGGTATTATAATGAATGGGACAGCAAATCTAGAGAGGTTAATAAAGTCCCCAGGGTCCCAGAACTTGAAATAATAAAGTCTCCAAGATCACAGAACTTGAAAATACCTGAGCCAGAACTTATCCTCAATTCCATCTGACTCCAAAGCTTATTTCATTCCAGAATCTTGGGTTCCAAACTAAACTCAACTATTAGTTCTGGGGCCTTAGAACTCTTAATCTTTCAGAGTCGTTTTTTTCTTTTTTAAATTGAAAGGTTTGGATGAAGTTATTATCCATGGTCCTGTGGAATCTGGAACACACTGTAGTCTGAAGCAATTATGATTTGATTGAAATCACAGAGCTAATGGCAGACAGGCAGCCACAGGGTTCAAACTCTTATTTAGTGCTTCTTCCAAATTTACCTTTTATAGTTAAACGACATAGTTATTTCTCAAGCAAGTCTTCTAAATACTTCACATTCAAAAATCTATGTTTTGGGTTTGGTACCACTGTGTTATTATGAATTGCTGCCCCCAAATATTATAGGTATAGCATAAAAAACATAAGCTACAAGTAGAGAGCAAAGTAGGCCACCAGAAGTCATCTATATTCCTTACCTTTACTATCACTGTGACAGTAGCAATACCAGGTGGCATTGTTCCATAAATATCAAAGGCCTCCACTAGAAAAGTGATACTTGCTTCCTGGTCTGGAAATGACTCATAGTCCAAACTCCTTAAAAGGGAGAGCTCTCCTGTAAATGGATGTAGTGCAAAAAAGTGCTTCACTTCTGGGCTTCTTATCTGATAAGACACATTTGCTCCGAGGTCAACATCTTTGGCCTGTAACAAGTTAAGCAAAAGAAGGGTTATATCAGGTGTTACCAAACTGGAGGAACGCAGGATTGATAGAAGTCATGTGTCAGTGCCTAGGACAGCCTGAATTTAATGATGACCAAAAGACATGTTTCAGAGAAAAGCACTTTTATTAAGTACTTTACCTGAGAGAGGGAGGAGGAGAGAGAGAAAGAGAAACAGCACAGAGGCAGAGACCCATGAAGTTTTGTTGTTGTTGATCTTATTACTATATTTATTTTACCTGAAAAATCACTAGTAAAAAGAATCATACCACAGTAAAGAAAATAAATATCGTCATAAATGATTGCTTATTATTTCCCGCCTATTGTATAACCTTGAAAAATATTTTAAAATAAAATAAATTTTATTGAGTGCTTTCCATAAACACAATAGATTATTACAGGACTATAAGAAAACTAAGGACATATAAGTAATAATTTCTTCTCACAAGAACGTTATAATAGATTTCTAGAGATCACTCTATGGTAACTCCCTTCGTTTAACTAATATTTATTGAGTAGATATCATGCACCAGGCACTGTAGAGATGCACAAGATGAATCTAGACACAATTTTTGTCCTCCGGGTTACTGACTCAAAGAAGAAATATGACACAAATACCAAAATAGAAGGGAAAAAAGTGGTACGTCAGCTGAAAAGTGTTCAGAATTGGGAATGATATCATCTAGCTGAAGGACAGGTTTTATACAAGTCTTGTAGGATGACTATTTCATTGAGCAGTACAGATTGGCAAAGGCAACTCTGGCAGCGGACACAGAATGGCGCAAGAATGGAATGGGAAAGATCAGGGTTTGTTAATGTGCATGCAGAAATGCAAACACCTCCTATGTGAATTTTGGTCTTGGCTTCCTCCAATCAATTATCCACATCACAACTAGAAAGATATTGTCAAAGTATAGATCTTATTATGTCACTTTCCTGGCTAGAATCCTGTATTCCATTCCATTTTGTATCAGCTCCAATCTCCTTAATATGGCGAGAAAGGACAATCTATTTTCCAGCCCTTGAGTCCCCACTCTCCCTCTCCTCCAGGATTTTGAGCAGGTTCTTTCCACTGCCTTGAATAATCTTTCTTCCTCTTTGCTTGACTAACCCTTACTTGCCCTCCGTTCACAATTTAGAAAGCAACTTTTGGGGCCGGCCCTGTGGCTTAGTGGTTAAGTGCACGCGCTCCGCTACTGGCGGCCCGGGTTCGGATCCCGGGTGCACACCGATGCACTGCTTGTCCGGCCATGCTGAGGCCGCGTCCCACATACAGCAACTAGAATGATGTGCAACTATGACATACAACTACCTACTGGAGCTTTGGGGAGAAAAAGGGAAAAAAAGGAGGAGGACTGGCAATAGATGTTAGCTCAGGGCTGGTCTTCCTCAGCAAAAAGAGGAGGATTGGCATGGGTGTTAGCTCAGGGCTGATCTTCTTCACAAAAAAAAAAAGAAAGAAAGAAAGAAAGCAACTTTCTCCGGGAAACATTTTCTTTGTTCTCCAGATTAGGTTAAGAGCTCCACCTGTGATCTCCTAGGCCACTTGCATTGAGGATCTCTGTTTTAATTACCAGTTTACTTGCCTGTTTGCTACTCCAGATGGAAAACTGCATAAAGGCAGGAATCTTGTTCAAGTTTGGATCCCCAAAGTCTAGCAGAGGACATAGCATACAATAAACACTGAAAATATGCTTGTTGAATGAATGAATGAACAGATAAATAGAAGAATAAATGAAGAAATAATGGCCCTCTCCAAATAATGGTCTGATCAGCATCTACCTTTTTTAGATTTATTAATAAATAAATATTTATTGAGTTGAATTATGGAAGAAATACAAGTTGTTGAAATCCATGCTAAAAAAATTCAAGTTGTGGATTGCGGGTTGAGGGAGAACTGAATTTTCTTTTTCCAAAATATACTCATAGACCACTTGTGTCAGAATTAAAGGAATGATTGCTTACAATGTAGATTTCTGAGCCAACCTAACTTAATGAATCAGAATGTCCAGAGTTTCTGGTAATATTGCAGTTGAGAACTGAAAAAAGAGGCTTGGATATAGAAACACTATTAAAAAGGAGAGTTAGACCTACAGAAGAATGCCAGTTGTGTACTGAAAGTGAAAAAAATATTACAAAATAATGGGTACAGCAATATCCTATTTTTGTAAAATATAGGGAAAATCTATACACATGTAAGTGTATATGCATATATATCACATATGTATGTATATATGCACACACCCACATACATACATATTTAAATATATGTAAATATTTATTTGATCTTTGTGTGAGCAAAAAGATAAATGTGACAGAATACACATAAAAATTTACTTTGGAGGTATGAGGTGAGAGATTATTGCCTTTCTGTTTATAGCTACTGTATTGTCAATTGTTACAATGAAAATATAGCATTACTTTTGAAAATTAAAAAAAAATCTAAGTAGTGTTATTTAATTTCCTACAAGTGCACCTTTTCTCCTCTTTATTTTTGGTATATCCCTAAAGTCGGGTTGTCAGATAAAATATAAAACACAGTATTTGAGAGATACTTATATTAAAAATTCACTCATTGTTTATCTGAAATTGAAATGGAACTGGGTGTGTTGTGTTTTTGTTTGCTAAGTCTGGCAACCCTATTCTAAGTCTTATCTTATAACATAGAATTCCTGAAATTTATGCTTCTTCCACACACCTCTATGTGAAGGACGGTGGTCCCAGCTGGCAGATTCTCTTCAACGATGACAGTGTATGTTGAATTGGTGAACACAGGGCTGTTATCATCAACATCCAAAATCTTGATGGCCAGTGTGAGAGTTGAATGGCGAGGGTGTACCGCTCCATCTGTTGCCACAACAACAAGCTCATAGTAGTCCCTGACTTCTCTGTTCAGCTTCACTGCGGTGTAAATGCTCCCATTGGATGTGATGCGAAAAAGATTATGGAAGTTACCCAAACTGTAGTGTACTTGGCCGTTTATTCCAGCATCAGGGTCTGTTGCCTAAACGAAATTTAAAACAAAGGAATTCATAAAGTACATTTGTCACGCTTTTCTCTTGTTACAGTTTGTTATGTTGCCCTGCCGGAAGGGAATAGTTAATGAATTATGGCGTATTTCTGACCGAATATTCTTTGTTCTCTAGGGAGAAAATTAAAAAGATAATGACAATGTATTGCAAAACTCTAAAACGTGAAAAAAATACTATAGTTTAATACTTTTCATTCAAAATGAGCATAACTTATAAATTGACAATATCATTAGCAATAACAATATCACATTATGGCAGAAAACTTATATTAAAAAATATTGAATTATTCCTGTATTATCATTTCTTTAACAGATTTTTGAATTCTAAAATTAAAAAACACATTTAGTTTTTAATTAATTTAACATAGCCTACTAAGTGACAACTTAAGATTCTACAGTTTTTTTAATTCAAGCACTTTATATATATTACCTAATTTAATCCTCACAATGTTCTTATGAATAAATATAATTGGTCCCATTTTACAAATGAGAAAATTGTGGCTTACGGAATTTTTAAAAAATTAATTAATTAATTAATTATTTTTATCGAGGTAACATTGGTTTATAACATTATATAAATTTCAGGTGTACATCACTATATTTTGATTTCTGTGTACATCATGTTCACCACCGAAAGACTAATTACCATCGATCACCACTCACATGTGCCCAGTCACCCCTTTCGCCCTCCTCCCTTCCCTCTTCCCCTCTGGTAACCACCAATCCAATCTCTGTATCTATGTGTGTGTTTGTTGTTGCTGTTGTTTTATCTTCTATTTATGAGTGAGATTATACAGTATTTGACTTTCTCTGTCTGACTTATTTCACTTAGCCTAATACCCTCAAGGGCCATCCATGTTGTCATAAATGGAAAGATTTCATCTTTTTTTATAGCTGAGTAGTATTCCATTGTGTATATATACCATATCTTCTTTACCTAGGTCGCTTCCATGTCTTGGCTATTGTGAATAATGCTGCAGTGAACACAGGGGTGCATGTACCTTTACACATTCGTGTTTTCACGTTCTTTGGATAAATACCCAGCAGTGGAATAGCTGAATCATACGGTAGTTCTAGTCTTGATATATTTTTTTTTTGTGAGGAAGATTGTACCTGAGCTAACATCTGTTGTCAGTCTTCCTCTTTTTGCTTGAGGAGGATTGTCTCTGAGCTAACATCTGTGCCAATCTTCTTCTATTTTCTATGTGCAATGCTGCCACAGTACGGTTTGATGGGCAGTGTGCAGGTCTGTGCCCGGGATCCGAACCTGTGAACCCTGGGCCGTCAAAGCAGAGCACACGAACTTAACCATTACGCCACTGGGCTGGCCCCTATTGTTAACTTTTTGAGGAATCTCCATACCGTTTCCATAGTGGTTGCACCAGTTTACATTTCCACCAGCAGTGTATGCGAGTTCCCTTTTCTCTACATCCTCTCCAACACTTGTTATTTCTTATCTTGTTAATTATAGCCATTCTGATGGGCATGAGGTGACACCTCACTGTAGTTTTAACTTGCATTTCCCTTATAATTAATGATGTTGAACTTCTTTTCATGTTCCTGTTGGCCATTTGTATATCTTCTTCAGAAAAAAGTCTGTTCAGATCTTTTGCCCATTTTTTAATTGGGTTGTTTGTTTTTTTGTTATTGAGATGTATGAGTTCTTTATATATGTTGGATATTAACCCCTTATCAGATATATGGTTTGCAAATATCCTCTCCCAATTGTTAGGTTGTCTTTTCATATTGTTGATAGTTTCCTTTGTTGTGCAGAAGGTTTTGAGTTAGATGTAGTCTCGTTTGTTTATTTTTCCTTTTATTTCCCTTGCCTTGTCAGACATGGTATTTGAAAATATGTTGCTAAGACAGATGTCGAAGAACAACTATGTTTTCTTCTAGAAGTTTCATGGTTTCAGGTCTTACATTCAAGTCTTTAATCCATTTTGAGTTAATTTTTGTGTATGGTGCAAGATAATGGTCTACTTTCATTTTTTTGCATGTAGCTGTCCAGTGTTCCCAACACCATTTGTTGAAGAGACTTTCCTTTCTCCATTGTATGTTCTTGGCTCCTGTCTCAAAAATTAGTTGTCCATAGATGTGTGGGTTTATTTCCGGGCTCTCAATTCTATTCCCTTGATCTGTGTGTCTGTTTTTGTGCCAGTACCATGCTGTTTTGGTTACTATGGCTTTGTAGTATATTTTGACATCAAGGAGTGTGATATCTCCAGCTTTATTCTTTTCTCTCATGATTCCTTTGGCTATTTGGGGTCTTTTGTTGTCCTATATAAATTTTAGGATTCTTTATTCTATTTCTGTTAAAAGTGTTGCTGGAACTTTGATAAGGATTGCATTGAATCTATAGATTGCTTTAGGAAGTATGTACATCTTAACTATGTTAATTCTTCTAATCCAAGAGCACGGAATATCTTTCCATTTCTTTGTGTCTTCTTCAATTTCTTTCAGCAATGTTTTATAGTTTTCAGTGTACTGATCTTTCACCTCTTTGGTTAAGTTTATTTCTGGGTATTTTATTCTTTTTGTTGCAATTGTAAATGGAATGGTATTCTTAATTTCTCTTTCTGCTACTTCATTGTTAGTGTATAGAAATGCAAATGATTTTTGTATGTTGATTTTGTATCCTGCGACTTTACCATACTCGTTTATTACTTCTAAAAGTTTTTTGGTGGATTCTTTAGGGTTTTCTATATATAAAATCATGTTATCTGCAAATAGTGACAGTTTCACGCCTTCCTTTCCAATTTGGATGCATTTTATTTCTTTTCCTTGCCTGATTGCTCCGGCTAGGACTTCCAGTACTATGTTAAATAGGAGTGGTGAGAGTGGGCATCCTTGTCTGGTTCCTGTTCTTAGAGGGATAGCTTTCAGTTTTTCTCCATTGGGGATGATATTAGCTGTGGGTTTGTCACATATGGCCTTTATTATGTTGAGGTACTTTCTTTCTATACCCATTTTATTCAGAGTTTTTATCATAAATGGATGCTGTATCTTGTCAAATGCTTTCTCTGCATCTATTGAGATGATCATGTGATTTTTATTCTTCATTTTCTTAATGTGGTGTATCACATTGATTGATTTGTGGATGTTGAACCATCCCTGCCTCCCTGGAATAAATTCCACTTGATCATGATGTGTGATCTCTTTAACGTGTTGTATGCAATTTGCTAGTATTTTGTTGAGGATTTTTGCATTGATGTTCAGTGATATTAGGCTGTCATTTTCTTTTTTGGTGTTATCCTTGTCTGGTTTTGGTATTAGGGTAATGTTGGCTTTGTAGAATGAGTTAGGAAGCTTCCCCTCCTCTTCAACTTTTTGGAAGAGTTTGAGAAGGATACGTGTTAAGTCTTCTTCGAATGTTGGTAGAATTCACCAGGGAAGCCCTCTGGTCCTGGACTTTTATTTTGAGGGAGGTTTTTCATTACTGTTTTGATCTCCTTACTGGTTGGTCTATTCAAACTCTCTATTTCTTCTTGATTCAGTTTTGAAAGGGTGCATGATTCTAAGAATTCATCCATTTGTTCTAGACTATACAATTTTTGGCGTATAGCTTTTTGTAGTATTCTCTTATAATCCTTTGTATTTCTGAGATGTCCGTTGTAATTTCTCCTCTTTCATTTCTGATTTTATTTGAGCCTTCTCTTTTTTTCTTGGTGAGTCTAGCTAAAGGTTTGTCAATTTTGTTTGTGTTCTCAAAGAACCAGCTCTTAGTTTAATTGATTTTTCTTTTGTTTTGTTAGTCTTATTTGTGCTTTGATTTTTATTATTTCCTTCCTTCTACTGATTTGGGGCTTCGTTTGTTCTTCTTTTTCTAATTCCTGTAGGTAGACTGTTAGATTGTTTATTTGAGATTTTTCTTGTTTGTTGAAGTAGGCCTGTATTGCTATGAACTTCCCTGTTACAGCCAGTTTTGCTGTATCCCATAAATTTTGGCATGTCATATTTTCATTGTCACTTGTCTCCAGGTTTTTTTTATTTCTCCTTTGATTTCTTTGTTGACCCAATAGTTTTTCAGTAGCATTTTGTTTAATCTCCACATATTTGTGGCTTTTCCCATTTTCTTCTTGTAATTGATTTCTAGTTTCATACCATTGGGTCAAAAAAGATGCTTGGGTTATTTCAATCTTCTTAAATTTATTGAGACTTGTTTTGTGGCCTAATATGTGATCTATCCTGAACAATGTTCCATGTGCCTTCGAAAAGAATGTATATTCTGTGGTTTTTGGACGGAATATTCTGTGTATACCTACTAAGTCTATCTAGTCTCGTGTGTCATTTAAGGCCAATGTTTTCTTACTGATCTTCTGTTTGGATGATCTATCCATCAATGTAAGTGCAGTGTTAAAGTCCCCTACTATTGTTGTGTTCCTGTCTATTTCTCTTGTTAACTCTATTAATAATTGCTTTATATATTTAGTTGTTCCTCTGTTGAGTGCATAGATATTTACAAGTGTTATACCCTCTTGTTGGATTTCTCCCTTTATCATTACATGTTCCCCTTCATTGTCTCTTGTTACAGTTTTTGTTTTAAAGTCTATTTTGTCTGATATAAGTATTGCTACTCCAGCTTTCTTTTCATTGCCATTTGCATGGAGTATCTTTCTCCATCCCTGCACTTTCAGGTTTGTGAATGTCTTTAGGTCTGAAATGTGTCTCTTATATGCAGTATATATATGGGTCTTGCTTTTTTATCCAATCAGCTACTTTATGTCTTTTGATTGGATCATTTAGTCCATTGACATTTAAAGTAGC
The DNA here is from genome assembly GCF_020826845.1 of Diceros bicornis minor. NCBI lineage: Eukaryota > Metazoa > Chordata > Mammalia > Perissodactyla > Rhinocerotidae > Diceros > Diceros bicornis. The sequence continues at coordinate 50,093,457 of NC_080745.1, read as the reverse complement.
TATTGATAAATATGTGCTTAATTCCATTTTGTTACTTCTTTTCTGGGTATTTTAGTAGTTCTTCTCTGTACCTTTCGTCTTCTCTTGCTCTCTTCCCTTGTGATTTGATGGTTTTCTTTAGTATTATGTTTGGGTTCCTTTCTCTTAACTTTTTTGTGTATTTATTATAGGTTTCTGGTTGTGATTATCATGTGGATTATATATATAATAAGCTATGTAATAGCAATCTATATTAAATTGTTCATCTCTTAAGTTTGACCTACTCCTAAAAGCTCTACTCTTTTACTCCCCTCCCACCACATTTTAAGTTTTTGATATCATATTTAACCTCTTTTGCATGTGTGTGTATCCATTAACCTCTTATCACGGAAATAGACAATTTTAGTACTTTTGTCTTTTGACCTTCACATAATCTTCATAGGTGGTTGATCTGTTACATTTACTGTATATTGCCTTTACCAGTATTTGTTTTTTTTTTTTTTGATAATTTTATAATTAGTATTTGTAGTCTTTTCCACTTAAGTAAGTCCCTTTAACATTTCTTGTAAGTCTGGGTTATTGGTGATAAACTCCTTTAGTTTTTGCTTGTCTGGAAAACTCTTTATCTCTCTTTTCATTTTGAATGAGAACCTTGAGGGTAGAGTATTCTTGGCTGTAGGTTTTTTCCTTTCAGCACTTTAAACATATTGTGCCAGTCCCTTCTAGTCTGTAAGGTTTCTGCTGAGAAGTCAGCTAATAGCCTTATGGGGTTTCCTTTGTATGTAACTTGTTGCCTTTCTCTTACAGCTTTTAGGATTCTCTCTTTACCTTTAATTCTTGACATTTTAATTATAATGTGTCTTGGTGTGGGCCTCTTTGGGTTCATCTTGTTTGGTGTTCTTTGTGCTTCCTGTATCTGGAATTCTGTTTCCTTCCTAGGTCCTTTCCTTAGGAAAGCTATTATTTCTCCAAATAGATTCTCTGCCCCTTTGTCTCTCTCTTCTCCTTCTGGACACCTATAATATGGGTGTTAGTGTGCTTGATGTTGTCCCAGAGATCCCTTAGACTGTCCTAGTTCTTTTTAATTCTTTTTTTTTTCATCTGTTCAGCTTGGGTGATTTCCTCTTATCTTTCATCCAGCTCACTGATTCGTTCTTCTGTATCATCTACTCTGCTATTGATTCCTTCTAGTGAATATTTCATTTCCATTATTATTCTTTATTTCTGATTGGTTCTGTTTTACATTTTCCAATTCTTTGTTGAAGTTTTCACTGTGTTCATCTATTCTTCTCCCAAGATCAGTGAGCATCCTTATGATTACTAGTTTGTACTCTTTATCAGGTAGATTGTTTATCTCTCTTTCATTTGGTTCTTTTTCTGAGGATTTGTCCTGTTCTCTTATTTGGAACATAGTCCTTTGTCTCCTCATTCCGCCTATTTCTCTATGTATTAGGTAGATCAGCTATATCTCCTGATCTTGGAGAAGTGGCCTTATGTAAAAGATGCCTTATGTGGCCCAACAATGTGCTTCTCTCTAATCACGAGTCCCAAATGTTCTAGGAGTGTCCCCTGTGTGGGCTACATGTGTCCTTCTGTTGTGGCTGGGTTGCACGGGGAGGCTAGGCTGTCCCCCTGGCCAGCTGGTTGTCAGGCTCAGCTGTGTGTGGGTGCTACAGTCCTTTTAGTCATTTTATAGGGTGGCGGGAGCCCCAGCACAGTTGGCTGCTAGGTCTAGTAGCATATACCTCCTGCCCTTTTGCTGTTAGGTGAGTAGGCCCCCAGCATTGTTTGTTTCTAGGCTCAGGAGCTCGCAGTTGCTGTAGACTTCCAGCCTGTGAGCTGTTGTCATCTCTCTCAGGTGTGCAGCTGGGTGGGGCTGGCCCCAGGCATGGCAGCACACAATTGTTTCAGGTGTTGGAAGGTGGGGCAGATCCCCTATGTGGCTTAAGATTGCTCTTGGCCATGAAGCACTGCAACTAGAATGTGGTTTTTTCCTCTCCAGAAGGGTATTTCTGCTTCTTCCAGTTCAGTCAGTGCTGTCCCTTGTTGTGTGGGCTCTTTTTACCCAGTTTCCAGTTCTCTCTCAGGGGTAATTGTTCCAAGGATAGTCGTAAATTTGTTGTGTCCATGGGAGGAGGTGAGTTCAGAGTTCTCCTATGCTGCCATCTTCCCAGCAATCCTCTGGTTTATGGAATTTAATTTTCTTGCTTAGAGTTAAACAAGAAATAAACATCTCAGTGCTCCAGTTCTTAGTACAATGTTTCACATGTAAAACTCCTTAATAACTGTTTGTGGAATTAACAAGTGTTAGAATAAATTAATGCCTGGAACTGAGATTTAAAACTAAATCTGCTCCAAAACCCAAATGAGAGTAAAAGCACAGTCACTGTAAAGCACCTGCAAAGGGCTCTTCTTTAATATTAGAATACAGTCTCCACAAGATAATCGGGAATTGTTGATGTTATAATAATAACATAATACCTGAAAATTTTAAGTCGTATAAAATCACTTTGCATCAAATAAAATGTAAATTTTGATTGAATATTCTTCTAATGGTGTGTTATGAGAATTAATCTTATCTAGAACTCAGTTAATTGTAATATAAATTATGACCTCTCACTATCAAACACTGTGCATTTTGTGTTAATAGTTCTACGTTGTTGTTCTTCAAAGAAACTGGAATAAATCTTAGAAGCCATAACATGCTATATGATTATACCCTAAACTGTCACTAAGGAAAACAAGATACCTGGCTGCATTATAAGCAAGGGATATGATAATCACTTAATATCCACAAAGCCTGGAATGCAATATGATGTATTTTAGCAGCACATCCACAGGCGTATATCCACCTTTACAAACACTGGTGAAGCATGTGGAGTGGGGCTGTTGAACGCTTGTGTCTTGCTTGAAATGATAAAGTCCAAGATGTGAAAGTCAAGTTTGTAACTGTGATCCTTCTCTATGTCATAATGCCAGATATTCCAGCAGCATTTGTCCCTTTGACTCATCAAAACACAAATGCCCCTGGGAGGTTATTACCTCTCCAGGCTTAAACCTGAGAAAAGATAGAAAAGGTTGCAGGAATACCTGAAAGAGAAAAACATACTCTAAAAAGAGTTGAAGAGTTTCCTAGACATATTTTCTTCTTCTTTTTCATTTTGCCTAGAATTTGCCTTATAAATTTACTGACAAATTAGTCAAGATAGTCATCTTAGTAGGAAAAAACAAACATCAACACTGCCCTCTCCCCTGAAAAAGAAAGAAAACCTATTTTTTTGGTCTGAAATCACTGATTAAGTAAATAGAAAAATATAATTGAATAATATGATACAAATAGGTCTTATTTCATAACACCAACAGTCTTATCAATTTCAGTTACTTTTCTGTCTGTGGGAATTCTTAAGATTACAAAATCAATCATTTATGTAATCAGTAATTTAAATGACTTTTCTTCAAGTTATGTTTTTATTCATCCATATAATGGAAGATTTATTTTGATAGAATGATTCAATTTGACTAATATGGCTGTGTGTGTGTGTATGCGTGTGCTTGTGCATGTGTGTGTAGATGTTGTGTATGTATTGTTCTATACATTTCCAGCTGCTTAACTGATATTTCTACTAGGATGCTTCATACATATCCATATTAGTTTTCTACTGCTGCCATAGCAACCAATTTAGCAGTTTACAGAACACAGGTCTATTAATTTATAGCTCTGTAGGTCAGAGTTCAAAACAGGTCTCACCAGAATAAAACCAAGGTTTTAGGCAGGGCGGTGTTCCTTTCTGGAGACTATAGGAGAAGATTCATTTTCTTGTTCATTTGAGTTGTTGACAGAATTCAGTTCCTTGAGGTTGTAGGATTAAGATCTCCACCTCCTTTTTGGTTGTCATGTGAGGACCATTCCCAGCTTCTAGAGGACACCCACATTCCTTGGCTCATGGCATATTTCCTCCATCTTCAAAGCCAGTGATAGTGGGTCAAGTCCCTCTCACACTTGTTGAGTCTGTCCTCTTTCTTCTTCCATTTCATTTCTCTGACCCACTCTTCTGCCATCCTCTCCTACTTTCAAGGACTTATATGATTACATTGGGCCCACCTATACAATCCAGGCTAATCTTCCCTTCTCAAAGTCCTTAACCTTAATCACATCTACAAAGGTCCTTTTGCCATGTAAGGTGACATATTCACAGGTGGGATATATTTGAGGAGCTATTATTCTGTCTACCACAGCATCAGAAGCTTAACATGCCCCTGACTGAACTCTTGATTACTTCTGCGTCCAAATCATTTTCACCTCCAGCCTTCCTTCTTTCAGCAGATGGCCCTTCTATCAACCTAATAGATCAGATAAGAAATAAAAAAGGTATTTCCAAGATCTCTTTCTATTGTCCTCTCAGTTATTCATTCATTCAATAATTTGAGGAAAGCTTATTTAATACTATGTATGAGGCTCAGTTCGGGGCTGTGAGATATGTGATGTTTAAGTAACAAGGTTCAAGATATAATGGCATCTGCAGAAAAATTTCTATCTATACACAATGTGGTGGTTTCACCTGTATACAATATCTCAGTCCCAACCACCTTGATCTGAGCCACCATCAACTGTGGCTTAGGTTACTAAATTACTTCTTGATTATTTTCTTTCAGTCATTTCTCTTCAGAGAGATCTTTTATAAAAGAGAAAGTAATGACATCAGTCCTCTGCTTAACATTCTTCGATGATTTCCATTGCCTTGGGCAATATTCAAACCTTTAACACAGCCAAGAGGTTCCACATTAAATTCTGCTTTCACCGTGTTCCAGAATATTGCAAACCTCTCCAACCTCCAAACTTCCCCAAAAGCCTCTGCCTGGAGGGCTTCTGCTATTATTCACCAGGCTAATACCCACTCATCTTTCAAGTGTCAATTTATCTTGTTTTGTTTGTTTGTTTGTTTGTTTGTTTATTGCAGTAACATTGGTTTATAACATTGTAAAAATTTCAGGTGTACATCATTGTACTTCTATTTCTGCATAGATTACATCATGTTCACCACCAAAATACTAATTACAACCCATCACCACACACATGTGCCGAATTATCCCTCCTCCCTCCCCCCTTCCCCTCTGGTAACCACCAATCCAATCTCTGTCCCTATGTGTTTGTTTATTGTTGTTATTATCTACTACTTAATGAAGGAAATCATACGGTATTTGACCTTCTCCCTCAAGTGTCAATTTAAACATCACTTCGTCAAAGCAGTCTTCTCTGACTCCTGAAATGTAAATTAGATCCTCCTGTTATACATGCCCACAGCTCCATATACCTGTCATTTCTACCACTTTTAATACATTTTAATTATATATTTATCAGTGTGATTATTTGTTTAACACTTGACTCCCTTTTTACAATGTAAGCCATGAGAGTATGGTCTTTTTTTTTTTTTTGACTGAATGCTTAGTGTCCAGTACAGTGTCTGGCACATAGTAGGCATGCATTAAATATTTTTTGTGTGTGTGTGAAGAGAACTAGCCCTGAGCTAACATCCAATGCCAATTCTCCTCTTTTTTGCTGAGGAAGACTGGCCCTGGGCTAACATCTGTGCCCATCTTCCTCTACTTTATATGGGACGCCGCCACAGCATGGCTTAACAAGCGGTGCAATCAGTGCGCGCTCGGGATCTGAACCTGCGAACCCCGGGCCACCACAGCGGAGCACACGCACTTAACCACTACGCCACCGGGCAGGCCCCCACATTAAATATTTAAATACATAAATGAATTACATATATTAACATATGTAAGTGAATATATTATTACTGCTATGTACTATCTATAGAATTCTTAAAGTTATTTTATTCATTATATATCTATTATTTACTTTTATTCTGGTTTATATCTCTTGCTTTGTCATCCTCTGTGATCTTGGTTAAGAATCTCAAAATAAACACTGTGAAATTATTAGAAGGGCATCTGGGACTCTGATCATCTTGGTGAAACTACTGCTTCCAGGTCTATGCTGAAAAATGACATTTTTTAAAAGTACATAGTGGTATTTTGTCATGATCTAAACAAGAGTATGATAACAAGTAAATATTTGTGTACTTTTGATATTCTGCAGAATGACGAAAAGGGACTATGTAGGTTAAGGCAGCAAATGACCTTAATATATAAAAAGAGATTGCTACATTATAGAAGTGCTGATTAGTCTCAGTGTTTCTAGTATCTATATTTTTGATGGCATTAACTTTGGTATGTCACTTCTTCTCTCGAGATCTCAGATATCTCAAATATAAAATAAAATATGTCAAGTAGAATAGCAGTTTTGAATCTCCTTTCCTACCATTATACACGTCGGAGACGAAATTCACAAACACGACACAGATCATCAATTATAAGATGAATAAGATAGACTATAGCTATTGCATAATTCTTCGTGATCTAGTTGCAATTTCATTTTCTGTTCCACTGATTAGAATATATACAAATGTAAGTGAATGGGCATTATTATAGATATAACCTAACAACTCATATCAAAAAAATGCAAATGTAGTACCTATAGTGGTAACAAATGACTTGGGGAAGAGTTTACATTTGATTATAACAACTCAGGTTTGCAAACTGCTGGGCTAGAGGATTGTTAGGATGCTTGCTCTAACAAGAGACTGAGATATGAAAACAAACCTCTATTTCAGAACGAACCACCTATAATGCTTGCACCATATTGGTATTTCTCAAACTGCTACATTAACCATATTTTCCCTTGGGAACTTCCCAATGTACACATTAGCACAGAGAAGTGCTGCGTTAAAAAAATCCTATTTATTTATTTATTGCTGAGGAAGATTGGCCCTGAGCTAACATCTGTGCCAATCTTCCTCTATTTTGTATGTGGGACACCACCATAGCATGGCTGTTGAGTGGAGTAGGTCCATGCCCAGGATCCAAACTCATGAACCTGGGCCGCGGAAGTGGAGTGCATGAAACTTGAACTACTTGGCCACGGGGCCGGGCCCCCAAAAAATCCTCTTTGTTTAGGGTTATTGAATGGGAACTTCCTCCCCCATGCCTCCTCTTGAAGAGGAAGGACATTTTAGCAAGACAACTGTCCTGTCTCTGCTCTCTCACTCACTCATGAGTGGTGAATTTGGTAGAAGGAATTGGGTAAACACCTGCCTCTTTTATAAGGATGTCCCACGGTTTGCTTGTTTAGCTATAAAAGCTCTTCCCCTAAGGGTGGGAGCAACAATTCCAGTCTCACCCCTAGAGGAACAGCTGTGTGAGTGGGTGAGTTTTATTGTGGAGTGCAGCATTATACAACCCATCTGGCTCTCACACTAAGCCTCTTTCCTTCCAATATCAGTTTCACCCATCTGCCAGAATCCTGTGTCTATCTCTGAATTGGTTTTGAACCTGGGCAAGGTATAGGATGTCAGTTATTGATAACCTCAAACCCCAGTGGTATTTTATACCACAGTTTCCAAATGAATTTAATCGTAGATTTTTCATTGCTGTTTGTTTAGCAGAATACTAATATCTTGAGGGACCTATAGTATAGTATATTAAATACTGCTATAATTTGCTGAGCAATGCCAGGATCAAGGCCTCCTTTTAATAGTCTGTCCATGATATTTTTCACACAGTATTTCCACTTTGTCCTTTTTGTTTTCCACGACACATCACTTGAAAATGATTATCTTAGGTTCATAGAACCAATGGCGCCTACTCTCATCCATATCGGGGTCCTTAAAGGGTCTACAATAAATGGTAGAGAAAAGATAATCAGAAAAGTATATGCTTTCAACAGGGCTAGTGAGGGATTGTTTTTTAAAATGTCTTAAATTGATAGAAAAGGCCACGGAGAGAGAATTAAATATTGGGTTTTAGTCACAGCTCTGATAAACCAACCACTGTACAGGTGCTACATTCCATAGACTATTAGTTAATGTCCCTTATGATGCTAGTATAGTTTCTAAGGGAAAAAAGTGAGGGGAGGTGGAGAGAGAAGAGGAGGTCTGTGTTCAAATAAATAAAGTTGGGAAATTGGGATTAAAGAAAATTTAAAATGTTTCATTACTTCAGAACTTCTCAAGTGTCACTAATATTTTAATGAGCAAGGCGAAGTTCTCAAGGGTGATATCATATGCATCAGATTTAGAAATCCCAAGTAATAGAGAGTCTCCTTTCATGTTGATCAAACTATAGAAAGAAGTTCAAACTCCTATGCATGATTTAATTCCAGCCCATGTTTTCAGCATTCTCTTACTATTCACTCTCCTGTATAAACTGTCTGCTCAAATCTAATCAGTTTTCTACGTTTCCCTATGACTTTGCATAAACTTTTTGACATTTTCTTCCAAACTCTGCCACGATGATTTCTTATTCACCTCTGAAATTCCAGTCATCCACCCATTATTCAAATCCTAACTCCAATTCCACCTCTTCTAGGAAAATTTCTAGCATTTAAATATTACTTTATGAATCAGAATTTTACACTTGACAAATGCTTCCTTGTATTGCTTTTAGTTTACATTCTTTTTCCACAACCGTAAGTCCTTTTGGAACAGGACTATGTCTCACAACTCGTCATGTATTGGAATTTTCAAATATACAGCAATCTTTATTTTACATTGGGATGATTTGTTGAGAGAAAATATCCAAACACAGGAGCTGGCCCAGTGGCATAGTGGTTAAGTTCACGCACTCTGCTTCAGCAGCCCAGGGTTCTCAGGTTCGGATTCCCAGGTGTGGACCTACGCACTGCTTATCAAGTTACGCTGTGGCAGGCGTCCCACATATAAAGTAGAGGAAGATGGGCATGGATGTTAGCCCAGAGCTAATTTTCCTCAGCAAAAAGAAGAGGATTGGCAACAGATGTTAGCTCAGGGCAAATCTTCCTCACCCAAAAACAAAAATATCCAAACATATATTCAAAAGGTGGACTGAGAGGCCTGCCCGGTGGTGTAGCAGTTAAGTGCGCGTGCTCCACTTCAGAGGCCCGGGGTTTGCAGATTCAGATCCTGGCTGCACACTGATGCACAGCTTGTCAAGCCAAGCTGTGGCGGCGTCCCATATAAAGTAGAGGAAGATGGACACAGACATTAGCCCAGGGTCAATCTTCCTCAGCAAAAGGAGGAGGACTGGCGACGGATGTTAGCTCAGGGCTGATCTTCCTCCCAAAAAAAAAACCAACAAAACATTAGAAATATAAACATTAGAATGAAAATAAACATTAGATGGGGCATCCTCATCAGTAAGGTTTTATAATTTTGTTTAAGTCAGCTTAAGTATAAAATGTAAATAATATGTTCAAAGTTAAGCACACATATACACACACACATTTTGACCCGATTTACCACAGTTTAATTCATTAAAAGCCTAGCTTCCATGAAAAGAAGTGTATTTGATGCTCATGGAATAAAAGACTGTAATATTTTGTAGGAAAATACTTAAAATTTTTAAGGTAACTCAGACACACATCTTATAGAGACAAAGAAAAAATTAGGATGTTCGTAAAATGCAGGAGTATTTCCTTCCTTTTCTATTTCCTAATTAACTGAGGAGTATAAGTAAGGTCATGTAAGTTAAGTGACAGGGGTTGACTATCCAAGGTAGTTTCATTTATTTACTATTATAGATGAGTATGTAGATGTTAGACAAGATAACCAAACATAAAATCCCTTATTATCAACAGTATTGTCAAGAAGTTTGCATTGATGTTTAATATCTAGCCAAGGAGCTCAGTGTGTGGTGTTATAATAAAACCATTTATCTGCCAAGAAATCAATTAAAAGTTAATTAAAATTGTTAATAAGAAAAATCACACATCTCTTCTTCCCTTGTACTACATCAAAGCGATAAACAGTAATAGCTGCAACTTAATAATTATCTGTCCACGATTAACACATTTTGTATTATACACCTTACTATGGGGGCTGATTTGTGGCTACTTATTTGTGAATGCATATTGCTGGGAAATTTCCTGCTGATAGTCTGCAGTCAAATAAAGACCTCACTGGAAGAAACTTTGACTATTTGCTAAAAAGACTTCTGGAAAACCTTGATCATTAAAATCAAAGTTAGAGTATATTAAAGACAACCAAATAATTACTTAAGAAAGAAATCAGACCATGCGCAACGGCATTTATTGAACAAAGTTTTATGGAATATTTGTTCAGCACCATTTTATAGCATATCACTTGAAAAGGAAGCAGGAAAATATATTTCTTACTCATTATATTCATACCTTTTTTTCCCTCAGTATCTTTTTGGAGTGGTCTAGGATACTTTCTTTCCCATCAATAAAAGTGGAAGCCCGTAACTGGGCTACCTACCCTGGGGGCTACAAATTCTCTAGCGACCTAAAAGCATGTCTGTATGGGTGGAATAGATTGGGATGAAACATCAAAGGAGAGAGATATCTGCATTGCTTCCAGTGAGAAGTCTTCTGGGTAGATTACTTGTGCATTTTCTCAATGATCAATTCTAATTTAAAATATGTTTTATACTCATATTCATTCAGATTAATTATTTAGATATGAAATCATTTCTATTTATTCTCATAAAAATCAGTTGTAAAAGAACTTAGAGGACAAAAACAAAATACAGCTATTAGAAATGTGTGAACTACCATGTAGCACCTAATTAGCCCAGTGTGAGGCTGAGAGGGAGCTTAGCTCTACTCTGTGCTTGTCTTTCACGGCAATTTGTGAGGCCGTGCATTCTTTCTTACCTTAAGGTGGGAACCATAAAAGTTGTTGAGCAGGGAGGTCAGAAGGAGAAGTTGGACACTGTATGCTTAACGACATTACTAATGGAAATACATTTTTCTGTTATCTACCAACTTCAAAGGGACATAAAATAGTTGTTGCCTTTATTTCTTTAAAGAAGCCGAGCTATTTCAAGGGCCGTGATTACCAGTGTAAAAGGAGAGAAGCAATTTACTGACTCAAGATGCGGGTAAATGTTTCCTCTCTCCACACAAATGCCTCATATTCATTATCGAACAACGGCAAATAGACCTACTGGCTAGGAGGTAACAAGTGTACTTCAGCTCAAATCACTAAAAACATAACCAGACTGAATAGTTTTTCATAAAATATTGGTGCTTTCAAATATTATTCCCTAGGAATTTAGAAAACCCATATATTCACTAAGGATTTCTTAAGGGCTTAAGATGTAGGTTAGAAGCCCAGTTCTTTCCCACATTAACTCTATGGCCTTGCGTGAGTCAATCACTCTAAGTTTCCACCCTTCATCTGTAAAATGATGATAATAACGAGTATTTGCCTCACTTCCCCCTATGAGGATTGAACACACTTAGCAGCATGCTGGGGTCATATTAATTAATCAATAAAAAATAGATATGTTTATTGTTATTGAGGTTTTTGATATCTACTTAGAAACTATTAACAAAACTCTATGCTTTCCTAAAGTTCTTAAAGAATATTTTTTGGTAGAACAAATCAGCCTATTTTTATTTGACTTATTTATACATCTCATTTTCCTTAGGATCACATTTAACCTGGTATAGTGAATCTATTAGGTTCTATTAACTTTGTGTTGTCAAGAATTTCTGAGAATTTTGGTGTCTATAATAATTAAAGAATTCATATGTGAAAGATCATCAAACCTGACCACACAGTGTTTTTAGTGCAATAATAAAAATATAAGGAAAACTTACACGATGAGTTGATAAATAACAGAAAGGAAAGAGTTCTTTAGTTATTACAAGAAACAAACAATGAAGATTTAAGGCCTTTAATGTGTAAATTCAGGTAATATTAGACACATGATAGAGGAATTTCTATGAAAAAGTACATCTGATGATTTTATGGATATTGCCACATTGGGAATGTTTGCCATGTCTGGCCTGAAAAACATCAGTTATATTTTTGAGAAATAAAAATTTATTCCTTTTGAAAGTAGAAGAGAAGGGATGAGAACTTCCAGTTTCATTTTAAAGTAATTTCACCATGGATTGGGAAACAAATGCATAAGTCAGTGGGTGAGTGATCATACCTGGTAATAAATTGTGAGGCTCTAAAATTGTTATAGTGAGAGCTGAAAGGGGTCTAAGAGTTATTTCACACTAAATACTTCCTTACTTGTCATAACTACTGCAAGTCTTCCTTCCAAATCTGAAAAGATAAATTCTACCCAGAGAAATCGGTAAATAGTATTTCCCAAGAAAAAAGGTCTGACAGCTGCCCATATTTTTCTCCAAAGCTATGTCTTTTTTAGTGTCTTTAAATTCTTCCTTCTCTGCCACGGAGCAAACCTCAATTAAACTGTATTTAAGGGCCTGGATATCTCTCTGGGACGCCTTCCCCGGCTCCCCCAAGTAAACACAGCTGTCCTTTCCCTGAGATTTCCTGTCATTCTGTTTTTATTTAGCTCTATAACATAACCGCTTGCTTACCTGCTTGTCTCCTATACTATACTTGGCACAACTTGAGGACCAAAAAAAAAATGCATTGTTTATAGCTGACTTTCTAATGGCTATTCTTTGTAAGCCTTCAATGAATATTTGCTGAATAAACGTTGAATTAAAGAGTTCCTTTTATCAAGAAATAGGTGCCTTACTTGAATATTTGGTTGAATCTACAGCAGCCAAAGAAATTATTCCTAATTACACAATAAATTTCATCCTAACATTCAAGGCTCTACGTGATCTTGTTCTAACCTATCTTTGTGCATTTATCTACCACAACTAACTCTCTGACGCCAACTCTACGTTTTAGTCAAAATAGTTTATTTATCGTATCAGTCAGTTTTCGAACAACTCCAAAATCTCACTGGTTTGCCATCACTGAAGTTTATTTCTCGCCCACACAGCATCCATCGTGAATTCCCCACAGCTGTACTCTGTATTGTTTTTACTCCAGGAAGGAGGCTCATGGAGCTGTCTCTACTGGAACACGCTGCTTATATGAATAAGGGTCAAAAAGAGATGAGATCACCAAGCCACAGCTCTTAATGCTTCTGCTTGGAAGTGGAATATAGCACCTACACTCCCCTTTCACTAGTCAAGACAAATCTTACAGGACCAAGGCTGATGTCATGGTGGGGAAGGACCATCCTCTCACAGTGTGAGACAGCAAAAAATTGGAAAATTGGAAATAATATAATTTACCACCCTCATTGTCCTTGAAACGCACCATGCTCTCTCTCACCTTCTCTGATAGTCTTCTGTTTTTAAATCCTACCTAATTCTTCAAAAGCTATCTTCAGTTTCTCTCAGCTGTTTTCTGGGAAGTCTCTTCTTTCCATCCAACTTTCTGATCCCTCTTGCACTTAGCACAAACCACTTTCTATTGTTATTTATGTATATAATGCAATTAAATATTAGTCCTAAAAGTCATAGCTCGTCTATCTATTATATAACAGGAGGCACCATTAGAGAAAAGAATCTGTGAATTGTTTGGCAAGAGAAGGTACAACATATGAGAGGTGGGAAGTTGGCGCAGGCATGGAAGTAAAGCAGAGAAGTAAAAAGAAGAGACAGAAACAAATGCAAATAAAATATCTTCTTAGAGTTGAGTGATATTTAATGCAAACGAACAGAGTATCAAATTAAGCAAGCCAGTTTAAGCAGCTACAATATAGCCTACAGTTCCTTCAATGACAGAATGTAAATTAACTCCAGGTGATTAAAAAGTAAACATTAGGAAGAAGCCATGTAGCCCTACACTAAAAATTTTTACATATTCATTTGTCATATAACAGTAGACACTCAGAGATTAGGACTTTGATGCTCCAGGAAAAGACTTGCTGTCAGGTTCATATTCACATAACAAAAAAACAAAATAATGTTTCATGTTCATTAACGTCTTTATACAGATCTATAGCAAGATTTCCTCTTCCCTTTCTCAAATATTCCTTATAGTACTAGAAGTGGATAGGAAAACCTAGTAGGACTCATTCTAAGATTTTCGTATATTTTCTCCTATTGCTTTGCATTTTATAATTCTGCACTGTGGGTGCGGTGTGTAAGATACCATTTTGTGTGATGGCAGAAAGTCATATATTGGAATTATGTTTTGTTTTCTCACCTCTTCTTACTTTTATTTCTCCAACATCTTCAGCGTCATCTTTTTTCTACGGACAAACATGTTCTAGCCCTGAATCTAAGTGCATTTTGCCAAATTAACCAACCATGTGGGCTCATGCCTGCTTTATTCTATCATGCAATCTTCCCCCTACTTCCCAACCTGATTATTCTTCAGCCTACCTGTCACCTCTCTCAGGAGCATTGGAGCAAGTTAAAAGCCTCATTCCTATGCTCCTGAAGCTCATTGTACGTTCCTTTACCAAAGGCCTTATTACATTTTTTTATAGCCTTCGTGAAATTAAGAGCTTTTTAAGGGCAGGCTGGCTGGTTCATATCTGCACCATGCCTCTTCTTCACATTGACAGTAGTAGACACTTAATAAATATTTTTTGGAAAAATTTCAACTGAAGCTATTTCCTTTTTGCAGTTACATATCATTCCCACCCCAACCACCCAATCACATGAAGAAACTAAAACTGTCATTGATTACTTGTAATCTTTTCTTAAAAGTTGGTATTTTTCCTTTTATTAGACAAGATATAACAGTTTCCTTTTAGATGAAAATTAAGTGAGCAAGCGCATCAAGAATTGTTTATTCCTGAATTTTGGTCCTTATGTTATTGTTCTATTGCCTTCTTTTATTTCAAGTCAGCTAGGGTCCTTTAAGGAAATCTATTTCTAGTTCAGTTTGAAAATAAATGTTGTGCATACATCTTCTATTTTTTATGGCATTAAATACAGTAGTTTTATTTTTTGACACTCCATGTCAGCGCTGCTCAAACTTTTTTTCATTATATCCCCCCTAAAGGCTTTTAAGATATTTTTTCTTCCTAATTGCACCTCTACGAAATTTTATTACCACAGATATATTGTATATCTGTTTATGTACATATGTTTATTGGTGTTTTATATATAAAAAGAGTAAGTTGTTTCTTGCCTCTGAAGAACTGATTTTTTCATTTTGGAAGTGATACGCCCCTGTTGAAAATGAATGTTCTAGTCAAAAGGAAGGCCTCTGCAATTTCCTAACATAACATCAATGAACATTTTAATGTAAGCATTGTTCCTTCAACACTCATTACAACGGCATCACTTTCTAAAACATTTGCCCAAGTTATTATATAGGGTAACTCTTTTAGAGCACCTCTGGAGTTGCAGTCAATAGTCATCACTTTTTAAGTAATGAAGTAAGAGAAAAATACCATCCCCATGGATCGCTTTTTATGTAATAATCTGCTTGGCTCAGGCATTTCTTTTTTGTTTGTGCTCACCTTGTCTGTCAAGTTCTGACAAAAATATTGTTTTCTTTTTTTTTAAGTACTTTAAATAGTTTCCTCTATGCTTATTGAAGATAATATTTTTCTTATCAGATGTCTTTATGATCCTGTCCACTAATCTCATTTTAATTTTATTTTTATCCAATACTCTTTTGTATTAAATATAAAAATGCCCATGGATTTCCCCAGAGAGCCAAGAATAATCTGTGCCCTAAGTATTGTCCTTCTATCCATCACAGAGCTTTTGTTGTTATATCATGTTCTCTCACAAACGATTTGCTTCTTTCAGTGCTGGAAGAAAATCATAACTAGAAACTG
Organism: Diceros bicornis minor; assembly: GCF_020826845.1. Classification (NCBI taxonomy): domain Eukaryota; kingdom Metazoa; phylum Chordata; class Mammalia; order Perissodactyla; family Rhinocerotidae; genus Diceros; species Diceros bicornis. Next base: position 50,077,845 of record NC_080745.1, on the reverse strand, counting down.
GAAAAAAATATGACAGCCAGGGTGGATTTTCTGTGAAATTCTCCACAATTGCCTTTTCTGGAGAATATTCAAATATTAGATTATCAGATGCATATCTAAGACAAAAGAAATAAAAATGCCTTTGGCCAATATGATTTTTTTTTTTTTTTTTTGTGAGGAGATCAGCCCTGAGCTAACATCCGCCAATCCTCCTGTTTTTTTTTTGCTGAGGAAGACGGCCCTGGGCTAACATCGGTGCCCATCTTCCTCCACTTTATATGGGACGCCGCCACAGCATGGCTTACCAAGCAGTGCGTCGGTGCGCGCCCGGGATCCGAACCAGCGAACCCCGGGCCGCCGCAGCGGAGCGCGCGCACTTAACTGCTTGTGCCACCGGGCCGGCCCCATGATATTTTTTAATGAGAGAAAAATATCTCCTAATTCCCAAATACTATGCATAATACCTTTTACTGGATACAAGCACATATTGTTTTCCAAATAACAACCATAAAATGAAAAGGGCTTTCTCCATTTTATATACATTGTCACAATCTTATTATATTCATCTACTCTGATGAAGTCACTAGGGTAAAGCAGGATATAGATTCTGATCCCTTGGTTTTATTTTATCATCTGTCATTCCTTGAGCTAGTCCTAATATCTAACAATTTTTAGTGATGTTTCATTTCCCTATGTTCAGTCTGGGATGTCACTAAATTGGTTAATTTAAAAATGTATGTTTTATATTCATTCCTCTGCCAATAATGTACCGAAGTAACTGAAGATTACATTTTCTACTGTCTTATCTAACATACTCATTAAAATTAGGAGAACAGAATTAATTGGAAGGAACAGCTTATCTTTCCTTATTTACTCCCTAGCATTGCATTCATGTGCAGAAGAAAAGAGTTAAGAGGAAAAGAGTTAAGTACAAAATGTAGAACTTCATTTTGAATCCGAAATTTTGGATTCAAATTCTGCGGCACTCATCCTTTCCAGCTGCCTTCCTTCCATTATACTTTCAGAGCACATCCCCACGTGCCATTGATTGTATAAACAGTTGGTAACTAATTTAGAATGATTACCACACAGCAGGTACTATGCAAGGTGCTGTCTGTTTCCTTTAAATTTTGGTGTAAAATGGTACTGCTGCTCACCTTAATATTAGAAATATATGTAGATTTTTAAAAGTTACAGATTTATAAAAGACTCAGATATTTCATCAACATTCTTAAATATTTCTAGTTAAAAAAGAGAAAACATAGTCCAACTGGAGATTTAAAATGTGGAGGAAAACTTTTGGACATAGTCTTTTATTGTTAACGTATTCTCAATAAGAAGAACATTTTAATGTCAATTGGTCAAGCAGAAATTTTCCCTGAGAATAATAGGATTTATTCTATAGAACTATATTGATCATTAGGAACAATCTAGTCAAAATAATTAAGTGATATAAAAGAATTGGAGTCTGGCATAAAACAAATAGACTAAAATCAGATGTTAAAGTGTAGTACTGTGAGAACATGGAACTCTATAATCTGTCTACCAAGAATCTTTGCAAATAATAAAGAAAATGTTACTGACTTATTTCATACTTAAAGTCTGAAGAATCTAAACAGAGACTGAAGCTACTGTCGAACATGACGAGTTTGAACCACTTTGATTTGGTTGGCCCAGAGGAAGAATTACTCTTGCTACTTTCATAAAGACTGATTGCTTTTGACAGAAATCTGTCTGTGCAGACTTGGATGAGTATGATACTGAGGAGTCATAAAACCATTAGAGAAGACTGCAGGCTCAGAGAAGCACCTCATAAAAATGTTCAGATAGAAGGAATAAGACAGTGAAAAAGAGACCGTATTCGCTATATATCCACATCGTGAATTATGATACCCATAGGGAATATTTTCAGTCCTGAGTTCCAGAAGCCCAATGAACTAATCCTTCTGAGGTATCATAAACTAAATAGTGAGAAAACAAGCCAAAGAAATATTGCCAGCTTTTATTTATTTATTTTGTAGACCAAACACAGATTTAAAAAAAAAAAAAAGCTTCCCATCTTTGATTCTTGTATGACTTGAGGAAAAACACTGGGTAATATAAATGTCTTTTTTTTGCACATTGGGTTCCCTATGAAGCAGACAATGAGCGAGAAATTAGTCACAAGTGGTTTATTGGGGTGCACCTTTGGGATCAATGTATGTAGAAAGCAGAAGAAAAAAGCATAATTGGATTAAGAGAGAAATCTAACTCTGCAGGGCCAACTGCCTTGGCCAACTCCAAAAGGAACACTGGAATTAGAGTTGCATGTTCGAGTTATTCTGAATTGGGCCAAAATGGCCAGTCCTTCACACCCGAGTGTCAGTCAGAATATGGGCTACATTTTGAAGAGTGTGACCTTGGGCGAGGCAGCTCCCTGCAGCTGAGCTCATCCCTGAAGTGGCTGCCAGCTGAAAGATGTCTGCCTGCATCACTCCCAGAAGCTAGAACATAACACCCTTTCTTGAAGGGGCGTCTGGGTGGTGCATCTCAGTCTCCACCACAAGCCTATATCTTTACTGCCTTTTCATTAGATTCCTAAACTAATGAAATTCCTAAACTAAAACATTCATCATTCATAAACTCCTTGTTAACAGAATATAATGAATCATACACACACATACACACACACACACACGCATATGTGCATACTTAGAATCATTACAATATCAATCATTCATTGTTTTCAAATGAAATAATCAGCAACAGACCTAGAGTGTGGCCTCAAAGTAACAAAATCTATGGTTTGATTGTTCTGACCAAAACTAAAAATGGGGTGTTTCTACCCCTGCACCTAGAGACATGGCTTATATTTTCTTTTTGAATTTAATTCTGTTGGGGCCCAGGGAAGGCCACCCCACAATATCCCACAATAGCATATTAATTATCTAGAATTAAAGTTACTTGAGAAGCAAAAAGGGCATTCTGACCCTCCTGTCTCTGTTCCCCTGAGAGCAGGAAATAAATCTCTCACGTGAAAGGTGCTCTCCCTGCATCCTTAGCACCAGAGCTAGGAATTCATGGCTGAGAAATCTGAACAAATATATCCTGCTAATTTACTACCTCAGGCCTAAACTCTCTTTAAATTCCTCACTAATTACATACCCCAATCCTAAGTTTCTTTGTCCTGTCAATTTTTCACAAATTTATGTATCTTTGTGTAAAAGATATATGTACTGCCTGTTTTGTTTACTCTCCAAGCATCATTTCTTTATGGTCTCCAATACATACATATTAAACTGGGTTTTCCTCCTGTTAATCTGGTCTTGTGTCAATTTTACTATTAGTCCAGCCACAAGAACACAAGGGAAGAAAGGGGATTTTCTCTGCCCAGACAATTCTCATTTAAGAGCAGAAATCCTAGATATGGTGAGCTTTACATCTTTTCTATCGTTTAGAAAAGCAAGACAGTTATTATTGTCCACGTTTTATAGAAAAGAATATTGCACAAAAGCTGAGAAACTTGTTCAGGTTCCCACAACTAGCTAACAAGAGAACTTGGATTTGAATTTAGGACATTAATATGTCACCTGTTTGTGATCATTGCTAAGGCGGGGCGATGTTATAATTTGTGTAGCATTACAAATTATTCTACCTCCGTGATACACTGGAGCCTAGAGATAAGCAGTAAGATGATCTGGAAATAATTTAGAATTCACTCTGAAATAGTGTATTTATTTTCTTATTTTAATTATGGAAATTAAGAGCCATATCACAGAAATCCACACCTTGAAGATTATTATTACACAGGAGCTCCAAATGTACACGTGTTCAATTGGAAAAATAAAAACCTAGGTTACAGAAAATTGTCAGTGGTTCTCCTCATATTATTCCTTGCTCTGCTGCAAGCTAGTCTGAAGTGACATCAGAGGAAAAAAAGAAAACTTCAGTAAAGTCAATGGAAGCATATTATGTAATCTTGGGAAATACAGTGCACAATGTATCCAGAGCTATGAATTTCATTGATTATTTTGAAATATGGAGGTAATCATTTCAAAACAAATCTATAAACCATCTAACATCTATTCCTGTCTTCTCCATTCTCCTGCTACTGAAATTGAGGAGAACTTCCATCAATGGATTCAATTCTCTCTTACATTCCCAGGGGCTATGCTTTTGGGACTATGCTGCCTCTCTTTCCAGCATCTTCCACATCTCTCTCTACTGAATCTGTTTCCATCAGCATTTAAACCTGCTGGAGAAATTATCATTACACACACACACACACAAGCACACACAAAAGAATGAAGAAATAAAAAATAATCACTTCCTACTACATCTGTTGTCTTGCTACAATCCCTTCACATGCCAATCTTCTAGGAGAAAAAAAAAAGGTCAACATACATCATTTCCATTGCTGCACTCATTCCTTAATGAGTGATTTAGTTATTTTTTCAGTCATTCCAAACTTTTTTTTTCTGTTAGCCTTTGCATTTCCATGTACTCAAATTATTCTTCACAGTGATCTACTTATTCTTCAGTTCTCCACTTAAATAGCTCGCTCTCACGGTGGATTTTCCTGCGCTCTCAATATATAGGAGGACCCCTGTTATACACACCCAGAGTACTCTCTAGCTTCCCTCACAGTGCTCATGACAATTTTTACTTTTGTATCTAATGGTGCATTTATTTATTTAATGTCTGACACTTCACTGGTCTGTGAGGTCCATGAGAACAGAGACCCTTCTGTTTATTCCAGCATTCTGAGTCCACTGCTCCATACATAATAGATACTTTATAAATATTCATTCAGAGAATGGATAAATGAAAGACAAAAAGGATCATAATCATCTAACATATTGATGCAATTTACATTAAGTAGAAAAACGTATTGACAAATGCTACCATTTTCTCCTTTATAATTTAGAAAGAATCTAACACTTAAAGGGGAGGCAGAGGAAGATATTATTTAGACTATAATCAGAAACACTTGTAAACATTGGCTTTGAGGAACAATATTCTGATCATGATGTTCTTGCAGCTTCTAGATTTTTACCTAAGCATAGTGCAGTTAAAAGAATACTAAACTTTTGGCTTGAAAAATCCACTTTTTTACTCCCACTTCTTTTACTCATTAGCTGTGTTCCAGTTACCACTCATTTACTTCTATCTGAGATGCCATGCCAGTAAAGCGGGAAAATATTTTAGGTCTTAAAGTGCTTTATAAACACTTAACCTGCTGCAAATCATTGTTTCTAATTAATCTGCAAATTTTGAAAAGGCAACCCTTAACCTACTTGATGGGGACTAAAAGTTGTTACACTGCTTTTGTTCTTAATATCAGAACTGTTGCTTTAATCATTCATTTTACCAGCATGTATTAAAACCTGTGATATTTGCCAGGTGCTATGCTTGATGCTAGATAGACAGAAGCCTTAAGACATATTCCCTAAAACAGCCACTTAATTGCTCTTAAAAATGCCACAATAACTTACTTAAAAAATAAAAGAAAAATTATGTCAAGTCTTTGGTATATTCAGTTACTAAATGTGTTCTGTGAATAAAGTTGGATGTTGAGTGTAGATGCTAATGAACTGCTACATGCCAATTAGACATAATTGTGTATATGTGTGAATATATACATAGTAACTGATATTTGTTTAGTACTTTCTAGTTTAGAAGCTGTTTTTATGTACATTATCTCTTTTAATCATATCAAAACTGTAAGGAAGTTATTATTATCACCTTCATTTTTCTGATGAGAAAAGTGATGTTATAAGAACTTAAATAAATTTACCAATCTGTACAGCTAATAAGTACCAAAACTAAAATTCCAAACCCAGATTTTTACACTATAAAACTTTTGCTTTTTCTACTATTTCACCGCCCCCACTTTCTCTCTTGCTCTGTTTATTATAGCGATATATGCCAATCTATATGATAATTAATTTATTAAGAAATGTACAATACTATACCATATATGCCTTAAATCTTACCCTTCATGCCAATCTGCTCAGATTACCTAAAATTAATTTCATAGAAAACTGATTTGAATGTGAAACAATAATTATAAACTTCACTCAACTAATAAGATAATAAACATTAGTTTCAGATATAAAGTAAAGATAATCTGTCTCAAAAAGAATGCTATCACATCTACAATAAACCAAGATAATCTTATCTTCCTTGTCATAATTGATTTTACTTAAGTAGATACTTTATAAAAGCATGGCCTGTCAGGGTATAATAGAAGATTCAGAGACATGATGGAAAAACACGGCCGTTAGACTAAAAGTCACATTTCAAATCTGGATTTTAAATTCTGTGTAAAACTGTCAATGATTCACACACGGCATGCAGGTATATCTAGTTATACAATGGCAGGCTTCATAAAAGCTGAGTGTGTCAATATATAAAGATTTGGATGCAATTACCTGCTCTAAAATTTAAAAAATGTTCTGCTGTTGCCGCTAACTTTTAACTAGGCCTTTTGGGATTTCACACAAATCGAAACAGGCAAGTAATCTATTTAAAGAAGCCTTAAAGTAGAGGTTAATAATAACACACTTAATACTAAACATCGTTTGAAATTAGAAAGACTATGCTTGAGAATATATAAAGGAGGAATAAACACTGAAGGGATAAAGACACAGGAAATCCTTTTTGGTTTTCAGGAAAGCATGTTATAAATAAAGAGCATTTTCTCAATGGAGCACTTATCTAAAATATGTTGTCTAGACACAGAAACAATGTTATTTTTATCAAATAAAACCAAATGAACAAAAGTAAATAAAAAACATATTCATATAACCATTTAAATGCTGAGAGTTAAATTAAATTAGTTTCCACTTTTCTTTGATCCCATAGAACTTTGCACATGCTGGTCTCAGCACTTTTCACATGGCGTTGTATATAATTATTTGCATTTATACCTCTGCTATCAAATGTAAATTCTAGAAGAGCAGAGAATGTGCCTTGTTCACATGAATACTTCAGTGTTGAACTGAGTCTCCATCTCAGGAAATATTAACTGAATTTTTTTGAATAGTGTCATTTTTCCCACTCTTATATGAGAAAGAACATATCAATGCATAAGAATACAAAAGAATTATGTTCAAATTTGATTTCACTCTGTTATAGATGCTTTCATTCATTCATTTATTCACACATATTTATTGTTGAATTTGTGCTGGACAGCATTTTAGAGGCTGGGGCTGTAAAGAAGGGCAAGAGCAAAGTGCTCTTTCATCTAATGTCACTTGAACTATAGTAGGAAAAGTAGATATGAAATAATAATTGCCTTTTGTTTTATTTTATTTTATTTTTTTTGTGAGGAAGACCAGCCCTGAGCTAACATCTATTGCCAATCCTCCTCCTTTTTGTTCCCCAAAGCCCCAGTAGATAGTTGTATGTCATACCTGCACATCCTTCTAGTTGCTGTATGTGGGACACGGCCTCAGCATGGCCAGAGAAGCGGTGTGTCGGTGCGCGCCCGGGATCTGAACCTGGGCCGCCAGTAGCGGAGCACATGCACTTAACCACTAAGCCACGGGGCCGGCCCCAATAATTGCCTTTTAAAAAAGTACTGGAATTATAAACTCCAGTAATAAAGCAAAAATGTATGACACAATTATAGCATATAATAGAGCTTCTAACCTGCCCTCCTGGAAATTACACTCTAATGGGGAAGATAAAGGTAAAAAAAAAGTCACCCAAATAAACAATTTTGAATTTTTTTTTTTAAACTCCTCACCTGGCTTCTCACCTCAGCCACTTTTTCTTTTATTTTTGAGGAAGACTGGCCCTGCACTAACATCTGTTGTCAATCTTCCTCTTTTTCTTTTTTCTCCCCAAAGCCCCAGTACATAGTTGCGTATCATAGTTGTAGAGTTGTAGCTCTTCTCTGTGGGCCATCATCTCAGCACAGCTTGATGAGCTGTGAATAGGTCCATGCCCAGGATCCAAACTGGCAAACCCCCAGCCGCCAAAGAGGAATGTGTGAATTTAACCAGTATGCCACCAGGCTGACCCCAACAATTTTGAATTTTAATGAGTATTATGAAAAAAAGTATAGTGAAGTATGATAGCATATGAATAGAGGCACTTAATCCAATCTTGAGGGGCCAAAAAAGGAAATAACATTCAGCTCACATCATCTCTCCTAAACTGTAGCTCTAAGAACTTCAGGAAGTTTGGAATCCCCATGGTGACTTTCACATTACTTGTACTAAGTACAAGTCATGACAAAATAATTGTATTTTTATGCTTTAGGAAAAAATGGCAGTAGATATAGTACATCTTAAGTTCAGTAAAATTCTTGAGACAATTTTTCATTACATTTTAGCAGTTAAGACAGAAAAAATGTTTCCTAGATGATTGCATAACGATTGAGATTTAGAGCTGACTGAAGAATCATTCCCAAGTTAAATGTCAAACTGGACAAGACTCTGATGGCAGGCAGCAAGCATCTATAAATAATTAGTGATTGGTGCAATGTTGCTATTTTATGAAGGGATAAAGGACATGATTTTGCAACATACAGATGATACAAAGCTTAGCAAAATGGTTCATACTATAGGTGGCTGAATGAAGATTAAAATACATCTCAAGGTAGATCTCAAAATTCAAGTGTAAAAAATGTTACTGCTGTTGCCACTACTATTACTATCATATTAGCTATTAGAGGTCTTATTATGCTTGGGGGATTGTGAATTCCCTTCCTTTTTTTTTGTGAGGAAGATCAGCCCTGAGCTAACATTCAATGCCAATCCTCCTCTGTTTTGCTGAGGAAGATTGGCCCTGTGCCAACATCCGTGCCCCTCTTCCTCTACTTTACATGGGACACTGCCACAACATGGCTTGACAAGCGGTGCGTCAGTGCGCCCGGGGATCTGAACCTGCCAACCCCGGGCCGTGGAAGTGGAGTGCGTGCACTTAACCACTGTGCCACCAGGCAGGCCCTGTGAATTCTCTCCTTTAAGCCTTAGAGGACTCTATAAACTAGACCTACTCACCGTTTTGTAGATAAGGAAACTGAGTTTCAGGTAGATCAGATAATTTTCCCCAAGTCATAAAGTTGCTAAGTAATATAGCTAGAATTTGAACCTCAGACTGTCTAATGTCAAGGTCAGTGCTTTTATGCAGAATATTAGGCACCTCCAATTATGGTAAATACAAGTTCTTTAGGATTTCACAGCTTGATGCAACTGATTCTGCCACTTGGCAGTTACACTGTCTTTGTAAATAATTCACCTCTTAGAGTCTGCAGGTGTAGAGATAATATTGGTAGCTCCCATATCAGATTTTGTGAGTGCTGAATGAACTAATACACAGCACTTGGAACAGTATCTGGCATGTAGCAAACAATCAATATATGTTCGTTAATAATGTTTATATTGTTTAAAAGTTTTTTATAATAAATGTCTTCCTACATTCATAACCACTGCTGAATGCCCACAAATCTGTGTGGAATCTAGATAATCTCTCAAAAATTAATTTAGCACTCATTTATTGTCATTTGTTAATTTCCCAGAAATTCTCAAGCACTCTTATTTCAAAAGCTGACAGTAAGCCAAACACATGAGAAATAAAATTGCAAAAGATATGATGATATTATTCTAAAATATTTTCTCTAAATATTTTTATCTATAGTATCTCTTTAAAATAAAAATTCAAAGTACCAAGTGATCTATATTAAGTTTGTGGAAGATTTTATGGACTTGTGAATTACTCTTGAGCTCATAGGATTTGTGATTTCTAAATGAGTGGCAATCAAAGAGACAAATTATAAAAGCAAACTTACTTAGAAAAGTCAACTAAATTTATGTAACCAATGAAACTTTGTTGAGCTGTGTTAAGTCATTAAGTTCTTCCTGTGAATGATGATTTTTCAATCCACTAATATTGATTTTTAATCTCTTCAGGACCAAGACTACCTGCAATGTTTAGTGAGACCATAAATTGAAGGTAAACTTTTTAGGTATGAATGTTTCTACCTGAAACACATGTCCCCTTAATTAGAGGACAGTATGGTCACATCACCCAGGATTTCAGAAGGAAAGGTAGGTATCTTGTCGTTTTTGGAATTTTTTAAAAAGAATTCCTCATTTGAAAGGACAGAGAAGAAACTGCTTATTGGGATCTTCTCACCTTTCTATTATTTCTATTTTGCTTTTCTTTCTCTACTCTTACCCTCACAAATCTTCACCTTTGTGCTTACTCCATTCCTCCTATCAGAATTAAACTTTCCACTGCTCAAGAGAAAAGTTCTGCGAAGCAGAAATTGTTCAGTACCGTGCAATTGATGAACAGCTCAATTAAATGAACCTGAAGCAATTCGTAAATAACCAATCTTGTGGTAACTTCATTTTACTGTTCTATGCTTAATTTTTATCTACAACGAAATGGTAAGAAGTCTCTGGTGTTGATAAATTTCTCCAAATGTGTTCTTAGTAATCTCATGATTCTGCTGGTTTCCCTTAATTTCACTATTTTTTTCTGTTTATTATGTATCTTTTATTTCCCATGGAATGTTGATTGTATAACTAAATAATAAGAAAATTCAAAGAAAGAGAAATAGATGATACCCTAATGCATAGTTTTAGCTATAAAAATAATGGCCAGGTGGTAAACAATCACAGCAAATTCTGGGCTTCCAGAGACAAAGACTAAATTCAGCTCCAAAGGGATATAAATTTGAAGCTTATTGGGCTGCACAATATGGCATTTTTTCGTTTAATATCCTGGGGTTGACTAGTGAGCTATTTTGAATTTCCTATAAAATTTAAATTATTGTAGAATGAACCTAAAAAGCTCAATAACATTATCTCATGCCATTTTAAACTATTTATTTTATCAGCAATAATTAAAGATTTTTCCCTTCATGCATCTTATATTGAGTTTCAAAAGTAAGTTACATATTGATTGGGGGAGTCCTTTTACAATGTATATGTATATCAAATATCATGTTGTGTACTTTAAATATCTTACCATTTTATTTGTTATTTATACCTCAATAAAGCTGAAAAAAAGTGAGTTACACATAGACCCCTCCAGCCTGCTTTATGGTACCAACACCTAAACTATTCTTTTAGATGCTTTGGTCAATTTGTTCATTGTACATACGTTCAGTATTTTAAAAATAAACTTTCTTAGATATTTTATGGTAATTTGTACTTTGAAATTTTGTTTATGAAAATCTCTTTGTATTACTCACAATGCCAATGTCAGGTTAGAGATTCCCTGCAAAATATTGGAATTATATTTTTTTCTTTTAAAAATTAACTTAGTAAATATTGGTAGAGATAAAATATATAAGCAAAATCAGATTTCTCTTTGTATATATGAGTATTATCATTACAATGACATATTACGACTCACGTATAACAAATAAGTGGTATTACTGCAATAAAATGTCATATAACTGGATTAACAGAATCAGACATAATTTAGATCTCTAAGACACAGACCTCTATCTGTGTTAGAGATAGACTGCAAAGATCTATCAGAAGATTCTTACTGGGCACTGGAAAAGTGGATAGATTTCTCTATGTGATGTAGTTGAAAGGACACTAAACTTGGAAGTGAAAGATCTTAGTTTGAGCCCTCATTCTAATGTGCTATGTGGTCTTTGGTTCTCACTGTCTTAATTCTTAAAATTAAATCATTGTTTTAGAGAAGTTATTTGAATGGTGCTTTCCCCCTTTAAGATTTATGCTTTTTAAATTTATTTGAGTAACTATATTTATATTACACCAAACTAATGATGATATAGCTCTGACAATTTTTTCAGGGAACAATAGCAAGTCTGGATAGGTAAAAGACATGATTTTTTGCTGCATGAGCAACAGTTGTTTATCCAAAATATCACATACAAATATAAATATATATATATTTAAGTAAAATATGCTATTATGAATGGACTTATTAAAAGCTGCCTTAAATTCTTCATCAGTTGCTAGGACACATCATAAAAGTAAGTTTTCATGATTGGACTTTTTCTCTGAAAGGCTGAGAGTGAAATATGATCAATATATATGTACAATTGAAAGTAAGTACAAAAGTAAATCAAATGTAAAGCAACCTTATACATATTTATTTGGCTTAAAGGAATTTTTTTTTTTTTTTAAGGATTTTTTTCACATCCTTACCCACAAAAATTTTTCTTTACTTCTTAACAAGATAGGATGAGATGTGAAGGTTTTCAATACAGGCAGTGCAGTGTGGCAGAAAAATATAATTTGGGAGTAGGAACACCCAGGCTCAAATAGTAGTTGAATCAATAAATAAATGTCTGAAAATGGCCATGTCACATAACTTTTCTGACCCCCTGTTACCTTATTTGTAAAATGGGGTAATATTACTGGTATGACTTCCCTTGCTGTACTTTAAGAAAAAAATGTACTGATGAATTCATTTATTCATCCACATTTATTTTAAAGTTCTGTCAATTGTGGTACACAATGCAAATAGAGGGTGACCTTAGTAAAAATAACAAACGAAACTTATTTTAAAGTAACGGCATTTTTGTGATTATTTTGCAACAATGCACTTTAAAATACATATGTAGACTTTTACTCCCGCATAATTAAAGAAGGGTTTAAAATTATATTCAAAAATTCAAAAATAGTATATGAACAATTTTATAAAATTATCTCCTTCAACTTCCACAAGAATGACTCTCAGGAAGGAAATAAATTTTTTCCCATCGGAAAATACGTTGGTTTGCTATTCTTTCGGTTAAAAATGAGAAACAGAAGGTATAAATGTTTGCAAGAGTCTAGACAAAAAATAATTATTAAAGTGTTGTATAGTTAAAAAAATATATATATATTTTCTCCTTTCAGGGAAGAAGAAGAAGTAAGAAAAGAGATGGAGAAAAGTCAGAAAGATGGGCTTAGGGAGGGCTGTGTGTGATACAGGTTGAGAAGAGAACAAAAAATTATCAATACTGGGATACTCAGCTGAATTTGAAGAACATTGTTGACCAATAAGAATCTATTTGTATTTCCTGAATGGTCCCACCTTCTCTAATCTTCCTAGCATAATGGACTCTCAGATGAATAATTTGTGTAAATAGATCCTAGTGGAAATCAAAAAGGGATCATGGTAAATTGAATCCTTTTGTCCAATTTTCCACTTTCTCCCTCTTATTTAATTTTTCATCCCATTCCCTTTGCCAAGTGACATTGCAGTAACTCCCATTAGAGTAGACTTTATATGAACATGTGTGATTAGGCATGGCCTCTTGCATTCTTGCCCTTCATAATGAACACATGATCAAGGTAGGTGCTAGTGCAAAGAGAATGAGAGACTTGTGAAGCAGGCCTCAACCTGAGCTATAGCCTGCAGCCACACCCATCTGAGGCCAACTGAGATCAGCCAAACCCAGCAGAACCCCATCTACCCACAGACCTACGAGTGAGCAAAATGAATATTCACTGTTATGTGCCATGAAGATTTTGATGTTGCTTATTACACAGCATTATTGCAGTAAAACTGATCGCTGCAGGGATTAAATTTTACATATACAATTTCAGTGTATGAAACAAAGAAAGCAGTCACTGAAGCAGGAACTTAGAGATAGAATTGGCCCATGAGACTATAACTTCCTCCAATAGGCCAACTCCAACCAGAGATCTTAGGTTTCATTCAATCTTGCTTGTATATCAAAAGGCCTAGTGGCCCCAAATAACATATAAAAAATATATTTACATATACATGTTATATGTGGAAAATACATCATTTATGTTCAGAAATTCCTATACTGGTGTGGCTTTGAAGTTTATCTGAAAACTATCCACTATAAAACAGAGTCCCCGATTGATAATGCTCTTCTGTGGAAAGTGTGAAGTCAGTGAAACAAGGACACAAAATCTTGCATTATCTTTTCTTAAGGCAAGCCAAGATTTGTTTAAGCACTGAAAATTTTTAAAAAAGATACATTGACATAGAGTGAACCAGAAATTCACCTAGCAACAAGTCAATGAATTGTGTTTTTTTTTTTTTTTTAATGCAGAGAGTAAAGGTTTAGTAGTAGAAAAGAAAAAGAGGTATTATGAATCTCTTCCTTCAAAAAGAATATAGGTAGTCCAATATGTAATACATATGGACTGATAAATTCTCTGGTGAAGATCTCTGAAATTTGAATGAAGGAGTGAATCACATGAAGAGTTAGAGAAAGAGTGTTCCAGGCAGGGCTACAATATGCTTAAATTTGTTGACTTCCATTGTGACCTAATATGTGATCTATCCTGGAGAATATTTCATGTGCCCTCAAGAAGTATGTGTGACTTGCTGCTCTTGGGTGAAATAGTCTATGTATATATCTGTTAAGACCAGTTCATCTATAGTGTTGTTCAAGTCTGCTGTTTCCTTATTGATTTTCTATCAAGATGTTCTACCCGTTATTGAAAGTGGGGCATTAAAGTCTCCTACTATTACAGTCATATGTCACTTAACAATGGGGTTATGTTCTGAGAAATGTCTTGTTAAGTGATCTTGTCATTGTGTTAACATCACAGTGTATACTTACACAAACCTAGGTCTTATAGCCTACTACACACCTAGGCTAAAGGTATATAGCCTATTGCTCCCAGGCTACAAACCTTACAGCATGTCACTGTACTGAATACTGTAGGCAATTTTAACACAATGGTAAGTATTCGTGTACCTAAACATAACTAAACAGAAAAGGTACAGTAAAAAACACAGTATAAAAGATATAAAAATGATACACCTGTATAGGGCACCTACCACAAATGGAGCTTGCAAGACTGGAATTTGCTTTGGGTAAGTCAGAGAGTGAGTGGTGAATGAATGTGAAGGCCTAGGACATCACTGTACACTACTGTAGACTTTATAAACACTGTACACTTAGGTTACACTAAATTTATAAAAAAATATTTTTTCCTTCAATAATAAATTAACCTTAGCTTATTGAAATTTTGTTACTTTATAAACTTTTAATTTTTTTTAAACTTTTGACTCTTTATGTAATAACATTTAGCTTAAAACACAAACACATTGTACACCTGTATAAAAATATTTTCTTTCTTTATATACTTATTCTATAAGCTTTTTCCTATTTAAAAAAAATTTTTTTTGGTACTTTTTAAACTTTTTTGTTAAAAACTAAGACGCAAACACACACATTAGCCTAGGCCTACACAGGATCAGGATCATCAATATCACTGTCTCCTACCTCCTTATCTTGTCCCATTGGAAGGTCTTTAGGGGCAATAACACACACGGAGCTGACATCTCATATGGTAACAATGTTTTCTTCTGGAACACCTCCTGAAGGATCTGCCTGAGGCTCTTGAGGAAGTGTCACTCTTTTTAGAAAAAATGTCCATGGTGGTTTCCTTGCTTTATTTCTTTTGTTCATCATAAATTTGCTTGTAAGTAGATAATGCATCATGAACATTCCTCTCTATTAATGAAAACCTTTCAGTGTTGGGGTCCGTGTTTTCAAACTTTTTAAGGAGCTTGTTGAGGTCTGCAAAAGCTTCTGCTAAACCTTTCACCATGAATTTTCTTGGGGCTTCTTTTTCTTCTTTTTTCTCCTGCAGTTTCCTTTTCTCCTGCGTCTTCTTCAGCTATGCATTCCTCTTCTAGTTCCAACAACTCCTCATTAGTCAATTCCTCAGGAACCACCTCTAGGAGCTCCTCAATGTCATCCTCATCCATACCCAGGCTAAAGTTGTTTGCCATCTCAACCACAGGCTTGTTGATTTTTGCAAGCTCCTCATCCTTAGCAAAGGCTTTGAAGTCATGGATGAACCTCCTGAGTGTCTTCTTCCAGATGCCATTCATACACTACTTGATGACATCACCCCAAGCCAAAGCAAGGTTCTTGATGCAGTCATACATGTTGTAATGCTTCCAGAATTGCATCAGTGTCTTCTCAGTGTCTTCCTCAGTTGCAGCAATAGCCTGGGCAAAGGTCCTCCTCAGGTAGTAGGCCTTAGAAGCTGTCATAACTCATTGACCCATTGGTTGGGTCAAAGAGGTGGTGTTTGCAGGAAGAAACACAGCTTTGATATTGGGATGAAGATCACCAATGAAAGGAAGATGTCAGGAGCATTATCAACAATAAACAAAATCTTGAAAGGTATGTTATTCTCCAAACAGTACTTTTCCATTTTGCTGGCGTAGTAATTCAGGAGGGCATCTTGGAAGAGGAGCTGGGTTTTCCATGACTTCTTGTTGCCCCTGTAGTACACTGGCAGTGTGTGCTTATTCATATACTTGAAGGCCTTGGAGTTCTCACTATGCCAGATCACAGAGTTTCAATTTGTAGTCTGCAACACTGCCAGCAAGCAAGACTGTTATCCTGTCCTTAAAAGCCTTGAAACCTGGCATTGACTTGGCCTCCTTATGGATGAAAGCTCTTTCAGGCATTCGTTTCCAGAATAGGGAGGTTTCATCCATATTGAATGTTTGCTCTGGTAAGTAATTCTCCTCCGCAATCAGCTTATCTAGAGCTTCCAAAAATTCTTCAGCTGCCTTCAGATCAGCACTTGCAGACTCACCACTCACTTTCACGTTATTTAATGAATAATGATTCTTGAATCATTTAAATCACCCAAGGCTAGCAGTAAATTCAACATCATAGTAGGGTCCAGCCTTTTCTTTCAACATCAGAAACAAACTTTTTGCTTTGGCCATGACTGTCATGGTGCTGAGAGGGATACATTTCTGTGTCTGGCCTTCAATCTAGGTCATTAGAAGTTTCTCCATGTCTGATATAGGGCCTTCTCAAATTTTTGTTAGTCTCGTTGCCTTCAGAAGCAGATCCTTTAATAGCTTTTGTCACTTTGTTCTTGTTCCTCAGGATTGTAGCAATGGTGGAGTGGGACATGCTTGACTGGTGAACAATAACCATCAGTGATTTTCTGCCTTCATAGTCCTTAATCACTTTTAATTTCATTTCTAGGCCAATCACTCGATGTGGTCTCTTACGACAATGTTAGTAGTGGATTCTGTATGCTTAGGGGCCATGCTGAACAAAACAACATGAGATTAAACTAAGTGCAAGAGAAAATGAGGCATTTAAGAGATGCCGTGAACATGATACGTATGAGGCTGCTGCCAGCATAATGTGGTGCACTGTTTTACAATAATCTTTTTTAATATGAGTAGAAAGTGTACTCTAAAATAATGAAAAAAAGTATAGAATAGTAAATACATAAACAAGTAACATAATCATTTATTGTCATTACCAAGGGTTATGTACTGTACATAATTGTATGTGCTACACTTTTATATAACTGGCAGCACAGTAGGTTCTTTTACACCAGCTTCACCACACATGTGTGAGCAACGCATTGCTCTATGACATTACAACAGCTACAACATCACCAGGCAATAGGAATTTTTCATCTCCATTATAATCTTATGGGACCACCATCATATATTTTGCTCGTCATTGACCAAAACATTGTTATATGGCACACGCTTGTACTCTGTTGTTGTCTAATTCTCACTTCAGGTCTGTCAATGTTTGCTTATATATTTAGGTGCTCTGATACTGCATGCATATAAATTTATAATTGTTATATATTCCTAATGAATTGACCCTTTTATCATTATATAATGACCTTCTTTGTCTCTTGTAATAGATGAAACATTGATGAAAAAGACAAACATTGATGAAATAGATGAAAATTGATGAAAGAAATTAAAGAAGACATCAATAAATGGAAAGACATCCCATGTTCATGAATTGGAAAGATTAAAATTGTTAAAATGTTCATTTGACAGATTCAAGGAAATCCCTATCATAATCCCAATGTAATTTTTTACAGAAATAGAAAAACAATCCTAAAATCTATGTGGAACTACAAAAGACTCTGAATAGCTAAAATAACCTTGAGAAAGAAGAACAAAACTGGAGGCATCACACTTCTTGATTTCAAAATATATTACAAACCTACAATAATTAAAGATGTGATACTGGCATAAAAACAGACAAATAGACCAATGGAACAGAAGAGAGAGCCCATAAATGAACACATGCTTATACAGTTAAGTGATCTTCAACAAGTGAGTCAAGAATACACAATGGGGAAAGGATGGTGTCTTCAACAAATGATGTTGGAAAAACTGGATAGCCACACGCAAAGAATGAAATTGGACCCTTATGTTACACCATACACAAAGATCAACTCAAAGTGGATTAAAGACTTATAAGATCTGCAACTGTAACACTCCTAGAAGAAAATATAGTGGAAAATCTTGCCTACTAAATAAATAGGTATTTATACAGAAGAAAATGAAAGTGGACTTGTATGTTACATCATACGCAAAAACTAATTTCAGATGATAGACCTAATACAAATAACAAAACAATAAAGTACTTTAAAATATTATAGGAGAATATTTTCATGATCTGAGGATAGCAAGTAACAGTTGAAAAATGATGGATAAAGTTGACAATCTTAAAATTAAAAACTTTGTGCATGAAAAGACACCTTTAAGGAAGTGTAAGGCAAGCCCCAGAGCTGGAGAAGATGTTTGAAATACATGTAACAAGGAGGGATTCATATCTTGAATACATCAAGAAATCCCACAGATGAAAAAGAGCATTCAAGAAGAAAAATCAATGGCAACTCAGTAAATAAAAACATAAGAGCCTTAAAAGGGCACTTTGGAAAATAAAGCAAAATAGCAAGTAAACATATGAAAAGATGTTCAATCTAATTAGGGAAATGCTTATCAAGACCACAGTGTGATACCAATAAAACTATTCCAGATTGGTCAAAATTATAAAGAGTGACACACCAAGAATGCAGATGGAGACTGCCACTAACTCAGAGAATTCTTAGCATAGATGGAAAACAAATTTGGCATTTCAGTGATGTTAAACATACACATAACATAGAGAAACTCAGACACATGTGCCAGGAGAAATTATATAACAGTATCCACAACAGCACTGGTTACAATAGCCTCAAAATGGAAACCACTCAAATACTTAGTATTAGAAGAATAAGAAAATAAATTGTGCCATGGCCACACACAGCAAATAAAGCACATGAATAAACAGAAATGTGGTTGAATCATAGAAAGGTAAAGATGAATGAAAGCAGGCAGATATGAAAGCAAACATACTTTACAATTCTGTTTATATACATTAAAAAAAAGTCAAAATTAAACTATATTATTTATGAATACTTACTGAGTTGGTAAATCTACAATAGAAAGCAAGAAACTATCATAGTGGTTAACTGGAGGTGGAGGAAAGTGATTGCGACTCGGAAGAAGAATGCAGAAGGCTTTCCTGGTGATGCACTATATATCTGAGCTGTACTTACATTTATGTTTACTTTATAATAATTTATTAAATTGTGCATTTATGTTTAAATCACATCCCATATATTACACATGTTTCTTCAAGTTTAGAGGACTTTAAAAATTTGGTCATAATAAAACCTTCAGAAACAGTTGGAATCCTTCCCGTAAAACCTAAAGTTGATTGCCAAGCTTCTGCCCCAATTAGGCAGTAAAGTCAGGGTAAGTAACTGTAGCGAGCTATAACATTTGTAGAGAAGGATACCTGAATCCAACTAAAGTGAATAGACCACGAATTCTCAGCTGTCTATAAAACAGAAATGCAATTTGTATAAAGTTGGATCTCATAAATAAGTAAGGTAGCACTAAAAAGCACAGCTAGATGAATGGAACGGGGTTTGGGAGGCAAAAATAGTTGCTATTTCTTCTTAGACAAATACTATAATTTAAATAGTGTACATATTTTAAATGGGTGAATGGGAAACACAACTCCAAATACGTGACCCAGTAGGCTGGCAGCATGTCTGCTACAGTTTTCCTCCATGCAATCTTCTTAGACCTGGGAATATCCCTCATTATTGTTTCCCTGTCTCATGGGTGGTAAATATTTTGCCCTTTACCAACATAAATTTCAATTGTTCTTTGCATTAACACTGCTTTTTAAACCAACTCTAGTGTACTATTTTAGGTGCCGAAATTCTAAAAGTAGATAGATATCAATATCAAAACTTTTTCTCTCTTTATCAAGAGAACTTATTTACTTGTGGGTATATGAGTAAGGTAAGTTCAATATGTATGTTTAAATGTGGACATTTATTATACCTCTTCTCTTTTTACTACATTTATTAATCTTCAGTGTAAAAATTTACTTTTCGATAATTTTAATTCACTAGGTCTAGCTCAATTTAACATCTTAAAGAGCCAAATATTGGGCTGGGTAATGAGGTTTCCAAGATCAATATGACACACATTCAAATATCTGCTTTCAAGATATTTGAATAAACAGGTAACTTCAATTTACGTTAGTAAGTACTATCAAAAAGTTGTGCACAGTATAATATGGGACCATGAGTAGGGGATACTTAGAAAAGTTCAGAAAAGGTTTTCTGGAAGAGATTATTTATGACTAGAATTTTCCAGGATGAAGTATCTAGATAAAGAATGGAGAGAGACCAGCCCTGTGGCTTAGTGGTTAAGTGCTCGCGCTCTGCTACTGGCGGCCTGGGTTTGGATCCTGGGCACGCACTGACGCACCACTTGTCCGGCCATGCTGAGGCCGCGTCCCACATACAGAAACTAGAAGGATATGCAACTATGATATACAACTATCTACTGGGGCTTCGGGGAGGAAAAGGGAAAAAAAGGAGGAGGATTAGCAATAGATGTTAGCTCAGGGCCAGTCTTCCTCAGCAAAATAAGAGGAGGATTGGCATGGATGTTAGCTCAGGGCTGATCTTCCTCACAAAAAAAAAAAAAGAAAAAAAAACAAGAATGGAGAAAAAAGAAAGCAAGGCGGGACGCATGAGCTGAGGCAAAGAGACATAAGAGAGTTCTGGGAACATATATTAGTGATGACAAGCAGGTTATTATTACTGGAGGTAAGGTTGTAAAGCAGTAGTGGGAGGTGTGCCATGTTTGTTGCATTGAGGAATACCTCTTTTGGTCAGACTATGTTTGTTAGACACATCATTCCAGCACTTTACATTAGGTGTCAAGACTAGTATCAGGATGACCAATTAAGAGGCTGTAACAAAAGTTCAGGTGAGAAATAATGAGAGCCTGACTATGGTTGTTTGGAGAGAGAAGGAGAAAATTTGAGAACAATCTGAAACATATAAAATTATCAAGATTGGTGATTGACTGGATATGGACAGTGAGGGAGAAAGAGGAGGCTGCATGGCTCTCCAACATTTGGGTTGGGGGATGATTAGCTGAGATTCAAAATTCAGAAGAAGGAGCCTTTTCTGCAGAAGATGAAAATAAAGGTTGAATCTTAAACATGTTGAATTTGAGGTGCCTATAGCACATTCAAGTGGGCTTGTTTTATAGATAAATATCTATTTGAGGCTATAGGTTAAAGGAGCAGAAGGGGCTAAAGATATAGCCATGGGAGACATCAGCATTCAAATGTAATAAAAACTGGGGGCTTTAATGTAAATGGAATTTCCCAAAAGGAACACATAGAATCAGAAGAACAACAGAGAAGATACTTCCAAAATCAAAAGTTCATTTTGGAGATTACGGATAGATTTATTACCTTGACTGTGGTGATGATATCGCGAGCGTCACGTATGTCTAAACTCAAACTCACCAAACTGTATACATTAATTACCTGTAGTCTTCTTATATATCAATTATACATTAATAAAGCCAGGAAAAAAGGAATAATACATTATTTAAAAAATGCTTTAAGCAGCAAACAGATAAAGGGAAGGCAGAATGAATCAGACACGCTCAAACATAGAAACCAGGAGCAAGTAGGGAGTAGGGTCTCAAGAAGGAGCGAGAGATCCATTTCAAATGCAGCAGTGAAATTATTCAGATAAAGAGTAACTTAGCAACAAAGAGGTCATTGGTGACCCTGGGGTTGGGGCTGCATATCATTCATCGTACATCTGTGATTATACAACTATGAATATTTATACACACACACACACACACAAATACATGCGCATGTGCATGTATTTATTAAAGTAGCTGATAGTAAGACTAAAAACTGCTGAAAGGGTAAGCCCCAAGTAAATATTGTAAAAATACATGCATGAAATTTCCTAATCCATTTATAAACTGCTTATTGAATATCTGAAAGATCACCAAGTTTCAAAAACATTCACAAGCAACGGATAAATCTCCATTATAGTCTTAGGTAGCAGCATTAAAATGGACGTTACCGATTTTTCAAATTGTGTGGGCTTTTTTCTTTACTCGACTGAGTCCACTGTTTGCATTATATAGTTCAACTTGACAAGAGAACACATGAAATTCCCCACTTAAAAAAGAAGCATTATAGTTTTAGGCACTGTTGAATGTCACGCTGAGCTACAAAAAATAAATAAAACACCATAAAACTCCCACCTCCATTTCATTTTTAGAACCCCACACAGGGAACCGACAACTACATTAATCAGAGACAGACCACTGAGGTGCGGATTTATTTTGCTCAATATTAAATTGCATAGTTGAAGGAAATATCGATTTCTTTTTAAAATGACACCATTACTACCCTTCTAAACACTGCAGTTTACTAATGATTTTAAAACTGCTCTAAGGGTTTAAAACTGAATCACTACCACTTCATCGCAGCTAAGACTTAGCATGCAGGTCTCCTATTGGGAATACATTTATGTTTCGGGTTAAATAAATTCAGCCTCTTTTGTTTTAGAACTGGAAGAATATTTTGTTGACTCAGGGCTCTATTTTTGTTACTTAGAGCTAGAAGTCAGTTCAGCACAAGAATTTCTACAAGGCATTAATTGGAAGTTGGCTGGGGAGAGGCTCACTCTCTATTGCATACAATGCTGAGAACCTTGTTTAAACTCAACGGGCAAAGTTGTTTCCAAGTATGCCTTCTCTGATGCATTTTGTGCACGCATTCATGCCTAGGGCTACTCTGAAAAACAGAGATAAAGAATTTAAGGAGAATTCCAGCCCTTAAGAAACTCCTCACGGGACACTAGACACCTTTGATATGAGCTCCAAGGTGTCCTCGCTCCACTGTCCTCCCCCCAACCTCCACTCACCCCAAATTAGTGCACGCAGTGACATGCTGAAGCCCCTACTGTTTGTCAAGTATGCCAAAGTAAAAACACCATCTCATTCTCCTTCATGCTAAATTCTATTAGACAAGTATAAAGGAAGTTCTCTTTGTGACTCTGAATGGAAGATAGTGTTTACTGAAATAGATCTCCTTTTATCTTCTCACTCCCCAACCCAGACTCAAGATTGAATCCATCAGACCTTAGTTGGGAAGACAAATGGAAATGAGAGACACCATATTGAACTAAGTATCACACTTCCTTGCTTCTGAAGACCCAGGGTTCATAATGGGACCAAACTCATCTGCCTGACTCTTACACATGAGGATGAATTATTCTCAGCAGGTCCTTCAATTCCAGGAATAAATAGGATTTGGGAAACACATCCAAGCAGTTTACCCAACCTGTTTAAGATAACATAATCCCAACAATAGACCCAGCTTGACCCTCAATTATTTACCTTATTTATCAACTATAAGTAAATACATACATACATAAATTATTTATATATGTGATATAAATATGATATACAAATATATATCTTCTCTACTGCATAATCTCTCTCTCTTGTGGTCTGCTGGGTATCTGCAGACCCAGGGATTTGGGATCAACTCAGAGTTTGTCAGTAGCTGATGTGAGGCCTCTTATATCTGAGACCCACTCTGAAGATGAACTGTTGGTATGCTTGTGGTCCAGAGTCAAGATATGCATATAGACCCTCTAGATTCTACCTCCTGTGAAATACTGTAAAGGGTACTAAACAAAACATTACACTGACAAGTCAAGTCTTTGTATCAATAGCTATTTCATTAGGCCTTCCTGGCCTTCCCCATCTGAACTCAACATGTTTTTAACCAATTTTCCAGAACTCCACTAAATAAATCTTCCATTACCGTCAGACCATTGACTTGTTCTCAAATTGCCTCTTCAGCTCAATTCTGTCTTGTATCACATCTGTCTGGTATCTTTATTTCCTTTTGATTTCAACCTAGAATCTCACTAATTTGTCAAGATACTGCAGATTGATACATTTTCCCATGAACCCTGACATAGCTACCTTAGTCCTGTGTGGTACTTCTCATTCTTTTTAGTAAAAAATCGGTATGACACATTTGACACGACACAGAAACACAGAGCCTATTCTTACTGTGTTTGCTAGGTTTTATTCTGCATACATCTTTTCTCCCCACTACACTGCTACTGTAAGTGCTTTGAGAATATGGAGAAGATTCTCAATTTAAGTATGGTATACTATACCTGTTCATAGTAAGTCCTACATTAAAAAATTACTGGTTGTAGTTTATTTTTTAATATGTCAATAAAATATTTTGCTCTGTATAATCCATAAAAATTGCTTCAGAAGTATGCCCTATTTAACAAAGTTTGATACTACAACCCTATGTTAATAAATAAAAAGAAGATAAAAGTTCCTTCAGCATTTAAATCCAAATATTAGATTATTTATACTAAAACATCATTAGAACAAAACTCAAAGTCAGTAACTCAAATTCAGTACAATAACTAACCATGCATATCTTGGTTTTAAGTGTGTCTTAATAGTTTTTGGTGACAATTAAAATTAAATTTTATAAGCAGAGCATGAGTCATTTAGTGAAATTAATGTATTATATAATCATCATTAGGTAGCAACAGGAGACCGTTATGATGCATCAAAATTCCATTCTATGAACATTATAACTTTTCTGGAACTGTACAGAATCAGTCGCATGCACCTGCTTTGGAGATTTTTCTCCTCCTTTGTATTTTCAAACTCATTTTAGTTTTTATGAAAATATGTTATTGCCTAAAGACCAGGAAAATTACTGACAAATTATTTGTTCTAAGGTCTGTATTTCAATTCTTAATGCTGAAATAAATTATAGAGACCATTTCTCATCAAATGTAAGAACTAGGAGACAATAAAAAAGGACTTAATGCTGCAACTTTTTCAAAGACAAAGGATCACTGGGAAAAGTGGCAAAAGTAAGTTAAGAGAAAGGAAAAATAAAATTAACTAAAAATTAATCATCATATTAATGTCTAATTATGTATTATTAGCTGTATATTCCATATGGGCTTTATCTCTCCAATGCTAAGTAAATTCAGAAAAATGGGAAAAATAATTTTCCTAAATGATCAATACCTGCTCATTTTATCTGAATAGTTGATAGATATGACTAAACAAATTTTTCAGTTTTCATCAATGTGGCATCCTAGAGTGACAACTGTAATGTAATTTAATTATCATTATGATTATATTATTATATTATTATACTATATATATTTATAATTATAATATTATACTATTATATTACTTCAAGCCTCATATATCTGGGCTATTATAATAGCCTTCTAATTCAGCTTTCTGGATACAGAATCTCTCATTACAATCTACAGAGGAGTAATCTTTATAAAATAAAAAATCTATGATGCCACATCTCCAACCCTAGGGGTCCCCCCAGTACCTTCTACAACATGGCATAGAGAAATGTTTATGATGTAGCACATCTTATTTACTGTCATTATGACATGTCACAGGCTCTCATTTGTCTAGGATTTTATTCATGCAATTACCTTTCTCTAGATAGTTTCCAACACCCTCATTTCCTTCTCACTAGTATTCATCCTTCATGAGTCAACTTCAGCATCACCCTTTTTTCTGTGTTCTCTGCACATGCCCATTTTCTAGATTTTATCACCTTGTTTGCTTAGTGTAATAGAAACTGTCAGTGTCCCATATATGTCCCTCAGAGCATGTATCCTCTCTCGCCAACTTCTGTCTGCTAGTATCTGCAGGCTGACTGAGTGCCCTTATATCAGAACTACAGAGAGCTGGCTGCTTGCTTGTGCTGGAGGCAGGAAGTGCGAAAAATGTGCCCCCATCCATAGCATCAATGACCAAGAACTTTCAGGATTTTGTGTATGAATTTGCCAGTTCCTTCACTTCTCAAGATCGATAATTCTGGGGCATGAGTTTTGTGCTATTTCCTAGAATTTGCCCTTGGGATTAAGCTCCAGTTCTCCTAGTGATAGCTGGTTTAGTAGCAATCCCTTTAGCGGCTGCCTTCTCTTCTCTGCATCACTTCCTCCCTTCCCTATTAGCATTACTTAAACGTCTCAAAAAACTATTTATACCTGAATCTTTTGTCTACAGGATTTTTTCTTGTAGAATCCACAGTAAAACCTTTCACACCAGAGGTATTGTGTAAGGTCCTGGAGTTGACTGGCTTGCTGGCCACATGGCATCAAGGCCACCTGGCATGTTGTACCAGCACAATTACCAAAACTCTCCCTGTGGCGAATTGGGATGGCATAAAGGCTTAAGGGGATGTATGCCTTAGGCAATCTATCTAGGATTTGAGAGAAGTAGTGACAGTGATAACAATAAAGACTATGGAGTTGGTAGTTGTTGTAAGTATTGTCAGCGCTCTGAGGGAAAAAACTGACGGGCTCAAACTAGCCAATCAAAATCTCAGGGCGTGGTGTAAATGTCAGAAGGTCTCTATGACACCATTTAAAGAAAACTTCCTCTTTTGCAGCCAGAGAGAAAATTGGACTGAAAACCAGAACTTTTATCTGATTGTAAGAGTAGCTGAATTGTAGAGAAGGCTTACTTCAAAGCACCAGCAAATCTCCTATTTAAAGCTCCAAGCCTTAACAGGGAAGGGGCAGGATCCTGAAACCAGGATTTGGGACACCTGGATGACTCACTCCTTACTATAGGAGAGTTCTTTTCTTTCCTGGAGACCACATAGATGCCTCATCTGAGGTAGATACTTTAAAATATGTCTACCTCCCCCGAAATCTGCCCTCATCTTATGGCTTCTAGACTGTTAACTATGTTCAAGACCAAGCATGGCCCAACTGAAGAAGTACTGTCTCTGCTTTAAGAAAAATGGGATTATTCATCAAAAGAACTACAGAAACTGGCTAATATGTCCAGTTATGAATCAGGAGAACATGCCTAGAAATGAGTGTTGAGTATGCTGGACAAGGGATGTATGGTACATAGTAGGTACATAGTAGATACTAAAGATGTATTTACACAACCAAATGAATTTACATCTAAACATTTATATTTTCAGGTATGCATTTCCAAATTCATATTTAATGGTATAGCTAACTAAATATTTCTCTAAAAATATTTTATTATAGTTCCAAAAAATAAACAATGTATATTAACAAGAAAAGAATAGTCTCAACCGAATCAATGTTTAAATTACACAATGGTCATAAAATGTAAATCAACAAGCTTAATAAGTTAAATCCAAATGGACTCTATCTGATTTGTAAAAAAAAACTTGAAGAGTATCCAGCACAGTGATTGAGAATGAACGCACTTTATTACCAGCTTGTCTTACACTCAAGTGATCTCACTGATTGCTTTCAAATAATTCTGATGCTCTATCATTTAACACATTGCGTCAGCTGAATATCTTTTCAAAAGTAAAATATAAAACATTTATTCACTTTAAAAAAATATGCTTAAGATATATATATTCCACTTACCCTTACTTGACCCACAAAGGCATTGGCTTCTTCTTCCACCACAGATAGATTTCTAGGCAGATAGGGATCAAACACTGGAGCATTGTCATTGACATCTGTCACCACCACGTTTACTGTGGCAGTTGAGGTCTTAAAGAAAAAATAAGGGATTAAATATGAGAGCAGTTATTTTATTTTGATGTCAGTTATTTGGTCATCCTGGCATTTGTCTATCTGAAAATTGTCTCATTCCTATTCGTACTCCTTAGCCTTCTAAAAAAGAAAAAAAAAAAAAAGAGGAAGCTTACCATTTTCAAACACCTCCAAAAACAGACAGAAAAAGCAAATGATGATATTAAAGGGCAAACATCTTGAAAACGTCAAGTTATGTCCTGAAGGCTTACTTTAGAAACTGATTTTATCTTTATCTTGTTCACATTTTATAGGTGGCAAGCTTTTGTTTATACACACATGTACCCCTTTTTCTCTGAAAGGTAACATTTCTGTAGTTTTTACTGTTTACATTTTTCACCATTTAAAAATAAAACTAGTACATTATAAAATAGCAAAGTACGTCAAATGGGTATTTTCAGGTAGGCAAATGCTGTCAGAAAATACTACAGTAGTAATTTTCTAGTTTCACTTCTAAACCAAGAGTTTGAGGACCATACAGCCCTAATTAAATGATTGCCTTGTGGTTACACAGCCTAAGGAAATGGTAAGCAGGTCAAGTTATGGGTAGTATATGCTTCCTAGTTAAAAGGGAAATCCCTGGCCTGCTGTAACCAGAGAATATTATGCGGGTCAATGACTTGTGCACAATCAAGGAACATCTTCATGTGTGACTCAAGCTGGAAACTGCTTTCTCTAATCAAAGCCTGAGTACAGTCCATGTGCTCCACCTCGCTTTGTCTCAGTGTGGGGCAGATCACAGAAGGCTGAGACCAAAATTAGAGGATAAAAGGACGCTAGGCTGAAAAATGAAAAATCCATTATGCTATGATATTATTTAATAATACATAAATAAAAAGGAGGAAAAAGCAGGATGAAACTGCATGAGAGAATTACCCAACTTTTAAAAAGTACAGACACAATTTTCCTAATCTGTAAGTGATGTGGGGCGAGAGGCTAAAAAGCTGAGCATAAATAAGTGACTAAGAGAATGAATCTGAAGATATTTTGCAGCAGCTGTGGGACTGAGAGGTCAAAAACTAGATTTCCTAGCTACCAAGGAGGAGAAGTCCTGGTGAATGCCTCATCCTTTCTGTAGGGATCACTGAAGTTCTATACTCCATGAGCAATGGTGCATGAAGTCTAGACCAGACCTTACTCAGATTAAAACCCAACATTCATACTCGGATTGGATTAAGGTGATCCGCCTCTATTTTAACAGAGGCAAAAGTAAATCCTCTTTGGGGCAATATAACTTAATCTCAAGTCTTTATAATTTTTACATATTCAATGTCCAGCAGTCACTAAAAAATTACCATGCATAGCAGGGAATTCTTGGGTATTGACAATGGCTTATTTCTTTATTTGCGCCTTGGCTATCAGTGGGCTCATTCTGTGAAAATTCATACAGCTATTCAGTATGATTTGTACATATTTCTATATTTAAAAGTTCAACAAAGATTTTTTTTTTTTAATTTTTTGTTTATTGCAGTAACATTGGTTTATAACATTGTAAAAATTTCAGGTGTACATCATTGTACTTCTATTTCTGCATAGATTACATCATGTTCACCACCAAAATACTAATTACAACCCATCACCACACATGTGTGCCGAATTATCCCTTTCACCCTCCTCCCTCCCCCCTTCCCCTCTGGTAACCACCAATCCAATCTCGGTGTCTATGTGTTTGTTTATTGTTGTTATTATCTACTACTTAATGAAGGAAATCATACGGTATTTGACCTTCTCCCTCTGACTTATTTCACTTTGCATTATACCCTCAATGTCCATCCATGATGTCACAAATGGCTGGATTTCATCGTTTCTTTTGGCTGAGTAGTATTCCATTGTGTATATATACCACAGCTTCTTTATCCATTCGTCCCTTGATGGGCACTTAGGTTGCTTCCAAGTCTTGGCTATTGTGAATAGCGCTGCAATGAACACATGGGTCATGTACCTTTACAAATTGGTGTTTTCAAGTTCTTTGGATAAATATCCAGCAGTGGGATAGCTGGATCATATGGTAGTTCTATCCTTGATTTTTTGAGGAATCTCCATACTGTTTTCCATAGTGGCTGCACCAGTTTGCACTCCCACCAGCAGTGTATGAGAGTTCCCTTCTCTCCACATCCTCTCCAACACATGTTGTTTCCTGTCTTGTTAATTATAGCCATTCTGACGGGCGTCAGGTGATATCTCATTGTAGTTTTGATTTGCATTTCCCTGATAGTTAATGATTTTGAACATCTTTTCATGTGTCTGTTGGCCATCTGTATATCTTCTTTGGAGAAATGTCTGTTCAGGTCTTTTGCCCATTTTTTAATTGGGTTGGTAGTTTTTTTGTTGGTAAGATGCATGAGTTCTTTATATATTTCGGAGATTAAGCCCTTATCAGAAGTATGGTTTGCAAATATCTTCTCCCAATTGTTAGGTTGTCTTTTCGTTTTGTTGATGGTTTCCTTTGCTGTGCAGAAGCTTTTTAGTTTGATGTAGTCCCATTTGTTTATTTTTTCTATTGTTTCTCTTGCCCGGTCAGACGTGGTGTTTGAGAAGATGTTGCTAAGACTGATGTCGAAGAGCGTACTGCCTATGTTTTCTTCTAGAAGTTTCACAGTTTCAGGTCTTACATTCAAGTCTTTAATCCATTTGAAGTTAATTTTTGTGTATGGTGTAAGGTAAGGGTCTACTTTCATTTTTTTGCATGTGGCTATCCAGTTTTCCCAACACCATTTGTTGAAGAGACTTTCTTTTCCCCATTGTATGTTCTTGGCTCCTTTGTCAAAGATTAGCTGTCCATAGATGTGTGGGTTTATTTCTGGGCTTTCGATTCTATTCCATTGACCTGTGTGTCTGTTTTTGTGCCAGTACCATGCTGTTTTGGTTACTACAGCTTTGTAGTATATTTTGAAATCAGGGAGTGTGATACCTCCAGCTTTGTTCTTTTTTCTCAGGATTCCTTTAGCTATTCGGGGTCTTTTGTTGTTTCATATAAATTTTAGGATTCTTTGTTCTATTTCTGTGAAAAATGTTGTTGGAACTTTGATAGGGATTGCATTGAATCTATAGATGGCTTCAGGAAGTATGGACATCTTAACTATGTTAATTCTTTCAATCCAAGAGCACGGAATATCTTTCCATTTCTTTGTGTCTTCTTCAATTTCTTTCAGAAATGTTTTATAGTTTTCGGTGTACAGATCTTTCACCTCTTTGGTTAAGTTTATTCCTAGGTATTTTATTCTTTTTGTTGCAATTGTAAATGGGATGGTATTCTTAATTTCTCTTTCTGCTACCTCGTTGTTAGTGTACAGAAATGCAACTGATTTTTGTATGTTGATTTTGTATCCTGCAACTTTACCGTATTCGTTTATTACTTCTAAAAGTTTTCTGGTGGATTCTTTAGGGTTTTCTATATATAAAATCATGTCATCTGCAAATAGTGACAGTTTCACTTCTTCCTTTCCAATTTGGATCCCTTTTATTTCTTTCTCTTGCCTGATTGCTCTGGCTAGGACTTCCAGTACTATGTTAAATAGGAGTGGTGACAGTGGGCATCCTTGTCTGGTTCCTGTTCTTAGAGGGATGGCTTTCAGTTTTTCACCATTGAGGATGATATTAGCTGTGGGTTTCTCATATATGTTCTTTATTATGTTGAGGAACTTTCCTTCTATACCCATTTTATTTACAGTTTTTATCATAAATGGATGCTGCATCTTGTCAAATGCTTTCTCTGCATCTATTGAGATGATCATGTGATTTTTATTCTTCATTTTATTAATGTGGTGTATTACGTTGATTGATTTGCGAATGTTAAACCATCCCTGCATCCCTGGAATAAATCCCACTTGATCATGGTGTATAATCTTTTTAATGTATTGTTGTATGCGATTTGCTAGTATTTTATTGAGGATTTTTGCATCGATGTTCATCAGTGATATTGGCCTGTAATTTTCTTTTTTTTTTGTGTTGTCCTTGTCTGGTTTTGGTATCAGGGTAATGTCAGCTTCGTAGAATGAGTTAGGGAGCTTCCCCCCCTCCTCAATTTTTTGGAAGAGTTTGAGAAGGATAGGTATTAAGTCTTCTTTGAATGTTTGGTAGAATTCACCAGGGAAGCCGTCTGGTCCTGGACTTTTATTTTTGGGGAGGTTTTTGATTACTGTTTCGATCTCCTTACTGGTGATTGGCCTATTCAAATTCTCTACTTCTTCTTGATCCAGTTTTGGAAGGTTGTATGATTCTAAGAATTTATCCATTTCTTCCAGATTGTCGAATTGGTTGGCATATAGTTTTTCATAGTATTCTCTTATAATCTTTTGTATTTCTGAGGTGTCTGTTGTAACCTCTCCTCTTTCATTTCTGATTTTACTTATTTGTGCCTTCTCTCTTTTTTTCTTGGTGAGTCTAGCTAAAGGTTTGTCAATTTTGTTGATCTTTTCAAAGAACCAGCTCTTGGTTTTCTTAATTTTTTCTATTGTTTTTTTGGTCTCTATTTCATTTATTTCTGCTCTGATTTTTATTATTTCCCTTCTTCTACTGATTTTGGGCTTTGTTTGTTCTTGTTTTTCCAGTTCCTTCAGGTGCATTGTTAGATCGTTTATTTGAGATTTTTCTTGTTTGTTGAGATAGGCCTGTATCGCTATAAACTTCCCTCTTAGAACCGCTTTTGCTGTATCCCATAAATTCTGGCATGTCGTATTTTCATTTTCATTTGTCTCCAGGTATTTTTTGATTTCTTCGTTAACCCAGTCGTTGTTCAGTAGCATTTTGTTTAATCTCCACGTATTTGTGGCTTTTCTGATTTTCTTCCTATAGTTGATTTCTAGTTTCATACCGTTGTGGTCAGAAAAGATGCTTGGTATTATTTCAATCTTCTTAAATTTATGGAGACTTGTTTTGTGGCCTAATATGTGATCAATCCTGGAGAATGTTCCATGTGCCTTTGAAAAGAACGTGTATTCTTCGGTTTTTGGATGGAATGCTCTGTATATATCTACTAGGTCCGTCTGTTGTAGTGTGTCGTTTAAGGCCAATGTTTCCTTATTGATCTTCTGTTTGGATGATCTATCCGTTGGTGTAAGTGGAGTGTTAAAGTCCCCTACTATTATTGTGTTACTGTCTATTTCTGTTTTTATGTCTGTTAATAATTGCTTTATATATTTAGGTGCACCTACATTGGTGCGTAGATATTTACAAGTGTTATATCCTCTTGTTGGATTGTTCCCTTGATCATTATGTAATGCTCTTGTCTCTTTTTACAGTTTTTGTTTTAAAGTCTATTTTGTCTGATATGAGTACTGCTACCCCAGCTTTCTTTTCATTGCCATTTGCATGGAGTATCTTTTTCCATCCCTTCACTTTCAGTTTGTGAGTGTCTTTAGGTCTGAAGTGTGTCTCTTGTATGCAGCATATATATGGGTCTTGTTTTTTTATCCAGTCAGCCACCCTATGCCTTTTAATTGGAGCATTTAGTCCATTGACGTTTAAAGTAGCTATTGATAAGTATGTACTTACTGCCATTTTTTAACTTTTTTTTTTTTCTCAGTGTTTTAGTAGTCCTCTGTTCCTTTCTTCTTCTATACAGAATTGATGGTCACTTTAGTTTGACCTCTGTCTGAAAGCTGTACTCTTTAACTCCCCTCCTCCCTCATGTTTTTGATATCATATCTAACCTCTTTGCTGTGCATTTGTATCCATTACGTTCTAATCATGGAAATAGATAATTTTTCCTATTTGTGGTCTTTTCTTTTCCCCTTAAATCAGTCCCTTTAAAATTTCTTGTAGCACTGGTTTCTTGGTGACAAACTCCTTTAATTTTTGCCTATCTGGGAAAATTTTGATCTCTCCTTCCATTTTGAATGATAACCTTGCTGGGTAGCGTATTCTTGGCTGTAAGTTTTTTCCTTTTAGCACTTTAAATATATCGGGCCATTCTCTTCTAGCCTGTAAGGTTTCTGCTGAGAAGTCAGCTGATAGCCTTATGGGGTTTCCTTTGTACGTAACTTGACATTCTCTTGCAGCTTTTAGGATTCTCTCTTTGTCTTTAATTCTGGACATTTTGATTATGATGTGTCTTGGTGTGGGCCTCTTTGGGTTTATCTTGTTTGGGGCTCTCTGTGCTTCCTGTACCTGGATGTCTGTTTCCTTCCTTAGGTTAGGGAAGTTTTCATCTATTATTTCTTGAAATAGATTCTCTGACCCCTTGTCTCGCTCTTCTCCTTCCGGGACACCTATAACACGGATGTTAGTGTGCTTGATGTTGTCCCAGAGGTCCCTTAGACTGTCCTCAGTCTTTTTAATTCTTTTCTCTTTTACCTGTTCACCTCGGGTAATTTCTTCTAGTCTTTCGTCCAGCTCACAGATCCGTTCTTCTGTATCCTCTACTCTGCTTTTGAGTCCCTCTAATGAATTTTTCATTTCCAGTATTGTATTCTTCATTTCTGATTGGTTCTTTTTTATATCTTCCATTTCTTTGTTGACATTCTCACTGAGTTCATCTATTCTTCTCCCCACATCAGTGAGCATCCTTAACACTCTTAGTTTGAACTCTCTGTCGGGTAGGTTGCTCATTTCTGTTTCACTTAGTTCCTTTTCTGGGGTTTTGTCCTGTTCCCTTACTTGGAATGTATTCTTTTGCCTCTTCATTTTGCCTCTTTCCCTGTGCTTGTGTCTACGTATTAGGTAGGTCAGCTATGTCTCCTGCTCTTGGATAGGTGACCTTATGTAAGTGATGGCTTAGGAGGCTTCCAGTGTGCTTCCCTCAGTTCTCAATGTTCCAGGGGTGACCCCTATGTGGGCTACGTGTATCCTTCTGCTGTGGCCTGTTTGCTTTCCCTGTATGTGCCCAGGGAGGCTGAGTTATGCTCCTGGCCAGCTGTTGTAATGCTCAGCTGCTTGTAGTTGTTGTGGGCCCTTCAGTCTCTTTATCAGGTGTGGGGAGCCCCAGCACAGTTGGCTGCAAGTTCTAATACCACATTTGTGTTGCAGTATTTCTTTTAAGTGAGTAGGCCCCCACCGTGGCAGGTTGTTAGGCTCAGGGCCTTACAATTGCTGTAAGCCTCTAGCCTATTAGGTCTCTTGTCAGCTCTCTGAGGATTGCAGCTGGGTGGGGCTGGCCTCAGGCACAGGAGCACCCAATTGTTTCAGGTTTTGGAAGGTGGAGCAAACCTCCTATGTGGGTCTTTGAGAAGCACAAGTCTTCTGCGGCTGAGAAGCCCTGCCGCCCACAGGTCCACACACACAGTCAACACAGTCCTGCCCCGTGTGAGCGCCCCGACCTCCCCAAGTGGACCCAGTCTCTCCACGGCAGGAGCCCCACACCCTCTGCCACAGCCCCACACTCTCCACCCGCTCCTTGTGCACACCCTGCGCCGCTCAAGTCGGCTCAGTTGCCAGGCTGCAGAGAATCCAGTCACCAAACTATGCAGGCCCACAAGTTGCCTGAGGGCTTGTTGTTGGGTGGGGCCAGTCTCTAGGGTGGGCTGCCTGCCCTGGCTGAGCTGGATTAAATTGGTGCTCTAGCGGGTGGGGCAGACCCTGGGCTAGCAGGCCTCAGGGAGAACTCCAATGGCGTCTGTGTCAGCACGCCCACACCAGGCCACAACAATGGCTGCCGCCAATGTCCCAGTCCCTGGAGAGGTCTCACGCCTCACCGAGACGCACTCAGGGCCTATTAGGTGAGTCTCTTGTCACCAAAGCACTGTGCACCTTTCTTTCTGGTGATTTTAGGATGCTTCCTGAAACGGGTGAGTTTGCGTGCGGGCCCTTTAAGAGCCAGTTTTAGTTTCTTTGTGAACCAGGTTTTCTGGGGGCGCTCCCCAGTGTTTTAGTAGCAGGCACAGTCAGATATTATGCTGCTGGTGTCGATTGTGCTGGGTCCACAAAATGCCCACAGCGGGGGCGCTTCCAGGGAGGCTGCGTACCTGTGGGCTGCTCCCGGCGGCCGTGAAGCTGGCGGCTTGCGAAGGCGGCGTTTTTCCTCTCCAGAAGGGTGTCTCTGCCTCTTCCACTTCAGTTAGGATTGTCCGTTGTTGCAGGAGTTCCTCTCATCCAGTTTTCAGTTCTGTCTCAGGGGTAATTTTTCCACGAGTAGTTGTAAATTGGCTGTGTCCACAGGAGGAGGTGAGTTCCGAGTCTGCTTACGCTGCCATCTTGACTCCGCCCTCACCAAAGATTTTATTTAAAGACACGTCAATGACAACCAGAACAGTGTTGTATAGTGAAAACCTGGAAACAATCTAAATGCTTACCAATAGTAGTTGGTTATATAGATTTTATTTTATACATACAATGGATAATATACAGTACCAAGAACAAACAAACTTCTGTTACGAAGTAATCACATGGATGAGTTTCATGAACATAAGGTAGAGTGTAAGAAATGAGACACAAAACACTACATACTACATGATTCCAAGGATGGAAATTTCCAAGATTGGCATAATCCCTCCATTGTGAAAAAAATCAGGATAGTGGTCACTCTCGTGAAGAAGGTTGAATAGGGACTGGCATGATCATAAGGCTAGGCTTCTGGGGTGCTAATTAATTTCTGCTTCTTGCTCTGAGCAGTGATTACATAGGTGTGTTCACCATGTGAAAATTCATTAAGCTGCACAATTATGGTTTGTGCCCTCTTCTGTGTACATATCTCCACGAGACCTTTAATTTAAAAGATGCATGCACACAAACATACACTTGTCTGTAGATGTATGTGGATGTGTATAAATTCAAATGCTATCTGATTAGATGAAACACAGATAATTTTATTTTCTCCTTTCAACTTTTATGTATTTTCCAAATTTTCTCTAAGAAGCCTACATTGCTTTTTTAACAAAGAGCAGTTTAACAAATCTTATTTCTTTAAAAGTTGTGTTAGAGTTAGAACCAGTAAAAAGATGTGTTTTTACAGTGGCAATAGTTCCCAATTTGCCTGAGGGTGAACAAGACATTAAAATTGACAGCCTGGAGCCAAAATCTAAGAGTAGTCAACTAGAGTTTGCTGACTTTCCTTCAAACTGCCTGATCCTCTTTTCGTCAGCCTATCTGTATTTCCCTGTCAATCCATTGTACTGGTTTTCATCCTATTCTTTAAAATTCCCATTTTTGACACTATGGAAAGGGCTGTTTTCAGACTATTTTGGGTCCTCAATCAAAGACTGTGGACTGTAACTGGGTAATATAGAACAGAATGGATCACTAAGTAAACTAAGAAGTCAAATATCAAGTCCACCATTTTTGTGCTATTAGGGGCTGAAATTTATGGACCATGTAGATGTATATCTCCATAGCTTAGTGAATTTTATATAAAATGAAGAATATCCATATCTCTAACAGAAATGTAAAGTAATAAACACACATAGAATAATTTCAAGTTTATATATTTCATAAAAAATGGTCTGAAGACCACTTGCATCAGAATCATATGGTTAATCCCTAAAAATGCAGATTTCTGGGCTACACATTAGACCTGTTGAATCTATTCTTTTAAACCTATTGAAATAGTTAGAGATTAGTTAGTTGTAAAGCATAATCATGTAAATTGTTTTGGACTGGTTCAGAAAGATGGCAACAATATGCTTCAATATGCATCTGAGCCTTACAGAATGTTTATGTCTCTTATCAAGGACAGATTTTCAGTTGGTTAAGTTTGAATACTAGGAAATCAACTCAGATCATTTTATGATATATATATAATAAATATATATATGCAAAGACATATATATACATATTCTTTTTAAAAATTTCTATAAACAGGTAATGTTCAAACTAATGTTTATTAGTACATCTAAAATTCCTTTCAATAAAAATGGAGTTTGGAGTTTGGGACAATGAGGGTGTATTTTTCAGGATTTGATCATTTTTCTTTTAGGCCAATAGCAAAGGGAAATACATATATTCTGTAATGGCATACTCTTTAAGCAATATTAATCTAAAACACTTTTATTCTTAGCTACAAATCATCCTGTAGCTACAACATCAAGAGCCAGGCCAGCCTGATTCAGATCATACAGTTTCTTTCATGACATAGAGAGGATATCATTCCTACCAGTAAGGCTGACCTAGGATGCTTTCTTCTCTTCTGAGAAAAAAAAGTATTAAATGTAGAGTGTCTTCCAGAAAGGCAGAGAAAGGGGACGTTCTTTCTATTCTGGATTATGGGGAGGAGACGGAAAGACACAGAGAGGACAAGGAGGAGGGATGCAAAGGTTTTCCTCTTCATTTCCCTCACCCCCCCTCCCCATTATTTTGGGTCATGTCTTAAGAGAGGAGGCATTGCAGAACCATTCTGAGGAAAGTACTGATAGCTATCAAGAAAGTAAGAGAATTCTGGGTAAAATAGAGGCAGAGCCATGTGGAGCATGTAAGTCTCCAGAGAGGTTCCATGGGAGATCACATCTAATAGGATATGGCAGTGAATGGCAGAGAGAGGTGGCCAAAGAGAGAGGCTTGGTTTTTGTGTGGTAGCTCAGGGATCCTAAATTTCTCAAAGACTCTGAGGTACTGGAAGATTGCTATGTGAGAAGATCTTGGGTGAGGGTAAAGGACCTTGATAGCCAAAGTCAATTGCACATCAGCACTCAGCGATAATGAACACCATCAAATATTCCAAGTTCAGTAAGGAACCAGACAGGATTCAGAAGCCAGCAGTCTAGAGACCAAACCAGACACACTACACAAAACAGAGACCAGCAGAGGTGGAGAGAGATGAGCTGGTTGCCCTCCTCCCAGCATCAAGGACTGGTAAACACATCCTACATCTACACAATTTTAGGATAAGGGAAGAAAGGAAAAGCTCTATTGGCAGCTTAATTAGTGAGTGAGTATTTACCTTGAAAAGACTTTTTAAAACAGAAGAGGTTGAGGTACTGTTTTAAGTAAGTAGGACCCAAACCAGCCTCTCCCTGTCCCCAGCCCAGACACACATTACTGTCTAGTGGGACTCATGAAGATGATTAGATCAGGTATAAAAAAAAAAGCTTTCTATTATGTGCACATCTGAATGTAGTGTGTGGAGATTATATATTATAACATTAATATTATATATAATATAAATATAATAGGTTATATAATATAAACATAATAGAAATGAGTAGATCATTATAGATTATCTCACAATTTAAAAAAAATCAAACTTCTGGAAGCTTTAATTCAGAAAACACTAAAATATCAGCATCTTATTCCCAACAACCAAGAAATATAAATCTGTTTTTCAAAGAGAATGAACAAGTGGCTCAATCTCTTTTAAAATTACGTGGTCATTTCTTTTTAAAAAATTATACACCGAAATAAATCTATCAATTTTTCCCCCCAAAATACCGGGAAATAAATAGACAAATAAATATAATTTTACTATTCTATAACCATCTGTATTATGTTCTTAAATTTTGTTAAACCAACTATATTCTTCTTGCATCATATATTTTTCCTTTTGCTAATGTTTCCTAAGTTAAGCAGTTAAAGTTCGACTTCTAGATTCTAATTGTTTATTTATATTATCATGTCTAAAAGAAATTTAGGGAATAATATTAGTTTAAGGCCAAAGCAAAGATGCTAAGCTTACTGCCATTCTGAAATTGTAAAACATCACAAGTATTCACTGTAAAAGCCATAACTGAGTAATTCAAGCTTATAATTCACGAACAGATAGCAAAAACTGTGATAGAATCAAGTTATCTATCATATCTTTTAAGGAGTAAAACAATATTGCTTAACACATAGAAGTTTGTCAGAAATATCCATACTACAGAACAACTTTTGATATTGAATAGGAATGCTTGCCAGTTGGGAAATGACAACTGAGAAATTTGTCTTAAAAAAACAAACAAAAATCCTGATCGCTATTTGCATATTTATGTCTTTCACTGTGATCTGCATACATACATCTTTTGCTGTGCTATTGGTTGATCAACACAACCACAATCCACAAGCCCTACTTATTAGTTATCTAGCCACTAGTGTGGCTACTCATGGATAATAAACATAAGAAGAAATCCGCTAGGTGTGGTTTCTGAAAAAGCTTTGGTTCCCTGTGGAAAAGAGGGCAGACTTTTCTGGCACCGATCTTCACGCTTTGCTCTTCTGGAATGGAGAGCAGATGCCTAGAGTTGCAGTAGCCATCTTGAGACCATTAGGTAACAAGAATGAAGATGAAAGCAAACACCCTATAAATGGCAGAGCAGAAGACAGAGAGCAGGCATCCCTGAACCCCTGCACACTCCCTTTCCTGTCTACCTCTAGATTTCTTTTTTCTTTTTTTTTTTTTTGTGAGGAAGATCAGCCCTGAGCTGACATCCATGCCAATCCTCCTTCTTTTTGCCGAGGAACACTGGTCCTGGGCTAACATCTGTGCCCATCTTCCTCCACCTTATATGGGATGCCGCCATAGCATGGCCTGACAAGGATCTGAACCTGGGCCGCCAGCTGCGGAGCGCATGCACTTAACCACTACGCCACAGGCTGGCCCCTAGAATTCTTTTTATTTGAGATAAATAAACCCTGCTTTGTTTAACCTCCTGTTGCTTGGCTTCTTGTTACTTATAGCCATATTCCTAAAGGCTAATGCTGCCATTGACTATTGGAGTTCAGCGCATGTCACCCTAAAATATGCTGCTTTGGTATATTGACTATTTTGAGTTAGTTACTTGAAAAAAACCAAATACAGGAAAAACACTCTGACCTTCCTTCTTTTTCTTAAAAGCAAGAGATGAAATTCCTATATGAAAGATGTTCTTCCTATACCAGAAGGAAAGTAACATTCTTACCATTAAGGATAAGAAGTTAAGACTGAGAATTCTATAAAACAGACCTTGTTAAAATAATTTGTATCATCCTTTAGCCTTCCCACGCAGTCACTTTTCCACAATTGCCTCTCTTTGTTCAAACTAATATAAAAGCAAGTAGGTTTCACCATTTTTGGGGGGGTCTTCATTTTCTTAAGGAGGCTACCACATAATGTAAAACTTGTGATAAAAAAATTTGTATGCTTTCTCCTGTTAATCTGTATTTGTCAGTTTAATTTTCAGACCCTTAAGAGGGTTGGGGAAAACTTTTTCCTCCCTGACATTGTTGATCATATTATATCCATAAACATAATAGTTTTCCCAGATTTTCCAATAAAATGCCGTTTTAGCTCAGATTGGTTGGACTTAGTTTAGCTTAGAGGTAAATAATGTTATAAGAAAGCTTCTAAACAGAGGAAGTCAAGTGTATATCCCTTCAAAAGAAAAAAAAATGTACTTGAGAGCTATCCTATACTCTACTATCGTAAATAAGTAAAATGCAACTGCTTAAAAAACTAACTTATGATGTATAAAATTTTTAATCAAAGTCTATTTCAGCTAAAATGTGAAAATATTGGAATAAAGAATGGTAGCAACTTTCTTAAGGAATTTACAACTTCATAAATTTGCAAATAATTCAAATAAATGTAAATAATTATTAAAATCTAGAAAATATTGTTTTATCTGTATTCATAATAGATGAAGAAATCTAAATATTTATAATAGTGCATTACATGAGATATTTAACTTACATGTATAGATTTTTACAACTATTATTGACAAAGTGAATTTAGAAAAGGGAAAAAATGTAAGAACATCAAGAAAGATTCCTTCAATACTGTCTATAAAAAATTAGCAATGACCAATAGAATATTAGCTCTCTTCTCCCCCAACCCCATTTTGGGGTGGTGAGGGAGGTGGTTTTTCATGATGAAATTTTCAAATCATATCTTCATAATTTGTTTTATGCAAATTGCTAGTAATCATTTTGACTAAAGACAAGTTTATCCATCTGCAGTCTGTGATCACTAAATATCTTTCTTGAAACTCACGATTATTAAAGTTAAAAGGTTAACTCTACTATAACTCTACAAAGAACATAAGTTTAAATGCTTAGATAAGAAAAAGTGCTATCAAAATGTGAGAACATCATTATTTTGTAATCATTCTCTTCTTCAGGAACCCACTATACGTGCCCACATATAAGTCCATCCCTAAAATTATATAAATAATAAAATTAACTGAAGAAGCTTTTGTTTGAAATCTAAATGTTTCATTCTTCACTGATATTCTCAATACAAACTTTTGAAAAGTAAAGCAAATTTACTTAAAAGGATCAGAATGTCAAAGCTCAATGAGACCTTATTGATCATAAGAATGAAAAAATAGAGAAACTAGAATGCTAAGTGACCCAGCCAAAAGAAATTGAAATACACAAGTAAATAACTGAAAAAAATGCTCCAGAAGTAACTAAACCACTAATTTTAACCCAGAATTTAGTTTCAGCTTTTGATGTGGGCAAAACCATTATTAGTAGATTGAGACTATGCCAGATAACTTAATACACTGTTACTTTTCCATCTGTTCTCTTGTATAAGAAATTTTATTTTTAAGGCCAGACTTAAAAGGTCCTAGCTAATACTATTGCCATTAACTTCTGATTTATAATGTGACAAATCTCAAAGCTATATATTATGTTTTATTTTTTTATCCTAATCCTATCCTTTATATATTTTCTGTTTTTCCAACCTAATGGTTAACCTGATGTTCCTTATTAATTTTACTTCACTCTAATTATGTCCCTTACTCTGTGCTGAATAATTCCTCCTCCTCCTTAGAATTTTCCCATTTAGTTATTTCTTAGCCAAGTTACCCATTAAACTTCCTTCGTAAGTCAAATTTTTGAATTATTTTCTTCTTGAGACTCTCGCTATTTTCTTCACATTTCTGACACAGGCACACTATATTAATCAAGGGCTTTGCAAATATAAGAATTAATCTTAGATTTTATTTTTCTTCACTTGTCTAATATCTAAGTGCCTTTTATTGGAGCCACTATTTACTAAAACTGTTCTGTATATTTTATTTTCTACATATAGCTGCTTATCTAATGTTTGGAAAATGGCAAATAGCTTATTATGGGCAGATTATAATTATCAAATTTAATTAATTATTCCTACCTATTGTTCTAATTTTTAATTAAGCTGACAAAACTGCTGGGTATCAGTTTTATATGTTTTTAATCATAGTAAAATTATCTCAACAGTTCTCCTCAAATACGTGTGAGGAAAGCATTATGTGCACCCTCCCCCCCCAATCTACCATATAAATCAAAGAAGTCATGTGAAGTAAACTGGAGATATGTTGCTATTTTTTTCTTTTTTTTTTAAATTAAAGCTGTAGTGCATGGTTGTGTATCCTAGTTGATAGTTTAGTTCTCTATGTGAGTGACCACCACAGTATGACAACTGACAGATGGGTGGTGTGATTCTAGGACCGGGAAACGAACCCAGATCTTGGTGGTGAGAGCGCAGAATGTTAACCACTAGACCATCAGCACTGGTTCATGGAGATACATTGCTATTTGAATTGGGTAAGCCTTGCTTATATGCTATGCTGAATTTGAAATTATTTCCACAGAACAGTACTGAGTTAGGCCATAAGCACTTGACTAAAGAAAACACTACCCTGTGGTATAGAAATGGTGAAAAAAACTGTCTAATGACATGTTACAAATAATTGAAATGTTAGAATGCTTAAAAATTAGAATGGTGTTGGTTGTGGGTGAGGTAGTTTGAAGAATGCAATCAAATGATTTTAAAACACACTAGAATGACTAAACAATTTATTTATTCTTAAAACTGATTTTTAGGTGCAAAGGAATTAAAGTCTGTCTTCTTTAGAATTATGCACCTATTTAAACCACTTCAATCATCAAAGATTAGTCAGGATTCTGAGTGCTACTTACAAATACCTTGTGAAATCAATCAACTTGGTTTCCTAAGTACTTCCAGATATTTATCCAGAAATTCCCTTCTGCCTCCACAAAAGTGACATTAAAGGCAACAGGTTCCAACATAGTAAAACCGCCAGAATGCATTTCAGAGTGCTGTGCCGATGAACACAATGGTATACTTCTCACACTAAGTTAGATTTCGTCTTCCCCATAAGTTAAGTAAGAATGCCAATCACAAATAGCTATTCTGTCAAGGCAAAGTTGCAACACCATAACAGATTCAGAGTTCAGGTTCATCTATTAAAAGAGCCCATTGGAGAAAAGAGCACTTCTCTGAGTCATTTAAGAAGTTGCTCCAGGTGAAAAAGAGATTAATTCAAGATTTCATGATTGTAATAAATTGCTTTAGCGTGTAAGACTACAAGGCTCTCTCGGTTTCTTTAATACTATTTTTAAAACCCTTTCCCAGGGAGAGTACTCACCCCATCTGGCTTGCCATCTGAAGCCGTGACGATCAGAATGTAGCGATCGGTGCTTTCCCTGTCCAATGCTTTCCCTAAGGTCAGAATCCCAGTACTAGTGACAGAGAAAACAAAAAACAAATAGAACACAAAAAGATATTACTTTACCAGGAGTCCTTCTACTATTGTGAACTACTTTTGATAGGTGTTTCCCCTTCAGCAAACATAGCTTGAGTACTGAAGATGTATAATTCTAGTATTCATGTTGAAGATTGAAAAAGGCTTTTAAAACTGTCGAACTTCTTAGTAATAATGAAAAATTGCCAAAGCGAATGAGACAAATTAGTTGATTCTCTAGCCTCCAAGACTAAAACAAAACTATGCTTAATTCATTCATTAATCTTCTTTGTGATTATTTCAAAGGTAAAAGGCTCCATTATTCTGTATTCTCAAAATCTCATAATCCTCTGAGTCAAAGAATAGTTTCTTATAACTAAACTACATTATCATTATCATTCATCATATCATATATCTTCATTATGAAAATGTAAACATCTAAATTCCATCTTTGACAAACACTAGCGATTAAAATTTATTTTTTCTTCTTTCTTAATTTCAAAATAATGGAGGTTTATTGCAGAAAATTAGAAAATAAACGGTGGAAAAATAACATTTTTATAGATATTATGGTTATTTTGTATTCTTTTATTTTCTATTATAACCATATTTAATACACTATAATTTTTTTTTTTTTTTTTGTGAGGAGATCAGCCCTGAGCTAACATCCGCCAATCCTCCTCTTTTTTTGCTGAGGAAGACGGCCCTGGGCTAACATCTGTGCCTATCTTCCTCCACTTTATATGGGACGCTGCCACAGCATGGCTTACCAAG
Source organism: Diceros bicornis minor (assembly GCF_020826845.1). Lineage (NCBI taxonomy): Eukaryota > Metazoa > Chordata > Mammalia > Perissodactyla > Rhinocerotidae > Diceros > Diceros bicornis. The sequence continues at coordinate 50,033,090 of NC_080745.1, read as the reverse complement.
CAGTGCGTCGGTGCGCGCCCGGGATCCGAACCAGCGAACCCCGGGCCGCCGCAGCGGAGCGCGCGCACTTAACCGCTTGCGCCACCGGGCCAGCCCCTATAATTGTTTTAAAAAGAAGAATCAAGCTGCACATTTTACATTCTGTTTAAGAAAATATAATTTTGTGAGCATTCACTCTCTCATTTTATAATTTATAAAAATAAATTCTTTTGTCAGTACTCTAACAATTTTGCCATTTTACTGTTCTTTTGAAATTTAAGTGTTTCTTAATTTATTATGCATAACGGGAGATAAATAGCCTTTGGGCAAATTCTCATATTTAGAATATTTTTAATACTACTCCTTACCTTTTTACTGTTCAGAATAAATTCTTCCAGATATTTAAGACTTTATTCACCAATATAATTAGTTTTATAACAGTTTGGTCACTTATAACACTCTCTAAAACAAGTTCTACATTTATATCTTAGATATTACCATCTGACATTGTACATGACATTTTCATTAAGGTCTAACAAGCCCTTACTACGGAAGGGAGGTTATATTAATATAATAAAACATTAAAATATTTATCAAGTATAAAAACATAATTTGTTTCTGATTCACAAAGGGCTTTTATTTTTAATGCAAGTGCTTTTTTTTTTTTTTTTTTTTTTTTTTTTTTTTTTTTTTGTGAGGAGATCAGCCCTGTGCTAACATCCGCCAATCCTCCTCTTTTTTTGCTGAGGAAGACGGCCCTGGGCTAACATCTGTGCCCATCTTCCTCCACTTTATATGGGACGCCGCCACAGCATGGCTTGCCAAGCAGTGCGTCGGTGCGCGCCCGGGATCCGAACCAGCGAACCCCGGGCCGCCGCAGCGGAGCGCGCGCACTTAACCGCTTGCGCCACCGGACCGGCCCCTAATGCAAGTGCTTTTATTGTTATAGTGGAATTTAAGCAATTCCCACCACATATAGTAGTTGAGTACAGAGGACAATACCAATGAATCAAAATCAGAGTCACAGTTACTCTATCTGATTTATTTTGTTGTTGTTGACATGGACTTAAAAAAAACTTCTAAACATATGGTATGACTATGAAAAACTGACTTTGCTTCTTGTATCCCTTAAACTGTTTTGTCAAGATAACTGAAAACCAATTCCCAGAGTAGTTCGTGACAATCAGGTTTGAATCAACTTCCCATGCTACAGATGGCTCAGATAATCTCATTCTAAGATAACATTCAAAGGGAAAGTAAGATATCTATTTGTTCTGAGACTTATGCACAAGTAACTTAAGAAATAGAAAATCTGAAAACCTAGCCATAGTACAATGAAGAAAGAAGAAAACTGAGTTATTGTCCTCTATTTTTTCTCCTCAGTTTAACGTTCAAGACTCTCTATTCTTTCTTGTACGTTAAATTAGACAATCACTAGAAATTTATATAGTATTCCCACTTACAGTCACATTATACACCAACAGCTAATTTTTCACAGCCTGGTGATTATAATGGAGATAGTTTTTTGCTTAAGATAACGTGTGCTTCGTGTCACAATGTAGCAGGCAGTTGCACAGGATATTTGGGCGATGGAGAAGGAGAGAAAGAATAGGTAGTGTTTTTTGGTATTGATAGTTGAAAGACCAGTTTATGGGAACACAAGCATCATTCCATGAAGTTCCAGAAATAACCAGCAAGGAGAAGTCTTACCACCAGCTGGATGGAAGCTATCAGACCGAGATATACCGGGCTGCATTTAGGAATGCAGTAAATCTTATAGCATATATTAAAAATACATAAGAATCATTTCTGATAAGTGCTACCTAATCATCAAGGGCTATGTAAATTTTGCATGATTAAAAATGTATTTCACAGGAGTGATGTCAGTGAAAATGGTGAAGTAGGCAGCTCCAAGAGATGATTTCTTCTTCACAAAAACATCAAAAAATGAAGCAGGAAGAATCAAAACCAACTTTAATAGAACTCCAGAAAACAGTCAAAGGATGACAGCAACTAAGTGAAGGCAGAATCAAGAAAAATGCAACTTAAAAATGGTAGTGAAGCTTTGTGGCATTTTTACTTGTCTTTGTGCCACTGCTCCCTGGCTTGGAGTAGTCTTGAAAACGGCAGTCAACATTCCCAGTATGACACCCTGGTCCCCATTTTGGGAGGGAGCAGAGCTATCCTTATTCACAAAAAAATTGTGTTTGTCTATTCTAAGTGGTCTGGAGGCTGCCTGAAGGAATAATACACGGTGCTTGTCTGTTTTGCCTAACTCAAAACTCACTCAAGGCAGAAAAGCAGTGGGTATACCTGGAAAACACTGTAAGACAGGGAATAAGCGGCAGCCATCTGAGGCAAAAAGATTACAATTGAGGCATACAATGGGGCACCAAAAGCCAGGGAAGAAAAGCTGGTAGAGAGATTCTTGGGAAATCAGAGCATTCAAAAGCGCCCATTGATACTGGGGAATACAGACTAATGGAACAGAATTGAGAGTCCATAAATAAACCCATACATCTGTTGCCAACTGCTTTTCAATAAGAATGCCGAGAACATTCAATAGGGAAAGAATAGTCTCTTCAACAAATGGTGCTGGGGCAGTTGGAGACCTACATGCAAAGGAATGAAATTGGACTCTCACACCAAACTGGATCAACAATCTAAATATAAGAACCGAAACCATAAAATTCTTAGACAAAAAACGTAGGGTAAATCTTCACGACCTTAGATTTAACAATGGATTTTTAGATATGACACCAAAAGCATGAGAAGCAAAGGAAAAACAAATATCTAGACTTCATCAAAGTCAAAAACTTTCATGCATCAAAGGACATTATCAATAAAGTGAAAAAACAAACCTACAGAATGAGAGAAAATATCTGCAAACCATATATCTGATAAGAGTCTGGTTTCCAATATATATAAGGGATTCACAAAAAGACAAACAATTAAAAAATAGGCAAAGAACTTGAATACAGTCATGGTCACTTAATGATGGGGATTCATTCTGAGAAATACATCGTTAGGCAATTTCGTTGTTGCATCAACACCATAGAGTGTACTGAAGGGGAACAAAATTTGCCACGCCAAAATGTGTCTCTTTAAAATGAGGATTATTTTAGGCTGATTATTATTATTATTTTGTTTTTGGTGAGGAAGATTCTCCCTGAGCTAACATCCACTGGCAATCTTCCTCTTTTTTTATTTTTTTTTGCTTGAGGAAGATTAGCCCCGAGCTAACATTTGTGCCAATCTTCCTCCATTGTGTATGTGGGATGCCTCCACAGCATGGCTGATGAGTGGAGTAAGTCTGCACCCAGGATTTGAACCTGCGAACCCAGGCCACCAAAACAGAGCACGTAGAACTTCAACCACTCGGCCGCGGGGCTGGCCTCAGCTGATTATTTTTAAGAAACAAAAGACTCAGAAAGTTTTTCTTGTTACTCCCCCTGACTGCCTCAAAGAATCTAGATTTAAAAAACCTGTTTCAAGAAGTGAGCTCTCACCTTAGCATAACATGAACCAGGTGTAGAGAAGGAGGAACATAGAAAAGCCTGTTTGTTGGGCTCCCCTCTGTATTTCTCTGTTTTGCTGTGGCCAAACACTTGCTTTCCAAACTTTTGCTCCTTTTCACCTACCTGTGAATTGCCTTCCTTCTCTTTGAAGTCCCTGATTTTCCCCATCTCCAACATCTTCTTTTGTCTTTAGTTGAGGATGGAATTTAGGGTGAGAGCTTCAGCCATTTTGGCAAATTACTCTCTTTTCCTAGATTTCTCTCATGTATACATGTTATTAAACTTTTGTTTGTTTTTCTCCTGTTAATCTGTCTCATGTCAATTTAATTCTTAGACCAGCCAGAAGGACCTAGAAGAGTAGAGAAAAATTTCTTCCTCCCCTACAGTACTTCAGAAACCTAGATGGTATAGCCTACTACACACCTAGGCTATACGGTACTAATCTTATGGGACCACTGTCATATATGTGGTCTATCGTTGACCGAAACGTTGTTATGTGGCACATGGCTGTAGATATTTCTCCAAAGAAGATATACGAATGGCCAACAAGCACATGAAAAGATGCTTAACATCATGAGTTATCAGGGAAATACAAATCAAACTTACAATGAAATACCCCTTCCCACCCATTAGGATGGCTATAATTAAACAAGACAAAACAAAACAAATGGGAAAATGACAAGTGATGGTGAAGATGTGGAGGAATTGGAACCCTTGTACATTGCTGGTGAGAATGTAAAATGGTTCAAGTATTGTGGAAAACAGTTTGGCAGTTCCTAAAAAAGTAAATATAGGATTACAATACGAGCTAGCAATTCCAATTCTAGGTATATACTCAAAAGAATTGAAAATGGGTACTTACATGTATGTCTGTGTTCATAGTAGCAGCATTCACAATAGCCAAGCATAGAAAAACAGCCCAAATGTCCATCAGTTTATGAGTGGATAAACAAATTGTTGTGTATACGTACAAAGGAATATTATGCAGCTGAAAAAAGAAACTAAGTACTGATACCTGCTGCAACATGGGCAACATTAGGCTAAGTGAAAAAAGCCAGACACAAAAGGTCACATGTTGTATGATTCCATTTATATGAAATATCTAGAATAGATAAATCCTTAGAGACAGAACATGAATTGTTGGTTACCAGGGGCTGAGGGGAAGGGCAGGTGAGCAACTGCTTAGTGGGTTTGGGTTTCCTTTTGGAGTGATGAAGATATTTTGGAACTAGATAGAGTTGGTAGTTGTATAACACTGTGAGTCTACTAAATGGCACTGTATTATTTACTTTAAAATGGTTATTTTATACTATGTGAATTTCACCTCAATTATGTTTATTATATTGCACAGAATTCCCTCACCAGACTTGAAGGCTACATTTCTGAAATGTATTACGCTTGATAAAATCAAGCACTTTTAGACAATGAGTTGGTTTGCATAAGCAAAAAAGTGGTGTCCAAAGGTTGTTTAAACAATGTAAATAGAAAATAGTAAAGGGTATTTACTTCCAAACAAACCAATCTGCTAGCATTTAAAACCTGCTTCTATTAGTAACCATTTTCTCAAATTGCATTGTTTATTAGGAAATATTACAGGAGCATCATTATAGACTGAGAGAGACTTTCTCACAGGTTTCATGCTTTGTATTCTATATTTCTTTTAAACTTTTTCAGTGCATTCTACCAGTTGTGATTTAACATTATTTACACTTACAAGTGTCTGAGCCTTTAACAGATTTATCATGTTGCTTTTGGGCATCATGTTTCAGACCTTATAATGATATTTAGTGAGGTTAGAGTGTACTTCAGAATATATGATTACTTTAAGTTTGACATGCTATCCCACATTACATAGTAATTAGTGATTAATAAACACAGGCTAATAGAATGAGTTAGGTAATGGTAGCAGTTCAGGGAAAAGATGGTGGCGCACTGAACTAAGGTGGTAGAATGAATCGTGTAAGAAGTAGTTTGATTTGAGTGTATATTTTGAAAGGAGCTGAACGAAAAGAAAATGCACATGATCTTTCTTATATGCTATTTAATCTTCAACGCTATCATCAAGTTCAAACTGATGTGAAAAACATAATCAAGCTTTAAATTCAAGCTTTAAATCGAAAATAAATTTAGTTACATAGAAAGAAATGAAAATGCCAGTGAAGATAAAAAATTTTCAGATAAAATTTTAACAAGGGGCAGAAATAACTCTTTGAGGTTCTCTTGTTTAGCACTTAGCCTTTAAGTGTTATATCACCTATCCTATGCTACAATGATGACAATCCATAAGAACTCCTCAACTTCCTGCAATAAATAACTTAAATATTTGGCCATCATACTTATAGAGGAAGTTTCTTTACATTTTACTTAAATGTTTACTTATATGTGAATATTTGTTGAATAAATATTTGCTGAATCACAAGTGACTAACCACACAGACACTGAAAAATTATTAAAATAATGCATTATGCTACAGAACCATATGGATTTGGCTATTTAATACATTTAGTAATAATTAAATATTGAATGATTTTCATAAATGGCTGTGATCTTTTTTAAGGAACAAGGCCTTTTCTTTAATAACTTTTTTATTTATTTTTTTCCCCTCATAGCCCCAGTAGATAGTTGTATGTCATAGCTACACATCCTTCTAGTTGCTGTATGTGGGACGTGGCCTCAGCATGGCCGGACAAGCAGTGCGTCGGTGCGCACCCGGGATCCGAACCCGGGCCGCCAGTAGCAGAGCGCGCGCACTTAACCGCTAAGCCACGGGGCCGGCCCAAGGCCTTTTCTTTAAAGAGTGAATTTCTGTTTTGGCTATATGACAAATCCAATTCATAAAAATGTATATAACAATTCAATACTTTGTAAATTCATACTAGCATTGAATTGGTTATTCATTACTATTAATATTTTTTAAAGAATTACAAAAAGTTTTTGGCACATTTTTATTTTAATGGAAAAAGGTAAAGTAATGGTATTGAAATGATGATTATTGGTAAGATTTGCATCATAGCATAAAATAATATAATATTTAGGGGCCAGCCTGGTGGCATAGTGGTTAAGTTCATGCGCTCCACTTTGGTGGCCCGGGGTTCACAGGTTCTCATCCTGGGCATGGACATACACACCGCTCATCAAGCCAGGCTGTGGCAGCATCCCACATACAAAATAGAGGAAGATTGGCACAAATGTTGGCTCAGGGAGAATCTTCCTCAAGCAAAAAGAGGAAGATTGGCAACAGATGTTAGCTCAAGGCCAATCTTCCTCACACACACACAAAATATATATATATATATATATATACACACACATATATATATATAACGTTTAAAGTAAACAATGAACTTTGTTTTAAGAAGAAAACATAACCAAAAACACTTTGCATGAACTGAAACATCGATAAGGCAGAACATTATTTCTTTTCCACTATTTCCGAAAGAGCACCTAAATTATTCAAATCCTTAAAACTTACAGAGAAGTGGTGGTGCAAATTCACACAAGTTTCAAAGAGGGAAGGGATTGATATTTTCAAGTTTTCCCCCATTTCAAATGTGTTGAAATATGTTGCTAATGGTTGAGGCTAGCCTGTAAATGTCAATGAGAACAACAGCAATGAGGTCGCTGAAATAAAATGACCATAGGATAGAAGGCAATGGCCCAGTGTATTGGACCCTAAATCAAGAATGATCATCAAAAGAGACCATGCAGGGGCCAGCCCTGTGGCCCAGTGGTTAAGTTTGGTGCACTCTGCTTCGGTGGCCCAGGTTCACTGGTTCAGATGCTAGGCATGGACTTACACCAATTGTCAGCCATGCTATGGTGGCAACCCATATAGAAAATAGAGGAAGACTGACACAGATGTTAGCTCAGGGACAATCTTCCTCAAGCAAAAAAAAAAAAAAAGAGGAAGATTGGCAACAAATGCAGAGCGAATCTTCCTCAGCAAAAAAAAACAGAGAGAGACAGAAAGACCATGCAAGCATCACGACCTGACCTATTCTAGCTGTCCTGGAAGCAGTTGGCATTGAAGGAGATGGCCTTCTGAATTGACCTAAGAGCTGTAGTATTAAGAATTGTGGTCAATTTAGACCAAGAGGATGCTGCATTGACATCTTTCACACCTTAAAGAACCTCTGTGACCTAGCTGGTTGTCTCTTTGGTTTCAAAAGCAGAGATGAGAGAAATAGTAGAGAAACACTTTCTAGGTAGAAGCACAAGTGGAAAATTTCTTTGGTAAAATTGGTGGCTCGTCAGATTTCACAACCAGCAGTTGTAAAATCTTTCAGCATCAAGAGAAAAACTGATAAACACAGGAATGGAAATCCTTAACAGAGAGAGTAAGACCTGGGCTTCCTGCTCACCTGGGCAGGTGAAAGCTTCAGTGTTGTCTTTTAACAGTTTTATTAATATATAATTTACACATCATCAAATTCACCCATTTAAAGTATACAATTAAATGAATTTTAGAATATTTACAGAGTTGTTCAATCATTACCACAATCAGTTTTAGAATATTTTCATCACTGTATCCATTAGCAGTCACTCCCCATTCTCCCCCAACCTCAGCCTCAGACAACCACTAGTCTACTTTTTGTATCTATAGATTTGCCTATTGCAGACTCTTCATACAAACAGAATCATACCATATGTGGTCTTTTGTGGATGACTTCTCTCGCTTAGCGTAACGTTTTCAAGGTTCATCCAAGGTGTAGCATATGTCATTACTTCTCTTTTATTGACAAATAATATTCCATTGTATGGATATACATTTTGTTAATCCATTTGTCTGTAGATGGACATTTGAGCTGTTTCTGCATTTTGCTATTGTAAATAATTCTGTTAGGAACATTTTTGTGCAACTTTTTATGTAGATGTATGTTTTCATTTCTCTTGAGTACATACAAGTAAAAATACTGGATTATATGGTAACTCTATGTTTAACATTTAGAGGAAATAACAAATTATTTTCCAGAGTGCATATTCTACATTCCCACCAGAAACATATGAGGAATCTAATATGTCCTCCTCCTCACACATAGCTGTTATTTCCTTTCTTTTTTATTATAGCCATTCTAAGTGGGTATGAGTGGTATCTTTTTTGTGATTTTAATTTGCATTTCCCTCATAACTAGTGATCATGAGCATATTTCCATGTGCTTATTGGCCATTCATATATCTTCTTCAGAGAAATATCTATTTGAATTCTTGTCCATTTTTATTTGGATTATTTCTCTGTTTATTTTTGAGTTATAATAGTTCTTTACATGTTCTTGACATATGTTCCTTATCATATACACTATTTAAAAGTATTTTCTCTCAGTCTATTGGTTGTATTTCACTTTCTTGATGGCGTTCTTTGAAGCACATTTTTTTCAAATTGTGATGCAATCCAACTTATCAGTTGTCTCATTGGTCACTTGTACTTTTTGTGTCCTACCTAAGAAAGTATTGCCTAATCCAAATATGAAGATTTGCTTCTGTATTTCTTAGACTTATATAGTTTTATCTCTTTTATTTAGGTCTATGATCCTCTTTGAGTTAATTTTTTGTGTGTGTGTGAGGAAGATCGGCCCTGAGCTAACATCTGCCAATCCTCCTCTTTTTTGCTGAGGAAGACTGGCCGTGGGCTAACATCCATGCCCATCTTCCTGCACTTTATATGGGACACCACCACAGCATGGCTTGCCAAGCAGTGCGTCGGTGCGCACTGGGATCCGAACCGGCGAACCGGGGGCCGCCGCAGCGGCAGAGCGCGTGCACTTAACCGCTTGCACCACCAGGCCGGCCCCCTCTTTGAGTTAATTTTTGTGAATGGTATGAGGTAAAGATCCAACTTCATTCTTTTGCATGCTGTCCCAGCTTCATTTGTTGAAAAGATTATTCTTTCCCAACTGGATAATCTTGGTCCTTTTTTTTGGAAATCTATTGACCTTAAATGTTAGGGGTTATATCTGGACTCTTTAGTTGGTCTCAGTGATCTATACACTTATTTCTATACCAGTACCACACAGTTTTGATTGCTGTTAAAGTATCTCTTTAAAAAAGTTTTCTCTCTTTAAAGATGATTATAAATTATAGCTAATTTATGATTTCTATGTACCTAGGACGGAAAATTCAAAACAGTTGTCTTGTCATTTTTTAAATGGAAGTTTATTCGTCTCTGAAATCTAGAAGTCTGGGAAGTACCGTTTGCAGGCATACTAACTCATGGTTGTAATATCCTGCTCAATGTGAAATTGCAGGAGTTCCTTACAAGACCAAGTAACCACACACGGTTCCCTTGATTTGACATTATGTACCACCTGTTCCTGAGACTGAAGCAGTGCCTAACTCATTTGTCAAATTTTTCACTTTACAATCATGGGCTAAGTTTGGGTTTCTACTCTCTCAGGGAGTAAAATCACCTATGACCACACCGAAAACATCAGAAAGGCAGCAATCATGGCTCTTTAGCAACCAGCCACATTTGACAGCAGAACAGCTACTTTCCTATTGCATGGGGGAAGCACATGAACTCACTGCAAACCTCAATGCCTTCTTTAACACCTGCTCCAAGATTTCTCAATAGTTATGATTAACATTATCTCTGACATGTTCAGAGAGGTGAGTAGATAGACTCAAAGAGGCTTAGCATGAGCATATAACATTTTTATGTTAGCTTTTTTAGAATATACCTACATTACTCAAAAATTGAAGGATGGCCTTTGGTGGTACCTTAAATGTGTTGAAATTACACTTTGTCTTACAAAATTCCCTTCAAATGAACAGTTTAGTGCCAAGTGACTCTTTATAGACATGCCCTTGTTATTATGAGTAGCTGACAACTTTAAAGAGATCTAATTAATCCCAGGTTATGCCTGCAAATGAAATGTTTCCACCTCAGTGGATTTTACCTAGTAAAAATGTTTAAAATAAATAAATAGTCTCGTGGGTAAGATTTCTGGATTCAGAATTATCCCCCTCCAGCTCTCATTAACATTCATAGGGAAAAAAAGTAAAATAAAATTATAAACAGCCGAAAGCCTCTGATTAGAAGGCTTCTTGTTACCAGTACATTGTTTAATATTTAAAAAAGGAAAAAAATCAATTTAGAAATCATTTTTAACTTACGTTTCTGAAAGATTAAAAACTCGCTGAGGATCTCCATTCTCAATGGCATACGTTATTGGGTCTCCCTCTCGATCAGTTGCCTTCAGAGAGAAAACATAATTCAATTATCAAGTAATTGATATGGCTCCTATTCAGTACAGTGTAATATAGAAGCTTGAAACTAATAGCACAGAATATCCGTGATACTCTTAAAAAACAAAGATTAAAAAATGGGCTCATGGCAAGATGTAAAATTAAGAATTTTATATCTGATCTCAGCATTTCTGTCATTTTAGCTCATCTGAAAGTAGTAACAGTGAATAAGAACAATATCTTTTGACTGTATACATACTCTTACCTTGTAGGGAAACACAGTAATGATTTTCCTAAGGTTTATGTATTTAATTTTACATGAGTCGATCTCTACAATTTAAACAAATGTGTTAAACTACATAAATGTTTAGTGTCAAGAAATTATTTAATGTGCTTTTTTTTCTTTTTCTGCTCAGAATATATCGAGTCAGTAAAGCTATTTGATCAAGAATCCTCAATCTGCAGCCAGAGAGCCTTAATTCAAAATCAGGCTCCACTTCCTAATTGTGTCATTATTTTTCAGTTTCTTCATTTGTAAAACGAGAACTATAACACTACAAAAGTTAATCAATGTTGGGAGGTTTAATTGAAATCATCTATGTTCAGACACACAGACTAACAACTGTCACCTTGTAAGTTTCCAATATTAACCTTTTTTTTCCCTCCTTCACTCAAGTCAGAGAAGATAGAACCTGTAGCTTCTGACTTTGAGTTTTGAGTTTCTCTGACCCAAAATAAAGGCACACACTCTATTTTGTGGCAGCGGAGTCTAGAATTTGACCTTCTAAAACGTCCAATAGTTTCCTTTTCCAATGAGCTATTAAGTTGCCTTATGGAAACATAGATGAAGAAAGAAATCTGGATGATATAAAAAAGGAATGTGAGACGAATCTGCGTAAGCCTGACATTAGGAAGAGGGGAAATATCTGAGAACAGGCTAGAGGAATTTCATTGAGATACCAACCTCTCTGACTGACAGGCACTGCCCTGGAGTTGGCAGAACCTAAGAAAGCAGTAGTTGTGTGGGGTCCTTTCAATGACTGGACAATAACTCTTCCAGCCAGAAGAGTCCAACTGTGAAATCCCATGTCCAGATCAGCAAGGAGGGGCACTGTTTCTACTAGGTACATCAGGTGGCTTTGGCACACAATACATAGCCTGGGTCATAGAGCAGCCTCTCAGTGACCACAATGGATGGATAGCCAGAAGCCTCTCTTGGGCCACATAAACTCGAGAGTCCAGGGACAACTGAATAGTAACAGATAATATTTACTAAGTGCCAGGTTCTGTGGGAGAAGCTTTGAAGGATTATTTAATCTGTGCCTCACGGAAAGGTTTCTTTCATGAAACATGTCCTTTACATGACTTCCATAGCATCATATTCTCCTGCTTTTAATTTTACCTTATTGGCTACTTCTCATTTTCCTCTGCTGATTTCTCCTCATCTATAAGACATATTTACATTGGAGCGCTCCAAAGGTTTATCTTTTGACTTCACTCAGTCACTTCATCCAATTGTACAGCTTTAAAACTATCTGCATGCTGAAGACTTGCATACTATTTTGAAGCCAGCTCTTTCCTCTGAATTTCAGGTATATCCAATTGCTTACTTGATTCTCCAACCAGACAAATCATAAGCATCCCCAATTTAAAATGTTAAAAGTCTCAAATCTTGATCTCTCCCCTACTCCTCTCCTCCTCAAGAAAACAACAACCTACTGCTTTCAGGCTTCATTATCTCAGTAAATGGTGGCAACTACATCCCCTACTTGTTCAAGCCTCATGTCTTGACCTTAAGTGCTCATTCTTACTCCCCAGTGCAACCCATCAGCAAATCCCATCGGATCCATTTTTAAAATACTTGCAGTATCTGGTTGCACCTGTACTCCTTCCCTACCACCATCTTCCTCAGGGATTGTGGTAACAGCCATTTTAATGGTGGCCCTGCTTTCCTCCCTGCACCCTCACTGCACTCAGTTTCTAATTAGGCAGACAAAGTGATCATTTTTTTGAGGCCAAAATTTTACTGCTTTTAGGTAATGCTATTGCGTTATTATATACACACACTCACACACACACACACTGAGATAAAAAGGAAATAAGTAAAATAGTAGCATACAGTGAAATAATAAACTACCTGGGGTAATATCTTCCACTGAAACATCACATTACTATCTAAATCTAAAATTTTAAATTTTATTAAATGAATTATTATGGAAGTCTAAGAGTAGAGAGTAAGAAACAAAAGAAAAAAAGAAAGACACTCAACGGGACTGATAATAGATGCTTGATATTTTCCCCTTGTTTTCTGTTCTTTGCCAGATAAGTATTACCAAAAAAGATAAAAGGGAACTCCAAATAATGATACTCAGTTAACCTTTTGAATAAACACAGAATTATCCCATAGCTGGAAACTGTATTCTATCTCTAAAAAGCTCACACTAAACATTTTCTGTTTTTCTTTTCTCTTTTAGTCAGTCATTTTTACCTGTCCTATTGTTATAGATATTATCAATTTCTTTTTGCTTGTTCATTGGTACGTAGTGGTGGTTGTTTCTTGAGAGAGAATTTATTGTGTGTTTTCATAAAAGCCAGAAGAAACAGATTCTGAAGCAAGAGAGCTTTGTGTAAATAATTTTAAGTCCAGATTAATGTTGAACCTTTCTTCTAATGTATCAGATCTACACTAATATTTAATATTTCTGTGGGATGAGAGTACTGTGAATTTTGTGTCATTTTATTTATATGTCATTATTTTTTATGTTGCTAAAATAATAAAGAGGAATTCCTAGAAGATTCTCAATTTTTCCAGCCAAATTAATTACTTTCAATCCCTGAGGTACCTCAAAATATTTCTTCAGTTTTGTTTGACCATTCAAATACCTGAGGCTTTTAAGGGTCGTGAGAGCCAAAAATTTGCCAACTTCATGCTTATGTGAGGTTGTGCGTATAATGGAAAGTTTACGGACCCAAGATTTAGAAGGAAATCCTTATTTGATTATTTTCTTTCTTTTATCCTCTTAGTCAATCCTTTGTTGTTGTCTCAGGACCTGTGGCAAATGGTGTAGTAATTAGGGAGGATTCACAATTTCTCAGTCAGCTAAGCAAGGGGGAATTGTGCTATCTGGATCAGAGTTCTGAAATCTATCCATTGCATGTGTTAGCACTTGTATAAATACTATATGCCTCTATTTGCCAATATCTAAAGGGAGAAATAATGCATAAAAGGAATAATTGAAAAAGTCAACAGAAGCAATGATTCTTAGAGTATTAAGATTTGATCATGCACATATATGTGCCCTAAAATATATCTCTAAAAACATTTTTTAAATGGTTTTTTTATATATAAGAGTCTAGTCAGTCTTCTTTAAATGGTGGGCAGAAATTTATATATGATATCAAATAATGAATCCTTAAGTTAAAATTTATTGACCACTTACCACATGTCAGGAATTGTATTTGCATTCCTTGTCACATTTAAGCCGCATAGTAAACTTACAGGTAAATGGGAAATGCAAAACACTTCGATTACATTACTTACTGCCACCATTCCCATTAGAGTTCTCCATAATTTGCTTAATTGGAAGATACATCTTTTTTATCTTAACTGTTTCATCTTTAAAAAGGAGAGCGTAGTGTTATTTAATATTTTCTATAATATAAGAGATAGGAATTACTTATCCTTAGTACAAAAATATTTCCTATTCCTTTATTTTTGATCAAGTCCAATCGGAGCCCTTTATTCAAGGTCTGAGAGTAGTATGGTAGCAGACATCTTCCCTGGGCTTATCACAGAGTTTACCGGTGGGCTCTGGAGCCATCCACCCGGGTCCAGCCCTGGCTGTACCATCTCCTATCAGGCAAGATACCTAACTACAAAATGAAGATTATAATAATAACACCTACAGTATTCACTCATTAATTTAACAAGTATGTATTGAACATCTACACTGTGTTAAGCACTGGGACTTCAACAATGAACAACAAAGACAAAAATTCTTTCTTTGTGTAGCTTACATTGGAGTAGGAAGAGACAGAGAAAAAAATAATTAATTAAAATATATAGTTTTCAGATCCATATAAATGCTACTAAAATATACAATAATTCAGAAAGGACATAGGGGGAGGGCAGGAGGAGGGTTTATACTTACATAGGTTATCAGGAAAATGCAAACAACTTGTAAAATGTAGAAAGCAGTTACTCTTTCTAGTCTGCTCAACCAGATTACTCGCTGCATCTAAATTCAGGTCACCCATTTTTCAGAAGCACCAATAGGGACACAAAAACATTTATCTAAATAAGCAATGTGCTTAGACACTGGAAAATAGGAATTTTGAAAAAAGAAAACAAATCTTGGGGCCGGCCCGGCGGCGCAAGCGGTTAAGTGCGCGTGCTCCGTTTCAGCAGTCCGGGGTTCGCCGGTTCGGATCCTGGGCGCACACTGACGCACCGCTTTGCAAGCCATGCTGTGGCAGCGTCCCATATACAGTGGAGGAAGATGGGCACGGATGTTAGCCCAGGGCCAGTCTTCCTCAGCAAAAAAAGAGGAGGATTGGCAGATGTTCGCACAGGGCTGATCTTCCTCACAAGAAAAAAAAGAAAACAAATCTTCTCCAAACTAATATTCTGTTCATGTTAAAGATGAATACAGCCATCAAATACCATCTGGTGGAGTGCACTTTATGCACACAGAATAATTCTACACATATCACAGGACATTAAGGCAAAGTATCTTCCCTTAGGGATTCTAAAATAGATAGAAATCAACTGGTTTAGACGATCTTTTCTTTTCTCACTTAGCCAAACAAGTCTGATTTATGTTATTAAACTACTTGAGAGCAAGAACTGAAGCTTTCAATTCAGTACAGTAGTGTTTCCAAAAATGTCTGTGTGCACTCCTGGTGTTAAATTGTTGGCCCTTTAACAAAATGCTAGTATTCATGAATATATTTCAATGTGAATTAACGCATACTTTTTTATGTCAAGTAGTGTTGTTTTGTCATTTATGATTCTGATATAATATTTTCTTTTGGCAATAAGTTCATTTATGTAAAAAAGTTTATTCAATTTTATAAAAAATATAAAGTAAATAATATGATAAATAAAATAAGTATATATAACATATCTGAAACTTGGAAATGCAGCTAATCTAGATTGACACTGTAATACATGAGCATACCTTACCCATCTATTATACTATGTTTCGCTACTTCATTCACGCTCCCTCTTTCCCATACGATTATTTAACACTTTCTCCTCAGGTCTCCAACTTGTCCTACCCCATTTTTATTCTCAGCTGGTGACCCTGATTACTGTTTCACTGAGAAAATTGAAGCAATTTTCCCAGATTTCATATATATACCTTCCTGTAACCATACACTCTATCTTTCCTCCTATTACTGATAATGTACTGTCTGAACTCCTATTTAGGGAAAACTTTTGGGAAAGAGTTTTGCATTCTACTTTTTCTAATTGTCTTATTCTTATTGTCTCTTAAAACCACTTCAATTACGGTTCCAACCTTCCCACAACTGCTACACTGAAAATGCTCTTTTTAACATCACTGGTAAATCCCATATTAGTAAAATCACTGATCAGTTCACAATCTTTGTTTTGGTGTGTTTGTTTCTTTGTTTTGTTTGCTTGTTTTTAATTTGACTATCAGTAGCATTAGACATAATTGATCTTTCCCTTCTCCTTGATACACTACCTTCCCCTAGTTTTCAGGACATATGTTCTTCTGGGTCTCCATTCCTGGTCTTTGGATGTCTTCCACATTCACTCCCTTAAGAATTTCATCCAATCTCAAAGTTTTAGATACAGGCATACCTTGGAGACGTTGCAGGTTTTGTTCCAGACCACCACAACAAAGCAAAAACATAGTACTTAAGTGCTCAAGACTTCAAATGTATATTTCTAGTCCATACTTCTTCCCCAAACTTATACCAAACTGCTTACTCATCAATACCTTTAATTAGATGTTAAAAGACATTCCAAATTTAATATGCTCAAAATTGAATTACTCTGACATTCTTTTTATTCTGTTAATGAAATTTCAATCCTTCCACTTGCTCAGGCTGTATCTTAGTAGCCATTCTTAATTTCTATCTTTCCTCCCACATCTAATCATCAACAAATCGTGTTGTTTCTACTTACAAAATATAGGAAGATTGAAACCACTTCTCATCATTTCCAGAAATATCACTCCAGGCCTAGTCTGGACTACCGAAACAGCACC
This sequence comes from Diceros bicornis minor, assembly GCF_020826845.1. NCBI lineage: Eukaryota > Metazoa > Chordata > Mammalia > Perissodactyla > Rhinocerotidae > Diceros > Diceros bicornis. The sequence goes on along the minus strand of NC_080745.1, from coordinate 50,016,172 downwards.
TGAACTAATTTCCATAGTTTCTCACATGCCTCCACCACAGACCATTCTCAATAGAGAATCCATAATGACGTTTTTAGATTTTAAGTTCATTCATGTCACTATTCTACTACTCACATTCTTCCGTTACTTCCTAATTTCACTCTGAATAGTTATCTCCACACCTCCCCACTACTGGATAACTTCATTTCTGCCATTTTCCTCCTCTCTTACTTTACTCCAGTCCCACTGGTATCTGCTCCTCCTCAATCACACCAAGCAGGCCTGACCTTCAGGGCCTTTGCACTTGCACCTGAAACACTCTTCCCTAGGTACCCACATGGCTCACCCTCTCCTTTCTTCAATTCTTTGCTAATGTCACCTCAGTGACATCATCACTGATCAAACAGCAATCCCCCACGCACTCTCTCTCCAGTTTCCCTCCTGCATTTTTTTTTTAAAGATTTTATTTTATTTATTTTTTTCCCCCCCAAAGCCCCAGTAGATAGTTGTATGTCATAGTTGCACGTCCTTCTAGTTGCTGCATGTGGGACATGGCCTCAGCATGGCTGGAGAAGCGGTGCGTCGGTGCACACCCAGAATCTGAACCCGGGCCGCCAGCAGCAGAGCGCGAGCACTTAACCGCTAAGCCACGGGGCAGGCCCCCTCCTGTATTTTTTTCACATAGCACTTATCATCTTGTAAAATTCTATATAACTCATTTATATATTTTTTTAATTTTCCTCTCCTCCTACTAGAAAATAAGCTCCATGAAGGCAGATCTGTTGTCTGCTTTGCTACTGATATGCCTTAGAACTTACAGTTTGGGCCTGCCATTGCACTTCCTGTGACTGAGAGGGCAAATTTAGTGCAATGAAGGAAGTATAGTGATCCAGTTTTGTACTTCAATCAACTATATTTACAGTAAAAAAAAAATCTTGCTTTGATCTCTGTATTACATACTCTATGTCTCTCTCAATTTCTTCCAAACTTGGGACAGAAAAGAGAGAAGGATGTCTGTGTGTGTGTGAATGTGTGTGTGTGTGTGTGTGTGTTTGTTAGTTTTATTCTACGTCTTAAGAAAAAATGTTCTGTGTCAAAACATTCCTAAGGGGTACTAGCAACCATTTCATTAGGGCCAACTAATATCTTTATCTATAACTACAAGGAGATTTGCTTATTACATTAACAAATGTTGCACATGATTAACAATTGGTGAAATGAGTGGTTCAAGATAATGTGGATTATGTGAACAAAGCATAAGAACCCAAGGAGCCTTTTGTCATTTGGAATGGTGCCCAAAAGTTTATTCTACAAGAGTATGAGTGCAACATGATTCACAGTTTCTTAGTGTCTGATACTAACTAGAACATTAACTGAGTTCCATCTCTAAAACACTGTTCAGTTTGCTTAAAGTGAGCTTAAATGTAAGATGTTGGCAGGCACATGAAAGGAAAATCTTACTTGCTAATATATATGTTTGTGTGTAGTAGTTTTTGGCCTGAGACATACTTTTTCAAGCAGTAGCAAGGTTGTGACAGAGAACACTAGACCTCTCTTACCACTGCCTATTGGTTGCTACTAATAATTACCAAAGATAATCTAACTGTAGAAAGACATTTGGCTCTGGCCAGTTCACAACATGCAATAGTTGGTAATACTGAATAGATAAAATTCAGAAAGAACATTTTTAAAGCTAAAATAGATCTCTCTACAAGATGATTCTTGTTCACTTTTAAATAAATTTAAGTAGTCTTTTTTCAGGCCTCTGAAGATCCAGAGACCTACAAAGCCTACACTGAAACTCTTGCACTTTAGTTCATGGGTTTCTCAAGCCCTACCTCAGAGCCTTTGTGCTATTCTAACTAGTTGGTTTTCCCAGACTTCAGCACGTTAAAACCAGATTTTCAAGATAATAGAATTAATAGAACCAGGCCAACTGAATGAAGTATATAGATAATGGTCTCACAGTATTGAGGGGAAAAGACAGAAAAATATGCCTTAAAAAACAGAGGATACAATTAACATAGGGATGAGAGGCCAATTGTCCATTAAGCCTCAAACGTCACAGTACCGTCTGTTGATATAAATGTGGAATTTAATTTACTACTAGTCATAGTCACTTGAGTTCAATAAGCAAAAAAAGGTATTGGGCAACTATTATAAACAAAATGTTTATATTTTGTTTATATTCCTGAATATAGTTCAGGAATATAAACAGGAATAAGTTATGCAGTATAGTCTCTAACTTTGAGAAAATTATGATCACTTGTGACATAAAAAGAAAGGGTAAAATGATGTTCTGTATACTTCAGTTAAGCATACACTTATAAAAATAACCCAGAGCTAGTAATCGTAAGATTGAGGGCCGAGTCCTAATTATCTCACTTTAAACTACCTGAACTGGGGTGTGTCACTGCACCTATATTCTCAACCATAAAATGGGGTAAATAATGCTTGAAATGTATACTCTATATAGTTGATGTAGAATCAGATGAAGCAATAAATGTTTAGAAATTCTATTCAAAGAAATAGAATTCTATTCAAATAAAAAGTATTGTTTAAGTGGGCCAGCCCAGTGGCGCAAATGGTTAAGTGCGCGCGCTCCACTGTGGCCACCCGGGGTTCGCTGGTTTGGATCCCGGGCGTGCAGCAACACACTGCTTGGCAAGCCATGCTGTGGCGGCGTCCCATATAAAGTGGAGGAAGATGGGCACGGATGTTAGCCCAGGGCCTGTCTTCCTCAACAAAAAAAGAGGAGGATTGGCAGATGTTAGCACAGGGCTTATCTTCCTCACACACACACAAAAAAGTATTGTTTAAGGAATTAATTTAAGTTGGTAGCTAAGATCTTGGGCTTTGGAGTAAAAAAAAAATTAAAGATGAAATCTGACTGTCAGTTATTAGCTATGTAATTTTGGGCAAGTCACTAAACCTGTTTATGTCTCAGTGACTCCATATAAGATACCAGAATAGAATGGCATCTAATTCAGGGTTGTTGTGATGATTAAACAGTGATGAAATAGTCCATATCTAGGATGCAGCTTAGTGCATAGCATGTACTTAATAAATACTTACTGTTGATGTTAATATTAAGAAAGAAGAGAAATGAGTAATATAATTTAGAAAAATCTGTAAAGTGTTGTTTTTTAAAGAGATTATCCTTCAGTCATCAATAGAACTCATTCTTATGGAAGACTTGCAATGTATGATACGGGATATAGTACTATATCAGCAAGAGGTTAAACATAAAACTCCCCCCTAAACACTTGAAGATTCATTTTTTTCTTAGTCTTACGTATAAAAATTTTCCTCTATAAGATTGTGTGGATATTTTAGCACTGCTTTTCCTTGATATCCACTTTACATCTTGATAAATGAAGATAAAAATCTCCAGTAGAGGTCTGAGAAGTGTATTGGAAAGTTTGGTCTTGGTTAATTAATAAATTGATCCTGGAGGAGCAGGGTTGGGCTGGGGTAGGGGTGGGACATAAAGAAATGATGATAAATACAGTTATCAACCCTTGGAGCTAAAAAGGAAAAATTCAGTGAAATCCATATTTCATAACAAATAATATCCAATATGCATTATTCTAAGCTAATAAACAGGCCCAACATGTCAAGATTATTCTCTTCATACATTGCTTGCAGTTGATATTTACATTCAAAAAGGAGAAGAATAGAGCACACTGTGGAGACACTTCTGGAATGGCAGAGTGAGGAGCTCTGTGGACTCCCTCCCACTAAAACAACCATAACTGCTAAAAAATATCTTAAAAAATTAAAGTCTCTGGAAATTATTCTATGAGCATACAGTAACTGGGGAAACATTTATTCAAAAAAATCTACTAAATTTCAGTAAGAACAGCAAGAGTCTGTGTCATTTGAGCAACAAGCTGTTTCTCCTCCAACTCCGAGCCAGCAGAGCATGATGGAAGATCTACTCATTGAAGGTGCAGGTAGGATCATAGGACTTCTCTCCCATAGCTCCACCTAAGACTATGGCATCTGTCCTGGAGGGACAGGTCAACAGCATTTCTTATGACCCCCATCCCACTCCATTTGAAAAGCATTTTGAAGTCTGCTAATCCTTTCTCTGTCCACAATAGAATGAAATTAGAAATCAATAACAAAGACAATTTCAAAATTCACAAATATATAGAAATTAAACAAGGCATTCCAAAATATCCAATGGGCAAAGAAGACAATACAAAGAAAATTAGAAAACCCTTCAAAATAAATGAAAATTTTAAAAAAAGCACATCCACACTAAGACTTATGCAATACTATAGGGCACTTCTTGGAGAAAAATTTATAGCTGTAAACATCTATATCTAAAAAGGAGAAAGTTCTCAAATCAATGTTTTCACCTTAAGACAATGGAAAAAGATGAGTAAAATAAACTTAAGCATAAAGACATAAATAATAAAAATTAAAATGGAAATTAAAGAAATAAAAATAGAAAAACAATAGTGAAAAATCAATGAAACCAAAAGCTGATATTTTGAAAAGATCAACAAAATTGACAAACCTCTAGTCAGATTGATTAAGAAAAAAGAGAGAAGATTCAAATTACTAAAGTCAGAAACAAAAGAGAGGGCATCACTACTGACCTTACAGCAATAAAATTCCTAGAAGTACACAAACTACCAAAACTGATTCAAGATAATAAGGAAAATCTGAATAGACCTAAAACAAGTAAAAAGATTGAATGAGTAATCTAAAAAAATTAAAAAAAAAAAAAAAACTTCACATAAAGAAGAGACCAGGCCCAAATGGGTTCACTAGCAAATTCTACCAAACATTTAAAGAATTGATGCAATCTTCACAATTTTTTCTAAAATATAAAAGAGGAGGAAACACTTCCTAATTATATGAGGCTTGTATTACCCTGATACCAAAACCAGTTAGAGGTTCCCCAAGAAAAGAATGCTACAGATCAATATGTCTTACGAATATAGAACTAAAAGTCCTTAACAAAATACTAGCAATTCAAATTCAGCAATTAATATAAAATGATTATACACAGTGACCAAATGGGATTTATCACAGGTGTGCAAAATTGTTTCAACATAAGAACATCAGTTAATGTAGTACATAGATAAAATAAACAAAAAGTGATCATCCCAGAAGAATCAGAAAAAGCATTTGATAAAATCCAATATACTTTTGTGATAAAAACACTTAAATTAGGAATATAAGGGAACTTCCTCAACCTGATAAAGGACAACTACAAAAACTGCCAGCTAGGGCCCCCGGAGGAAGTGGGGAGAGGTAAGGAGAACTCGTCTCCCTCCCCATCAGATCAGCGATCCCGGTCTGCACGGCTCCCAGAGAGAGGGGAGGGGTGGCCCTTGGTGGGGAAACCATAGCTCTTCGGACTCTCTCAGCCAGTGGGAAACTCCCACACAGAGGACTCAGAAGAGCCACGGGGCTACCATCAACTTCTGAGCACCCCAGAGAGTGGATAATGAGGGGCTAATGAGAAGCCCCCCACACCAGGGACCCAGAGGGCAAGAGAGCCCCCCTTCGCGCAAACCGGACCCTGTAGCTCAACCAACCAGACCAGACCAAGCAATCCGTGGCAGACCAGACCAAGAGATCCAGGGCAGACCAGGCCAAGGCAGACCAGACCAATCGATCTGTGGCAGACCAGACCAAGAGATCCACGGCAGACCAGACCAAGCGATCTGTGGCAGACCAGATCAAGCAACTCCACCCGCGGATAACAGCGGGGAGAAAAAAAAGAAAAAAAAACTGCAGATCGCAGCAGAAAAACCACAGCAGAGCTCGGGGGCTTAGACTACACAGCCCTTTACCACCACACAGTGGCGGCAGGTGGAAATTGCAACCAGAGATTTCCAGGATGAGGAAAAACAAAGCCAACACAGGAACCACACTGCAATGATATATGAAATCACCAGACCAGAAGCAAAATGACAAGCACCCAGAATTCAACCCTGAAGACACAGAAATCCATAATCTAAACGACAGAGATTTCAAAATAGCTATCATAAAAACACTCAACGAAATACGAGACAACACAAACAATTCTATGAGATTAGGAGTTTCTTCACAAAAGAGATTGAAATCATAAAGAAAAACCAATTAGTGCTGATGGAGATGAAGAACACAATGGAGGAGATAAAGGAGAATCTGGAATCTTTAAAGAACAGAGCTGACAATATGGAGGAAAGAATTAGCATTTTAGAGGATAGGAATACAGATATGCTCCAGATGGAAGAGGAGAGAGAACTGAGACTAAAAAGAAATGAAGAAAGACTCTGAGAAATATCTGACTCTATTAGGAAATGTAACATAAGAATTATAGGTATTCCTGAGGGAGAAGAGAGGGAAAGAGGAACAGAGAGTCTATCCAAGGAAATAATAGCTGAGAATTTCCCAAATCTGGGGAAGGAGCAGGAAATACCAGTAAGCGAAGGCAACAGGTCACCTAAATATATTAACAGACAAAGGCCCTCTCCACGACACGTAGTGGTAAGGTTAGCCAGAGTCAATGACAAAGAAAAAATATTAAGGGCAGCTAGACAAAAACAAAAAATAACATACAAAGGAACTCCCATCAGGCTCTCAGCGGATTTCTCAACAGAAACTTTACAGGCTAGGAGAGACTGGAATGATATATTCAAAATACTGAAAGACAAAAACTTTCAGCCAAGAATACTCTATCCAGCAAAAATATCCTTCAAATATGATGGAGAAATAGATAAACAAAAGCTAAGGGAGTTCATGGCCACGAGACCCCCACTACAAGAAATACTCAAGAAGGCCCTCAGGCCTGAAAAAAAGAAGAGAAAGTGAATACAAAGCTTGCAGCAAGGAGAAAAATAGGTAGATAAACTCAGAAAAATAGTAGATCTTTACCGGAATAGGTTAGCAACCACTTAAATACTAAAATCAAAGATCAAAGGAAGGAACTCACCAAAAAGAAATTTAACCTCATCACTGTAAACACACAGCCACAACACAAGATAGAATAAGGTATAACAAGAACGACTTAGAAGGGGAAGAGGAAAGTGATTGAATTGACTTAGTATAAGGAAATAGGAGGCCATCAGATAATTGACTATATCATACACAAGATTTTTTACACAAACCTCAAGGTAACCACTAAACAAATAATCAAAACAAAACCACATATGATGAACAAAGAGAAAACTAGAAGAGTCATAAGACAGAACAACCAAACTGAATTGGAGTCCGAAACAAATGGAGCAAGAGACAAAGGAAACGCAAAAGAACCAGAAAATAGGTGACAAAACAGCAACATTAAACCCTCATATATCAATAATTACCCGAAACATAAATGGATTGAACTCTCCAATCAAAAGATACAGAGTGGCAGGATGGATTAAAAAGCAAGACCCAACAATATGCTGCCTTCAGGGAACACATCTTAGCACTAAAGACAAGCACAGGCTCAGAGTGAAAGGATGGAAGACAATACTCCAAGCTAATGGCAAACAAAAGAAAGCAGGTGTTGCCATACTCATATCAGACAAAGTAGACTTCAAGATAAAACAGGTTAAGAAGGACAAAGAAGGGAAATATATAATGATAAAAGGGAAACTCCACCAAGAAGACATATCACTTATAAATATATGTGCACCCAACATAGGAGCACCAATGTACATAAAGCAACTATTAACAAACCTGAAAGGAGGCATTAACAACAACACAATAATAGTAGGGGATCTTAACACCCCACTTACATCAATGGATAGATCATCCAGACAAAAAGTCAATAAAGAAATAGTAGACTTAAATGAAAAACTGGATGAGATGGACCTAGTAGACATATACAGAGCACTCCATCCAAAAACAGCTGACTACACGTTCTTCTCAAGCACACATGGAACATTCTCTAGGATAGACCATGTGTTGGGAAACAAAGCAAGCCTCAATAAATTTAAGAAGATTGAAATCATAACAAGCATCTTTTCAGACCAAAAGGCTATGAAACTGGAAATGAACCATGCAAAAAAAAAAAACTGGGAAAGTGACAAAAATGTGGAGATTAAACAACATGCTACTGAACAACCAATGGATCATTGAAGAAATTAAAGGAGAACTCAAAAACTATCTGGAAACAAATGAAAATGATAATATGCCATATCAAACCATATGGGATGCAGCAAAAGCTGTCCTGAGAGGGAAACTCATAGCGATACAAGCCCACCTTAACAAACAAGAAAAAGCCCAAATAGGCAACCTTAAATTACACCTAACAAAACTAGAAAAAGAAGAATAAACAAAGCCAAAAGTCAGCAGAAGGAGAGAAATAATAAAAACCAGAGCAGAAATAAATGAAATTGAGACCAAAAAAACAGTAGAAAGGATTAATGAAACAAAGAGTTGGTTCTTCAAGAAGATAAACAAAATAGACAAACCCTTAGCCAGGCTTACTAAGAAAAAAAGAGAAAAGGCTCAAGTAAATAAAATTAGAAATGAAAGAGGAGAAATTACAATGGATACCATGGAAATACAGAGGATTATAAGAGAATACTATGAGAAATTATATGCCAACAAATTGGACAATCTAGAAGAAATGGATAAATTCTTAGACTCATACAACCTCCCAAAACTGAACCAAGAAGAAATGGAGAATCTGAATAGACCAATCACAAGTAAAGAGATTGAAATAGTAATCAAATCCTCCCAAAAAATAAAAGTCCAGGACCAGATAGATGGCTTCTCTGGTGAATTTTACCAAACATTCAAAGAAGATTGAATACCCATCCTTCTCAAACTATTCCAAAAAATAGAGGAAGGTGGAACACTTCCTAAATCATTCTACGAGGCCAACATCACCCTGATACCAAAGCCAGACAAAGACAATACAAAGAAAGAAAATTACAGGCCAATATCGCTGATGAACATTGATGCAAAAATCTTCAACGAAATATTGGCAAACCGAATACAACAATACATTAAAAAGATCATACACCATGATCAAGTGGGATTTATACCAGGGACGCAGGGATGGTTCAACACCCGCAAATCAATCAACGTGATACATCACATCAAGAAAACAAAGAAGACAAACCACATGATTATCTCAATAGACGCAGAGAAGGCATTTGACAAGATACAACATTCATTTATGATAAAAACTCTCAACAAAATGGGAATAGAAGGAAAGTACCTCAACATAATAAAGGCTATTTATGACAAACACACAGCCAACATCATGCTCAACGGGGACAGACTGAAAGCCATTCCTCTGAGAACAGGAACGAGGCAGGGCTGCCCACTCTCACCACTCCTGTTCAACATATTACTGGAGGTTTTGGCCAGAGCAATTAGGCAAGAAAAAGGAATAAAAGGAATCCAAATAGGTAACGAAGAAGTGAAACTCTCACTATTTGCAGATGACATGATTGTATATATAGAAAACCATAAAGAATCTGTTGGAAAACTATTAGAAACAATCAACAACTACAGCAAAGTTGCAGGGTACAAAATCAATCTACAAAAATCAGTTGCATTTCTGTATGCTAATAATGAGCTAACAGAAAGAGAGGTGCAAAAGATAATACCATTTACAATTGCATCAAAAAGAATAAAATACCTAGGAATAAATCTTACCAAGGAGGTGAAGGACCTATACAATGAGAACTACAAGACATTATTGAGGGAAATCCATGATGACATAAAGAAATGGAAAGATATCCCATGCATGTGGATTGGAAGAATAAACATAGTTAAAATGTCTATATTACCTAAAGCAATCTACAGATTCAATGCAATCCCAATCAGAATCCCAATGACATTCTTCACAGAAATAGAAAAAAGAATACTAAAATTTATATGGGGCAACAAAAGACCCCGAATAGCTAAAGAAATCCTGAGAAAAAAGAGCAAAGCAGGAGGCATCACAATCCCTGACTTCAAAACATACTACAAAGCAATAGTAATCAAAACAGCGTGGTAGTGGTAGAAAAACAGACACACAGATCAATGGAACAGAATTGAAAGCCCAGAAATAAAACCAGACATATATGGACAGCTAATTTTCGACAAAGGTGCTAAGAACATATAATGGAGAAAGGAAAATCTCTTCAATAAATGGTGTTGGGAAAACTGGACAGCCACATGCAAAAGAATGAAAGTGGACCATCTGCTATCGCCATTCACAAAAATTAACTCAAAATGCATCAAAGACCTGAAGGTGAGACTTGAAACTATAAAACTCATAGAAGAAAACATAGGCAACACACTATGTGACATTGGTCATAAAGGAATCTTTTCGGATGACATGCCTACCCAGAGTAGGGAAACTAAAGAAAAAATAAACAAGTGGGACTTTATCAGATTAAAGAGCTTCTGTAAGACAAATGAAACCAGAATCAAGATGAACAGACAACCCACCAGCTGGGAGAGAATATTTGCAAAACATACATCTGACAAGGGGTTGATCTCCATAATATATAAAGAACTCACACAACTGAACAACAAAAACACAAACAACCTGATCAAAAAATGGGCAGAGGAAATGAACAGACACTTCTCCAAAGAAGATATACAGATGGCCAATAGGCACATGAAAAGATGTTCAACATCACTAATCATCAGGGAAATGCAAATCAAAACAACACTAAGATACCACCTAACGCCCATTAGAATGGCTATAATCACCAAGACAAAAAACAACAAGTGTTGGAGAGGATGTGGAGAAACTGGAACCCTCATACACAGCTGGTGGGAATGCAAACTGGTGCAGCCTCTATGGAAAATGGTATGGAGATTCCTCAAAGACCTAAAAATAGAGATGCCCTACAACCCAGCCATCCCACTACTGGGAATCTATCCAACGAACCTGAAATCAACAATCCAAAGAGGGTTATGCACCCCTATGTTCATTGCAGCATTATTCACCATAGCCAAGAAGTGGAAGCAACCTAAGTGTCCCTTGACTGACGATTGGATGAAGAAAATGTGGTATATATACACAATGGAATACTACTCAGCCATAAAAAAAGACAAAATCGTCCCATTTGCAACAACATGGATGGGCCTGGAACGTATTATGTTAAGTGAAATAAGCCAGAAAGAGAAAGACTAACACTGTATGATCTCACTCATATGTGGAATATAAACCAACACATGGACAGAGAAAACTGTAGTGGTTACCAGGGGCAGTGGGGGTCGGGGGTGGGCACAAGGTGTGAAGGGAGTCATATATATGGTGATGGACAAACAAAAATGCACAACCCAAAATTTCACAATGTTAAAAACTATTAAAACATCAATAAAAAAAAAAAAAACCTCTCAGCTAGCATCATAGTAATGTTGAAAGACTAAAAGCTTTTCCCCTAAGTTCACGAATAAGATGAAAATTTCTATTTAAACTTCTATACGACATTGTACTAAAAGTTCTAGCCAGAGTAATTAAGCAAGAAAAAGAAATAAAAGTCATCCTTGCAAAGGTAGAAGTAAAACTATCTCCATTTGCAGATAACATTATCCTTTAAATAGAAAATCCTAAAGAATCCACTAAAACACTATTAGACTAATAAATGAGTTCAGTAAGGATGCAGGATACAAGATCAATATTTAAAAATCCACAGTATTTCTATATAATAGTGATGAACAATAAAAATGAAATAAAGGAAACAATTCCACTTAATAAAATTAAAAAAATAAAATACTAGGAATAAATTTAATGATAAGTAGAAAAATTGTAATCTGAAAAGTACAAAACATTGTTGGCAGTGACAAATATGGAGAGTCAGAGCCTGAGTGGGATATTAGCAGCTGAATGGAGTAAAGGGAGCATCTCTTAGAAAAGCATTGTCACAGCAGCTTGGCATGGGGCATCCAAACCTCAGTAGGGCAAAGGCCATTCAAAACACCTGGAATGGGATGTCAGAACCCAAGGAAAATAAGTTGGGCTTCGTGGGACTGTCATTGTAGGAGTGGTGGGCTGGTGTGGTTGCAAAGCTCAAAGACAGTTATTAGGGCATTTGCATGGCCTGCTGTGGGGTGCTGTGTTGTGGGTTAATGATGCTGTCTGCATGAGAAGGGTGCTGGTGGGACATCAATCTACAGTGGAATGTCAGAGCACAAGTGGAATGATGAAGGCAACAGTTCAGTGTACGGTGGTAACGGCAGGTAGTGTGATTGTCAACGCTTGAACTTGGTAAAGAGGGTGTTCTCAGGGCCCTACACAGCATGTGAGAATCCATGTAGAAGCACATCTGTGGTGGGAGAAGAGGAGTGGCAGGCAGGCATGTGGCATCAGAAACAGGAGACTGGTCATATTCAGTAAGTAAATGCACTGATGATAAGAGCCAGGTTTCCCATTGTCAGAGAGTTATTAATGTGAACTAAATGTTTTATATATATAAATTTTTATAATACATTTTATATATAAAAATTATATACATAATATTACATATAATATTATATTTAACTATATGTATTACATATAATTATAAATATTAATATATTAATATATAATTATAAATATAAAATATTATCTATTCATATGTATGTATATACATATATAAAGAGATATAAAATTAATATATATGCAAATGAGTATGTGTGTATGTATTACACATACTTATGTATGTGGGGTGTGTGTGTGTATATATATACATATGTGTGTGTGTATATTTATATATATTTTTTTTTTAGTACATGCATACATGCACACATATACTGCCTAGCTCTGTACATTGAGAGGTCCTGGAAGCAGAGATATCCAATAGCAACGAACATTCTGTGCACCCAGATCTTGGTTTCTAAATGCCATTCCCCACTGAGAAGACCAGACTGTTTTAGAGAAATGGTTAAATCTAGGACTGGGATAAGAAAAGTATAAAAAGGTTTTGGAACATTTCGCTGTGCTGAAAAACAGTTAAGTGCTCAAAGAATGATGGGGACATGTTAAAATGACAAAAAGCCTGTTTGAATGGGTTCATCAAGACTAATTCTGGGACAATCTGAGCATCAAAATAAACAATGATTATAATGGATTATAATCCTCTGAATAAAATAGAAATCTATGAGTTCATATTCATATCGATAAAGAAATGAATAAAGACATGGGGGGAGAAAAAAAAGCTTTTCTTTTAGTAGAATGCCAACCAATAAATGTAGAAGAAATGGTATTAGAAAATCATCATTCAGCAACAAGCAAAATAATAATTCAGCCAAAGAACATTAATATATGTTAAAAATGATGGGTAAAAATGAATGAGGAGGGGCCGGCCTGGCGGTGCAAGCGGTTAGGTGCGCGCGCTCCACCGCGGCGGCCTGGGGTTCGCCGGTTTGGATCCCTGGTGAGCACCAACTCACTGCTTGGCAAGCCATGCCGTGGTGGTGTCCCATATAAAGTGGAGGAGGATGGGCACAGATGTTAGCCCAGGGCCAGTCTTCCTCAGCAAAAAAAGAGGAGAATTGGCAGATGTTAACACAGGGCTGATATCCCCACAGAAAATAAAAAAATAAAAATGAGTGAGGAAAGAACATTTACATAATCTCAAGGTAAGTCATCAATGTACTTTAAGGCAGATGCAACTTTAACCAAATTATCAACAGTAACATTTCCTGTAATGGGTCACATGTAAACTATCAGTGATCTAATAGAATGCAATGAGATGACTACAGGACAGTGATATTCTTGCCAAAAAATTCATAACTTAAACCTAGTCATGCAGAAACATCAATGAACCCGAATTGAGCCAAATTGTACAAAATAAGTGACCTGCAACCTTCAAAAGCATCAAGGAAGGATTGTTTCAGATTGAAGAGACTAAAAGCACGAGAACTAAAGGTCACATGCGATCTGGATTGGATTGTTTTGCTATAAAGGAAATTATTAGGGCAACTGGCAAAAGTTGAATGGAGTTAGAGGGTTAGATTGTAATAATGTATCGAAATTACTTCCTGATTTTAATCGTCATGTTAGAATTATAGAGGAGACTATGCTTTTTATAGGAATTAGAAATTGAAGTATTTGGTGGTGATGGGCCATTATGCTAGTAGCTTATTCTCAAATGTTTTTGTACTATTCTCACATTTTTTCTGTATGTGTTATATTATTTCAAAAGAAAAATTAACATAAAATAGATGTATGCATATTTATGACAATGGCAACAACACCTATATGTGTATCATGTATGTATGTAGTTTATGTGTGAATTTGTAAACATATATATACAGACATGTGTGCCTTACATAATTATATATGACTATGATGACAAAATAGGGAAAGACTCATACAAGTTGGTTAACATGGGTTGTCTGATGAAGAAGGGCTGGGGAGTTAATTGGGAGGAAGGGGACAGGGAATGGGAGGTGAAGCAAAAATAGAAAATAAAAAAGAAAGCTGCATAAAAAAGAAATAATATAATGTACATGATATGATTGCATTTATGAATACATACATATTAATTAGAAAAATAAAATTAAACAAGGGAAGAGAAAGTACAAACATCTGAGTCTTTTGAGCTTGCTACTCTCGGCATTAATCTTTGAATTCTTCTTCTTGACTCACAAAGGCGAATTTTGATTCAAAATCACCCAGCACATGCTGGATAAATTAGAAAAACTGTAGTGACAAGCAAGTTTTGCTGCCCTTTCTAGCCGTTTGCTTATCAAAATCAAAATGAACTACTTTTATTTTGGGATGGGTGGTAGGGCTCTGCTGCAAAGCTGTGCTAACTTTTTGTTGCTAGATAATTCTGCTTCTATCTCTGAAATGTAGGTTTTTTTAATCTAGAGCTTTTTTAAAAAAATCTTTTTTTCTTGTGCGTGAGTGAGGCATATGTGTGAGCGGAGATCACAGAAACGAAGACTTTTTCTCTTTATTTTCTTTTAAAACTATTTTGTGAATCCATGTAAAATAAAAAGTATTCAAAATGAGAACAAGAGCCATGTAATTGAATTCTTCAGTTTTCTTAAGTAACTATTCCAATGCACATATTCTCCATTATTTTTATCTAAAATAAATTGTTTTCTTAACTCCAAATCAACTAATTCCTGGTAAAGTGTAGAATCACCATAGGCACTTCTCAACATCACTTGGATCACCTGTTGTTTTCCCTAGGGGACTGACACTTATTTGCTGTTTACTGAGTATACTTCAGTAACACTGTTTTTTTCCTTTCTATTTATCAAAATCTCAGGGAAATAACAGCATTTGCATACTTAAGCTTTAATCAACAATAGCTGCCAGTATGTGAAGCAATAAAGAGCTTCAAGGAACTCAATAAACTCTGAGGTTTATTTACAAAACAGCACAGAGAATCATTTATTGCCAAGTTACTAAAGGTAATACTGATCACTGCTATTAAAATAGCAGTAGCTATCAAAGAGTTGCCCAAGCAAGTATTCCACATTCAAACCCAGATTTCAAATTAGTCTTTCTTTTATTTAACTTTTAAGAAGAGTAGAATGATTTAATTCCAGTCAGTTAAAAAGAAAAAAAAAAAAAAGAAACAACAAAAACTCTTTTGATCAAGTAGGTTTAGAAATTGTAAGCTTTTCTTTGGATCATACAATAGTCTTCTGGTGTGAAATAAATAAAAATCATGACTTTCTACTATAGTTATAAACTTTTTTATAAGAAGGAGTTGATAAAAGTAGGTCTCCACCATTTCCACAAAATTCGATTAAAAGAGACAAAGGAGTATCTGTTGACTATCATCTAAAAAACTAAAAAGAGCCCTCCGTGACTGTAAGAGACATGATAGAAAAACAGTAAAGATTAGAAACACACCAGTAATTAGGGAATAAAGGTCAATTTGAATTGTCTCTTGCACAGATCTCCAAAATCTGGCTTCATTACTACATACAATTCCCCAGGGGTTATTCGTAAAATTCCTTTAAAGATAAAGATCTCATATTCTACCTTATTGCTCTGGTGACCTTATTCCTCTAAGCCAGAGTGTCTCAGTTTCGGCACTACTTGGGCTGGGTAATCCTGCATTCCTCTACCCCTCCCTCACACCCACATCTTAGTTTAGTTTTATTTTAATTATTTTAGAATTTCAGGGGCTATGTATTACATTTCATCACTTGAATATCTTTTCTTTCAGAAAGCTCTCTTTCCATCCATTCCTCTTCACCTCATCTTGAGGCTGCATAGACCCCGTCTTCATTTCAGATTTAATAAATAACAAGACGGTTTTTATCAAATCTATGTCCTACTTACTGAAGCTGTCTCAAAGTAAAGTCTACACAGAGCTAAGCAATAGAACAAGGGTGAAAAGTGCCAGAGACTGATGACACTGCTTGAAACCTTAGTTCTAGCCTTTCCTGAAATCAGATCCACCTGACATTCAACAGCTCTTTACTGATTACAGAGTATATTCCAAGCATTGTTCTAGTTAATGAGGATACAATAGTGAATAAAACAAAGTCTCTGTCATTGTGGACCTAATATAATATTTGACATAGTGATATAACAAATAAAAGTGCACATAGGGTGAAAGCAAACAGGGTAAAGTGGATATGGATCACAGTGAGATGAGGTATTGTTATTTTTTACAAAGGTGGTCAGGTAAGATCATTTTGCTAAGGGGAAAGGAGAGGATGAGAACTAGGAGATGAAGTCACGTAGGTATCAGAGGCACATTTGCTTTTATCCTAGGTGATTTGGGAAGCTATTGGAGGATTTTCACAAAGAAGTGAAGTTATCCTAGGTAATTTTTAAGAGTTACTCTGTTGTGTAACAGACCATAAAGGGATGGGAGTCAAGTCCAATAGAAATCTATTGCAATAATCTAGGCAGAAGGTGATGGTGGCTATGATCATGATGAAAGCAGTGGGAGTGGTGAGAAATGGTGAAATTTGGGGACCAACCAGATTTGTTGATTGATTGGAAATGAGGGTGAGGGTATGGAGAAAGAGAAAGGTTAGAGACAACTTGAGGGGTTTTAGCCTGAGAATTTGGACAAATGAGGTGGCAATGTAGTGAGCAGGGGAAAACACAGGACCAGTTGTTTTCTTTGGGTGTGGGGGAAGTAATTACCAGGTGTTGAGTATGAGATACATTAATTTTGAAATGCTGTGATAACACAATGCTATGCCTCCCAAGGACTGAAGAAATTATTGCCTGTACGCTGGGAATGTTGCCTGCTGAGAGGCTTCAGCTCTCGGTCCTATTCAGAGAACGCCTCATCTGAAGAGAGCTACCTTTCCAAGGTCAAGCTGCTTTCTGAGGCAATGCATCTGAGACATTGATGCGGGTATATAAAGGGCCTACTTCCTTGTACCAACCTTCCAACTCTAAAGAGACATTGTCTCAGCTCTAGAGCTTTCCAGGGGGTCTGCTGAAGCCTTTATTGGGACTGCGTTGAAGCTCAACTTCTCCCTAAACCTAATCCTGCTTCCTTCCTTTCCTTTCTACAGAAGTTGATTCCAAAAACATTCCCTAATAAGCATTCTGTAACCGCATCTTTATCTCCAAGTCTGCTTCTCTGGAAATTCAACCTAAGACAGATGCTCATATAATATCCAAGAGTAAATACTGGTCCTACAGTTGGACATGGGTCTGGAGTTTTGGGGCAGTAAGCTAAGCTGGAGATATAAATTAGACTTTATGAGCATATAACAATTGAAACTCATTAGACCACACGAAATAATCTTAGGAGTGAATATAAACAGCAAAAGAAACTTGAGCCTTGGGGCATTTCAACTTTTAAGAGTCAGGGAAACGAGGAGGAACCATCAAAATATTCTGAGACAGAGAAGCCAGGGAGGATGGGGAAAAATCTCAGGAGACTGTTGTGTACTGAAAGTCAAATAAATTTTTAAATAACGAAGGAATTATCAATTCTATCACATCTTGCTGATGGATAGAGTAAGATGAGGAATTAATTTGGAAATGGAATGGGCATAGGGACCACAAAATGAGCCATATCTATGGACTGATGTGATTGAAATCCAGATATAGCAGAGTCAAGAGAGAACAGGAGGGAAAATGACCAAGACTTTCTCCAGGCAAGTATGGATAACATTTGAGTAGGCTCTACAGTGAGGGAAAGCACAGAAACCGGTAAGTAGCTGGAGTGGCTTATGGGATCAAGGGCATTTTGTTGGTGGTGGTGTTTTGTCTTTAATTGGGAGATACCATAGCAGATTTTCATGCTGATGGAAATGATCAGGTAGAGCAAGAAATGCTTATGAGGCAAAGTAAAAGAGCAATCCTGGAGCAAAGGCTTGAGTCGGCCAGAGTTAACAGGATCTAGAAGAGTGCTACCAGGCTCAGTGCAAAGGACTCCCACTTAAAAAGTGTCTTGTTATCATTTTGCACTGGGCCTTGCAAACTGTGTAGCCAGTCCCGAGTGCTATTCAGTGTGGTTCACAGAGCAGTGTTATTCTGCATTATGGATCTGCATTCTGCATGTTGTGGATCATGATATAAAAAATTTTGAGTAAATTTCTCTAGAGTAAAATTTAGAGCAGTTTAGAAAATTTACAGTGATTTGACCCAGTGATTTTATATATGTTGAATCTAACAGTAAAAAAAAGCTCATATATTTTTTGTCTTTTGTATTTCATTTTTCTAGTAATTCATTTAAATGCATCCTTATACAAAGGCTTGAGAAGCATTGATCTAGTATGCAAGTGAAGGGAATGGTTTAGATAGGAAGAAGGAGTGTTAATTTTTAATCACAGAATTAAAAACAAAATGTATGAATACAGGTGCAGAGAGATTGGTAGATATGGTGATGGCAGGTAAAAATCTTCATTTAAGTGTTTGATAAAAATATGGAGCAGGACAGGTGCCAAGACAAAGCTTGAATCCCTGCCTCCAGGCTGAATACAAATCACAAATCATCATCTGTGTTCACCTGTCCCACCAGTCACAGCACCTCTGCTTTATGCTCAGTGACACCACAAGAGACAATTTCATCTTATTAATTTGTTTTTAGGTCCTTAATTATTTTCGAAAGAACTTGAGAATATGGCTTTATTTCTTGCACTGTATCAAGTTTTCTAAGCTACTAGTCCTCTCTAATGGGAAAATAAGATCACTGTCACCCAGTTCCTATGTGCCCTACTTCTTGTGAAAGTATAAGTCAGAGCAGAAGTAAAGTCTAACTCCATTAAAAATACGCATTGAAGTCATAGCCTACATCTCCTTTGAGGCAAAATCTTACATATTTTTTATCATGTTTCTTTCCTTCTTAAGGAAGGAAGGGTCAAAGAAAACATGATTCAGGAGAGAAATGTTTTAAATGTATCAGACGTAGGCTTCTCCTTTCCCTGACCTTCCCGACGCTTCTCTGGCTTTATGCCTATGAGCATATTGTTATCTGTGGAAGATTTAAATGGAGTGAAGTTATTCTTTGGGAAGATGAAGATACATATATGAATACATAAAAAAACGTATTTTCCTCACTTTTGACAGCGTTATGTGACTAGAGATAAAAAATCATCCCTAGATAATACACATCGCATAGCGTCAAGAGCATCAAACTTTTTTTGGAAACTGACACATCAGAACATCTGGTTTAAAGGAGAAAACTTCACACTACGAATTACAATTTTTTGCAAGAAGCAGATGCTTGGCATTGTAAGACATCTCTCTGTCCCAAATTTATCTATCTATCTATCTATCTATCTATCTATCTATCTATCTATCATCTATCTACCTACCTACCTACCTATCCTTCATACAAAATATAAATTATACTTTGGAACCAAGTAACCAATATTGGTGTTCAATGTATGTCAGTTTCCTTATTTACAGTCACAATGGTGTTATTCTTTTGAGATAATGTTAACGATGAAAGAACCATCCGAAATCTAGTGCAAGGAAAGATGAGAAAATGTATTTTCCACTACATGAACTGAAAATAAAAAGGAAAATGAATGAGACTTTCATTTCTTACACTTACCAAAATCAGGGTAAGCTACTACATAGAGTAAGTTATATACTACGAAATTAAAGGGGAAATTTTTTAGTCATTTTTTAGTATAATCTGTAATGTTAATCTATGCAGAAACACATTAAAAATCAGAATGCTCCAAGAAAAGCTTCTTTGATGACAGAAGAGCAAATACCCAAGTGACACATCTAAAGTAATCCCATGATATAAATGACATTGCAAATCCTGCGACACGGGACCTATGATTCATGCACATTGTACCTGCCCCAGCTGTGAAACCTTCATGAATCATAAACTCTTGTTATCATCTTAGGGGAAAAAATATATCCCATTTCACAAGAAATATTCATCAAAAGAACAAAAAAGAAGGAGAAGAAAGAACTCCAAAAACTTTTAGAACAGTTGAAAGATGTCAGAAAAACAAATTAGCACCTCTGACAGGACCTGCTAATGCAGAAGGGCAGGTTATGCGACAGCTTGCATTTCATTAAAACTGTTCTGGAAATGGATCAATTCTGTGGTAAGATCAAGGCAGCAGAGATTTTTCTTCAAGACTAAAAGTAATAACTCCTTGAGGCATATAGTTTAAATTCTATAGCTTTTTGAAACTATTTAAAAAATGAGAAGAATGGATAAAGATGAAACGAAACGCATGTTGCAAGTTGAACAAAGCACCGTCTTATACTTAACACCCAAGCAGTTTCATTTGTAAAATGCATGGTTTTTTCTCAGGTAACCAGAGGTGGCAACATTCAACTTCTTGGTCTGCTTCTCATCATTTTCTATTTTCTCTTGCTATTTGTGTCTGAGCTGTTTTACTTGCTACCGCAGTTTTCAGCAAGGAGAAGCCAGGAGAAGGAAAGAGGCCAAAACTGCCAGAACCAGTCGGCTCACGGATACGCTGAATCAAGTTTAAAGCAGTGGCTAAATTAAGTTTTCCCACTGTCAGTGGACATTTCTGTATAATATTTTTCTTCACTTGTGTAAAGGATCCAGCAGCAACCACAAGAAAATGAAATCAAAGCTGATCAAACAGATCTTAGAAAGAAAAGAATGATTAGCGTTGTGGGTAGATCCACTCTGCTATCGAAGGGATTGTTTGCAAGTCTGAGCAAAACTAAAGGGACTAAGCAAATCTCACTCTCTAGGAAAGGCAGAATAGAATAATAGTTCACACATAGACTCAAGGGTCAGAGAGCTTGATTTGGAATCCCCACACTGCAACAGGGCTCTACCTGACATTGGAAAAGTTACTTCACTGCTTTGTTGGAATATAAAAGATGAAGAAGCTTTCAAGTACTTAGTGTAGTTTCTGGCTTATAGTAGCAATCAATTAAAATTAGATGTTGATGCTATTATTATTAATATTGATCTCTTAGTCATCTACCTCTTGGGCTTCCAAAGTGTCACTGTTCTCTAAATTGTAAGTGATCATTCCTTCTCAAGGGAAGAGCTAGTAAAATCATAAAGTGGGTGAATATATTCTTTGGCATTCTACTTTCTTACTCATTATTCCAAATGCCCAGAACATTCTTGCTCACTCTTAAAATCCCAAATGTTAGCATGAGTTAACAGGAAAACAAGAATGGGGTAACATTCCTCTTGGAGAAAAGGAATAAAATAACAACTATTAGTTAAGCATTTTCTTTTTCATTTCAGGTCCTGAGCTATGCAATTTCTATGCTATCTCCTTTAATCTCCTCTTCTCTACCCCAAAGACAACAATCTCCCTCCTGCTTCCCAGGCTCTAAAAATTCTGCTTTCTGAAATATACCAACGGATGTTAGCCCCATTATTTCATTTAACAAATATTTATTGACAAATAAATATTGGCCCAAATATTTATATACACACAGGATACCTTGATAACCAATGTTGCTTCTGCGTTTAGTTAGTTAATGTGAGATCCATCTCAGATAACAGAGTATTTTGACACATTTTATATAAATGATCCCTTAATTCAATTTAATATACTAAGTAATGCTAGGTCTTAAGGGTGTAAAGATATGTTTTACTTCTTTTCTCTTTTAGGGTGGCTTTACACACTTTATTTAAACATAATGGATGAGTATTTTCATGGATTTTTGGGGGCCGTTGTTTTTCAGTGACACTCACAGTATACCGCAGAGGTCAGCAAATTTTTTTTTGTCTGTTAAATGTCAGCAAAAAATTTAGACTTTGTGAGCTTCACATGGTATCTGCATATTATTCTTATTTTTTTGTCATCATTTCATTTTTATTCCTTTGTATTTTATTAACCTTTAAAAATGTAAAAATCATTCTCAGTTTACCAGCTATGTGAACAGGCTACTTTTCCCTTGGGCTGTAGTTTGTCAACCTATGCTCTACTATACCCACTCTTTATTTTTTTTAAAAATCAACACTGGCATTACTTCAAGTAAATTACTGTTTCCACTACCACTCATTCTCAGAAATAAGTCCATATGTCAATAACATAGAGGAGTGGTAGCAAAAATAGCATGGAGAAAGACATTTTAAATCAAGGGACAATTGTCAGCACTTATTTTCCCCCAATCCGAATCTTTCACCCCTAAAGGAACATACTGTGTGCAAGGAGGGTCATACTTTTACTCTGTTCCCATTTATGTGTTTGTCATCCATTTTGCAAAGTGTGGTTGAATTTTCCTTTGGTATGATCTCATCAGCAATAGTTGAATGGATTATTTGATCAAAACTTGTTCATAACTAAGATTTGTTCTTTACAGTTAGGCATAAGCTTACTGGAGATAACTAGATATTTTGACTATTCGTAGAAGTGTGAAAGAAACTAAGTATTCCATCTCGAATAAATGTTAGAATAATGCACTTGATCATAATGCAGGAAAGTATCACAATTAGGAATCTAGGAATGAAGTGGCAGGGCCAGAGTTGATTGTATTAAATGCCAAACACTACAGATCTGCACCTCCAAGAAATCTCCTAAATATTTCCTTCCTCTGTGCTTTCATTGTAGTTATACAGAATATACAGATAGAATATATATCTATATACTTAAATCTATAACTCTTATTTACTAAAACTGGTAAATAAGATGCATTCAGAGGAATGCATTTAAAAGGAATTTTAAAACCAATTTTGATTCTAGGAACTTGAGGTGAGTGTGATCTTTTCACTCATATTCTTCTTTCTTCCTTTCATTTCCCCTCTGATGCTGGAATAGAGAGAATGGAGAGGAAAAAATATATTTCTTAAAAGAACTGCCTGTACTGGGGTTCCACCAGGCTTAGTGTGGAAGAGGACTAACACCAACAGACTCCACTGTTAAGGGGCTCAATCCCAAAAAGCCATCCTAGGAATTGGTGGTACCTTGTGAAATTCTGATGTATCTTGTACCTAATGCCCAGTTGGTGGTCTCTTGTATATCTTGATGTATGTGCCTCTCTTCTCCACATGCTGCAGTCCCCTTAATTTTTATTTACACTTAGAAGCTCCAACTCTGAGATCTATGGACTCAGACAGGATCCATCTAACCTATAACACTGAACAAGGTCTTCAAGGGAGCAAATGATACCTCTTGCCGACTGCCCACTGCACCACGACATCTCTTTCCCACACTCTTCCTCTGTTGTAGTTGCACTGACTCAAGTCTAAGCAACCATTCAGTTAGAGAATAGGATGTCAATCTCCCCTTCTTTGTGAGAATTTTTCTTGGAGTTTCTTCTCTTAGTTTTGGGCTAAGAGAAACACTGGACTATGAAACACTGGACTATCAAAAAAATTCATCCTCATCTATTTCTATGATAAAATTATTCAAGACTGTTTGGGATCTCTCCTACCTGGATTCTTAGGGAGTATTGTACTGAGAACCAGGAATTCTTTGAGGTGGGATCTGGGAATTTAATAATTTTTTTACTCAACTATACTTTATCTAGGTTGTAGTCTATAGTACTCCATTCTATAACTTCTATGTGAGAGAGGAAAAAAGTCAATTAATATTTCCTTAAGTGCTTCTTCCCAGGACCATTGAAATAAATCATATCTTCCATCAATCTTTGGTATCTTTTACCTTCATATAACAGCATAAAATTAACATTTGGAAAACACACAACTAATGTAACATATAACATACCTCCTCCCCAAAACACAGAAAATATAAAATTTAATAGTTTTTCTCCAGCCTAAACTAAAATAATGGGATGTAGTAGATAGAGTCCTGATTTAGAAGTCAAAGGGAAAAAACCTACTCTGGCTCACAAATCTTGATTATGTTCCTGAGTTTCAGTTTCCATATTTGCTGGACAGTAAAGATAATGATATCTGTTTATTTATTAGGGTCAGGATGATGATCAAATGAAATGATGCATTCCACATAAGTTGAAGAGATATAACTTTTTTAGCAGGTTAAGTTAGCTGACTTTCAATAATGTATCACAATTTATAAGGGAAAAATTAGAAATAAAATCAAATAAATGATTGAGAAATATTATAGTAGAGACAACTAATAATTTGAATTAAGATAACTTGTTGAACACTCTGAGTTATCAAATTCTACTGAACCAACCCCCAATTTTTTAATTTATGTTTTTGTTTTTTATTAGAAACAACAGAGGGGCCAGCCCCGTGGCTTAGCAGTTAAGTGCGTGTGCTCCGCTACTGGTGGCCCGGGTTCGGATCCCGGGCGCACACGGACGCACTGCTTCTCCGGCCATGCTGAGGCGGCGTCCCACATACAGCAACTAGAAGGATGTGCAACTATGACATACAACTACCTACTGGGGCTTTGGGGAAAAAAAGGGAAAAAAAGGAGGAGGATTGGCAATAGATGTTAGCTCAGGGCTGATCTTCCCCACAAAAAAAAAAAAAATACCCTTGGGTTAGAAACAACAGATGTAATACAGGATTAAATTAAAATTTAATTTAACTTAATTAATTTATTGGTGATAAGTAATTGCTAATACTTAAATTAAAGGTTAATTGCTAAAATTAAAAGTTAATTGTTTTGACAATCGTTATTGTCAAAATTGTTAATTGTCAAAACAATTAACTCTTAATCTCCCATCTTTAAGAAAGGACTATGTGAAATGTACACTAATCAGCTACTTCTAAGGGCAATATATATTTTCTCTTTGTCTAGAAAGTGAAATAGGCAGTGTTCTGCAGTTAGAGCCAAGGGGAGGGTAATTAACAGGTGGAGACTTTTGAGTGTTGAACAACGGTTATCAGCCAAACTATCAATTGGCCACAGTGAGGTAGCAACTTCAGTAGGGTAAAGAACAGACGATGGCGGACTTGCAAAAGTACTTCAAGGACATAGGAGTACAATAGGCATAGTGGGTAAGCATATAAACATTGAACCAGACTGCTTAGGTTTTTGTGCTTCGTCTACAATTTATTAGCGCAGTGAGATTAGAAAATGAGCCATCTATTTTTTTTGTGGCTCAGTTTCCCATTTGTAAAATTACAATGATAGTAGCTCCAATTGCATTGGGTTTTTATAACTACTAAATGTGGAAACTTCTATGTGTGCTAAAGTATATATTTATATAAAATTTAATGTATATTTTTTAATGATCTAAGTAAATATTTTGAAAACATTGACAGTCCCTTTCTAGCTAAAATAAAACATCCCTGCCCTCACTGATATCAGATCTTTCCATGTGACTTGTGGAAACATTTGCCTATATGAGGACTATACATTCTTGACCTATAAACTCAGGAGTAGCCATGTGGATTGCTTTGGCCAATGAAAAAAAATACGAGTAGACATTCCATGCATCACTTCTGAGTAATAACAAAGAACCAGGTTTTGTTTTGATTTGTTTTGTTTTCCACAGTAAACATTGCCCTCAGTCAAAATCAGTAAAGTTCTAGGAAGAGGCTGTTTCATCAGCCTGGGTCGTAGAGTGAAGATTGAAGCTAACACAGTGACTGCCAACTTGTGATGGGCATTGAATGTGAAATTTGTCAACAAAAACCTAGTTATCCTAACTGACACACAATTTGGTACTTAAAAGTGAAGTGTGCCGTAATAAACTCTCAAAAAATAAATAGCATTGGCTTCAAAAGAGTGGAGGGTGGTGAGGAAACACTGAATCCTGTAAGGATGGGAAACCATGTTAGCCAGTGATGAATCATTTAGCAAAACTGTTGCCTGCAATAACTTGGAAGGTAAACGGTGTAACAAAGGATCTCACAGCTCTTGACATCAGACACAGCCATATGATTAGCGTGTGCCTCCCGTGGGAGGATTATCTATCTCTATGGTGATTAACCCAGGAGCAGCCTTGTAACTTGGTTTGGTGACACACAGAGAGGGTCGTGTGTCACTTCTGGGAGAAGCATGAAGAGCCAGTTTATGGTTTTCGCTCTGTCAGAACAACAATACTGCCCCAGATAGAGGCTGCTCCATCATTCTGAAGTGGAGTGAAAATGATGAAGAACAGAGCTGGAACTGATTCACAACGGATATACAGTGTGAGTAAGAAATAAACTCACAAAATCATTGAAATTTTGAGTTTGAGCGTGTGTGTATAAGATAACCTAGCTATACTTATTGATATAAGAAGTAAAGAAGTTAAACAGTGCTGACTCATTAAGTGTCCCATTAAGTGTTAGCTGTTAATACTATATGAGGATGAGGATGACGGTGATGATACAAGTAGATTTCATGCGTAAGAAAGGATTATGCTAATGGTGACAGGAGTGGGTCAAATAGTCAACGGGAATGTGAGCCATATGTAGGGGTAATTTGGAAGGAAATCATGCTCTTGTGAGGATAAGAGAAAGCTGAGACTCATTGTATTTGAGTATAGCACATAGTCCCATTTGGTAGCATTGACTCATCTTTAGAGTGATGAAAGTAGATCAAAATTTCAGAGGGACAAAGATGGAAGAAGCTGGTGGAATCAATGTATTTTAGTGATTTAAATCCTTGAGGAAATTGGCTCCATATCCAGTGGCATGCTGATAAAAGTTTAACATCTGGCAGTGGTGGTTGAGGGAGTACTGATTTGTTGCATCTGTCAATGTCTATGGAAAAAATCCACCGACCATGGCTGATTTCAAGGTAACGATGTGACATGTGAACACGAAGTTGGGGAGGGATGCACACAACTGGCTCTCATGATCCCAGTGCACGATCTGGCTCCAGCCCACCACTCAAACAGGTTTCACTGGCATGACAGAATTATACAGAATCATGTTTTACAGAAAGATCTGACCAAGTCTGAAAGAAAAGAAAATTTCATCTAATACCTACCCTGATCAGCATAAGAAGTTTGAAAAAGCAGAGCTCTGGGTAACATTTTTCTCTACTGAATGCCATCAATACAGCAGCGAGGCAAACAGCCCTAATACACTGAGGAAAATCATAGCCTCTCAAACAACTTTGTGGTAGAAGGAAAGTAACATGCTTAAAAGATGAAGGGGAATGGGAGAAACAAAGATTTTTGTCTGAAAAGAAACCACTTTGATCTTAGGCAAAACAGATTATTTTGAAGCCAGTCTGCTGTTACCTTCGAAAATATATTTCCCCACAAATCCTATCTTTCTAAATTGAGCAGTGAGTCAGCAGTGGGTAGTGCCATGTATGAAAAAGATGAGGATGCAGCCAGAAGTACCTTTAATGCATTCTGTTATTAGAAGTCTTAGGAAGAGCAATTTGATGGAAGCTTTTCAACTTTTAGGTCACTAGTTTAAATTCAATCTCAGTTGATCATAAACAAAAGTGGATGGTTGGTGGCCTATGAAAAATGCCTTGATGTGTCACCCTACTTCTGTCTAATAGAGACTGCCACTGCAATTGGCACCCTTTCTTTTGCTTCTACGAGAAGCACAAGGGTACATAGAAATGTCATTTCAAGTATTTTCTCAGCTTTTGTACTAGAGAAATTTGAGATATGAAAAGGGCCAACTCCTTTTCATCTTTAACTCACAGGTAGAATTATTCTCCTATAATATGGTTCCTAGATTTTTCTGAGATTTATTGAAATGAAACCTGAGCCATCTTACAAGTAAAATTATGTCTTACCTCACAGAAGGTTAAATTATATAAAGGCACATTCTTCAGGAATATTTAAATGTAAAACATGTAAAATCTCTTGGCCTAATTCTTACAAACCTAAGATTTATTTTTCTTTTCTTCTTATTTAAATAAATAAATCCCAATATATGTAAAGAAAAAATTTTCATTATCTCATTAAATGCACTTGTCCTAATATTTGGTTTTTCATATTTTATCATTTTAATGATTTAACTAGTTGTTTTCTCCCTCCTAAAGAAACCGTAGGATTTTTTCCTTTCTTTTCTTTTGTCCATTAAAATCTCCCAAATTTCCCTATTACTAACATTTATACATTCATATAATTTTGTTTCCCATATTTTAATAGTAAATGCACAACAAAAGCAAACTCTCTAGTTACCTAGAGAAAAGCAACAATATAGATACTAGAGCAGAGGGACAGAGGAGTATCTGGTAACACCAATGAAATTTTTGGTAGCCTCAGACAGTAAGTGGAACATAACGAAATGAGTCTTATCTTGGAAATGATGAGAATTCAGTCAAGTGATCTCAGGCCTCATTTACTTTCTGTGGGGTTCACTTTCCACATTTGGATAATGAAATTGATCTGTCTCATTATTTTTACATCCTTTTCAATACAAACATTCTATGGAATCTTCACTTTTACATCATCAGGATTTGAGTGAGAGGGTGTCAGTATTCAAATGGGATTTGAGCAAGACATGGTTATGCCTGTGTTACTTCATTTGACGGTAAAGATTGATGCTGGGATTTTGCTAAATCGTCACATTAAAATCTCTCCTAACCTTCAAGTCAGCTTCCTGAATTCTCATATCAGCAACTCCTGCCATTCCCATATAACACCAAGAGAAGATAAATTCTCCGTCCTCTGAATATCCATAGGTAAAATAATACGTCATGTAATGGTCCTTATGATTTTTATGGAAAGTCACAGTTATCCATACCACATGTAGGCCAACTTGAAGCTATAGGTTAGTTGAAGATATAGCCTTTTCTGGCCAAACGTGCTTTTGTCAGGAATATATAAATAGTGAAAACCAAGCTATCATCCTGCAAGTAACTCAATTGTCCATGAATCTGGAGCTGCAAATGCAAATAGCAGCTAAACCTACTCGCTTCATCTAAACGAATAAATTGAGGTAGAGCAATTACAAGAGTTGCCCATGGCCACAGAATGTCTGCCTCAGAATTAGAATGCCTACCATCAGCCAGCGAATCTAAAGATGTTTTCTCTATACAACACTGTGGCAAAAATAAATCCTGCTGGGGCAAAGAAATGCAAGACAGAAAATAATAGTCAGCTGCAGACTCTTTGGACACAAAGCACAAAATATTCAAGTGCATGTTTCCAATCCCTTCATTCTCGCTTGTAATGATTGCAGCTAATCTCTGCCAGCAAACGTTAGTCCTTCAATTGTAGCAATCAATAGAATAGATTAGCTATGGAAACCCTCCATCCATATTATCCATGCTTTCCTTTCCGGCTGGAATTGTCATTCACTGGAGTGTAAGTAAACAAGTGAGTTTTTTTACTCTCATGCACAAATATAAACCCATTAGCCTTCAAGGTTGTCGTTATAGAACTTTATATATATACTAAGGAGCATACCTGTAGATTTAATAAAACAGCACCAATCCTCATGGCTTCACTGATTTCAAGGCTGTACATCAGCTGTGGGAAGCGGGGAGGGCTTTGATTATTTGGAGGAAGCACTTCAATGTACACAGTGCAGATGGAGTGCCTGCAGACAAAGAGAAGCGAACAAGATGGGTAAAAATCTACATCACATCTAACGACAGACTGCATTCAATAATCAGCTGTTGGGTTTATAGGAGAGGAAATTTTGAATTTTTATAGAAAATAATAAAATAATTCAGAATGAAAGGATAGAAAAGCAAAAGCTACCACCAAAATATTATGTTTTTTAATGAAATTATCTTAGTAAAAGAAAAGGAAATGCCCCAGGTACTGATTTTTCCTACTTAGATTAATGGTGTGAATTAAAAAAGAATAACTGTATAAATAAAGCTAATAAATTAACTTGGCTTGACTTCTGACTTTATTTTTTAATGCTTCTCTAATAGCAAAAAACATTCTATAAATATCTGGTAACATGAGCTGTCCTTGGGGCTCTCTTCCTATTAAACCAGCAGAGGAAGTATTGATTAAGATAACACACAAAACAAAATATGGGCTGCGTTTTATTAGTTCTGTTGCTGACATCAATGGCTTAATGTAAATGTATGTCAGAGTCGGGATCATAAAGCAATCGTTGTGTAAAATAGTTGCAAACAAAACTAAAATGTTTTTAAATTTTCTTTGAAGAGTATAATATGAAAAGCTAGAAATGAAATTTAACTAAAGCCTTACATTGATAGGGAATTTTTCTGAAGGATAAAACTCTATTACTATAAGGACAAAAAGATTAGCATTGATATAACTTTTTTATTATCTCTATACTCTGGATTTTCTTTACACATCAAAAGCTGAAAAAGCAAGATGTTCAAGGTTTGTACAGAAGAAACACTGACTAAAATATATTAATGAGACCTAGTAATTTACAAAATTAGTCTTCTATGAAAACACACTGCCTGAGTTATATGCTTTAAACTGATTTTAACAAAATCATGATTTTTTTATTCAAAGCACATTTGTTATCATTTCTATTTGGGGACTAGAATTTTCCTAAAGGAGCCCAAAGTTCTTTTTATTATGTGCTTCAATTAAAAGACATGGTCACCAAAAACATTTTTCTGAGATCATTATACTAAAATATTCTCTTTTTTGAGAAACTTTGAGGAGAAATACAGGTCATGGGCACTGAAAATAGTTTTTTTAGCTTATCACCTTATTATATGCCAGAATCCAAATGGTTTCTGAACATATCCTCAGTAGACTAGATACCTAAGGAGTATTGAACATCTCTAAAAAGCTCCAGTGATTTTAAAGAATTTTATATTTACATTTATCACAATATTGTTCCAAAGTCATCTCATTTTAAATTAAAATCTCTCAGACTTTTATAATCAGTTAGAATATCTGTATTCATTCTTGCATCTGATTTTATTACTTTATTATTAAAATTTGCTAGTAAAATTAATTCTAATTGTTCTTCTTTTCAAAATATATATATATATTTTTACAACTGAGCCTTTAAGGGTAAGATGTTTAAAGTAGCTTAATATGGATGATGAAATGTTGCTTATAAACTTATAGATATTAATCTTGTCATGGCTAGATGCAAAAGAAAAAATAGTGGAAAGAAAAATTAAGTTAC
Source organism: Diceros bicornis minor (assembly GCF_020826845.1). Taxonomy (NCBI): domain Eukaryota; kingdom Metazoa; phylum Chordata; class Mammalia; order Perissodactyla; family Rhinocerotidae; genus Diceros; species Diceros bicornis. The sequence goes on along the minus strand of NC_080745.1, from coordinate 49,985,045 downwards.
AAAATTTAATGTGCATTGCAGAATCCCACTTCTCATATGGCAGGAACAAAGGGGTTGTCATTTTGAGGTAGACCTATCATCCTCCCAGGTGGTGATCTGGCTCCAATAGCAGCCCCAAGACGCACACTCTCCCTAATATTAAATATTAATATTAGTGTCTGTTATTCATCAAGTCATTTAAACATTTTGTAAATCTGTTCCTTTCTCCTGCCAGCACATTCTCTATGCAGAAGTCCTATCACATTTACCCTCTGCTATGTTAGTAATAACTCTAGCTGAGTGATGTTGAGCACAGGATTTGTAACCACACATTCCTGGGTTAGAAATCTGATGCTGCCACTGTGTGATCTTGGGCAAACTACTTCTTTCAGCTTCACTATTTCCATCTGATAAATCAGAATAATAACATGTAAGGTTAGCACAAGGATTAAATAAGATTAAACATATATGCATATGTACGTGTGTATATATGTATACACACACCTATAAAAACATATATTTGCCCCTTACTATCGAAAATTGTTCAAAATAAGGCTTCTTATTCTATTCTATGGAACGGGGTAAACAAGCTTGCACTTGCCTTATTCATATCCCTGATAATATTTTAGACATTCTAATTGCATCTTTTCACTTTTCTAGGCTAAATACATATAGGCATGCCCATCCTCCCTCCCTAGAGTGGGGTGTGGTAGTGTTAGGGTTTGGACACGTTGGGTCAGAATCTTTTGGTGTAGGGCACAAGAATCTATTTTTTTCCATTGATACACAAGGTTTTACTTACACACACTAGATTTTGAAGACTATGCCCCAGAAGCTCGTGGTGAATATAACATGTTGACTCACCTGCTTTTTAAGTTAGTAGCCTGAAGATTCCTCTACAAACTGACCTACAGCTGTCCTCAACAACCCTGGAGGCAAGAGATTCTCTCATTGATTAACATTTTTTTTTTCCTAGAACACACTGTACTCCAAATTCAAAGCTTCCTGTCGAAAAGTAAGGCCCTTCCTGCTTTTGATATTCTTTAGAGCTTCAGCTCACTGGTCTGGAATACTTCATAAAATCGTTACCAGAAGATGAGGTTCTTTCTGCTCATGAAAGTATAGTTTACAGGGTCGGCCCTGTGGCCTAATGGTTAAGTTTGGCATGCTCCTCTTTGGCGGCCCGGGTTTGGTTCCCAGGCGTGGATCTACACTACTCGTCAGCAGCCATGCTGTGGTGGTGACCCACATACAAAGTAGAGGAAGACTGGCACAGATGTTAGCTCAGGACGAATCTTCATCAGCAAAAAAAAAGTAGAGTTTACACTAAACTTATACTTTGTGTATTCCTTATTCTTCTCCCTTCGACTATTTCCCCATTACAGGGCTAAATTGTTTACATCTGCAATACAATGAGAACTAACTTGGATGAAGCTTGTGTATCTGCCACAGAGGAGAAAAGTTTAAAATGAAAAAGAAAAGAAAAGAAAAAAGGACCTTATTGCCCAAAGCAGAAGACAGGGAACAAGTGCAGTCCAACACGACCGTGTCCTTCATCTGTCCTTACTCTTTTGATTCCTCTGCTCCTTTCCATAGCATTTCAAATGCTACCATTGCTAATTATGTTTTTTCCGCCCCTTGGACTTGGATCTTAGAGTTATTTGAGGAAGAACATATTTCAAGGTCTAGCATTTTTCATCTTCAACATCCTGACACCTCCCTACAACGTGTTTTAATAGGCACTGACCTTATTGAGGGCTATTGACTTTTAAAATGCTATCTCCTTTTTATCCTGATGTCAGCATAGTGTCAGAGTTAGCTTTCCTAAAACTGAATACCAATAGGGTTAACAATAAAATGATATTATTAATGCTGTAATAAATAGCAGGAATTCAACAGCATCAGTTAAGCACAAAATAAAACCGGATAGTCACTAGATAAATAATATTTTATTTGAATATTTTGTATGTTCATTTTACAGCTAGTCTTAAATGCATAAAACTGAGCATATATTTAATACAAATTTTATTTTTGTAATATAGGCAGTATGATATAGATAAATCTCTGTTTCTAAAAATGAAAATCATAAAGCTTTTCTCTTTCTCATTTAGTAATGAAGGTCAAAGTAGAACCCAATGGCTGATTCTCTCAGGTAATCTTACGATTTTGAAAGACCCTAGAAACCATCTAAAATTGGACTCTCTTGTCTTACAAAAGAAGATTCGAAAATCAGAAAGATTAAGTGACTGAATCAACAATGTTACAAAGTTAATTAGCAACAGCAGACAAACTAAAAGGCAAGGCTTCTGAATTCAAAATCAGCCTGCCCTTCCTCCCCACATCCTACAAGAACAAATTTGGGAAGTAAATTATTTATCTGAGGTATGTGTTTCTATGTACGAGTACAAAACATCCTCGGTTTATAATGCAGGATGTTATCTTTCAGGAAATCATAAATTATTTCCAGTCTTGGACTCAGTATATGACATCACAATTAATTTTAATTATTTATACCATGAATGAAACTTCATCCATAGCACTCTTTTCTGTAAGAACAAAATAAAATATGAATAAAGAAGAAGTTGTGCGAAGATAGACTTAAGAGGCTTAAACTTTGGAAAAGATATAATTAAAAAAAGATAAAAAGTCAAATTTTTTGGCTCAGTAGTACTCAGTAGTAATGACCTGATGTTGCTGACATTTAGAGAACTGTACAATCTGTATTGTAATTTTCTATTAAATGTGCCAACATATGCTAGAAGGTGTCTATTTGTAACTCTACATTTCTTATAGAGTTGTTTCTAAGCTGAAGGTTATAGGTATTTATATTGCTTTCACTAGTAGACTTGTAAACAGAGAAATTACTTTCTTTTTTCTTTTGTAGCCCACCAACATTGTGCTAGAAAAGCTATATTTACAGCTCAACGTTCACAGGTTCTATTTTACTATTTTGGAAGTACATACAGGAATCTATAGGAGCTAAGATTTTAGATTTAAAACCAACTTAGGAAGTCAGAGACACTTCTCAGGGGATGTTACAGGGAGAGTTTTAAGACGCAAGATGTACTTAGGTATAAAAACCATAGGGCACTACAGACAGGGGGAAACACATGTGTGAATTCACAGAGCAATAAACAAGAAAACTATAACTTCTGTACAACTAAAGAGAAGGGTATAAATGGAGCAATGATAGGAGTTAAGACTAGAGAGGTGAGCAAAGTCCAGATCATTCAGGGGCTCATGTGCTAATCTTATTGATTTAAACTTCATCTTGACAATGGGGATTGGTTAAGCAGGATATCATTAAGCAGGGTAATGATAGGCTCAGGTGTGCCAAGTAACACATGGTTCCCACAACACACCATGCTTTGTCAAGTCTCTGTGTCTTTGCTTGGATATCTCATTACATTCGTGTCCAAGTTAACCTGCACTTGTAATTATCTATTATTGCATGTCAAGATTTACCTGTGCCTCCATATGAATGTTATGAGGGCAGCGATCTCATCTTATTTTATATTTCCAGTGCTTCCCCAAGAGGCTAGGAATTGTGGTAACTCAGTAAATTTTTGTTACAATGAATAACCCCATCATTTTTTATTAATGTTAAGTATATCATGTGAAGGTATTTTAAAGAATATCTATTCACAATGGAAAAGTAATTTTATTTGAGAATGGATGATTTAATTTTGTGTTAATTAGACATATCCTTAAATTTCATGAAAAAAATTGGGAATCCAAAAAGTATGTCATGCCATGCATCAATCATTTTATTATAATTTTATTAAAAGATATTTGGAACTGTCTTTTATTCTCTGTATCTTCATAAATACCTAATAGTAGTACCTTAATCATTTTAAGATTAAATATTTACTTAATTTAATTCAACTAAATAAGTGTGAGGAGACCTACATACACCAATGAGTAAATACTATTTCAAAATATCTTATTATTTTTTTAATCTTTTGGTTTTTATCTGTACTTGTATGCTTATCAAAGACTTAACAAAAAAAAGCACTATAGACTATCACTCCTCTTACTCTCTCAATCTTTAGCTAGCTTACTCAATTAGAATAATAAATGTATAAATAGTTAATTCATATCATCCTTATTTTGAGAGTCAGTGTTATTTAAATTTATGGATTGAGGTTGCCAATCTAAAAAGAATAAGATAGAAAATTGCCATTTTTGACGTCTTTATTTAATTAGGCTTATATGTCACTGTTGCTGGTTGGGTCAATTTGTGAAATATATCACAATCTATACCTTTATATTCATAATTTTCAAATAACAAAGGAAATACTGAAAGCAAAGCCTCACAACTCTTTAGCTCATTCATCAAGTCAATTTGAAGGATTAATTTTTGTCCAGAAAATAGCAAATATCATTATCCTACAGGGAACATGACATTATCCTAGCAAGTAGAATGGAGGTATACAGATTTTATTCTCTGCAGGTCCCACTCGATTTTTGACCAAGTTCCCAAATCGTTGTCCATAAAAAAAGCAATGAGGCTAGGTCAACTAAATGCCTAGTATCACTGAAAAGACCTGTATATTTGGATTCTGAAAATGGCACTTTGTTTCCTGGAATGGAATACAACTTTACTCAGGTAAAAATCTATTATTGTACCAATTATTGTAGTCAACAGATTACCTAGGCAAATTAGTGATCTGACTTGCAAATAGGGACCGAGTAAGAAGTGGATTATAAAATTTCATTCATTAAACTATAAAGAGGTTAAAAACATGTCAATCATAATATATAAGCAAATATAGATTAAACCAGATCTATTTAGCACAGCACTATCCTAAATTTAAAAAAGTCATATAATGATGTACACTTGAAATTTATACAATGTTATAAACCAATGTTACCGCAATAAACAAACAAACAAAAGGCATAAAATAAATTGTTGACTATTAAAGAGTCTTAATAAAAGTTTAAATGATAAAAACAAAAAGTGCCTTTATTCTTATAATTAGCATTATTAGTATTGCTATTAATCAATTGTAGTATTTTTTTACCCAGAACAATAATTACAAAAGGTTACAGTTATGGAACAGAGCAGAGGAAAAAGTTTTAGAATCCAACAGCGCTGTGTTCAAGTTACAGTTCTATCACTTTTTTACTGGCTGGGTGGGAGTGTGGGCAAGGGGGCATTTAGCCAAGTCAATTATCCTCTTTTGGCCTCAGATTTCTGGTCTGCAAAAATAAACACAGTTATGCAAAAATCACAATGTTGTTGTTAAGATTAGAAATTATGTATACAAAGTAGCTTGCATGGTATCTGGCCCTAGTGCATGCTCAATCATCTTTAACTCCCCTGCAGAATAACCCAGAATGAATGAAGCTATTATTGAAAATCCATTCAAACTTTGACTCAAATATTTTGGATTCTGTAACTACTCAATATATAAAAGCATTCTATATGTTACTTCACAAGAAACAGCCATTAACTGCTTTCTCACATTCAGGCATATACATCTATTTTCCTTTCGGATATATGAACTATAGCCACACCCAACTAAAGATGCACAAAATTGAACTCATCCCCTTTACCCAAACCATGTGCACCATCTTGACATCGCCATTACCTAGTTAACTTAGACAAAGACCTGGAATTTTTTTTTTTTCTTGACAACTCCATTTCTCTATTCTTCCTAACATGCCCAGTGTAAGCCATCAGCAACATTCTCCCTGGGCTCTTCCGAGTGGTGATGTGCTACCTAATTTCTCTACAGTTTAGTCCTACAGTTTTCTCCCTCTCACATCTGTCTTCCATAGGAACACGAGTGATTTTCAAGAAACTAAAATCATCTCAGATGACTTTCTTTAAAGTCTTTTAAAAGACTTTAAAGTTCTTCCAAGAATTTCATCCATTGACTGGATAAGTCCAAGCTTCTTAACAAAACAAAATTAAAATTTCCATGATATGGCCCTTAACTCTCTTGCCCCTCCTTGAATCAGTTTATGAACTAGTAACCCTGACTGGCTTGTAATTATTCATAAACTCCAAGCGATTTCAGACCTCTCAGTCTATGTAAATAATGTGACATACTTTTCTTTTACCTGGTCAACCTCTACTCATTCTCCTAAACTCATCTGTTTGGGAGGCCTTCTAAGTACTGCCTCATTATGACAAGTGCCCTAATCAATGTCCCAAGAGGCCAAGAATTTACCTCAATCCTAAATTCACCATGCTAATTTGACTTTAATTATTTATAGTCCTACTTTCCACACTTAACTGTAATGTTTTTCTTTGGCCTACAATTGACAGTACTATGTTTATCTTTGTATTTCCAGAACATAGTAAATGGCAGTTACATGACAAATGGTTTGTTGGACTGAATAGAAAATTTTACTCTCACAGACACCAATTTTTTTGACTTTTTGGTGACAAAGTTAGACAGAATTGGTGTATACTAAGAGGGAAGGCATAACAATTTCAAAGCTGCCTCCTCATTTTGGGGTATCCTTAGAGATATTTGAGGTTTCTATTACACCATCTTGTATTCCAATTCATTTATTTAAAAAACCGAAAAGATATTTGTTAAGAACCTAGAAAAACAAACAAAAAAAGATGTTTGTTAAGAACTTAGGGCATTCGAGGAATTGTTTTGGCTTCTGGAGGCATGAAACAACCAAACCACAATGAGTCTTGCCCTTGTGAGCGAAAACTCTAGTGGGGACGAGGCAAGGCAGACAATAAACTTCATATTCTAAATGAAAATACATGATAGTATATTCCATGGTGATAAGTACAGCGGGAAAAAATAATGCCAGGAAAGGGGTATTAAAATATTGAGAGGCTGTTGCAATTGTAAACAGTTTGTCAGAAAAGACTTCCAAAGAAAGTGATGATTGGGTAATGACTAGAAGGAAATGAGGCCATGGAGAAATCTGAGGAAGGAGCCATCCAGGCTGAGAGATGAAAGTCAAGTTTACAGGTCTGAAGGTAACTGGGAGCCTTGGGGACAGATAGGAGACTGACTGGTGTGATGACTGGAGTGGACTAAGAGAAGCAGAGTTGAGCAAGAGATGATGTTAGTATGAAGAGGTGACTCAGGGAGTGTCCTGTAGCTGGTGGCAACTGGAAACTGTGCTGGGCTCCACTGGCCTTTTTAACAATTTTGCCTTTTACTTCAAGTCAGATGTGAAACCACAGGAGATATTGAACAAAAAGAAAGAAATGTTTTCTATATTACTAGAATTACTCAGACTACTGTAGTGAGAAGAAACTGAAGGGGGGCATGGGCAGAAGTCTAATTAGAAGAGGTTTTCAACACTCCAAACTAGAGAGAACAAATGTTAATAACGAGAGTGATTGGAATCATTGGTTTCTGAATATGTTTTGGGGGTAGAGCTTAGAGGAGTTGCTCAAGATTATATTTGGAGTTTGAGAGAAAGGGAGGCATTGAGCATGGCTCCAAGGGTGTTTTGCCAGAGCGACTGCAAGATTGGAGATGCCTTAAATCACGTATTGGATATCGAAAGCCACCAAGAATTTTGACAAAAGTACTGTTGAAGCGAATGTCAGACAGGCCTGAACTAAGTTCTTCCAGAGCGACCTGCAGGTCTGTAAATGACAGTGAGAGATGAAGTTACAGAGAAGAACAGGAGTAGTGGATAGTACATTCTTATAATATGAGACTCAAAGAGAAAAGACTACGGAGAAGGAGGAAGAATAGTCTAGAAATATCAATGAGGAAATAGGGGTCTACCTATGACAACTCCACGATTAATGATAAGAAAGTTGTGGAGAAAAAATTCCCCACGTGGATGTGCTGTAGGGCAAACACTGCCCTGTTCTCTGCTCTGGGAGAAGGCTAAAAGAAGGTTTTAAAAACTGGTTTTGTTATAGTTCTCCTGTCAAATTGCCTGGCCCTGGTGTAGTTTTGGGTAGTAGCTCTTTGAGAATTTTCTCTATTTCCCCTATAAAATTGATCTGTTAAGATTTCTTAACCTTTGAGATCAACTTTGGTAAATTATATCTTTTTGAAAAATTATCTATTTCATTCATGTTTTCAAATTTTGCATATATTAAAGCAAGGTTGTTTCTTACGACTATTTGAATTTCTTCTGTTTCTGTATTATTTCCCTGTTAGAATTTATTATGTAAAGTTTCTTATCTCCTTTTTTTGATTAGGTTAGTTGGTGGTTTATCCATTTAATTATGTTTTCCTTTTTTTTTCAGAGAACCCAATTTGGATTTACTCATTGGTTTTAGAGATGTTTACAACTCAATTATACTTGCTGTTATACTTGTTAATTTTTTCCTGTGTTTCTTTGTATTTTTTGTTTGTATCTTTTATGAGATATCATAATAACTATATAATATCTTTGCAAAAATTTCTCAAAAAGAAAAGGACAAACTGCTTTCACTAACTAAAATAACAAACAATCCAGCAGTTTATTTCAAGATTAAAACATCATGGCCTAGTGGGATTTATACCAGGAATGAAAAATAGATTTAGTTAGGAACTACTTTAAGATCAATCATCATATCATTAGCTCAAGATTAAAGTCATTACTATCTTCATAGATGATGGACATTTATCTGACCTGAATAAAGCATCAGTCTTATTTTTGAAAGTCCATAAAATAAGAATAGATAGATACTTTCCTAATAAAATAAAAGACATGTTTTTAAAACCATAGACCAATACAATGGGAAAACATGGGAGGCATTTCCACTTGAGTTAAAAAGAAGACAACCATTTTTATTGGAAGGACTAGCAAATGAAATTAAAGGAAAGAAAGAAAAAGGGAATAAGGATATAAAATTATCACTATTTATAAAATAGATTCCTGGATAAGATAGAAGAATCAACTAGAAAACTACAAAAACATAAGAGAATTAAATAAGAAAGTGGGTTAAAAATTAATATAAAGAGATTAATAGCTTTCACATATGTAAACATCAACTAGATAGAAGAATAAGGAAAAAGGATTCTATTTACAATAACGATAAAAGATATAGAAATAGTCCGACAAAGAAATGTATAGGACTTGTATAAAGAAGATACTTAAGTAATAAAAACTACTAAAGGATACAAAAGAAAGCATGGACAAATGAAGAGACAGAAAGTTCTTTGGTAGAAAGATTCAACATCAAAAATATACAATTTAGGGGCTGGCCCGGTGGCACAAGCGGTTAAGTGTGCACACTCTGCTGCGGTGGCCCAGAGTTCGCCGGTTTGGATCCCGGGCGTGCACCCACACACCGCTTGTTAAGTCATGTGTGGTGGCGTCCCATATAAAGGAGAGGAAGATAGGCATGGATGTTAGCCCAGGGCCAGTCTTCCTCAGCAAAAAAGAGGAGGATTGGCATCGGATGTTAGCTCAGGGCTGGTGTTCCTCACACTCACAAAAAATATATACAATTTAATCTTAAGTAATTAATTTATAAATTTAATGTGTTCCTAATAAAAATATAATTTAAAAAACTGAACCGGCTTATATAACGTCAAAGGAAAAAAATTAATAGAAAGAGTAACTAGGAAATTTTTTAGGGAAAAACATCATTGAGGTAAGTTCGCATTACTAGATTATAAAACATAGTTTAAAACCTTAAGAACTAAAATTATGTGGCAATAGCTCATGAAAAGATAGGTGAACTAATGGAATAGAAGAGAACGTCTAGAATCAAATTCAAATACCTAAGAAAATGTGTGATGTAATAAATGTAACATCTCAAATTAGTGAGAAAAAGATGAACTATCCAATATATTGTGTGGGGAAAACAGCATAGTCACTTGAAAAAAATATTGCTGCATTGATAACCTCCTACTATACATTAGGACACATCCCAAATGCAACAAAGATTTAAATATACAATATGAATCTGTAAAATCATTAATAGAAAACATGGAATAATTTTAATCTGGGTTTAACATATCAATAGAGACACGGGCAAAGATTGTGAACACAGAATTTACAGAAAAAGTAATAGAATTGGCTCTTAAACACAAGAAATATACTGAAACTCACTCATTATCAAACAGATAAAAAATAGATGCTATCTTTTATCTATCAGATTGGCAAAAATCCAAATGCCTGATATGACACACAGCTAGGAGATTGTGTAGAATTAGCCATTCTCAGACTTGACAGTTGGAATTTTAAATTATTATAAACCCTATAGAATATAATTTGGTAGTTATCTCTAGAACTTAAAATGGCATATACTCTTTGGTCTTACTTCTGGGAATCTACTCTATTGATATACTTGCACACATTCAAAATGATGCACTTTCAATGTTATTTATTTCTTCATTATCAGTAAAAGAGAAACTGAAATTTAAAAACCCATCAATAGTGGATTTCTTAAACAGTATTACATACATACCAGGGAATATTATATATCTGTGAAAAAAGTTTTCAGGGAATTATGTGGTATTCATATGAAAAGATATCCCTAGGATATATTGTGAGGGGGAAAAAAATCCAAGCAAGATGCAGGAATGTATTAATATTCATATTTTCTTGAAATGCATACTGAAATTAAGCAAGAAATTAATAAAAGATCAGGTAGGGAACCAGATAAATGCAGTTGTAAGAGTGGAAAGTCTTGCTTTTTACTCTCTCACACTCTCTCTCTCTACTTTCTATATATTTGAATATGTATATATAGAACACATAGATATATTCTATAGACAAATGATAAATTCTATAATAAATTCTATAGATATAATATATATATTTGGATGTATGTGGACCTATATGTTTATGTGTGTATACATATTTATATAGATAGATAGAATATATACATATATTTGAATAATTACCCAGACACTGAGTGGTGGCTTCAAAACCCTGAGACATTCCATATTACTGCCACATCTGTGACCTCTCACTATCGGCAACCTTGCTTTTCAAATCGGATACACGCCTCTGATATTTCCCAGTTCCGCCCCTAAAACAGAGACTCGCATCCTTCACATCTGTGAAATCACAGTTAATTATATTGTGGTTTAATCTTATCTTTATTGTCCTTTTCCCACAATTTAAACAAATAAGAATATGCAGTTCCTGCGAATCCGGTCTCTCTAATTTTCTGATCTAATTTAGATGTTTATAGGATAAAAGAATGCTTGCTGCACTCCTCAGATAACTATGGGGTTAAAGTGGAGCGGTGAAAAGACGTGTGGGTTCTAATATAAATTACCTTCTCTCTGCAGGAGGAGCATTATCCGCTGCTTGCACCGTGAGCGCGTACGTCCGCCCGACTATCAGTTCCACCCCCGGAGAGATGGTGATCAGCCCTGTTGTTTTATTGATGATGAAGTCTCCCTGCGCCCCGACCAGGATTTCATATGTGATCTCCCCGTTTGACCCTTCGTCTGCGTCGACTGCAGTGAGCTGGAATTGAAAATCACAGCATAAATCTTCTTGGGACTCAACTCTTCACCGTTGCGTCATTTTTCCCCCAACGAAAGGAGCTTGTTTTCAAAGACAAAAAATAAGTAAAGAAAGTTCTTTTGGCGTTTACACTCTTGTTTTCTTGAATTGAGGCTACTGTGTTCCCATAGGAAACTGAAGCAATCACAGCAGGAAGCATTGGGTTTTTTTCCCATTTCTTGTGAGAGTGGTAAAAAAAACTTTTGGAGGTCTTGAAGACTATCTTTATTTAATTTAATAATGAAAAAAAGAGGAAAGTCCTAATAGCAAATCTAATATCCCTATAGGAAATTTAATTTTTTTCTCTATCTTACCTGCTGTCCTTGACACACAAACACATATTACTACAGGCTGAGGCCTGATAAAATGAAATAGGTGAAGCTTCCTGTTATTACTTCCATCCTTCCGTTTGCTCTCATTTTTTTCATTCGTAATATTTTCCTTCCTAATTCCCAGAGACTGTCTTGTCCTGGAGTCCTCTTTATTTAAACTTGGCTTTAGGAAAGGTTCTTAGAACCTTGTTCACACTGACTTATAAAGGACTGATAAGACCTATAGTACTACCTTTTCAAGGTCAAAGGCATCTCCAGTTGTAGAACATCTAATTAGAAAATTAGAGTATCAAGTGCAAGATACTTTTTTTGAGGAAAGGGAATCCACTCAGAGTCCCTGAAATAATACCACATAAGCATCTATAAAGGTAATTTGCACATATTTATAATCATTTTGGAGCAACTGGTATCCAATAGTTAAAGATTACATTTGCATTATGTGTGAAGAGAATGATGATTATTAATTTCATAAAGCAAAATTAAAGTAATAATGATTTAATATGTTAAATAAGGCTCCTTCACTTCATGATAAATATAAATTCACTTAAGGGGGGAAAACAGACAAAAAAATAGGTTCCTTTGGGAAATTTTATAAAATGCATTTTATAAACGTTCACAGAATTTTGTTTCCATCATACCAAAAATGACAGATGGAGAAAAGAAAGGTGGCCTCAGTTTACACATGAGGGGAAAACAATCAAAAGTTTCCTGTTGAATAAAGAAAACCACATGATCATAATAAATAAATAAACCTGTAGAAAAAAATTTCTTATTTATTGACATTTTCTCATGTATTCTAATCCCTGAGTTTCACTTCTATAAAGTAGCACATCTTTATTGTTCACAGACTCCTTTGGGGGGCTATTGGACACCCTAGTGCACCTTCTTAGATAAAATGAGACCATGCACATTTACTTTGAAATTTGAATTCAATTTCAGGAATGCCGTGTTAATTAATGGCCCATTCAAAGCTTCGTGTTTACTATCTTGATGAGATGTAAACAAAGTGCTTTACACATCCCATCATGCTTAAGGGGATATACTGTTCATATTCTAATTCTATTTTTATTACCCACCGCATTTAGAGTGATAATGTGCATAGAAATAGCATCAACAAAAATAATTGAGAGGAAAAAGGAAATTTGAGAGACTGGCATTAATTCAGCAAAGTCTGAGATTGGGTATTTGGGGGGGGACAGATGTGGTTGCCTGAAGGAAAACCATTTCACAAAATGATTCTGGGACTTATACGAGAATGACAGACATAGTCCTAAAGGCAAAGGAGAAGGAAACTATGTGCAGAAACAGTCAAAATGAATGATGTATATTTACGGAGAACTATCCAAGCCAGACAAACTCATTCTCTTGTGTGTATGGATAAAATTAGAAAATCAGAGGATGGGGATAGCAGAGAAGATATCAATTTTGATTATAGTAAATCACTTAACACAATGTCTCAGGAAATCTTAATTAAAACTTGGCTCAAATTGGATTCAATATTAACCTTCTTCCTGGGACTTAAATTGGCTAAAGGAATTTAATGATAAATGGCAATGCATCAAGTTAAGAAGAAATGTTGAGGAGCATGCTTCAGGGATGCAGGTATTATGGCTGGTCTTATTTAACATTTTCATAAATGATGTTGGAAGGGAGGATAAGCTGGATAATAATTAAATTGAAGAAGACACCCGTCTGGGAGGTGCTGTAAATACCAAACATTACTGCAAAGGAAAGGTGATAGAAAACCCCCCAAAACTGCAGAGCCAGCCAATCACAGAAAAGCTAATATATTCAAGTAACACTACTAGCTCCACAGAAACCATTAGCAAGTAGGAAGTTTAACAAATAAGCCAAAAATTAATTCTATGTTTAGGTTACTTAAATAGTTTTATACTATTTTTAAGTCTTTTGGCACTAAATGATAAAATAATGGGTTACGAATCAACATAATTGAGTCCCCACACATGCAAACAAAAATATTTTGAAGAAATTATTGGTGGTCCAAGATTAGAAAAGAGAGCTGAGACACTGACTCTGCAGACCCCAAAAATGATAATTCTTCCATGAAACACCTTAAAACTAAACTATGGTGGGGATTTAATTCAACTGCAACTCAATGACTCTGTGATCAGTGGTCTATGAGATAGAGGTGTATGAACACTGATCCTAATTTAGAGGGAAAATCTGCCTCCTAAATGAAAAGGGAATGGAGGGGAAGTTGGTTTACTCTCTATGTAAAGCCAAAGTGTTGCTTACAAGTTATTAGATGAAAGTAAAATAAAATCTATGATTTTAATTCTTTCACTTGAATGTTATGATATCTAAATGGCAAGAAACACTGTTGTTTACATTTCTTTTCTGTAATGTGTTACAATCCTTTTCAGAAAGTTTAATCTTCCCCTCCCACAATTCCTTCCTCTCAGTACAATATTCCAGATATCTTTATCCTCAGCTGCCTCTCACCCCACCAAAAAAAAAAAAAAAAATTCTGATTGTCCCCTATTTCCTTTCCTGTTCTGGCTGCAGTTTATTTCTCTTTCCTGTGTCTGAGAAATTGATAAATATGGCTTTACATAAAAATACAAATGTAAAGAACATTGGATCATAAACTGAACACAAAAATTCAAATTGGAGTCTCAAAAATGAAGCGGGTATAGAATAAAAGTCATAATTGATATAGAAATAATCACCAGACCTAAACTATAATATAAAAGTGTGTACATAGTGTATATATAAATATGTATATATGTATATATAAATATGTATATATAAAAATATATATACATTCATATTTCATATATATATATATGAAAACATATATAAATATGTTTTCACTAGAAATGATTTTTGGCTAAATTGATAATGAATAAGTGTGCTGACCATTTGGCGTTTTTGCCTCCTGGGCATTCCTGGGCCCTTGTTTCTACTAAGAGTCCTTCATGTTCCTTTGGGAAGCTATTCATCTGCTTCACATTCCCTGTTTGGGTGGAGCTGACACTTAGCTCCAGCTGTGGGAGTGAGATTCAGGCCTGGACACTGGTTCAAGAATTGGCAGGTTATCTAAGTTACTTTAGTCAGGGTGACTTCTAGAAACAGTGGAAAAGAGTAGCTCTTATTTCTTCTGGGGCTAGACTGGTGAATTTACATCTGATGTTTTTGCTGATTTTCTTGTCTTCATTGGGTCTGCCTAAGACAGTGGTGCACAAGAATGCAATGTCAAGAAATAGGGAGAGAATATCAGTGATAACACTGTTTCCAGGTATGCCTGAGCAAATTTACCACTGAACTTTCCTGATGTATGAGCCAGTCTACGGCCATACCACCCTGAATGCACCTGATCTGATCTATGAGCCAAAAATACACTTTTTAAAAAAAAAAACCTAGTTTAATTTGAAATTATGTCACTTCAGCCATAAGAATCCTAAATATTATAGGAAAAGAGTTTTATGATTAATTATTTTTCTTGGCTTTCTTTATGAATATTTACTCCTCTAGGATTATTGTACTTTAAAATTTTGGTAGGTGGTGCCATGTGATCATTAATACATCAAACCATCTTTGATTCAACGTATGGTTATTCATTACAATGGACAGAAGATCATACTATGAAAGTGGTCGAGTTGCTCTTATATAGAAATCATGATGAAGTATGTAAAACAAGTAATTATATATATATATATACACACACAGATAAATAACAAGTAAATATTTTTCCTGTAATAATAGTTGGACTTTTAAACAAAGCAATTATCTAAATTGTAAAATTAAGCACTTTTAAAAATATACATTTCTTGGAAAGTCTTTTTTAATCTCTTTATTATTCAGGTTAACCATTCAAACTAGGCAAACATAAAAAAATAGAACTACTTGAGTAAAATTTTGTGATATTTGGTACAAGATAAGGTCATGAATATTCAGGTTCCGTGTTTTTCTTAAATAAAGTTTGATTTGCAAAGTAAACTCCAGATTGATGGCGTGCTAAAACATGTAAATCTGAGTTTAGAAAAGTCTGGAAAATATTGTATCCTTTTGGCTAGAAAAGAGTTATAGAAGTAAGCTAGCTGAGATCACTTGGCAGTAATCATAATAACAAATTAATTTCTAATCTTGATTTAGGAAAAATAATAATCTGGAAAAAAAACATTCATTTCAAAATAATTAATGAGAATCTGCAATGGTCTCAGGCACCATGTTAGGAGCTGGATATAAGTTAAACTTGGTGAATAAAAATTGGGCCCTGCTTTTTTTTTTTTTGGAATTTACTGTTAGATGAGGAAGATTATTAATAATAAATGAAGACATTCATATTGACATGTTGTGACAAGTACTATTAAAAAATGAACATAGAGAACAATGAATAGGTTTCAGGGTAGATATGAAGGTCCTTTGAAGAATATGAATTAAGAGCAGTTCGTTGAAAACGGAAGGGCATGTGTGAGGATCCTGAGGTTAAGAGAATGAATAAGGCTTTCAAGGAGGTTGAATGTGATGAACCAGGGAAAGACTAACATGTGATGAAGTTGCAGAGACTAGTAGAAGCAAGACGATGAAGGTTTTTATGGGCTGTTATAAAACATTTTGAGAATCACGGTGTGAGACGACTAAATAATGAAAAGATTTACTTATATTTGATATTTAATATGTATAGTAGTCTCTGCACTCTTTTTTTCTCCTTTTTTTTTTGTTTTTTGTTTTGAGGGCAGGAAAAGCTGGGGAGAGTGACATGATTTTGGATAAGTTTATAAGAGAATGGCAGTGAATTCTTTTAATGGTTCTTGTTTATAACAAAAATACAATACAACTGTGCTGGTCTCCAAAACATGGACCAAAACATTTCACACCTGATTTAGATAACAAAATAAATTTGAAGAAAAAATGTTTTGATCAACAGCATAAATACCAATCAAACAGTGAAGAATGAAACCACGTTGCTTTCTACGGTATGCCCAGGCTACATTTATACCATTGTTTTCTGCTATTGTGAAAAGGGATTTCCTGATTTATGCAGACACAAATTTGGCATTCTTAATAACAAAAAGTGTTCTGGAAACCTCACAATTTAAGTATTTTTTTCAATCTAGTGCTTTTTATTAGTACAGTAGATATTCTATTAGTAAGGGAATTCCTTGTATTGTAACTTTCAATGAGTTTCACGTAGGGAGTGTAAATGGTGAGAGATGGTGCTGTGGTGAGGATTTCCTTAAGAAATATTCATTGAGGAGACACTCACTGCCCTTTTCAGAATCTCAGATAGTGTTTGAGGTTTGGTTTATTTTGATTTCTAGCTATAGTAGAAAAAAGATTGCACTGTGTTTCTAGACATTCACTTCTGTTTCCTAGTATGTCATGCTGATTCCTTTCATTTTGTATTTTACACTTAATAAGGTAGATTTGGTCTGTTTCTTATTTGGTCTATTTGTGGAAATGTAAGAAGCACAGTTCTTGAAGACTTGTGTAATAGGTTGCAGAATTACTTGTACGTTAAACAATTTGTGATATTCCAATTTTCTTCAGACAGTATTCCTTTGATTATTTTAATTCAACATAGCAAGAATTCAATACACCAACAGATCTATTGTCTTATAATTTTTATTAGACATAGAGATTGATGCCTAATATGAAATTTAGGGTCCTATAAAATGAATACATTTGCACAGTAGTGGTATAAAAACAAACTATAATCCATGACTTATAATTGATGCATGAAAATATTTAACTTATTTTAGCAAAAAGAAAAGGCATTTTTCTCCTGTTAATACAGTGTCTTTATTTAATTTAATTTATTTGTTTCCCTCCACTTCATCATCGGAATCCCTGTTTTCAAAATGCTGTCCCTCCTTTATACTATACATCTAGTTCTATCACTACTACCTGACTGAAATTGCTTTTTTAAAATGGCATAGAGGAGTAGCTAGGAGGCAGGACTTCTGGCTCTGGTGGTGTGAGAAGGTCAGATAATTCTTTTTCCAAAAAGTAAGTATAAATCTAAGCAAAATTGTCAAAAATACCATTTAGGGCTCTAAAGATTCCCTAACATGAACAAATTTAGAGGAATTATTCATGAAGAATTGCTGCAACTTTAGGTAAGAAAAGCAGGAGTCAGCAGCCTTCTTGTTTGGGTGTCACCCTATGTCCCCCACCACTCACCACCCAAATACAATTGTCACGTAAGGTTCATAAGGGTAGGACTGGCCATAAAAAACAGCAGATTTGCTTCAAGAGATGATAGACTCAATTCAGCATTAATAGAAGAATCAAGCACAGTGGGAATTGAATAAGGAACAACCTCAGCTCTGCCAATACAAGTTGTGGTCCTAGTTGGGGTAAGCTGTAAACAAGCTAGAAATTTAGCAGAAAGAACCAGAAAATGAGAGCCCAATAGAAGGTCTGAATAAGATTTCCACACATTTCTGACACTATACACATTCACAGCGGAGAAATGAGAAGGCCATGAGAATGTAATGAGAATGTAAATGCCAAAAGGAAGTCCTGAGAACTGTATGAACTGTCAATGCTCTCCCCAACCCAAATTCAGATCAACTGGCAAAGGGTAGAAGCCTTATGGGCTTGAGGTGTTTGTGCAAACCTTGGTCCAAATTATTGGCTGACATTAAGCTCTGCAGAAACAAGAACAACTCATAAGAAGTCAGCTAAAAATTAAAAATAAGAATGAAAGCAAAACGTGTGCAGAGACATTAGGAGCTGCACACTTAAATGAAGCAGATTCAGCAGATGAAATTCAGACACGTTATTTAAAAAAAAACCCTCAAGGTCAATATTCAAAACCCAGTTAAAACAAACAAATAGCATAATATATAAATCAATAAATCTAAAGACTGTTAAAGAAGAAAATTATTTTGATCCTTATAAAAGTGGTAAGGAAGACTTTATTCAGGACCTTGTGATAGGTGTCAAGACATTACAACAGGAGAGAGAGATTGGGCTCAACTCACTCAACTCCAAATACAGTAAGGATAGCTGGGGATTTATAGTCAAGAGCAGAATGAGGGGGTCAGTGGATGGAAAATTACTAGGAGGTGACATCAATGGTAGGGGGACTCTTGCTAAACCAACTTAACAATATTCTTGCAGAAGGCAGGCCAGCATGATTAGATATCAAGGATGGTTAATGAGGATTTTGATCAGATATTGAGGGTGGGGGATTCTCTATAAACTGACTGAGCAGGATTCTTGCTAAAACTGGAGCAGGAAGGCCAAAGACAAGGCCCAAGAATGACGCCTAGTTGAAAAGATGGCTCACAGGAGCCTAACTAAGGTGTGGTCAAGAAGAGAGTTTTTGTTAAGATCCAAGAAGCTCAATGGACTCAAATAGGAAAAACACAAAGAGTTCCACACCTAAACACATCACAGTCAAATTGGTGAAAGACAAAGAGAATACCTTGAAAGCATCAAGAAAAAAGACTCATTTCATAAAAGAAAACAATGTATGGTGCATGGCTGACTTCTTATCATAAGCAATGGAGGCCAAGAGGCACAGGCCTGACATGTTCAAAGTACTGGGGTTAAAATCAACAACCATCTATCAACCAAGTATAATATATCCAGCAAATTTATCCTTAATATTAAAGGTAAAATAAAGACATTCAATCTCTTTATGTAATAATATTACCAAAATAAAAGACAGAATCACATGATAATCTCAATACATACAGAAAAGCAATTGATAAAACCAAATATCCATTTATGAAAAAAATTCCCAACGAACTAGGAATAGAAGGGAACTTCAACCTGATAGAAAGCATCTACAAAAAAACCTACAGCTAGCACTATATACAATGATGAGATGCTGAATGATCTCCCCTAAGATCAGGAACAAGAAAAGGATGCTCTCACCACTTCTATTCAACATTTGACTTGATGTTCTAGTCAGTACAACAAAGGAACAACAAAAAAGAGACATCATATGGAAAAGAAGAAGTAAAACTATCTTTACTTGCAGAAGATATATCATCTATGTAGAAAATACTAAGGAATCTATGAGAAACTATGAGAACTAACAAGTGATTAACAAGATTAAGCAAAATCGATTGTATTTTTATATGTTAGCAGTGAACAATCCAAAAATAAAATCAATTCAATTCACAGTAGCATCAAAAATGATAAAATAACTAGGAATAAACTTAACAAAATAAGTACAAAACCCATACACCAAAATCTACAACATTGCTCAGAGAAAATCAAAAGTATATAGAAAGAGAGTCTATGTTGATGGATAGAAAGACTCAATATTTTAAGATGAAAATTCTCCACAATTTATTTGATTTATAGATACAATGTAACCCCTATCAAAATTCTATCGGGCTTTTTTGTAGAAATTGTCAAGTGAATCCTAAAATTTATATGGAATATAAGGAATCTAGAACAGCCATAACAATTTTAGAAAAGAAAAGTAATGAAGAAGGAATTACACTACCAGTTTCAAAACATACTATCAACCTACAGTAATCGAGACAATGTAGTTTTGGCGTAAGTTAGATGTATAGATTAATAGAACAGAAGTCCAGAAATAACCTCTTACATTTATGGCTAACTGATTTACAACAAAGATGTCAAGGTAATTATGGGGAAGAGATAGTTTTGATGATAAAAGCTGCTGAGATAGCCATATGTAAAAGATAAAAAATAAATAAAAATGGATTGTGACCTTTATCTCACAGCATATGCAAAATTAATTCAAAATGAATCACCTAAATGTAAAATGTAAAAGCTAAAACTATGAAATTTGTAGAAGGTAATATAGGAGAAAATTTTTGTGAACTTAGGTTGGCAAAAGTTTCTTAGATACAACACCAAAAGTATGATATACAAAAAGAAAAAAATGATAAATTGAACTTTCTCAAAATTAAAAGCTGTTGCTCTTCCAAAAACGCTACTAAGAATATTAGAGACAAAACACAGACTGTGAAAAAATATTTTCAAATAGATATCTGTAAAGAGACTTATATTTATAATTTATAAAGAACAATTGCAAGTCAATATTAAGAAGACAAACAATACAAATAAAAAATGGGCACAAAATTTGAATATATGTTTCACCAAAGATGGAAAAATGGCTAGTAAGCACGTGAAAAGATTTCAAAATCATTAGTCATTAGGGAAATGCAAATTAAAACCATAATGAGATACAGCTAGGCGCTTGCTATAATGACTTGCATAAAAAAACTAAAAAATACCAAGTGTTGATGAGGATGTGGTAGACATATAAAAGAGTGCAGCCACTTTGGAAAGCAGTTTGGCAGTCTCTTGAAAAGTTAAGTAGACACTTATCATATGACCTAGTAATTCTGCTCCTAGTAATTCTGCATATTGGGTGTATGCATCTACACACACCCAATAGAAATAAAAATATATGTCCATGGAAAGACTTGTATAGAATTTTCATAGCCACATTATTCATATTCTCCAAAACTGGAAACAGTTCAAATGTGCATCAGTTGGCAAATCGATAAACAAAATGTGATGTTTTTATATCTTGGAATACTATTCAGTAATTCAAAGAAACAAAAATATGATACTGATTCATGCTACAGCATAGATGAACCTCACAAACATTATGCAATGTGAAAGAAGCCAGGTAAAAACAGACTACATAGTTGTATAATGCCATATTTTTGAAGTTCATAGACAAGGCAAATTTTTAGAGACAACAAGCAGAACAGTGGTTGCCTGGAGCTGGAGATGGGAGTAAGTATTAACTGCAAGCAGGCATGAGGAACCATTTTGGGGTGATGGAAACGTTTAGAACTGAATTGCCGTAATTGTTGCACAACTGTCTAAATTTACTAAAAATCACTGAAATGTACACCTATGAAGGGTATGTTTTAGGACATGTAAATTATAGCTCAATAATGCCCTCAAAAATTACGAAGAAAATTTTAGCCACATAAATGATCTTTAACAATCTTTATCCATTTTGCCTTTCTACTTCATTAATAGGCTACCATTCAGGCTGACCAGAATTTTTCTAATTGTTCATCCATTGTTTCATTATTTGATTCATTTTTCTCCCTTCTTCCTCCGTTTCTACGCACTTTCCAAAGTTTAGGTTATTTGGCTACTCGTTTCTGTCTTTCTCTTTGAAACCTTTAGATCCTCCTCCACTCTCAGGTAATTGGCTATCAACTCTATGCCACTCCATTCCACCCTTTTAAAACCTACTTCTTCTTCCTGGTGAAGAGACAAAAGGGAAAGTTCTGGCAAGCAAGGAAGCATCAGCCTTATGTATTAAACATAGACTATAATCAGCAAATCCCACCCTGGGAGGCTGAGTCTGTGTTAAGAAAAGTAATAAGAGAAAACAAGGTGAAATTGTGGAACATGGAACCGGGAGTACGTAAATAAAGATTTCAAGAAAAGATGCCTTCCTACTTTTCTTTGAAAGAACGTTTCAGAACAAGAGTATAACCCTCTTATGTGTTCCTCTGGGATGTGTTCTTAAGTCATAGCCAATACTGGAGGAGGCCCCCAAATTTGGCTCTTACATGAAGCCAAGGTACAAGATCTACCTGGGGTCATTTGGGGTCATTAGGGCAATGTGTCCCTTGATACATGCCAGAATATTAGGTTGGAATGGATCAATCGAATCTTGTTTTTTGGTCATGTTTATTACATTATTACATTTGAAGGCCTGAAAGAACTCTTAACTCTGACCTAAGCTGATGTTCTGTGACTGCCAGATGTAGCTTATACATGTATAGTTATGCTTCAGATGATGGAGTGATATATGAACAGACTATCATACACCAAACTACTGAGAATCATACTTTATAATTACTTTGGGAAAAGCTGTATAAATTTTATTTAGGAATGACTTACTGACACAATGATTGTAATGGAATCTGATGTATTTAAAGAGTTGTAGTTGGCTCTGCTGGAGGATCAAGTCAGAGGGGTATATTAGTGGGAACTATGGCCAGTCTAAACTATAGCAAGATGTCATTTGTAGGTATAGTCATTACCAATGTTCTTTCACAGCCATAGTTTCATGAATTAAAAAGAAACTTTTACATTTTCATATATTTCTTTAATGCCCGACTTAGTGGAAGACAGCTGGATTCTCTTTCTGCACTCAATTTGTTGTGATATGCTCTTTTGGTTGGTGTTTATGAAGAAAATTGGGCCTCGCACAGATATGTAGTTAGAAATCGTGTATATTCTTCTTTGATACTACACCAAAACTTGACAAGTGGTAGTTTCTTAAGGGTTTTTTTGCAAGGAGGAAACTGAAACCTCATTGATAAACTTTTAAAACTGTTAAATCAAAATCCGTTCGCAGATATTGCATTTTGAATGGATTTTTTTACCTATACAAGATTTTGTAATATCATACATTTGTCTCTTGAAAAATATTGGTAGATTGAGTTATGTAGATCTTCTAAATGTTGACACATTTAATTGTATGACATCAGAATCATCACATTCATTAATATCACCACAGGTCTCACCAGAAAAGTTATTAAGTATCGGGAAGCTGTCAAGCTCATGGTGGTGGATACAAGTTTTCCTAAATCCTAATTTTCACCTAACAGCTGGAATTTTATTATTGACAACAAATGCTATCAATTATTTTCCTTGAAGGGACAGTCTCACTTTATTTTCAAGAAAATATCTACCAAATACTAAAGTCTGAGAAACGATAGTTTATCAGTCATTCAAGTAAAATCAGTGTTCCGTGAAAGCAGCTAGTTCAGCTCGCAACTTAATTGCACAAGTACTCTTTCCTTAGAGTATCATCAAGCTTCTGGGTCTCATTGCAGTGCACCAGCCACCTGTTTCTCACGAGGCAACACAGTGTTGACCCTTAATCTGTCCAAACCTCATCAAAGGTACCATGGAGAAGTTAAGTTTGTTTCTTTCTTTTTTGATGAAGCAACAGCATTACAAATTTTATTAAATCTCAATTCTTCAGTATATGTCTTTTTGATATTCTGTGTGACAAAATAGGAAATATGCATAAAGCATTTCTGATATTAATTGAAGTGTGTTGTGCTAAACATTTAATCTCTCTGCTTCAGGTCTATGATATAATAAAGGTGTTTTGATTCATTATGCAGTTGGATAAAAATGAAACTTGAGTAGATATTGATCTCTTGGACAGAAAGATTATCTGGGAAGACAACCTAAAACCCACAAGCTAGGTATAACCATGGAGACAGATTTGCCAGGGGAAGAATTTAAGTTACATTTGGAAAACTTACATACACAGTTGAATGTCTCTATCAACACTTATAAAAAGGTGTAAGTAATAGAGGATGATGAAGAGAAATAATCTTTCAAATGTTAAAGGAATATCAGACAATTTAGGAAAATGTATCGCTGCTAATGCATTTTGCAGAGAGAATTCCAGCTCCTTACTGGATAAAAGATATTCTGGTCATTACTAGTGTTTTAGTAAGTCTACTTTTATGAACTAAATATTATAGAAGTTGCTGTAACAAAATGTTTAAGAAAATGCTTCAGAAATATCTAGCAAGGTGGTAATATATCCTGAGTGCAGATGATTTAGAAGACGTTAGAAGTTACATCTAGAGGTCACAAGACTTCCATTATGCTATTGTCATAAAAGTTATGTTGTTGCCAATCCTGTACCCTTACTTAAAGCTAAATAAATTTGGTGCTAGGAGAGGCCTATTGAGTCTCTCAAGGTTGGCAGTCAGTCTGAACCCAAGACCATTCCTGCTGGTCAAGCAAATTGGGCAATGCATAATTTAGTCCTCTCCAGATTTATGCTCTCTGGAGCCTTAATGTGAACCAGTGATGCTTTAAGCTAAAAAGGATACTAGGCGTCTGGTTACCCCTCTTCTGTTCAACATATCCTACAATAATCTAAGATGACAAGCCCCTCAGTAGAGTAGATGGTTGGTGAATCTTTCAGGTGTATAATTCAGGAGGAGGTATCAACACCATTAACAATACTATCATCATTAATTTTTTTATGAACCATTAAAAGGGTTGTTAGTGGAGATGGATCTCTCATCTAGGCGTTCCTCTTTCTGATAAAAAGCCAGAGAATAAAACATCAATAACAAGAATTTTTAAAGTGTTTCTTTATATTGCTTGAGAATTTGGAGGGGTTGTTTCTTTTCTGGGGCAACTTAATGATCCTTTTGTAGACGTTCATTGAATCTCATTACTCAAACTCTGAGACCAGAAACTGGAATCTCAAATACTTTAATGCTATTGCATTCTTTCATGCTCAACTTCTACCTTAATTACCTCAAAGAAACACTTCTTCAAAGTTGGCTTCCATCAATTCCCGTATCACAGGTCTTAACCCATCAATTTAAGGATTGAGTCTTAAATACTTCTTCAAGAAATCTTATGTTGTCTACAACACCAAATCTAAATTACGTTGCTATGCAAGATATTCCTTCTTTAATTAACTGATTCATAAATTGATACATTTATTCAGACCTAAATTTGTACCGAACACTGGCCTCTGAAAAATAGAATGCAGAAGTTACAGACAGAATAATTTCTGTCAAACACTTTGTGGTCTAGAAAAAGAGATAGGAAAGAAAAGTGTCTTTAATAGAAGTGTTTTAGAAAAGGATTAAAAGACATTACAAAAGTACAGAAAAGCCTATAATGACAAGGAGCCTGGAAAAATAAGCCAATGCATATTTGACTTAGTACAAGAAAAGCAAATCTTTTACCATTTAGTTCCTCCTCTCTCCAATGGCAGTCAAATTAATACCATAATGCCTCATGAAATTACCATGCCTTTGGTCATACCATTCCATCTCCAATAACATTAATTTCCCCTTCATCTGCCTATCTGAGTACTAAACATCCAGATAGGTTCATGAAGTTCTAATCAGCAGTGAAGCTGTCCCAACTATTCAAGCCCTAACAGATATTCCTCCCCACTCACTTTCTGATGAACTCTCATAATATTTTAGCATGTTCCATCTAATTTAACAGTTTAATAATGGTATAGGATATTTTCTGATTATTTCACTGTGAATAAGCATTATCTCTTACAAAATAAATTAAACTCTTTATGGGTTATGACTGTGTCTTATTTATCCTATGTATTTTTCAGAGCATCTAGTTTAGTAACAAGCACATAAAAATCTACATACATTAAATTATAATTTGTCCAAGAAAATATATAACATATGTATTATGAACACATGTTATATATGAACACGTTATATAACATGTGTATTAATACACATATATATTAGAACTTGGCTAGCAGTGTTTTTGATTGTTGGGTTTTTTTGCCAAATTCAATACGCAAGTTTACTAGAATTCCAAGAAATCACTCCTACTCTATTTGGAATACTGTTTTTTTCCTAAGATAACCTCTCTTTGAAACATCTCAATATCCAAGTGGTTTTCTGTTATCTGAGTATGCTTTGACATTGTAACATAATTTACAATGAGAGAGTTGACAAGGAAGGAGATCTTTTTTTGAAAAAACAGCTGAAAAAAGCTAAAAACATTCTGGTGATACACAGTAAAGAAAAAAAGCATAAAATATAATGTACATTTTTGCTTCTTCTAGGGTGTTTTCAAATTTCAAGTCAATTATCTAGTAAACCAGCACTATCTAGAACTGTAATAAGAAACGATATTGTCAAAATTAAAAATGCTCAACACATGATTTTAAAAACAATCACATACAACTAAACAAAAGCCTCATAAAAAATGCAAGCATCAAGGCATTAATTACTGAAATTGGACCATGGACAGTTTTCACTATGACAACCCAAAAACATGCTAGATAAATTTAAAAGTAAATTAATTTAATTGCAATTACAAATACATTTTCTTTGAAAAGCTGATAAATATATCAAGGAAGAGGAATGATGATTGAAAAATCATATAAAAGCCAAATGTGAGAATTCTTTTTTTACTGATTTGTGTAAGTAAAATGCAGATGTTTGTGATCACTATATTGATATCATTAATATTTGCCCTAAGTTTATCAAATGGGAAAGCTTAGTCTACACAACATCACTCTTAAGGTCTTAAGAGATATTCAGATGTTACAAATTTCATAATGTTTAATTTGATGATATGAGTCGTATTTTTCATGTATGATAAAACTAAAATATAA
The DNA here is from genome assembly GCF_020826845.1 of Diceros bicornis minor. Taxonomy (NCBI): domain Eukaryota; kingdom Metazoa; phylum Chordata; class Mammalia; order Perissodactyla; family Rhinocerotidae; genus Diceros; species Diceros bicornis. The sequence goes on along the minus strand of NC_080745.1, from coordinate 49,958,246 downwards.
TATGACCTTTTTTCCTAATGCACTAGCAATTACTTAAGGTCAGAAATTAATTTTTAGTAATTCCTTTAATCCCTATGATTTGGCACAGTATAGAGCAATTTAGACATTTGACACAATAAATAATTTTCAAATAAATGTGTTAATTATTCAACTTGGCCTTTCTAAAAGCATATATAATTAATTTCTCATTATATGTTTCAGTCAAATTGTTTAGTCTCTCAACAGCTTTCATTAGAAAGATTCTTCTGGATAATTAAGTTAGGAAGTACTATGGTCTGGGAATACTAATATATCTGCAGTTTAGTTGATTAATTTTTTAAAATGCAGTAGCCTGAAATATAGGTAATTTCACAACACTCATACAGAAATTACATAACACTTATTTTACCTACATCCATTATTTCCTTTATCCATTCATTCATTAAACAAAAATTTATTAAAGAGCTACGTGCCAGGGGGCTGGCCCCGTGGCTTGGCGGTTGAGTGCACGTGCTCTGCTACTGGTGGCCCTGGTTCAGATCCCGGATGTGCACTGACGCACCGCTTGTCTGGCCATGCTGAGGCAGCGTCCACATACAGCAACTAGAAGGATGTGCAACTATGACATACAACTATCTACTAGGGCTTTGGGGAAAAAAAGGATGAGGATTGGCAATAGATGTTAGCTCAGGGCCGGTCTTCCTTAGCAAAAATAGGAGGATTGGCATGGATGTTAGCTCAGGGCTGATCTTCCTCACCAAAAAAAAAAAAAAAAGTCTATGTACCAGGTGCTGTGCAACAGGTTGAGTACATAATGGTAGTGAAAAAAGAAAGAAAATAAACAGAGAAAATGACTAAGTCTTTACTCCACTTGAGCTTATAATCTAATAGGAGAAACAGATAGAATTATATTTAGAAACTTGAAATGTGCTATGAAGGAAAAATAAGGATGCTCTGGGATAATAAAGGGAACATAATATAGCAAGAGAGTCATGGAAGGCTTCTTTGAGGAAGTGACATTTAAATTGAGATCTAAATGATGAAAAACATAAGTAGGAGTTATCTAGTCAGAGTGGAAGCATTATAATGAGCAAGAGAAAGGTGAATAGTAAGTAGTGAAATTGGAGAATAATCAAGAGAGTGGTCATGCAGGTTTCCAACTAGGGGCTTTATTCTTACAGCAGTGGAAAATCATTGAAGGGATCCAGCATGGGAATTATTAATTTGATTTCAAATTTCAAATGGCCCTCTTGCTGCTGAATTGAGAAGAGGGAGAGAGATGTTAATAAAGTCCAAAGAAGAGTATTGCAGTGGTCTATGTAAAAGCTGATGGCGACTTTTGCTAGGATAGTGGAAGTGGGAAGAGAATCAAGTAGATGTATTCAAAAAGTATATGAGGAAAAATTGGTAGGACTTGGTAATTGGGAGGTGGGAGTAAACGAGAATGTGGCAAGAATAACTCTCTGGTTTCCAGCTTGAACAATTAAATGGAGGGCATTGTATTTTCTTAGGTGAAGAATATCATCCATTTGAACAAAATAGAGATGTCGTAACAAAGCTTCAAATTCAACTAATGTCTGCAACATGAATGAGTAACCTATACAAATTAAGAATCATGATTTTGGTTATATGTTTTGATTTTCAAGCAAATGAATTTTAGGTAAGAAATCATAGTGTGGTCTTTAGCAAAATTAAATTGGTTCAAATATCAAAAATAAAATTACGTACAAATGTAAAAACGTTTACTTTTTTGTATGGTTTGCTCACCACATCTTTGGCTGGTCCAATACTAAATTTTACCAAGACTTTAAATAAATATAATCCTCAAACTTTAATCATGATATCACAAACACACAAACACTGCACACACATTTACCACATAGAAAAATATTATTTGACATAATATAAATTGTCAAAAGATATTAAAATACTAAAATATTAAAGTCTTATCTTAATTTTATTTATAATGGAAATTATTTAAAAAACTTTTAATATGTAATTTTACATATAATTTTTGTGTGTCCTCCACAGAGTTGCTGGCTGGATATGTGGGAGCATTCTGGAAAGAACAGTTAATTCTGACTTGCTAGCAAAAAAAAGGCTTTATTAGAAAAGTAACATTTGAACTGTGTGTTACAGAATGAAAAAAGGTGTAATTTGGATCAAACCTTAAAACTTGAGAAAGAAGTCAACGGGCATGGAATGGGAAGGATATTCCACGCTAAAATTAAACAAAACAAAATCCTGTGTATGATCCCAAAGTTGATTACATGGAAGAATGTAGCTGAAGATGAGACAAAGATATCTGCAGTATTACATAAATGTTCTTGACTGCATGTGTGGAGACTGGACTCTTTCTTGCATAGGCTTTCTAGAAGAATGCAGACCCGTTCTGACTTGTGTTTCAGAATTATCATTTGTAGCAGGGTGGTGGGGAATCTGCAGAAACAGTGTTGTCAATCAGAGTCTACTGTAGTAGCCTGATTTATGGCCATGCATAGGCATGGAAAAGGAAACGATGATAGACGATTCATTTTGAAATAGCAATTTCCGAAACTGGACAATTATCTGGATGCATGCACGTTAAGGAGGGAGAAAAGAAACAGGATGCTGAGGTTGCTAGCCTGAGCCTGTGTAATCTAAGATTAATTGGGCCCTTCACAATACAGTAGCTTCCAAAGGGGTCAGGTTATACTTGTTTGTATCTGTGTGTGTGTGTGTGTGTGTGTGTGTGTGTGTGTGTGTTTCTGTATCAGAAGAAAGATAACGGATTAGTTCATTTATCTTGGAATATGTCCAGTTTGAAGTGCCTGTCAAAAATTCACATTGCCACATCCAACAGATGTCAGCTTGATGCTAAGGTCATCAGAAGGCATTTAACTTTCGGAGACACGAGTATACAGACACAATGATTGAAAACTTGGTAATAGATGAAATAGAAGAGACCCACATATTGATTTTTGGGGAATGTTAATATCTAGAGAGCGAGAATTGGGCCAGTCCTGGTGGCCCAGTGGTTAAGTTTGGTGTGTTCTGCTTTGGGGCCCTGGTTTGGTTCCCGGACGTGAACCTACACCACTTGTCTGTCAGTGGCCATGCTGTGGCAGTGGCTCACATACAAAAGGAGGAAGACTGGCAACAGATGTTAGCTCGGAGTGAATCTTCCTCGGCAAAAAAAAAGACAAAAACGAAGAGTGAGAATTAAACAAGGAGCCAGCAACAAAGTCCCTCAGTCACCAGCAAGGTGGGATGAGAACCAGGGAAGTTTTCCATAAAACAGCAAAATTGAGAGTTTCACATAAATTAAAGACTGAGAAATACTTTTGTATTTGACAATTAGAGATAGACTCAGATTTACGATTTTTATATGACTTTAATGATATAATGTGACTAAAAGCCACATGGTATTAATAAAATTAATAAAATAATAATTATAAATAACAATAAATTAATAAATTCTCTAAATTTATCAATCAATGCAAGTGCCTGAATATATCAGAGTAGGATAGCAGCATGAAGTTCTGTCTGGGAGGAGTGTTTAGACCAGGGCACGGGGGAGATTTAAGAATGTTTATAGTCCAAAGAGAAAGAATCGGTAGAGAGGAAGAGATTATTGTAGTGAAAGAAAATGGAAAGAAATGGAATAATTAGTAGAGCACAGGTGAAAGTGAGGGGAAGGAATGGACTTTAAAGCATGAAGAGGAAGGAGAAGCATGACAGAAGAAATAAGGACTGAGGAATCGGAAAAATGGAAAGAGGTGAGGTGAGAGTTAAAGGACTCAGCTCTATATGGGACTCCATCTTAATGAATTCAAAATTCCAATCTTCAGAAGTACAGAAATATTGTTCAAGTTTAAGGTAGTTTTTCTCAAAATTGGCTGCATGTTACAGCTGCTTTGTTTTATTAAATAAAATCTCTCCAAGTGACTCTACTATGAACGGCCAGATCATTTAAATAAAAATATCTCAGGATAGAGTCCATATATCAATATTTTAAAAAGTTTCTCAGGTAGAACTCTAATATTCAATTAGGATTAAAGAACCACTGATTTAAGAGAACTGTAAAAGTTTAGGAACAGCATCTGTGGAGTAGAGATTGGATAGTTAACTACTGATATTAAAATCTATATCTTCAAAATATTAAAATTGTATACCAAAACCTGTATCTTTAATATAGAACAACTGGTTTTTCAAGAAAACTAGCACTGTGTGAAATGTGACATTAAGACAATAGAGCATGATATCCATTAGTGTCAATCTGTAAGATTTCATTGGTGGCCTACAAAATGGTCTTTCACACAGCATAAAACATGCTGCATGTACTGAAAAAAATCATTCTCACTCATGCCAGTAATTTCCCCCTAAACCCAAGATGTGCTAATAACCTGATTACATTTCATTTCTAGTTATGAAAGATGTAGATGGTGTTTTATGGCAGTGCTCCTTTAAGTGTAATTCATGAACCATATACATCAGAATCACTCTGTTCCTTTTTACAGTAATCAAGCATAAGAGATACAGATGAAGTCAGAAGACCAATTTACTACCGAGAACTTTTAACAAGGACCTGATGACTCACATCTTTATAACCAACCTATCCACTTCTTGTAGGCAAGGATAACTACCTCATACTAAGAAGATAGTGGACTCAAATAATTACATATGTACTTACATCAGGCCAAGATACTCTCATGGCTACAGTGGAAATGATAGATTAAAAATGATCTGATTGTAATACTTAAAATCAGTTATCCAAGGTTCTCCTTGCTAGAGATTGCTCATTGTCACCTTTGTTTCTAATACTTTCACTCTTTTTTGATGTCAGATTACTAACCAAAAAATAAACTGATTGATCTTCTGTTGGATTAATGGAGAAAGGCAGGGTTGATGAGGGGTGAGGGGTGGGTGCAGCATAAAGACCTATTTTGTGATCCTTAAAATGCAGTTGAAAGATCACAGTTCTGAATCATTTTGCTTTGTTTTAAAATTTTTCTCTCAATGAGAAATTTATTTCCTTTTATTTCTAGGCCCTTGGAGGATGTTTTATAGCCACACTACTCTTTTGTCACATACCAGGAATAACATTAAAAATACTAACTATAAAGCTTCATTTCTTGGCATTTAAATAATTTAAAAAATTAGAGGCATATAAACACAAACAACAATTTATCTTCATAACCCACATAGTTCAGGAAAATATATAAAACATGAATCTTTAAAGGTAAGGCAAGATCTGTTTTATAAAGAAATACATAAGGGAAATTAACTTTTGTAGCCTGCAAATGCCAGAAATAAGCTTTTGATGCCCTATGGCAAACATTTTTGAGATACAAGTTCCATCACATAACTGCTATCGTTTTCTTAGTTACACTTTTCAGTTCCCTGCTGGCTATTTTTCTGTATAAACTTACTTTTGTTTCCAATTATGTTCTTATAGAGATGAGAATCAGGTTTAATTAAATAAGAACATGAGAATAATTGTCATTCCTTTATCTGTATAAATTATAATTTTACTCCCTATGAAAGAGTGCCTTGGTAAAGAAAAATGCAGCTCTCTAGGTCCATCAATTGACTAGAAAAAAAGGCCAATACATTTATACCTTCCTATTCATTCATATCTACTTCTCTGCATTTCTTTCTTTCATCCTCAAGTAAACATTTACTAAGCACTACTATATTAAGCATCTACCATGCGCCAGGCACTATGATTACAGATGCTATGGATACAGAAATAAACTAATTACAGTTCTGCCCTCAAGACAAAAGGGTAAAAAGGTGAATTTCATCAATATGACAAGTGCCACAATCAAGACATGAGTACAATATATTGTGGCTGTTTGAAACCTTCTCCCCCACTACTACGTACAGAGCAGAGGATAGTCACACACAAGAAAGATGGACTTTCAGATGCACGTCCAGTGCCCAGGCTATAACGTCACCCCTTTCTATATCACTCAAGAAAGCATACCCTGAGGCTGGCCCCATGGCCTAGTGGTTAAGTTTGGCGTGCTCCGCTTCGGCAGCCCAGGGTTGGATCCTGGACGCAGACTTACACCACTCGTCAAGCCATGCTGTGGTGGCAACCCACAGACAAAACAGAGGAAGATTGGCACAGATATCAGCTCAGGGCAAATCTTCCTCAGCAAAAAAGGCAAAGAAAGCATATCTTAATCCAATAAATAAAACAGAGATAGCACTGAATTATTTCTAATTTATATTAACAATTATATCATGCAAAGTTGGTAATAATTCGTTCTATGAATAAATATTTACTGCATGGTTAATATGTCTGGCATGTGCTGGCACTACAGTGGCAAACAAGACAGGCAGTCACTGATCCCTTAGAGTTCTCAGGTTGGGGTAGGGGAAAGAAGAAAATCAGATAATTTCAGATGGTCATAGTGGCTATGACAGTGATGAAGAGAGGGTAAGCGACAGAGAAAGAAAGTGTGAGTGGGGGTGTGTGTTGGGAGGCTATTGCCTAGTGTCAAAGCTGTTAGGGAAGTTTTCTCTGAGGAAGTGACATTTTGAGTTGGGTCTTATATGATGAAAGTGAGTTAACCCTGTAAAATCTGGGGTAAGAGTGTTCTTGATTAACAGAAAATAGTGTACAAAAGCCATGAGGCGTATTGTTAACCGTTTCTTCCCAAACATCTCACACTGATAAGGACACACCACTGTATCACAGTATCTTGGCTACAAACTACTGTGTTCCTGGCGGGTTGTAAGTACAGAATCTATTAAGGAAGAATTACTAGGAACTACCTCCTGAAAACTGCTGAAGAGTGCTTCCTTAGAAGTAAAAGAATCTAAAGGATAAGAGAAAGTAATCAAGCCATAAATCGAAGAGATCAAATTAGAGGAGATAATTGGAGAAAATGAGACAGAGCAAGGCGCATTCAGGTAACTGGAGGTAGTGCAGTAGGACTGAAGCATATGAATAGGAAGAGAAGGCCAAAGATGGAGCGGGAGAGAAAAACAAGAAACATAACACAACGACGTATAAGACGTAAAAGTACATTGTTGAGGCATTAGGACTGCTTTTCTAATTCTCCGAACTATTTATCAAATACTAAAATATATAGATATGTAAATTTATTTATTAGTATGTATTATATATTATTATATGTTGTATATATTATATATTGTATATAATGTATTATTATATATTGTATATATTGTATATAATATATTATTATATATTGTATATATTGTATATAATATATTATTATATATTAACATATTATTATATATTATATATTGTTATACAATATATATTATATAAAATCTAGTAATACTTTGGAGGCATTCAAACACTCTAAAAAGTATATAGAATCATGGCCTTCCTGGCCTGAAAGTAACTTAAATTTATTAAGTCTAACTTTCAGATTTAGAGGAAAATCTAGACCAGTAGTCTTTACGTGGCTGGGCAACTGAAACCATCGGGGTTTGTTCTTTTAATACTGATTACCTAAGTATTGCTCATAGAGCTTCAGATCCAGGAAGGCTGAAGTGAATCTTGGTCATCTGTATTTCTAAACAGCTCCGTAGATAATTTTGATATACAGCCAGTTTGGAAAATAGTAAAGTCAACTATACTCCAGATGAAAATCCTCAAGAAAGAATGTTACTTGTTTATGATTTATACTCAGAGTACTTAGAGTACAAAAAAAGATTTTGAGATAACATAATTTATTCAAATGCGATAAGTACAATTAATGGTAAAAATAAGACAAATCAAAGGTAGATAAAGATTTTGCCAGATTTCTGTGTTTTCAATGATACCTTCTACTATGTAATCTTAATTATCTCTGTTGTAATGATTCCATTTTATGTCTAGGTAACCAATGTCTAATAGTATTATCTGCCAATTTATTAATGCAGTCTTTTGATTTATCACCAAAAGAAATTTAACCCATTTCTACAACAGTTCAAAATAATTTGAAGTTTTAAACTACATGTCTAATACTTGAAATTTCAGTATATTAAATATCTTCATTATATTAATTAATTAAATATGTTCAGTATATTAAATTTTTAAAAAATCAAGTATAAAGAGGTCAAAGAGCTGTGTTTACATCTAATAACTAGTTAATTCTACTTTAAAGTGTATATAGATATACTTTTATTTGAAAAGTAAACATAAATTTAAAGCTTTTTAAGCTAAATTATACCATTCAATAAGTCTGAAATTCATTTTCATTTTCTAAGCAAATTCTTAACCAACACAGTGCATAATGCCCATGGAAATAATTGCTTTGAGTCTATCCTCATATTATGTGGGTAATTACCTGTATGACACTGTCCCCGGGGCTCATGTCTGTATAAACATAGACATCATAAGATATTTCAGGAAAGGTTGGAGTGTTATCATTTGCATCCATCACCTGAATATTGACAATAACTGGCTCGCTTTCTTGCACACCATCAAATGCTGTTATCTTTGGGGGTAGAAAAATACATTTAATAAAGATTCATGCAAACATAAGCAGTACAGAATTCACTCTTACAATTTAAGAAGTTTCTTATATGTAATTTACAGTTTAAAAGAGTGCTAAAATGTTTTGTTGATAAAAGGAAGTGATAAAACTAGATCAGTACATATAATCAAAGTGCTTTAATGTGCTAAGAGGTAATTATGGAGGATTCTGTTTTATTGTTAATGTATTCAATTCTAATAAGCAGATACACAAAATACCTTAGAGGCTTGAAGTGGGCCAATAACATTGGTGATTCTTAGGCGTTAACTACTATTTAATCTTTAAAAAATTAATGAAAAATATTTTCCAATTACATATTTTGTATACAACAGTTGCTTTTATAGCCGACATACTTATATCAGTCAAGAAAGCAGGTGCCCTGGATATGTAATATTTTTTTCCAGTAATTCACAAAATGGCAATTTTTAAAGGACTCGGCATTAGTTAATAGTGATATTTTAATTACATTATTAAATGTTTAAGGTCTGACAAACAAAATCAGTGCTACAACACTACTACTCCTGTTTTGAATGACTTCTGAAATCCATTCCATATCTAAGTTTTAACTGTCACTTTAGGTTTTCTGGAAGCTCTAGTTCTGCTGTGTAAGTTTCTCTAGAAAGAACTCCTATATAAGTCCCATTACCTGTACTTTTCCATCAGCTCATATTCTTATACCTGAATAAAATCTAGTTAACAAATTTGTATAATAGATAGAACTTCCTTTTTATCTGTATTCACTCTCAACCCTCTTGGTCATATGCGTATGTCTCGTAATAACTATCTACAATCACAGCTTTAATACTCTTTCCACTTTTTTCTTGATTTAACTAACTTGGGGTTTCTCCATCTCAATACTATTAAATTTTGAGCTCACTAATTCTTTCTTGTGAGGTGCTGTCCTGCGTATTATAAGATGGTTAGCAACATCCTTGGTGTCTACCCACCAATTCCAATAACATCCCCTCATAGTAGTGACAGCCAAATATGTCTCCAGACACTGTCAAATGTTCCCAGGGGAAGGGCAGAAGGGGTGTGTGTGCGGGGAGTAGGAGCGGGCAGGGATCATCTCCATTTAAGAACCACTGGCCCAACCCTGTGACAAAACTAAACATGCAATAACAAAAAATGAAACAAAATAAAGGTTAAGAAATAATTCTTGACTTCATGGATTCTAGTTTATAATATCTTAATTGAAATCAATCATGAGTGCAGGGTGAAAAATGAAATTCTCATTTTGTTGTTTTCATCTCAAAAGTTATTTTTCTTCTGTTAGAAAGAATGATAACACAGCTACACAAAGTTACGAACAGAAAAAGGAGAAATATGTGTGAGAAATTTTTATTATTGATATTGTCCATGATATTATCTGAAAATATTGCATTTTTTTCTCTCAAATCATTGATCTCTTCAATTTTAAACAGACATCTCTTTGTTACATACACACATATACATATATATATGAAATCTCTTTACCGAAAAGGTGTAAGTTTGCTGTTCTTCCCTGTCCACGGGCTGAAGTAAGGTGAGGTAGCGAGTGATACCAGTCTGTGTGACGGTGAAGACTGAGGTGTAATCATTCAGAAAAAGGTGAAGCTCTGGGTCTTTCATCTTTGAAAAAGAATGCCATTATTTAAAATGTTGAATAAATAATGCAGCCATTATTAGTCCATTACCTGGAAATTAATTTTTCAAATTTATTACAAAAATATACATAATTGTATTAAGCATATCTAAAAAAGAGATGTAACTAGATATTTACTCATAATTGAGCTAAACTATTCAAAGACAATGACTCATTCTGTGGGAAACAAAATACTGAAATAAGTACTAGTATAATTAATGTGAATAAAAGGAAAAAGAATAGGAAGAAGGATAGAATACAAGACAATTCAATTGACTATATTCCTATTGATTATTTAATATCCATATTTTCCAGAACTTCATCAGGCTCAAGAAATAAAAAATAAATTCAAGAAAAGGAAATTGAGGCCCAGAATTTTACATTTTAGCTGTAGGATTTTACAATTACTTCATTTATAGAAATAAACTGCACATATGCATATTACTATCCTGTTCTCACGTTTAATGTAAAATAGAAATAAAATTGGTTATGTATCATTCGTTACCTGTAAATATCATGCATGCTCTTTCTTATTTTAATGCTGTAAAGATTCTCTAGAGGGAAACATAGTATTTATTTTAATTAAAATATTTCGGAAGATTAGACTGAAAATATATGAATTGACTACATGTGTCTGATAAAAGAGTTTAGAAAAAAATGATATATACATAAAAAGGAAGTGATTGTAAAAGTTCAAGACAAAGGTAATTAACTAAGCATTGGAAACCCTTCACTATTTTATTGCCGTCCCCAAAAGATAAGCCATTAATCTCTGCAATTCAGAGAAAGAACAAAGACATAATATGAGGAGGCTTGGATTGGTGTCTGCATAGTGGAATAAGAAGGAAGATGGAACAAATAAAAGGGGAAAATTGAGAGAGAGTGGCTTACCAAGAAGGCTATGAAAAAATAACAACAGGGACGATACAAGGAGGCAAGGTGTTTTCATAGATTATGGCAACTTTTAAAATATTATACATCATATGGTATGAAATGTGACAATATGATAGATTTACTTTTCTAAGTCTGGTATCAAGGACTGAGGGCAAAGTAGAGAGTCTGGAATTGTTAAACATGTTAATTTGAAAAAAAAATTAGAACTCACATTTCAAAAATTTCTATGTAAATGTGAGAAAGTTGAAATGCACAGTTATATTAAAAGGTGGGGATGGTTTGATCCACAAGATACTTTAATCTATACATCTTTTTAAAATTCAATACGTGTATATTTCAAATAACTTTGAAATGAATGGTTCCATTGGAACCTGTCACAGTTCTGTATTCATAATATCTCATATCAGGATAGCTTCCATGTCCATGATTTTGATATAAGGTCAGCGTGCCACATTTATCGTGGAACAATAAAAAATTAATACCAAAGATAATAATTTCCCTTGGTCTATTTATTATAAAATAATCAAAATTGTTAAGAGTTGTAAGAAATCAAGAGGCTTTACACTGATATTTTCAAACAAGCACTTCAGGCGTTTTCATTTCATGGTCATGACCCCAATTGCTCAGCATGGCTAGGAAGTGGAGTATGTTGATTGATCAAATAAGTTAGTTAGTAAAAAGTTGACTTACTTATTTTAAAAAGGTAAATTATAAAACACGTCTAACCAAACATATTTTGAACCACAGTTTGAAGATCTTTACTTTGTATACTTTAGAATAAATTGTAATAAAATTCAATTGTTATTTTTAAATTATCAAAAATGTTAATTAGCATGCAGTTTCTATTAATAAAAAAACTAAATAAGTATGTGTCTGCCATTTTTTAGTATTTATCCTTGATTTTACCTATCCTGGTAAAATTGGTAGGTTTTTAAATTCATATTTTTTGTATGTTCTCTAAATGTACTAACATTGTACTAACAATGGTGCCAACATACACAGCTCCTTGACTCACACCTTTACACTATTAGTAATCCAAGGTGGGCAAGTTTTGCTATGTGACTTTCTTACCAAATATTTACTTCTTTCCCTTTGTTCAAATGCTTTAGTCATTCTCTACTTCCTTTATACCTAATCCTCTCTCAATTTCTCTTCTTCCTCTCAATTATAGCATCTGTTAGTAAATTTGTTAGGTATATTCATTCACATACTCACCACAAGCTGCAAGCATTTTTAACTTCAGGTATTGTGATGGTGTGATACTGCAGTGAGTGCTGCGTTGTGAAGCAGTTAGGTATATGTGACTGTCGTATAATACGCTTGTGTCACAAACACCACTGTTCATTTTACCAATTTATGAAAGCTACAAGATTTTCATTGTCAAATGCTTCCATTTGAAGATAATACACACACCAGGACTTCATGAACAGACTCTCATATTTGATAACCAGAAACATTAAAGACCTTTTGATAACTTAATTGTCTCTCCTTTAAGTTCTATTATAATAATTAGCTAGAGATTAAAAACATTTCCCAGAACTGCAGATTATTTATTTTATGTAAAAAAGATAACATAATACATAAAACTAGCATTGCACAGGCATATTATAGCTTATTCTAATCTGTCCTGCACAGTCAGTGTCTGATTAAAATATAACTTTTGAAGTTTATGAATATTTAAAGTAGTAACCTTTTATATTTATATATAGCATACATAGATGTTATTGGTGAATATCTAGGTATTTCTTTAAGTACAAGAATTTAAGAAGGGAAATTTGGAAATGTTCAGCCAATTATCACTCAATGTTTAATACCTTAGATTTATTTGTAAGTATAATACTAGTTTCAGGTGTGGCATATTACGAATGTAAATAGAGAGATAATACTCTGGCTTATTATCCTGATAGGGACAGTAGAATTTATGTAGTCTTTGCATCTATAAATTTATTTCAAATAAATATTAGTTTTATAAATCAATATGTAAAGAGAGGGTTGATTAATAAACCTTCTTTTTCCCCCTGACATAAAGTATTATTTTATTCTAAAGCACACATTCAGTGTATAACAAAAGTATAATACATTACTTCCTTGATTTGTGTATTATTTTCTGGAAGGGTAAAATAAACTCTGAAATTCACTCACAGCACAGAAAAAATGAATGCAAAAGTAAACATACATACAAATGCAAAAGTAAACAAACATATGAATGTAAAATTAAAAAATCACATCACGTAGAAGAAATACATTCAAAGATGACAGTTTATTGGATTTGAAACCAATTTTGGGTTTCCAATGGGAATCAAAATTGATATCACACACACATATTATATGCATCCTTATATATATACTCATACAACACTGAAATGTATATATATTCGCACATATATATGTATGCATACTTATGCACGTACATATAAATTGCAAGGCATAACAGGAAAATGACAGAAAGTTTAATCTCATCTGCCAATTTGAATTAGTTGACAGTAGTTGTCTGAAGTTCCTTATTCAAAAAGGTTAGATCTCAAGCTTAGAATCTTTCAGAAAGAATGTGGTGATGAATTTGCCACAGACACAAAATATGTAATAGTTAAATAATATTTGTTTAAGTTCATATGCAATTTGGATACAAATTTAAATTATATCTTTATATACGTATATATTTAAAGTAGTTGTCGATGTCTTTATAAGTGATAATGAAGTAATTGCCTACTTGTTTTAGTAGAAAAGAAAAAGAACAAGGTAATGAACCACAGCAATTAAAAAACAGCAAACACAAAATTAACACCTAGTACCTACGGGAACTCCACCAGGTGGAACCTATATACAAATTAAACAATTAAAAAAAGTAAAGATAAAAAACCACAAACACACATATGGCATATAATGTACACTAGTAAAAAACAAACAATAAAACATTTTCCAGTACATTTAAACTAACAGCTTTTTCCAAGGTATATTTTTTTCTTAGTATTCTGACACATCATAACACACATTGCATAACTTCTGTTGATTATTATCCCCTGTCATTTTTTTATAACCAGAATTCAATAATCAACTTTTAGTGGTTCTGCCTGAAAACCTGGTAGTTTCAGACATGCCTCTTAAAAACCTTGTGCCTTACCTGCTCTACCTATATTCTGGGCTATTTAGAAACTATGAGGTAAGAGTACTTGAAAAAACATAAATGTGACTCATATATATATGTATATATAATATATGTTTGTATATGTTGATATCTATATATCTATAGAAAAGGAATATTAGTACAAATATTTTTGTTTACTTTTTTTTTCAGTTTCACTGTGACCCTTAAGATTCCTTCCCACCTGAAATGTACACCATTAGTAATACCACAACTAACCAGTCCCTGCTAATACTTCTTAAAACTTTGTCTTATTTTCCACTGAATTGAAGGAACAACACAACTTAATTTTAGGACCAATAGATCCATGTCTGTCCTCTTCTTGGTATTTACTCTCTGGCATAACAGTTCTTGAAGCAATTTAGGAGAACCAACTCTAGCAGCGACAGCTTCTCTTTTCATTCCTGATGCTTAATCTCCATTTCTCATGGTAACACTTGCATGAGGTGACTTTCTCTGTCTTTATTCTTAAATCTTTTATCTCTATGCTGATTCATTTCACTAACCTTGACACTCAAAAATAGCAAGAATTTACCAAGTAGTAAAATTCTTGCCTATGAGCTAAAAGGGCTTTAAAGTTTTCTTTAGTTAATACAAATCTTTAAATAACCTAGCAATGAACATATTTTACTTTTTAAAAATAAAGAGTACTTGGCCTGGAAAAAGAGATGATTCAGAAGTACATAAATCTATCTTCAAATATATTGATGACTATTTCATAGATTTATTCTGTGTGCTGGCAAAAGGAAGATAAAAGGAATAATGGTTGAGTTATAAGAAGCCTGGTTTTAACTCAATATGATGAAGAGCTTTCTAGGAATTAGTTGTTCAACCATGGAATGGGCCATATTGTGCAACAGTTAATTCAATATCATTAGTAATTTTGATGCACATGTTAAATATCTTCATTCCTTTACTCATGTGTAAATTTATCAATTTACGAAACAATTACTAGAACTTGCTAAGTTCTGGGAACTGTGTCAGATCTTCAGGATATAAAAGCTATTCAGGTCTAGGACCTATCCTCAAGGGATTTAAATTTAATGATGGAGAAAGTCACATAGTACAATGATGGAAGTATAATGTTAGAGTAATGTTAGAGAAATGCACCAAGGAGAGACATGCAACTCAACTGAGAGAATGAATAGTCTGGAAAAGATTCTTGAATGAGGGGATGCCTGAGTTGAATTCTAAACACTGAACATAAGTTATCTATGCCAGCTTGGGTAATGGAAGATGAAATATTTCAAAATGTAGAAAATGTAACAAAGGTAATTAGATAAGAAGCAGCTTGGCATATGCAGGAAACTACAAGTAGTTGCAAAATGTAATAGGTAAAGCAGGAAATTTCAGAAAGTGAGGCTGCATAAATGTTCAGGTATCAAGTAACAGAAAGCCACGCACATGAGCCTGAATTTTCTTCTGTAAGGAAATTGAAGTCACGAAAGCATATTAAGCAGAAGTATGATATAGTCAGATTTGAGTTTTTGAATAAATTGCTCCAGTGGCTGAGTGAAAAATGGATTTGAGTTTAAAAAAATGGAGACAAGGAGATCAGGAGGCAATTCTAATAAATGACAAATAGGGCGGTGGTTATAAAAATGGAGAAGAGAAAAGAGTCAAGAAATATTCAGAAGACAAAATAGGAAGAATTTGAAGATTTATCAGTTGTTGTGAGAAAACAAAAATCAAGGACGACTCCTAGGTTCCAAGCTTGAGTGGCTCAATGAAGTGTGATATCAATTTCTGAGGAATGGGTTTTAAGAGAACATTTCACATAGTACAGAAAGTTGGATTAAACTATGCTATTATTCTATGGACTTATTTCTATTACAGATATATAGAAGTTATACATGGTATTTTGGAAAGCTTTGTCACTAGAGGATTAGATATACTTGCTCACTTTCTAGACACTTAATGATAATCATTCACTGCAGATAATTTTAGAAATAGGATGGGCCTAAATATTAAACAAAAGGCCAGATACACATTGTTTAATTACTTGGCATTTTGACAAAACATATTAATCATGCTACTCTCCATGTACATGGCATCATCTAAGGGAAATTTTCTCTCCCTGCCCATCTCCACCAGCCCCAAGTGAAGGAGAAGGCCAAGGCAGCAATGATTTTGCTACCATATACCTTTTAAGGTCACAGGTGATTGAATAAACGGGGGCAATTGTTGAATGTGAGGCTCTCAGCGTCACACAGCTATCACAGGGTAGAACCAAGAGTCCAACCCAGGGCTGCCTGACACCAAAGCATAAACCTCTAAGAACCACACATGCTGTCCCACCCCTTGGAAACATCCAGAGCATTTAATGGGCTAACTGGAACTCTAAGTCTCTAAGAGCAGAATTCTGAGTAGTGTTTTCCAAAAGTTTTAGACCCAGGGGCTCTTCCCACTCTACCTCAGCAGTGCCTTGTAAGTCCCACTGTCTTTTACAAAGTCCCTTAGAACACAGTTTTAACATTTGTAATTTGAAAGCGAATGACAATTCAGACAAGCAAGGATGTACACAAGCAAGCATAGGGCTTAGAATGCAACCATTAAATAAGATAAGCAAGCACAAATACATAAATTTTGCTATCATGAAAAAATTACAACTGCATTTTTTTCCTTCAGGATTTAGCTTTTGCTAACCACTATGTTCATAAAGGTGTGACTTATACTATCATAAATTTCCAAATTAACTAGTCACTGCTTAAAGTATCATTATGCGTTCAAATTAGAAAATGAAATAAAATCCACACCAATATTTGTGGGACATCAGCAGGCCTACAAAATATATTTGCTTAGCCTGGATAAAAGTTATTAAAGTGGCTCTGTTAATTTTCTAGTGAGGATTCACTAAATGAAGACTCTTTACCTGTGACTCATAAACCCATTAAACTTTAGGGGATCCCTAAACCCCGTGAACTGGGATGTGAAATTGCATATGTATATGCACTTTTCTAGGAAGAAAGTCTATAGCATTTATCAGCTGCTATAGTCAAACTACAAGCAGACTATACAAAATAAGGGTTGTCTAGTCTAGTGCTTAAAATCAAGGACTTTGCTTCCTACAGACCTTGGCTCAAGGTCCAGCTCCGCCATTTACTGACTCTGTGATCATAGTAAAGCATTTAAAATAGCTTCTATTTCCCCTTCTGCAATATGGGAAACTGCATCAATTATGTTTGCTGTGAGATTTAAGGGAATTAATGCAAGATATGAAGGCATTTACTATATTGTCTGGCAGGTACTAAGAACTCAATGACTGTTAACAATTGTTAAAACGTGATGAAAGAAAATGGAAGAGACTAAGAAGGACAGAAAGGTAGGATGATAGAACAAAAGAAAGCAGAGGGAGATATAAAGTCAAATAAAACATCTGGTGAGAAGTGGATCGCACACAAGAGTTGTCATAGCCTCTGCTAAGGGTTTTAAAATTTTTCCAGAAAGAGAAAAAAAAATCTGAAAGTGACCTCTTTATTTAGTAAACTGATGACAAATCTCCATGTAATGAGATTTTGGGAACTCTCTCGAGCTGTGCTATCCAATAAACCACCTGTGACTATTTAAATTTAAATTAATTAAAATTAAACAAACTGTTAAAATTATGTTTTCAGTCTAGTTACATTTCAAGTGCTCCATGGCCACATATGGCTAGTGGCTACTATATTGGACTGTGTAGCTACAGAACCTTTCCATCATCACAGAAAGTTTTATCAGACAACACTATTGACGAGAAATAAATTGCTTAGTCAGGACTTTTTAAGTTGCAAGTGACAGAAATCAAACTCAAAGTATGTTAAAAAAAAGATATTTTGGGAAATACTATGGTAGGTCACAGAATCAGAGGAAAATCTTTAGGAATTAGTATTGCTCTGGGGACTTAACCTAAAAAACAGGAACTCAACAGGACTCTTCTCTGCATGTCTCTATCAGGCTTCATTCTCTCCCACTCATAATGGGCTTTCTCTATGATTTCAGCAAACTTGGCTACAATGGCTTCAAATTTATTTCCACTTCTTTAATGCATGATGCTAAAGTCTTCCAGCTCCCTTTTTATTTCCTTCCAATTCTTGGGAGGGCTCTGACTGCCCTGGTATAGATTTTCTGTCCTCTCTTCATACCAATCACTCTGGCTGAGGAGATAAAATACTCTGATCTGTTCAGCCGGGACCGTTTCCCACTCATGTAGCTGGTCTCATTTCCAGGAAAACAGAGGACACTGAGGTGTGGAGTGGAGGAGTGTTAGCACAGCCATTGGCAGAAGTGTGAGCAGGTCAGCTCGCCCAAAATGTGTTTTCTTTAATAACATACCATCAGAAAAGTCCTCCAAATCACACTCCAGGGCTGCCTTCATGATTTTTTACACTCATTGTATAATATCATTATTTTTTCCTATCAGCAATTATATAAATATTTTTCAACCCATATTAACAAAAAAAGATTGCCCTCATAGTTTAGCAAATTACAAATGAAACATTCATTTTCTTTCTTATACTGAATATCTGTAAACTGTAAAGGAAGTTGCTGAATTCAAACATACTTTTTAAAATAATATGACACCAAATTTAAATTGACACCAAAACTCTCATTTATACTGACTTTGTTCTCTATTCTATAGCTCATGTAACCAGGTCTTAGTAAAATTTCCTATTGACATCATTATAACAAGATGTATTAACAAAACAAGACCAAAATTTATATTTAACTTACATCTTCTATATCCTTGTCCAGAGCTACAATTCTTAAAGGGCTGGTCAAATTTAGACTGTCAGAAATGGTTGCTCCCACTGGGGCGGATTCCAGGATGTAGCCTTCATAACTGGG
The DNA here is from genome assembly GCF_020826845.1 of Diceros bicornis minor. NCBI lineage: Eukaryota > Metazoa > Chordata > Mammalia > Perissodactyla > Rhinocerotidae > Diceros > Diceros bicornis. Next base: position 49,939,303 of record NC_080745.1, on the reverse strand, counting down.
CATTGTGAAATATGGGTTCTGGTTGTTTTCATCTAGTATTTCAATATGTAGACTGGCAAAAGCAGGAAGAGGATGACCATTGTCTTGTTCAGCCTGGAAAAGAAAAGAAAAAGTTTAAAAATTATATGTTATGAGATTCTTTTGGAGTGTGCTATATATAGGGATTCTCTTTTGAATTGGTGTCATTACAGAAAGAGATGCTTTAAATTTAAAGGGCCCTTAGAAAACATAAAAGAAGACACGGAAGCCCAGAGAGGCTTGATGAATTGCTTGGTCTCTTGTTCTCAAACCCAGTGTATATTTAAAAAACAATAGTAATAGTACTCACTGCAATGAATTATTTTATTTATCATTGCACATTGTTAGAGGTAACTATGCTTAAAGACAGACAGGAAATTGACAAGTGAAGACATTTGAGTAAATTGCTGAAAATATATTTAAGTGAAAGAAAAAGATTCATAATTCCAATAAAGTATTATACTGATTTGTATCTCTTCCATGTCTTCTCATTCCATACTAATGATTAAATCCCCAAATAATTCATAATTCTATATGAAATTAATAGATTAAGGCTATACTTTTTGCCTAGGGAAGGTCCTCAAAAGCATCATATGAAGGACAATTTCAATGAAATATTTTTAGTAGCTATGGAATTTTAAATATTATTTAACTAGAAATATGTTATTCAACTAAAATTAATATTTATATATTTGAAATATGTTTGTTTTGTTTTTTTCTCTCCTCTTCAGTTTAAAAATATGATGACAATTTAGATTTGTAGTACATTTTCTTAGGAAATCTCCACATGGTCATGTTGTGAACAGGGAAACACCAACCCTTAACTTTCTGTTTTTTAAATAATGTATCTTACAATATAGCAATCCAAAAAAATTAATTTAAGGGAAGATTTCATCACAATTGACTTCTAGAAAATCTCCTCCAAACTTTAGGAGAAACCACTGATATAATTCAATAGTACATACATTTATTGAAATAGATTCAAATTCTCTGTCCTGAAATTTTATTGATATGTTTTCCCCACTGTTGGAATAGTTATATTTTGAAATCAACTCAAAGTAAAAGTTAAATATTTTATATTAAATCCTGGAATGCTTTCCTAGATGAAATAATAGTGACATTTTGGCCACGAAAGTTTATTAGTAGTTCAGATAGAAATCTCCAATTGTTCAATCTAGAGACAAGAACTTGGACCCCAAGAAGATAATTTTTCACATTCTTCTAACTGTAATTTAGCGTTTTCATTAACTGAGAAGGTAGGTGACAAATCACAGTGATGTTTGGCAGTACTGGTGACTTTGCACCAAGAAAAATCACTTCATATTATAACATTGAAGATATTTTGAAATATCACTCATATTAATTACTAATTTGAAATGATGGTTATTAATAAACCCATTGTGAAATAATACTATATAAAGCATTGATAAAAAACTACTTTTTGTTTTTTAATATTTCGATAACTCTATTTCAACATATTAGATTTCCTTTGTAATGTTATGTAGTTTTTCTTTGTGCATTTAAATTTTCATTTGGGAGCAGATTGCCAAAGTGGTCCATGGCAGGAAATATGTATAAACCCCTGCTCTGCACTACGAATAGTAGTGGAATAACATGTAGCCTTTTCTAGAATTATGTATCCTTCTTCACGCATAACCATATGTGCTTCTGACACCATCAGTGTGGGTAAGCTCTTTCTGTATCCAGTGGTTGTGATTAATTTGTGCTGAGCCATGGATGTTGTTCTAGGAGTTCCCTCTGTGACATACAGACGGTTGGTCCATATGGGGTTCCAACCCAATGACTTTGATCTGATTAAAGCAGAAGCAGTTCATACACGTAAGACATTCTGAACAGGACATTTTCTCTCTCCCTTTATTTTGTATCTAACTATTCTAAACACCGTTATGTCGTATCCTGGACATACTAGTAATGCTATGAAAAGTCACAGATTTTATTATTTGTCTCCTTTCCCCAGTAAACACACAGACACACAATTTATGGATGGTGAGGGGAAAACAAAAAGTAAATTGTATAACAATAAAAGAAGCTTATATATTACATTCAGCTCATATGTTGCTAATTTTTACTGCCAGCTGTGAAGCCAGGAAAACACGTATTATTTGCATGACAGAAACAAAGTGATCTAACAAAAATAGAAATAAAATTCAAATTAAATCTCTGGAAACAAGCTATTTCCCCATATCTTTAAAAATAACCTGTAAAGTCTATCACCCTAACATTAGTTTACTGTTAATATGACTAATATTTTTGGATTGCTACTACATATTTTGTCCTAATTGAGGTGTTTCAGATGTGCTAACCAGCATTCTGCCTCCCAAGTTCACACCCTATGCTATTTGCCTCTCCAAATGTGAAAACATATACTTTTGTATTGATGGAGAAACAAAAAGGTTATTTTTATGTTCAAGGCCACGACACGTCTAAGTAACAGACAGACTAGGGCCCAGACTCGAGTTTCCTGATTTATGAGGAGATACACAGGGAAATGGACCACATGTTTCTCTAATTTAGAGAATGCAAATGAATATCCAAGTGGAAGACTGATGGGAGAAATTAGTGGCAGGAAAGAATATTAAAAATGTAGATACTCCAGATTGAATTAGGGTTAAAATATGGCAGTTAAAACAAATTAATGCTATTATACTTTTCTCTTTAGTGAGTCAATGCATCAAACTTTTCATCCAATCCTCTCTTCATCTATATAGCATAATTAGGAATTCTCAAAAATCTGACCTATTCTGTTCCCCTGTAATCACTAGTGAATGAGGTGAGAAGCATAAAAACCAGGTCAAGTGAAATAAGGCCATATTTTAAAAAATCATTTAATTCTAAAAGATAACCTTATTTATATCTATAAAATCTGTAGATACAAATTAAACATTACATTTAAAAGCCAGGTTTTGTTTGGAGAATTTCTGGGCACGAGTCCCATTTTCAGTAACGAGACCAAAGTAAAACCAAAGCCAAAACAACAGAAGATAAAAAACACACTGTTTGGTTACTTTGGAGGGCAAAACATTGAAAGAGACAAACCACTCCGTTTTCAATATAAAAATAAGCAAATATTGATAATCTCTTAGCTCCTTGCACCAAAGGACTGAGAATACAGGATAACTTTTGTGCTGCTGGCTGGTGGCAAGCCATTTAACAAATTCCCCGATCTCTAATACAAACCCTTTCAAGTAGGTATGATAATTTAAAGGGAAAAAAGAAATGGGAAAGAGTATCAAGACATGTAAATAAATTCTAGGAAAGAAGAAGGAAATTATTTTTTCCTAGAAAGTCAGGAATTATTTATTGTGCATCTATAGTGCCCACTTTTTACAGATAATGTGTTCACTCTTGTCTAAACTTACTCCTCCCAATTTATCCTAAACCCACTTCAGCCAGGGTTTTGCCCCCAGCACTCAAAAACAGCTATTCTTGTCAAAAGCACCAGTGACTCCTACATTGTTAAAAGCAATATTTATTTTCAGTTCTTATCTTACTTGACCTGTCATTAGCGTTTAAAACGTTGTTCACTCCCCTTTCAAGACAACACTCTCTTTTGGTTTTCTTCCGTTATCACTATCCATTTCTTATTATCACTTGCTGGTTTCTTCTTCTTGCCTCAACTTAAAATTGGAGAGGCCCAGGAATCAGGTCTTAATCATCTTCTCTGCTCCATACTCACTTTGTTGTTGATCTTGTCTAATCTTATGGCTTTAAAAATGTCAGTAACATGATGACTCCCAATCTATATCTCCAGCCTGGATCTCTGAGTTCCAGAATCTATATCCAACCGTGTACATAATAACCCTGCTTAAATAATAACTTTAATAATAGTCATTATTTATTTTTAGTTATTTAACTATAATAATTATTATTTAATAACTATTAAATAACATGTTTAGTAGATACCCAATATCTAGTAAACATTGCAATGTAACCTCTGCAAAAATGAAATTCTCATCTCTCTCCTCATAAACCTGCTCCACAGTCTTTTCCACATTAATAGCAGCTCCATTCTTCCTGTTGCTCAGGCCAAGAATCTTGGAGTCACGTGTACCCCTTGATTTTTTTCACACCTCGCATCTAATCTATAGGAAATTTTATTGACTAAAACTTCAAAATATTTGGAGGATCTAACTACTTCTCACTTCCTCCACTGTTACCACCCTGATCCAACCTATCTTCATCTGTCACCGGGATTATTTTAACTTCTTTGTCAGCTTTACCCTTGCCAATAGCCCATTATCACAATTGAAGCCCAGTGATTTTGTTAAATAATAGCCAGGTGATGTCACTTCTCTCATTAAAACCCCTCAATGATTTCCAATTTGTTTCAGGCCCTACAGGATCTGATCTCTTATTGCTTTTATCACATTTCTCTCCTTCTCACTAAATATGCTCTGGCCATACTATCTTTATGTTGCTCCACTAAAAATCAGGCATATTCTTGCCACAGAACCTTTGTGTTGGCTGTTCCCTCTACTTCAAATGCTATTTCCACAGATGTCCACATGGATCAAATGTCTTTCTTCACATGACCTATATTGACTATCTCATTTAAATTATGATACTGACATTTCCAATGCACTCTACTATTTTTATAGCGCTTAATATCTAAAATGTTTTAAAATTTGTTTATTATATTTGTCATTTATTGTCAGAATTATTCCACTGGAATATAACTTTCAAGAAATCAAGGCTATGTGACTGTTTTTTTAATATTGATTTCCAGAGCTTATTATAGTAGCTAACATAGAGTAAGCCATTAATAAATATTGAACAACTGGATGCACTTTCGTAAGGAAGTCACACATTACTGCAAAAGCGAACAATGACATGAGAGGTGGCTTAGAGCAATGTTTGTCTCCCAGTCTACATCCAACCAATTTCACAATGCCTGACACGTCCTTTACCCTCCGAGTCACAGTAAATGACAATTTGTAAGCCATCTTATTAATCGCGTGACAACTATATGACACAATATATTCAAAATATTTACAAAAATGCCATGCAAAAATGCCTCGCTCAATAGCTGTTAGTTGTACAACTGTTAGTAAAAATAGTTTAGAGAAAATCTCTTGCTTCAAGTGATAGATGGGGAAAAAAGTGAAAAAACAGTTTTTATAAAATTAATAATTTTACTTTCCATCTTATTTGATATATTTTTAATATTTTTATATTAAAATATTAAATTTATATTATATTAAAATTATATTTATTTTATAATAAAATTAAATTTACATTAAAATATTAAATTTCTTCGCATATTTTTATATGCCAAGAAATATTCCATGTCAGAGAACTTGAGATGAAAAAAAAGTCATATTAATATGATGAATTGTAGTCTTATTTAAAAATTAAAATTAAATATTGCACCTAAAAAGTTAGGTAAAATCACATTTCAATCTTGAGAATTCTGATAATTTTACACTTTTCCTATATCTATAATATTTAAAAGTAAAAATGGAATCATATTGTATGCAAAGCAAATTCCCTCACTCTATGCTATAAACTTAACCTTTTACTGTAAATAGTGTCTGAGCATCATTCTCCACTAGACTTAAATTCCATGAGAGTAAACACTACAAATTTGCCTGTCTCTTTCATTGCTAAATATTTAGTCAGTCCCTGGTATATGGTGTGAACTTTGAGTATTTTCAATTTTAAAAGACTATGTACATCTTTGCTTTACATTAAATATTTTATACAAACAAAATGAATGTGCCATGATTTTCATCCCCATTTGATATATATTTTTGGAGGGTTTTTTTGGACATTAAAATGAAGCATAAATGAATTTATGTGGATGTATAATATGAACATCTTAAGTTATAGAGTGTCTCTATTTGTGCTTTTCAAAAGTTTTACATATGTGACCAAGTTTACCTACAGATAATTGGTACTGGTGCACGTTGCCGCCAGTTATACAAAGCCATATAAATGGCTTCACTCTATCCTCCTGACTCACCAATTGTGCTTCCCTCTCTATAGGGACGAGGGCTGTGAATAAGTAGATCTACAATCTTCTAGAATTTTTCTATACATTTACATACAATATTTATGTAAATAAGCCAATACGTATTTTTAGATTTTGGGGAGTGTTTTTTAAATGGGCAGTGCCTTAAACAGAGAGATGTTTGTTCTGATTTGCTTTGTTTTTCACTTAACACATGATTTAGACACATTTTCTTGTCAGACAGGCAAACTGAGGACTTTAGCAAGGTTCTGACTGAATGTACTTTTATAGTGCGTTAACACACTTTATTTTATTTGCCAATTTTCTTGTCTGTCTCTCTTACTAAACTGCAGGCTTTGATCTGTAGTTCCTAGGACCTGGGCGACCAATTTTCACAAACATCAGATGCTTTAGGAAGAAAGGGAAAGAGAGAGAAAGGAAGGGAAGGAGAGAAGGAACAAAGTACGGGTGGAAGGAGGGGGAAAGGAAAACAAATGGCAAAGCCATTTGTCTATCTATCAGAAGTTAATGACACGTAACTCTCAAAAATCATGGCAAACACATAGGGCAATGGTTTTCAAACCTGAGTGTGCACAGAGATTAGCTGGAAAGCCTATTATAAAGCAAATTCTCATATCCTACCTACAAAGATTCTGGTTCATATATCTGGAATACAGGCAAGGAATTTCCACTTTTATCAAACTCTCTCAGGTGGTTATAATGTGAGTACTTTGAGATACACCCGTCTGGGTCTGGCTACTTTCTCTATGCTTTGGCTATGCCCAAACTTGAATTTCTAGAAAATCTTTCTCTTTAGCTCTATTGGTTAGCAAAGATGATCTGCAAGGCTCTAGGATAACACTGTATATCCAAAAGACACTGTCATCATGCCAGCAGACTTAGGTAGATTCTGGTAATTGATGCTACATATAATAATACAATTATCAAATGTGCATGTTGAGCACCACTAAACTTGTCTTCTGACTATAGCATAACAAAGGATTGCCTGCATATAAATGTGAATATTCTATAAATAATAAATTCAGTCTCAGTTACTGTTCATATGTTTTGGTCAAATCTTCTTGATAGTCCATTGTTCTTAATTAATTAATTAGAATTTAATTATACGTTAGTCTAATGTGTTATGCACGTGTATATATATATATGTACATATACACACATATATATTTTTTTGATTATGTTACTCTCAAATGAAAGATTCTTCCAAATTTTCTAAGAAAACCTAAGAAGTGGGAATATTGACAGAACCTTCCATCCAGTTCTCTACCTGGAAATACTGCTAAGGCGTTTGACTAGGTTAGTTGACTTAGGGTTCTCAGATCTAGGGGTATTCATCTGTCCATGTGGGCCTATAAATTTTATCTCACATTTCATCATACTCCAGTGAAAACAAGACTGAATGTTTTGGTGTGTAATGGAAAAGCACTACAGGGGAGACCTTCATTTAACCTTTATAGGAAAACTTCTTCAACTGCAGTCCAAAAACCTTGATTCCAAAAAAAAATGAAAAGGAGGCACAATTCACTGTATCCTGAAGCAGATTGTTTAGTAGTGGCAATATAGTCTTGGGCGGAAGCATCTGTTTTTTTACTTCACTATTTTTATTATTGTAAAATAAAGAAAAAGGAACAGCAGATTGATAACAGGGCAAAGGGAAGAGAATTTGATATAGACAAGATTTTTAGTACCTAGTCAGTGCATATATAATGCATAAGTAATATACACTGGAAATAGATAATGAAAATGTTCTGAGTGGTAGTACAATATTAATGTTACCAGTGACTGTAAACATAGGATACAAGGCTACTGTGTAATTCAAATTCCTCTTCTTCCTCTGTCCCTTTCTTGGATACCACACCCCTTGCTATTCTCCTTTTCAGTAAAGCCTTCAATACACGAAGGATGAAATGTCTCAAACTTACCTCTCCTAGCAAAGTACAGGTTGCTTATTTACCTTCATAGGAGTCTGAAAAATTGGCAGGTGTATCCAGCTACCCAGGGTTCACACAGATCCTTTTATCCCTTTACTTCTAATTCTAAATTCATCTCTCAAATAGCCAATGAAGAGTGTTTGCTTTGGTGAATTTTGCTGGGGAGCTAAATCTATACGTCCATTCCCTCTTTTTGGTTAGAAATTACATTCATTTAACACTTTTCCTAATCAATGAGATTGTTAAAATATATTGTTAACCTTTCAACCAATTATTTATTTATTTATTAGCATTAACAATATTATTAGTTTATAGCTTTAAAAAGTCAGGCATTTAGACATGTTTGCCTTGGGATTTAAACATGAATTACTTGGACTTTTGTCTGAAAGCAAATGTTTATAAAAGTCAAAAAATTCTCTTGTACAAAGATAATACATTGTTATTGAGTTCTTTCACAAGTGTATGGTTGTGGAACATATACCTCCCAAGTTAGCCACAGTTTTTTAAAAAGTGCATAAAACTCTTAAGATTTTGATTAAAAATATGAAAATTTAATCCAATTATAAAATTTTTTTTTAAAACGACAAAAGCAAACATATAGTGGGAGTTCTTGGATGCCTGCGAGGGCAGTGACTAGGAGAGGGTGAGGGGGCATCTGGGATGTTTGTAATATGTTTTTTTATATATATCCGGGTGTTTCACTTTGTGAAAATGCATCAAGGTGTACATTTTTCTGTACATAAGTAGCATTTCTATAAAAATGTTACTAAAAACAATTTTATGAACTTGCTCCCCCAAAACGTGCACATAGGCACCCCTCCCTCTCCCACCACTGTAAACTAGTTTATGGCCACTTATGTCCAAATGCTACAGTTTAATAAAGGCCGATCTAGGAAGTGACTTGAAAAATCAACGTTATTAAGATACTTAAGTGTTACAGATGCTTGCCTCTTCAAATACATCTGTTCCTTAAAGGCAGACCCCAAAAGTAGACTCAGTCCTTTGTACTTTTTCTACCAGTGTTTCTCAAACACTGTGGTTTCTAAAGCTCTGCTTCTTGTCTGATGCCTTAGGATCACTTGAAGGAATGGTTAAGGTGGATTCTTGGGGGCTCAATCAGGATCTCTATGTATTTATTTGTTTGTCTGTTTCCTTAATTATTATTTTAATTCTACCCTGCCTTACCAGGTTCCCAAGTGATTTTAATATATGGCTAGCTTTCAAACTTTAGTGCCCTGAAAAATCACATGGGCATCTTGATTCAGTGGGTGGAGCCCTGAAATCTATCTTTCAAAAACAAGCACGTCACATGATCCTGCTGTGTCCAATCAGTAGTCCTTTGGGAATCAATTGGGTCTCGCGGTTTGGCTTCTCTCACACAGGCTTGTAGGCAGCTATTACATACACAAAAAGCCTAGACTGAGCAGCTTAGGCCAACTTTGCTCTAGTCTACCATGCAAGTGATTGTTACTGTTTTTCACCTTTAAGCAGAGTTTCAAATTTCAATTTGGACCTGAGGTTTGGAAATGAAAGAGTGGAGGAAACTCACGTATGTAAGGGAGTTCTCATAGGATCCTGCTCAGCTCATTTAAATTCTACAAGGGCTAAAGCTCCAGTAACTGGCAAAAGGTTACATTTCCTTGTTTTCTATGTACATACAATTTTCTTTTGGAATGTCGTAAGGAGAGATGGCTGTGGCAAGTTTGTTTTCCCTGAGCCAAAGATCATATTAATATTGCCAACTAATTAATAACTAAGAATAAGTGTATTCCATTGCTTCTTGACCCTACTTATAAAATTATATTGCCTTAAAACCTACAGGAACTTCTTTTTTTTAAAATTTTAATACTCTAACAATTAAAGAATGCATAAAGAGTTTGACAGCAAGCCTGTTTCTGACAGTTACTAAAAATATTTGTGAACTTAAAAACTATACAATAATTTATCTGATAAAATACAAAGAATTGCTTTGTATATTATACAACTGATTTGTTTGTAATGTCATAAATACAGCAAATGAGTACATTCTTATTGGGAAACGAATACCTTTTCTGTTTGACAAAAAGAAAAGATATCTACACTAGACGAAATATAGACAACACATTCCCAAAAAGGGTTTATATTAAAAGAACAAAATAATATTGACACACTTCCCACCTAGGGAATATTTTTAATAAAATGCAGTATATTTTTCTTCACTTGAAGTAAGAATATGCCCATTCTGTTTATAATTTATTGCAATGAAAACATGAATTCTTGAAGCTCCTGTGTACCTTTCAATAACGAAAATCATTCTCTTTGCTCAGAGTTTGAAATATGAATGGACACTAGAATGACTAAAGCAATTTTGAATGATTTAAGGAAGAAAAACCCAGTAGCTCTGGGGAAGACCAGATTCAGAAAACTCCCTCTAATCACAGATATGTTAGACTATTTGGATGCTGCTTTAAACATGGGAATTATCTTGGCTCTAAATAGCAAAGCCAACCAGAGACAAAATTATAATAGTGATGAAGTGGTAACTTTTTTCTGGAATGCCTCAAACTCGTGTTTTTATTTCCCTTATTTTGCCCTGTTTGTCAGCTCCCCAACCAGCAAAGCTATCTTGGCCTATGCTGGGTTCTGATCTCCTTCTCACAGAGTTTTCTCTCAACCAGTAGAAAACCCCACGAAAGTGCCTTATGTGAATTTGTCAACTGGAATAGTCCGTACTGGAATATTTGAATTTCAGAAAATCACTGATATCCAAAAAAATCGATCTCTAAGTAGGTTATTTTTCAGAGCCTGGAAGGTAGTGAGAATGAGAGTTTAAGGTTTCTCCTGTGTGCCAAGCTGTTCTTGGGAAAAGAATAGTGAGTAGACCGCTTTAGCTTACAAGTTTTTAGATACACCCTTTTAGTTTTAGTTTTCTATGCAATAATCAGGAAGCTTACGAAGAACCATGACTTGGAAACAATGATGTAGGAAGACTAAGGCAGTTTATGTGTGTGAAGGGTGTGTAGTGGGAAGATACAGCCAGGACTACTAAGAAAGTGGCTTTCGTTTGAACATTTTACAACATTTGGACTTGCTGTGCACTCTCACAATGACCTTTGCAGACAAGAGGGCCTTGCCAAAATCAAGGTCCTGTGACAAGAATGGATAAATTGCTTTTCTTCTTCCAAGCAGTTGCAGGTCATCTTGCGAGAAAGGAAAGAGGCCAAGTAAAATATCACTTCTGTGTGTCTTTTGTCATCTTGCACATTTGGACAGTCACTATTTCAACTGCTATATTCTATTTCTGTTCTGAATAACCCAGCTGGATGAATAACAACATGAGATAAGAGAACGCTATATATTCTTTCCTGTTATTAATTTCCATAATTGGCATAATCGTCAATTAATTCAGCCTCGTACTTAGAATTTTTAGAAATGTGGACTACTGAGAGGAAATAAAAGGATATCGTGTTCTTTTTGAGGAAACAAAAATAATGTTTTATGTGGCAATCTACTCAATTTAAAAAAAATGGAACACAAAATAAATAAAAGATGAACATTTAGCAAATGTGTCAAATATGTCAATGGATTTCTGAAACGGTATTATTCATTAAGAAATCCATGGAGGGATTCTTATTTCATTGCTAATAAGAACTAATGCCTGAAATTTCTGGGGGATAATTTTCTCTAAAATGTATAAACGGTTTTCACTCTTAATGGGCTTAAACTTCCTCACCTTAGAGATCTTGCTATTGGGTCATAAGAAGTAAGTCTATTCTTTACTGATCTGCTGAACTGAGATGTGGGGTATGCGTGTGTTTTATTCTTTCAACAGGAATCCATAAGAATAGGGAGAGGAGGGGCCGGCCTGGTGGCGCAAGTGGTTAAGTGCGCGCGCTCCGCTGCGGCGGTACGGGGTTCGCCGGTTTGGATCCTGGGCGCGCACTGACGCACTGCTCTGCAAGCCATGCTGTGGTGGCGTCCCATATAGAGTGAAGGAAGATGGGCATGGATGTTAGCCCAGGGCCAGTCTTCCTCAGCAAAAAGAGGAGGATTGGCACATGTTAGCTCAGGGCCGATCTTCCTCACACACAAAAAAAGAATAGGGAGAGGAGTACACAGCTAGGATATTTCCAGAATTATGCAAGCATGTCATCTATATCATTTGTCTTGCTTCCTGTGGCTGGACAACATCAGCTCTGATTTTTTTCTTCTCCTAACCCTGGCTCACTGAAGGCTTCTATTCAATCTTTCCCAAAAAGCGTATCCATGCCTTTGTTCTTTCCTCTTTATTTCTTTTTTTTGATAAACTGACAATACTCACACCACAGCAGAAAGAATAGTGACTTATACTTGGCAATCTCCTTAACAGATTTAATGGATTTTGATAGCTCTTTTTCTTTCATGGGTGATGCCATCCTTTTTATTTTGAGAAATGACGACTGATGATCTGTGACATGCTACCCCATCTCTCTGCCCCTGACACCTGTGATCTTTCAAATTGACAAAGTTCTCTGTTGGAAATTCACGTAGGGGGCAAATTGTCAAGCGGCTTGAAGGCAATATGGGGTAGCACGATCTATTTTTTTGTTTTAGCAGTACTCTATTGGCAATGTGGGGAGATTGGCAGAATGCAAGGAGACGAGGCTAAGGTTTGAGAGATCACTTGTGTGAGATGATAGGTCATGAGGATGAGAACTAGAGAATTGCAGGGCATGGAGAGTTGGGGAGATATACAAGAGAAATTCCAGCAGAATCTGGATAGGACTTGAACAGTGACTGAATGGGGACACATGGGAGCAGGTACCTAAGAGAAACTGGGAACTCCCAGCTTGGGTGACTGGCTGATTATAATATTACTAATTGAAAAAAAGAAGTCTTGATGTTTTAAAAGGAGGTATATAGTTTACTACACTCTTAATCTGACACAATTGCATCATACTAGGAGTAGTTATCCAGCCAGTAATTGGAAGTATGGAAGTAGAAATCAGAAGGAAAATAAATCTAAAAGCATAATGTCCATACTTGTGATTTCCTTGAGGCAGAGCCTTCATACATTTCTGTCTCCTTAACACAAAGCAAAATGTCAGGCACCTAGTAAGCAATCGGAAAGAATATGGCAAACTGAAAACTACAAATGCCGTATGCCTTAAAAACAGTGACTCTGAGTTTTCTATTGAATCTCTGTGAAGTAAAGTATAATTGATACCATTATTCAAATAGAGGCCAAACATTTTCTAGGGTTGGGCATTAGAGAGTCACATGTATGGTCAAGGATTGTAGTAACTGTTCTCTTAGGCCTCAATCATTCTTGAATGCTGTTGTCCCATGACTCTCAAATTACGAAAGCAAAGCAACTTGCCAGGAGAACTGACACATCAGTACTAATATTTAAGCCTACCAGTCTCAATTCTGTGGCTCATTTTCTATGTTAAAAATACATCTTTTCTTTAGAGGGTTTTTTTTTTTTTTAATATAGTCATAAATAGCTTTAAACTGTGCCTTAATATAGGTCTAGTCTTTCTTTCAGGGATTGAATTTATTCGAGAAGTGCATTGCATCTTTATTCTGGACAGAGACACAAGATAAAATTACATCAAATACATATACTTTCAAATGTATGTATTTAAAGACAGAGAAGATGTAGGTACCCAAATACAGCAGCCTTAAAAGCTTTACTGTGCCCGGGTGAAGACTATTAGAACAAATATTTAGAGTGTTTTCTATACACGGTACATGGACAGGGATAGGAGGCCACAATGTAAAGAAATACATTCCAATCTGCCCTCCTGTAAAGGTCAGGAGAAAATTAACAGACTAGTTCAATATAGAGTCATCAGAGCCAACATAAGGGCAAGCAGAATGCAAGCAGAGGCTTCCAACCAGTGGCCATGCCTCTCCAGAGGAGTGTCTTCTTAGCATATGAGGCATCAATGTGAATTACTGAAGCGTCTATGTGAATTAGACTGTTGACTAGAAAAGGAGGTGATTCAAAATAAGGGACAGCATCTGCAAATGCCTGGAGGCTAGAAAGAGCATGGTGAGTTTAGGGCGCTGCGAGTGATTCAGGATAGCAGGCTGCAAGACAGTAAAAGTAGGTCAATGAGTAACATTGAGAGACCATGGTTCAATGATGTCTGTGACATCATTGTGACCCTTGCTATTAGTTGTATATCAAAGGGATTTAGGAAAAAAATACTATTATGTTTGAGCAACTGAGAGACAATGAATTATTGATAATTTATCCACTTAATCTTTGTATTAGATGCCCAGAGTATAAATACACCAACTAATAATATTTTTTAAAAATATCGTACTTATAAAAATGAAGGTGAATCTTCTAGGCTTTGTTATAGACACTCCATATATAAACTAACTCATTATTATCTAGAATCTAAAATATGCTTTCATATTTCTATCTCATAGCTGTTTTTTGCTTTATAACTGTGGTGATCACATAATTTCTCATCCAAACTGGGACATTTTTGTGAGCAAAAGAGGTATTGTGAATAATTATACAAGGACAACAGGCATACATATCAACTGCCCTGGGCAAGCCAAATGTATGATTTTTATTCAAAATGTGTATTTCATTTTAAAGTATTCTTAAATGATTACAATTATTTAAAATTTGGAATAGTGCTTTGAAATGGAACATTCTTTTCTCTTTTAATTGAACATGTTTTAATCCTTTAATATTCTCAAGTTGGTAGACTACTCCATTTCGTCTTCCTAGTTTCATCTTTACATTTTTATTTGTCAGTATACTGAATAAATCACTGGTAGAAATAATTAAAATGAAGATGATACATTTCTAATTCGTGACACTCACCAGTTGATAAATGTGCATATAGCTTTTCAAAGTAGAAGTCTTCTTCAAAGTCTAGTATAAGAGACTTCATTTTATTTTATTTTTCCTTAGTTTCCATAACAGAAATTGGGATCAAGTCCAATAAAAACTTTTATGGTCAATGAAAACTGAAGCATTATTAAAATAAGAAAAAGAGAGGTTGAAAGACTTAGTACAGAGGAGAACTGTAGATTGTAGCATTTCAATGGATCCCTATACAAAGCCATAATACTCAGCTATTATTCAAGCAGGTGGCACATTATTATTCTTACAGATTGATGCTTTTGCTTATTGTCCCCTTGACTAAACACAAAACACAGTAATTTGAATCTAATAATGTCTGTAAAAACTTCCATTATTAATATAAAGTGTTGCTAAAACATAAAAAATTTATCTGCAGAATGTTCTAATTGATTTTTGTTTCTATAATTGATGGACTGAGTTTCACTGTACCCAGGTACACCAGGACAACTGACTATGATAATAAGGAAAAATAATTGATTTCAGGTTTCAAATGAGGCAGTCTGGAAACAATGCTTTGTCAAGTTTCTTAACTCCCACAGAGAGCAGCACCACAGGGCTCCAGGTAGATCAACAGTAGACAATGGCTAAACACTTTTAAGTTTCTTATAGTCCCATGATAATTAAAATAAAATAGTCAATGCAAGAAGACAAATCTTGTGCATGACCATTTTATACAATTGGTAAAGGAGTCTTTCTTTGTTGAAGGACTCCCAAACCCCTAGTGAATGAAATCCAAGGAAATTTCTTTTTATTTTGTGTGTGTGAGGAAGATCAGCCCTGAGCTAACATCCATGCCAATCCTCCTCTTTTTGCTGAGGAAGACTGGCCCTGACCTAACATCTATTGCCCATCTTCCTCCACTTTATGTGCGACGCCACCACAGCACGGCCTGACAAGTGGTGCCTTGGTGCATACCCGGGATCCAAACCCAGGCCACCAGCAGCTGAGCGCGTGCACTTAACCGCTACACCACGGGGCCAGCCCCTCAAGGAAATTTCGATTGCCCCATAAGTCTCTCTCCGTGGTCTGGCTCAATACCTCATTTTCCGGTTAACTGCTTGTAGCCTGCTACCTCATGCCTCCAAGTCTTTATTTTTGCTCTTCCTTGTGTTCAAACACATTTCCCACTTTTAGTCATTGGCCAAACCCTTCCAAAACAGCAACATTTAGTTTGAGGTAATCTCCAGAAAATCTTTCCTGAGTCCCCAGACTAATTTAAATGCCCCTATTTTGTGCCTTGTTAGCACTTTTTACGTGTCTTCCTGTTAGCAGTTGATGTGTTATATTTGATTTATCAGCTTATATGACTCTTTCTCCTTCTAGACTACAAGTTCTTTAAGGACAAGAGACCACTAAATAAACACAGAATCTGGCATGTACAATATAATCGGTGCTAACAAAATATGTCCTAATTTGAGCTAAAATTAAATGTCTACATATTATTGTCTACAGTTGCACTGACAGATAGTTAAACTAGACAACTATTTCTAAGCAACTGCATCTTGGTGAAATGAAAAGACATGGCTTTAGCTCAGATAAACCTAAAGTTGAATTTCAGTTCTGCTGCTTGTTAGTGATGTAATTCCAAGCCAATCACTTACCCTATCTGAGTTTTAGTTTCCACATTTGCACCAATAAGCACACTACTAAGGTTGTGGCTATAATTCAATGATAAATGTGCATAAAACACTTTGTACAATGTACTTGCTCAGTAAGCTTCTTTACCTTACTTCCCTTTCCTTTAACACTTTTAAATTTAAAAAAGATGCCATTGGGTTGCATTTCTATAGCCATTTTTTTTTTGTATGCGTGGATATGAAAAAGTCATACAATACATACTAGATTTACTCTGTATTCTTGCTTATGTCTGCTTTTTCACTAAAATTCTCTTCTCCCAACCCCCATTTCTACTTGGTAAATTCCTACTCTTCCTTCACTGCCCAGCTCAAATCTTACTTTCTCAATAAAGTCTATTAGAACTAATCGATAGATCATCTGAGTATCCACAGTACTTTTTAAATGATTTTATTGCAATATATTAGATAGTATTAAACCAAATTGTAATGCCAAAAGGATTCCCCAGCTTTGAAAATTTTTCCAGGCTAACAACGTCTTTCAAAATAAAGAAAATAATGAGACATATATTGAAAGAATTTCTGGACAAGTGATTTCTTTTTATGTTAAAAAGAGCAACAACATTTGAAAAATAACAGATCATTAAAATAAAAAATGTAAATCCACGCACATTTTAAATATATTCACTGGTTAAGCTTTTGCAGCCAAAAATTAATTCCTTTTATTAAAAAAATTAAATGTTAGAAAATGTAATAAAGTATAGTATGTAGAATCATATACATTTGACCAGGGCATTTATTACATATAAAAATATTCAGTATTTGAATTGCACTGTAATATCAAAAGTTATTTTAAAGAAAAGCAACACAATGTATTATAACTGCTACACTTCACTTTTTTAACAAAAAATTGACTAATTGCCATCCAAATTAATTTTAATTTTTAGAACATAAAAGTGCCTACAGTAGTCTCTACAAATTTCTTTGATTAGTAGTTTACAAACACAAGGAAATGAGAAATTAGTTTAATTTACCTTAATAACCAAATCAAATTTCTGGTGAAAGTCTCTGTTTACTGGCTCCAGGAGACTAAGTTCTGCAGTCCTAGGATGCATATGGAAAAATCGTGGGTAATCCTCAGGAGCCCCTGAAAGACATTGAGATTTCAGCACATAATTGAGAACAATATGTAATATGTGTATCTGCTATATCTATTTCCCTTCATTAACTGAGGAACAAAATCACAATTTCATTAGTAAATTAAGTTTCAAAATTATGCAGTCTAGGGAAAGCAGACACAAATGTGGTATAAAATTAATTAGCTTATGAATAAGAGGATGGAGAATATTTCTTGTTTGGATGATTTTCCAAATATCATTTCTTAAGAGAGCTCTTAATTAATTTGGAGCTTCATCACGTGAAAAGAGATATTAAGTGTAAAGAGAGCAAATTTTGAATTATAAAATTGTATTTTAACGGTGCATAAATCTTAATTATAGCCTGCATGTTCTTTCAACATATTTTATAATAAACAACAATTAGTAATTTGTACCAAATATTAAGATGCTGGGAAATTAAAGTGAGCATATTCTGTTCCAGCTGGGCAAATATTTTTGTCGTGCTAAGTATCCAGCTAATTACATCAATCATGTAAAATAAAAATATTTAAAAATATTAAATAAAAATATTTTGATGATACTCAATGTCTAGGGAGGATATTTCTTAAATGCAAGCATTTTAATGAGTTGAAATACATTTCTTCTTGAAAAAATTTCCTCCAGTTGTATCATCTTCCTTGGTATATTGTAACATTCTTTCTCCCCAAGTGAAAAAAAGTAGAAGTCAAATCATATAACAAAAGTATATGCATTTGGCAAAACAATAACGATAAGAATAAAATAACATGGCTTCCAATTATTGAATCCTACTCTGTGCTAAATGCTGTATATACGTAATCATCAATAACTGTAAATCATTCCCATTTTACAGAGGAGGACTTGGTAGTTTTGAGATATCAAATAACTTGTCAAAGGTCAAAGAGACAATGTAAGACAGAGCTTGCATTCAAATCCAGGTTGCCAGAAGCCAAACATATCCAAAGATGAGTTAATTGCTACTACTCCTTTGCTTCAATTCTGAGATGAGAAGAGAAATTCTCCTGGGCATTAAGTGAGGGGGGCAAAAAACAAAAAAACAGAACAAAATTTTACACCAGGAAAATAGATTTGATAATCCAGAAATAGTCAAAATTGTACATGAAAATTTAGCATATGAGAAAGGAGTCATCTCATAACAGTAGGGGAAACTGGATGTTTGAATATGAGCATTTACTTAATAGGAGAGTCCCACAGAAAATGATAAAATTGCATCCATTCTTCATACAATATATTAGAGTAAACCCCAAATGGAGAAGATATTCATGTATAATAAACAATAAAACAATACAAGTGCTGGTAATAGATGAAAACATGAATGAATTCTACTCTAATGTGAGAGCCAGCCTATTTTTCCTAAATATGGCTCAAAATCAAGAAGCAATAGAGGAAAAGAAAGATAAATTTGATAACATTACAAAATGACATGACAAGACACAATAAACAAAATAAAACCACATGGGACAAACTAGGGAAAATATTTGCAGTTTACATCAGAGACAAAAGGTTCATATCCCAAACATATGTAGATTTATAAATTAGAAAAGAAAACCGTCAGCAATACATTAAAAAAGGTTTGGGCTAAAGAATGAACAGATAGTTCACAGAAAAAGAAAGGCAAGTGATTTGTGACCATTTCTAAAGATGTTCACCTTTATACATAATAAGAAAAATTCAAATTAAAACAAGACTGAGATTCTATTTCTCACTTGTTAGATTAGCACTGGTCTAAGGTGGACACTACACTCTATTGGTCAGCCTGTGAGAAAACATGCACTTTCAGACATTTCTGGTGTTATTAAAGGAGTGTTACCAAACCTATGATGGGGAATGTGGCATAATATATCAAAATCATATGAGTATTGGGGGATTATGGGGAGATGGCAGAGTAGGAAGAACCAGGAATCTATCTCTTTGCCTAGACAACAATTACATTGGCAGAATCTGTCTGATGTAACTATTTTGGAACTCTGGAGTCTATTGATGTCTTACAACTTTCAGGGAAGGGTTAGACAGTAAATTGTGATTAATTTTGGTCAATTATAGCTCTTAACACAGTAGCAGTTACCCATGATCTATCCCTCAGCCCCTTGGAAAGCAGCTGTGCACATGTTCCTAGAGCAGCTTGCATACTGCTTGTGGGAGACTGGGTGGGAAAAAAGGACTCTGTCCTCCAAATATCAGAGATCTGTGCTCTGATGGATGATTACTGCTTCTGATCACAGAGGTGAAGCCAGCCATTGTTCTTGCATCACCCCTCAATGTTGCAAGCCCCTTTCCTTAGGCCAAAGTTACTTCCAGGAAATTTAAAGGGCCAACATCCTTTCCCCACCTTCATTTTTCTTTTTTTTCCCTTTTTGGAAGCCAGACATTAAAGACTAGGACATTCAAAAGCAGCTATACATATATCTAGAGCAGGGAAATTAGAAAGTCACTGTGTATGCCCAGGGAAAGGCATAGACTCAGAAAATGCTTGAGAAGACCTTATGTTTACACCCCAGACTAATTCTCAGCACAGAGACACACTACAACAATAAAGAAGAATAAAAACAAACAAAAAACCCCAGCAAAATCTGGGGAGAATCTGATCTCCAGAGTTACCTCAATATTAGATTCAGATGTCCAATTTTCAACAAAAAACACAAGTTGTACAAATAAACAGGAAAGAATGGCCCCTTCCAAGGAAAAAAAATCAACAGAACTGCCTCTGAAAAACACCTGATGGATGACCTATTAGACAGAGACTTTAAAACAACTGTCTCAAAGATGCTCAGAGAACTAAAGGAAGATGTAGAGAAAGTCAAGAAAATGATGTATGAACAAAATGGAAATATCAATAAAGAGATAGGAAATCATCAAGAAATTCTGGAGCTGAAAAGTATAGTAACTGAAATGAAAAATTCACTAAAGAGGTTCAAAGGCAGATTTGAGCAGGCAGAAGAAAGAATCAATGAACATGAAGATAGGGCAATAGAAATTATTGAGTCTAAGGAATAGAAAAAAGATTGAAGAAAAGCGAACAGTACCTATGGACCTGGGGAACACTATCAAGCTGACCAACATACACACTGTGAGAGTCCCAGAAGGAGAAGAGAGAAAGAAAGGGGCAGAGAGAATATTTGAAGAAATAGTGGCTGAAATCTTCCCAAGTTTGATGAAAGACATAAATATAAACACCCAAGGAGCTCAATGAAATCCATGTAAGATGAATTCAAAGAGACTCAGACCAAGGCACATTATAATCAAACTTAAAAGACAAACACAGAGAATCTTGAAAGCAGCTAGAGAAAAGTGACTCATCATATACCAGGGATACTCAATAATATTGTCAGTATATTTCTTATGAGAAACTTTGGAGGCCAGAAGGCAATGAGGCAACATATTGAAGGTACTAAAAAAAAAAAAAAAAACTGTCAAAAAAGAATCCTATATCCAGCAAAACTGTCCTTCAAAAGTGGCAGAGAAATTAAGACATTCCCAGATAAACAAAAGCTGAGGGAGTTTGTTACCACTATATCTGCCCTTCAAGAAATGTCCAAGGGAGTACTGCAGGTTGAAATGAAAGGACACTAGACAGTAACTCAAAGCAGTAGGAAGAAATAAAGATCTCAGTAAAGATAAATACATGGCCAATTATAAAAGCTAGTATTATAGTAACAACAGTTTATAAATCCACTTTGTGTTTTCTACATAATTTAAGACACTAATGCATTTAAAAGAATTATTAGGGCCAGCCCCGTGGCTTGGTGGTTAAGTGCACGCGCTCCGATGCTGGTGGCCTGGGTTCGGATCCCGGGCGCACACCGAGGCACCGCTTCTCCGTCCATCCTGGGGCAGAGTCCCACATGCAGCAACTGGAAGGATGTGCAGCTATGACATACAACTATCTACTGGGGCTTTGGGGGGAAAAAATAAATAAATAAAATCTTTAAAATAAATAAATAAATAAATAAATAAATAAAAATAAAAGAATTATTAGTTTATGTCTTCAGGCACATAACGTATAAATGTAATTTTGTGACATCAACAATGAAAAGGGTGGGGATTGAGTTGTAAAGGAGCAGAGTTTTTCTATATTATTGAAGTTAAGCTGGTGTAAATTCAAGTTGGAGTGCTATTCCTTTAGGATGTTAAATGTAACCCTTATGATAAAGACAAAGAAAGTAGTTATAGAATACACACAAAAGGAAATAAGAAAAGAATTCAAATATTTCACTACAAAAAATTAACTAAACACAAAATAAGATAGTAATGCGGGAAATGAGGGATAAAAAGCTGTAAGACATATG
The DNA here is from genome assembly GCF_020826845.1 of Diceros bicornis minor. Classification (NCBI taxonomy): domain Eukaryota; kingdom Metazoa; phylum Chordata; class Mammalia; order Perissodactyla; family Rhinocerotidae; genus Diceros; species Diceros bicornis. The sequence continues at coordinate 49,917,495 of NC_080745.1, read as the reverse complement.
GAAAACAAATAGCAACATGACAGAAGTAAGCCCCTCCTTATCAGTAATTACCTTAAATGTCAGTGGATTAAACTCTCCAATCAAAGACAGAGATTGGCAGAATGTATTAAAAAAACCATGATCCAACTATTTGCTGCCTACAACAGACTCACTTTAGATCTAAGGACACAAATAGATTGAAAGTGAAAGGCTGACATACACTGCAATATGGATGAAACTTTAGGAAATATTGCTAAGTGAAATGTCAGTCATAAAAAGACAAATACTACATGATTTCACTTATATGCAGTACTTAGGGTAGTCAAAATCATAGAGACAGAAAGTAGAATGGTGGTTGCCAGAGATTGGGGCCGGGGAGGGGCAGAGGTAGGTAATTATTGTTTAATGGTTAAAGAGTTTTAGGGGCTGGCCCCGTGGCTTAGCGGTTAAGTGCGCACGCTCCGCTACTGGTGGCCTGGGTTTGGATCCCGGGCGCGCACCAACACAGTGCTTGTCTGGTCATGCCAAGGTGGCGTCCTACATACAGCAACTAGAAGGATGTACAACTGTGACATACAACTATCTACTGGGACTTTGGGGGAGAAAAGGGGGGAAATAAAAGGAGGAGGATTGGCAATAGATGTTAGCTCAGGGCCAGTCTTCCTCAGCAAAAAGAGGATTGGTGTGGATGTTAGCTCAGGTCTGATCTTCCTCACACACACAGGAAAAAAAACGAAGAGTTTTAGTTTTATAAAATGAAAAGAATTCTGGACACAGCATTATGAATGTATTTAATACCGCTGAACTGTATGCTTAAAAATGGTTAAGATGGTAAATTTTATGTTATATATATTTTACTACAATAGAAACATTGGGAAAAATTATATTAGTATTTACTTTTTGATCCAGAAATCCCACGTGCAGGAAATTTTCACGTTATAATAATAAAAAATAAGTAATCGCCTAAATATATATCAGTAGTGGTCTAGTTGAATATATGGTGATAACTCAAAGGTAAAAATGAATGATGACTATCTTTACCCATTACTATAGAGTTATCGTTAGATATATTAAGTGAAAAGACAATTTGGAGAAAAGTGCATATGGTTTGCTAACTTGTAAGAAAGAGGATACACACACACATAAATAAAAAAGAATATATATATATGAATATTAAAAAAAAAACCATAACATTAAAAATTGTTATATATAAGAATGAGAGAGAGAGGGAATAAGTTGAGGGAATAGGCATTGAAGCTAGATTTAATTAATTATACTACTGTTTTTTATTTTGGCACCATATGAATGTGATATATTATTATTAGACATTAAATTTAAAGACATCTTGAAAAATGAAAAAATAAAATAAATCAATGCAAATGTTTATTTAGTTGATTACATAAACACAAACAGAAAAGAACTATCTCAGACAATGTTAATTGAGTAACTTGATGTCACATCTTTACTGTAATATAGCCTTAGAACAATAAAATTTACAAAAAAATTAAAACTGTCTATAATAATCATAGTGTTGGTGTTAATGTTGGTGCAGTTATTCTGAGATGATTATGGAAGAATTTTGCAATAAATGAAATGAGTGATGATGTGGTATCCTAATTCTCAATGTTGAAAACTGGATTCTTGTCACAGAATACTGGATTGCCATAGAAACTTAGGGAGATTTATGGCTGTTCCTCAAGTTTTGACATTGTGAACATGTAGAAATATTTGATCAGTCTCAGTCAAATGTTACTGATGAATACACCTATAATTTCCTTTTGGTATAACAAAAGCAATTATAATATATAACCTATCTCCACATTATTTTCAATGAAAACCTTCGAAAGACTGCTGAATGCTCAGTACCTTGCAAAAGCCAGGTTATTATTGAATTACAAAAATGTTGTCCAAGAACAGAAGTGTATGTCTAAGTTTAAGGACCTACAGATTCACTTAATTTTATCATTTAGAAAGTGTAATATTTATCCCATTTAGCAAAGCTATACTTATCTAAAAATGTTGCTTCTTCCAAAACATAAAACACTTCCAAAGCTCAGGGTTTTCTCCGTCTAGTTCTTGTCTTCATTTTAATCTCAGGGTTAATTGTATTATAATTCCACTTCCCTGATATTCACTTCACCTGCTACCCCTGTTATAAAATTAAATTTTTGTCAAAAATTTTAACCATGTTTTCCTTTATACCTTAAAAGCACATTTTTTTGTATCAAATTATCCCTAGGTTCAAACCTATGTGATAGATATTAACTGTAATTTCTTGTTATTCTCTCCCATTAGTTTTAAATTATCATTTTGTCCCTTTAGGTATTCCATTTTCTTTGTGCATCTGTGATCATTCTAATTGAAAACAGTAAACTCTTTTTGTTCCAATTCCACATATTCCAAATCACCTCAGTTCTAAATCCATTCCTTTTGCAAACTTCTTTTTAAGCTATTTCTGAAGAATAATAAACTCCATTTTCCTATCCAAAATATTGCCAATAACTCTGTAATCCCCTCTCAAAAAAAAAAAAATTCAAATTTTCTTTTACTTGTCTCTCCAGAAAACCAAATTACTATATTAGTAACCAATTTCTCAACTTAGAAAAATTCTACAAAGATTTGCCTAGGTTGTTTTTCTTATGCATTTTTATAGCAGTGCTTCTAAGAGTCTAGTTTCTGTTCTACCTGCATCAGAAAGACCAAGGTCCTACCCCAGATCTTCTCAATCAGAATCTCTGAAAAGGAAGGTCAGGAATGTGCACTTTGGGTAATCTCAGGTGATTCTACCACTCTCTAAAGTTTGAGAACCACCACTGTAGGGTATATGAAATGTTCGTGTCTGTTTTCTAAACATAAAAGCAAAGCACAAAACCCAGCAAGTGAATTCTTGCTAATGGTATCACCTTTTTCTGACTCTGCAGGTTCAAATCCCCAAATTCTTCTCACACAATTCTCCATACATTGTCCAAGTGATTTTTTCCTTGCCTTTGTCATTCTCTCCTATGTTTCGTTTTTGTATCATCCTACTCTCTTTCCTTATTCAGAGCCTCATCCTTTCATACTTGTAACCCTGTGATAGCCTCCTAATTTTTCTGACAATCCGTTCACTCATAATCACTGAAGTAAACTTCCTAAAATGCCACTTTAATCTCCCAATATCCAGACAAAATTATACCTATTGTTTACTGCCATGATCCCCAAAGTGGGATTGAGGATAAAAATAACAAATTTCTATTTTTTATTTAGTGGTGCAATTTACATACAATAAAATGCACAGTAAGCTTCAAAGTTTTTGGACAATTGTATAGACCCATGTAATCACCACCCCTATTAAAACTTTAATTTTATATTTATTTTATTCAAAACAATACAAAAACAAGCTTAACAAATATATAATATTATGGTATGTTTGTAGGGATACAGGCGGGGAGTCTAGAAGGAAACATGGCAACTATAGTATAGTGTGGAAGGGTTGACAGAAGCACTCTCCCGTGTCTGTTTGCTTTCTCGACATCGCCATGGGTCTTGGTTTACATTTGGCCAGTTAAAGTGACTTGTGTTTTGTAGTGTTCATTTTTCGCCAAAATAATACTCACAAAAATGAGTAAACAGCTGAGAATGAACCTGAAATTAAAGACAACACTCATGATACCTGCAAAAGTGAACACCAAGAAACGGGCAGGACACTCACTTCCCACGCTCTTAGTACATGGGCTTAATCAGTCATGTTATTAGGTCAAACCGTGAAGATCCAAGCAGACCTGAAATGTAGTCAGACTGACAATTTTTAAACAATTAATAAAATTATTTGAAATGTGAACTTATACCCTATATAATTAATAATAATCAGTGCTCTGTGCAATTATTAAGCGTTGAAATTTTAACCAATGATAATAATTTTTATTGAATGATTTTTAAATATTAGAGGTCTCACTCAAACTTAACTCATGGGATGAAGGATCAAAAAGTTATGTCTTCCATCTAAAATGTAACTATCTTAAGCTAACATACACACGAATTACTTGAAGTAAATCAGATACAGCTACAGATTTTTTGGTTTTCCGTTAAGAAGCAACGTCCACTTTCCTCCTCCTTGAATCTGGGCTAGATTTGTGCTTGCTTTGACCAATAGCTGATAATGGAAATGATGCTGTTCCAGTTCTGGGGCCAAGCTTTAAGAAGTCTGGCAGCTTTCACCCTCTTAGAAGCCAACAACCAATGCTGTAAAAGAGACTACTGAATGAGGCAAGGCCAGATGGAGAGAAGGGATGAGTAACCACCTTGGATGTCCATCCCTAGCTAGCTCCCAGCTGAATGCAGACATTTGAGTAACCTCAACTATACCATGTAAAGCAGAAGAACGCCCCAGTTGATTCCAATCAACCCACAGAAACATGAGAGATAATAAATCATTGACATTTAGGTCACTAATCTTTTGTGTAGTTTACTGTACAGCAACAGATATCTAAAATACTACTCACTATCTCTACATCTTCTCTTATGTTTCCCCAACTTATATTGTTTTCATGTTTCAATGAATTTCGGTGCATTTCCACAAAGTTACTTGCCCTGGACTTTAGTGTCTTCCCCACTGGCTGTAATATGTTAATGACTGGAGCAGCATAGGAAAGCAAGTATTGAGGATGGTAAAACTGCTCCACAAACTTGTGACCTTAAACTTTTGGGCCGTTACTTGAGAAAGAAATAGACTTCTATTCGATTCAAGCCACTGTGTTTCAGCTCTTTGTAAAAGCATTTCAGCTTGCTCCTTTACTAATCCCTCTACCCTACCCAACCCGTTATTGTAGACAACGTGTTCATCTTTGAATTCAGTCTATCCTCTCAATTTTAGGGAAATTTATTTTGTGAGTTCAAGTATTTGTGGCTTATTATTCTACACCACGCGATCCTTATGGGGGAAAGGACAGGAAGTTCCGTATGACTGGAAATGAGTAGTTCGGAACAATTTTCAGAGGAAGTCATAAAAACATGAATGATATTGATACTCAGTAAATATGACTTGAACAGCGGGATAAACATCTCCCAATAATGTAGGTGATGAAATCAAACTTCTCTCATGCCTAAAGGAAACAATAATAATAATAAAATACTCCCCAGTGCTCCAGTTAATTTGCCAGTAATAAGTTCCTGGTAAAAGAGAAAAATAACCCCCCAAAATCCAAAAAGGAATAGAAGAGAAAAGTTTCCAAATTGGTGGAGGTTATTCAAAATTAGAATAAACATTCTGGAAAATAGAAAGGCATGAATGGAATGCACCTAATAGACTATATATGAGGTTACTTAATATTTGAAAGGCCAGAATGTGGAAAAGGAGGCATTTATAAGCTGTGCAGCACTGCGAAAACAAAACGAAACAAGAAAAAGCAAACAAACAAAAAATCTAAACTCTCCTAATACAGGTGAAATCTAAAATATAGAAAAGAAGGAATTTGAAATCTACATTAAAATCTGTATCTTCCTCATGACTTTTCCAACATGAGGATACTATATACTTGGCCATGAAAATACTAATATTTAATAATACTTATCAAAATTAATGCATGTTTGTAAAAAGAAAAATTTAAACCCAAAGTTTCTGACTCTAGTGCCTCCATTCTTAACCAATGTGACATCAACTCTTAGTTTCTAGAATATTCATAATATTATCATAATCATCATACTTACTTTGAACAGTAGGGGAAAGTAGCTATTAATTATATTTTAATATTTATATTTTAGTATGTAACATATATCTTATCTATATGTTATATTTAATATACATTACTTGTCACCCAGTAAGTGCTCAGGTAAGAGTACCTAGCATTACAAGATACTAATATGACAACCTACCATTATGATCTAAAAGTCAGTAGACCTTTTTACATTATTAGAAGTAAGTACGTATTCTATCATATCTTTGTTAATGATAGTGCTGGAACAGAGCTTCAGAGCTGTTAATATAGTTTTACATGAAAAAATGGCCAGACAATCACATAATTAGAAGCAGGAAACTCATAGGCACATACTATTAAGGAGTCAACAGGTTATTCCTGTCTTCGTGTTTTTGGCTCTTGCATGCATGGACATTCTGGAGCCTCTCTTATCGTCTTCTGGATTAACTTCTCTGTCACTTGTCTACCACACACTGATGTTTCCTATCCAGCATCCAACGCAGCACAGACTTGATAAAGGATTCCACCTACAAGAGCTCATTATCTTTATAAAAATCTAGATAGTGACAGTTTTTCACTGGATTCTAGAGGAAAAGATAAATGGTTATTGATTTTTGTTTTCACAGTTTTTAATTGTCTCTTTGTCCTTCTCAAAATCGACATTAACCTTTAATTCATAATATGTCTATGCTATTCAGGGTACAAAGATTGGAGTATGCTTTAGAGAAGTCACTCACCATCCCTTCACGGTATAAAGATACTACATAAATGAAAGTTGAGAAACGAAGTGTTGTAATTAAATGCTAAATATTACCTTTTCATTATTTAATATTTTATATTATAGTAATATGGGACAAAATTTCAAAATATATCTGGATAAAGAAAATTTTAATATAAAGGTTTTCCCCTCAATTTAAGAACAAGTGTGAAGATACTCTAGGTTGAGTGAATTTGCCTTTAAAATGGTTAAGGAAAAGCCAACGCAAAACTCTCAAATTACCTAGAGTTTTCTTTCGTAACTTTCTGCCTCTTTCTCTTCTCTCCTTCTGGGACTCCTGTTATGCATATGTTGGTATACAGAATGATATTCTACAGGTCTCTGAGGCTCTCTTCACTTTTTTCATTCTTTTTTTCCTCTTGCTTCTCAGATTTGATAGTCTCAATTCATCTGCTTTTGAGTTTGCTGATTCTGTCTTCTTCCTGCTTGAATCTTCTAAAGTGAGCCCTCCTAGTGAACTTTTAATTTCAGTGGTTGTACTTTCCAATTCCAAAATTTGTTTGCTTTCTTTTTATAATATCTCTTTGTTGATATTCTCTATTTGGTGAGATATCATTCCCAAATTTTAATTGAATTCTTTACACATGGTTTCCTTTAGCTCTTGGAACACATTTTAATAGCAGATTGCCAGTCCTTATCCACTAAGTCCAAATGTCTGGGCTTCGCAGGAATTCCTTCTGCTGACTTATTTTCCCTTTGTAGCAGCCATTCTTTCCTCTTTCTTTCCAGTCTCACAATTCATGTTAAAAACCAGGCATTTCAACCAGCATTATGTGACCACACTGAAAATCAGATTTCTTTCTTCCTCAGGGTTTGTTGAAGTTGCCACTTGTTTTAGTTGTGCTCACTTGTTTTCTAATTTACAACTCCACCTTAGCCTTCAGAAAGGCTTTCAGAAACTCAAGATCAGCCAAAGGTGAAAGTTGAAGGCCTGTTTTCTGAGAATATACACAGTACTATTCCTGCTACTGTCCTGCTAGATTCCTAGAAATATGTCAAAGCTTTTTAGAAACCCTATTTCTTAGTTTTCTTTTTAAGCTTTTTGGTTAGCCTATTGCTTGTCCCTAGCTTTCTTTTAAAACTTTTTGGTTAGCCTATTGTTTGTTCTAACTGTTATCCATCATTTCAGGCAGTGACAGAGTTAAAACACTTGCCTGCAATTGTTTTTGACAAATGCCCCCCAAGGAGAATGCTATTTGTGCTGGTTGAGATCTGCCTCATCGTTTTATGTGGGTTCTTCCAGGGAACCACCAGCCAAGTCACATGATACTTCTTTGGAAATGAAGCTTTGAAAGAGCTCCAGTTTTGTTATGCCCCTTCCAATAGCTGCCAAGCTGCCTTGAGAATGCAGGCTGATATTTTTTATTGCTACTGCTACATTAAAGAGCAGGCAATGAGACTCAGGCAAGTGAAAAATGCCACAAAGCTGAAAAAAAAAAAAAAAAAGTTACTACCAAGATTCAGCTGTTTTTCTGGAATGAATGCTCCCTGGGTTGCTGTAAGCCTTGGTTAATTCTGGAATTAGTGATTCAGAATTCTGATTTTTCTTTTTCTTTTTCTTTTTTTTTTTTACCATTTTTTCATTGCCTTTATGGAAGGGCAAAATTTCAGAGGACCTTACCTGACTATTTTCAATGACTTCACCTGAGATGTGTCCTTAAATTACAAAAACTTTTATCTAATCTTACATCCACTGTGATTTCATTGTACTGAGAATAATAATCGTGAGGGACGTCCTTAAAGATATAACTCAATGTTTATGAAATCATGAGTACCCAAACAAAAATAATTCAGTTCATCTAAGTTTATATCTGTTTTAAAGATAATTTTAGTTCACCAGAAAATCCTATTTTATATTTATCAGCTGAGATTTTATTGTGATTTTTCTTTTCCTTTTAAGACATACTTCAATTTAAACCTAAATTTCATTCTCCTAATAGTTAGACATGGAAGAAACATTGGTTGGGTAGATAATCAGTTTTACTTATCTCCCCAAAAAAGTCACCCCATTTGGGAATAAAGCAATTTCCATTTTAAGGTAGGAGCCTATTTTGGGCTTTTGATTTTGCTTATACTCTGTGTTTCTTTCATTCAGATTATCCCTGCCAATCCCAGCCCCCACAGATATGATGGCAGCATTTTTCAGTAAAGAAAGCCAATGGACACACAATAGAAAATAATGGATCAAGGTGACATAGGGTTGGCTCAGGTTGTTGGTGGTGATCAATAGCAGTGGCAACAATTCCACCATTGACGATAGCGATGGTAGGGCCAGTGAATGGGTTTGTAACAGTCCTTGGATGACTTTTTTATACCCATCAGCATCCACATCCTCACATCTAGTAAACAGACTATCAACAAGGTCTGATAACAGGAAAAGAGCTCTCCGCATGGTAACTGAGAAAACTGGCTCTGAGGAGCACATACATTCAGAATTATTTGGATGCACTTAAGGAAAAGGAAGAGTTCTGGCAAAGTAAATAAAATCAGAGCCATGGAAATCCTATTTTGGGGTGGTTGGGGGGGTGTGCTTCTATTCTTACCAGTCTTGTGTGGCTTATGAAACAGGCTTTATTTTCCTTCCTAATGATGATAACATCAACTAACGTTTATTAAGCATTAACTTTTTTCCAGACGCTATTATGTATTTACATGTATTAGATTAAATCCTCAAAACACTTTTAGAGAAAGGTCTACTTTGATCAACCTTATTTTAAAGAAGTGAAATCTGAGGCAGAGAGGTTAATAACTTGCCTAAGATTACATGATCAGTAAGTGTTACAGTCGGGATTTGAACATGGATAGTAAAGTTTCAGAGGCTATATTCTCAGCCTCTACAGTGCTCTGCCTTCTAGAAATATAAGTACTCTGAAAGGATATTATTTAATTTAGCTGTGAAAGCAAAGTTAGTGTAAGAGTGTTAGTGTTAACATATTTATGTCACTTTTCTGCTCTAATTTCTGTATTGTCTCCTCGTTTCACTCAGAGTAAAAGACATAGTAGATCAATAGCAGACAAGAGTCTACGTTTTCTGGGCCCCTCTTATTTCTCACACCCTCTTTCTACATCCCCCTCAATCACTCCTCTCCAGTGCTACTGGCCTCCTTGACATTTCTGAAACCCACCAGGTAAGCTCCAGCTTTTATCTCTGCCTAGAAACTCTTCCCCCAGATATCAACATGGCTAACTCCTTCAAGGTCTGTAAGACTTTGCTCAAATCTCACCTTTTCAATGAGGCATATCCCAATCATCCTATTTAACACTACAACTTATACTACAACACCCCTTCTGTACTTGCAATCCCACTCATCCAGCTCTATTTTTCCTATAGCGCTGACCACCCTCTATTTATAATGAGTACATGTATCTATTTATTATATTAATTGTTTACTGCCTGTCTCTGCTGCCAGAAAACCAGCTCTACAAAGTGAGAAATCTGGCTTGCTCTACAGAGTAGGTGCTCATTTATTGAAAGAAAGAATAAATGTAATTTTTAAAAATGAAGGAAACTTATGAATACCAATGGATATCAGCCCACTCCGAGTAGCACACTTTCCCAAGACCGTCTTTAAATTTCATCCTTAGATTTTGCACATGCTGCATCAACTATCTAGATAATTTTTCTCCCATTCTCTACCTAGAAACCCTAGTATTTCTCCTAAAATAACTTTTCTTAAGCAATTTTCTTAGAAATTCTTAACACTCTCCTCCCATGAGCTCACATCATATGTGGCTCATACTTTATTTATAGTGCTTAAAACTATGTGCTTTAATTTATCTTTTGACATGTTTCTAACCATAGACTCTACCTCTCTCTAACCTCAAACATTTATTTCTCTTCTTTGTATCTACAGCATCTAGCATAGTGATTGACATATTGTTAAGCCTTCCGTTAATGAAAGGAACAATGCCTATTTCCTTTTATCTATGCCAAAGTCGCTATAGACTTAAAAGAGGCTTATGCCTATGTAACAGTCTAATCTCTGCAATTGGCTTATGATACACGTGTAGTTCTAGAGACCAAAGGCTTGAAACAGAATCACTTGAATTTCCTTTACAGACAGCATTTCTAAGTAGGATATAGTATCATATTTTGAAATCCTTCTAATGTCTAGAGGTTTTTGTATTATTATGAATGTGTGCATATGCACAGGCTGAAGCCATGGGGATAGGATGGCATTGAGGGTAATGTTGCATACCATTGAATAGTTATTTTCAAGCACATTTCAAAAGCAACACCTTCTTCATTAAGAGATGTATGGTCTGTCTCACACACATCTATCTCTCTAGAGACTATAAACCATGCAAAGTAGCAACGCCCATATTTTAGCAAAAGCAATTTGAGAAGAGTAGCATAATCAAATTCTCATCATGTTTGCTTTTGGTACAATTAGAAGTATATGCACAAGGATGGATTAGACAGCTTCTGTGAATTTTTCAAGGAAAAATTAGCCAAGGGTATAATGTATTGTGTGCCCTTGGGCTAATCATGATCCGTCTTATTTTCCCATATGGCTCCAAAAGCCGTTATTTAATTCAGCAATGTATGTTCAGAATTATGTAATTTTACCCAACCAATGACAAAACACTAGTAGAGTAAACAGTGTAAGTTTATCAATTGATTTTTGAATATTTTCTTAGAGAATTTTTTCTGAGGTGGTACAAATAAAACTACTAATACATAAACCAATATCCTGTTTTTTGAGTTGTTTTGCTTCTTCAACAAAAGTTTTCCTATTTGTTCTTCTACACGTTTCACTGAATCTAATTCTGAGGAAGAAAATTTGTTATTTTTTAATTTATTCATTCATAAAAATAACAATAACTTCCGAGAAGAAAATGTTCACTATTAAACATATTTCCTCTGATTTGATACAAGTTTTTTCTACTTGATTCTAGAGCAACAACTGAGAGTGTAAAATTTTAGCAGATACAAACCAACAAGGATGGAATAGAGAATGCCTGGCCTGTCTGCTGGTGGCTGAATATTCTGGTCCTGATCAATGGCTTGGATCGGTGGGGTAACAATGATGGGGTTCAGTTCTTCCTGGAAAAGAATTCAGAGAGTTTAGCTCAGTTTTATTACTAATACCTCATGGAGAATCAACATTCAGATATTTATAGTTCAAGCAGCTGGATAACATCTGAGCCAGGAGTTAAACTCAAGTTTCAAGATTTATAATTTGTATTTTAACACCTTAGATTAGTTAATTTTGAATCTGAAGAGGGAGGAAGGTGTCCTAAAAGTCAAACTGAAAAGACGTTGTAATTATATACATAGAACTTTATATCAGAATTTCTCCCAAAAGGAAAGCAAAGAAGAAATTTTGAATCTTCCCTAGATAATTTAATCAAAAGAAATATGAGACCGTCAAGTATGGTTTTATTGTGTGTGTGAGGAAGATTAGCCCTGAGCTAACATCTGTGGCAAATCCTCCTCTTTTTTTTTTTTTGCTTGAGGAAGACTGTCCCGGAGCTAACATCTGTGCCAATCTTCCTCTACCTTGTACATCGGACGCTGCCATAGCACGGCTTGATGAGCAGTGTGTAGGTCTGTACCCGGGATCTGAAGCTGCGAACCCCAGCCTGCCGAAGCGGAGCACACGAGCTTAACCACGCCACCACCAGGCCAGCCCAAAGTATGGTTTTTATCTTTGGATTTAGACAAAATTTGTAAGAATATTTATATTCCTTTCTTCCTAAATCATATTTTAAAGTTTCACACAAATTAATTATATTAAAATATGTTTTAAAAATTGATGCTTTAATTCAATAGAAGTCACGGCCCCATCACTGCAAATATCATATAGTTAAAATTAATTATATATCATGCAGGTATGTACATTTAACTTATAATTATCTACGAAGAGATTTCATTTAATATTATAATACATTTCTGTAAGTTAATGGTTCCCAATTTGATGTCCAGTGGTATTCTGTTCTGCTATCAGGACTGGCAAACATTTTTCTGTGAAGGACCAGATAACAAATATGCTTAGGCTTTGCTGGCCATGCAACCTATATTGTAGCTACTCAACTCTGCCATTGTAACACAAAAGCAACAAGTGGGTATGACTATATTGCAATAAACTTTATGTACAAAAACAAATGGTAAGTAGGAAGTAACTTGTTGACCCCTGTGCTGGATTATAACAGATATGCTGAAAAAACAAATGTGCACTCTGCACGGATAAGCTCAGGACACACTTGGTATTCAATAAAGTTTCAAAAAGTTAATCTATTGTATTGTATCGTCTTTTCAGAGACTTAATTAAATATACTAATTTGCATAATGACTGTCTAAGAAGAGGGTATTATTTGTACATTTTCTAGAACCACCCATTAACATCTCCTTGAACTAATACTCTTAGAACACAGTTTGAGAAACACTGCTTTAAGTCTTTGCAACCCTCATTCCAAATATACAAGTGGTAATTCTAAAGGGAAGTAAAGTCTATCTCAATATCTAACAACTTCATATTCTAAAGGAATTACTGCAATGTTCTTTTATATTATTTCTTCTCAAATAACAGAACTTTGAAACATGTCAAGTATTCTCATACAAAAGCAGTAGTTTCTAATCTCAGCAGAAATGTATAGTGACGGCATGCTAATAAAAAAGCAACAACGATATTAGACCATTATGTATTTAAATACTTCATTTTGATTAAGTTATATTACTATTAAGTTATATTAAGTATATTACGTTAGTGAAGTTGTAATAATTATTGGAACTCATATACATCCTAGGGGCTCTGTTGCGTTCACAATCTCTAATGGGCTCTCAGTGGTCTAAATGTTATCAATATTTTCCAAAAAATAAAGAGCTCTTGGTAGGGATAACTTACTAATATTATACTCACTTCTTTAAATGTGGATTCGGAACCATGAAAATGTCAAATCAATATCAAAGTTACTCCATTAATCTAGATGAATCCTGTTCTTCTCACATAATACAACAATACAACACTCTTCCTAAACTCTTCCCTCCATTCCTTCTTTCTGTCTTTCTCTCCATTTTGCTTTCTCTCTACCTCCCTGAACTCCCTCTCTGTAACTTGTCCCCCTACTCTCTCTCTCTCTCTCACACACACACACACACACACTCACCTTCCCAATAACCAGTTTCCTTCCTATGTAATACCTGTATTTCTCCCCACACTGAAAGAATTTGAGGTTCTTTACAAAGTGCATATATCTGAATGTAGGTTGATCAGTTCTTTTTAGTGATTTCTCAAAGAAATCTGATATTATCAGCCAAAGTCAGCTTACAGCTAAGCTACTCTAGTCCTGATTTAACTAAATAAATCTAGGGTAGCTTTTCCAAAAGTGTGGCTCCACTCAGACCATTAGAAGGCATTTCAAATCTCAGTATTTTCTGCAATCCAATCCTATTTCCTGTGGTCAGGGAAATATACCAAGGGATCCTAAACAGTCTCTAGCTTTTTGAAATAACTTAATTACATGCCTAGAATTTAAAACAATCGAATCTGGCCTCTTCGGTTAGAGTGCTAATTGTGAAGAGATCCTGATATGTAGGGTATTCGTGCTGATCACCTTCACCCTGCTTATTTCTGTGCAGCTGCTAAGTAACTAACACATAACTGGTTTTAGTTCTGGTAACTAGTCATGTAGGTTAAAAGCCTATTCCTATACCATCTAAAGTTGTTAGAACAAGCAATGGAGTTCCAATCATACTATTTAAAGTCATATAAACAATAGAAAACTAAAAATAACACAGCAAACAAAACCAAGAGGGAAGGAGAAGTGCTAATTAAATTCCTCGTCTTTCATAGATGGTTGTTAATAAATATCATATAGTGAGAACTGAAGAAATAAAAAGAAGTGAGTGTACTATTTAGAATTATGTTGGTAATCACCAGAATTAAAAATAAAAATAGAAAAATGTAAATATCTCAAGAGAGTGGGTCTGGAAGTGAGGATAGATTGGATGAAAGATATTTATTTAAAGCTGTTCAGCTCTGTTTGACTATGTAGTTACCATACCCTGTACTATTTTTAATATTATAAAGCAATAAATAAATTGCACTAAGAAGAATAAAATAAACCCTCTTGGTAAAGCCTTCAATAAGTTTCTGGAAAATTGGGAGAAGTGTAGTTGTCTTAAATAACTTATTAGGACTGAACTTCTGTCTTGCCTATAAAGACTAGCAACTTATCTTAAGAAAATTTTTTTCTTATGCTACCATTAATGAGTTTTTCAGAAAATCCAGGCTTAAAGGTGAAAGGAATAAATTCTAAAATATGATTTCTAAGATTACCTCCCAAATAGACTGTGATCTTTGAATATTGAGAATTTTTAACACTAGTAATACATAACATTAAAGGATACTGTGTTTTATTTAGGATAATACTGTTAAATACTTAATATAATTTTCATAAAGATAAGTAGCATTTAAGTCAGAGTTAGAAAATTATATATGTATTTATTAGGAGAAATAATATTAATAACATGCATCATTTTTTAAACTTTTCTCTTCCACCAAAATCTCTATAGTAGATGCAACCAGGCATGGGAAGGGTATAAATATAAGCAAGAAAAACCCAAAGGGAAACAATTCCTTAGAATAAGCAAGAATTTTATAGAAAGAACGTGTAATTATTTACAAGGTTTGGCAAATAGTATATATTTAATACATTTTTGTCAATTTGTATTCTATTGAGTTATCCAATCTGGTAACAGATCATTACTCTCAAGTAGACTTTGTAGTACCCTCTACTAAGAAAATAGTCCAGCAGTGGCTACAGCCAGAACAACCTCCACAGTTCTTGTGAAAAGGCAAGCAATTCAGAGATGTATTTCTTTCAAAGAACAGATTCTCTTCAAGTAGTTAGTAATTACTGCTCCTTATTCCTCTCTTATCTCCCTCATTTCTCTTGGCTTCTAATTTTACGGTTTGTATTATAGAGGAAGAATAGGTTGAAGAAATTAGAAATTCCCCCATGGCTCAAATAGGCTTGGATATCCTTAAGGAAAAGATGAAAATGTTCCTCTATAATGGTATAATTGCCATAATTATCTCTTTACTTAAGGCTTTATTGGCTTGTGGGCAGAAAATGTCTTATTTGTGTTTGTAACCTGCAGCCTAGTGCCTGCGAGTTTTTAACATATTTTCTTAATCAAGTTGAATTCCAGGAGTCACATAAAAAAAGCCACACAAACACTGGAAAGCTCTTTGGTATCTTGCCTTTAAAGCAAATCTGCTTTCTTTGCAGTCACATTTGTCTTTAAGAAGTCATGTCTCTGTTCAAGACATGAGTGTACAAGCTAATGGGTATACATTGAACGCACATAAGATAGCAGACTTGCATTTCACTGCTGTTTGAACTGTCAGAGTTAAATTTCCTGACATATTTAGTAATGGTGATTCATCCCTAAAATGAATTAGGTCCATGTAAAGAGATTCATATTGTGAAGATAATCATACAAACTATTAACGAATAACAAAAAGATTGTCTTCAGTAGAAATACTGTGTGATTCTATGATGAAAAAACCAAAGATTACTCCACTAGGGACATATTCATTAGGTTTTCTGGAGAGGTGGCGTCTCTTTTGAGTTGTCTAAGACAATGTTTCCATGCTCGAGTGTTGAATTCTTCTAAGAAGACAACAGTAGGTAATTAGAGTTTTGAGGTGAGTGATGGTTAGTTACTCCTTCTCCAATCTCTCTACCAGATTGAAAGCAAGTTTCAGTCCAAATTCTGTGATATATACATAATGAAGAAAAATGTATTAGCAAGCAATAAAAGAAGATGAAGAAAACTGTTCTGTAGGTTTAAGGAAGTCCTATCTCTTTGTTCTTTTAGGTGTCCAAACTATTGCCTTGCATAAAAGGTACATTCAAGGGAAACACTGAGATTTCAGAGGTGGATACTTTTCACCATTTTAGCTAGCATCAGATGAAACAACAGTCATGGCCCATAGAATTATAGGATTCAGCCTATCATATCACCCCTAAAGTTAAAATGGTACATAATTCATTTGGTTCTTAAATCTGTTTCATGCATGGGTAGACTGTCTCTAAAATAATTTTAGACAATCCTTATATCTTAAACAGTTTTCATTTCACCAATGGGAACTAATATCTATCGTTTATCATACAAGTCAATGGGGCAGTAAATTTTAAAAATAAAAACCCATATTTGACATTTAGTAGATTGATTAGTAAAGCCTCCAACCTTCTTGAGAAACGGATAACGGAGGCACTGTTTAAATTCTAAATATCCTTCAACTCAGCATTTGAGTGATGTCTTCATATGAGTAACATACATATAATATTACACTGAACGTGCTAAACTATTTTAAATTAAATGAGGACATTATAACAATCTCCAAGAATGGTCTAGAGAAAGTCTTGCCTTGTTATAGTAGAAAACCCGAGAAAGAATATATTTGGAGACAACCCTGGAAAGGTAAACTGAGCTCATAGAACTACACGTGTCTCTGGCATAGAAGCCAAACCTGTGTATTACCTTCAATTGTTGTAATTCTTAATTTTGACTATGTCAAATATCCACCCTTCTACTTATATAATACTAGACACATCATTGCTTAGATTTGTGGTCTATATTTTAATCAAATAATAATCTTATAGTATTTATAAAGAGGATAGTTCTGTTAACACAGTAAAAACTTCACTATCAACTATAAATATATTCCAGTAATGATAACTAAGTAATTTGAAATTTTAGCAAACTGTATAATTTAATACCTAAATTATTGAATTTATTATTTATTTATTATTAAATTACTTTCATTAACTTTGTGTTCTTTACATTTAGACACTACTCTTTTTCAATATCCTTAAAAAAACCCCTTAATATCCAATTTGTATTTTAAATCTATTATACACTTTCTTTAACATAAGAATAAGATTTAGGCTACATTAAAGAAAATTTGGTGGCCATTTTTATTCTCTTCTCGTATTATATTGTAAATGTACTATTTTCCCAGAAACTTTTGAAAATGTTTAGCCAGACTTTTGTTTTTTTCTGTATATTAACTGACATAGAAAGGAAGGACAAATCAAATATGTTCACACACACTCTTGTATAGACACATATAGTTACACATTCCTTTAAGAGGCCAGACCACCGTTTCTGTTTTTTCTTTGATTAGTTTTGCTTTTTCAAGTGGCAGAAATATCAGATTGTTTGAAAAAGTGTCCGATATTTTGAAATGTTCTCTTCCTGTGAACATTTCAAAAAATGTAGTACTGGGGTGGGTGACATGGGCCAAGCCGATTTCTTCAGACTTTTTATGTTGTCATAGAAGAAACACAAGTGAAACATTCACACACATCTTTGAAACTTATATACTACAAGATACATGATGTCTGCTTTTTTCCGAAGTCTTCCAATCAGTGTTGATAACTACCATCCGTAGAACAGGGGAGCAAAGAGCACACATGTGAAATACTCATATAGCCATGTTCCATGAAAATCACATCAGCTTCTGCCTGATCACTGAAACTTTATGTCACATATTAAAGCAAACAAACAAACAAAAACACTTCATGAAGATAATGAAAAATATTCCAATATTATCATTTCCATGAGCAAACTTCATGACTCCTTCAATGTCATACTCTTATTTATCTCAATATATATCTGAATTTTTCACCTATATTTTTTTACCTTATATACTGTGACTGACTGTTTTATTCAAAATGTGCATTTGAATATCCTTTCAATTGCATATTTGACCTCTTGCTAATACTTTCCTCGTTTTTGAAACAGTTCTTTGAATCTCTTTGCCTTTTAAATTTATTTGCTTAGACTTAAGGATTGCAGTTTGAGCTATTTATTTTACATAAATAATGAGATATATGTTCAGAGATGTGTTTACAAGAATATTTGTTGCAACAACATAAAACTTGCTTTTTTAAAACAAAGTGTGTATTGAGGTACAATATATGGGATACCATCATAAATCATAAGTTCATAGCCTGATAAATTATCACCAAGTTATGTTACATTCATGTAAACATCATTGAGATAAAGAAATAAAATACTGCCAATATCTCAGAAGCTCCCTTCTTATATTCTCCACCAATCACTACCCTTCCTTCCATCCTAGAGATGACCTGATTTCTAATATCATAGATTAGTTTTACTTGTTTTAAATTTTATAAAAATTGAATTATACAGTAATATCCTTTTACTACTGACTTTTTCATTCATTATTATGTCTTACATGATGTGCTTGTGAGAGTTAGGTACATCACTATTGTAGTATGAGTACACTCGTTTGAATGGATGTATAGTATTCCATTAGATGAATATTCCCAAGTTTATTCATTCCTTTTTCACAACTGGTGATGGACTTTGAATTGTTTCCAGTATATGCTGTGAGGAAGAATGTTACTATAAAGACTCCTGGACATGTCTTCTTATACATATGAATGCATTTGTGTTTAATATAAGAATAAAATTGCTGAGTATGAATATGTCCTATTGGCTAGATTACTACCAGTTTTCTAAAGTGATAGTATCAGTTTATATTTTATCCTTAATGTAGGAGAATTTTAGTTGATTCACACCTGTGCCAATAGTTCATAATTTCAGTTTTTCAATAAAAGTTTAGTTTAGTATTTTGTTGTCTCATAGTGGTTTTAATTTGTAATTTCTCAATGACAATTGAGATTAAACAACTGTTTTATAATATTGGACATTTGTGAAGTGTTGGTTCATGTCTTTTGCTTATTTTTCTATTAAGTTTTCTATCTTTTTCTTACTGATTAATAAGAGTTCCTTATATTACAATATGTCTTTTGTGAGCTTCATATTTTGTAAACATTATATCTTACTCTTTGTCTTACAATTAGACCCTATTGACATTATCTTGAAGAGCAGTTTCTAATTTTAATATAGTCCTCTTTATTCCTTTTTCTTTTCATTTATACTTGGCTATTTTCTCTACCTGTACACATACTCTGACCACCTGAGGTATAGTTGATAATTTCCCTTATCTATTTCTGTACAGAGAATATTGTGCTCATCCATTCAAAATTTGTCAGACACTCTTGTTAACTCTATGTCTGAGTTTCCTTGTCTGTAACTTTCTTGAGAGCAAGGATAAGTTCCTTTTACTTTCGCACCTGTAGTGCCAGAAATATATGTGGCAGACAGGCACTCAAGAACTGTTGAATAAAGGGCTTCTCAGTTCTAGGCTATTGAGTATTCCTGAGCCTCATAGACCCTAGCCTTGCTCTCTGGCTTCTTGTAAGACATCCAAACACACATTTTGATATTTTATGTTATAACTTTGAGATCTTTGTGCTCATAAAGTTACTGCACCCACTTAGATGGAAAAATAATGTGGCCATGAGAGTGGATCAAAATACATAGAGAGGGGCTCAAAGTGCCTCACTGAGATGGCTTTTTGGGTAATACATAAACATTCTCGTAAACATTCCAGTAGATTGAGTGATGAACTGCATCCTACCAAAAAAACCTGCCAAACTTGCTAATAAGTAGCAATGCAACTTTTCAATAAACTATTTAATCTCTTAGAGCTTGAATCCTAATTTTTAAAGTCATATTAGTAATATCTACATTTCATAATTAGTGGGAGGATTCATTAAGGAATGTATATAAATAAATAAAATAGTGAGTAACATGCTTAATATGTGGAAATTATTATAGTCAGTAATTAAAATGAATTTTATTGTTTTTTAATTGTGTAACGGCATTAAAATTCACTCCAATTTATAAACAGAGAGAGAGATTGAAAATTTTTCATTTCAAGCTGCAAGCTTATTTGAGACCATATCTTGCACATTTTCTTGAAAACATGACACTGACATGAATTTTGAAGGTATTTAGAATTGGATAATTGATCATATGTTTAATTTTAAACCAAGATTCAGATGTAAAACCTACAAAGCAAATTATTTAATGATTATACATAAACATAATTTTAAGATAGTATATCAGGGAGTTGAATATTCACTTAAAATGAACATTTTATTTTACTTTATTAAAAGGAAGCTTCAGTAAAATTGTTTTCTACAGACTCAGACACATTACAGTTTTATATCCAATCTATAAACTCATTCCCTACTCTTTTGATTACAGAAATTTTTTGATAACTCCTTAATTTATTAATATTCAGATGAGTTATATAAATGTATTAAGCACTTGATGTGTGAAAAGAACTCTGCTAATTGTTCAAGCAGTGCAAAATAAATTAGATAAGAGTTCTGGAACTATGAAGGAACTCACAGTCATAGGGATGGGAACTCAAAGTACATGTACACAAGCTAATTTAGAAAATTTATTTATAATGACATCTGTAAATAAATATTAACAGGGAGCTCTGATAGAAAACTCACATGTTCAAGAATTATGAGTGAATCATTCAGAAGAACAAAAATCAGAGACATTCAAGCATATGCAGCTTGAATAAAGCAAATTTTGATCTAGATATCAAAGGTGAGATTGGTAGAGATAAAGGATATGTTTGTATCTGATAGAGGTTGGATAAGGGAGTTAAAAAAAACACAATTGATGATAGATAAAGAGGTAGGTAGGTAGGTAGATAGAATCTAGGGATATTTTGAGGAGAGTCATTAAAGTACCTTAAAAATAGAGTGTTGTAATTTTCATATAGTTGGCAATGGAAAACTTCTATAGGTAAATAACAAAAATGTTAGTTTTTGTTTTTCTGATAAAAAATTATCTGAGATTACCTCATAAGTACAGAGAAATACAAAGAAAAAATATTTAAAACCCTACAATCCAGTGATAACCATTGCTGATATTTTGAGGTATTTTTTACCAGCTTTTATCGTCTATATGTCTGTATTTACACACTTTGCAAATATAAATTTTGTTGATTATTTTCACCTCACATTACATCATAACCATTGTTCTAAGCTAATAAATATTCA
This sequence comes from Diceros bicornis minor, assembly GCF_020826845.1. NCBI lineage: Eukaryota > Metazoa > Chordata > Mammalia > Perissodactyla > Rhinocerotidae > Diceros > Diceros bicornis. The sequence goes on along the minus strand of NC_080745.1, from coordinate 49,896,150 downwards.
TCAAAAACACAATTTGCAATAATGTGCACCCTCGACTAATGTTATAAATTAGACTCTATAGTTGTATGTTTAAGTTGCTTATACTGTTTTGGCAACATATATAATGTATTCATTATTGTGCTGTATCTTTAATTATATTCATAGGCTAGATTCCTGGATGTGGAATTTCTGGATTAGGGAATGAGAACATGTTGAATTCTTTTGTATAAATTGCCAGATGGCTTTCAGAATGTTGCAATGATTTATTTCTTCCTCAGTAGTGTGTGAGTGTTTATAACAGCATGTTTTTGTGAATACTGAGGGTGATATACGTCTAGAGTATTGCTAAATAAGTGGGGAGTTTAATTTTGCATTTCTTTGGTTGCTAGCGTAATTTATTTGATATGTTTATCTGTGTTTCTTCTGTTCATTTACTTTGCTTATTTTCTTTTTTAATTTTGGCATTTTAAAATTTTATTTCCATGGTATATGTGCACAGCACAGAAATCAAGACTTTGCCATCAGTCTTGAAAATATTTTCAGTTTGTTGTGTATCTTTTAATGTTTTTTGTTTTTGGCGTCTAGAAGCTTGGCACTTTTATGTACTCAAATATATCCCTTTTTCTCTTTTTTGATTTGTGCTTGGATAGTCTTTCACCATGTGAAAGTTATATAAGTTATATCTTTATTTTTATTACATTTACTTTCAAGTATTATGGTTTCAACATTTAAAATTTAATGCTTCAATCTATCAAGAAGGTTGAATAGCAAAGACTTAATATTCATCAAACTGTGGCTGGAATTTTAACCTTTTTTTTTAAACAGAAGTAAAACTAGTTTTAAAAACTCTCTTTGCTTTCCCCCAATTAGCAGACATCAAGAACATTTTGGCATGGACCAAAGATCTTATGGATGTTTTGGACAGGACCAAACGTCCTGCAATGCTTTCTCTCTTCTCTGTCTTAAGTGGACATCTCTATAGAATTCAATCTCCTTTGAAAACCTGATGATCCTGTTTCTATCATATTCTATTATTCTGTTTTAAAAATATTAATTTATCCATGTGTACAATGATTTAAAATAGAAATTCAGATTACCTCTATTATATAAGACCTATGAAGTTTAGAATTTTGTGTGTGAAAACTAGATAGGGAAAAGACATACAATGACTTAAAATAAGGAATTAGGCTCCAAATAATCTGGATTTGTAGAAAACTAGCCACGAAGTTAGTGGAGATCAAGATGATGGAATGCCATACAAGAAAATACTAACTGCATTTGTTAATGTCTCTAATTTGTCACACTGAACTTACCCTCCCAGACCTAAACATACACACACACCCCCCACAAAACTGCCGCCTTCATTAATAAAATTGATAATTGAGAACTACAATACTATTGTTTTTATATTTTACATTTCCTTTAAGAATAATTTTTAGATTTCTGCATTCAGTTACAAATATATATTTAGATTAAAGTTTTATTTAGGTTTTTGCTCAGATTTTATTTTGTTTTATGGGTTTTAACACTCACATCTAAATATTTATATCATGATTTATTTTTAAATTTTCTATTTTTATTAAATGTTCTTGAGTATCTTTTTTCAGTAAGAACATGTGAATCCTTGTATATAAGAGAATGTTAATTGCTTCACACCTGAATGAAAATTTGACTGAACTTTAAGTTCTCTATTCACAAACTTTTCCTCTATTTGCAAACTCTCCTCCATTGTCTTCCAGCTTTGATTTCTAAGGAGCAGAAATCTGAATTCTACATAATATTTGGTTTCTTTGTTTTTTCTTTAACTGTCTGGTAGAAATTTGCTTTTATCTTGAAATAACCGTAGCTTACCAGAAATTTTGTAAGCATCGCTCTCTTTACCTTAAATGTGTTTCATGCTTTGAACACTTTCAATCTGCAAATATAGGTGCTTCATAAAATCCTGAAGTTTTCTTTTTCTTTCTACAGTGTCTTGTTATCGCACTTGTTCACTTTACCTGTTTTCTTTATCAACACAAATTGATTATATTTTTATTTGGCCATCTGATCTTTATTGTTTTATTCCTTTGTCAATTCCTCTGTAGCCTAGAAGATTTCTCAAATAAGATAAGGGAGTACCGTAAGATGGTAAGAGCATTCCTTTGTTAACCAGGATGATACAGACTGAGTCTTGCCTCTGAAGTTAACTAGCTTCTGTGAGTTTCACTCTTTGCTGATCTATAAAATAGAGTAATATTACCTTTTTTACTAAAAGGCTTGTAAAATACCTATCACAATCCTCCTGAGAAGTTCTAAATAAGTATTAGTTATAAATAATATTGCATTCTTTCTTTTCTGCATGTTCAGTTACATATTTTCTGTCTTTAATTTCTTTAGTTTTATTATTTCAGTTCTATTTGCTTTTCTATCGGTATCTTTATTTCAGCTTCAGTCTCATTTTTTTATATATTCCATTCTTGGAGTTTTATTTGAAACTCAAAATTTTTTATAAATAACTTGTGTTTTTTCTAATAAATCTCCTTAAAGACACTTTTTTCCTTTTTATCTTGAATATAAAGTGTTCTTCTCCTCTAATGTTGTGGAAACTTGCATGGGAGTCATGGGTGTTTGAACCAGTGTATTAGGTAGATGATTGATGCCTTTGTGACTGTAAAGTTCCCGTATTTCTGTGGTGGGGACCTGAAAATCTATTTTATCCCTGTCTGTACTTTTTTTCACTCTCTCTTTCAAGACTGCAGCAATCTTATCCTAGTCCTGGCAAAAATCTCACTTAGATTCCTTGTTTCCAGTGTTGATGCAACTTTTCATCTCTTTTTGTGTCTTCACAAGTATTTCAGTAAGGCCACAGATAAAGTTAAAGCAGGTACCCAAAGCTACCTGCCATTTCAATCCAGACTTTTCTACTCTAGGTTTATGTGCAGGAAAATGACAAGGTAAAGGAGATTTTAAATAAAACTGTGTTTTCATCCGTGAATAAGTGTGACACTTTAAGGGAAAGACTTCTCCTCGAACCTTTCCAGATAGAAGAATAATTGCTCTTGCCTTGCATGGCTATATGCTTCAACCTGCATTAGACTGTTGGTTGGAACCCTCACATTCTTAGTTCATCGCAGTAGATTATAGAGCAGCGCAGTCCAGAGGAAAGCATGCTGCCTAGAAAGAGCTAGAAAGCCCAAGTGCTGAAACTGTGCTCCAAAACTTATTCATTATATGAATACTTTCTGAAACTCAGCATTCCAAATGTATAATAGTAACATTAATTTACATCAAATTATATCCATTAATATCATATCAATTTAATCACCAAGCTTTTCTCAGCTTAAAAAAATGTAACTTTTGGCAGTTCCTTGTAGGGGCTGTCCCAGGTTAACATTCAATAAATATTAGTTTTTAAACGTCTTATCATTCTATTTATGTATAAATTTCTTTCTGATCTAGAATATAAATACATTGAAGAGAAGGACCATTACTATTTCTTTCATTTTTCATGCTTTACTTGGTGTATTACATATTGCAGATACTCAAATACCATTTACTCAATGAGAAAACCAAGATTTTGGCTATGGAATGAATTCTAGGAGTAAATAATTACAGTATGATAGAGCTAGTAGTTAGGAAAATCCAAAGGAAGAGACAAACCTTAGGAAAAAAATGGTGATCAATTTTATTGTGGGTTGGGTTTACTGAAGAAACATAAATTTTAAATTCATAATTCTGAGCTGGAAAAAATTAGAAAGAATAAGAAAAAGAAAAAAATTGAGTGGAATTAATTCAGTATTTTTATATTAATTTTCAGGTACTGATTAGACCTTAGGAATATTAGTTATTGCATTTTCTTACATCTTTTTGGATGTGTCTTCTAATACCAAACTAACACAAAGTAGCCTTTACTGTCAGCCTATTCAAATATTACTGCTGGTAGTAATGATAACAATAATATCTTTCACTAAGCACATTGCCTGGCACATTGTAGATGCTTCATGGAAATTGTGAAAATGATAGCAGATGATCATATCTTTTATTGACTTATGGGCCTATATAATGCATAGTACAGACCATATAATAATTGCTCCACAAATAGACTTCCTTGCTATAAAATTGTATGTATGTAAAAAAGGTAATGACATTTTTATAGTGTCATTTATGGAATCATTTCTGAACTTAGCCACAAATATGAACTATGTTATATTGCATTTAATTCCTGTATTTGTCCTGTATCAGCCCTGAGCTAACATCCATGCCCATCTTCCTCTACTTTATATGGGACGCCGCCACAGCATGGCGTGACACGCGGTGCACTGGTGCATGCCCGGGATCCAAACCCGCGAACCCCGGCCTGCTGAAGCAGAGAGCGTGCACTTAACAGCTACGCCACCAGGCAGGCCCCTTTAGCCTGGATTTTAGATATAAAATACTGTATTTTTAATTTAATAGACCATATAGACATTTAATACTAGCTAGAGGAAAATATGTTAATAGTGTTTCCTGTTATATTTAATCTGATATTTTGAAATTTTAAACATAGAATTCATTTGTTCATCAGCTTTAGCAGTATACGATATACTATATATTTAGCAGTATTCTGTATGCTAGCAGTAATTATATCCACACTCCCATTTTGCTTTGTAGAAACATTCCTGAAATTAATAAAATGCAATATAAATAAGTAATTTTGGATGACCAGTATCATTATATATATTATATCCCAGGTATTGAAAAGACTAAACCTATCCTACTGGATGTTGATTTGGAACACAAAACACCTTAAACTTTTAATCTGTTTCTTGTTATTGACAGTTGAGTGATGAAAAAGAAGCATCTTGTCACCAAAAGGATCTACCGTCTCACCCCGAAGTTCTTCTGTGTGACTTAAACAGCAAGGAGAAGGACTCATAAAGATTAGGCAAGTCTCCTCTTGACAGATAGAAAATTTGTAAAGCGACACCAAAATGGAAACGCACACCAGGGTACACAGGTAAAATAACGTTCTAATGCTTTATAGAACTCATATCACCCGAATTTCTGAAAATAGAAGGTGAGCAAAAATAAAGTTTCATTTTTTAATAGATTGGCTTGGTGGGCTTGCATCTGCCTCAATGAATAGTATAAAACACTTGCACAGCACCAAAATAACAACGTATAGCATGAGTGAGACAGCCCCATGGTCTAGGTGTTAAGATTCAGCGCTCTCACCGCTGCGCCCCAGGTTTGTTTCCCAGTCAGGGAACCACACCCGGCCGTCTGTCAGTCATCATACCATGGCAGATGTGTGTTGCTGAGATGCTGAAAGCTACGTCACCAGTATTTCAAAGTACCAGCAGGGTCACCCGAGGTGCATAGGTTTCAGTGGAGCTTCCAGACTAAGATACACTAGGAGGAAAGACCTGGCCACCCACTTCCAAAAAAATTGGCCATGAAAACCCTGTGAATAGCAGCAGAGCATTGTCTGATATAGTGCCAGAAGATGAGAGGATGGTGCAAAAAAAGACTGAACAGGGTTCCCCTCTGTTGTACACAGGATCACTAGGAGTCAGAATTGACTTGAGGGCACTAACAATAGCAGGGTTTCCCATGCACTTTTCCCAAACTCCCACAGCTAGCTTCTGAATCACCAACAGAAGAGGCACTTCCTCCAAACTAAACCATTGGCAGTATTGAAATTCCCAGCATACTGAAGGAGCATGGAAGATTTGGCTTTTCTGTGGAAGCACAAACTGAAACACTTGGTTTTAATGTTTGAGAGAAGTATGACCCAGGCTTGTTTTCAGACTTCTATTTTGTCCTTGCAATAGAGGCTACTACTGTAAACCACAACAGGGGAGCTGTTGATAACTCTGGATGCTGATGCCTGCGGGGCACTGACAGATGCTTCATAAATCTTTTTCAAATGACATTCTTGATTATTTGTCCACAGGGTCTCTGGAAGCATCGGCTAAACTTTCAATTTTTCTTCAGAAGTTCAACGTAATAGTTTTTTCTCTTCCGTTCCCGCTTTGGTAGCAAATATGTCTTCCACATAGGATGTATTTATTTTCCACCATATTAAAATTTTTCTAAGTGTAGGTAGCATTACACTTGCACTAGAAACATTAGGTAAAAAAGTCACAGCTGTTGGGCCTCAACTCAGAAAACAAATATAATCATAACACATGAAGATAGCTCTAGGTAATCTGCATTTTGGAAAAACACCTCGGGAAATTTTTGTGTAGAATACAGATTTATGCAAACCACTTTATGTTCTTCTAACCCTTTCTGACAATCTTTCCCACTTCCTGACCTTTCTTTCTTTCTCCATACTCTTTAAAAAGGAAAGATGATAGGCAAAATCTCAAAGGAGGTAGATGTGCATGCTACTTCCTTTGCAATTTTGCTGAGACGGCTCTTTATACTGCATTTGAACTTACGTTGTACTGGCCAGTTCTCATCACTTAGGACATCCTTACGTGTTCTTTTGACTCTTCTTGTTGAAAACCATGATTGTAGTCTAGTGATGAAATGTTACTGAATATCAAAACTTGAATAATCGGGCAGCGCACTTTCAAAATCCTATGCTAAATGTATACCCCAAAATACCAGTTGAAAGTATTGAAACTAGCAGAAAGGTCTCATAAGACATCCACAGACCCACAACTTAACTGAATGTATACATTATTTTTCAACTGAATTCAGTAACTGGTGAAGAAGCCCAGCAACAAGTAGGCTGATAATCAAATATGGGGAAAACACGGAGTTCAAAATGGAAAAGAATTTGCACCATTGTTCCACAATGATCTAATAAAGAACAAGGAAATTAATTAATAAGTTTTTTAAGTGAAGGGGAATCAGATAGTCAGCTTTATTTACCTAGAAAATATTTGAGATAGGTTGTCCTGATCAATTAACCCACAGCTACTCATTGAAAGAAAGTGAAAAGATGGGAAGTAGAATAACATGGATATTCTACTTGTGCCTGGTTCTGTATGGTTAATTTTCACAACATCATTGTTGTGAAACCTGCCAAAAGACTCAAGAAGCAAGTGGTATAGTTTGAGTCAGAATCTGACTTGAAAGCCTGTGTGTTTTGGAGTCCTTTGACCTTCCACCATTATGTGGGTAAGGCCCCTGTTTCTAGTCTTTACTTACCTGTCTGACTGTACCTCCCACTACTATTTTTCTCATTCCCTGCCCTCTAGTATGTCTGGCTTTCTTTTTCTTATTCTTTTCCAAAAATTTTTGACGAAATTCAATATATAATAATAAGAGTACTTTTGTTGTAATACAGGTCTACAAATGAGGAGAATGGAATTCTTTTGAGGAGAAAGGTAAGATTTTGCTCCATTGGGGTTCAAAGGTAGTGTTCCCTATCATCAAAAAGATTGCAAATGTTCATCTGAAAAAACCATTCTTTTCTCATGGGTCTAACCAAAATAGGCATCAGTCCAGAGTTGTGGGCCGTAGTTTGCCAACTCATGGCCCAAATCCTGGAGTCTATATTCTGAAGCTTGGTATTCAAAGGGTTTCCAAGACTTGGCTACAACTTACTACACTTCCATCCAAATTTCTCATTATTTCTGTCACATAGTGCTCTAGTCAAACTAAAATACTTACCATTCACTGCAAACCACTTATATTTCCCAAAGCCCACTCCTTTATTCATGCTATTCCCTCCATGGTGTCTCAATTTCAAAATAGTTCAAGGTTCTGCTCAAATGTCACCTCCTTTTTGAGGTTCTTCCTGAACCTCCAGATGGAACTGAACCTTTGTTCCTTTGAATACTCATAGGAATGATGTTGTCTATTTTTGATCACTTGTAGTTGTTTTACTTCCTATACTAGACTCTGAGGTCTTGAGCACAAGTACTATGTCTACTTCATTTTTGTGTCTCTCTCAGCATATAGCATGAACAGATATTCAACAAATTGTAGAATTCAAGATTGGACACTGAGGGAGAATGATTCATATTAGAGGCTTCCTGCTGTTGCTTAATTCTGAGTTGCTTCCCCATCCCCTGTTTCACTTCCAATCCATTTTAATCCTGCATTAAATTCCTTCTGTCTAACTACATGGCATGGGCTCTGTTTCTCTGACTGGATCCTGACAGATATAATTAATCTATGTAATGTGTATAAACCATGAGAATTAATGCCACTCAATCATCCATTGAAGTACAAGGAAGGTGAGAACTAAGACTAAAAAGTTCCTGAAGCAGTAAATTAGATAGGAGTTTTCCATGCAGTTTTTATTTTTTATGTGCCAAATACTTCCGTTTCTAGGGTTTTGCGTTTGATACTTCTTTAGTCTTCCACCTCATAACTCGTCTCAACTCAAATGCTCCTTCTTTGGAAAAGCCTTCCCTGACAACTCTAGCTAACAAAATCTGTTCGTTCATTCACGTTCACATTACTCATTATATGTTATGTTCAACATAGTATGTATCAGTGCATGAAATGATCTTATTTATTGAAGTTTTAACTTTCTGTCTCTCTACACTAAAATGTACGTTCCCTGAAGGTGTATGATCACACTGTCTACATTCCTAGCACCCAAAACACTCTCTTGCAAGAAAAGTGTCTCTCTCATTCACTCTCCTTCTATCTCTCGCTCATTCTGAAGATAGATAGATAGACAGATAGACAGATAGATAGATGATAGATAGATAGATAGATAATAGATAATGATAGATAGATAGATAGATAGACAGACAGATAGATAGATAGAATCTATCTCTAACTGATGGATTGGTTCTTTTTTGGGTGATAAAAAAGATAAGATTTCCCTTGCCAAGGAGCTTAAAATATAATTGTAAGAGAAGATCAATTACTATGTAGTACAGCTGATAATTAAAAGTAGTGCATAGGGGCTGGATTGGTGGCTCAAGCAGTTAAGTGCACGTGCTCAGCTGCAGCGGCCCGGGGTTCGCCGGTTCGGATCTCAGGCACGCACTGACACACTGCTTGGCAAGCCATGCTGTGGCGGCGTCCCATATAGAGTGGAGGAAGATGGGCGTGGATGTTAGCCCAGGGCCAACCTTCCTCAGCAAAAAAAGAGGAGGATTGGCAGATGTTAGCACAGAGCTGATCTCCTCAAAAAAAAAAAAAAAAAAAAAAAGTAGTGCATAAACTGTGTAGAACTTTCTACTGAATTATTCCAAGGGGTAAGGGTTGGTTGATAACTGTGAACCTGGGTAATGTGAATATTACTTCACAATTTTGCAGAGGTTTACAGCCTATCGTATATTTTATGTCATTTGAGCTTCACTGGAGCAGTGTGATGTACAGAGAATTATCCAATATTTTTTACAGAGAGGTCAAATGACATCAAAAGCACAAATCCAGTGGTAAGATAAGGCTCCCCAAGGAAAATAGGACTTGTAGAAAATACTACCCTCTTCTGTGTATTTTTCAGGAATATAGAACTATTCTTAATTGGGAAAAGTAGGCCAAATGAGGAATTAAAGATAAAAAATATGCCACTGTTACAACATGCATGATATTTGTTGGTATTTAGTTTGCTGAAAGCATCATAGATCTATTTCCGAAAATAAGAAAATTTGTGGGTTTATATGTGCAGGGATGGAGGAGTGTATGCATATGCTTTCCGTATATTCTAGTATATCAATAGAGCTAGAGTCAGATGTTATACAAATATATTTAGCCACTGATTTAAAATAAATCACATGATGGAAGCATTTGTTTTCAAACAACATACTTGCCAAACTGACATCATATGGAAGTAACCCATATTTGCCCGTTCATATGTACAGATAATCAATAAAAAAGTGTTGAGGAACAGATTTTATATGCATAGTTCTATGCATGAGGCCTGGTCCAGAACTGACTTATTAGATGGCATCCGTTCAGTATTAAAAGAGTCTAGAGATGAAAACAATCTCAGATGTTTCACATGTAAAAGATAACTGGTAAATTGGTAAATTCACAGTCTCTCGGTGATTCTTTTCCTTTTTTGGGACATCCTTCTGTGCTCTGATTTTTTCCGCAATATTCCAGAGCCATTTCTGCCAGTGATGAAAGACTAGAGATGAGGTTGCTTAGATACAGCAAATCCTGTATAGCCAAGGGGACACTGAAGGTCAAAGAGTGAATTAGATTGATGTCTTGCTCTTGTTTGAAAACAGAATTTATTTGTTTTGCTGATGCAGTAGAAAAATATGGACAGTCAAGGAAGGGAAGACATTGCTGTTGCTATAGAATGAAATTCACTAAGAAATAATAGAAAGAAGAGCACAGTGAATATTATTATAGTAATAATCTACTTGGAATAGAGAGACTATGAACCTAAACACTTAACTATTCTACCAAAATGGATCAAGTGACAGTTTCTAACAAGGAAAAATCCCAGACTAACCTTAAATATAAGTGACCGCTAAAGGGCAAGCGGAATCACATCATAACACTGGTTTAGGGGCAGAACCAGAAGATAATGCAGCTAGGTCCTCAACTCTCTGCATAAAAACAACCTTTGTGTATAAAGTTAACAACACAGATATCTCCTTAAATTTATTTTGAAACTCTTTTTTCTGCACTTAATATTTTTCTAATAAAAATAAAATAATTTGATAGAAATAAACACAATAAAATAATCAATATGACTAAAATCCCAAAATTAAAAGGGAAAATATTTTTCAATAACTATAATAGCCATGTTTCTCCAAAAATCTTATCTAGCAAATAATATTATGGAATACCAACTTGAATGTTTTGGCTTACAATAAAAAATCTTGATATAAAACATAAAAAGCCTCTTTATTTTTCATTTAGCATTTGTGTTTCTTATTTCATCTTAAAATAAGAAATGTGTGCTTTCTAATAGGAGCAAATTAAAATGACATTTTTCCTCTTGCCGTGTATCCTTTAAAACTTTATTGTGCACTTTCAATCTTATAAAATGTATGCATTATAGAAAACCTTCTTGAAAAATTATAGAACTTCTGCATTTGAGGAGACAGTGACCTAGAATTACTTTAAAAGTAATCTTCACCGTAATGGAATTCTGCAGGAGGGCTAAAAGTTTCACTTTTAGAAAATAACAAATTGCACAGCACTTAATAGGCCTTGACTAAATAGGCCACAGCCTTGGAAAGAAAATTACTTTCAACACTGGTCCTCTTGCCAATGTATTGAATCCTTCTACTTGCCCATGTCAGAGGTTGCCTAAGGTTTAGCTGGAGCTGTCTCCTGAGGACCCTGAATGGGTTCAGAATCAGGATGTGTCTTGCTTGTGATGGCAGCATAGAGAGATGAGAAAAATTACCATGAACAGTACAGGGGAGTAAACCAAAGTAAGGGTAAAATGAATGTGCTAGATCAGAAAAGCAGTAATCAAACAAAGCCAAATGAGATGGAGACAGAGAGATGATAAGAGAAGAGGTAAGAAGAAAGTAGAGGGAGAGTAACACAGAGTAATGGCTGAGTGAGAGTCAGCAATTTTTTATTATAATTTATATGACTCTTTCCATTAACGTGATAAGCCATTTAAATCAACCAAGGTGGAATGGACAAGGGCATTGCTATAGATTGATTCTTCTCTGAGTGTTTCCTGAAACCTAGGGGAATCTGTAGGATACAGACTCAATTTAGTCCTAGAAACTCATTCTCTATGTTCCATTCTTGTAAACTCTACCACTTTCAGAAATCTCTGGGCATAGGGCAACAAACCTAATGAAAAATAACCCTTAGACCTTTCCAGAGGAGATCAAGAAGATGGAAATAATTATTCGTATATGAAATGTAAATATGTCCTTAATCTAAACTAAAATAAAAATTTTTCCTAAGAATTGTAAGGATTAAGATAGACTTTCTGTGACAGTATGAGGAGCATGACTGCTAAGTTCATACCACTAGAAGCAAGGAGGATCATGGGAAAGACGGAAACCACGAACTTAGATTCATTTTGAAGAACCATTACTTACATAATGACAGTAACAATATTTATAAGTAAAATAAAATCACGATAAGCTTTTAAACAAATACTGAAGAATAAAATAATATTTTAAAACACAATGAATGTCAGATTACCATATATCAGATTAACTTTACGTATGTGTTAAAATTTATTAGAGTTTTGTCACTATTATGATTTGTATACATGTCCATTCTTAAGACAGTAGGAAGCCTATTAACTTTTCCTTAATGTTTAATTTGTATGCAGCCAAGAATTACCACATTAAAGTCACTGCATTCTTATTAATTTTAGTAGTTTTTTTTAATTTAATGGAATCTTTTGGATATTCAGATATGCCATTATATCATTGCCAAAATTTGCCTCTTTTTTCTCAATGTTTAAAAGAATGATTTTCATTTTTTTATCTTAATAAGTTCATATGAACTTCCAAAACATTCTGAAGAATGGTTTTAGCGGGCATCTCTTTGTTGATTCTTATGTTCTTATGTTTTCAAATAGCTTTTGGTTTCATCATTAACAATGATGTCTACTGTTGGTTTTGATGGTTAACCTTCATAATATTTAAGCAGTTACTTTATTGATGAGTGTTATTTTTATCTAAATGTTGACCATTTTCGTCATCTTAGACTTTTAGAGACAAAAAATTTACAAAATATTTGGACACTATTTAGAGAAAAATCATAAAGAAATAAAATTTTAGAAGGAAATGTAAATCACTACATATGAAATATAAAATCTGTGAGTTATAATCTATAACCAATGGATAAGATAGATAAACAATAGCCATTAAAAAGATATGGAGATTTTTAACCACATAAAAATTGAAACATTTATATGAAAAAGATATTATTAATACAGTTAGTGAATACATTACCAATTACAGGAAATATTATCATCTATCAGAATAAACTCTAATACCTATAATAATACTAATATAAATTTAATAAAAATAACAATACTCCATCATATAGGTAAGAAAAAGCAAATGACCAGTTGGAAAAATGGACAAAGTTATGAATAGACAAATCACAGATGAGTAAATCATATGGTCTATAAACATTTGAAAAAATGCTCAGATTGGGGCTAGCCCCGTGGCATAGCAGTTAAGTGCATGCGCTCCGCTGGTGGCGGCCCGGGTTTGGATCCTGGACACTCACCGATGCACCGCTTGTCAGGCCATGCTGTGGCGGAGTCCCATATAATGTAGAGAAAGATGGGCATGGATGTTAGCCCAAGGCCAGTCTTCCTCAGCAAAAAGAGGAGGATTGGCAACGGATGTTAGCTCAGGGCTGATCTTCCTCAAACACACACACACCAAAAAAAGCTCAGATTCATTAGAGTTTTGGATGTAATGGATGCAACTACTGAAAAAATGTATTAGATCTGTATCTGAGAACCTGTAGGGATTTCCAACAGGTATTTTTTAAAAAGAAAAGCAAGATACTTAAAAATGTGTATAGAATGATTATATTCTTAAGAAACACATACACACACATATTATACATTTTATTATATGACTATTAAGAATTGAATGTTAGAGTAAATACTAGTCAGTGTTGGGGAAAATAATAAAGGAGGAGGAGAGAAAGCAAAAAGAGAAAATATGCACGAAAAAGATTTCCAGGAATAAAACAGAAAGTGTAAGTATATGGGAAATTACCTGATTTTATATGCATAAATATATCAATGAAAAAAGAGCTATTGCTGTGTAGTAGAATATCAAGAAATTTTTATTCCTTTCCTCATATCTTTTCTTTCCTTCCTTATAATTATAACATGTATAATTAAAACAACAAACAAGGAATAACATGGTGTTGAGATAGTTTCCACCCAGAAGAAGGATCCAAGTATTTAAGATTTTCTTGTTTAAGTTAAAGTCCTTTATCAAACAAATCAAAGTCATTTACCCACTTCCCTCTTCATGGGTCTTAAGAATCCATATGCCAATGACCATAAAGCATCTCTTCCCCCTTCTCATTACCCTGGTCTTCATTTAACATCTTTGGGTAGAACAGAAATTGGTGACAAGATGGGTACTTTGCGTAGTTTGGGCCTTAGAAACAGACTGAGACCTTTTTACATTGTTTATTGTTGTTTTTAGCATTGCATTCAACCTGTTAGAATGTTAGATACCGGCCTGAGAACAGTTTCTATGTTCATCCTGTCAGGATGTCAGATGTTGAGAACAATCTCCATTCAACTGAGGCATGAGCCAGAAAGACCACTGATTTATGTCCTTCAATGCTGCCAATCCAGAGAAAATCAAAGGAGCTGGATGTGGTATGGGAAATTAGTGTCGATCCTATCTTTTCTTCTTTATTATCTATAAATCTAATAAATACCCTGTATTAAAGTTAATGTTTACTTCTATAAAAGATGAATATCCAAATTTCTGTGGCCCAGAAATAGATGCTTATTTCTAACTCAGAGAAAGTTCAAGGTCTCACTTAGTGACTCAGGCTGGAGGCTCTCCCATTTTCTATTCCTGGCTTTCCAGATTGCTCTGGGGAGAAAGTGAAAGATTTCATGGGAGGTTGTACACAAGAGAGAGAATTTTGTCCCTAGTAACTAAGTTTCTGACTTACTTACTCACTGAATAAACATTTCTTGGAGTCTAGCGTACTAATCACTGGCTGGATGTTAGGATACAAGAAAAATCTTTTATCACATGCCCCAGCTGCTCGTCACTCATGTTCTATTGAGTGAAAGAGTTAAGAACACGACTGGTTTTGTCTTGTGGTCAAGAAAATCTTCATGGACTAAACTATTCCTTGATTAATAGGATTTTCCAAAAACTATCAGGGGAAGAATGTCTACAACTTATTTTTTTAAGAGTATTTCCTTACCTGCCGTGGATATCTGACATTTGCATCTGCCATCTGCCTTGGATACCGGCTACTACCTGACACTTCCTCTACTTTCAAAGATCTTTAGAATATATCCTATGCTAAAGCTGAGTATCTCTCCGTAATTTTTCTTATACGAGCAAATATAGCTGCATTCTCTCAATATCATAATCAGGGAAGAGTAAGAGACTGGAAATTTAATTTGGAGTATATGTAAGAAACATATTCAATTAGTTCAAGTTGTTGTTGGGCAGCATATATTTAGTTCTCAGTGAGGGTGAACAAATGAAGATAAATGAAAAACTAAAGGAAAACAAGCCTATATGTGTTGTTCAGAAACAATATTATTAAAGAGCATGTGTTTTCTACAGAACAGAAGCAACTGACCTTTTCCTCAAATTGGTAGTTAGTGAGGTGTACCAAAACAATCTTGTAAAGAACAATGAATATAGTTAAATGAATGAGAGTGAAGAGGGAATAACATACTTTATGCCAGCAATGATCTTCTAGGCATTGAAATATTAAAAAGAGATGAAAAGAATTGCATAGGTATCTGATCATGGTGTTTATTAAATTGTTTTCCTAAATCTGACAAGCTTTACAGAAATGTCTCCAACAGAATAGCTATGTTGGAAGCCAAATGAAATGCATTATAAAATATGACTCCTCACTTGGTATGCAGGTATAATCTCATGTGCAATTCAGATAAAAGTGAGGAATTCAATTGAAAGTTCTATTTGTTGCAATTTGATGATTGTGATTAAAGAACCATAAAAATTTCCTCTTTGACATTTCATTTTTCCTTTACAAAAGCAATCTACTGCAATTTCTTTAGTTTTCTTTCCTCTTAACTATGGTATTACCTATAAATGTTGGATTTCTCTTTTTTTTAGGGATAAGAAAGCTACAGTCAACTATTTCTGGAGAACTACTTGATCTTATCGACAATGGCCCATAAATATATTAAAAATTCAAAATGTTCTATAGAATTTTTTTGTGTGTGTGTGAGGAAGATCAGCCCTGAGCCATCATCCATGTCAATCCTCCTCTTGCTGCTGAGGAAGACCGGCCCTAAGCTAATATCTATTGTCAATCCTACTCCTTTTTTCCCCCTTTTTCTCCCCAAAGCCCCAGTAGATTGTTGTATGTCATAGTTGCACACCCTTCTAGTTGCTGTATGTGGGACACCACCTCAGCATGGCCGGACAAGCGATGCATTGGCGTGCGCCCGGGATCCAAACCAGGGCCACCAGTAGTGGAGTGCGCGCACTTAACCGCTAAGCCACAGGGCCGGCCCCCAGAAATTTTTAAACGATACATATAATAAATTTGTCAATAAACATTGTTATGATTATGCCTATAATTTTAAAATATGTCACCTGAAGTAACTTATTGCACATTTTGTCTCAGATATGTTCATTCTCTCTTTGAATTCTTTTAACACCTTGTACTGTCCGGTAATTAAATAAACTGGCTTATTGAATTGTCATTTAACTTTGGCCTTATATTCCTTCCTAGATTGTTATTCCATTGTGGGGGGGGGGGCTTTATCTCTATCATCGTATCCAGCACAGCAATCAGCACATGCCCAGAACATAGTAGGTGTTTGGTTATTGTCTATTGAATAAATGAACACACTAGAAATGTTGACAATCATCATTCTTGAAGTCTTAAACACTTCTCTAATAGTGTCAACTATGTCTTGAGTAGCCTTAGGAATTCTTTGGAAGAGGGTGAGGATCAGTGGGGGGAGGGTGAACCTATAGAAGTACTATTTCTCCTCCTAAAACTTCACTCAAAGTGTCTTCATTGTTTTTGTTTTTAAAGGAGTTCTAGCTATAGTATAATACAACTTGTATCAATTTGGTTTTCCACAATGATTCTAACTTATCTGGTGCATAATAATAATATATTACACTCTATCACTTTGTAAGAAAAACAGACATTGTGAAAAATTTGACTTTACTCTCTCCTTTCCGCCTAATAATCATTGACTCAATAAAGAATTGCCTGGTGACTACTTAGTGTCAGGAACTGTTTTAGATACTTGGGCAATAATAGTAAACAAAATAGGGCCTGCATCAGTGAAAAGTTTGTTATAATAAATTTTATGGGTGAAGTCGGAACATAAACAACAAACAAACAAAAACATAGTGTATGTCAGATGTTAATGATTGCTGTAAAAAATAAAATAAAATAAAGGAGTATAAGAGGTGAAGGGCATCCTGGAAAACGAAGGATTGTTATTTTATCTAGTTTGGTCATAAAAAACTTTTTTATAAAGTTAACATTTGAGAAAGTTCTGAAGAAAGTGAGACAGCCAGCCACGGGGATACCCTGAGAAAGAAAATACCAAATATAGGGAACATCAATCAAAGGGCCTGAGGGGAAACACACAGGCTATGCTTGGGAAACAGTAAGGTGTGTGGCTTGAGTGGAAAGAGCAACGACAGGAGAATCACAGCAGATGAGGTCAGAGTGGTATTCAGGGCAAGCTCATGGAAGGCCTGAGTTTAAGAACTAATGGCAGGGCCGGCTCCGTGGCTTAGCAGTTGAGTGCGCACGCTCCGCTACCGGCAGCCTGGGTTCGGATCCTTGGTGTGCACCCACGCACTGCTTGTCCGGCCATGCTGAGGTCACGTCCCACACACAGCAACTAGAAGGATGTGCAACTATGACATACAACTATCTACTCCGGCTTTGGGGAGAAAAAGGGGAAAAAAAAGGAGGAGGATTGGCAATAGATGTTAGCTCAGGGCCAGTCTTCCTCACAAAAAAAAAAAAAAAGAACTAATGGCAAACCTTCTTGTGTTGAAGATGCTGAGATTTCCTAGTCAAGTTGAACTGCATTCTCTCTAACAATGGTCTATGATTATAGTCTCCAATTGGTGGACTCTCCAATGACTCTTGTTTTCATGAACATGGGCTAATACTTAAAACTTGCAAACATACCATCAAGTATTAGTTAGCTAATGTTTTGACAAAAACCACAACATCAACCATTCCCATAGTCCAATCACTACGTACTGGTGTTTCCATGCATCATCTCATTTAATTATCATATAAAACCTATGAGATAGCTCAATGGTAGTATAATTTTCACACTGTTGATAAAAAACAAGAGAATTAGAGCGGTTAAAAGACCTTGCCTAGTGGCAGAACAAGGACAGAAATTAGGTCCATCTGATTGAAAATGCCTGGGGTTGGGAGGAGAGAGAGAAAGAGAAAGGGAGAGAAAGATGGAGGAAGGCGGGGTGGGCCGGAGGGAGTAGTTCATATCATTTACTGATGACATCTTGTATCTGAAGTACCATGATAGGATTTTATACATATACTCACCCCAGGCCTGAATGTGTGAGGACTCAGAGTTTTAGTCTAGAGATTTGATCAGAAGCTATATACTGAATTTCTAATTAGCTCTCAATTACTTAAGATTAATGGCCTACAACAGTGGTTTTTTAACTATTCTCTGAGAAATCCTAAGATTCTTTGTCAGTGGCCATGATGGGTGGGAAAGAGGGGCACTCTCAATGATCTAGGTCACTTCTGCTTCATCCAGAGTACCTCCGTTTGATTCAGCTTTACATCCAGGGATTCCTCACAAGATCTAATTAAGCAACGTTTTAAAACATCTGGCCTACTATATCCTTCAGGATTTTGCAGAGTATCAAAGTGCGCCCTGCAATGGCTAAGTGTTCTCTCGTGTGACATACCTAGACAGAGTCATGGGTGCAAACCCCCCACTTCAAAGACTTAAGTTTTGTCAGCTCCTGCTGCTATAACAAAACAACACAGATTGGGTTGTATCTTATCACTGTGTCCTTATACAGCAGAGAGAAAAAGCTCTGGTCTTTCTCTTTTTATAAAGACACTTATCACCTCATGGGGGGGGTCCACCCTCATTAATTCATCTAAACCTAATTATCTCCCAAAGGCCCTATCTCCAAACATTATCACATTGGGAGTTGGGGCTTCAATGGATGAATTTTTGAGAGGACCATAGCACATTTACTGCTTCAATTAATACTTAAGCTGAGTGCATGCTATTTATAATGATTATTTACAACTTCTGCTTACATTTCTTCTTTTTCTAACATTTCCTTTGGATAAGTAAATTTCCTTGCCTAGTATTTTATTTCATTGTCTGCAATCTTTTCAATGCAGCTGAATAGTCAAGTCGAATATAAATTCTTTTCCAGTGATCCCTAAAAGTTAACAGATGATCCTAAAAGGAACATTGTGTAGATGTTAGTTAGTAAAAAAGGAGTAAACCCACAATTTGATATAATATAATTTCCTCTCCTTTACATTGATATTTTCTTGATAATGCTATTATATATTTTTTGGTTCCCATACTCACTGTCAATGAATACATGAATTGGGAGGCTTCTGTATCTGATTCTAAATTGTTATATATGATCAAAATGTCTACCATATTAAAAGGAGAAGTAAGAGTTGAAAATATTTATGATCAGTGAATTCTATGCAAACAGCTCATTTTTTCCAAAAGGTCAGGTGCTGAGAAGAGAATAATCAGACCACTGATTTTAATTTGACCCTTTCTTACAATTGTGGCTATGATCTGCCTTTGTATTTAAAATAAAATATAAAATTATTTATATTTCATTCACATTAACATGTGGTGTTCTTACTTATAAATATCAGATATCAATCATATTCTCTTCTCCCCACCACAGCCATTGCATGCTTTTCCATGGGTACAAGATTATATTTTTAGTTAAGTACTGGACCTTGCAAGTGTGATTTAGCAGTTCATTATCTTTATTTACTTAACCAATAAAGGAAGTAAATAAGATACAAATGAATAAAATGCAATGACTCTCCTACTCACTATTTACTCTTACATCACACAATAGTTCAACTATACGTAGTTTTTATATTTCTAGAACTTAGCTACAGGGGGAAACTGAAAAAAAACTTTTTAAAAATGATGTGTATATATGTATATAACACATCTTCGTCTTAGAATATTCTGGGGGCACAAGCCAATAGAAATAAAATCCTTTGCTCTGGTAATTGCTCACCACATTGCTCACCACCTGATTATCAACCTTAGTTCCAGGTTGTATAATTCTTATTCCCGTGTAAGAAAGGAAACCTGCTACCAGACCTCCTACCCAGTAGCGAAAAAATGTGAATCATCATTTAAAATCATGCCTGCTGGTCTTCATAGCATTTAAGGCCCCCAGGAACATTGAGGATATAATTTTAATTTTGTTTACAGCTATCCACTGATATATTTTCTATTTATAGCTCACTCTGATTCAATTAGGTGGCCTATTATTTGATTAATTATATAGCTATCAAATCATTCAGGGCTCTCACTGTTTCAACAACAGTGGAAAAATATTCTTTAATAACTGTATATATGCAGCTATTTGTGTTTTAGATTAATATTCTGGCAATTGATACTGAAATTAAAATTATTTCTATCAGATACAGTAATTTGTTTACAATGATATATTCCTAAAGTAAAATCAATGGATAAGTTGTTATTGTAAAAATATTTTTAAATGTAATTCTTTAAGTCTTAAAATATCATTTATGAATGAAAGTAGGGACAAGGATTTGGTTAAATATTTTAAGACAAATCCCCATTTCCAAGCAATTAGATTACCAACTCCTACAAAAGATTGCAAAGAGCAACTAACGACACACACTATCTTTCTTGCAAATTATCCCGAAAACATTTTTGAGTATGCACTTTGAACCTGTTATGATGCCAAGTTATTTTTATTGAAAATGGATGAACGTGAAAGAGAAGGAATATTTTGAGGAAGAGTGGACAGGTTTTTAAAAACTTAATGATCATTCAAAGGATGTTATCAAATAAACACAATGTAGACTCCTATAGAAGATAGAATCTAAAATTAAAATAATTTGATAATACAGTAAGTAAATCCAGCTAAAATAAAATTAGATAGCTTTTCTAAAGTGGGGCATATACATAATTATGGTATTTCTTACTATCAGGCAATCCTAAACCTATCTGATCCAAATGTAAGACAGTTAAAAACCAATAAGAAGAGAGAGTCAGATAATGTTATGTTTGTAAACTTAAATAGACACTTGCATGTAATTGCAGTTCAAAGAAAAATTACAATGGAAATCATTCAATAGTTAGAACTGAATGACAGTGAAAAATGCCACATTAAAAAAAGGAAAAACCTATTGAATACAGCAAAAGTTGAAATTATATAGGAAATATAAATACATGATGTAAGGGGAAATAATAATGTAGGAGCAGAAATAAGTGAAAGAGAAAAAAATGAAATAGTACAGTAAAAAACAAGGTGATTCTCTAAAAACACAAATTGAATAGACAAGCTTCCAGCCAAATTGATTATCAAGAAAAGAAAAAAAAGAGAGAGAGGCAGTCAGTGGGATATAAACTGATAAATGAAAAGAGAGCCATAACTATAGATATAGTAGAGATTTAAAAAGAAAAAAAACAACATGAGAATACTTTATTATCCATGTACTTTTGAAAATATAGATAAAAGACATTTTTACAAAAACAATTAAACAAAAATGACTCAGGAAGAGTTTGAAAAGAAAAAAAAAAACAACATACACATATCATCAACACAATGAATGGATGAATGGTCAATATCTACCCTTTAAAAAGTATAGGCCCAGATAGTTTGACAGCTGAACATAAACCACACTTTAAGCAAGAACTCTCAATTTTAATTGATTGTCTATTTTAGAACAAACCAGCTACACTCTTGACTCAGAGCTTTACACTGGCTATTCCCTCTGGAACATTCTTTCCTTCCTTCTCTAATCTTTACTTGAATGTCACATTCTCAGTGAAGCCTAACATCACCACCATATAGTATTCTATCATTTTCCTCAGTATTCTCAAACCACTTAGACTGCCTAAAATTTTCTACGGCACTTTCCGTCTTATACTATAACATATAATTTATGCATTTTTTCATGTATATTTCCCATCCACTCCATTAGAATATGAGTTCCTTGAAAGCAAGGACTATTTTTTGTCGTCTTCACTGATGTCTCCAGAGCCTAGAACAGAGTCTGAGACATAATAACAGCCAACATGTGTTGAATATTTTTTGGTGAGCACACACACCTTTGATTCTAACCCTGAAATAGATAGTAAAAGAAATAAAATTATAGGTCAATTTCACTACAGTTCATAAGTCCAAAATTTCAATAAAATATTAGCAAATCTCAATAATGTGTGCTTGTGTGTACAGGCGTGTTTCCACGTGTGTGTGTAAAAAGTCACCATAAGCACATACTTTTTATCCCTGGAATTCATGGTGTGTTAATACTATACAATGTATTAATGTATTTCATCATATTCAGAGATAAAGAGATCTAACCTCTAAACATTCCAATACACACAGAAAAAGCTTTTATTTAATATTCTTCATGATAAAAATTGTTAGAAAATTATAAAAAAATGGAACTTTGATAATTACCTTTAAAGTAGTCATGAAAAATCTATAGTAAATAACATACTTAATAATTAAATATTAGAAACATTCCCTTTAAAATAAAGAATAAGTTTGGGGGCCGGCCTGGTGGTGCAAGTGGTTAAGTGCGCGTACTCTGCTGTGGCGGCCCGGGCTTTGCAGGTTCGGATCCAGGGCGTGTACCAAGGCACTGCTTGGCAAGCCACGCTGTGGCAGCATCCCATATAAAGTGGAGGAAGATGGGCACAGATATTAGCCCAGGGCCAGTCTTCCTCAGCAAAAAGAGGAGGAGTGGCAGATGTTTGCTCAGGGCTGATTTTCTTCACAAAAAAAAAAAAAAAAAGAAGTGGAGATCTACAAATTGCCAGACAAAGAATTCAAAATAATTATTCTAAAGAGCTGAGTGAGCTACAAGAAAACACAGATAACCCAAAGAAATAAGAAAAACTGTACAACAATAAAATGAGAACTTTGATAGATAGAAATTATAAAAAAGACCCAAATAGAAATTCTGGAGATGAAGAATAAAATTAATGAGAGGAAAAATGCCATAGAGAGCACAACAGACTTGATCAATCAGAAGAGAATACATGAACTCGAAGACAAGTCATTTCAAGTTATCCAGTCAGAGAAGAAGAAAGAAAAAGAATGAAAAAACGTGGAGAAAGCCTACATGAATAATTGGATACCGTCAATCAGAACAATATTTGCATCATGGAAGCCCCAGAAGAGGAAGAGAGAGGGAAGGGCTAGCAAGCTTATTTGAAGAAACAATGTCTGAAAAATCCCCAAACTTGGGGCTAGACAGAGAAATACAAGTACTTGAAGCTCATAGATCTCCATACAGATTGAACCCAAAGAAGACTTTGCTGAGACATGTTATAATAAAACTGTCAAAAATCAAAGACAAAGAGATAATTTTGAAAGCAGCAATAGAAAAAGAAAATTCATTTCATACAAGTCATTTCACACAACTCCCATAAGGCTATCAACGGACGTCTCAGCAGAAACCTTGCAAGTCAAGAGGGAGTGGGATGATGTATTCAAAGTGTTGAAAGAAAAAATTGTCAACCAAGAATACTTTACCTGGCAAAGTTCTTTCAGAAATGAAGGAGAGATAAAGACTGTCCCAGACAGACAAAAGCTGAGAGAGTTCACCACCACTAGGCTTGCGTTACAAGAAACACTAATGGGAGTTCTTCATGTAAGGAAGCTAATTAGTAACATGAAAACATATGAAAGTACAAATCTCACTGATAAAAGTTAATTTACAGTTGAATGCAGAATGTTCTCATGCTATAATCGTGGTGTATAAATCACTTAACTGTAGTATAAAGATTAAAAGATAAAAGTGTTAAAAACAAGTATAGCTACAATAATTTGTTAATGGATATTCAATATAAAAGGATGTAAAGTGTAATATCAAAAACACAAAATGTGATAGGGGAGTAAAACAGTAGAGTTTTTGTATGTGATTGTAGTTAGGTTGCTATCAGCTTAAAATAGATCTATAACTATAAGATATTTTATGTAAGCCCCATGGTAATCACAAAACAAAAACCTATAGTAGATACACAAAAGATAAAGAGAAAGAAATCAAAGTATATCACTATGGAAAGTCATCAAATCACAAAAAAGACAGTAATAGAGGAGGAAAGGAACAAAAGAACTACAAAACACCAAAATCAACAAGATGGCAATAATAAGTCCTTACTCATCAATCATTATTTTGAATATAAATGGACTAAATTCTCCAATTGAAAGACATAGAGTGTCTGAATGGATAAAAAAACAAACTATATATGCCTATATATGCCTACAGGAGACTCAATTCAGCTTTAAGGACATACACAGGCTAAAAGTGAAAAGATCGAAAAAGATATACAATGCAAATGGAAACCAAAGAAAGCAGGAGTAGCTATACTTATATAAGGCCAAATAGGCTTTAAGTTAAAAAATGTAACAAGAGACAAAGTAGGTTATTATATAATGATAAAGGGATCAATTCATCAAGAAGATATAACAATCATAAATATATATGTACTCATCATTGGAGCATCTAAATATATTAAGAAAATATTAATAGATCTGAAGGTAGAGACAGACAACAATACGTTAATAGTTGGAGACTTCAACACTCCATTTTCAACAATGGATAGATCATTCAGACACAAATTCAATGAGGAAATAATTGACTGGAACTACACTTTAGGCCAAATAGGCCTAACAGACACATACAAAACATTCCATTCCACAGAAACAGAATACAAATTTTCCTCAAGTACTCATGGAATATTCTCTAGGATAAATCATATGTTAGTTCACAAAATAAGTCTCAACAAATGTAAGAAGATTAAAATCATATCAAGTATCGTTTCTGATCACAATGGTATGAAACTCAAAATCAATAACAGGAGGAAAATTGGAAAAATTCACAAATATGTGGAAATTAAACAACACTCTCCTGAATTATCAATGAATCAAAGAGGAAATAAAAAGGGAAATAAAAAAATATTAAGACAAATGAAAATGGAAACACAACTGACCAAGACTTATGGGATGCAGTAAAAGCAGTTATAAGACGGAAGTTTATAGCAATAAATGCCTAATTTAAGAAAAAAGCAAGATCTGAATAAAACCACCTAACCTTACACCCCAAAGAACTAAAAAAGAAGAACAAATTAAGCCAAAGGTAGCAGAAGGAGGGAAATAATAAACATAAGACTGGAAGCTTTTTCAGCCTTAAAAAAGTAAATGCTCCTATTTGTGATAACGGATGAAACTTGAGGGCATTATGTAGAGTAAAATAAGCCAGAGAGAAAGACAAATACTGTATGGTATCACTTTAATGGGGAGTATAAAAACAAAACAAGACAAAAAAACCTTTCCTAGAAACAGAGAGTAGAATGGGGTTGTCAGGACCTTGGGGGTGGGAGACATGGGGAGATGTTGGCCCTAGAGTAAAAACTTTCAGTTATAAGACGAATATGTTCAGAGGATCTAACATACAGCATGGTGATTATAGTTAATAATACTATATTGTATACTTGAAATTTGCTGAGAGTGTAGGTCTTAAGTGTTCTTCCCCAACCCCCAAAATAAAGATAACTGTGTGAAGTGATGGATGTGTTAATTAACTTGATTGTGGTAATCATTTCACAATGCATATGTATATAAAATCGTCACATTGTACACTTTAAATATATACAATTTTATTTGTCAATTATACCCCAATGAAACAAATTTAAAGATAAAAAGTAAAATGCACATATACAGTGCTTATTGTGCCAGACTCTAGTTGAAATGTTTTACTCATTTAAGATTAAATGTTAACTCATATAATCTTCCCAGTGATCCTACGAGGAAATGACACATTATTTCCTTTTAATAAAGAAGGAAACTGAAGCACAGAGAGTAATTGACTTGTATAAGGCAAAAAGTTAGCAAGTGGCACAAGGGGAATTCAAACATAAGACTCTAGATCCAGAGTGTGTGCTCCCATATATGACAATATGCTACGTCTCTAGATACTGTGAATAAATGTATAAATGTTGTATAAAAACTTAAGAGAAAAAATATTTAAATTAGTACATAATGGGAAATGTCAAGTTCATAAAGAGTAATTTTTCCCCAAATTACTGTTAAAATGTGGTGTCATTACAACCAAAATTTTCAAGAACTTTGCAAGCAGCTTCTAAAATTAATGTGGAAAAAACTCTAATACTATTTTGAGAAGAATAAAAGGCAGGGTATCTCTTCTGAACACCAAGACTTATTATAACTAAGATATTCTTATTGAAATGCTGGATTGGATCTAGCACTGAGAAATAGGCCAGTGTGCGTTAAAACAAGCTCAGAAACAGACAGACTCACAAAAGGATATTTGTTTTATGACAGAAGTGGCATAAAAAAACAAAAGGTAAATGAGGAAATATAAAATAGCTGGGATAATTGATTATTAACGTGGGGAAAAAATAAAATTGAATCATTACCTAATACAGTACACAAAAATCAATTCCAAGTGGACTTAAAACCATAATACAAAAAGTAAAACTCTAAAATATTTCTAAGAAAATCTAGGGAAATATTTTTATGATATCTGAATAAAGAGTGCTTCTTGCACAAAAAAGAAAAAGTACTAAAAGCAAAAACTGATGCCTTTGATGATATTCAACTTTAGAACATTGCTATATGAAATAACGTCAAAAGTAAAGTGAAAAGGAAGCTGCAGAGAGGTGGTAGAAAATACTATCATATTTAACTAGCAAAGATTTTGCATCCAGAATACATAAAGGAAATACATAAAGGTGTTCAGCTATCAAATTATAAGAGCAATACAAACAGATGCTAATAAAAAATTTTATTCCAATCATATTGGCACATTAAAAATTCTGAATACTAGATGGGAGTGAGAATGTGAGTAAACGACTATGGCACACCTTGGAGATAGTGCAGGTTCAGTTCCAGACTAGCGCAATCAAGTGAATATGACAACAAAGTGAGTCACAAATTTTTTAGTTTCCCAGTGCATATAAAAGTTATGTTTACACTATACTGTAGTCTATTAAGTGTACAATAGCGTTACGTCTAAAATAATAATACACATACCTTACTTAAAAAATGCCTTATTGCTAAAAAATGCTAACTACCATCTGAGCCTTCAGCGAGTCCTAATCTTTTTGCTGGTGGAGGGTCTTGTAAAAACCACGTTATCTGTGAAGCACAATAAAAGGAGGTATGCCTGTTATATAGCAATTTGGACAAACCAACAGCGTGTAAGACATTTAAGGATATACATACTCTATGTTCAACAACTAAGTGTCTATCCTAGAAAAACTCTTGCACGTGTACACAATAGAATCTATATAAGAACGTATATTGCAACTTTTTTTTTTTTTTTTTTTGGCTGAGGAACATTTGCCCTGAGCTAACATCTGTTCCCAATCTTCCTCTTTTATTGCTTGAGGAAGACTAGCCCTGAGCTAACATCTGTGCTAATCTTCCTCTAGTTTGTATGTGGGTCTCTGCCACAGCATGGCTGATGAGGGGGTGTAAATCCGCACCTGGGATCCAAACCCCTGAAGCCGGGCTGCTGAAGTGGAGTGTGGTGAAATTTAATCACTACGCCATGGGGCTGGCCCTACAGCATTTTTTAACTCAGTGAAAGATTAGAAAAATTTTAAATGCTCCAAAACAAAGAAATGGACAAACAGATTGTAAATACATTCATACAGTGGAGATCAAAAACTGAAAAATCACAAAAACATAATGTTGAGTAAAGACAGCAAGTTGCAGTAAACATGTTAGGTATATCATTTATATAAATTAACAAAATAAATATACTTTTATGGATATGTAAATGAACAGTCAAAGTATAAACACGCATAAGAAAAACGCATACCAATTGTAAGATAGTTCTCTCTCATATCTAAAAGTAGAAAACGAGATTAGGCAAAGAGGGTGATGTCTACACATATCTCTGTAATTAATCTCTTAAAAATTAAAATGATCTGATTCAAAAGCTTAAGAGCTGGTTGAAATTCAGCACGATTTTTTTATCCTGCTTCAGCAAGCACGGAAGCACAGAAGTGTTGTCTCTCTCCTCCTGGGTCCTTGAGTGAGCACAACATAGAGAAATGTTCTCTATCTCACCTGGCAGTGGAATAGGGCATGACTAAAATAACCTTGAATTATTTTGAGCCACTGAGATTTAGGAGGTTTCATTATCACAGTACAATCTAGCATATTCTGACTGATACTAAAATTCTTACCACGAATCCTAAAATATATCACATTGCCTTAATGGTCATTTGGTGAGTGGAAAGCAACTATTATTGAGGCTGGAAGCATGATGATCTATGTTCTGTGGTGGCAAAATATTTGATAAGACTTTCACCTGCAAGAATATGGAAGGCAAATAATGTCCCTAATAAACTTGTAGGATTGCCAGGGGTAGGATTTCCAGATTTAACAAATAAAGATGTAGGGCACCCAGTTAAATTTGAATTTCAGATAAACAACAAATAATGTTGTTTAGAGTATGTCCCACGCAATATTATACTAAAATTATACATACTTATACTCAATTAAATACTAAATTTTACATACTTACACTAAAGAAAATTTATTATTTATCTGAAATTCAAATTTAACTGAGAGTCCCATATGTTACCTGGCAACTCTATCGGGGGAAGATGCTGTAAAATAGAAACATATCAGTATCTCTTTGTTACTAGTAAAGTTATTCGACAAGCCTCTATAAAGGACCACGAAGTCAGAGAGGAAGGGGGCAAAACACTAGTCACTTTAAAAACATGGGATTTTCTCTAATGAGATGGGAAACCATTGAAAAATTTTGAACTGAGGTGTGACACAGTTGAATTGTGTTCTAAATGGATCACATTAGTAGCTGCTTGAAAATAAACAGGGCCTGACAAAGACCGCCCAGCTACAAGGCTATTGAAATATTACAGGTGAGAATAGTGACTTAGACTTAGGTAAGAGTGGTTTAGGTTGGTAAATTTTGGAGGTAGAGCTGACCAGATTTCACAAAGGATTGTGGAATGAGAGGAATTTGCTGAAACCAAAGTTTATGGCTTGAAGAATTGGAAAGAAGGAATATCTGTTATCTGAGATGGAGAAAACTGTAGCCACATTTAATTTGAATGCTCATTAGACATCTAACTGGAGATATCAAATAAGGTTGGATATATAGGTCTGGGGTTTAGGGGAGAAGTTCAAATGGAAGATATAAATGTAGACATTGTCAGCATATAGATGATAGGATACTAAGATGATAAAGATAAAATAATAAAAGCTAATACTTATATATAACTTGTTATATGTGAATCTTTGATTTGAATATTTGATATACTAACTTGTTTAATCCCTACAACAATCCTATAATATTGGTTCTATTATTATTATGTTATTTAAAATATCATATTAGAAAGTAAAACTCAAGCTATATTTATCCTGAATCTGTAGTAATTGGTCTGATCTCTAAGATAATTTTTAGCAATTGCCTAGTCAGTGAACCCTCCCATAGTTCCCAGTATTGTAAATTTCTTTCATATGTTGTAATGCTCTTTCATTATCCGTGAACCTTTAACAGCATCTTGTAAAACATTTGGTCTTGATGGGCTTGTATTGTGACTATTTAAAGATCCTCCTCCCAGTTTAGTGTCTAGAAAGGGATAAATTAGCTCTTCTCCACTTATATATCACTACCAACATGATGCTAAATTAGCAGCCCAAGAGATCATGGTCCTTACAGTGCAGGAAAAGAAGTAAAATGGAGTAATTTGACTTAACTAAGAAGCACAATTGAGACATCATCATCCTCTGAAGAGATACTGGGATGAAAGGGAGTTGAGATCATTTTGTCAACTACAGCACTATATTTTGGGCATGAATGTCAAAATAATTCCATATATATGTATAGCCTGAGGAGGCTGGCAACACGCTGACTATATACATTTTAAAATGAGTTAATTTCCATCTATGTACATTTTCTCATGTTATTCTACTTGCTCAGTATGCTCCACGATCTCTTTCCTACTTCAAAAAATCTGCACTAAAATCTTCTTAGGTTGAGACCCATTTCAATCTACCTCGCCCATAGTTTTATGTACTCACTGTTATATCTCTAGAATTATACATTTATGTATTATATACACCATAAGACACAATTTTGATCTTGCTTCTAAGTCCTCCTGTTTAAATATATTTCTACCATCTCTCTGCTAACGAGTGTTAGTGAATGGCAAAATGAACAAAAATAACAAATTAATATTAGTAAAAAATATTGATATTAGATATTAACTCAATAATAAACATAAATATAAATAATAAAAATAAATGAATGTTAAAAATAGCTGAGAATGCTAAGTTGGGAAACTTTTGTGGGCAAAATCTTGTGATTTCAACTTCAAATTCCATAACATAACAGCATATTCAGTTGGTAAAATCATTTCTTGTTTATATGACAAAATTAAGTATATTAATATTAAGATGACTCCAACTTCTAAATGTTTTAAAAAAGATATATTTTAAATTATCTTTCATCTCTCTCAATAAAGCATTAAATATATAGTTTTGTGCTATATTAATAATTAAATAACTTTGGAAACTCAATACTTCAAAAAAATGGTTCTAGTTGTGGGAGTGCTCAACAGTGGAGAAGGGTATTGAATGATATCTGTTTTAGATAATAAGAATATTATTTTACTATTTTAAATAAAAAATCCTAGTTATTTCCTGTCCCAATATGATAGAAGATAGCTCTCATTCCTAGTAAGTATTTCTGGATATAACACATTTCTTAAAGAGGATGAGATACTGATTGCCTTCTCAAGTCTCACCCACTTTACCATTACAATTAGGAGTAGTTTCTTTTAATTATCCCTGCCCTTCTTAGAGCAGTCTCAGATATATAAAAATTAATTACCTGGAACTCCCATCTTTATAATTTTAACCTTTTATGCTTCACTTGTTTACAGTGACATTTATTTAAAACAGTTATCAGATGACTCCATATGGTAGACATCTGATTTATCCAAAATGGGGCAAGAAAAAAGGAATGTAGAACATTATGCTTCCTATAGTGCTTTGAGACTTTCCTAAAAATGATTAGGTCATCAAAACTTGTTTTGACATGGCTGAAAGACACATCTCATTAAAATGTTATTAATGCAAGATCACTGTTGTCATTAAGCCATCACATCACCTATTACACATTTATGGTGAAAATGTGTTCAAAGTTCCCGTTCCCTTACCTTTTAATTATGATAAGGAACTTTGCAGATTATAGCCAGCTAATTCAAAATAATAAAATCAAGGTCACCTACAAGCTCACAGGATGTAGTATAACCCTCTACTTGATTTCCTTCTAATTTCCTTTGCATTTTAGGAATGAATTAAGATTGCCTAATCACGTATCCTATAGGTTACTATACTTGTGTTAGAAACTAATTAGCAAGATTCCTAGCTTTTATTTACTTCTAGAGCAGCTCAGTGGAATGAAAGAATTTTCTAAGAGATGCCTCTAACCACAACCGGGCATCTGTATCTTAAAAGATAGTTATCAAGTCTCTGCTCCATGTTTCCTTCTCTAGGCCAGCCCTACTGTCTTCACCGAGCCCTGATTTCTGACCTATGATCTCAATGCTTGACCTTTGATTTTCAATCTTCTTTCTTTTACTGCTCAATGTTGGAATGAGTGGTCTACGATAAAACCTTTATCCATTCCACTTCTTGTTCCTTAGCTCCTAGCCTGCTGTCTTTGCTTTGAAATTTTACTCTCAGTGGCCATATGTTATCATCATATAGATGGGTTCTTTCTTGTTTTCTTACATTCCTTTTCAGTTTCCTATATATTTGTATTTTATAAAGTACTCAGCTCTATTAAGCCTTCCCGTATCCCTTTCAAGGGATTCCCATTGTCTGTTTTTGTAGATTCTCCTGTGGAAGGGGGTCTTGCATATAGGCATCTTAAATTAAGGAACTGTCTGGTTTCTCAATTTTTGCTGGCCTATAGATATAACAAAAACAAAAATAATCGTGGCAGGTATAGTAAATTCTTTGTTTGTAAAAACACAATGTTCGCCTAACTGAATTTTAACACAACCCCAAAAGTTAAGTGAAATAATAAAAAGAAATGCTTTTGCTTAAAATAAGTGTGTTTAGTTTTCTAACTTTAAAAAATATATACTTATAAATTATTGGATGCCTCATGCAAATTTTTACCTTGTCAATATGTCAAGTCTCCCAAAACTTGACTTGAAGTTAATTATATGAAGGAACACAGCCTTGTCTTCAATAAGGTAGAGACGTCCTCAGCCTACATGAATGGATTGCTCCCAATTTGGGGGGTAGGGCCTAAATTTCTTATATTAGCAACGAGTTTGTAAACTTTTTAAAGAAATTGGTTATGATACCTGTTTTCATATTTTCCACAGTGTGAAAAATCAGAAAACAAAAATTCCAGAGAAACCCGCAATTAAAGAATGCCACCTGGAATTGTGACTAAAAATGTATGAAAGTAAAATAGAAAAGGTTTATGAATAAGAAAATTCTATTTGATTCCAAAACTTAATTTATGTTCTTCATTTTGGGCAAAACTTAATTAAATGAAAACATAAGCATTGATTTTATTAATATCCTCTCTTGAACATGTAAAATACTATTTTAATGTAATTATCTTTGGAATATTCTCTAAGAATGAACTTCATGTGGTCAATAGCAACATAAGTCATAACTGAATATATTCACAATGCACAATGGGAGCAGACTCTGCCTTTAGGAGAAGCTGACCTTTTGTTTTACAATTTATTTTATAATATTCCTCAGTGTAGTATTTTTAAATCATGTTTAGCTACAACAGGTGCCAAGATAACTGTACACCAGGAAAGATAATTTTAGTACTACCATCTATAAAAAAGATTAACAAATCTGGAAGGAACTTACTCTGTAATTAAACTGTAACTCTTGCCCATGTCAACACAACATAGCTATTATATAATTGCAGATAACTATCAGGCCCTTAATTTAAAGTAATATTGCAGCTATTAAAGAAATAAAATATGTAGTAACACATCAAAAATATTCTCTAGTCAAAGTAATAATAGCAATAACATCTGCCCATATCTGTCAAAATAGGGTATAATTCAGTTTTTTAAAGGTGTTAAAACCAGAGTCTTAAACAACAGCTTAATTTCTGGAGGCAACCATAACATTTGACTTCCTGGGCAGGCTCAGGGCTCTTTGACATTTACTGCTGAACGCCTTTGTTAAGTTCAGACTTCAATAAAATTCTTGTATCTGCATCTTTTATCAATGGTGTAAATTATCTAACTAGTCATTTATGACTAGACCAGTGGCTCTCAGTTTGGTCTTAGCATCACCCAGAAACCTACAAATTCTCAGGCTTCACCTCAGCCCTACTGAATCAGAAACTCTAGGAGCAAGGCCCAACAATCACTGTTTTATTAAGCTCTCCAAGTGATCCCGATGCATGCTAAAGTTTGGAAACTACTGGAAAATTAGGGTGAGGAGTCTTCTGGTAGAAATAAATATTTCGTTATACTTATAGTAAATTCTGGATTTTTGGACCCTACTAAAAATGAGGTTGGAAGTCTGAATGACTGTTTACCAAAAATAGACCCAAATGCCAATTTTCGAGATCAAAATATTGACAGAATTTAGAAATTTTATCAAGTTGTATTCTGCTTAAGTTCATGATTTTTGTGGGAAAGCAATGGTCAGTGCTTTTTGTAGGGAAGAATGTGAGAAAGATTTCTGTATGAGATTGTGAAGAAATATTTATGACAAATAAGTTGAAAGATGAATGAGAGAATGGATGCATTAGATAAAGTTAGAAGATGCAGACCTCACTAAAACAAAAACATAGCAAAAGACAGAAAGTACAGTCTTTACCAGTTGAGTTGGTGTGAAGAGCTCCTAAGTTATTTGCCATAGGTAACCAACAGAGGTTGATGAACTAGAAAAACTAGGGCAATATTTATGCAGTGTTTTGGAAGGCTGCAACTTTATTCCATCACTATGTGATGATATTTGAAGAAAGCTGGACTCTGTAGTATCCTCAGTTTGTTTGGAGAGGAACAGCAGAAGGACTATTTCTTACTCCTATTTCACCTTCAACTTCTCATTTTGTCCTCATCTACCCTCCCTTTATAATGCTCAGGAAATAACTAACCTGACTTCCAGTCCTTCCTGTGAGTAATTTAACCATACTCACTATTTAAATCAGTCAGGCTGTGTAGGAACTACAGGTATTGGCAGTTTTATGAGCTCAGTGTAGGCAAGAGTTGGCTTAGAGATCAAGTCTCACTAGAGCACTGAGATCTTATGATTATTCTCTGAGAAATGGCTGGTACTTCTCAGTAATAACAATATGAATAATTATTTCTTTGTATGTTCATTATAATAATCAAAAATTTTGACTAAAAAAACAAGAAAGATAAAATACTAACAAAAAACTCCTACATAGGGTAATATTATGTCAAAATCAAAACTAGGAACTTAGCATTTTCAATGAGATGAAATAGACTAAGTGATGCATTTCATTTGATGCTTAAGATCCCGGGAGAACTGGGACAGTGCATGGATTAAGTAAAGAAATGCCAAAATTAAAACCATAATAAAGGACTTAAAATCATTTTAATAAAATGGATTAGAATGACTCAGAGAATAAGAACAGTAATTCAAAGCTTTGAGGAGAACATGTAGGTCTGTGTGTCTGTGTGGGGATGCTTGTCAAATCTCTTTTTCTTTTTCAATCAGAGAAAAAATTTGAAAACATTATTTAAAAGAAGTTACCCTCGGGGCTGCCTTGGTGGTATAGTGGTTAAGTTGGCGCACTCCGCTTTGGCAGCCCAGGGTTCGCAGGTTCGGATCCCAGGTGCGGACAGACGCACTGCTTATCAAGCCATGCTGTGGCAGGCGTCCCATATAAAGTAGAGGAAGATGGGCATGAATGTTAGCCCAGGGCCAATCTTCGTCAGCAAAAAGAGGAGGATTGGCAACAGATGCTACCTCAGGGATAATCTTTTTCACAAGAAAAAAAAAAGCAGCTACCTTCTTATTTTATTTATATTTATAAATAGCATAGTCTAGTTCTCTAAGTTTTTCAGAAGCCAGTATTCATGCTCAAGTCATTATCCTTATGACTAGGTATTTCATGGCACATTTTAGGATTCTTCTCCAGTGCGTCATAAACATATTAAGAGAGTGATATTCCAACGATCTAAGCAGGACTGAAAAAAATGACCTGAGGAATTCACTGTCCTATCCCACAGATCGCTCTTTGATACCCGAGTCATTCAACTTTCATAAAGGTCTGAAGTAAATTGAAGGTTGAATTCTTCACAGGAAAAGTAATACTGTGATACTTCAGATGTGGTTCAGACTCCTCTGGGTTGGCTGGCTTTTCTGTTCTCACAAAGCTTTCCATTGTGGTCAAGTTGGTCACAATTAGAAGTTGAACAGTTCCACCACAATTAGCAGCCTCAGCAGGCCTTCCTCATTCCAACTTGAACATTCATAATACAAAACATTATCTAAAACCTTTTTGCCTTGAAAAGGAAAGTAAACAATTAATCAAGAGTAGAGTCTCCAAAAGATCCAGTTCCCTGATTCATAGGGTAACAAGAGTCTCTTCACCATCTCAACAGTTTAGTCTACCCAAAAGGCTCAAAGACTGAATAAAGTGATTGATACATAGTATCTATCAAAATAAAACACAGTTTTATGTTGCTTACAAAAATTTTGTATGAAAAGAAGAGCTCTCAAAAAATTTTATTCAAGGGGCCGGCTCCGTGGCACAGCAGTTAAGTGAGCACAGTCTGTGGCTGGAGGCCCGGGTGCGGATCCTGGGTGAGCACCAAGGCTCCGCTTGTCAGGCCGTGCTGTGGGGACGTCCCACATAAAGTGGAGGAAGATGGGCACGGATGTTAGCTCAGGGCCAGTCTTCCTCGGCGAAAAGAGGATTGGCGTGGATGTTAGCTCAGGGCTGATCTTCATCACCAAAAAGCAAAAAACAAATAAATAAAAAATTTTATTCAATAAAATTTAAACAACAAATATTTTTCAATAAATTTTACAATAAATACTTATTGAGAACCTACTACTTGCCTGACCCTGTTCTACTTGTTTGGAATTCATACAGGAAGTAAATCATCTATAAAAAAAGTATCCTTTGGCTCTTAGACTCATGCTTTTTTCCTCCATTTTGCCAAAGGTCAGGTTTTAAATACTAACAAAAATAATTTATTGTACCCTTTCAAAATACTATATTTCAATAGCATCTGTAGATTCATCAAGCAGTGACAGGATAAACACAATAAAAACTGTCCAAGTTTACCTATTTTACTACAGAAATTTGTGCTATCAGTCCTTTGAAAAATACGACTCTTCTTGGTACTTGAGAAAAGAAAAGTCATTTTAGATGTGAGCCTCTATCACTATATTTTCTCATTCTCTTTCGATATGCTTAGTAGGCAGTTAGTTTTCCTTGTATCTTCTTTTAGAACATAGATAAGATGAAAACAAATCTATAGTATAAGGCCTGACACAGATCAATATGTTATACATTAAACAT
Organism: Diceros bicornis minor; assembly: GCF_020826845.1. Classification (NCBI taxonomy): domain Eukaryota; kingdom Metazoa; phylum Chordata; class Mammalia; order Perissodactyla; family Rhinocerotidae; genus Diceros; species Diceros bicornis. The sequence goes on along the minus strand of NC_080745.1, from coordinate 49,859,838 downwards.
TTTATTTGATTTGTGCTCAAGATCTCTAATACTTTTGAATCTTTTGTTGTTGTTGTTAGGAATAGAACATTTTCAAAATTTTATTACATTTTTGGTTAAGTTTACTGACTTCTCAAAACTTTTTTTCAAGCTTTAATGAGCTATACACCAAGGAAAAATATTTTTGAAAATTGTCACCAAAGCATGAACTTGGCATCTGAAAACAATTAGGCTTCCCTCTAGCTTTTCATCAGAAATTTTTGACAAATAGCAATTCTACTATTTTTTTATTTGCTTGCTTTGTAGTACATGAGGATATGTTAGAAATATTAAAGTTCTGCATGGCGTAGCACATTTCTCTTAAAATGGGTTTGAAAAGTCTTTTTTATGCAAAGCTGAATTCCAATATTTAATTCCTTTGTTTGTTAATTTGGTGGGTCTGGAATCTTTCCCAAGGTGAATACTGATTCTCTCCTCATCGGGGGATCTTTTATAATCTCAGGAACGCAATTTAATCTATGAGTATCTATTTACCTCTTTGTAAACAAAAGTCATTTTTGCCTATTTTTCTTGTCCTAAGGCTAGCTAGTCATGACATGATGTTTTAAGGATTAAGGATGAGAAAGGATGTTTATAGGTACTTCCTGTTGTTTTTGTATTCATGCAATTCTGACAAGATTAATACCACTAATTTCCATGCCATTAGTTTCATTAACAGATATTACTTCTATTGAATAGAAACTTGGGATTCAATTCTATTTAAGATAATTGAAGTTCACTCCACATTCATAGTTGGAGTGACATAGACACCATCTATTCCAGCTAGAGATGGACACTGGGCACTGGATAAAACGCCTAAGATTAAAAATTGTTCTTAGGGGTTGGCCCCGTGGAGCAGTGGTTGAGTTTGGCGAGCTCCGCTTAGGTAGCCCAGGTTCGGTTCCTGGGTGTGGACCTACACCACTCGTCTGTGGCCATGCTATGGTGGTGACGCACATACAAAAATAGAGGAAGACTGGCAACAGATATTAGCTCAGGGAAAATCTTCCACAGCAAAAAAAAAAATTGTTCTTAGAGTTCATCTTCCTAGATGCTTTTCCACATAATGAGAAAACTGGGAACTGAACTATCATTCATGATAAGCATTTTTGAATAGTTCATGATGATGATGATGATGATGATGAGAAAGAGAGAGAAAGGGGGAAAGTCTTTTTCTCAGAGAATATATGTTATGGATATTGTTATTATGCTAGAATGTAAGAGTTATTGACAGAAATTCTAATAACAAATCAAAGGGTTGGAATTGACCAACTAACCTGTCCTAAACTTCTCTGGTAAACTTTGAAGATTGTTATTCTGCCTCAAAGGGACTTTATACATATTCAGTTTATTAAAGCAGAACTCATCAAGATGGTAAAAGACACAAATTCACTAAATCACAAGTATAATTAGCAAAAATCAACCAGTATAGCTGATGGTTTTAGAACATGACTAAGTACACACTTGGCATAATTCAAAGATGCCCACCTGAAAGCAAGAGTAATAACACACACACACACACACACACACACACACACACACACACACATATTATGCAAGTCATCTAAGAATTACACACAAATCTTTAATTAGGTCATTGTCTCAGTATTTCTGGATTACTGGAATTATTTTGACACATTAAAAATGCAAATTCCTAATTTTAATTTCTTTTATTTCTGATAATGATATCGTGGTATGACTATTTCGAGATACACACTGAAACATAGTCAGATAAATGATGTGGTATCTGAGATGTGTTTCAAATAATGGGGGAGAGAAGGATAAGAGGAGATACAGTTGAACCGAGAATGCTCAGGTATTGATAATTGAGTAATGAGTTCATGGAGTTCATGACATTATTCTCTCTATTTTTGTATATATTTTAAATTCCTGTATTAAAAAAAGTATTAAATACAAAATCTTAGGCCCCATCCTGGGCATATTGAATCAAAATTTCCTAGGGTTAAAGCCTCAGATTCCCAGGTCTCATACCAAATACATGGAATCAGAATCTTGGGAGTTGAGGATATATATTAACAAGCTCATTACATGAATCTTATGATTCAGTTAAAGTGCTAGTCGGTTGTGTCCAGAATATAAGTTTTCCATCATTCTTTCATAAAAAATAAACTAACTCTCTCAAGTATTTTGAGGGGGACAACATGAATATAGTCCACTGTCTTAGAATGGTTTTTTGGGAAACAGACTCTCAGACAGATTTGCATGTAGGGAATTTATATGGAAATAAACCTGTAAAGGAATACATTGGGCAGAGGGAGGAGTTGAAAGGCAATACAGTCCAGGAAAACACAACAAACCAGAGGCGATCTCAAGGCGTAACTTCTAGAGTGTTCAGGCATTTGGGCAGATGACTGAGTTTTTGTACATTTGCCCCAGTCCCCTTGACAAGCCATTGGATGTAGATGCTCCCAAGGAAGGGGCATGAAGTTGGGTAGCAGCTCTCTTTGAATAAAGGACAATTCCTCTAGAGGGACTCAGTGATTTCCATTAGCCACCAACACTCCTAGCACCTGGAGAAGGAGGTGGTAGGAAAGGGAGAATTAAGTGCCTCAATCCTGAAGAGGGGCACTTAGGTGATGCATCAGAGCATCCACTATACCAAAAGGGCTGACATATTTTTAGTGGAATTTTTTTTGATCTTTCCTTATCTTTCCTTATATACACACTCTTTCAAATCAACACAAAAATGCTACAATGGCCATTACATTGACCACATTGTAGTTTTTGGCTATATTTGTAGTGCCTATGTTAAATACTATTACTCTGGAATAAAATATAAAACCAATGTTTTGAATTTCCTTCAAAATCAATGTAACATGTTGCTCGTCTTAGCAACAGAAATACCTGTAACTGCTCAGATAATGACAATTAGCAGGCTGAATTTACACAGAATTCTCTCTGTGGTTTATTTCAAGATGATATTTACTGGTTTAGATACATGAACCCTAATCCCTGCTCACCTACTTCCTAGAAATGTGATATTGGTCATGTTACTTCGAAACAGTGAAATGTCAGGTCGATAACTTGTGTTGGATCCTTAGCTATTAAGAAAATGTAGCATTTATAAAGCATGTGTGATACACACTTCAGTTATGTTTCTCTAGATTCTGAGATTTAATGATTCCCGTGTCATGATCAGATATTTTATATAACATACCTAACACATAGTGGCATTCTACTAGTTGGCTCCTCCTATGACCCCAGGCCACCCTTTGGGAGAATTTTACAACTTTGTTTCAAAATGCTTTCATTTGACTTTTAAAATTAAAAAAAAAAGCAAACTAAGCTTTATTTCCCCCTGTTTAAATTTAGTTCAATTCCATATAGGTGATAAGAAAAAGAAGGAAACAATTATTGAATAATGAATTAGGGTTAGTTTCTATATATAGTTCCTACTGCTAGGATCAAGGCTCCAGAGGGAAGCTGCTTTTAGAAATGCTACAATCCTTGGCCAGAGCTGCTCCCACAATCCAGCAGCTGGAGCAGTATAGTATGAGGGCAATCACCACTCAGAATTGCTGAGAAGGTTGATTTACTGCTGTTGTTCTAATCTGAATCTCTATATGGTATTTTTCTTTCCCCAATGAAAAATGCCTCTATATTTCTACAGATGAAAAAGAAAATTGTAAAACAAATAAGTTTTTGTGTTTTAGAAGGTTTCCCTAATTATTATTAATAACATTATTTCTAAGGGAAACTATTCCATGTTACAAACAACTAATTTACAAACCAGTGTTTGGAGCACAATTATTTTGAAAGTAGATAATCATCTTTACTCTTTTGTCCCTAGTATGGATGTGTGCCTAAACTCCTATGTAGATTTCGCCATGTAGAAATGTATTGCTATTTTATAGTGAAAATAATTAGAACTCAAAATCTAGAGTAACACAACTGAAAGTTACATCACACATGCTTTATAAGTAAGATATTTTACAATGTGCGCAACAAAATATAATTTATAAGGACCTAATGTGAGTTATCAGTCTGGTATATACTGTCTTTAAACACTATGTGGTATAAAATTACTTCTGAACACAGAAAATATTCAAAACTTAAGTGTACAATCCAAGAAGTTCCTTATTTCTGACACTTCATATCAAAGCAAACAGACTGAGGAATAAGCCTTCTGAGTAGAAAGTAACGTTTACAATATCTCTTTTTTTTTTTTAATATATCTTGTTCTGTTATTTATTTATTTTTTTCCCCCAAAGCCCCAGTAAATAGTTGTATGTCATAGTTGCACAGCCTTCTAGTTGCTGCATGTGGGACACGGCCTCAGCATCGCTGGAGAAGCGGTGCGTCAGTGCGCGCCCAGGATCCGAACCCGGGCCGCCAGCAGCGGAGCGTGCGCACTTAATCACTAAGCCACAGGGCCGGCCCCTACAATAACTCTTGAACACAATGCACGCATGCCATACTGATAAATACAAACTCTTTTATATGACCCTCAAATCATATTAAAGAGACGCTACTTGGCAGAGAGACACTTAAATCATTCTACATTTCCTCCTTTTTCTCTCATGTGAAAATGTCACCTTAAGAATAATTTTTTAGGAATGAGTGCTTTTTTTCATTCTGTATGTCTTTGGATAAATTGTCTGCCAAGATTTTACTGATTGAGGGTTAGAGTTTTTGGATGTTTAGTACAACTCTTTGACATTATCAGTATAAATATTTATAGTACCCATAATAATTATTCTTTGATTATCTTGACATAGAGGCTTTTTCTCAGTTTCATTAAGATGAAAAAAGCTATCTTGTATATTATTTACTAACCTATATCATTCTCATCTTAAATCATCAACATTGCCATAAAACAGCCGCGAGCTTCAAGGAAATCTCACTGAAAATATAACAGAGCTATTATAAATTGTATTCACCTTTCTATAGGAACTGAAAACAAACAAAACCCTTCTATTAATCTGTATGAATTTGTTGTTGTTGCTTTTTAAAGACAATCTACATTAGGGAGAGTTGTCAGGAAAGGTCTCTTTGAGGACGTGATGTTGTTGCTGAAACCTGGATTTGATTGATGACAATGTGCCAACCATTGGAAGATCTGGAGAAGTGTTTTACAACAGAGTAAACAGCAAATGCTTGGACCTGAGAAGAAACTCAGAAGTTCCAAGGAACAGAATAAAAGCCCTGGCCGTAGAGCAGCAAATAAGAAGAAGTAAAACACATGAGGCCTTGTAAGCTATATTCTGCTACTGGGAATTTATTCTCACCATAATCAGAAGCCGCTGGAGTATTTTAAGCAGGAAAGTAACTTGAACTGACTTATGCTTTTAAAAGATTAGTCTGAATGCTCTGTGAAGAATCGGTTGTAGGAAGCAACAGTGGAAGCAGAGACAGGAGGTGACAGTGGCTTATACACGATTTCCTCTAAAGGTCTTGAAGGCATCATGAAATAATATCATTTGGAAAGTAAATAAATCAGTTGCTTTGCCCATGGTCTATTTATTCCCCTTCCTTGAGGATCTTTGCAGATGATGTTGCTAAAGTGCAAATCAGAAGGATTACTATTAGGCTGCCTACAAATCAAATTGGTTTAGAGCTGTCATAGTAGAGAAACAATATGCTTTCAGAAAAAGCTTTACCAAAAAGCCAACTCCACATACTTATGATTTCTAAAAAATAAAGTTGTATGTGAACAAGCTTACAGGTTGTATTTATCACTTTTCCTAGTATTAGCTACTCAATTATTTTTGTGATGACCTTCCCAGGTTGAACTATCCATTTTATTATCATCTCTTGGCCACACATTAGCCTCAACATAGTTTAAACTATTAAAATACATTATCATGTCCTTCACTATTTATTTTAATCAAGAGGAACTAAACAAAGGAATATGTGACATAAAATTGATTTTGCTAATAAGTAAACATGGCAGATGAAAATATATTTCTTATAGAAGAATAATTTTATGTAGGTCTTTTTTTAACATAGGAACACTTTTTTTCTAGTAATAATTTACAGAGAATTCCAAATATAAAGCAGATAAATAAATTCAGTTACATTCATACAAAGACACACTATGCAGCTATTATTTCTATGCAGCTATTTATAAAGTAAGATATACATTCATGAAAAGGAAAATTGCAATTTATTTAATTAAGTAAATATTTACTGATCATCCTACATTTGAGACACTGATCTAGGAGTTTGGGATAAGATAGCAAAGAAGATAGGCAAGGTTCTTGTTCATAGTGTGTTTATATTTCTCAGGAAGTAGACAGACGCCAACCAATTAAACAAATAAATGTACAAGAAATTTCCACATACCAAACTGATCTGCATAAAATAAAACAAGGTCATCTACTACCAAATTCTTGGGGGAAGCAGGCTGCCATAGACTGCGTGGTCAGGGAAGGCTTCTCTGAGGAAGTAACATTTGAGTTGAAACCAGATAACTAAAGGAGCCAGACACAGGAAAATGTCAGAAAAGAACATTCCAGAAAGAGGCAGATAAGAGCATATGCCCTCAGTTGAAAGAGCACAGCACATTAAAGGACAGAAAGAAGGCAAAGGAGCAGGTAGGGGATGAGGTCAGTGTCAGTCAGTTCAAGCTGTTATAACAGAATATCTTTAGACTGACTGGCTTATAAATAACAGAAATTTATTTCCCACAGTTCTAGAGGCTGGGAAGTCCAAGAGCAGACAGCGGGAGAGTCAGTGTCTGATGAGGGCCCACTTCCTGGTTCACAGATGTCCATCTTGGCACTGTGTCCTCACTTGTGGAAGAGAGGAGGGGTCTCTCTGGGTCTCTTTTATAAGGGCACTAATCCCACTCATGAGGGCTCTACCCTCATGATCTAATCACCTCCAAAAGGCCCCACTTCCAAATACCATCACATTGGGGATTAGGTTTCTTCATATGAATTCTTGGGGGACACAAGCATTCAGTCTATAGCAGTCGGTTATAAAGGACTGTGTAGGACTGTATAGGGTGTCATAGGAAGACACATAGATACAATCATTTAACGAGAAGCTTTCATAGTGTTGAAGCAGGGAAGTGACATGATCTGATGTCCTTTTTTCCACACCATTTTGATGAGATTTCAGGCAAACTTGATAGCCAGCTACAGCAGGATTTTAGGCAAAAACGTGCAATGGCTTGATTATATATTTGCCTTACATATTTGGGTTTTCTGCTGTCTAGGATTCATTTCCCATTTAACAGTATCTCTGTTTTCTTAAAGAAATTACCCATGTTTATTGGACATAGTTTCATCAGGGACTCTGTATTAGGGTTGTCCAGAGAAACAAAACAAACAGGATATATGTGTATATTACTTGAGAGAGAGAGAGAGAGAAAGAGAGAGAGAGCAAGAGAGATTATAAACTTATCTCTATCTACCTATGCATCTAGAGAGAGAAAGAGATTTATTTTAAGGAATTGGCTCATGCTGCAATTGTGGAGTTTGGCAAGTCCAAATTCTACAGGGTAACTCAGCAGACTGGAGACTGAGGGAAGAACTGACGATGTTACAGTTCAAGTCCAAAGGCAGTCTGCTGGCAGAATTCCCTCTTCTTGGGGGGAGGTCAGTCTTTTTTTGTTTCTTAAGGCCTTCAACTGATTGGATGAGACCCACCCACATTAGGAGGGTAATCTGCTTTACACAAAGTCTACTGATTTAAATGTTAATCTCATCTAAAAAACACCTTCACAGCAATATCCAGACATGTTTAACCAAATATCTGGGTACCTTGGCTTAGCCAAGTTGACATGTAAAATTAACCATCACACGCTCTATCCCCTCTAGTCAAAGAATGAACATGTGATTCAGGCTAGGTCAATCAGATGCAGTGTCCCTTGAATATGCATTTAAGTGGAGCGTCAAAGAAGTACTCATCCCCATAGTCACGTCCAGACGACATGATCCTGCCCCTCCACCCACAACACATAGTTGTGACTTGTGCTTTCCAATCTCTACTTACTAATCCCTTTAAACAAGTCACCAACAGACACAGTGAGGCCCGTATCCATCTAATACTTCACTTTTACAAAATAGGCCAGATTCATTTAGTTTGTTTGAAATCAAAAAACTATAATTGCCTCAAGCAGGATCCAGATATTTGGAAAGACATGCATCAAATTAACCATGATTGTCCCGGAGATTGGGCTTTGAGGATTGAGGGTTTCCGAGGTTGGATGTGTATAATTTTTAAAAATTTTTCTGTATAATTTACAACTAGCAGTCAATCTTTTTTAAATTAAAGTATATAATTAAAAACTTTCTAAATTAGCCAGTGGGACAAAAGCAGAGTTTTAAATGTTATGTGGAGTAGAAATCCTATCTTTAACTACAGTAGAAGCCCCGGAGGTGCCTCTGAAGAACTGGAGGTTTTGTGGGGCAATTTGAAAAACTTCACTGAAAGCCATTGTTTTTGTAGTCATAAAAAAAGAAAGAAAGGGAGCAGGACATTTGCTTCCCATGAGGACATTTAAAATTTGATTCATTGATATATTTTTGGCTCACAGTACTACCTTGTGGCATTTTGCATCAGCTGCTGCCTCTTCCCAAAGCAATAATATATCACATAATTAATTCAGCACAAGCGGTGACTGTGCCAAATCTGTTTATTTAAAAAATGACTCCACTGTTCTTCTCAATAAAGATATTGCATTCTTCTAAAGGATCAAAGTGAGACGGAATTAATTAGGAATAGCACAATCAGAATAAATTAGGCTATACTGACATACACAACTCAGTTTTTAAAGCTGAAATTTCAATTAAAGATAGCTGGATATTTAGTAACTAATTTGAATTAGCTGCTTCCTCCCTTGAGTCTCTGAGTAAGCACCCAGTCAGATGAAGAAATTCCAGTGACAACGATAATAATAATACCAATAACTAATATTATTAAATCCTGGTATATATAGACACTCTTTACATACGCACATTTGTGGTAAATATACTCTCATTGTAAGTGAGAAGGCAGGAGCCATGCTTCTTTGTATTTATATCCAGTATCTCAGCGCACAATAAGTATTTCTTGAAATTTTAATTAATGAATGAATTCAGCTCAACATTTACTGAACATTTACTACGTGAAGCAAATGGGTTATGCATTAGGATATAATGACAAATAGGAAATTAAAGAACTCATAGTCTAGTGAAAGAGAAACAGGAAAAGGGACTGTGACACAATGAGGAGTTCAGTGCTCATGGTAGGAAGACATGGAGACAGAAAAAAACTTAATTTTGAGGACCTATCATTTCAGACTAACTTAGATGAACCTTGAATAACAAATATAAGCTTTATACATGAAACAAAGTGGCAGGAAGGGAGGGTAATTCTCAGAGAAGTTCAGGTACAGATGCAAAGCTCTGTGTTTCCTGACAAGTTGCTTCAGGCAAGTTAGAAGAGATGAGACTGGAAAGTGGTCAGATATAAAATTACATTAAATGATATGCTAAAAGCTTTAGAACTTATTTGGTAGATGATGGAAAATATTGAAGCTTTTTATTTTAAATAGCAAAAGATCAGATCAGAATTGTATTTCAAAAAAATAACTGCCTTCAGTGAGATGATGGTTGAAGGAAGGAGAGACTAGAGGCTGGGGGTCCAGAGTTGAGAGTGTTTTTAAATGGGTATTTTGGCAGAGGAAATCTACCATCAAACATACCTGAGTAACACTTCATATAGTGCAGAAAGTGTCTTTGGAGATTGACTGAGTTTGGGATACGGGATTATTGAAGTCTAGATCCAAATCAACAATGACCCCAAAGGTAACAGGAGGTAACAGGAGAGTAGGCATGGATGCATTAGAATGCATGAGAAAGGAAAATGAGACATCTGTGGGAAATACAGGTCAAAATATCTAGAAAAAGTTAGAAATGTAAGCTTGGAAGTCAGGAGAGACTTCAAGTCAGAAAACACTTCTACAACACACAGATCATCCTTATTTGGAAAAAGAATAGAAATGGTTTGGTGAATCTTAGTGACAACTACAGTGAAGAAAAAAAGCTGCAAAGAATAGAAGTCTGGAAAATCCCTAAGATTTAAGAATAAGCATAAATAAATAAACAAATAAATAGAAGAATCCAAGCAGAGAGATTCAGTTACCAAAAAAAAGACCATCAAAGATTTTGGAGGAGACGCCCAGGGCTATCAAGGGGGTGAGAGTTCCCAGATTGTAATACATTTAATGAGTATGCGGTGAGAGGAAATAATAAATGTTATACATCTCTGCAAATCACCACCACCCTTGTAATAACTGAGAAAGCTTCCCCGGAAGGAGAGGGAACCATAAATAAAGCAGAGGAGCTATCTTTGACAGTTACATGGAAACTAAGTTCTTTATGACAAAGATTACAGTGGAGCTATTAGTGGCTAGCCAGTCCTAGAACCCAACCCAATGCTGTAAACACAGATGGGGAAGAACTCATTAGAGTATGGATTCTAGCTACTAGATGACTATATCTGGTAAGCAACTAATACTGAAATACTGAAAACTGCATGGCACGACAAATAAAGAAAGGTATATATATATATATATACACATATATACATACACATAGATAATATGTCAATATTATCAAATCAGTTACGGTGTTTCTGTGCAGGGACAAATTACTCAGCAGAAAACCAACCAACCAACCAACCAAACAGTATGCAACTCTTCAGTTCTGAAAAAAAAAGTGTAAGGATTTACTGTGTTTTTGTGCTTCAATAGAAAATCGAGAAAAGATAGCCATGGATTCCATACTCTCCTAAATCTATAGAATTTTTCCATAATACTAAAAAACGTCCACTAGATAGGCATAATAACAACTTTAAGAGAGTTAGAAAGTGAGAATAAATTTACACAATGTATTGGAAGGATTTTATCTTTTCCCAGTTTTCAAGTCTCCTCAATTACCATAGAGTTCAGCATACATTAGGGTCCAGTCAATATTTATCAAATTAATAAAAAAATAATAATTAGGACTACAAATTGCTTTAGGACTCCTGAGACACCAGATTTATATATTTACATATTCAATATAATATTAATCTTAGTGTTTGTGAAGACATTAATTTTTGCTGAAGACAGTTTTCTGAGTAGAAAAACATAGAAAACATTTACTAAATAAGTTTATCTCGAAACATGATTATTTGCATTTCAATAAACAGTAGTTTTTATTTTCATTATATCCTGATTTGTGAGTTGAATGCTGTACTAGACTACCTTTTAAAGTTTTTCTGAGCTGATAAATTCTGCACACGTTGTGGTGGAACTAAGAACGGTTTCTCAAGTAAAGAATACTACTGAGGTAATTGGTGGAAAATTTCACATCAACACAGAAGGTGAGCAGGTGTCAAAGCTTTCAAAATTTGAAAAATTAGTTCAGGAAAGGATCAGCAAGTATGTAATTAGAGTCATCATGTCCTGTCTACCAGACATAAATGGTTAGTTCTCTCGCTCTGAATAGCAAGATCTCACTTACTGAAATTTCCAGAAATTTTAGCAAAATATGTAAGGGAAAATAGAAAGAAAGAAAATTTTTAAAAATGAAAAGACAGACACAAACACAACAATTTGAATGTGAAACTCAAAAACTAGCTCTAGTTCTTAACGCTAGTGATCCAGAGGGGATCCAAAATGACATGTAGAAGAACACATGGAAATCTGATGTCAGTACTATGGCTGATTTTATTTTCCAGTGATTGCCACAATAAAACTTCCTTCCCCATATGTTCTCCTTACAATGTGACTTCTACATTTCTCCCATCAGAAAATAGTATTTCCGTCTACTCCTTGAATCTGGCAGAGGTTTGACTATAGCAGAAGTGACATTGCAAATTACAAAGCTAGTTCATGAAAAAATTCTGCCTAATTCTCTCGGGGAGCTTGTTCTTAGAACGCAGTGCCTTACTGTAAGGAAGCCCAAACAGCCTAGCAGAGGCCCACATAGAATAGAAATGAAGCTTCCAGCTCAGAGTCCTGGCTGAGCTCCAGCCAACAGCCAGAATCAACTTGCTAAGTTCACCCTTCTGAAAGTGCTAGCCGGCCCTCAGTCAAGGTGCTTCAGCCAATGATGTATGGGGCAGAGACGAGATGTTCCCTCAAACCTGCCAAAATTGCAGCTTTATGGGCAAATTTAAAGATGTAGTTTGAAGCCACTAAGTTTTGGTGGTTTGTTACAAAGCGATTGATAATCAAAACAAGTGCCTAATTTTGCAAGTAAACATTTATTTTTCTACAAGACAATGAAAATGTACACTTTAATGAATAAATATCTGCCATAATTATTTAGGTATGTAAAACTAAAATCTTCTTTGTTTCACAGAATGTTAAAGAAGGGGTCAATCTGTTAAAAATGAATGAAGCATAAAGTTTGATCATTCTGGAATTTATAGCATAACATTTAATTCAAGTTACATGTTTTAAAAGAAAACACTTCTTACTTATCAGCTGTAAGGCCATGGAAAGTTACTTAAACTCTGTACCTCAGAGATCTCATCTGTAAAATGACTATGATAGTGGTAACTAACCAAGAGGATTTCAGTTAATGTTTTTATAGAGTTTAGCACAGTTCATGACAAACTGAACGATCTACATAACGATTAACCATTATTAACATTTATGTTATTATCCCAAATCTGGAGTATGGCTTTGTCTCTAGCATGAAACTGCACAGAAATGAGACATGCTTAGTCTGTAATCTGGAAGAGAGAGGAGCAGATGCTCAAAGATCCTTTATAAAGTCAATATACTCTGCTTTTCAAGCAGCAAACTCTGTCTTCCTTTACTTCTCTCAATACATCAAGTACTGTTAAACAGTCTGATCAGACTGATTCACTGATTTTAGTCTTTATTATATCAGTGTGTCTCTTCTCTTGGGATCTCACTGGTATACCAGCTACATAAATTAATTCAGAAAAATTAATTAATAGTAAAAATATTATTTTTCCTCATGATTTCCATTAAATCTTTCAAAGAAGAGTTTAATGTTCACCATGGTTAATAGTCTTCTTACTGGTTTTCAACAAAATAATATCATGACATATAACTTTAGGTAATCTATGACTATTTGTTAAGGCAAGTTCTATATTAGCCTTTCAGTCTGCAAAATTACTTGGTTGAGCTGAAAATTTACATTATTTTCTTCATTCAGTGCACGTCATAACATTTATTCTTTTTCTCTCCAGCTTTTTTTGTTTATGCAAGCCAACTAGATCAGGAATTATTTATGTCAGTAGACACAAAAGTGCTTCTCAATCATTTAAGATCTACCGTGAGTAAAGCTGGTAGGTACAACACTGGATGAGAACTCTTTGAAGTGAATAGAATGCAATGTAACTTACATTAAGGAGAAGGAATTTCAGTTTTATTCTTTAAAAAATCTCAAATACAGAGAGGATCTCCAAAACCACAGTTCTTACATGTTTGGAAAAAAAAATTCAAATACCTTCCAACAAATTCTGACATCATGAAGCATGTTACTAACCCAGAAAGCTGAATGCTTTCCAGAGGGACAACAAAAACATTAGTCAAATAGTTGACTCCTAGGAATCTGACTTCTCTAAAAAAATTAATATTTTTTTACTTTCAAGGGATAAATTGATATTTCAGCGTAAGCAGGATATCCATTTGCCTTATAATTTTTATTCTTAGGTACAAATATTTATCATCCAGGCAGGCCCAAGGTGTGAATTCCAAGCTGATAGCAATTTATAACTCCATTAGAATTTTAAAAAAACAGATGCAGAATCAAGTGTAGAAAATATGTCTTCATGCCTTACCTTTCTGCTTTTTTAAATACATCTTTAAGGGATAGATATTAGTATTCAGGATTCGTTAGCTCCCATCTCCAAACAGCCAAGCATAATCTCCAATAACATTTCAAGACTCTAAAAGGCTAAAGAGTATCCTGTCCTCTCCCTTAGGACTGCATGTTTACAAGTGAATTTAGGAAATACTGGAGTTATTTCTCTGAGTTTCTCAGAATATGTTGGGAACTGAACTCTGTTATGATTTATAGGTAGAAAAAATAAAATAAAATAATCAGTGTCAAATGGGTTGTTGTTTCCTTCCTACTTTGTAAACTATATAATTATGCATCATGACCAAAAATTTGCCCATACTCTCTGAAAATGGGTCCGGACATAAATATTTTTCCATATAGTGAAATTTGCAATTCTCACCTAATATGTCTCCAAAATACTTGAACAGGATCTCATTGGGGTTAAAGAGCTGAAAGTGAAGGGGAAAAGATGAGAGTATATTTACCGGAGTTCTCAACTCAGGTATGGCAGCTTGATAGGTGAGTGGGCAACAATCACGAGTATTTGGCACGAGGACACAAGGAAGAAACATGGGACCCAAGTCATCTCCATCCAGAACATCCACCGTGAGGGTGGTGGTGGTGGTTCGCCGTTCATTGAGATTTTGTGCACGGTCCTGTGAAAGCAGAAAAAAGAAAAAAAAAAAATGATGGACTTAAAGTTCCCTTCATCTTGACTAAACCGTAGACAGAGACAGGTTTCTTCCTGACTATAGGCATCTGACCTCCCTTTTCTTAAAGCATTTACTTTAGAAAACTTACGATTCTAAATACTTTCTCTGCCACTTTGAAATGTAAATCTCCCAACTCAAAGTTTTGCCAGTTTTACAACCTAGGACTCTTTCTCAAGGACCAGGGAATCATCCCTTTGAAATGCAACGATCAGGGAAGACGGAGCTCCTCCGAGTAACCAGTCACCGTGGGATGGTAAGAGCTTAACTTTCATAGGAGGCTTTCTCCAAATTGTGAAACCATCTCCCATCACGAAGATACAAGAAAGTTTACTTTTCCTTCGAAAAGGCCAATTAGCAAACACAGATGGCCCTTGATTCCTCCACCCCCACTCTAGATCTTTTTATTTTTTTGGATGATACTTCAAGCAATTTAGGTTTATTAGATAAATTTTGGTTACTTAAAAAAATACTTCAGTAAAGAAAAATGAAGGGGGAAATTAAGGGAAGAAAAGAAAAAAAAAGAAAACCCACCAGGTCTGCTGTACTCTTATCAGAGAAATGTTTTTTTATGTCTCTCATAAGCTTTTCTATTATAAAGTATTTTGAGAGCATTCCTTGTCTCCATGTAGTCTCCTGATGTCACTAAAATAACCTAATTTTCCAAGTTTTCTAAATAAGAATTGTTTTATTTTGTTTTTATTCTCTGACACTCTAAAAAGTTACAATTTTTGAGAAGAGTGATCTTGTACCAGTAATGAGAATTATGTTTGAACTTTTTTCCACTACAGAATGTATAGCCAAACAACAAATTTTTTGTTTTTTGGCTTTTAGTTTTTTTGTTTTTGTTTTTTTTCCAGTTTTATTAAGGTATAATTGACATACAGCACTGTATAAGTTTAAGGTGTACAGCATAACGTTATTTGACTTACATATATTGTGAAACGATTACAAGTTTAGTTAATATTATCATCTCATATAGATACAAAAAAAAAAAGGTTTTTTTCCTTGTGTTGAGAACTCCCACCTCAGCCCTGAACAACCCTCCAGTCTCTCTTTTCACTAGAGTTGAGTTCAGACTGCGTTCTGGTCTCCCTATTGCAATAGCCTTGAATAAAGTCTTCCTTACCCATTTAACTTTGTCCAGTGAAATTTTTGCTTTGATAATATGTTGTTATTAACTAAAATCCATACTTTATTGAGATTTCCCTAGTTTTTACCTAGTACCTGTTTTTTCTTCCAGGATCCCATCTAGGATACCAGTCATCATGTCTTGTTAGGCTCCTTTTGGCTCTGACAATTTCTCAGACGTCCCTTGTTTTTGATTACCTTGGCAATTTTGAGTACTAGTCAGATATTTTGTAGAAAGTCCCTCGATGGGGGCTTTGTCTGTTGTTTTCTCAAGATTAGACTGGGGTTATGCGATTTGGGGAGGAAGACCACAAAGGTAAAGTGTCATTTCATCACATTATACCAAGAGTACATATTATTAACATGACTTATCTCTTATATTAACCTTGATCACCTGGCTGAGGTTGTGTTCATCAGATCTCCCCACTGTAAAATTACTTTCTTTTTTCCCTTTCCATTTCTTTGTAAAGACATTACTATGTGCAACCCACTTTAAGGAGCAGGAATGATTTCATTAGAAATTTACATTAATTTATTTATCTAAAGAGTGTTTATCACAAGGATACAAGGGAGAAACATTGGACTCAAGTCATCTCCATCTAGAACATCCACTATGAAAGTGGTGGTGGCAGGTTGTCATTCATTATGATAGAACCTGGAAATGTCTTTACTTTCATAGTATTTAATTATCTTGAAGAATCATTATATTTTTCTGTCTCTTTAAAATTCTATTCTGTACAACTCCAAAAAGTAATTATACTTACATGAATATTCGTAGCAGCGCTATTCACAATAGCTAAAAGTGGGAAACAGTTGAAATATCCATCAATGAATGAATGGATAGACAAATGCATATATGCAATGGCACAGCCACAAAAAGGAATGAAGTGCTGATATATACTACAACATGGATGAATGTTGAAAATGTCATGCCAAGTGAAAAAAGCCAGATAAAAAAGGCTGCATATTATATGATTCCATTTATATGAAATATCAGATTAGATAAATCTGTAGAGACAGTACAGAAATTGGTCCTGCAAGGGGCTGAGAGAGCAGAGATAGGAATGGCAAGCAACTGATTAAGGGGTACAGGGTTTCTTTTTGGAAGGATGAAACTGTTTGGGAAATAAACAAGGGTGGTGGGTGAACAACAATGTGAATATGCCAAAGTCACTGAATTGGTAACTTTAAAATGGTTAATTTTATATTATGTGAATGTACCTCATTAAAATTTTTTTAAAAAGTAATATACTAATAGACTGGTATTTTATTTTATGGTGCTTATAAAACGTTTTCCCATTTGACATTTACCAGACATCAATACTTGCTGACCAATTTAAAAATATCTCTCTTTCTTAAGCTTTGTGCATAAGACTGCATTCCAGTTGTGTTCATTCTCAATCTGGTTGCTCAAGAAAGGTTGTAAAGAAGTGTTCTAAGGTAAGAGCTCAAAAAACAGAAATCTCCATTTGTGGAATTTTGCAAGTGCAACCTTTCTGGAATGTAATAACTTTGTGACTCTAGTATTCTTTGATGTTTAGATCCATTATAAGATAGATTATGGCCAAATCATTGATTAGGAAAAAGTTTAAATTTCCAAAGTGTGAGGACTCACTCGGACCCTGAGAGTTGATATAAAAATTATTTTAAACTAAAGACATTTGAGATTGAACATATACAGAAAGAAGCCTTCTCAGAGATTCCCTTATCTTACTAAAGACAGAAACTTCTGGAAGTGAAGCTGCCATGAATCTCCTCTCTGGGGGAGTTTTATGACCATGAAGAAAAAAAACAACAACAAAAAAACTCAACTAGCATCTGCATAAACATACATTATCACAAACTATAAAGTTAGGTTTATATACCCATCTTAATGGGAGATAGGGAAGAAAAGGCTGCTGTGGGAAGAACAAATGGGTTTCTAGGGAGAACAAACAGCAGATAATGTTTATTATATCTAGTACAGTTGAAAATATAGTAGGAGCAGCAAATAACATATGAGATAATTTTGATGGTTCACAAATGAACTTTTAAAATTATACTTTAAATGTATGAGTTTTGAGTATATATACAAAAATCTTAATTTAACATTAATTTATGGGTTTATTTTATATTTTAGAAAACATAACTGGTTCATCAAACCTATCATTTTATTTTATTTTTTTAATGAGTTTTTTTTTGGGGGGGAAGATTGGCCCTGAGCTAACATCTATTGCCCATCTTCCTCCTTTTCCCCCTTTTTCTCCCCAAAGCCCCAATAGATAGTTGTATGTCATAGTTGCACATCCTTCTAGTTGCTCTATGTGGGACACCGCCTCAGCATGGCTTGATGAGTGGTGGGTAGGTCTGCGCCCACGATCCAAACTGGTGAACCCAGGCCTAAGCAGAGTGCTCGAACTTAACCACTACGCCACCGCACAGGTCCCAAACCTATCATTTTAAAATTTTGATTGCTTAGGATGAAGTTTTAAAAAAGATTGAATCAATCTAGATTTAAGAAAAATATTAAATAAATAGCATTTATGTGATATTGGATGTGGAAAAAATATTTTAATATCTCACAAGCAGTATTTCTACAGTTTGCATGTCACTCAGCCTTACACCTTATGTATCACCACTAAGTCACTGTAGTACACAAAGTAGAGGATTTCTATCCTGTCTTTCTTTTAGTCTGTCAGCAACAAATCCCTCACTATTTCCTGCTTCTTTGAGCCATTGTCACTTCACTGTAAAATGGATACAAGTGCATAAGAGAGGGTGTTTATTTACCAAAATACATAATATAGGCTTTTATCTCATAATAGGAAAAGATATCGCTTAGAAAGTGTTGATCTATAAGATATAAATTTTTAAGTGGAAAAAAAAAACTAGAGAACCTACTATGGGGTAGGAAAAATAATTTACTCTCTCCCTTTCTAGATTCTTGGCTGAGACCCCCCCTCACCCAGTAATAAAAGGCAGATTAATAGGAGAAAAACAAACAGAAGTTTAATAATATGTGTACATCCTGTATAAATGGTAGATACCCAGGGAAATTGAGTAACTCCCTTAAATGGCCCAAGCCCTAACCTTAAATACCATCTCTAGCTGGGAACAAAGGAAGATGTTGGGTAGGGAAGAGCCAAATTTCCAGACAAAGCACAGTAAACAAGGGTATGCTATTATGCAGATTTTAGTCCATGCTTTCTCCATTGATAAGAGTTTCTACAGATTTAGTCATCCTCCTCTTCTGGGTACAGAGGGGGTGACATCCTTACAAATTCAGATTTCCCTTATAAATGTCAACTGCTCTTACAAAAGGGTAACTTGTAGATGATTTTCCGAACTCCTCTGGTGTCTGCTGTTTTTTAAAAATAATCAGCCTAAAATAATACTAATGACAAAGAGGCATATTTTGGGTTCTGCTCCCAAAACTACTATGAGCAGAGATGTAGCAATGAAAAATATGAAAAATATCAACATGGTTTCTACACATGTGGAGATTCCCCATGATTTGACACCAATATATATATCATAAAGAGAGATGTGAAAATAGGTCTCATACACACTCCTAACTTGTGAGCTCACGGAAGATGTTGCTAATCCATGATGCTCTTCTCCCAGTTTGGAACCAAATTTGATCTTAAAAGTTTGTCTAAAGCAAAGCCCCTGGTAATTGAGATAAAAAACAAAATGAAAAAAACTTGTCTTTCTAGTAAAATGCTACTGCTCAAGCCTGCTCTGGATAAAAGAAATAGCATTCTAAATTGGGAGTGGTATAAATAAAGCATAATTATTTGCATAAATATTTTATGTGAGTTCATTAAGTTTACGTTTTTGTCATTGCTTTGTAAGAATCCAATACATATTAAAAACTACCAAAAAAAAATTTCCTTCCTCCTCTCTCATTTTCCTCCCTCATTTCTCTTCTTCTTCTCTTTTTTAAGAAATAAGATAATATTTTAAATTTTAAATATTTAAAAATAAGGTAGTATTTCATTAATTTAGGGAACTGTGACTGTAACTGGCAAGCAAGAATATATCTCTTTTAAAACTTATCTAAGTTTGACTGTTTAATTTCTATTTTCTCAATGTGCATTATTATTTCACATATCTTTATACATTTGCTAACATTAAACATTTAATTACATGAAAACTTTAATCAACTTCTATAAAAATAAATCACAATTTAACAATTGTGAGTACAGCTATGCAAGGAATTGCAGATGATACAAAGAATAATCCAGCATAAAAGCTTATATGCATTTTCTAGTAAAACCAGCACAGAAGAGACAAAGCAAATAAACCATTGGTGGTCTTGACATCAACATGAGCTTCAATCATGGTCAGCCATTTTTTAACCATGGAGCTCATTTTGTGACGAGTAAGATCCATGCCATGAAAGTTAGTTAGGCAGTTTTTGCCCTGAACATCCTCAGTAATTAGCTTGAATTTTCCAAATGCAACTTTATCATTCTGCAGATCAGCAGGGCTTATTTCAAAAACATGACCCTTGAGGCCATCAGGTGTGATTTTGGTTCCTTGATTTCTCATGACTAATGTTTTTCCAATATTTCTTACAGTAAACATAGCTGATGCTTTCACATCGTACCAATCTTTCTTAGAAAATGGATCAACCACTTTCTTCCTGGCTCCCTTTTTGCCACCTTTCGTAAAAATCAGATTCAGAAGACCACCTACACTCAGCTCCAATAGGTCTGCTAAATCTGGAAAAAGATGATGGAAATCATGACCCGAGAGGTGCAGACAAATGACTTGAATGAAGAGGTCAATAAATTGATTCCAGACAGTACTGGAATGGCCATAGAAAAGGCTTGCCAATCTATTTATCAACTCCATGATGTCTTTGTTTGAAAAGTAAAAATGCTGAAGAAGCACAAGTTTGAATTGGGAAAACTCATGGAGCTTCATGGTGAAGGTAGTAGTTCTGGAAAAGCTACTGGGGACGAGACAGGTGCTAAAGTTGGAAGAGCTGGTAAATATGAGCCACTAGTCCAAGAATCTGTTTAAAATTCAGACTTTTAATGGAGACAAACAAAAAATCTTATTTGTTGGGGGAAAGAAGTGCTTATATGCAAGAATTTAAAAGCATACACATATCTTCAACACAGAATCAAGAAAGCCATAGGAATATTCATCAGAGTGTGGGATTCGACCTAGCTGGAGCATTCTGTCAATGCCTCACAAGGAAGTGGTATTGACTTGGTCCCTAAATCCTTAGCATCTTTACTCAAAGCTTCCAATCCTCCGGCCCCATATGATGGCAACACAATGTACAACTCTTCAGAGTCATATTGTAACATGATGTCTGGCATATCAAAGACACCCACTGTTTTTGAATGACTTATTTACTAAATAAGTAGAAATAAATCATCAATACATTGCAAGAAAGAACTAATTTTTTTTTTTTTTTGAAAAAGGAGATATGTGCCTAGTAGAACTTTAAGGAAAGTTACTTTTATAAATAACTCAGAGATAACTACCTCATTGGCACAATCCACTCTTTTTACAAAGCACATTTTTATAAACTTGCAAATATTTCAACTATGATAATGTTAAGGCAATAAAACACCTCTAACTGTCAAATGAAGAGTAAGACTTCAACTCCAGCATCCCAATTGAAAGGCTTTCTTGCTATAAAATAGTTTAATTGCCCACTATTCTTTGATCAAACTAGAGACAAATGCTAATTTCTAATTCATAAAGTTCCAGCTCTATATTTAGAAGTGGATTAAGTTAAATATTGGTTGTGTGAAGTAGGACCAGAAAAGAAGTAGAGTCTAACAAATATTATGAAATTATATGAAACTCAGATTTAAAATAAATTTGAGGCAGACATGCTGATGTTCCGATTTATTTTTGAGGCAATGTCATAGGAATCTTGGAATACATAGACTTCCAACATTTACATACACAGTATTCAAGCAGTTTGTAGTTTAACAAAATGGCTAGAAGCACCTACCAGACTTGTTCGTAGATACATATATTAAAGATTCTTTCATTACCGTATCAAGTATTTGCAGTACAGAAAGATAAAAAAATTACAACATAGTTATAGAGCTGCCCTGAGTCTTTTGACCCTAACTCAGTTACTTTAAGACCATTGAGGTGTTTGTTTTGCCACTGTTCACTAATGATAGATGGAATATCACTGACTGAAATTTTAAAACTTATCCTAGTAACTGGATTCTGTTAGATTTCTTTCTTCAGAAAAGAAAACGGCAGCAAGATTGCATTGGTCTAGATCACTGGAGAAGTGAGTTCTATGTTTTTCTCTTGAACGTGTCTTTTCATTTGAGACATTCACCTAATTTTCCTTAATTTTTATGCATAGTGGTAGACAGAATAGTATCATATTTTACATTGCCACATGCTACATATCTTCTTTACTTGAATATTTTCTAAATATTTGTAAAACCATTGACCACTATCCTCCCATTTCAGTCCCACTCCCTAGAATATGCCCAAGAAACTGGCAGAACAAAAAATAATGGGTATAAAATTAGCACTTATTCCACATATCGATAGGAAGGAGACATAAGGGAAGGTCAGGGTAGGGGTATTTCTGAAAAGTTGTTTACACAGGTTGAAATCTAAAAGTACAGAAAGTGATTTTTATATCCGAATCCATATGATTGCAATGTTTACACACTTTTTTTGTGTGTGTGTGAGGAGATCAGCCCTATGCTAACATCTGCCAGTCTTCCTCTTTTTTTTTTTTTTTTTTTTTGCTGAGGAAGACTGGCCCTGGGCTAACATCCATGCCCATCTTCCTCCATTTTATACGGGACACTGCCACAGCATGGCTTGCCAAGTAGTGCATCAGTGCGCACTGGGATCCGAACCTGTGAACCCTGGGCTGCCGCAGCGGAGCGCGCGCACTTAACCGCTTGCGCCACCGGGCCGGCCCTACACACTTTTTTTGAATATGCATAGCCATTAAAAGAAAAGACAGAGCTAAGAAATAATAATATCATATTTTAAGGAATTATAATACCTTGTTATGAAAGACAGCTAATCTTCTCTAGATTTTTGATATTTGAGAAAATATAGAATACATTTATAGAATATGAGAAAATATAGAATAGTCCAGCTACTGTTAAGATAATTCAGAAATTATTCTTGCAATGATTCTAAATTAAATGTAAACTTTTTCTTTCTGACAATTATTTAAGGGCTCTTGAGTACTTAAGAGTGCTTAGTATTTCCCTCAGGATAACAGTAATAGTAAGGAGAGTTGGCTTTGAAGAAAATCTCTATAGGGATGAGTTTGATTCCTTTGTGACTTAGAGTAACATATCAAAATTGGAGTTCTTGGTAACTGAATGTACTGAAAATTTCAACAAAAGGAAAATTCATTGACCTTTGTACTTCTCTGAACTTCCTTTTCTGGATTTTTTTCTAGAATTAATTATTCCCTCATTGGATATTCATATTTCAAATAAACAGAATGGGCAATGATGTTGCAAATATTCTCAAGAAAACAAGTGATAAGTTTTCTAATGTTGATCAATCAAAACTCATCCAATTTATTTAAGAATCATAACATGATCACGTGGATAAAAAGAAACTTCCCAGCCCATGAAATTTGATGGCTCCCTTTGCAAATCAAACCTCTGTACCATAAAAGCAAAACCAGGCCAGAGCTGAGCAATGTTCAGTAATTTGTCTTCAGACTTCTTAGATTCCATCTACTTTAAAGCCAAAATTTATGCTCATATTTCAATTCTCCTTATCACTCCAAGATAATATGTAGGTTTTTAATGTACATAATTTATATTGTACATTGGTTTACATACATAAAAATAAAATAATATAAAAATAACATAACAAAAATAAAATAAAGAAGACTATAAAAGAATAATAAGAAAGATATTTTATATATATGGATATCATTATCTTATATAAACATAGAGATATAAATTATGCAGATATTGGTATATACAAAGCAGTAAACCAGCTCTCTGAGACAAGAAGCCCTGATTCGCAGCATGTGTCACTTTTCATACTGTAAATACTCCCACCATGGCCACCAACGTGAGGTCACTGAACTTGAAGTTGGGAAGAGATACCCACAATCAGCCCTCAAGCAAGTATGAACCAGTTTTCCAGCTCCAATAACCCACTGTTTTAAGTAAATTATATATCTAAAATCTTCTTTATAATTTGTGGGAATGTGATGTATTGTATCACTTGGAAAATAATATGACATTGTCTACTAAGATTAAAAATATCTGCATATATATACATACATACATATATATATAATTTTTCTCATAGTAACTGCATTTTTTAATTATCCATTTTTTAAACAATAAAGTACCAGTACTTAGGAAACGGAGGAGGAAGGAATTCAAGTTTCTCTGGATTGGGATCAAGCTGTGCCTGTACCCACAAAGTTAATGTGGGAAACAAAGTAACCAAAGTTTCTGAGCTTGCATTGCAGAACAGCAGGAGGACCGCTGATAGGAGAGTAACTTGCCAACAGCCCTCCGCCTGACTAAGCATCACGCAGGAGCCTTGAGAAGCTAAAATGACCGACTGTAAGCTTCACACATAGACTAAAGATCCACTGCATGCAACACATAGAATCCCCCCGAATTTGCACATTCGGCCCATGAAGAAATATGAAAGACAGTCGCCCCTGTGCAGAGGACTCTTAGAACTTCAGCCCCCAAGGCCACATCCACCCACTCCCCATCTTATTGTCACAATGTGCTTTGGAAAAACACTTAGAACTGCTTGTTGGCAAGCTAATCTGTAACTGGTAGAAAGAACAACTTGTTAGCAGAAAATTTATGTCCTCTGCCCAAACTGCTCCTTCTGTCCCAGATAAGGAAGTACCTGAGGTTTCCTTAGATTTCTCAGGAATGCTGCATTCAGCAGATCCACTACCAAAGGTACCCAAAGTTCTGCGGTCACCCATCACCTGACATTTCTGAGCCCCCACCCCAATCCCGTTTGCCTTATATAAGTCATTTCCAAGTCAGTTCCCTTTAAGACTGGTCATTTTTAGGACGATAGTCCACCATCTTCCAATTTGCTAGCTTATTGCTTATTAAAGCTCTTTCTCTACCACCGCCGGCTTGGCCTTTTATCTTGTGGCGAGCAGACCAAGCCCTTGGTCAGTATCACTTAGTGGTTTATGTAATATTGTAATGATATCAGAATATAGGCCAAGCATTAGTCTAAGTACATTTTTGTTTGCTAACTTGCTAATACTCACAAGAACCCTATCTGGTATGTTTCATTAATATTCCCATTTTATTATTTAGGAAACTGACATACAAGTATGCCCAAAGTCACATAGCTAGTAAATGGCAGAACTGGGATATGAATCCAATCAATGTGGTTCCAGAGTTCATGCTGTTAACCACCATGCTATTCTCACTGCCTCTCACGAAAGTCATGAGGGTAGCTATCAATTCCGTGTCAAAAAACAAAAACAAACAAATGAACAAAAGAACCTGACATATAGTTGAATAAATTGTGATACATCTTAATTGTGTATATTCTACAACTATTAAAAGACTATAAGTCCAAAAACATTTAAAAACAACAAAAAACTAATAATCTATATTTAATATTCACATTTTGTACTGTATAATTTAAATTTCTTATAAAAATGATTATTATAGATAAATTCAAATCTTCCATCAAACTTCTTGCCAATTCCATTCCATCCTTTCAATGATTCATCTATATCCTTCTATTTCATAATTTTGTCCCTGAAATGCTAAAAATGTATCATTCTCTCCCTCAGTTATGAGTAGTCTAACAAAGTGGATACAAATAGTTCTAGATGTCTTTATAAATATTTTAAATTGGACAACAATTCAGAAGATTTCTTTTAGCCTCCATTTCTTTAAAAAAATTAGCTCATTATAAATAGCACAATAAGAATTAGCTTTCAAATACATTCTACAACAATCTGACTTTTCCATAAATTTTATTAGAAATTCTGAGTCAGACGAGGGAAATTGTATATTTTCTTCACATTTTCACTTACGTATAAATTTTTTGTAGAAAAAGATTTCAGTTTTTGAGGAGCTCTAAAAGGCCCCTCTCCCATAGATTTTACTTTTTCCTATAACGATAGTTTTCACTCTAGTCTCTGCCACTGGAAACCAAGGCAATCCACATTCAATTGGGAAAAAAAAGAATTTTGAATGAAAACCTGGAATTTTGGCTTCAAAAATTAGATTTCTATCTATATTTACCCACATACATTTTATATACGCATTTATAGATACATGCGTCTATACACACACAGACACACATACACCCTTTCTTGTGAAATATCTCTATAAAGGCAAAATATGGCCATTTAGTGACACTTTGTTGCATATAAACTTGTTCAGAACAGCCGATGGAGGATACTTTCCTTTGCCACTACTTGCTGTCTTTCTGTTCTGCTATATGAGTAAGATTATAACATTTAGGAGTCATTAATGGCACAGGCTGTCTTCAGAGTCTACCTACCTTTCAGAACATGGGCCTGTCACTTGTTATGGGACTTTTTCAACGTTAGATGCTATCTGCGGCCAGCCTTGTTTTTTTGCAAAAATGCTAGCCTCATTCTTCTCCTCGCTAATGAATTTTTTTCCCCAGGTCATCAATGTGCCCAGGCCCAGGAGATGAACCATACTTGGTGTCATCTAGAGATGATTTCTCATTCTCCTTCACCACAAACAGACTTCCTCAACCTTCCTTTCTGCTATACTGACTCATGTGATCCAGTTCTGTAGGGGGAAGTTGGGTGGGAGAGGACTCTGGAAAACAGTTTCCTCTCAGATAAAAGAAGACAGAACCAACAAACATAAAAAGAGTCCTAGTTTTTCCACTCTTTCCACCTGTTTACGTTTCGATTTGAAATACAGTTGTGATGCTTATGGCTGTGATATTCACTAGGACCTAGCTGAGAAGACATTGGAAAGATAGCCAAATTTCAAGGAAGGGCAGAGTACGAGGATAGAAGGAACTCGAGTCCTTGGTGATAGACTTGAGCTGTCAAACCAAACCTTGAACCACAAAAATCTAGGGATTTTATTAAAATAATAATAATAATAAATGACCATGTTATATAAACAACGGTTTTTCAGATTTTCTGTTACTCCTGTCCACATATCATGGTTATGGTCATAGCAGTTGATATCTGGTGAGCAACTACTCAATAAATGACAGCCATGAGGGAAAAGGTTACCAATTCGACAGTTGTTCTCTACCTTTAGGGTACTTTGGACTCCCCTAGAGAGCTAATTAAAAAATGCAAGTATTCCACTTCTACCCTCTAAAACTTTTCTACAGAGGGTCTGAGGTTGGGTCCAGGAACCTGCATTTTTAATATGCTCCCAAGGCGATGCAGTTGCAGTTGTTTGGTGGATCATGTTTTGAAAAAGACTTCAGTTTGAGCTAAAAACAAATTATCGAAGAGTGGGTACGAGTGATTCAGAGAGTGAAGAACACAATGAGTGGAAACAATCCTTCCACCCCATTCTATCCCACTCTCCATCTAGAAGAATATAATATATAAATTACACCGATGGCAGGATGACCCTGTTGAGGCTGCGAATTACACTGAGTACTCTAAGAGCACTTATACATTTTGCATGAGTTTTTTCCTTCATAAGTTCACAAGAGTAAAGTAAGAGAAACTGAATACTCACATTAGCTTGGATGATGACAAAGTAGCGAGTCTTATCTTCATAGTTGAGCCTCTTCCTTAACACTACATTTCCAGTCAACATGAGGGGAATTTCAAAGGTGTCATTGGATGTCTGCAAATAGGTAAAGATACATATTCCAGATCACTTGAATGTAAGATGAATTAGAGAATTGAATATTGTAATTTAGTCTCCTTGAAAATTACAGTTGGCATTCTGATCAGCTGAAAATAGAATACGAGCATAAGCTTCAGATTTAATATTCTTAACATTTCTAAAAACTATTCATTTTGATCAATGGGTTTCACCACAGTCCTTTGATAATAATAGCCAGGAAACTTGTTTCTTGTGATCATTTTTTGTATATTATTAGGGTTCTCTGTCAACAGCCCTGCAATACTTCTAAATCAAAGTTCAGATATCTGGAAATCTTCCTTGTTACCACAGCATCTTTTCACTATTTGTTTTATCACCAAAGGGTTCAAACATTGCCATTTTTGATTTCTACGTAATATCCCTTTTCAACATTGGTGCCCATTCCATATTCTCAGCATTTGCAAGCATTAAATACAACTACTAACTTGAAACTATGTTTTTGTGAAAAAGAATCTGTGTTATAGGTTAACTTTTTTCAGGCCGCAGAACCGCTGTTCACTAGTTAAGTCTCCTACCCTGTCAGAAATTGAGTTTCTTGCTGGTAACATGCAGGTCATATGGGCAATGTCTAAAGTGCCTTCCAGCACTACTCCTCTGGTATAAGCAGCCCTCCGTGTGAGACAGTGTATTCACATCTGAAGAGAATGCAATTTATAAGATCAATCTCTCCTCCATAAAAAGACCTTACATCACTCCTGTGTTTTAGTGCCATTTGAAGACTGAGAAAATAGTTTCTCAGTAACTACAACATATCAGTTTTACTTCCAGCCCTGGAAATTTCTTTCGTTTGGTTAGTTGTCTTACGTAGTTGTGATTGTGCATGTGGTGGTCGGCACAGGTGAAATACTTAGCTTGGATCTACATTAGATTATTTCAGAAGGAGAAGGAGGACGAGGAAGAGGGGAGAAAAAGGTAGGGAGGAAAGAAGGAAGGGAGGAAGAAAAAGGAAAGGAAGAAGGAGGAAAGTGGAAGGAGAAGACGGGGAAAGGAAGGAAGGAAGAAAGAAGTGTGTGTGTCTGTGTACACTCTTAGCTGACACAAGAAGAGTCACTTCGGAAGTGAGACAATGAGACAATAGCTGACTCCATCTCCCATCTCAGGCTCAATCAGGGGAATGTGGGCCGATTAACCTTCAATATCTAGAGTTGTGATCTCTCCCTCTTCCTTCCCCCCCACCCCACCCGCCCTTTCTGGTACACGCACACATACCCATACACATACATACAGTACATAATTGATATATAGTTTTAGATGATTTACTCTGTGCTCATATAATTGGCTTTGAGGATATTTTCTTTGGATACAATTATTTAAAAGTAACAATTTTAAATATAAGTACAGAAAATGTATGGTGAAGGATATTTACAATTAAAAACAAGCATTTGACATTGTCCTTAAGTTTTTGCCTACTTAAGCATTGCTTATATCTCTGAGTGGAGCTCTCAGTTATGTCAGGAGAGTGTAAAAATGGTTTAATCTAAATATCTAAGTTAATTATGGGGAAAATTTTACTCAGTAATTGCCATTTACATGGTAAAACACAATTCAATGTGTTGTTAGAGGGTTGTTAAATTTTAGAGATTCAATAATTGTCGAGACATATGCCAATTTCTAGCATATATATGGAAGACAGCATATATATGGAAGATACTGTGGGTTGCTTACCAAAAAGCCACCTCATCCCTGGACTCCGAACTCCAAATGAGTTCAGATAACTGGTAGCTTTGTGTTTCAAGGGAAGCTGTGTCCCTAATTGGGATGAGTCTTGATTAATCTAACTCAATCATGGTAATTCCATTGTTCTTACCAGCGATTGTTTTGGAAAAGTACATGAGATCTAATTCTAGGCAACGTGAAGAATTTTTCTTAACTGTAGAGAGAGCAACAAGAAAAGAAATGTTCTCTTTTCTGCTTATAGAAGCTGCTGTAAGGATATAAAATCTGGAACTTCAGCAGCCATTTTGGGACTATTGACAAAATTAATCTAAAAGTAAATAATATGCTGAGGGTGGCAGAACAGAAGATGGAAAAAGACTGGATCTGTGTTGTCTCTGAATTGCTGAACAAATCCAGATACCGGCCTGTCTCTGAAGAAACTATTACGAGAGAGAATAAATGACCTGACTGGCTAAGCCACTTTTAATTTAGTTTCCTGTTATTTGCAGCTGAAAGCACTTTGATACATAACTATCTCCTGTCTATGTGTCCTCATTCTGTAGTCTCCTCTCCTTTCCATATACACCATTACTCTTCACACCTGACATTTGCTCTTGTTTTCTCCTACCTGAACATCCCATCCCTCATTTCTCTGGATAGTAAATCTTGCAAATCCTACTCGGTGACAGCTTCCTTGTCATCCCATTTAGGATAAGTCTTTGATGTGATGTTACATTAGTCTTCCAAACACCACTTGTAATTTGTGTATTTTGTGTTTCCCTTTACAGATTTCTCAAGGATCTCAGTCTATGATATGGAGATATTTATTTTTATGTCTCCAGCAATGTAACTTAATGGATGTTTGTGATCTTTTTTTAGTTGACAATTTTCATTGGACATTTGTAGAATTATTACAAACAATATAATTAGTTAGGGATTTTATTGATCTTCAGAGCACTTTTTAATTAAACTTAATTCTTATTAGCTAAGTCCATCTTTCATAGATATCTGAGATATTCATTTTGCCAGGTATTTCATAAATACTTATGTTTCAAGAAACATAAAGAGAATATCTGCTTTATGATCAATATTACTTATGAATGATTGCATATGGAAAGCCTTTGTAGTCAAATTAACTAATTTAATAATTAAACAAATATTTATGGAGTATCAATTCTGTCTTGAAAACTACAGAATAATAATCATGAGAAAAATTAGAAGTAAATATGATATATCTTTAGGGTGCTCTTTATTTTTCCTCCAGCAAAAAGAATATTGGATTAGATCAACTTGAAGTAAATGTCCCGTTCTAATAATATTTCTAAAGCTTTACCTAAGGAGGAAAAAAAGAGCAAAATTAGTAAGAAAACGTAGTAGTTCCTTAAAAAATTGTTATATGATAAGTTATAAAGGAAAGGGACAATTATTCTCAAAGTTTAGAGTATATGAGCATCACAGAAATGTATCATTTAGATTGCAGATTCCCAGCATCTATTCCCCCAAATTTCAGACATTCTCAGAAATCTACATCTCTAACAAAACTCTCAGGTGATTCTCATGTAGATGGTACAAGTTTTACTTTGAGAAATACTGGACCGAGAGAGGGAGAGGACCAAGATAAGCATATATGCTAAGTATGAATTTTGGCATTTGCTTATAAACTCAACTCAACAATAAGCTTCTATAATACATTCTTAAGAAGGATAATTATTTTACTTTTTCTTTATTTTGGAGCTAGATATGTTAGGTTAATCAATTGACTTGATGTCAGATGGGGATGAACTTTTAAATATAGTTTGAGTGAAGATTGTCAAAGGTAATAACGTGATGAGCATTAAATGTTTTCCGTTTTTAGTAATTACTAAAAGGTGTGCTTTGTCTACTCCTATCTTACTCCCTTAATAATAAATGTCAGAAGGACCCCGTAACTCATGTCTGTGTGTGTGTGTGTTTGTATCAGTGAACGTCTCAGTCTTATACTCTTGTCGAAGAGCTGTTTGAGGTGGGAAGGGAGATGGAGTCTGCCCTCTCTCTCCTCTTACCATTTATTTTCCTCTCGTCTCATACTTAGATCTTTGGTTCATCAACAAAGCAGAGGAGTGGAGGAGCGTAGCATGTCCATCTCCTTAAGCAACCTATATTTCTAGAAGTAAGGCCATGACCTTACTTTAGACACTGCTCTGTAAAAACACAAACTGGCACTGGTTTCCTTGGATGATGAGAATTTAAATGCTGACATCTACCTGCTCAGTATTAATGAGGGAAATTCAATGATGGCTAAGCCTTTTAATACCCACAGGCCCCGAACATCTGGTCTCCATCAAGAAAGGTCCATTCACAACTCCCTGGCAGTTTAGTGACTCAACAACTGTCAGACGAGTCAATTCTCCATTTAGTAAATGAAGGCATACAACAGTGTAAACAATTTTATCCCTGTTGGAAGTATGGGAAAAAGTATAAGAGGCATGTGTAAGGCCCACTCACCCCTGCACTCTCATACTGACTTAAGCAAAGAAGGGAGACGGAATTTTGACACTCTATCAACTCTGTGTTTCTCCACAGATGACTCCATTCCCCCATAGCCCTCTTTATGAATACGTGTGAAGCTAGGTTAGTACCAATGCAGACAAAATTGCACCTGCTAGTTCTATAAGGAGGCATTGGGCCCCACAGTTACAGATGCTCTAGAAATGGAATATGGGGTACTTAGTGCTATTTGTTCTCAGCTGAGAGCTGTGGTCATTCATCATTTTCTAGGAAGCAGAGAAGATTCTGTTTGATCTCTCATATCTATGCTATATTTATAAATATTGTTTGTGATATTCTCCATTTAACTATAAGGAAGGACTAGAAATTCAATTCAAAAGAAGAGAGATTTATTTTTAAGATACGCACACACACACAGACACACAGATAACACAAATAAACGTATATGTGTATATCTGTTTCCTGGTGATCTAAGGGTGGAGCCAAGATACAAATGCCTCACTGGGCCTGTAACCAGGAAGTGGTAGGAATTTAGGTAACAAGATAGACTTCTCTGACAGATCTGAAGAATCTGTCAGAAGCTGTAGATTCTCTTATCATTCTTTTTCTACATCTTTTTGAAGTCTCTCTCTCTATCTCTCAATCTCTCTCTGTCTCTCTCTCCATCACCCCCATTCTCTCTCTCTCTCTCTTCAGGCTTTCCCCATTTGTTCACCTGGAAGATGGCTGTGACTTTATCTCTTAGTTTAAATAAACAGCACCAATTCTGTGTCCTAATCAGTCTCTATTCAGTCTTAAGCTTGTTGCTGATTAAATCAGGCCACCACGCCATTACCTGCTGATCCATGCATAGGTTGGTTGCCATTGGTGGGGTGACTCCTCTAATGTAAATTACCTGAAGTGAAAAGTGGAGGATTAAGCAAGATCATGTGGCCCTTGTCCACTCAAAAGGGCCTGGGATTTGAGGAGCAATGTTAATTTGCTCCTAGTAGAATACCAACACTCTGATCATTGTGTCTCTGTTTCATACAAACTTATCCCTCCCTGCCCCCTCCCCCCACACACATATATAGGCACATTTAAGGATACATTAAAGATTACAATGTAGTTCATTTCACCTTGTTCTAACTAGTTTCCTAAGAAATTGTGTTTAGAAGTTTTTGGTTGGCTTCAGAGGCAGGTATGTTGTAAAGTTAAAATGTTACAGATTTACGGTGAAAAGACCTGGGTTCACAGTTTCACACACAGAAGGACTTCAGACAATGACTTAATTAAACATGAGTGTTCATTGTGAAATAAGAATAATATGGCTTTATGAGGCCATGAGATTGTCATGATATAATGCGCCCTATAAAAGCATTACTAAAGTATAAGATAGTGTTCTTAGTAACCTACCTAAAAGTAAGCAACATTGTATTTGCTTAGCCCAAAATATTTCAATAATATCTGAAATTTGGACTTTGACTTACAGGCAAAACTACTTCAGGATAATAATTTGTTAGAAACCTTTTACACTTCAACTGTGATTTCAACTTCCTGACTCAGGAAATTCAAATGTGTTACATGCTTACATATTACAAAAGAATTATACCTCTTTTTTTTCTCAATTCTCTCAATGCGATAGGGAGTCAAGTATATTACAAAAGGACAATCTCCTTAGGAGGACTTGATGAAAGATGTTACCCCCCACCCACTGAAACAGCACTCTAATCCAGGAAAGAAGCCACCCTGCATACGGCTTAACTGGCCTCAGTGCTTCTATGAACAGCAGCGCTAGTTAATAGAAGTACTATGTTGCTTCCTTAGTCCACCGGAGACTGCTGTAAGGGATATGCCGTCAGTTGCCTCCTTACCACTTTAGCTCAAAACACTTAAAATGCTGAATAAACACCACTTTAGTCTGGCATAAAAAAATGATTAAGATAAGAAAAGTCATATGATAATCTGTTGTATGAATACTCTTATCAATCTGACTTAACAATGGGATTTAAAACATCAGAATGATGTCTATTATAATTGCATTTTTCCATATAAGATAAACTCCTCAAAATGAAAATTTTTGCAGAGCATGTGATGACAAATTCCGACCCATTTTAAACATTTTAAAGAGTTTTTCTTCTCTCTCTCTTTTTTTTTAACAATCTAATAAGTTCAATGTATTATGAATGGCCTTACTTTGTATTATCAAGAAGAAGTAAAAAATAGTATTTCACAATAACTGTGATGAGCATAGTACAGATTTCTCTAGTTCACTGTCTAGAGGACATGACTTGCAAACAGACTAGCTCTAGGTACTCTCCTTTCAGGTCTGATGAAGTAAGCAGCCAAGGAACTAAGGGTGATCTCTAAGAATTCAGAGCGACCTCCGGGCAACAGATAGCAAGCCAAGGCCCTCTGTCCTACAACCATACAGAAAGGAATTCTGACAGCAGTCTGAGCTTACATGGAAGGGTATTCTTCCGTGGGGAATCAGAATTTGCCACCCAAAATGTATCTCTCTGGCTTGATTATTTTTAAGAACAAAAGACTCAGGAAGAACATTTAATCATCCTCTAAATTGCCTAAAAGACTTTAAGATAAAAGGGCCTGGAAGGGCCTCCTCCTAGGAAGGAGCTGTCAACATACATAATTCTAGGTGTGGTAGACTGGAAGGCATCTAGCAAGGGCCATTTTATCAAAAGATCTCTTTGGGGGGGGGCATTGTCTATAAATGGCCCAACAATTACTTGTTTATCAAACATCTGCTTTTCCATCTCCATGTAAATGGTCTTCTTCCCATGTGAAGTTCCAAACCACTACCCCCAACATCCTCCTTTGTCTTTAGCTGAAGATGGTATTTAAGGTGGTGGCTTCAGCCATTTTGGAGAGTTACTCAGTTTTCCTGGGCTTCTTCCATGTATACATGGCTGTTTGATTTTCTCCTGTTATTCTATCTCGTGTCAATTTAATTCTTAGACCAGCCAGAAGGACCTAGAAGGTAGAGGAATACTTCTTCCTCCCCTACACTTCCCTAGTCAAGTTTCCATATGAGAACTAATCTAGTCAACACCTAGATTGCAACCTTGTGAGAGCCTAAGTGCAGGGCCTAGCTCAGTGTGTCCAAATGCTTAATTAAGCCACAGAAACTACAAAAATAAGTGTGTGCTGTTTTAAGCCAACACACACTAAGTTTGTGATAGTTTATCATATAGCAATAGATACTAATACATTATGCTATTCCTTAAGACTTGTCTCAAGGATTGGTGGTGACATATATCACTGGTAATTAATAACCACTACATTTGCTAAGTCTTCAACTTCATAATTTTAAGTATTATACTTTTACTCCTCTGCTACCTAGGAACACATAGACATGAGGGTATCTTCACATATGTTCTTCTATTAGAAAGAACTATCTTCTCTTTTTTTATAGAGAGAGTTGAATAAACATCTCAAGTCTCCCTCTCTTTTCAATTCTTTCTCCAATTCTCCCTTTCTTATAGAGAAAACAGCCTGAAGTAGATTTGAAATGTTAATGTCTCTGGTTACAAACTAGTGCCTGTGGCAAACTAGCAGACTAGCAGACCATCACTGCAGGTCCACAGTCATGGATGAAATGAATGTATGTTCTTTTTCTGTTAAAACTTTGAAATGCTTCTACCATTGTTGCTATTGCCTAATATTTAGGAAAGCCAAGGCAGTTCAGAAGCAAATGAATAAGAGTACTAGTTTTCTAAAGATATATTGAAGATAGAAATTCATTGGGAATTAATTGTTCTGCTTCTATATGGTTGATTAACTCCTACTAGACTCAATCTTTCCGCAAATAACACCTATAAACTCTGGAAAAAAAAATAAACAAAAAATACCTGATGTCCCTGGAGAGGTAACCAAAGCAGGCATATTCTGGAGAAGATTAGAGACTTGCGAGAAGAGACAACAGGGGTGAGTTTCCTGTCTTATAGTAGTTAGCCTGGGGTAAGGCTGAATTTAACACCTCAAGGGGACAATTAAAACTGTTAGAAAGCCTGATGTCTTTCTGGCCTGAAGAATCAGGAGATAGATTTTGGGACAACCAAAGCTGATGGAAAGTGAGGGGGGAATACTGGAAAGGAGAAAACCAGAAAGGGAGAAAACAAAATTCTGCTTATATACTGTGTCCAAATCTCTAGTTGATTGCTACCCCACACCTGCATGGGTCAGACTACAAATACACTGAATTGAGATTCGAGCTGCACCCAAGAGAAACAGTTTTTAGTTTGAGTCCAATCAAATTCTCTGATAAAATTAAAAACAAACAAACAAACAAATCTCCTCAGAGGAATATAACGGAATGTAGAGTCTGTCCACAATATAACCTTCACAATGTCCAGGATAGAGTCCAAAACAACTTGACACATAATGAACCAGGAAATATAATCCCTGTTTAAAAGGAGAGAATATCAAAGAAGACCAATGTTAGAACAAGCATGCAAAGATTTTAGAGCAGCTATTATAACTACGCCTGTGCTCAGAGATGCAAAAATAATATGCTCATTATAAGTGAAAAGATGAGAAGTCTCAGCAAAGAAATAAAAAATATAAAAATATGGAAAATTTAGACCTGAAGATTATAGTATCTGAAATGAAAAAAAAAAGAATCATTGGATATATTGGATAGGTTTAACAATAGCATGGAGATGGCAGAGAACAGAGTGATCTTGAACACAGATCAATAGAAAATATCCAGTTGCAGATAAGTGATTAAAATATATTGAAAATATTTGAACTGAGTTTATACTTGTGGAGCAAAGTGTAAATGTCTAACACATCTGTAATTGGAGTCTCAGAGGGAGAAAAGTCAGGGAAACAGGCATAAAAGCACTGAGTAAATGACTGATAATTTATTTTAACTGGGGAAAGACAAATTCAGACATTAAAGAAGTTCAGCAAAGCCCCCCAAAAAAGGGTAAATACAAAGAAAACTACACCTTGGCATGCAATAGTCAAGTTGCCAAACACTCAAGATTAAAAGAGAATCTTGATAGCAGCCAGAGAAAAATGACACATTACGTACAGGGAAACATGATTCAATTTCCATTGATTTCTCTTATCAGAAACACCTGAGGCCAGTGTTTAACGTGATGGGAAGAATCAATTAAAAATACTTTGTATTACTCTAAGGCAAGAGTTACATTTGTAAATTTCTACCAGGATGAAGTGGATAATGTAAATGAGCAAAGCAACAAAGGTATAAGTGGATGTACAAATATTGCCTCGGTGGTAAAAGTTTGTTCTTAATGAGAAAACTGCAATTCAACTCTAGCTGATTGTTTTATTGAAAGTCAGCATTGGTGTTGTCATATTTCTTAAGAGAGAAACCTAGATTTGAATGCGAAATTTCATGGTTTTTAGATTATTTAGCTCAAAAAATTATTTAACATGATTTGTGGCCAAACAAATTGTCTGTGAGTTGAACGAAATTCCAGGTCACCAGTTTGTGATTTCTGGTAATGAATAATGTAGCATCAGATGGAAATAAAAACAAACCTGAGATTTTTAAGTAGAACAGACCCATCTATACTTTTTACCATTTACCATACAGTGTGCGACTAATTTGAAAGAAATATGATTGCAGTTGCAAAGGCCAGAGGTGGTCACATTTTCAGATTACATTTGTTCGTAATACATACAATTTTGTTTTGACTTTAGGAAATAAGCAGGAGAATATTCTGGTGCTGTTAATATAAGCAGAATTACTAGAAATGTAACAGTAGCTGGATATAAAAATCATTTCTCCCTCATAGATCTTACAAGAGATGAAACTGATACTGAGGTGTACATTAAGTTTCTACGATGGCTAAAGATGGATTTTCTGTAAGGATGTGACTTGGTTAATGCTTTCCCCTCCAAGACATCCTAAATTAAACACTGTCTTGATGTCTTATTCTTTTGCCTCATTCAATTAGGACCATGCCAGAGAATTAATTTCTTTATTCCACAGTAGCGCTGGCTTGCTAAAGAACATTTTTCTTTTGTTGTAATTTGGAAACTGCATGTGACTGATTGGCTCATCCAATCTGTAGGTAGTAAAAGGTACATATTGTATTTGATGCCAAGCCCACAAATCCTTGAAAAGGGGAAGCATTCAGAAGGAATTACTGGATAGCTCACAAGGAATTTCAGCCTCACAAAACTTCTAAAAGATAGCTTCTAAGTAATACATTTTTGTCTCACACTATGTCTAAACCTTGGATAGGTTTGTTTTTTTATGCAATGTAATAAATATTTCCCTAAAATACACGGCCTGGCTATTCTATACTGGCTGGGAGGTTTCATTTTTACAACTTGAGGAGTAAAGATTAGGAAATGATCTTCATAAAATTTAAGCTAGAAACATGGCACACACATACAATTAATTATTTTAAAGCCTAAATAGTAAAGAAAATAAATGGTTTAAAAATAGACTGTGTAGTCAGCTGTCTACTCTTAAGGAAAAAGTGTTTCTCTTGCCCTTTTCTCCTCTGCTGTTTCTTTGATCTTTTCCACTCCATTTCTTGTGTAAGCCCTCATACTTATTGTCCTTCTCTGTCACATTCCCCTCATCCCCCCATCTCTTGGTTTCATTGCCTCTGCTTACAAACATGTAGAAACATACTTCTTAGGGGAAAAACAAAAACGAAACAAAACAAATCTTGCCAGATCTTTCTTTGACTCTGCTATGTCCATGGGCTCTTTTTTTGTTTTGTTTTTATTCTCCAAATTTTTTGAAAAATTTGACACAATTACTACAACCGCTTTATCAGAGCACAATAGAGGAAGAGTAGAGCGCGTGCTACTCTGAAATCGGACTCCTGACTCTACGGCTAGTAAGAGTCAGGCAAATATCAGGCAAATCACTTCACCCATGGTCCTGTTTTCTCTCCTAAGCAATAGAGATACTACTACTAATTGATTTGTGACAATAAAATGAGAAAATGCAGTTACAATTCACTTAATTCTCACAATAAATTTGTGAGGTGGATCTTATTGTGAGTTCTTAGTCTCTGCAACCTCAATAGTTTTATTTGTTTGTTTAAAGCTTATATAATAAATATATATAACTTAAAGATATAGTGTTAACTTTACCACTTTTTATATTTCTAATATTAAACATAAAGGAGAAGCATTAATTTAGAAAATTCTCTTAAGAGGTTATTTTAAAACTATGCTCTGGGGAGCCCATGGTGTTCTGAGAGAAGTTGCCTTGGGAAAAGAGGACGGGAGACAGGAGTTCCAGGTCTAGTTTCAAAAAAATAATTCTGATTTTATCTATACTATGTATAATATATCATTAGAAGAAATAATTTCACAGCCTAAAAAACAATGTAGAAATCTCATGGTTTAATACAAAAAAAAAAGGGGGCCTATAGCTGGAGGCTTGGCCCTCTTCTCCACCCTAGGTTTGATCGGTGGGATGGTTGGGATTTTCAGGGCTTGTCATGACCAGAAATGTGTTTGGTGTATGTTTATGTGGCGAAGGGGCAGTGGTGGTATTAATTTGCAAGTTCCATAAAGCATACGCATCTTATTGGTTATATCATCCCCAATGATTTATTTAGATTGCTTAGCAGTCCACAAAGATCATGGAAATTTAGTAAAAATGGAATATTATAACTATAAATACATTTTAAACTTTTACCTACAAATACCACCAAAAATTAGCTTTTAAAAGTAAGCACAAATATTAAAAAGAATGCAATTTTGAGATAATTTTTAATTACAGTCTGATTACTAATATGATTCCAGATGCTGAATAATAGAATAACACAAGAAATATCAGCTGAAGTAAACATTAACTTTATTCCTCTTAGTGAAGTCACATTGCAAGTAGGTATTTACATACCGGATCATCTGGATTATATTGAATAACATATTCTATCTGTCCGTTTGGGCCATCATCTATGTCTGTAGCTCCATTGTCTCCAGCAAATCCCGTAAATATCGTGGTGCCAACTGGAGTGAGCTGAGAAGAAAACAGAGGAAAAACTGTCACTTCTCATTTCATCAGCAGCACACCAGAAGTGTTCCAGCACAAAACTCAGCTTTTTATTACACATATAGGAGTTCTTATAAAGTCTGAAATTTCCAACATCATGCTTTGGGTAAAGCATGCTTTGGGTAAAGAAATAGAAGGCCCTAATTCAATGGGAAGCACATTTGGACCAATTTATGACCATTAGCATCTTAGTTCCCGTGGAGAAAATGCATCTGTCATTCCTCCCTAAAAAACCTTGATGCACGCAGTTATCTACAAGCTGGAATTTAAATCGTATGAGGAAGTTAGTTACTCTATTTAAAATAAAAAACCATTTCAGAGAGATCAATGAAATCCACGTTGGTAATTACATGCAAGTGGTAGGTTTGAGGAAGAAAGTTGGAGACAATGGATGCCCTGTCTATCAGAGGAGAGAGAAAGCCAGAAGTTTCTTCAGTGCTTGTAATACTGGTTGAGTAGAAAGCCATCATGTGACAGGAATTGGAGAGATCTTTTCATTTTGGATTAAAACAAGAGAAAAATTTAACGTGGCATATAAGACCATAATTTGGCATTTGGACTAAGTGTCTAGCTTTATTTCTCATTGATCTCCACCAGAGAATCACTGTTATTTTCTCTTATCTCTATGTCTTTGCATAATGTATTCCTACATTCAGACTCTCCAGTCCTCAAACTTTAGCCAGAATCCTACTCATTAGTTACATTTCAATTTAATTAGGTATCACCTTCTCCTAAACTGTCCCTAATTTAGCACTTTCCACCCACATCAGAATACGGTGTACTTTTTTGTTGTGCTTACATTTTACAATTTACTTCCTTAATCACTGAATTGTCACAATGAATAAACAAATTTTGTCAATAAACATAAGCTCTGTGCCTCTACACAGCAGAAACTTTTTTATTTGTTCTGAGATATGTTTTGTAAGTTTTTAAATGGGATTCCTTCACAGAGAAATAGTTTCAGACAAAAAAAGAGAAGTTGTCTCATTTGCCTCTATTTTCAGGGCTACAAACTCAAAAGTCTACCGGGATCTATCAGGTAATGTAAATGAGTGAAGCAAGCCTGATGGGAATTGTGGCGACTGGGAAGCGCATGCCCTCTCTAAAGTGGCAGCCACTACTCAGCCCCAGCAAATTCTTGCCATAATGGGATATGGAGCCAATGTTACCGGGTCTTCTAATATTCTAATTTTACATGAAATCTCTTGGTTCTAAGGTTGACAACAGACTTTAGAGAATTAAACTATGAATTTAATAGGCCAAAAAATATATTCCTTGGCAAAGCAACCACGATAGTTTGCAACTTCTGATTTAGAAGAAGAATTCAATTATGATTAAAGAAATAAACCATAAATGCAAAGTAGTGAGTCTTTATCAAGTCAGCCCTCCTGGCAGGTAGCTTTAA
This sequence comes from Diceros bicornis minor, assembly GCF_020826845.1. Classification (NCBI taxonomy): domain Eukaryota; kingdom Metazoa; phylum Chordata; class Mammalia; order Perissodactyla; family Rhinocerotidae; genus Diceros; species Diceros bicornis. The sequence goes on along the minus strand of NC_080745.1, from coordinate 49,818,856 downwards.
AAGGCAAACTTGGACTTTCTGCAGCTCAAAGAGAAATGAGAATGAAATGAGAGAAGATGCTTTAAATAGCACATGTAAGAACATTGAGAGACCAGTGAGGGAGGGCTTTAGTAGAAATGTTAGTTAACTAAGAGGTTTCCAAGCCAACATTTTAATCTTTTTTTTTTTTTTTTTTTTTCGCTGAGGAAGATTCACCCTGAGCTACGGTCTGTGCCACTCTTCCTCTATTTTGTATGTGGGATGCCACCCAGCATGGCTGACAAGTGGTGTAGGTCTGCACCCGGGATCTGAACCTGTGAACTCAGGTTGCCAAAGTGGAGCATGCCGCACTTAACCATTACACCAGGGGGCCAGCCCCCTTAATATTTTTTAATGTAATCCCTGTCCCAAAAGACATTGAACTCTCTTATAAAAATTCACCCATTCTTATGTAGCTTTGCTTTAATTTTTAAATTATAAAAATTTAAAATTGAATGATGGTAATTTGTCTCCAGATATCTAATATGGTAAACTTATAGTATTTAATCAAAGACCTTTGTTGCCAAAGAAAATAACTGCTCTGTGCGGTTGAATCAAAAAATCAGAACAAAACAAAACAAAGACAAAACAAACAAAGAAAAACCTTGAACAGTAAGTATATGGAAATTTTGAAAACAGTGTGTTCATCTCTTTCAGTTTACTCACTGAGACAGCATATACTGTTGGACTAGATTCATCATAGAGCAGGATCCTGAAGTACTATGGCCAAGGGCTATAAAACTGGTATTTTGAGGAAGGAACAGGAGATCCAGGGAGAGCTCAGATCATATACCAAAATGTTGAAGATACTGAGATCAATGAGTGGCTGGAAGCCAGGGAAACAAGAGCTTTACAACAAAAAGTGAGTGGAAAGGGTGCTGAAAACAACAACTTTCCCTATTTAATCAATTCTGCAAGCCCATTTAATATGTCTCTAAAAGAACAATTTGCTATAACATTGATTTTTATATCAACTCACTATTACTGGAGCCAATTTTTTTCTTTTTAACAAATTTTTTAATTGAAAGAAAGTAAGTTTTCAATGGAATAAGCAGTACATCATCTGTTCATTATGAAACTTTGGGACTTAAATCTGTGATTATATATCAAAGATATTTAAAGTAAAACAATCAAACCTTATGACCCTCTCATCTGATACTATGATAGTTTATCTAACATTCAAATACATTTTTACTATACAATGACATTATATTATTTTTGGAAATTTTAGATTATGTAAAGACAGGTTGACAGTTTTCTTCATGCTGTTTTAATAATGTAAATTCAATTTGACTAGATGTAAAGTTTGAAGTATTATTTATATATGTAGATAAAAAAAATAACTAACCCGGTATTAGAGTCTCAGAATCCAAGATGTAAATGAAAACATCCTGATGATTTGGTGGAAGTAATAGAATGTTAATTGTTACAAGAAAGGAATTATTTTTAGTCAAGGAGAAAATAAAATATAAATATTCTCTAAATTTCAACATTTTCTAATTTTTCCAGTCTTATTCAAGATTAAGTTTCTGGAAATAAATATTATATGACAGTAATTGTTTGGAATAGATGGTTTGAAGGATTTTATTTCTCACAATGTAATATTTGCAAATCCAAAGACATATTTGCAAATTCAAAGACCCTAACTATGAAAAATATGTATATTTTTCTCTAGCTGTCCAAACGTTTTTGAAACTCAGAAAAGGCAATATAAAAGTGCTATGGTGCTTTAATGTATTATCATCAATTAATTTTTTTATTCATCACTGACAGGTTTCTTTTACCATTTAAAAATCACATTTATAAATAGATATAATTTTTAATATCTCATCATTTAAAATAAACCCTACATTATATTTCTTTGTTTGCCTTTAAAAAATACACTTGGTGACAAAGTCCAACAAAGATCGTTATTAGACTACATGAGAAAGGTCTTACTATGCATTTGTTTATCATTGCTATTTAAGATTAATTCAAAAAAATTCAATTCCGATCACTCTTATTTTAGGATTTAAGCTTATTTTTGAGTGTTACACATAATTGTACCCAAAAGAATTTATATGCCTATATATATTTTTATTATTCTTTGAAATTACAGTAGAAATATGATTCTACAATAAATTATTTTAGTTTCTACCTTTGAATGGGAAAAAAGGAGAAAAAATTGCCTAGTTGTGGAAATAGAGAATAAAACTTATTATTTATATAATGATATCATATAAAGATTATAAATGATCTCTAAATAGAATTTTAAGCTCTTTTTTTTTCACCCTGAGCTAACATCCACACCAATCTTCCTCTATTTTAGCATGTGGGCCACCAGCACTGCATGGCTGCTAACAGAGTGGTGTAGGTCTGTGCCTGGGAGCCGAACCTGGGCCAATAAACTGGAGTGTGCTGAACTTGACCACTAGGCCACTGGGGCTGGCCCTTAAGCTTTTTTTAAAAGGAGATTTTAGGTCCTTGAAAGTTAAATGGACAGCATTAGTATAACAGTAATAGATAGCAGCATCCTATTTCATTCATGGTGCTGTTTCTGTTTACAATTTCAGTAAAAATTAGATTAAAGATTTTTTCCCCCAACTTGGAAAATGTGGTTTCTAGTTGTTGATAGCAGAGGACTCAGGTAGGATGCCAAGTTACTAGCTCATTATTTGTGTGACTGGTGAGTTTTATTCCCTTCCAGAGTTGTACATTTAGGCAAACATCTTAGCACAGATTGTTCCTATTCATTTCCACTACCAGAATAAGCAAACATCCACACACAGACATACACATGTAACGTGGAATATGAAATGGATCAGAATTTAGGCTGCACACATTTATCCATGATCTACCACTTAGACGGTGGAGTTGTTCAGATATAGGCTAGAGTTTGAAATGTTTGGAGCTAATATAAGAGAAATAGCTAAGAAAAAAGAAGGCAAGGCATTTTGTGCTAATGTGGAAAGTCTGGCGAGACTAAAAAGGCTCCAATGAGATGGCCTATACCAGATGCAAACAAGCAGAAGAGAGTTGGAGCACACAAAGTGGTTTTAAAAAATAATAGATTTCAGCAGGCTATTTCTCTAATTTATTTATATATACCCAACAGAAATATGAACATATCTATGTACACATACACAAACACACACACACATTACATAAATATAAATACACGCATTTCACTATTACTTTCTCGTTACAAGAGACATGGCACACTGGTGCTTTGTGAATTTCTGAATATTATGTGGGGATTGAAAATCTACACATGACAGTTAAGTTATTATAATGTGTTGCCTTATACATTATTATTCACAGTTTTCAGGGCACATCTGCCATACAGATGGCCATGTTCTGTGTCCTTTAACAGTTCAACAAGTATCAAAACTATAAATTTGGTTTTCTGATGGGGATTCTATGCATGAGATGATCATCAGCTTGGGCAGCTGCCTAAGGGTGTCACTTACTGATTTAGTTCATGTCTTTTTCCACAAATGATTCTATACAGCTACTGGGAAAAACAGAAAATGCATAGATAAGTGCAAATACAAAAGTTAAAGATAATCAAAGCAAGAAAATTCAATATTTCAAGAAGATGTATAAGAGAAATTAGAATGAGAATGTAGAAGGTGAGCAGGTCTCTGTTAACCGTCCTGATATTTTATGAGCCATGGCTACGTAAGCCAATCTAAAAGTTATGAACAATGCTTCAAAAAGAGAACATTTGTTGTCACTAATCTTACCTGTAATATTTCCCCACAGATGCATCATAGTCACAGATACATATAAATATAGTTGATTCTCATTATCCACGGTAGTTATATTCTATACATTCAGCACGAACACTGAATTAACAAATACTGAATCATTGTTCCTGGGGGGAATACAGGGTTATTACATGGCTAGGGAGAACAGATTCCTGCAAGCCTCTGGTTACATTTTCGTCAACTGATCAATGCATAACCTTGTTTTATATGTGCTTCTCTTTAAAGACACTTTATTTAATATGTTTGGTCTATTCTACTATAGATATTCTCTACCATATTTTTCATTTTATTCATTAAATTATTTAGCTTCAGAATTTCTGTTTGGTTCTTTTTTATGATTTCTATCTCTTTGTTACATTTCTTATTTTGTTCATGTATTGTTTTCCCAATTTCATTGACTTGTCCTTCTGTGTTTTCTTGTAGCTCATTTACTTTCCTCAAAACAGTTATTTTGAATTCTTTAGCAGGTAGTCACCAATTTCTGTGTTTTTGAGTTTGATTACTGTAGAATTATTATCTTTTGGTGATGACATGTTTCTTTGATTCCTCATGTTCTTTGGAATTTTGCATTGCTGCTTTTGCATTTAAAGCGGCAGACACTTGGGGCCGGCCTGGTGCCCTAGCATTTAGGTGCATGTGCTCTGCTGTGGCGGCCTAGGGTTCAGATCCCGAGTGCGCACAGATGCACCACTTGTCAAGCCGTGCTGTGGTGGCATCCCATATAAAGTGGAGGAAGATGGGCATGGATGTTAGCCCAGGGCCAGTCTTCCTCAACAAAAAGTGGAGGATTGATGACAGATGTTAGCTCAGGGCTAATCTTCCTCAAAAAAATAAATAAATAAATAAAGTGGCAGACCCCTCTCAAATCTTTCCTAATTGTCATCAGTTTGGAGACATTTTTTGTTGGACCTGCTTAGATCTGGGATTTTCTCCAATCTTGTATGAATATACCTGCTCCACACTTCTTGCTACCTCGTGTGGCTGAATTCTTAAGCTTGTATGTCTTCTCTGGTCGCTACAACTCACCAGGCTGGCTGCTGGATACTTCTCTTCTGTTCTTTAGAAGGTGGTATCACAGTCAACTGTGTGGTTTCTCCCTTGCCCACAGTCCCTGGCATGATTTTTTGAGCGTATTTGCTGTTGCGGAGCTCGCTCTCTCCACCACATTTGGGAGTGTGTGCAAGCAGTCAGCCACAATGTGGGGAGTAGCGTGGGTTTTGCACTTGGGGTACTGACAGTGCTCCCAGGCCAGGTAGGGGGATCCTTGCACAAGGCTCTCCAAGCAGCCTATGGACTGGCGTCCTGCTGGAGTCCTGAACAAACTCAGTAGGAATCTCACTCTTTTAACCTCCTTTGACATTATTATCTGTCTCCTTCCCAATCTCCTTCCTCCCGAGTCATGGAGGTCCTGCCTCAATCATCTGGGTGCTGCTGGAGAGAAATGAGTTTCTCCATCAGCGTCTGACTAAACAAGGGTAGCAGGACACTCATTCACTGCCCTCCCTTTCCCCTGCCGGGGAGGTCCCACTGGCTAGTTTAGCCCTGCACTGTGTTACGTTGGAGGCAGGAGCAGCACTGGCAAACTTCCTGTTACCCTCAAACTTGTACTATTTTTTGTTCCAATAGAGTGCTAGAATCTCCCTTCAAGAAGATTGGACTTTTACAAAGTCTTTCTTGTCCCTGGGTATCTGCCCAAGTTAGCATTCTCCAGGTTTTCCTAGACCATGGTCAAGAGGAGTTAGGGCTGGATCCCTGGCTTCTGTTGATTCCACGGCCAAACCGAGATCTGTCTATCCATTACCCTATATACAGGTGAGTGGGACTACTTCCAGTTCCCTTAGCATATAGTGCTGAATCCCACAACTACCACAAAGGCACTTTTGTTCTTGGATGGATGCTGATTTTTATTTGTTAAAAGGGGGAACTTGAAGGAGGGACATCTTACACCACCATGATGTTGACGTCACTCTAGACCAAGTTTATATTCAACAAAGAAATGCTATGTTTCTCACTTTGAATAAAATATTGAGAAGGATGAAAGCACTCCACAAATCATAATATTGTGTTAAATGTATATATTCAGTGATTGGATAATGCCACTGGAATCAATGCCCTTGTATTGATGGGTAACAATAATCTCCTGGCATTTATACATGTTGAATATTTCCTGGAGTCTCGTGTATTATACCTACATGAAAACAGACATTTTGGTAGAAATAAAACACTAAAATGTATAATGTCTGAATATCTGAAATAGTTTTGCACACATTTCCAACCAATGCCTCTGATAGACTTTAATGGCTTTAATGATTAAAGAGAAACTGTACTAGAATCCAGAAGAAAAGAATATTTTTTACAATAAGTACAACTAAAATAATACCACTTTAACTGGGAAATAATTGATACAAAATGATATTATCTAGTTTTGGGAACCTTCCCAATAAAAAGCTACCCTAAAGAATGATGTAAAAGGCAATTGATGAGATTTTACTTTCTTACATACTTCAGGAATCAGAGTGTTTTGTTTTCCCCTTCACCCTAAGGAAAGATAGAACATCTGAAGGGTCAAGGACGTTAGATAGGCTGAACTAGAATTCACTACATGTTGATTTTCATATAATGATGATTTTCATATAATAATGATTTAATGGAAAATGCTATTGATGGTAGTGGGTGCTCTATTTCTACCAATAGACCTTATCAAAGAAGAAACATTATTTTTAATGGAGCAAGATTATGTATAAGTCTATATTAGACTAATACATGTTTATTTTCCAATTACTAATATCGTTATCTGATTTACTGTGTACTAAACAGCCATTTCATGCCAATTAGTCTCTTAAGAAAAAACATCCAACAGAAGGTAAGATTCAGTACAAATTATCACTAATAGTGAAACTGGAGGACCCCCCCCCCATGTTTAATTAACAATGAGACTTCAGTTTTATGATTTTCTCCTATATTTGTGCAGCATTCCATATCCCTTGTGATGCTTAATTTTATGTGTCAGCTTGACTGGGCCATGGGGTACCCAGATATTTGACTGCACATTATTTTGGGTGTGTCTGTAAGAGTGTTTCTGCATAAGATTAGCGTTCGACTGAGTAAAGCAGAGTGCACTCCCACCTGGATGAGGTGGGCCTAATCCAGTCCCTTGAAGGCCTGAATAGAATTAAAAAAGCTGGGTAAGGAAGAATTCACTCTCTCTGCCTGTCTTTGAGCTAGGACATCTGTCTTCTCTTGCCTTCAGACTTGGACTCAGACTCGAACTTACACTGTAAATTCTCCTAGTTCTCAGACTTTGGTCTTGCACTGGAACTATACTGTCAGCATGCCCTGCCCGGGCCTCCAGCTTGCTGACTATAGATCTTAAGATCTCTCTGCCTCCGTTATCACATGAACCAATTCCTTATAATAAATCTCCCTTGCTAGCTAGCTAGCTATCCACCCTGTTTCTCTAGAGAATTGACTAATACATCCTTGATCTAGTTTCTCATCAGTGAAAAAAAAAATTTGAGTCTTCAATTTTGCAGAGGTAAAGATTAGACTCCTGTGTTCTAACTCACCAAAGTCTATATGCTTACTGTGTAGCACTCTGTGAAAAAATTGCTGATTTAACTGTAACAGGGACCATACAATTATTTGGTACTTTGACCATACTCCATAGTCCTTTGAAGTTTACCCACAGCGCTTCCATAGTCATCTATGCAAGGTGTTACAAATTCCTGAACTCTAATTTCTGTAGTCTTGGACAACAGACATATTTTAAAATGATTCGTTACTGTCTTCTTCTCGCCGCTACACTTATTTTCAGGGTCTTCTCAATTACACTGCATGGTCTGAAGATCAGCTTCCATAATAATAATCTTTCCAAATTAGAAGCCATTCATCCTCTGGCTATAACTCAGCCTTTAACCTCCTCCTCAGATCAAATAATTTTATGAATCTCTTTTGCAAATTATTCCTGCCTTGGAAATATGCTTTAGAAATAGTGATATATTTGAAAACCAGAGGGAGTCTCCACAAACGAAATTGAGTGATGAGTTTGTAAACATGTACACACTGTTGAGAACTTTAGTTTTTTTCTCACAATGATGAGAAAATTACAACGATGAAGTTACATTATCTCTAAATCTATGATTATTTATTTAGAGCTTACCATGGGCCAAATCATTGTTTCTATGACCACCATGTTGGTTTTATTTTAACATGCTAATATAACATTTGTTTTATTCAAGCATTTATCCAAATCAAATGTTTATTTGAAGTTTATCTTAAAACTTTCTAGAATTGATAGCAAATAGTACTCATTATTGAATTCACATTCAGTAGATGTTATCTTGCAGTGATTTATTAAAATAAAAGAGAAAAAATAAGAAAGGAATTACATTTATTCTTCATGTTCCCTTTAACATAATGTAGATTTGCACCTGTGTTTAAAATCTTGACTCCATTTTCTACCATAAAAACTAGATAATTAATGTTGAAGATCACTTCCTCTGAAGCAATTATTAAAGGAAAATTCATGTAGATAAGTATTTTGAAATTAAGTGACAGGATCATTAGAGAGAGTGATAAGCAGCTCTACTCATCTTTAGTAAAAACCAAAGAGCAATTAAGCTAAAATTGAATATATACGTGTGCGTATATATATATACATACACATATACATATATAGAGAGAATATATATATGAAAGAACTTATTAAATTTGAAAGTTGTTGAATACTTGAATCTTTTAAAGCAGCTGCTTAAAGTAGAAAATATATTTTTACATGCTTCTTTCCTTTCCCTTAATCTCCTTCTCTTTTGTCCTCTCTTATTTGTCTCCTACTTCCCAGAAAGAATGTGCCTAATCCTCTGGAGGAGGAAAATGAGGACAAGTAACAGGAATTAGGGATTAGTTTTATTTCTTTCTTCAGAAGATTTTGTGTGCTGTAGATTAAATGCTAGTACTGTCTAGTCAAAGAAATTCTGGGAATGAGAACGGCTCTGAAGGGCCAGTGATTTTTATTCCTTGAATAGTTGAAGATATTCATCAAGTTTCCAATATTATGGATCACATTTCTAAAAAAAATATTTATTTAGCTTGTATTAAAAAATCACCTAATTATATCTAGAAATTGTAAAGAAAACATACAAAATGCGTAAAAAAATACTTAGCTATATATGGAATCTCACTGTTATGCTTCATCATGGAGACCATCTGTGCTCTTAGATATACCAGAATGACTCTGATAAGAACAGATGTTCAAAAATGCATATATTAAATGGAAGGAGATGACACAGTCCTGATAAAATGTGAAAGAAGGTCACAAAACTAAGAGAGGTCGATTAAGAAAGTGAAAGATCAAACTGGATAGATTCAGAGATAATGTCATTTCATCATTGTGAGAAAAAGCTGAAATTTTCAATGTCGTTCCCCTAATTTGCCTGTTTACAAATTTATTTTTGCAATTCGTTTGTAGAGACCCCCTTAGTTTTCAAACATATTACTATTTCTAAAGCAAATATCCAAGGCAGAGTTGACTTGCAAGAAAAGATGGCCAGAACCTGTACTAAGTACTTTAAAAACATTATCTCTTTTAATCCTTAATACAACTTTGTAACATTATTTTTTGTTGTTATACTTATTTTACAGTTAAGGAATCATAGGCTGAGGCAGCTTCTGTCTGATGGCGTAATTCTAATACTTGGTAGAGAAAGACTGCAGCACAGATTGTATGACTTCAAAGTGTTAATTCTCAGGCACTGTGAAATGTATTATTTCAGAAACTTCATAATTTGTTATTACTAAACTTTTGAGAAAAAGGGAAATGAAAGCAGAAGTAAATATAACTTGGCACATAATAGCACCCAAGGTAAACTGATAGTTTGAAATGATGCAATTTGGATTATGTATTCCATCAAAGACAAATTATGTTTGGCCCTAAGAAAAAATACTTTTGAGATATTTTATAGAAAGACAAAGAAACTCAGCTTAGTTAGTGCCTGCATTTTAGATAACTCATATTAAATAATTATTGCTATTGAAAACAGGCTAGTTCTCAACAAGCAAATTGTTTCATAAATTCCCAAATTCATCATGATTTTAGAATGCTAACCTTTTCATTAGTAATCAAATTTTTATTGCTGGTACATTGCATAATGCCTGAAAAAGCACTCAATAAATACTCAAGGGGTAAAGAGAAGAAGGAAGAAAATATACCCAACCACAGTAATTTTCATTTTCATCAACGGTTTTTCAACAAACCAACGTTTCACAAATCACCAAATAAAATGTTGGGTGAAGGCTTGATGAGAATCAGTGTATTTACAAAGTTTTAAAGTCATTTCCCACAAAATAGCTTTAATTTCTTGTTAATTATAAGTACAAAATAATTAGTAAATATAGTAGAAAAGCTAGCAGACACTCTCTTACCAAACTAATAATAGGTATCATTACCAGTAATGGGACATGTTGGCATTGTGTGTCTCTTTTGTTACGTACTATGAAGAACACGGTATCACTTTTGTAGTATTCTTAAACAAAATCTATAATCATGAAGAAATATCAGGTAAATCCAAATTGAAAAATATTCTATAAACTGTCCCACTCTTGAAAATTATTAAGGTCGTTATAGTCAAGGAAATAAACTAAGGTACTAATATTGAGACTAGAAAGACATCACCACTAAATGCAAAGTGTAATTCTAGATTGAATTTTTGACCTATAAAGGATTTAAAGGAAAAATCAGCAGAATTTAAATGGGGTCTATGGATAACATACTACTATTGTATTAATGTAATTTCCTGATTTTGATAATAGAATTATGTAGAAGAGTGCCCTTGCTTTTAGGAAACACACAAAAATTATTAAGAGTTTAAGGGTTTAATTTGTGCAACTTACTCTTCATTGGTATAGAAAAAAATAGTTATATATCTATACATGTGATATATAATATATATTATGTATATGAGTGTATGGTATATATACACAAGCAATTTATACTATATAATATATATATTAAAAAGAAAGATTATCTGAGCAGTACTCCTCAAAACCATCAAGGTCATCAAAAACAGAGAGTAAAAAACTGTCACAGTCTAAAGAAGACTAAAGAGATGTGATGACTAAAAGTAATATGGTATTGTAGACATGGTCCTGGGACCAAAAAAAGACACTAGGTAAAATATAAGGAAATGTGAATAAAATATGGATTTGAGTTAATAATGTTTCACTGTTGATTCATTGGTTGTTAAAAAAATGTATCACATTAATGAAAGATGTTAACAATAGGGGAAATTGGATGTGGGCTATATGGGCACTCCATTACTTTTATTAAAATATTATTTAGGTCTAAAGAGTTTTGAAACTGTTTAAATAAATAATAGAAAATATGGTCATAAACAGACCATTTCCATAGTCATTTTCATTGTATCAAAGTCCAAGACTTGAACACATCACTTGTTATAAGAAAAATTTTTTTAAAGATAATAAAGCTTTATTCATTTATACTACATGTAATTTTTATAAATACAACACACATTTGAACCAACTCTTAGCCAAAAAATTAAATAAAGTGGACTTGAGAGAGAGAACAAAAGAGAGAGCGAGGGAGAGAGTCTCATACTTTTCTAAGGTTTAATTTGGCTGAAGTTCAGCTTTTGGTTCCTGCTGATTGATATGATCATTAAAATGTTTTTAATCATTCATTTAAACCTTAAAAAAAAAACTAAAACATTTTAGAACCCAATTTTTTAAAATTAAGGAGCACATTAACCTAACGGGTATTGTTGAAGGACATGATTATGCCATGTCAGGAGAAACAAGCATAATAGTATTTAAAGTAAAGTGAAATAAAATTCCTAATTAAACCAGCATATGATATCAGCTAATATGAAATACCCTCTATGGTATGCTAACTATGATATGTGTAGTTGGGCAAGATGTTCATCTTGATATGCTCATTGTTCCATTACCTTTTATAATTCTTCATGAACTTATAGACATGCTATAGAAAAAGTATTAAATATACATATACACACATATATACCATCTCCTTTATTACAATCCAGTGCTCATGCTACATCTTCACCATCCTGTCATCTATTTTATATTCTACAGTTATTATGCCACAAATTAAGTATTTTATAGTGCCCCCTTCATGATGCATTAAAGGGAGTTTTCAAGGTTATTAATCTCACACAGTTTGAAGAGAATGAACAAGAGAACCTTTGTTGATTTGAAGTTGAAAAAATATATCTGAAGGAAAGTGCCCATCTGTGAATAGAATGAAGTTTAAAACTATATTTACTGGTCTCAGTGTTACACGAGATTTAGTCTTTTTCATATTGTTTGATTATTCTACTATACTAACAATTTTTCCTTAGTTTTAAAAAATATGAGTACTGGTAATATAGTTAGAATGGATGTGAAGTATACAATTATTATCCTAAAAAGGTGGTAAAATTAAAATAAAGTTTAATAAAACATCTCAGCAAAATGAAGTGTTTCATGGTGAAAATATTCAGGTGTATTTTACTTCAAGAATTAAACTTTGGGAAGCAGGATTGGATGGAGGTGGAGACTGCTGGATATAATTGGGAAGTTCACTGCCATCACCGTTCCTACCATTCAACGAGTGCCTAGAATGTACCCAGAACCATAGGTTTCATTTTACATTTTCTATACCCTTTAATCTTCAATAACTAGCCTAAATACAGTATTTTTTTTCCATTGAAGAAACTAAGCCTATTAGAAATCAGTCAATTTTCTGTGATTATGCGGATAGGGAAGTGGTCATCCTGAAATCAGAACCTAGGTCATGATGAGTCCAAAAGCTGTGTTCTTGTCTCATAACACTCTACCTAGCACACGATTATTTTACTAAACTGTGAATCAAGATGATAATTTAGACCCAACAGCACATGCAATTCTTTTCAAATTAGTATTAATACTACTCATGTTAGTGGTCTTTTTTTTTCTTCCTTACTTTTCAGAAAACCTTATTTTAAGACATGGGGAAGAATTATGAATTTTCAAAATTCTAGGGAATTTTCTACGTATATCTGAGCTCTATCATTCTCTTGCCTGTGTAGAATACGGTCATCGAGCATTCAGTTTTTGGAGTGAGGTTGCCTCAGTGTCTGGCTTAGATCTGCCACTTATTAGCAGTGAAATTAATAAATGCTTGGACATTTTAATAAATGCAAATTAATGAATGCATCTCTATTTCTGCACTTTCTCATCTGTATAATGAAAATAATACACATAATTTGAGTCTGTGCGTAGAAGTTTTAAATGAGATATTTCATGAAAAACACTTAGCATTAAAAATGTACTCAGTAAATGCTAATTGTTAGAATTAATCTACTATTAATATTGTAATCTGTCCTTATTCCATTCAACTTCAGGAGATATGATGCCACTAAATTGGCAAGATCTATGCAGACATCTTTCTATGAACAAATTTTGGTAAAAATAAATTTAAAATTGATCTGATATATAAAGTTAGTTATATCAGAGTATGCCTAATAATAAAAAGAGTAAGAAAAATAAATACAAAGTTATTATAAATCTAAAGTTTACAGACATTTACACTCTTAACCAGGATATAATTTGCAATATACTTGTAATGTCAATAATTATGAAAGAACTTGACTGTTCCTAAAACCCAAGGTTATTTTAACTGCTAATCTTCACCTTCCTAAATTGTAAATGGTATTTTTTTTTTTAAAGATTTTATTTATTTTTTTTCCCCAAAGCCCCAGTAGATAGTTGTATGTCATAGTTGCACATCCTTCTAGTTGCTGTATGTGGGACGCGGCCTCAGCATGGCCGGAGAAGCAGTGTGTCGGTGTGCGCTCAGGATCCAAACCCAGGCACTTAACCGCTAAGCCACGGGGCCGGCCCGTAAATGGTATTTTAAATTTAGATTTATGAAGTATCCTTTAAAGTTTCCTATTATTAAGAACTTAGAGAACTTGATCAAACATGGATTTATTAAATTGACTGTGATGCTCTTGGGACCATTTGCATTGAGTCTCATAAAGCTGTGCATGTAGGACAGTCCTGTAGAGAAAAAAAGGGACATTTGGTCAAAGGGGAATCATATTAATGTTACTTAATCAATATGACTTTAGTTTTCTGGGACATGAAAAGTAGGGTAAAGATTCTCAGGAGGTATAATAGTCATATCCTAATAAATACATAATTTCCCCCTAGAGTTATGTAAAAGGGCTATAATTCACATAAATACATAATTTCCCTCTAGAGTTATGTAAAAAGGACTATAATTCACATAGCTCATATTTACCAAGTTAAAAAAAAGTGTTTCTTTTGTTGTCATCACTGTTAACTCATGTAATTTATTGCAATAATCCAGAAAGCTTTTACGTGTTTCTTATAAAACTTGATCATGTATGATTTTCAAATTTAATTCAAAACACTTAATCTCTTATCTCAGGAAAAATCAAAGAGAACGCATATGTTAAATAACACTTTCCTTGTTTCATGACTGTACCATTCATGATTCATTGATAGCTCTATTTATAAAACTCCAACCACAATGTGCCAGGCACCGTTCTATCAATGAACAAAACAAAGTGCAAGCTCTAATAGGAACTCAATTCTAATGGGGCTGATATACAATTAACAAATAAATACATATATAATATCAGATGTAGATAAGTGGTATAAAGATAACCCATTTCAGATAGTCTCTTAAAATAGTTACAAAATATATAGGCAAACTGTGATACACTGAAAATCTGTGGGGTGTGTTTTCTTTTCTGTTTTAAAATTTATTACATGTATTTATTAAACATTATAAAGTAGATATTCTAATATTTTCATTCCCATTTTTAGGTGAAGAAACTGAAGCAGAGAGAAAATTTAAAAAAATTTTTTTAGAGCTAAATGCAACTAGCAAGTGGCAAACCAGATCTAGTATTGTTGGATATTTGGGTTGTCTCCGGTTTTTCACTATTATGGAGAAATCTTCACAAACTTTTTGTACATGTATTTTGGTGGACATATGTACTAATTTCTTTTGGATATATACACTAGAGCAGAATTGTTGAGTCATGGGGCATCTACCTATTCAACTTTTGTAGACACTACAAACAGATCTCCCAAGCAATTGTGTCAATTTGCTCATCCACCAACAATGTATGCAAATTATGGTTACTCCATATCTTTACCAAGACATGCGTTCTTATTTCCTTTAAATTAAAAGCTTAATTTAATTTAAAACAAAGAGATATAATTGAAACTCCATTTTGATAGGTGCTATGATCAGGAGATGACTTATTAAAATCATGTTCTGTTTGTTGCTGGTTTGTAAAAAATTACTTCTTTTTTAAAAAAATATTGACCTTGTCTCAAGCAAACGTGCTAAGCTCATTTTTTAATGGGAATAATTTATATGTAAATACTGTTGGTTTGTTACATATACAATAATGCCATTTATGATAATGAGAATTGTATATGTCATTTTCTAAATATATAGGAAATTTCTAGTTTGTTTCTGTTGTTTTTATTGATTTAAAGCTCAGTTGCACTCTGATTAGAAAACGTACTCTGTGTAATTTCAGTCATTTGGAATATGTTGACACTTCCTTTATAGGCTAACATTTGGTAAATTCTTGTAAATGTTCCACGTGCTTGAAATAATGAGTTCTGCAGTTGTTGGGTACAGTGTCTCTTCCATGAGAACCTACCAGGTCAATTTTGTTCAAATCTTCTATTTCCTTACTGTTATTTTTTCTCTACCTATTTTTTCAATTACTAAGAGTTGTTTTGCATTAATTTTCTACTGCTACCATAATAAACAATCATAAACGTAGTGGCTTAAATTACTATTCAGCTTTTATTTCACAGATCAGTCAGAAGTTGGAGGAAGGTCTCATCAAGCTCCAAACACCAAAATCAAAGTGTCTGCAGGGCTGGGTTCCTTTCTGGAGACTCTGGGAATGAATTCACTTCCAAGCTCATTCAGGTTATTGGCTGAATTTGTTATTTTTGCCCTTACAGGGCTGAAGGACCTAGTAGCTCTCAGCGGTTCCTTCTCAGCTCTTAGAAGGTGCTTCCATTCCCCGGCTCATTGCTCCATTCATCTTCAAAGCCAGCAAAGGTGGGTTGAGTCCATATCACTCTGATTCTCTTTGCTCTCCCCTTCTGCTTCATATTTCCAGCTGCCTCTTCCATTGACTCTCTCTGACACCAGCCAAAGAAAGTTCTCTCCTTTTAAAGGCTCACATGATGAGATTGGCCTCACCAGGATAATGCAGGATAATCTCCTGATTAACTTCCATAGCTTAATTGTGTCTGCAAAGATCTTTTGCCAAGGATTAGTGTATGGACGTCTTTGGGGGGCTATTTTTCTACCTACCACAAGTTTTAACATATCCCTCAATGATAATGGATTTTTCTATTTTTCTTTTAATTCTTTCAATTAATTTCTACTTTATTATTTCTGAGGCCATGTTATTAAATGCAATTGAATTCATAATTGCCATAACTTTGTGGCAAATTGAATCTTTAGCATTTTGAAAAGTTCCTCAACCAATGTTTTTTGCCATAAAGTCCATTTTGTCTGATAATAGCACAGCTAGAACAGCTTTTGTATGGTAATTGACTGTGTGGTATATCTACTTCCATCTTTTTATATTTAAGATTTCTGAATTCTTATATTTAATTGTTTCATGTCAATTGCCTAGATTTGGCTTTATTTTTTAATTTAGTCTGAGAAGTTCTGTCTTTCAATTTGAGCATTTTCCCCTTTATTTTAATGTAATGTTTGAACAGGATGGTTTAAATCTACTCTTATTAAGTGTTTACAGTTTGTCCTGGGCATTTTATGTTCTTTTTTATTTGTTCCTTTGCCTTACTTTGATTGATTAACATCCATATTATTCATTATTTCATTCACTTTCTAAGCAATTAAGACCTTAGAATACATCTATCAGTCATTCCTGGTTTATAACTATAGTGTTCTTATATTTCAAGTTTAAATCTTTATCTATATGTGGAGATATACATTCCTCAAAAAAAGTTTTATTAATGTTTGATGCAGTCAATATTCATTCAGATTTAGTCATATATACTCATATTTTAATTTTTCTGTATTTTTTATTATTAGCTCTTTGATGCCTTCAAGTAGATATACTTATTTACTTATTTATTTTATTTATTCATTTACTTGTTTACTTATTTATATTTGCCTAACTCTTCTAGTTATCTTCAAGAGAATAACTGGTCCTGATTACCTACTCTACCTCAATCAGAAGCAAAGACTTTTATGCTTTGTGTGACTGGAAATAATGGAGATTATGCGAATCTAAACCTCCTCAAATAACCACATGGTACTGCCTCATAGGGTGACAAGAATCCCAAGGCAATATTATAGAAACATGTTGAAGTAGGCTAATCAGGAGGAAAGAGAGGAGAAATGCAATTTCTTTGCATTCTTAAGTTATCTTTTAATTGCACAGAACGACATACGTTTACATATTTCTTAAGGCGAGGAAGAGGAATTTTATTTTTGCTAACTTATAGTCTATAATTCTCACAAAATAGCTATTCATGTCATGTTTTTTGATCACAAAATTGAATGGTTATAATTGGCATCATAATACTTTGTGGGCAGTGGTTTCTAGTGTAAGTAGTAGAAAGTATTCATTGTCACATACGGTCTTTTAATGCTATTTCTGGCACCAGATTGGTTTATAGGGTTTCCCAGTAGAACATGGTATTTTTAAAAGCATCAGTGTTTTAGATAGAGAGATCTGCTTTTAAATCTCATGTCCATCAAATCCAAGATATTTGACTATGAACAAGTTACTTTACTTCTCTAAACTGAATTTCTTTTCTGTAACGTGTAGATAGTAATATGAGCCTGTTGGTCTATTATTGTAAGGGTCAAACAGTATCATCTTTGCAGGTCTGGAATAAAGTAGACACTCAATAGATATCAACTATCCACTATTATTAGTATTGTCTACAGTTTCCACTCACCAGCTATGATCTTTGAATAAAAATGGAAAAATGCACAATATGATTACAGGTAAAACTTTTTCTCTACCCATGAGCTGGTGTATCAGCAGGCCAACTGCCAGTCACCCATTAACGCACATAGAGGAAGTTCTCCTGCCTGACCTTCTTAAATTTTCTCAACTTTAAGAGTAAAGAAGTTTCAGTTCACCTATTCACCCTGTCCTGAATTCTTGGTGATGGGAAGAGTGAGTATAAAGAACAGGCAAACTCAAGTAGCTGATGTTACCTCAAACTTTGATCCACAGATTTATTTCAGGATCTCTAGCATTCAGTTCCTCCCCTCAAGGATCCCTAAAGCTGATATCCTATTTGTGCATTTTGGTGGGTCTATTGGGTTGTAGAAAAAGCTCCACTCAGATTCTCCCTCTGAAGATTTCCCCAGAGACTAAGTAAGACTTCACTTGCCAGTTCCAGCAACCACTTCCTTTAGGGAATGGAATTAAGAAGGGAAGGGAAAAAAATTGCCACACTCTCAGAATCCTCCAGTTCGGTAATTTACTGTTAAATTTTATAAAACTCTATTCAATGATTATTCAATGCTACAAACAAACGTTAAATTTAATATGAAATTTGTTGTCTGATGTTATCATATAAACATACTCAAGGGTCTTCTATCCTTAAACTCT
This sequence comes from Diceros bicornis minor, assembly GCF_020826845.1. Lineage (NCBI taxonomy): Eukaryota > Metazoa > Chordata > Mammalia > Perissodactyla > Rhinocerotidae > Diceros > Diceros bicornis. The sequence goes on along the minus strand of NC_080745.1, from coordinate 49,800,426 downwards.
AAATTGAGCCCTTCATCATCTCCTAACTACTGCTCTCTCTGCTTCCTTTTCAGTCAAGCATCTTGAAAAGTGGTTCATAGCTACTATCTTTATTTCTTTACTTGAAGTACACTTCTTAATTTAACAAAATCTGATTTATACTTTTACTAATTTACTGAACTAGGGCTTGAATTTTTAAATTCAGTGCACTTTTCCTTTTTTGACAATGCTCCCTTATTCTCTTGTTACTCCTCTGGTCTGTTATTCTGTTAAATTCTCTTTCTTTGGCTTGTCTCCTTACTTTCCAAACTACCTTGGGCCAGTCATCATTAACCCTCATTAATCTGATTCTCACAGGGATCCATAAACTAATGAGGGTTAATGATCCCTGTGAGAATCAGATGAAAGCAACAACTTCTCTTCCTAAAGATTGCATAAGCACAAATATAGCTACTATTTGACAGATGATTTGTTTGTTTTTCTTGACTCCTACTACCCATGCTATGTCCTACAAGATAAAACACAAACACACACACTCACAGACACACACACGCACAAAACACCACACATAGGCAATTTTAGTTTAGGTTTACTTATTCATGATTCACAAATCTTTATCTCTATCATGGACCTTTCAAGATCTAAAGATATCCCATGCTGGGTTGCTACAATTGAATATCTCCTAGATAACAGAATTTATCAAATTCCCCCTAGACCACAAATCTTCTTCCCCAAAGTGCTCATCTCTAATATATTCTCTCAGCAGGATCTATTGCTATATTCTAAGCCAGAATCTCAGAGTTAATTTAAACAATGTATAGAGTGTCTACATCTTTTTTCCTTTACCCTGTACAATCAACCAGTCATTCTTTCCCATGAAGTTATCTACTTAAATATCTTTCCTATATACCCTCTTTGTCCATTTCATTCAGTTCAAGAATTTTTATGTTGCATCTCTTTTTGGCACACCTCTTCCGAGAATTCTCCATCCAGCTGTGGGAATGAGGTCATAAAAAGGCAAATCTAAATGTGAGTCTATTGCTTTATGCCATTCACTGGTTCCTTATTGCCTAAAGCTCCTCTTTATAACTGATGGTGCTGTTCAAGATCTGGCCCCTACCTTGTTCTTCAGTTTCATCTCCTTCAATTCTGTCCTCTCTTATTTTAAGCTTATTTTACATAACTTATAGTTAAGTTAGTGGCAGTTCAGGAAAATAAGGTCTACTAAGTTAAAGTAGAAAATTAAGTGATAATGGAAACTGTTTAACAAATAAATTCAAAACACCATCAGGAAACAACAGTGTTGATAACAGACATAAAGTACATATTTCTGATTAGTCTAAGGTCACAATATAAGTATTGCTGTAATACAGTGTCATCAAATTTTATTTAACACACTTTTTATTTATGGAATGCTATTTAATCGCCATTTTTATAGGTCAAAAGTAGTTTGAACATTGGCAATTTGATTGAGTTAAACCTTTTAATTATTTCTGAACTGTATTTCTCCAAGTTTCTAGAAATACAGGAGAAATTAAGAAATACTTGGAGAAATACAGTTCAGAAGTTATAGGTAGATAGAGCTATTCTCTGAAGTAAATGTATCAAGTCTGATATATATTCTCTATAGCTATCTGATATCTTCTTTAACACATCTCAAGTAAAAGGATAATAGGAGTGAGTAAACTTTTTCAGTAAAGCACCGTATTGTAAATATTACCAGCTTTGTGGGCCATACTGGTTCTGTTGCAACTACTCAACTCCGTTATTGTAGCACATCAACAATACATGATGAATGGGCATGGTAGTGTTACAATAAAATTTTATTTATGGGCACTGAGATTTCATGAACCATATAAAAACAGGCAGTGGCAGGCAAAATTTTACTTCTGGGCCATAGTGTACCTAAAAATATGAATCTTAAAAGGCTCTTCTACCACTATTTAATACTGATTAGGAGCAAAAAAGGAGATCTGTTTTCTTCTAGGAGTTTTATGGTTTCAGATCTTACATTTATGTCTTTAATCCATTTTGGGTTTATTTTTGTATATGGAGTAAGAAAGTGGTCCAGTTTCATCCTTTTTCATGTAGCTGTCCAGTTTTCCCAACACCATTTATTGAAGAAACTGGCTGTTCCCCATTGTATATTCTTGCCTCCTTTGTCATAGATTAATTGACCATATAAGTAGGACTTTATTTATTTATAAGCAGTCAGCTCTTTGACATTAGTCTTAGCAATATTTTTTTGGATCTTTCTCCTAGGCAAAGGCAACAAAAGCAAAATTAAGCAAATGGGACTAAATTAAAAAGCTTTTGCACAGTGAAGGAAATCATCAATAAAATGAAAAGACAATCTAATGAAGGAGAGAAGATATTTGCAAATGATATATCCAATAAGGAGTTAATATCCAAAATATACAAAGAACTTACTCAACTCAATATCAAAAAAGCAAACAATCTCGTTAAAAAAACGGGCAGAGGACCTGACCAAAAACGACATACAGATGATCAAGAGACACATGAAAAGATGCTCAACATCACTCATCATCAGGGAAATGCAAATCAAAACTACAATGAGATACCTCACAATGATCAGAAGAGCAATTATCAAAAAGACAACAAATAACAAGTGTCAGTGAGGATGTGGAGAAAAGGGAACCCTCATACACTATTGGTGGGAATATAAATTGGTGCAGCCACTACGAAGAAAAGTATGGAGTTTCCTCAAAAAATTAAAAATAGAACTACTATACAATCCAGCAATTCCACCTCTGGGTACATATCCAAAGAAAACAAAAACTAATTTGAAAAAATATATGCACCCCTATGTTCACTGCAGCATTATTTACAATAGCCAAGATATGGAAGCAACCTAAGTGTTCACCAATAGATGAATGGATAAAGAAGATGTAGTATATATACACAATGAAATATTACTCAGCCATAAAAAAGAATGAAATCTTGCCATTTGCGACAGCATAGATGGACCTAGAAAATATTATGCTATGTTAAATAAATCAGACAGAGAAAGACAAATACAATATGATTTCACCTATATGTGGAATCTAAAAAACAAAACAAATGAACAAATAAAATAAAACAAACTGAGCGATACAAAGAACAAAGTGATCGTTGTCAGGGGGAGAATGAGTGAATTAGGTGAAGGGGATTAAGAGGTACCAAATTCCAGTTATAAAACAAATAAGTCATGGGGATATAATGTACAGCATAGGGAATAGAGTCAATAATACCATAATAACTTTGTATGGTGACAGATGGTTACTAGATGTCATGATGATCATTTTTTAATGTATAGAAGTGTCAAATCACTATGTTGTACACCTGAAAATAATATAATATTATATAGTAACTATGCTTAAAAAAACATTAACTGTTAATGCTAAATAAAGCAATGTTTCTTCTCCAAAAAAAAAAAAATGAAACAAATCTTTGAACTTAATTTAAAACCTCCACTTTAATAAAATATTTTATATTAAAATACCATCCTTAGGAATTTGTATATCCTATAGGCAAAGTATCACCTCATTATGAAAATTTCACAAATCATAAAAATTTTAAAAATTGTCCATAGTTTTAGAACTCTTAACTAGACCACTTTTGTCACAACATAAGGCAATTTTATTACACATATAACTTTCTATTTTTTAAAAGTAATATCTGAAGCAAAGATGCTATTTATTTTTAAATTTATTAGAAGTGAGGCCCCTGCCCCTAAAGCATTTATGGGAATAGAAAAATATTAAACAAAATATTTATTGTAATTGTTTAAGCAAATTTTTAAAGAAACTATAAGAGACTAAATAACCAAAAGAAATGTTTTAAGGAATGAATATTTGATTAAGTCATTAAAATAAATATAGTAAGAAAAAATAAAATGAGAATGTATTTTATTCATTATTATTTTTTTAAAACTGCATATACTTCTGTTATTAGCATTAGAGCTTAAGAAAATAATCTAATTAAATAAATAAAATGAAACTATAAATAATAAAGCATAATTAATCTAAACAATATGTAGACTAGTGAAATACGAATAAAGGCAATTTTTCTAGAAAACATGGGCAACACCCGACCTAAGTCCTTTCTCTTCTAAAACTGAAAGAAAGAAATAATTAAATAGATTACAACTAGTCTCAATTCAAGTAAAAAGATAGAAAATATCACTCCAATAAAACATGCCCTACATAATACAATAAAATTGTTTACTACTTTTAATCTATTAAGAATTACAAAACATATTGCAGTAAGCACGTTTTCAAAGCAAAGTAAAAGAAAATTTAAAGCTATCTAAACTATAGATTATAGGCTTAAAATAACTCAAAATTTGATTTTTTTCTCTCTCTTTCTCCCTCTCTCTTTCTTTCTTTCTCCCTTCCTTCCCTCCATCCATTCTTCCTTCCTAAGAGACTATAAACCATCTACCTGTCAAGAGAAATGCAAGGAAACATTCTTCCAAAAAGTGCCAACTAATTATCTCCAATCAATCACATCATGTCACAGCAGCAAAGCATATTTAAGGTGATATTCAAGGTGATAAAGAGAAAGAATTAATATTGACAAAAAATTGCCCCATCTGTGAAAAGATCATTAAAAACCAGGACAAATATAACCTCTATTTTATGTTGAGAATAATTCTTCACAGGCCCAAGGAAACATTATGTCTGCCTTGACTTGCCCTTGTTTACTTTTTATTATGTCAAAAGGAAATTTTGGGGATGGGATGCATGTGTTATTAAAGACATCGCTGCCACAAAATATTTATCTTCCAAAAATTGCTTAAGGATGATCAGTAACAATTAGACTGTACAATTTGTTCTTCAAAGCAAATCAGACTAATTACTTAATGATACAATTGTCTAAAATTAACTGAGAGTCTCCAATTACTAAGAGAAAGAAAAATACTTACAATGTCTTACAAACAGGGAAATATAAACCTTGTTATAATCCTTGCTCAGCATTTAGATACAGCCATTAATTTTTTTGTGAATTCTTGACACACTAATAGATCATGTTTACAAAGAGAGTAAGAGACTGACATTTAATGAGTGTATAAAAGTACTGATTGTGATTATAATATTATGATATAATATCATAAGTATAAACCTGGATATTTATTTTTAAAATCAGTTACATGAAAGTGGTTATAATTTAGCATAATATGATGTCTATTAATAGGTAGTGTAGGGATGATTGAATTAAGGACTTGGGTTTTATTCCCAACTTTGTGTGCAGTTTACTGTGTAACATAGCAAACTCATGCTACTGCTCCAAGTCTTAGTTTTCTCATAGTGAATAAGCAGAGTGACTAATCAGGATTTTAATTTTGGAAACTTCTTTTATAAATCTGTGATCATTAATGACTTTATACCTGTCTTTTGGATTTTAATGAGGTGTAAAATATTTTGACACCAATGATCTATTAAACTCTGAATAACTTTTTTTTGAAAAACATTTAGATTCTTCTAATCTTAACTGCATTAACTGCATGTCTTGCCCTATAAGGAGAAATAGCATGGAGAATATCTTGCAATCTTTCACAGAGTAAATCTATTTCATTTAAAATTTTTTACAGGCAGCATTATATATATACATATATGTATATATAATTGCAATGTATTTTCCCAATGGATATATATCTAAACATTCAAGCCAATTAAACTGAGAACTACTACTATGGAAGAACTACTCAAATAAATGAAGGGTGAGAAAAATAGCTAAATTTCATTTTTTACTTGTGATTATGTTTTGAGGTTTAAATAGCTTTTGATTCTTTTCAAGAAAATAGATATGAGACAGTAGGAACAAAATTGAAAGGGGAAAACATGATCATCAATTACACACGCTCTATATAATCAAACCATAGAAGATACTTCCATAGTATCAGCAGGATAGGATTGCCTCAGTTGGCTATAGGGAAATGCATTGAGAGAAAACCATAAATGGACAGCTTTGTAAAAAAACCTGGGCCTCTCCAAATAATGTTTAAGACAAAATGGTCAACTTTTCTATAAATTTTACCACTTTAACATTTATCTAGATGCTGTAGGAGTTTAGGGTTTGGAGAAATTGAAGCTCAATGAATATAAATAGTTGGGGCTGACTATAGAAATAGGGGATGGAAGTAGGTCTTGAGTTAAACTGTAAAAGATGAAAAAAACTTGGAGACTTGAAAGGTAGAGAGGTTCTCATTCTAGGTAAAATGGACAGTGTAAGCAAAACCCAATAAATGGAAATATTTGTGAGACGATAAAATTAATCTGAACAGAGTGAGGCATTATCAGAGAGAATGTGAAGCCAAGAATACATTGACAAAAGATCAAATTATGGAAGTCCTGGAAAGTCAGCCAACAGAGATAGATGACCTTTTTCCTGACAATAATGAGAAATTACACAATTTTTGAATAAGAGAGTGACAAGATAAAAAGAGTATTTGAAAAGGTTATTTTTCAGCAAGGTGCTGAAATGATTGGCGGAGGAAGTGCAAGTAGTCAAATAACATAGAAGACTTTGAAATTCAAATTGAACATTACAAATTTCTTTATGAAAAATGAACTAAAGATATTGATGCAGGAACAGTTAAATATGATATAAGAATAGATTTTACAGTTAGATCTATTGTCTAAGATAATTCATCTGACTATCACTTTATACGCAAATGAAGTTAGCACTCAAACAAACAAAGTCTCATCAAAGAGTATACTTCACATGCTAAAGTAATTAATCATGTGACATGATTAATTACATTAATTAACATCAGTCTGTTTTAGCAGAAACCTGTTAAAAAATGTAGCTCAAAAAGGTTAAGCATTGACTGACCAGTAACTTATCCCGTTAAACAAGAGTTTACGTCTTTTTTAGGAAATACAATCTAGAAAGTCTCAGATTATGAGAAATATAATTTCCTCAAATTTTTAATGAATAGAAGAATGTTGACATAAATAAGATACATTTTAAATAATTTCAAAAAGCATGTAGAGGTTAAAGTCCCAATGCTGTATTTAATATCCAAATTACACCAGTTTCCTCCTATAAAGTAGGTACATATTTTTAAGCTTAAAATAAACAATTTGGAGGTAAAGATCTGCTAAAATATGGACAATTACAAATATGGTTCATTTTTGTGTGTCTAAAGTACACATAACATATGATTATATAGAGGTGCTTTAGAAATATTTTCTAACTTGATGGAATAAAAAAATTAATAAAGTAACCAATGTCTAAAAAAAAATAACATAAAAGGAGTTTTTGGCTCACAGATTTTCGCTCAAAGAAAAAACAAAACAAAGCAAAACAACAAACAACATAAAAGCATGCTCTAATGAAAGCAATAATATTACTTTTAAAATTTTTTTTATAATTTGATCAGCATTTTCTCATCAGAATTTAGTTGTGATTTATATTTAAATATTTGGGATATGCCAGAACTTGATTTTTAAATTGAGAAAATAACTTTAATTAATAGAATCTCAAATAAATATTTTCTTCCAGTATTTAATTACTATTACCACCTCAGAGATACAAAAAAAAAAACTAGTTCAACATCTTACAAGGAGAATAAATAGCTCCTGTTGAGCCTCAGTAGGCATGTATGTGGATTCAGGAATTAAATTGTCCAACATGATCAAACATACCGGTATTTTTCAAATAAACAATATAACATTACACCTAAAAGAACTGGAAAAAGAAGAACAAATGAAGCTCAAAGTCAGCACAAGGAAGGAAATAGTAAAAATCAGAGCAGAAATAAGTGAGATAGAGACTGAAAATGAAATAGAAAAAATCAATGAAACTAAGAACTAGTTCTTTGAAAAGACAAGCAAAATTGACAAATCTGTAGCTAGACTCATTAAGAAAGAAAGAGAGAATACTCAAATAAACAAAATCAGGCATGAAAGAGGAGAAACAACAATGGATACTATAGAAATACAAAGGATTATAAGAGAATACTACAAGAAGCTACACACCAACACATTGGATAAACTAGAAGAAACAGATAAATTCTTAGAATCATACAACTTCCCCAAACTAAATCAAGAAGAAATAAAGAATCTGAATAGACCAGTTACTAGTAAAAAGATTGAAATATAATCAAAAATCTCTGCAAAACAAAAGTCCAAGACCAGATGTCTCTTCTGGTGAATTCTACCAAACATTCAAAGACTTAATACATCTCCTTCTCAAACTCTTCCAAAAAATTGAAGATGAGGGAACACTTCTTAGCTCATTTTATAAGGCCAATACTACCTTTATCCCAAAACAAGACAAGGACAACATAATAAAGGAAAATTACAGGTCAATATCACTGATGAACATAGATGCAAAAATGTTCAACCAAATATTAGTAAATCAAGTGCAACAATACATTAAAAGGATCATACACCACTATCAAGTGGGATTTATTCCATGGACACAAGGATGGTTCATCATCTGCAAATCAATCAGTGTGATACACTACATTAACAAAATGAAGAATAAAAATCACATGATCATCTCAAGATGCGGGGAAAGCATTTGACAAGATTCAACATCCATTTATATAAAAAAACTCTCAATAAGATAGGTATAGAAGGAAAGTACCCCAACATAATTAAGCCCATATATGACAAATCCACAGCCAACATCATACTCAATGGTGAAAAACTGAAAGCTATTTCTCTAAGATCAGGAACAAGACAAGTATGCCCACTCTCACCACTCTTAATTAAACATAGTATTGGAAGTCCTAGCTAGAGCAATTAGGCAAGATAAAGAAATAAACAGTATCCAAATTGGAAAGGAAGAAGTAAAACTGTCACTATTTTTGGATGACATGATTCTATATATAGAAAACCCTGAAAAATCCACAAAAAAAACTATTAGAAATAATTAACGAATACAATCAAGTTGCAAGGTACAAAATCAACATACAAAAATCAGTTGCATTTTATACACTAAAAATGAACTAGCAGAAAGAGAAGTCAATAATACAATTCCATTTACAATTTCAATAAAAAGAATAAAATACTTAGGAGTAAATTTAACCAAGGAAGTGAAAGACCTGTACACTGAAAATTATAAGACATTGGTGAAAGAAATGGAAGAAGGCATAAAGAAATAGAGAGATATTCTGTGCTCATGGACTGGAAGATTAACATAGTTAAGATGTCTATATTACCCAAAGCAATCTATAGGTTCAATGCAATCCCCATCAGAATCTCAATGACATTTTTCGTGTAAATAGAACAAAGAATCCTAAAATTTATATGGAACAACAAAAGACTCCAAATAGCCAAAGCAATTCTGAGAAAAGAGAACAAAGCTGGAGGTATCACATTCTCTGATTTCAAAATATACTACAAAGCTCTAGTAATCAGAACAGCATGGTACTAGCAGAAAAAACAGACACATAGATTAAAGACACAGATTTAAGAGCCCAGAAATAAACCCACACATCTATGGACAGCTAATTTTTGACAAAGGAGCCAAGAACACACAATGGAGAAAGAAAAGTCTCTTCAATAAATGGTGCTGGGAAATTGGACAGCCATATGCAAAAGAACAAAAATAGACCATTATCTTACACCATACACAAAAATTAACTCAAAACGGATTAAAGATTTGAGTGAAAGACATGAAACTATAAAACTTCTAGAAGAAAATAGGCAGAATGCTTTTAGATATCAGTCTTAGCAGTATCTTTTTGAATATCGTGTCTCCTCAAGGCAGGGGAAACAAAAGAAAAAATAAGCAAACGGGACTACATTAAACTAAAATGTTTCTGCATAGCAAAAGAAACCATCAACAAGATGAAGAGACAACTCATCCATGGGGAGAAGATATTTGCACATCATATATCTGATAAGGGGTTAATATCTAAAATACGTAAAGAACCTATACAACTCAACAACAAAAAAACAATCTGATCAAAAAAAGAGCAGGGGATATGAACAGACATTTTTCCAAAGAAGATATACAGATGGCCAACCGGCACATGAAAAGATGTTCAACATCACTAATTATTAGGGGAATGCAAATCAAAACTACAACAAGATATCACTTCACTGCTGGTGGGAACGTTAATCGTTGCAGCCACTATGGAAAACAGTACAGACATTCCTCAAAAAATTAAGATTCACATGATCCAACTATTCCACCTCTGGGTATTTATCCAAAGAACATGAAAACATGAATGGGTAAAGATCTACGCACCCCTGTGTTCATTGCAGCATTATTTACGATAGCCAAGACTTGGAAGCAACCTAAGTGCCCATCAACAGTCGAATGAATCAAGAAGAGGTGGTATATATATACAATGGAATACTAATCAGCCATAAAAAAGATGAAACCTTGTCATTTGTGACATCATGGATGGAGCTTGAGGGTATTACGCTAAGCGAAATAAGTCAGACGGAGAAAGACAATTACAGTATGACAACTCATATGTGGAAAATGAACAAACAAACACATAGATACAGAGAACCGATTTTTTCCTGTAGCAAAATGAATTCCTAAAATCATGTTGGAAGTCACCCAGACCTTATTTCTTCTAAAGCACTATTCCTTAAAATGTTTTATTGACATTTCCAAATAGTTAAGCCTATTATTATAAAGGAATCGTTTCTAAAACATTTGTAGCATACAATTCGTTACATATATCAATAAAAAGGACACAGAGAGTAAACAGAAACTGACCTCATTCACTGTGGCATAGTAGCTTTCATGCTTGAACATGGGTGAGTTGTCATTCCTGTCTCTCACCACAATTCGAACTTCATGGTAGATAACAGTGCCCACTTTTTTGTTGATGCACTGGACTTGCACCACGATGGAGTGGATGTTCATTGGTGGCTGCAATGCAGAAATTGCATCTTTTTAAAAAAACAATTGAAACTGAAGCTTCTCATTACTGTCAAAGCACTTCTTTGTTTAATAGAATTTTCTGTTTTAGTTCATTTTTAAGTGATAATCTATTAAAATTGATCCATTTTGCACTATTTTAAGGACAAGAGAAGACAATCATGACTACTTCATTATTCAATTTTGTGTCTCAAAATATGGAGTCTCAGGTAGCAGTATGTTCATAATCCGAGGACTGGGATGAATCCAATCACAAAATTAATGCTGAGATTTGATGGGATGAAACAATTTTGTCCCTACAAAAGTTAAAGAAGCAATGATACGAACTTCTCATTTATAAAAACAATGTGTTAATGATAAAATCCTTGGGGAAGAGAGGTTGGATAACATTTGTGTTCATTTATATTTTTGCTAAAATATTATATGTTCATATTTGATAAAAATTAAAATATAATCAAAAGAAGAGAATCCATTCACAATCCAACCCAACTTACTCATTCTATACATTTAAATGCTTATTTTGCTGATCTTTTCCTCTCTCCAAATATATACGTATTATACACACATACACAGTGAATATCATCCCATATGTGTAAATACAGATTTACTATAGCATTTTGGTGTATACTACTAAGCTACGTTATGTGATTTAACAGTACTCCATTATGAGTCTATAGCATAATTTGTCTAAAGTAAAAAACTTATAATGTTTTATGTTGTCAATTTTTGTCATTATAAAAAATACTTCAATAAACATTCTATATATAAGTGTGTGCTAATTTGCCTAATTATTTTTTATGATCAATTTGCTGAAGGGGAAAAGTGTCATCAAAGGGGCACTTATTTACTCAGGTCCCTTTGCTAAGGGCTTGCAGAACTGGGATGAACACCTACATCTCTTTGACTCTAGAGTTATAGTGTTTAACACTACAGAATATTCCTTTGTGATATTTTAAATCCTTTTCAAGCTTATAAAATTGTTCCTCTACATATATCATTTTAGCAGAATAGCACTTGGCATATTACATATTTTATGTATTTGTTTTAGTTTGTCTCCCTTCACTAGACTGGAAGCTTCGTAAAGCCTTGAATGCTCTTTTGGTCATGACGACATCTCTTTACCCAGTCACTAGCCTAGGACAGATGATCATGTACTACCTGAGTCAAACTGGTTAGCTGCCAATCGCAGTTCCGTAACTATCAACTGTATAATCTAGATGCGAAATCTCTCTGTGCTTAGTTTGCTCACGTCTAAAAATGGGGATAATAATAAATACTGATATGATAATATCATTGTAAGTATTACATGAAATTACCCCATTGTAGGCACATATTAACACATAATGGATGTAAACTATTTTTTTACTTATAAAAAGCTAAATTTCCAAAGAAGTGATAAATGTGGAATCTATAAAAATATGAACTGATAATCTTAGATTATAAAATAAATTATTAAATATTTGGATTAAAACCAATTTAAAGATATAGCAATGATTACTGGAAGGTAGGATAGGTTCATTAAAAATGTCACATGTCACATTTCTAAATGAGAAGAATGCTGTAGAAACTAGATCTATACCGAAGCAAACAGTGTTTAATCACAAGATATCTTTACAGCCAATAAACAAAAAGATAGTTCAATTGATTTGTACCTGGCTAAATAATTGTACCTAAAAAGAATAAATTAAAGCATCATTAACATATGGAGGAAAGTCTCTAGTGAAGTTCCATATAGCTCTGTGTTCCAATATCTACTCCATTTCACTGTTAATCACTGACATAAATAAAGGCATTAAAGCCATGTGTATAAAATCGGTGAATATCACAAAGCTCAAAAGGATATATAATACATTTAATGACAAAAATCAAGTTTCAAAATCGTTTTAATAAGTCAGAATAATAGGTTACAAAAATGATATACTTTCACAATAATAAGTTTAAATCACCATATTTGTATTAGAAAAAAACTTAATTACTGAAATATAATAAATGGCTACAAATATTAATGTGAAAACATAATTGTGAAATTTTGATGAGTAAAAGATGAGTTTACATGCCAACACTGTAAATGGGCCACTGGAACAATAATACAAATTTCATATTCATTAACAACATCAGATGCAGAGATAGGTGGATTATAATAAGCACCATTTTTTGAGCGAATAGGATGTGGAGTCTGAACACCTTGAGAATGTGTGATAAAATTTGAAGATGTCTAAGCTAAAAAATACAGGATTTGCCAGATATCTGAATAGTTGTTATGAAAAGATCTATTAGTTTATTCATTGTAGTCCAAGAGAGTAGAAATAAGAACGATGAATAAAAAGTATTACAAAGCATATGTTTTGAATATAACTAGAGGTTTTCTATTAATCCAAAGCAACAAAGAATAAAATGGACTATCCTATAAAGCAAGCCCCATCACTGAAAATCTGCAAGCTTGAGGCTAAAAGATCATTTAAAAAGACTAGGTCTTAGAAGTTTTCTGGAAAGAATTTGAATTAGATGACCTCCATCTTTACTACCAGTTTTAAAGTGCTTGCTTTAATAGACTTTTTAAGGAAAGTCCTACATATTTCAATTGTAAAGTTAAAAATAGAATAAATACTTGTACTATTAGCCCTTGGCAAACCTCTTGGAAGACAATCAGGTGAATTATGTTCTTCTAAAGTTATTTATCTTCTAAATATTGCAAGAGAGACCTATAAAACCATTTCATCTCAACTTCTAATTGTATATTGAGTGGTAGCACTGGGACAGAAAGGTCACAATCTTTGCAAGTAGAGGATCAAATTCACTGTGCACTGAGCTCCCACTTAGTTCTGCTAAGTGCCCATAAATTAGATATAACCAGGTCACCTGGAACTCTTGTCACTCTCAACTTTAGCTCCCTATGCAACTCTAGTAGCATGGATAGAACTTAGCTCACAATAAATTCCAAGCATAATGGATCACGTTGAAGGCAAGAATTCCCTGTGGCTAATATATAACACACATTGTAATTTCACGTTAGAATAGATTCTATTCTGCGGTATCAGAAGGTCATAAATATCAAGTATAGTTCTACTAAGTCGATTAGTGAGAGTTTAGGGACTCCAAAATGCTTAGGAACGTGTTAGGGAAATTTTGGTTTATCTTTCATAACCGGTGGCATAAATAAGCAATGGCAATTTTATCTTCTCTAATTCTCTTAAATTGCTTCATTCATGAAACAACGGAAAAAAACTTGTGTATACATTGTTTTGGGGTAATTATTTAAAATAACTACCATTCATGTATATCTACACATGCAAACTATTCTCCCAATTTAAAAACGAACATTTAATATCATACCCTGAAAGTATATTTGCATATTTGTATGTTAGTGTATATGTGTATATAGGTTTTGATATGCATACATGAAAGTTCAGGAATGATACATACCAACAGTTGATAGAGGTTATCTTTGAAAAGCAGGGTTAAGAGTAGAAAACAAGGGAAGAAAATTTTCCAACAAATATGTATCAACTTTGTAATTTGAAAGAAGACAAAACTAGAAAATTTTGTTATGAGTTTTTCAATCATTTAGGATTCAACAGCAAAGTGGTTTTTATGAGGAATTTATTGATGTGAATAGTGTCGATTATAGTGCACATCTTCAATCTAAGGGGAATTGAGTTTTTTCCCCTAGAAACTGCATTATTTGGAGAGCTTAATGATTTAGGGAGAAAATAAATTTTTAGCAAACCTGTATAAAAATTGATTTTATTTTTCATAAAGCAAAGGCAAAGTTTATTCAATCCTCACAAAAATGAAAAGTTTTCATGATTTTTCTTCCTGTGTACTTACTGCCTTTACAAAATGAAGTCTTCATTATTTCGCAAATAAACCGGAAGACCGTGAAAGGAAATAAGACACAGTGTGTTGTAGAAATGATTTTTAAATAATGAAACAAACTTAAAGGAAATGGCTGGCCAGGGTTATGAGTGTCCTTTACAAATTAAACTTTGACAATGAATGGTATATTTAAAGAAGTTGCCTAAAGAAGAAAGTACGATTTTAAAATATAATTATGTATTTGCAATATTTAGATAAATTTGTAGATTTTTCACAATCGGTTATTGAGGACATTCAGCTTATTTGTTCATATTTATTATATACAAAGTTCAATTTGGGTTGGGATTAATATGATGTAGTCTTTGTGCACCAAGCAAATCCTGTAAAACTGATAGGAGATGAACATAAATAACTATAATGTAAGTCAAAAAAGAGTTTTAAAGATTGGAGTTTACAGCAAGGAATTACATATGAGTGTTACCATTAGGAAATATTTTAATAGAGAGTAGCATTTAAGACATGTCTTGATAGTAGGTAACATTCAACTGATGGTAATGGATAAAGGTGATTTCAAAGCCTAAGTTGAAAAGAGTATCAGGGAAGGCATGATTTAAAAAATAGATTGTGTAAAGGGAGTAGCAATTAGCTCAGTTTTCCTAGATTAGAGTCTATATGTTTCTAAAAAATAAATGAGATAGACAGGCTGCAGCTTGAATCTAGGAAACCCCAAGAGCCAGATAAAACAGTTTGCAATGAAAAGTCACCTACTAACAAGGTCAAAGCTGTGTTTTGGGGCACTGAATATAGAATAGATTCAAGAATCATGAAACACGGTAAAGAGAACTTCAGGAGATAGTCCCTATGTCCAAGTGAGAACTAAGAGGGCTTGTAATGGAGTTATGCTAATGGATGCAAACACAAGACACACTGTGGAGATAAAAACATGAAATTTAGTAGTTAAATGGATATTGGCCTGGCCAGAGAAATCAAAGCTATTTGTGAAGCTACCAACTAAGACTCTAAAAGAAGAGAAGTTAAGATGTATGGGATTGTCATTGATACAATTTCTCTCCATTCAAAGCTGTTAAAAGTTTGCCCCGAGTTTTAAGATAAGTATAACAGAACTGTGTCAGAATCATATTTTTCTTTCTGTTATTATTTTCATTATTGATGTTATCATCACCATTATTATCCCATACTCAAGAATGATTAGAGAATATTGGTAAAATGAGACAATAATTTGCCATTTCAAAAATCTTATGTGATGCTCCTTCTTTACTGAGACTTAATTTTCATGCCAGACAACATATTTTTTATATCATTTGTGACTCCTCACTTTATACTTTCTCTCTCTTTTTTTAGTGAAAAAAATTTATGTAACTTTAGGGAACAGAAATAAAATAGGTAATAAAATAGTGATGAACATCAGGGTAAGACTTATGGACCAAGCTTGAAAACGTCAGCAGCTCATACTTATACAATGTCATATAAAAGTTTTCTAATTAAATACAAATATTTGGGGCTTGGGAATTTTTATGTTTTATTTTTATCCTCAGAAATTTTCATGAAGACTATTACATTATTAGCTTATTTTTTGACATTTAATCTTAAAAATATTTATTATTTATATTAAATTTTCTTTTAGTTCTATGTAGCCATAATTGTTCAAATGTTTCTATTAAGAGATAGTTTACGGCCTCGCTGAACAAAGCATAGAAAACATACCTTGGAATGCCTTTTCTGGAAAATACACTTTCTCTTGACTGCTGTTGAAAGGGCAAGTATAATTGAACATGGATGTACCACATGATATCACCCTCACTTCCCTAGCTATAATTGATTCAAGCTAGTTAGTATTTAAATAATCTCTCTTACTAATTAGAAAAAACACAGTGACTATGTTCAGTCCATGGTAGGCATTGCATTGAAACGTTATAGGTAGCTGGAGTGCAGTGAATATCAATAAAAGTCAAAGCCAAGTGCAAACCAAAGAAATAGAGGAGTAAAATTATAAAAGCACAAAGGAATTTGATCTGCAGGGATAGAAATAGAGCATGCTCACAGAGGAAGGTAGAGATAAGAGACTATGTAGACCAAGACCAAGTAGTTTCCTCTATCTCTAGTAAATTTACAGTTTTCATAAAATCAAATTATTTTTCATTTCTATGATATTGATATTTATAAAACTCTCCACTCATTGTGGAGAAGGCATTTTGTGTCTTCCTTATAAGCCAAAGAACTTTGATTAAAATAAGAATATTCCTATGCAATAGTCTAAATGTTTATGCCCCTCCAAAATTCATATGTTGAAATCCTAATGCCCAATGTAATGGTATTAGGAGGTGGGGCCTTTGGCTGACTTGCCAATCTGCTTCAAGGCAGAAAATATTCAACTTTTTATCTGGCATGATATAGAAAATGTTCCATTTCAAAAAGGCAAAAATACATTTGTTATGTTATTTATAAAAGATATTTTTGAGAAATGAAGGTGGGAGGCAGAGATTCAAACACTTGGTGAGTTTCATCATCTATTTCTTATTTCCCTTAAACAACATAAATCTGGTAATTAGGTGATTAACACATGAATGAGATTAATGCCCTGATACAAGACGCCTGAGAGAGCTCCCTTGTCCCTTTCCATGTGAGGATACAAGGAGAAGTCTGCAACCTGAAAGATGGCCCTCATGTGATCACGCTGGCACCCTGATCTGAAACATGCAGCCTCCAGAACCGTGGGAAATAAATTTCTGTGGTTTATAAGCCACCCAATCTGTGGTATTTTGTTATAGCAGCCCAAATGGACTAAGACACTAAGAAAAACATCACTATATTCCAAAGACTTAATGGAAAAATTTCCACTAAGAAAAAATTTCCAGAGCAATTTTTCTCTAAGAAGGACTAACATAAATTTTAGCCTAGTGACCATAATATGGAGCTTTGGCAGCTGTTACTGGGGTCAAACCGTGATTGTTGGCTCTGTTTTGCTATTCAGAGCATTGACTTTTTTTATTATATTTATGAAATGAACAACTCAAAGAATTTTGGCAACAACCTAAACAACTACATTTCAAGAAACCAAAAGAAAGCTGGGGTAGCTATACTTACATCAGAAAAAACAGAATAAAACATCGGCTTTAATAAGAGACAAAGAAGGGCATTAATAATGTTACAGAGGTCAATCCAAAAAGAGGATATAAAATTTGTAAATATTTATGCACTCTATACAGGAGCACCTAAATATATAAAGCAAACACTAACAGACCTAAAGGAAAAAATAGATAGCAATACAATAATAGTGGGGGACTTCAATACTCCACTTAATTAATGGCTTGATCATCCAGACAGAAAATAAATAAGAAAACATCAGCCTTAAATACATGTTAGACCAGATGAACTTAACAGATATATACAGAACATTCCATCCCAAAGGAACAGAACATACATTCTTCTCAAGTGTAGATTGAACATTCTCCAGCATAGATCATATCTTAGGCCACAAAACAAGTCTTAATAAATTTAAGAAGGCTAAAATCATAGCAAACACCTTTTCTCATCACAATAGTAGAATAGTAGAATAGTAGAAACTAGAAATCAATTACAAGAAGAAAACTGGAAAATTCACAAACATGTGAAGATTTAAACAACATGCTACAACCAACTGGTCAAAGACAAAATGAAAAGAGAAATCAAAAATATCTTGAGACAAATGAAAATGGATATACAACATGCCAAAACTTAAGAGATGCAGCAAAAGCAGTTTTAAAAGGGTTCATAGTGATAAATGCCTACATCAAGAAACAAGAAAAGTCTCACATAAAGGACCTAACTTTACACTAGAAAAAGAAGAAATGAAACCAAAAGTTAGTAGAAGAAAGGAAATAAAGATCAGAGTGGAAATAAATGAAATATAGACTAAAAAGACAATAGAAGAGACCAATCAAATTAAGAGCTGTTTCTTTGAAAAGATAAACAAAATTGACAAACTTTTAGCTAGACTCACCAAAAAAATAGAGAAGACTCAAAGAAATAAAATCAGAAATGAAAGAGAAAACATTACAACTGATACCACAGAAATATAAAAGATCATAAGAGACTACTGGGAACAATTATATATCAACAAATTTGACAACCTAGAAGAAATGGATAAATTCCTAGAAACACACAATCTACCAAGATTGAATCATGAAGACATAGAAAATCTGAACAGACCAATTACTAGTAAGGAGATTGAATCAGTAATCAAAAACATTCCAAAAAACAAAAGTCCAAGATCAGACTATTACATTGATGAATTCTACCAAACATTCAAAGAAGAGTTACTACGAATCCTTCTCAAACTCTTCTAAAAAATAGAAGAGGAGGGGACACTTCTAAACTCATTTTACAAGGCCAGCATTTCCTTAATATCAAAACCAGACAAGGATACCACAAGAAAAGAAAATTATAGGCCAATATCCCTGAGGAACATAGATGTAAAACTCCTCAGGAAAATATTAGCAAACTGAATTCAACAATATATTACAAGGATCATACACCATGATCAAGTTGGATTTATTCAAGGGATGCAAGGACGATTCAACATCCACAAATGAATCAATGTGATACACTACGTTAAAAAAATGAAAGATAAAAATCATATGATCATCTCAACAGATACAGAAAAAGCATTTGACAAAATTCACCATCCGTTATGATAAAAACTCTCAACAAAATGGTTATAGAAGGAATGCACCTCAACATAATAAAGGTCATATATGTCAAGCCCACAGTTAACATCATACTCAATGGTGAAAAGCTGAAATCTTTTCTCTAAGATCAGGAACAAGACAAGGAAGCCACTCTCTCCATTTTTATTCAACATAGTTATAGAAGTCCTAGCCAGAGCAATTAGGCAAGAAAAAAAAGCATCCAAATTGGAAAGAAAGAGGTAAAACTGTCACTATTTGCAGACAGCATGATATTATATATATCAAACTCTAAAGACTCCACCAAAAAACTGTTAGAACTAATAAACAAATTCAGTGAAGTTGAAAGACACAAAATCAATATAGAAAAAATCTGTTGCATTTCTATACACAAATAACTATCAGAAAGAGAAAATAAGAAAACAATCCCATTTACAATTGCATAAAAAAGAATAAAATACCTAGGAATAAATTTAAGCAAGGAGGTGAAAGATATGTACACTGAAAGGTATAAGATATTATGAAAGAAATTGAAGAAGACACAAATAAATGGAATTTAATATTAAATTTAAAATAATACTTCAGATAAATATCCAGAAGTAGAATAGCTGGACCATATGGCACTTGTATTTTAATTTTTTGAGAAATCTCCATACTGTTTTCCATAGTGGCTCCACCATTTCACATTCCCACCAACAGTGTATGAAATTTCCCTTTTCTCCACATCCTCTCCAACATTTATTATTTATTGTCTTTCTAATAATGGCCACCCTGATGCATATGAGATGACGTCTTATTGTAGTTTTGATTTCCATTTCCCTAATAACTAATGGTGGTGGTGAACTTGATGCAGTCAATACAGAAGTTGAAATATAATGATGTACACCTGAAATTTATATGTTATAAACCAATTTGACCTCAATAAGTTTCAAAAATATATTTTACTATTATTAATATATTTTAATCTTAAATTTAAAATAAATAAATGGATAGTCCATGCCCATGGATTGGAATAATCAATATTGTTAAAAAGTCCATACTACCCAAAGCGATCTACAAATTCAATGCAATCTCTATCAAAATTCCAATGACATTTTTCACAGAAATATTACAGATAATCCTAAAATTTGTATGGAACCACAAAAGACCCCAAATAGTCAAAGAAATCTTGACATGAAGAACAATGCTGTAGGTATCATACTCCCTGATTTCAAACTATATTACAAATCTATAGTAATCGAAACAGTATGGTACTGGCATAAAAACAGACACATAGATCAATGCAACAGAATAGAGAGCCAGCAACGACACTTCTGGGCACTTAGCCAAAGAAAACAAAAACACTAATACAAAAAGATATATGTACCCCTATGTTCATTGCAGCATTATTTACAATAGCCAAGATATGGAAATAACCTAAGTGTCCATCCATGGATAAACAGCTAAAGAGAATGTGGTACATATATATTATTTGAAATATTATTCAGTCATAAAAAGAATGATACTGTGCCATCTATGACAATATGGAAGGACTTTGAGGGCATTATGCTAAGTGAAATAAGTCACACAGCAAAGAACAAATACCGGATGATCTCAGTTATATGTGGAAACTAAAAACAAAACAAAACAAAAAAATCCCCCAAAAAGCAAATTCATAGAAACAGAAAACAGATTGGTGGTTGCCAAAGCAGGGGCTGGGAGTGGACAAAATAGAGATCAAAAGATACAGACTTCCAGTTATAAAATACATAAATCGTGGGGATGTAATGTGGAGCATGCTGACTATAGTTAATATTGTATCGAATATTTGAAAGTTGCTAAGAAAATAAATCTTAAAAGTTCTCATCACAAGAAAAAAATTTATTTGTATATGTCACTATGTATAGCGACAAATGTTAACTACACTTACTGTGGTGATCACTTTGCAATTTTGCATAATGATTTACAAATATTGAATCATTATGTTGTACACCTGAAGCTAATAATCTTCCTGGCAAATGCTATAGATTTAAAAAAAATTACAGGGGACAGCCCCATGGTGTAGCGGTTAAGTGTGTGCGCTCCACTGCTGGTGGCCCGGGTTCGGATCCCAGGCACGCACTGATGCACCACTTGCCAGGCCATTCTGTGGCGGCATCCCATATAAAGTGGAGGAAGATGGGCACGGATGTTAGCCCAGGGCCAGTCTTCCTCAGCAAAAAGAGGAGGATTGGCATGGATATTAGCTCAGAGCTGATCTTCCTCAGCAAAAAAAAAAAAAAAAAAAAAAATTACAAATGTTTTGGTATCCATAATAATATACTTATTCAACAGTAATGTATATTTTATCACTATCTGGCTTTTGAGTGGAAACGTAAGTTTGAAATTAAATAAAATTTAAAAGTATAAATATATGCATATATACATATATTTATATTTGCAATACTAATAAATTAATACTGGATGCATTATTTACAAATGTAATCTATATAAAAATGGCCACTTACACTTTTTCAAATGATTTATGAATTATTTTTTTGTAGAAAATGTTGTTACCTAGAAGCATAGAGAAGCATACTCAAGAAAAAAATAACTTATTCCAAATCAATATAAATAATGTTAAAACAACAAAGTAAAAGATAACAACCCTGCAAGGAGACTAAAGTCATTTCAAATGTTTAAAATGTATTATTTTATTTCAAACACTGCAATTATTTAGCGATATTGATGTGGAAGCATATAGCTACAATATGTCTAGATGACTATTTAGTAAAATGCATGTTACTCAGTATCCCAGTAATTTAATGATGATAAATGAATTTATCATCATAAAATAACTAGACAAGTATACAAAGATGCATATACACATTTTTCACTATAGCATTTTTGTAATCATCAAGAGCTGCAAACAAACTTGATGTCCAAAATAGGAGATTGGTTTGAGAAATTTCCTTACTTATTCATCCAATATAACACTACGCAGTCATTAAAAATGATTATATAAATATACATTCATTCACTTGGAAAGATGTATATTACAAATTACATTTAAAAAGTAGGCTGAGGCCGGCCCGGTGGCTTAGCGATTGAGTGCGCGTGCTCCGCTACTGGCGGCCCGGGGTTCGGATCCCAGGCGGGCACCGACACATGGCTTCTACGGCTGTGCTGAGGCCGGGTCCCACATACAGCAACTAGAAGGATGTGCAACTATGACGTACAACTATCTACTGGAGCTTTGGGGGGAAAAAAAATTTATAATAGCCTAAAAGTGGAAACAAGCTAAATGAATAGCTTCTTCAATAGCTTCTTCAAATGAATAGATATATTCAAAAAAAAAAAAGTAGGCTGAAAGCATTATGCACAGTATGATCTAATTTTATAAGTATTATAAAAACACCAACACATATATATGCTTGAAATAATATATGGTAGGATAAATATTAAATATTTTCCCTAGGTGGTAAAATTACAACTGTATATGTGCTTTTTATTTTCTGATATGTTTACCATAACCTTATATATTTTACAACTAAATGAAACCATAATTTCCAGTTGTGATTATATTTGGACTGAAAACACTGATTTACCACACTACTTTTGTAGCAGCAATGGTCTATGAGTCACATAAAACATATGGGCACTGGGTTAAGAATTTTCAGAATAAAAGCCTTTACACTGATGAATAAAGCCCTAAAAGCAATGTGGTAGCAGAAAGAGCAATTCCCAAGGATTCAAAAATTTCAAAGGCAATATAGGACATATTGAACGGCATTGAAATAAGAGGTTACATTGAGATTTATTTTTTCCAAGTCACATGAGAATCACTTTCTATTGTAGAAAATGTGGCAGGTATCTGGGCCGGCCCGTGGCTTGGTGGTTAAGTGCATATGCTCTGCTACTGGCGGCCCGGGTTCGGATCCCAGGCGGGCGCTGACGCACCACTTCTCCGGCCATGCTGAGGCAGCGTCCCACATACAGCAACTAGAAGGACGTGCAACTATGACGTACAACTATCTACTAGGAAATTTAATACTGGTGAATAGCAATGGGGAGAGCCTCCAAAGAAATATTTCTTAATGGTGCAATTCATTCCTGATATATTATAAAGATTTCGTAGCTTCTTTACATCAGGCTGTCTTCTTTTTCCTTTTATCCCTGCTCTTTAATTTGATGGACTCCACCAGCTAACAGGTCTACACTTTACACTATCTTACTCTTCTTATTCTTCTAAAACTTCTTACTACTACTTCTCCACTCCTTCTGTACTTCTATTCTACACTACTTTTCTTACTATTTTTACACTTACACTTCTAATTCTGCTTAAATTCTATTCACACATTTATCCAAGAATTCCCTGATATTAAAAACCAAATATTTGACAATCTGGCTTCCTTGTTAATTAGCTATGTAGACTTCATTTATAGTTTCTAGATTAAACTTTCTTCATCTAAACACAGAGTACATTAGAGCAGTGGATCTTAAAAATACATGACAATAGCAACAACAACAAAATACAACAAAAAACAAACAAACAAAAAACACGAGAAGGCTAACATGGAGTAGATAACCTTTTATTTCTCTAAGAAATGACTTTTAAAAAACAAAAGCCACCTATGATCTACAGGACCACATAAATTAGGAGTATTTTTAATATCTAACAATGGAAAAAGGGCATGATATCAGAATAAAATGAATACACTTAGCTTTGGAGAAAAAAAGATCACTCCATTTCTTTATTTTTTCTAATTTACCACGGACAAGTGCTAAATTTTAAAGACTGGCTGTCTAAATCTACTGCACAGTAGATTAGGAAAAAAAATACTGAATTAGCCAAATTTTAAGATTCCTTTCAGCTCTTGAATTCAGTAATTCTGTAAAGCATCTGTACTCAGCAAACGTTAAATAATACTATATTAAAAATGTGTACTGTATCTAGTTAATCTTGCCTTAATCTTAACATTTGTTATTACCATCTGGCTTTTCCTGTCTACTTCCTGAACTCTCTCTCAATGAGGGCTCCACTGTCTTAATTTTGTACCAGAAACCTACACCATTCATTTAACTTCAAACTTCAATTTTCTAGATTGAGGACGTTCTTAACGTCATTATTTTTTGCTCTGAACTAAAAGCATTTCCCCCTCAGTCTTTCTCAACTAACGCTGCCAGGAAAGAAGATAAAGGCATAACATCTTACTGTTTATCTGTGACTCCTTCCTTTATGATTACAAATTCTATTTGAAAAAGAAAATAAAAGAAAAAAAAAAAGCTACAAAGTACCCCTACTCATAGAAAGTTCAAGTCCTGTGTTTAATTCAGGTTTTCTAAGTTCCAGCACCAGGTGAGATTACTTGTACAAGATGGCAATGTTAGATCTTTGGCATGACATTCTTTAAATATACAGGCTTAAATTCACATACTACTAAGGTTTAGAGTATCTTTTATTTAATGTCTTGCCATTATTTCAACAAGTTTATTTGCTAAATGGTAAATACATTGCAAGTATGTGAGCATGTGTTTTTGTTTTGTTTTACTTACAGATTTTCCTCTGCAATATTCATGTAACATTTAATATCCTTTAGATGTCCTAGTCTCCACCATCATTAGCTAACTTCAGTTAGGTGTTCACTGACACTTTAATTTACAAACTATCTTTGCGAGTTTGATTTGAGTGTAGCATTCCTAATCTAAAAGAACATTTTAAATGGAAAGGAAATTATTTTTGATTATTTTGTTAAAGAACTAGCCTGGATAGTTCTTTAAATGATACCTGTGCACATTTTTGCAATTATTACTTTCAGGTCAAATCAATTTTAAGTATATTCCCATAATACTGTTTCAGATTAGCCAATGTCCAATAAATGCTGCCCTTTCTGAAATAAAAAAATAATACTAAAGGAAAAAGATACTTATCTTAAAAAGTAAAGCTAATTTTTGGTAAGCAATTAAAATTGAAACAATGTTATAGGCTAGAGAGATGGAACACAGTTTATTTATACTGAAGGATATCCTTTCTCTCTACTCATAATTCAGACTCATAATTGTGCTTTTAACATGAAATGAAGGAAAAAAACAATGGTTCCAGTGAATTATTGTAACTGCTTATGAGGTACTTAAAAAAAAAAGGAAACAATATAAAATGACAGTGGTCTAAAATAGATAAATCTTCTATAATTCTCCTAACATGTTTACATTATAAAATCCATCTGACTTGGTTATAAATGTCCCTAATTAAGGCCAGTAAAGGGTGCCTATGAGTAATACAGCTGTAGAGGATTCTTGCAACTTGGCAGTTTGTGCCATTATCCAGATTGCTTTCATAAAAGTAAGACATAAGATAAGATAAATTCTAAGATAACAACTGTTCTTATTCCATTTTACACCTTAGCCACCTGGCCAAAACGGTAAACTGTGGGGTATAAAAGATGTTGCTGTGAGGAAAGGACATCGTGAGTGGGGGGCAGTGGTGGGGATGGGGCAGCATCAAGGATAACTTTCTTTTTCCCTATTTTGAGCCCAACAGTCCCATTCTTATTCTCCACTGCTACCCACGTTTCACCTCTGCCAGTACTGCTCAGTCAGCCGAATTATGAGTCTCCCCAAGTGTACAAAGACGCCCATCCTCGTGGGAGAGTCCTATGTATTGCCCACTTCACCACAAAGCTCTTAAAGATTCTGAATCTTAGATATGAAATAGATTAGGGATCATCTACTCCACACCACATTGTAAAGTGGATCATAAATTCTGAATGATGTAGTGAGATGATTCAGGTTCACTAAGCTGGATATCTGACATCTGGATTTCATCAAGCGGAAATTTGGGAGTAGGCATGTTTAGATGTACTCCTTAGCGTTCCCAGGTCCTGTACAATTACTGGTTACAACCCTGCTCCCCCCACACGCTCTTCTGTGCACTCAAGACTGGAATGGAAATAAGTGAGAATAAAACTGTATTAGAGAGCTGCTTAAATCTACTCAAGTTTTGCAGCTTTTTCAGAAATGAGACACTCAATGACTTTGGTAACTTAACTGTCCTTAATAACAAAATACTTAGGTTATGCTGCTTGAGAACGATGGGTCTGGGACATTGCCAGGAAACTGTGCTCACTTTCTTTTAATTTTTTTACAGCTCTATAAGCACATCACTACAAACTCATCACTCAACCAATGCTTACTGCTCGTAAGAGCAGTGCCTGTTGGTATTCCCATCAAAGTCTGTCCTCCAGCCAGCACCTAATTGCACTCGCCAACTTTATCATGGGTTATCGCCATGCTTATCCTGTTTTTCCAAGGTTACCATGCCTTCATTCTGACCACTCTATTCTCTCCTTGTTTGGAAATCTGACAAGCTTTCAGGATGTTAGAAGAGAAATACAACGGTTCTCTCAGACACACATGGTCCCTTCCTTTCCTTTTCTTCTTTCAAGTAGTTAAATAATGTATTTGTTAATGAACATAGAAAATGAACTCAAATTATATATAAAGAAAATTTGATGTCATATCAACAAACACACACAGATATTTAAATTATAATAAAGTTGTAACACAGGAGTAAATAAAAAAATGTCACTAACATCTCTATCCAGAACTCTGCCTGTGCTGTTCAGGAAAAGCATCTGTTTAACGGGATCCAACAACACCCAGTAATCCACGTTGTCCTTTAAAGAGAGTTCTATGGTGGGGTCTGGTCCTCCGGCAGTCCCTTTGATCAGCATGTTATCCACCAGAATCGTGCCTGCAAACCAAAGAAAGTTATTTGAAAACATATTCTGCTTGTGTGCATCCTTTAATAAAGATCATACGCTTAAATCCCAGCTCACTTGCAAATCTGTTTTTAAAGCAGAAAATATTCAACTTTTTATATCTGTCATGATGTAGAAAATGTCCTGTTTGAAAAAGGCAAAAATACCTTTATTATGTTATTTATAAATGATAATTTTGGGAGACGAAGGTGGGAGGCAGAGATTCAAACACTTGGCGAGTCTCATCATCTATTTCTTGTTTCCCTTTATCAACATGAATTTCTTCCTCTCCCTGTCCATCACTTCTCATAGGTCTTATCACTGAATTCTATCCCGAACGAAAGGAAATGCTTGTAATAATAGAGGCTGATACTTCAATTCACCCAGCAAGACTTCTGATATGAAAGGAGATATCTCGAAAGTAAGAGAAAGGGAGAAAAATAAAGAAATGAAGTAGCAGAGTCTCCCATGGTGAGAACAGCTTCTTTTTCTTTTATCTTAGAGCAAATCCATAAAACATAAATCTTAATGTGAAAGAAAAAACTAGTGTGCAGACACACAATAGAAGCCATCCTTCTTTAAGACATGTCTGGGGTATTCAACTAGAATAACACTATATTCCAACGTAACATTTCAATGCTTGCTTTTTTATTATTTTTTCAGCGGGCTGAATTGTAGACACTTGTTGAATAAGAGTTGAAAGAGAATACATCCCTAATCTTTCCTACTTTGTTAAAGATTCCATGCATTTGACAAGTTTAACACAAACATATCTGATACAATTCAAATCCCATTTTTTTCCCCACACAGCAGTGATCTCTTTGCCGAACAATAATGCACTATAGCTTAGGGCAATCATTTTCAGCTGATCCATTTTATTAAACTTATGGCACACAGAAGAGATGTGGCTATGCAAACAAGATGTACCCTTCTGAAGACATTAGAATAAATGGCATATATTTAGAGAACTCATTGCCTTAAGATAGCATACAAGAATATATAGATAATCCATAAATATGAATCTAGCCTGAAGAATAATAATGCAAAATGTATCTACTGTATTTTCTTAAGGCATGGAATTAGCTTAAATGTTATATCATTGTATAATTACAAATAAAAGGGGGGTCTATTTGGAAGATTTTCTCAGCAAAATAATAATAATAAAGAAATAATAATTCTTTATCATTATTATTACTAATGAGCTTTATCCACCTAGAGAATGTTGAAAAGAATCCTTCTTTTGTAACAATAAATATAAATAATATTTAAACACACACACTCTCATACACATGTACTTTTCTAAATGGTAGATTATTTTCTTCTACTTTTTCACTTATCAGTACATGTATATGTAAATATTGAGTGAAACTGATCCTTCTATTATTTACTGAAATGGCAAATAGTTAACTTACAGGTAATACCTCTTAAAGTACAGATCAGACATCGATGGCATTTTCTGACCTACAAATATGTTCAAGGCCCAAGTACACACATGTTTACAAATACTTCACAAAATTAACCTTTGAAAAATTATTTGGCTTGTATTTCAATATGTAATTAAGAAACTAAATGGGATTCTATTTTCTGATCAAGAAAAAAATAATGTGCAATAGATAGGTCAACTAACATTAGCATTTATGCCTTGACTCATTGTGCATAACAGCAGGTCTTTCTATCGTATACGAACACACCACACAGGCACATGAAGGGAATGGGCAAGGAGCTCTCCTTTATAATGCAAATGGAGTATAATCAGAGAAATTTGTAAGAGTTATTTTAACCACTATTAAAGCAGTGAAACTAAAATACTGAATCTGGACTTATATTTTATATAATGATTTGTTTCATTTTCATGGAGAAGATCTAAATATTTTTTTCTTGCTCTCTTCTCACCCTTTTGTTCTTCCATTACTGAAACTCAGCAGTAAGGGTTTCTAGCGTTAGCATGCTGAAAAGGAGAGAATTTTGCTTTTCTTTCACCAGAATACTCCATTCAC
The DNA here is from genome assembly GCF_020826845.1 of Diceros bicornis minor. Taxonomy (NCBI): domain Eukaryota; kingdom Metazoa; phylum Chordata; class Mammalia; order Perissodactyla; family Rhinocerotidae; genus Diceros; species Diceros bicornis. Next base: position 49,771,374 of record NC_080745.1, on the reverse strand, counting down.
ATTGCCAAAAGTCTCTCCAGATTTCCCTATGGCATGTTACTTTAGACCAAAAGTTTGGAGAAAAGAGAGAAGAGAGCACAGCTGCAACAGATATGATGTAAGGAGTAACATTTACAAAAAAAAAAAATTTAACATAGGTGTTTACTCTGCTTTGCTTGTCCTCCACCCTTCTCCCAGGAGAATAAGTGACATCCAAGCTGAGGTTAACTTTGAGCCAGGAGCTCTTCTCTCTATCTCTACCCTAGCAGTGGGAACTGTATCTTCCCACAAGTCCGAGAATTTCCAGATCTGGGCAGCTGCTGTTCTGAGACAATACTGGTAAGCAGCTGCCCAGCAGAATATCTGGGCATATTGGGACAGTGTGATCCCTTTGCTTCCTCTCTTGTTTTGCAAGCTTTCCTTTTCTCCAGTACAACCTTTTGTTTAACCTCTTCCATGCCATGTTTAAATCCATTCCCATCCCTGACTGCGTTTTAAATATAAAGACACAGAGACATTAAAAATAAAAGGACTGGATGTACTACGCAACACTAATAAGAAAGCTGAACGGCTCTATTATTATCAGAGAGTATAACAGAACAAGGAATATTATCAGAGGTGAAGAGATATGTTGCATGAAAATAAAGAGATCGATTCATCAATAAGTGTTAACCCTGAAGAGACCTGTCTTGAAGAAAGTGGTATCCAAGTTGGGATTTCCCTTACATGAAAATTTCCTTTCATCATAATAAAAAATGGTTGTCATCAGGAAAAAGGAATTAAACTTATTTTGATACTCATATCATAGAAGTTAAGCTGGTCCTAGAATTGACAGACTTAGAATCCAATCCTGTATCCACCACTTACCAGCTGAAAGTGGATAGATTACTTAGCCCCACTCACCTTCAATTTCCCTCTTCTACAAAACTGGTACCACAATAGAACAGATATTTCTACTGTAACATAATATGTATGTACCTAAAAAAAGCTTGTGTTCTTGTATCCAGAGCAGTAACTTAAATTAAAATAATCACAACCACAAAAAAATACTAGCACAGTTAAATATTTAATGATATTTGCACTAAGCATCACAGTCAATCTTTCACAGCCTTAAATATTGGAGTTTGTGCTTCTTCCTTCAAGCAGTAGGTATTGAGGGTCATTTGCTTCTGAATAGAGACCTTTTTCATCAAAATTGAAAACTTGATCCAGTATTTAGCCTTTTTCATTAAGCTACTGTTTTAATTCAGAGAAATAACATTGTAGCTCCTTCACTTGTACATACAGCTCCTTCAGATTAACATGTTATCAATCATAGCCACTAAGGCAGACTGTACTTTCACTAAATAAAGATGCTACAGATTTTCAGCTTTTTTCTTAAAATCTTCTCACATGGCTAAGTCTTTCTTTTTAGTTATGAGAAAAGCTCGTCCAGAATATTTCAAAACATAAATATACGGTAAAAGAATATGTGAATCAATACAATTCCCTCATTATATCAACTTCATTCCCCCACTTACCAATGTGTATACTGTAATTTAATAAAAGAAGAGCCTGTTGGCTTACTCTGATGACGAAATGAGATAACACATGTGTAATACTGATTACAGTCTGGTACAGAATAAGGACTTGAAAATGAGGATTATAGTTATTGTTGTTGATGTTATTATTTGAGAGGGAAAGCATTTGAAGCTGAAGCAAAATGACTTGTTTAATGTGCCAGAAGTCGTTACAAACCAAGTCTACTTACTGTTCATGTCACAAAGCAAGGGTTATCATGTTTAGTCAACGCATAGGAGAGGCAAGCAGTCTGGAAGAATTTATATGGAATCAAGAGACTTGAATCCAAAATAATCATTCTAAGAAGTTAGAGGGTAGGGAGAGAATGCTCACCCTAGAGAAGTGGTAAAGAGAACCCCTCGTCTCCAATGGCCAGCTTTCCCTACATGCATTCCAACCGATAGGCAATCCATCTAGGCCCAGTGATCTTCAATCTTTCCACTTCCTAATCTCAGACAATTCTGATTTTTCTCATACAAACTCAAATTAAATTTGATGTCAAGGAAAAGGTCTTATTCAACAAATTCATACTAGCAGAGATCTTTAGATTGAATACTTTTTATTCATCCCCAGCACATGTTTAGTTCTATTTGGAACTAAACACACACATACATACATATACATACATATATGTGCACTACAGGAACTAAATATACATATACGGTACAAATCATGATTGGATATTTAATGATTTCCCGCAAAAGTTATTTGCTTCTTTAAATAGACACTTATAACACAAATGGATTACTCTCTAAAAATGCTGTGGAGGTGGCAGTGGAGAGGGGGTCCATTGCCTTTCTAATGAACCTAATTCAATGAAGCTGGAAGAGTAAGTTCTACAGGGAGAGAGAGTAATTGACTGTTTGGGTTCGTTCCAAACTTTAAAATAAAGAAAATCATTCTGTGCACAGAACCCACTTCTTGTTGCTATAAAACAATTAATTATTCAAAGGTGTATAACCAATATGAATTACAAAAAATCTCTCGCAACAATCTTTCCCCAGTTTAAGCCAACTGGAGGAATGTTTAGCTATATCATATAGCAAGAAGCATTCATTGCTTTCTCTTGCATGTTACTCCCTGCAAACAAAAACATAAACAAAGCTCCCAAATATACATTATTCAATTAAAACCAAAGGAAAAAAAAATGAAAATGTAGCTAATATGTAGAGGTTAAATAGTAAGCATTATATAGTTTTCATTGAGTAAAATCTAGATTTCAAGATTAACAGGCTAAATAAAACTCTTCCCATGCTCATTTCCTCTTCTCTATTGAAATTTTCCAGGGCTTTCCTGGAAATAGTCTCTTTACTTTGATTTTTCACATTTCTTGGTTTACAATTATATAAACTATACATTTCAGCTAAGCATATGTTCATATTGTATCTAGATAACTAGTTGTTGGCTTTATAGGGCAGGAAGTACATGTGTGTCCAACAACTTCCTAAAGAAAATAGAAATTTTGATGGGGTTGTGATTGAATGTTAGGTATATATTAACCACATGCAATATTTTCTAAAGTTAGAAAATGATACCAATCAAGTCAACAGTGGTTAAACAAAAACTTACAAAAATTAAAAGTATGCTGCTTTGCAACACTATGTTGGTATATACAATTTATATTTTATTTACCTCAAAAGGACAAACCACTACAAATTGGGCAGATTTGTTCAAGTGTACTTCACTCATGTTAGTTAAGTAACAGTATCTTTTTATTATCTCATGATTTTTACTTCATGACATATGATAGGTGATATATCAAGCATAGCATAGACATCCAAGTACAAAACTTCAGGAAGAAAAGATTTTTTTCCTTCTATTCTTAACTTTTTTTTTTTTCTGAAATTCATATAAATACCTTGACATTTAGACAATTGCTAGTATTTGTAGTCTGTTGTGAATAAAGTATTAAGTAAATGCGTATATTATGCTTTTTGGCATAGAAACCATGTTTATTTTGCTTATATGTCACTTATTCAACTAACAATAGAATCATAGAATTTTAGAACTAGAAGAGAACCTACCACCACTTCATAATATATATACGAGGAAAGTGAAGCCAAATCTCTGGTATCTCTACATCTCCCTATCCCAAGCATTGAAATGACCTGACCAAGGTGGTGCAGCTAATAAAAGAATATCCAAAACCAAATCCCATGTTTACTACTTCACACTTTTAGAAGTCCCTTCCCTATACCTTGCTATCACCTTGGAAATATACAAACATTTTTTTAAAATATGAAATTATGAAAACCTTGTTAGTTTTGCTTCGAGTTCATGGGAACTCACACAAAAAATCCTGTAGATGTATAAATTCATTATTTGGAATGCTGTACCGTATAATTTTCTTGACAGAATTTAAAGGGTTAAAGTGGAAACAACTCAAAAGTAAGATATAGGGAGAATCATACAATGTAATTATCAATAACTTAACCCTAGAACTAATTTTTGCAGATTATAGGTATAGATATAGTCTCTGACCTTATAGCTTACCAGTGATAAGAGAGAATAGCATGTTGGCATTAAGGATAGCCCAATAAAACTTCAAGTCAGACTGGGAGTATCAATTTAAGAAGCAAAACACTAACCTAGAGTCCTTTGGAACAACCATGGTACCTTCTTCCCCTGTGGCAAAGGAAGAATCCTGGACACAGAAGCTGGATCCTGAGGTTAGAGAAGTTGTAAAAGCTCCATGGGGGGTAGACTCTTAAGGTGCCCCCATGATGCCTGCCTCCTGGTTTTATGCCTCGTATGAGTCCCTTCCCTTGAGTGTGGCTGGGACCTGTGACTTGCTTCTAGCCAAAAGAATATGGCAAATGTGATGAGAAGTCATATTTACATGGACATTATGTGATCACATTACATGAGATTCTAGTGACTATTTTGTTGAGGCTCTTTCTCTCTCTTTCCCTTGAAGGCTTTGACAAAGCAATCAGCCATGTTAGGAGGCCCACATGGCAAGGAACTGTGGTGGCCTTTAAGAGCTGAGGGTAGCCTCAGCTGACAGCCAGCCAAACATGGCAGCCTTCAGTCCTACAACCACAAGGAAAGGGATTTTGCCCACGGCCTGAATGAGCTTGGAAGCAGATTCCGCCCTACTCAAGTCTCAGCTGAGACTGTAACCCTGACAACTCCTTGATTACAACTTTGTGAAACCGTAAGTACAGGACCTGGCTATGCTGTGCCTGAACTCCTGGCCCAAAGAAATTGTGAAATAATAAATGTATGCTATTGTAAAACACTGCTTGTTTTAATATTGTTATGCAGCAATAGACAACTAATACAGCTCTAAAGCCAAAAGATCTATGTTCAAAATCTTTGCCTTACTACTTATTAACTCTGTGATTTTAGGCAAGATCCCTAGATTTTTGTAATCAGTGATGTGTGTTATTATGAGGAATAAATGAAGTAATGTACATAAGTAAAAGCATTTAGTTACTCAATGAATAATACTTTTCCTCCCACTGCCACTGGAAGTTTATATAGATTCAAACATACAAGGGGTTATTCATTCTATTTCACTAAACTGGGAACCTTAGCCACAATATTTTAAAATATGACTTTTTTTTTTACATTTGAGCTAAAATGAGCTAACAGAACATACACAAAAACCAACAGAAAAAAAAAAAGATTATGCACATATGCCAAACAGAAAATCAAAGGGGGAGGAGCAACAGTTTATTCACAGTTATCGCCAAGAATTTGTCATGAAGCAGAAAGCCATTTCTTCCTGGCAAAAATAAAAGTGAGGGGTCGGCCTGGTGGCATAGCAGTTAAGTTTGCGCACTCTGCTTCGGCAGCCTGGGTTTCTCAGGTTCGGATCCTGGGCCCAGACCTACATACAGCTTATCAAGCCATGCTGTGGTGGCGTCCCACATACAAAATAGAGGAAAATGGGCACGGATGTTAGCCCCAGGGCCAATCTTCCTCAGCAAAAAAGAGGAGGATTGGCAACAGATGTTAGCTCAGGGCAAATCTTCCTCAAAAAAAAAAAAAGTGAACAAGACAACAAGCAAGGGAGGTCATATTATTGCGATCAAATTGTTTATCAACATTTGCTTTCTATGTCAGCTGGGCTAAGTGATAAAATACAGACTTTGAGTGAATTGCAATGTGTCCAATTCACAGGCATGTGAAAATGATAAAGGTTCATACTCTCAGAATACTGCAAGATTTTATTATTTTCAAACCATCAAATTGAGTCAGTTGAAATAAAGAAACAGACCATACCATATTTTTTTTAAATATAATGATTATAGAAATGTAGTTTAAAAAAGAGCCAGGTAACCCATTTCCCCCACCATTGGAAAGATTATAGACTCTAACCAGGCGGTTGCTGCTCACAAAAAATCTCATTGATTAAGGTTAGAGAAATAAAAATCATTGAAAATACTGTTTTAAAATGCATACGAGGAATTAAGTAATTCAAAAAGATGAAAGCTAAAAAGTTCTTCTTGAAGAGGCTCAACATCTTAACGTGTGTTCCCATTAGAATCAATTAGAAACATTTAATCCCAGACTGTTCTTTGACTCTCTAACAATAAATCAAAGGATTTGGTTTGAGATAAGGATCCCAAATTTTTTACCAAAACTTCACTGGAGAATACGAATTTGCTTTTTTTTGTGAAATTGCAGCTGTAGGAAGTTTTCATTGTTGTTAGATATGTGATTTAAACTAAAGGAGCTTAGACAGAGCTTTTAAACAGTATTTCAATGTTCTAAAGAATTCAATTCAGTACATTTATAAATGTGATTGATTAGATTAAAAGAGTTACTTAAAAATATAGGAAGTCTGTTGGCTATGTTTGTCTGTTCCTTTAGATGTTTGAAGAGTTTATATCGAATTTGTAAATGTAATTTAAAATATTTATAAGAATCCAATTATTGACGACTGCACATAGAGGTAAGAGTGTAGAGGAATTAAGTTTATTAAACCTATGAATTAATAGAAGATTAATCAAAAAATAAATGAAGATGTTTTCTCTTTTTTTTTTTTACCAGTTTCCTATATTTATTACAGGAATAATACTATTTATGTTAAATTTACAGTCAAATATGATTTTGATTTTAAATGTACCACTTAAATAAATTTTGGTTAAAACCCAAGCAACTTTCCATGCACAGACACCCAACATGCTAAAAAATATATAAGTAAAAACACCTCAGTTAATGAAAGACCACGGAGTTATATAAGAGAAAGGAGATGGTAAAAAGAAATGGGGCAAAATTAATGATAGTAATGAAACAATGTACATATCTTCCAACAACTTCACTTATTTTTTTACAGTTTCTGAGTTTCTAGTTGATTCAAAAGGGATTTACTGTATTCTAAGTAGCAAGATGGATATCATAGTCTTCTGTGATTTCTAACTTCAGATTTAATTTGCAATAAGTTTTAAACACATTTTACTCTGTAGACCGACTTTTACAATAGCAATGTGGTTTTCCGTGACCTCTGGGAGAATTCTGAGTAGTCATAACTAAAGTTAAATCTGTTTTCTCACCTCTAAAATTATTCAAAGAAACAAATGCCATAAACAATAAGGCAAGGTTCTTTAAAGAGAAATCCGGAGTAAAAAATAAAACATGAGGATCTTCTGACTATTATACTAAGTGGCAATTAGAAAGATATCACAGAAAAATATTTTATTTCAATGGGTACTTTGCCCCTGGAAGCAATCGATTAGTTGGAGGACGTATTTAGCACATTATGTGAGCAAGCAGAGTTTGCTTCTTTATATAAAAGCAGACATGTGTTAAGACAGTAAATTCTGTCATTTTTATCAAAATGTCTCTGTACCAGAAAAGAAAATAAGCTACAATTTGACTATTAAAGAGCCACAAAGGCACTCAAATGTTAAAAGTTTTCTAAAACGATTACCTCTTTAAAGTATTTTCCTTGACATTATATGAAATAACAGATTACCAAAAAACTATAACAGGTATAGGAAGATAGGCCCATCATGTGAGAAGCTGATCCAGCTAAATAAATTTAATTTAATATGCTTTATAACTACTATTGTAATAAACTTTCTAAGTTTTATCCCTTTTCTATAGTATAGATAATTTTCATTTTAAAAAAAATCAAATAAATACACCAAACTAAATTAAATAAGCTTCTTTCAGATATTTTTAAAAAGTTATTTTATCTGGTTGGTCTCTATGACAAAAGTCAAAGAAAAGCATTTTATGTACAGAAGAAGCTATTTTTAAGCCCTGAAATAGTGCATTATCCTGCACTTTCTCATTTAAGGGAGAGGAAGGTTTTTCAACTTGAATTGATCCAATATTAACCAGAGATCCACTTGAAAGTGATTGTCCAGTTTCTACATTTAGCTTACTAGCACTATAAATAAAATTAAAAGTTGAATAAGCTGAACTAAAATTACAAAAAAACCCTATAATTTTGCATTTGTATCTCTTAATAACCTAATATTAATTAATACTCAAGAAACTACTAATAGTCTTTCCCACAAAGCTGCCCTTCAATTAAAAAAAACAAAACAAAAAACAATCAGGTTGATAAATACCAAAGAGTGAATTCATAAAGAATGAATTCATAATTTAAAATTGCTTTATTTCACAAATCAGTGAGTTCACCAGTATTTATCAGGATCTTTGCACTGTATCATGATAAGAGTTGTAAACATCTTAGATTTAAAAGAAGCTTCTTGGGCCGGCCCCGTGGCTCAGCGGTTAAGTGCGTGCGCTCCGCTGCTGGAGGCCCGGGTTCGGATCCCGGGCATGCACTGATGCACCGCTTCTCCAGCCATGCTGAGGCCGTGTCCCGCATACAGCAACTAGAAGGATGTGCAGCTATGACATACAACTATCTACTGGGGCTTTGGGGGGAAAAAATAAAAAATAAATAAAATCTTTAAAAAAAAAAATAAATAAATAAATAAATAAAATAAAAGAAGCTTCTTTAGGGGCTGGCCTGGTGGTATAGTGGTTAAGTCCACGCACTCTGCTTTGGTGGCCCGGGGTTTGCAGGTTAGAATCTCGGGCACAGACCAATGCACCACTCGTCAAGCCATGCTGTGGTGGCATCCCACATACAAAGTAGAGGAAGGTGGGCACAGATGTTAGCTCAGGGCCAATCTTCCTCACCAAAAAAAAAAAAGAAGTTTCTTTTTCAAAAACAAAAGATTTTGAAAGCTAGTCAATTTTCTAAAGAATAAAGTAAAATAAACGAAGAATAATAATAATAATAAACAAAGAATAAAGTAAAATAATGCTAGGGACAGATACCAGTATAAACAAAAGACATGTGGTTGGAAGCAGAATAAATCTGGAAGAGTGAAAAGAGCAGCACACTCAGACAAAAAGGTGGAGAGGGAAGTGTAGTGGGACGACAGGTTTGAATGAGTGTAGGGCAGGCGGGTGGGTCACTTGACAGAGAAGTTCTCCATCAACCGGAGTGTCCTGTGGGGACACTGATTGATACAGGGGTCAAGCTGAAGGGGTTAGACTGGGACTTGAATTTTCTTGCAGGTTTCTTTGTGTTTCACCCCAGATCTGGGACACTCATAAACTAAGACCTAAAGCTTTCAAAGCAGCTTTTTTGACACTTATGTCAATTTTTCCATGAAGATGATAGCTTTAAAGAAACATTAAAAATAAACAAGAATTAAGTTAACAATTGATGGATTGTTCTTTTAAAGCTATTAAGCTGAACTTTTTGAAATTAAAAGGTTTATAATGCTAAGTTTACCCAAATTTTATTATTTAGTTATCAAAGAGTTACTCTATATTCCTGAAACAACTCTTTCTGTCACACATCAACTCAGTAGACTACATGAGTTTTCTAATTTCTACTCTGTTGTATATAAAACTTATATATTGGATATATGTGGGATCATGCTTCTCAGTGAAACCAATATGAACTATTTCAGTCTTCATTTCTTCAATATCATTTTCATCACCATCATTTGGTTGACTATTACAGTCATATTCAGAAAAGTGTATTTTGGTGACAAAAAAAGTCCATAAACCATATTCATCATCAATTTACTAAGGTTAAAAATAAATAATAAATTTTATTTCCCAAATTAAGCTAATAATGTTAAAGTATTAGTTAAGAAAGGCTTTATATAAAATTTAAATGATTATAAAATTAGTTATAAAAATAAGGGTTTCATTTTCTCTGAATTTTGTATTATTCTGGATTAAGTTTGAAAATTAACCTCATACTTTTACACACTGTAACATGGCCACACTGCACATGACTAGCCCACAACCTCTCAAACTGGTCTGTTCTCTAATATGAGCCCACTATTATGCACTTAACTGTCACAGCAAGTTGCTTCAAAAGCTTCTAATAGCTTATTCACCATTTATGCACTTATGTCCTTACAGATCAGTGAAAAACAGTTCATGGACCAGCACAGGACTTCCATACACACTTTGAATAGATTTGCCACTGCTACCTCAGAGCACAGAATGGAGTATAGAGACAAACAGAGAGTGAATCTGGAAGAGAAAATTTGGGTTCTCCATAAGAGGAAATATGAAATCCCATCAGCTACCATATCATTGTACTCTCTAAAAGTTAGTCACTACTAACTTTTGGTAGCATAAGGTAGCATAAAAAAACAAGGGACAAGGAGGTGTTAAGTAAGGTAAAACATAGCTTCTACTGTGCCCGTTTAGTAACCCGTCAGGAGGCCTAAGTTGTTAATCATAGCTGTCTTCTCCCACTACTCACTCCATCTTCTCCTTATCTTCTGTAAGCACCTCAGTTGAATGAGGTTTGTTACCTGGTAGGATGACACGAACCTCCATTCACGGATGATCTGTGTCCTTGGTTGTCTTGTCTTTAGTGGCTTGCCAATTTTCCATTGCTCAGGACTTTGGGACAAGGGAGAACTAAGGGGCATCTCGGTAAATCTCCTGGGTTTATACCTGGTCTTCTTACCTCATTTGTCCTTATTGCATTTGCCTGAAGGTATCAAGATCAATTACCCCCAGCCAGTACAGAAAAAGCTTGCTCTGGCGAGAGGTTCAACAGCATAAGATCACAGATGACCACAGGACAATCTGAACTTCCAATTAATCTGAACCGTTACTAAGTTTCTTGATGGAAGCATTCACCCTCTGGTCATAGAAACTCGAATTCCACCCAGCCTGAGGTTTCAGAGAAGGTAGTAAAAGTATGCTGAGCTCGAATTTTAAGGCATATGGCACGTTCTGTAGGAGAATAATGCATAGAATATAATCCCCTAATCTGAGAATTCAGCAGCATACCCCATCATCCTGTCAATCCAGCTGCTTCTGGGTGACAGAACATGGTGGTAACACCATTGAATTATTCTGTGGATGTGAGCTCTTCGTTATGCTCCTTTTCCTTAAAATAAATCCCCTGGCTGAAAATAAGGTTGTATTGCCACCATAAAATTATAAAGGCATTGGAGAAGGCATTCTCTTCCATTCGGATGGTGATTCAGGCAGAAGTGCTGAAGGCAAGTAATGCAAAATCCATACTGAACAATGTCTTGTTTTCTCCATGATAAAAGATGATCTGTGTCACTGGACAGCCAGCTGGTTCTCCTGGGGAATGACACCATACTAGAGACTCAGATTTAGATTCTGTTGCTGGCAGCCAGGTCAGGTTTAGTGAGAACACCTTGTTGAGCCTATGTATTAATCCCATCCCTGTTACTATGGTCACTTTGTACACAGAGTCATTTCTTTATTCCTACTGAGACGAGAAAACCTCATCCCATTACAGCATCTTCACTGCCATCCCTAATCTACAGAGAACAGTACGTAGAGCTCTTCAAGGAAGCTGGATACTCCCTTTACTAATACATTTGTTTAACCTTGTTGCAGTGTATGTCCTCTGGGAACCTTTGAAGGGTATGGATAAAGGGTAGCTTACTGGGTTATTCATAAAAATGAATCCATTTCACTTTTCCATCACCCTGAGCCTTTATACTTTTTCTCTAAGGTAGTGCTTCTCAACTTCAATATGCATATGAATCTTCTGGGGATCTTGTTAGAATTACAAATTCTGATTTAGTAGATATACTTAGTATTTATAGCAGAAGTATTCTTGTTGATGATGAGGTTGCTTGCCTGCATAACCCACTTGATCACAATGACTCTTAAAGTATGGTACCCAGGCAGACTATCAGCTTCACGTGGGAAATTTTTTCCACGTTTGTATCTCCACTCCAGACTACCAAATTACAAACTTGCAAAGTAGCCTTTAGGAATCTGTGTTTTAACAAGCCACCCATGTAATCCCGATGTTTGCTAATGTTGGAGAACTTCTGTTTTATAATATTCTGGGAAAGTTGAAATATTTCGACCTCGTTAAGTGTAAGCTACCGTTGAAACCTGGCTTCAATTTGCCAATCAAGCAGACCACTAACACCACTTTTCAGTGTGCTAGCCAACATGTTACACCCTGAATCCAAGGTGAATGAACTCATGAAAAAGAAGTCAGCCTAAGCAAGTTTTATATTTCATTTTCCATTATCTAACACCTTCCAAATTCACTCACACACATGCCCTCTAGCCCCCTGACAATAGAGTTTGACAATATCCTATGCCTATTTTGGTGTATAGGCTATCTTGTTTTGCAGCTGGTCTTATTTTTCTGTTTGAGCTGTCCGGAACTAACATTTCTTATGGATCTAAAGGCAATGAGGGATGGTAGGTGTGGATCCTGAGAAGAATCATCACTAGCTTGTGAGGAAACTATCCAAGTACAGTCAGCATAAGGTTATTAAGCAAAGGAGGGCTGATTCCTTGGGGACTGGAGAAAGAGGAAGGGTTTACCTTCACGGACCAAAGAGTTCATGGAATTAAGAGGGTCAATGTTCTTGGCCTCATCATTTTCCCATCTCATGTCTCAATGTCTCTCTTATTCCCATTCAGTGCCATTTTGTTGGCTTAAGAGAACAGAAAATGTTGAAAACTGAGGTAGCCCTGCACCTTGAAACAGTTACAAAAAGATATAAGGGTCCTTCAAAGCTGCCGTGGAGAGCTTCTGGTTCTCCACATGTATTCTTATTTTATTTCATAGCTGTTAATTTGACATTTTCCCTGTGTATATTTTCTAGAGTTGTCCAGAGAAACCAAATGTAATCATAATTACCACTGTTGCCATGGTGATTAAATGCTTCAGCCACTTGATTGCCCAAAACTCTACACCTGCACTTCATCTCATGCTACTACAGGTGCTAATTTGAATAACTGTCACGCCATACTTGGCATGGATTAGCCATATGCCATTGGATCTCCCAACCCCCAGCAATGGAGATTATCCCTGACTTCTTAAATATATGCACAATCCAATCCAATAATCTCACTTTGAGTTTCCTTTTTCTTGGGGACTATTCAAGCACCAATTGCTGTATTAGTGTACTGGCAGAAAGAAGATGTCACTCACAAATGAGGCCAATCTAATGTGGATCTGGTAAAGGAATGCATGACAGGGGTGTGGACACAGTATAAGGAAACTACAAGGAGTATTATCATGTACTGAAAAAACAAGGAATCCAGAAGGAAAAACAAAATCACCAGAAAAAAAAAACAAAACAGAATCCAAAAGGAGAACATAAGAGCCACATTTAGAGAGGAAGGCAGCCAGCTTGGGGAGAACCTATAGGGAAGAGCCAGGGAAATAGATTCCTACCACTTACTCTTCTTTCTCTCTCCATCTTCTCCTACATTGCCCGCTGGTGGAAGCCAACAGAAAGCCAGAGGGCTCAAGAGCCTTCTGATGTAATCCATATAGCACCATGTAGGTGGGGATTGGATGTGAAGGGCAAATGGTCTGTATCTGCACACTGACCTACCTCATGTCAAGGCAGTCTCTCCTGAATATATCTTCTTGAGAAAATCTAAGAGCAGTGAATTGTGGAACATAAATTCATGTGAAAATAAGGAGAAATTTGTGAGATAAAATGTGAGTGATTGGCTTAGGACAGTAAGGACCATATAGAATTAGGTATGATAAATTTATGGGAATTGACATTATTTAGTTGTAGTTTTCTCTATGTGTCCATGTAAAATCAGCTCTTAGTTGTTTCATTTGCATTATATTATACATGCTTTGTTTCCATCTCTCTCTATCTCCACTATCAGAACTGCAAACACCTTTTTAACCTAGCTTAAGCAAAACAAATTTATTAATTTCTATAAATAACGAGATTCTGTTGTGAGCAAAAAAAGTTATACTTATGAGCTTAGATCCTATTGACAGTACTTATAGCATTATATAATCTACAACATTTTGCTCCAACATGGCATAAATATCAAATACTTCATTAGGTTCCTTTAAAAGAATATAGAATCTTCCATCTAACAGTGCTGCTATCCAATTTTTTAAAATTAAGAGAGAATTCATAGGCTACCATTAAAACAGTCTCTGTTCTCCAGTGAATGTCATTGAGGATCCTCATTTGGCTGAGTGTTAGACCTACTCGACAACAGGGCACTGGACTCAGAAGCCTGTAAGCTCACATTTCTAATGAATAAGTTAAGTATAACCTACGTTGGACCAAATTAGTTTGGCAGGCCACATGTGGGATACATTTCACCTTAGGAATTCCTTTCTGTCAGCCCTAAACAAATTCCTCTACAACTTTATTGTGTGGCCCAGTAAAGGTCCCTTGCTCCCAAAGCTGATGAAAAGTGACATTAATCTAATAAAAGCACTTTCAAAACAGAACACCTATTATATGACATGTTTGTGTTAGTAATTGAATAATTTTTGCTTCATAGAAAATCTCCTCACAAAGAAATAACACTCCCACTTCCACAACCTCACCTTACACCGTTTTAAACATATTCTAGTCAAGCTTTCGTCCCAATGTCTCACCAAAAGCTCTTGTCTAGGTTACCAATGGCCTCCACGTTGTTAAATTCAGTAGTCAGTTTTCAATCTGCAACTTACTTTATCAGCAACATTTCACACCATAATCATTTTCTCCTCTGTATACCTCTTTTCACTTATCTTTCAGAATACCATACTCTTCTCATTTACTTCTACATCATCATTTGCTCCCTCTTGGTCTCTCCTGCTCATTCATCCTTGTCTCCATGCCTTTATTCATGGTATATCTTCTTTTTTGATCGTCTCATTCAATCCCAGCTATACTCATAACTCATGCCTCCCAAATTTAAATCTCCAGGCTAGACCTCTTTCCTGGACCAATGACACATATCCTACCTGCCTCCTTCACATCTCCACTCACATGTCTAATAAACAAATCAAACTGAGATCTGATCAAAATGAGCTCTGGATCTTTCCACATACTTGTATGCCTATTCTTCGTGTTGTCTTTCTCACAACAGTTAAAGGAAGCTCCATCTTTCCAATTTTTTCAGGCAGAAATTTTATTAGTCATTGTTGACTCACCATCACTCATGCCCCATATCCAGTTTGTGAGAAAATACTATTATATACAGAATATATCCAGATTTGATCTTTTTTCTTTACTGCTTTTATTGTTACCAACTTGCTCTGTACCAACAATATCTCTTGCCTGGAGTACTGCGATAAATTCTTAAATGATCTTCCTGTGTTATCTCTTGCCCTGCCTCAGTCCGTTTTCAATGCAACAGCCAGAGTTACCCTTCTAAAATGTCAGCTTAAAACTTTCTAGTGGCTGCCAATCTCCCTGAAAATAAATCCTTACATTGTTCTAAAATGCCTGGCTTGATTTTGTCCTTTTAGCCACTAGTCTACAAGCTATTTCTGCAATACACCAAACACACTCCAAACTTAACACCTTTGCCTTGTGTCTCCTACCCAGAACTTCCTTCCTCAGAAAGACATAAGACTTGTTCCTTTACCCCTTCTGGTTTGTGCTCCAATGTCACTTTCTCAACAAGCCTTCTCTAACCTCTTTATTTATAATGACATAACATACCACGTACAACATACTTACTTATATTTTCCCACTTCTTCCAGAAGGTTTTTTTCTCCTGAATTAAAACCTGTTTGATCCATGACAAATTGTAGTTCTCTTAAGTAATGGATTTATTTTAAACTTATAGACATTAGGATATTTGTGGCTGGAAATATTTCTCTTTTTTTACTGGCTATCAGAAAGCTTAGATTTAGAAGCATATCTCCTCATTGATGAGTAAATATATTATCATAACATGCATTTTTTTAGCCTCGAATATTACTCCATTTTATTCCCAAATTTATTTTCTTCTTTCACCTCAGTTTTCATTTATGCTGTTGTATAATATTTTATACATTTGGAAACTATCCAGAACAAGTGTGATATAAATACATGAATATAATTAGCCATATGCATTGTTTCTTCTTGTTTTGTTGTTGTTCTCATGGTTGTGGCACCAGATATGTAATTAGCCTTTTCAGGAAAGCAAAATTATACTAAGTAGAAACAATTAAATGAGGTTCTCTAATACTGTTGTGTGTTGAAGTCCTTATTTTTTCAACTGCTCTAAGAATTATTACTTAGTATAGCAGGAAATATCTTGTCTCTGTCCAGAGATCTCTGTTAGAAATGTCCTCCCACTAAGAGCACCATTTGCACCAAGAAACAGTTACTAAAACTTATCTCTCTCTGTGACCCAACAATTTCACTCAGGTTCAGACTGAAGAGAAATTCTTGCTCATGTATATCAGAAGGCATATGTAAGTGTGTGTGTATATATATATATATATACACACACACATATGTGTGTGTGTGTGCGTGTGCAAGTGTATGTATAACAAAGAGCCAAGTATGGGAAAAAAACCTATATTTGAATTTTTAGAAAAATGAACATATGCACATACCCATTCACATGTATTATTTGTTGTTGTTAGTGCTGTGGAGTTGATTCTGACTCATAGTGACCCTGTATACAGCAGAGTGGAACCCTGCCCGGTCTTCTTGTGCCATCCTCTCATCTTCTGGTGCTATATCAGACAATGCTCTGCTGCCATTCATAGGGTTTTCATGGCCAATTTTTTTGGAAGTGGGTGCCAGGTCCTTCTTCCTAGTCTGTCTTAGTCTGGAAGCTCCACTGAAACTTGCCCACCATGGGTGACCTGCTGGTATTTGAAATACCGGTGGCACAGCTTTCAGCATCACAGCAACACGCAGCTGCCACAGTATGACAATTGACAGACAGGTGGTGTGGTTCCCTGACCGGAAAACGAAATGGGGCTGCGGCGGTGAGAGAGCCAAATCTTAACTACTAGACCACCAGGGCTGGCGGCACACGTACTATTAGAAACATATTTACATGCAAACAGCTTTTTCTGTTTGGAAAGTTGAATTTAATAATAGGATAAATTTAAGAATGAATAATGCTTCTCTCGCGTGTCTAAAATGATTGTCCAGGAGCACCCATTTTATACAGCTTGATCCAATATTCGTGGAATCATCTGGGCATCTGGCACAGGGTTAGCAACTAGAGAGCTCTGTCCTAGAATTATAAACTTGACTCCCAGAAGGAAAAGACAGTTCCTTTTCATGTGGCTGCAGTTTAAACATAAATCTCAGGTTTCCTGCTTTGGAAGAAACTTGTTTTAGAGGAAAGGATGCAAAAGCTCATATGCAGAGCTGTGTGTGATAGTACAGGTACAATAGTATTAAGTAGTGGAGATAAGGGAGGAGGTCCTAACAACGTTTGAGACTGTAGATTGCATGGTTCATTCCTGGGGCTGGGTTATTCTGCGTGATAGTTCCGTATCCTTCCAGCAGACTCTCATTGTCACTTAGGCATATTCATATTATATACTTCCAAGGAAATATTTTAATATTTACAAAATAATTTAAGAAATACTACTTTTTGTCATGTGCATTAAGCTAGAGGTTGTCTATTTGTAAGTATATTCAGCTAATTTTACTCGAAAGTTCTTTTATATAATGCTATATGTCCACTAATAATTAGATGAGAAAAAAATCATTAAGATAAATGAAAGAAGTGCATACTAAGCCACATTGTCATTTTTTAATTAGCTTTATCTACAGGAGGAACACACGGGATTCAGGAAGTAGTAAGTATAGGCGCTACTCAAGACTATTCACATTATACCTAATTTATGTTCCTTACCCTCAGGCTAAGCATATTTTGCTTGAACAATGATTCCAATATAGCGAAGGACTAGAAGACCATGTAACAGATGCTGGGAACTAATTGTACGTGGTTAAGTGTTTCTCTCTCATTTGCTTTGGGGATATTCAATGATAATCACTCCTCTATTACTCTTAAATTCTACATATTTTTCTCATCTCCAGTCTTCTCTTAACATTTGAGGCATGAATGAACATCATTGCTATCACTGCAATCTCAGAGTTTATCACTGGAATGCTGGACCCCGTGGCTTTTATTACTCCCCTTTCCATTTTTTTAAACCTCTTCTCCTTTACCTTCTGGCTAAGAAACTAGTCCAATAATGAAAAACTCTAATGTTAACAGTACTAAATTCCTTTATCCAAGCCTCAAACCTATACTTGAACATGAAATGTTATAAGTATACCACATTATGAGGATACATGTGTCACAGCTGACAAATATATAAACACACACTCACACAGAGACAAACACACACACACACGTGTGGGGAGAGAGAGAGAGAGAGAGAATGAATGCTGACAAATGAAGAAACCTAAACAAACTTCTTTTCAAAGAAGTATGAGATGTGACTGTCAACATGGATAGCAATGTGACTGAGAAGGACATGAAAGGACATGAATAGAGTTCTCACTTCCTCAACATAACAGTGCATATTCATAGATATGTTGCTAATCTCACTGTTACCTTAAAAGTGTTGGCTAGGCAGAAACGTTATCCCACCGTGTGTAGGAGGAAACATCAGCAGGGTGAAAATGAAGACAGCTTTTTTCTCTATGAACCACTTTATAAAAATAGTACACTTCTCTAGTTCTGTAATCTCACATGTTGCCCAAATTGACTTTTTTTATACAAAAAAAATAATGACACAGAATACTAAGGCATTTCTCTTTTTCCCGTGTCCTTACAAAATGTAATGAGATGCCTATCAAAAAACTTGCATTGTTGCAAAATGAGAAAGCTTCTGCTCCAGCCAGAGTACAGCTAAGGGAAATGCATCATAACGTTTTATCATCAACATGTGATTGAAATTCTTCATGTAGTTTTCAAGTTCTGAGAGTATTTTAATTAATAATTTAAGATGTTTGGCTCATTTCCTCTTGAATTTAGATACAGACACTCCACAAGCCTGGTTCAGTCTGTATATGTAAAATCTATAAAGAATCAGCCTCGCTACGTGCAATTTGTGAACAAATTCTTTGCTCTAATCAAACTAGAACTATGAAGGCTGGACAATTTCTATGTAAAAGTAGTCAACTTGTAAAGTCAACTTATAAAGTTATTGAATGGGGCAATATAACAATCTCCCTCATTGTTATATTATAGAAATTGAAATGCCTATCATTTCAACTACTGTGTTGGGTGGTGAAATTGTCTTTCACAGGAATATTTCTGGTAAAATAGATATATCACCAGGAGACACTATCAAGTTTTTAGCACTTACCCAATTATTTACAGGGTAAGAGACTCAGAAAACTTAATGGTCACCATGAAAAGTAGTGAAATAATAAGGACTCAACAAAATGGAATACAAAACAAGAATATTAGATTTGGAGATGAACTCTAGGAGAAAGAGATATAGGAAAATCTATCACTCTGATCATCCACAATCAACTTATTTTTCAAGCTTTATTTCTTTCACATAAGTTTCCATTCACAAACTTTTAAAATAAAACTGGAGGGTCTTCATGTTGCCTTTAAAGTATAATCTGCATTTTCTTACCTCAAGACTTTGCAACAATGTTTTATCCACCATTTGTGATCCATATAAATGTCCCTTTCTTCATCAAGCTTTGCCTCATATTTTCAATAAAAAGAGTTCCCTCACTTCTTTGGAGAGGAGACATAAACAACACATCAACATGACTCTTAATTCTCTTATTATGTACAAACCTGTAGCTATTAATGCACATGTCATTGCAATTTCCAGATTGCCCAATTATGATGGTCAGAGTTGTTCTAAAATGTGTTTTTGTACTCTTCATATCACCTAGTATTTTTGTGTGTGTGCGTGAGGAAGATCAGCCCTTAGCTAACATCCATGCTAATCCTCCTCTTTTTGCTGAGGAAGACCGGCTCTGAGCTAACATCTATTGCCAATCCTCCTCCCTTTTTCTCCCCAAAGCCCCAGTAGATAGTTGTACATCATAGTTGCACATCCTTCTAGTTGCTGTATGTGGGACGCGGCCTCAGTATGGCGGGAGAAGTGGTGCATCCGTGCACGCCCGGGATCTGAAATCAGGCCGCCGGTAGCGGAGCGCATGCACTTAACCGCTAAGCCAAAGGGCCGGCCCCCTATCACCTAGTATTACACTTGTATAGTATGGCTTAATATGTGTTCTAGGATGGAGAAAAGGAAGGAAGGAAGATGGAAGGAAGGAAGGGAGGGAGGGAGAGAGGCAAGAAGGGAGGAAGGGGAAAGTAGGTGGAGAAAAGAGACAAAGATGAAAAAGAAAGGAAATGAAAATGTGGGTAAGCAAGTCTAGAACCTAGACATACTAGAACTCTGCAGTAGAATATAGTTGCAGCATATAATGTTAACAAAAGAACAGATTATAAAGAAAATTAAAAATATATAATAATTTTGCCTTAATTTTAGCCTATGTAGAAACTACATCTGGTGTTAAGACAGAGAATTACTGACATAAATTATGTGAATTACATTAATCTTTACATTCTTATTACAATATATGATATTATGATATATAATATATTATATGATATGTAGACTTCTTAGAAGATACACATAAATAAAAGGAAAAAATAAAAACTACTTTTAACTTTTTGCAGAATATATTTGAAAATACGGGTATATAAAATATACTTCCTTATAATATGTTTTTCTATCTTGTAATATACAAATATCCCACTTTCAATGCATTTAATTATGCTTAGGATGTGATTTATTAAGTCCTAAAAAGATATGTAATACCTTTAAGTAAATGAGTGCTCAACACATGAGTGCATGATATGAAAATGTGTGTGCATGTGTGTTGAGAGGAGTCATTTAAAAAAAGGTTCTTACTGAACCAATATGTCTATTTAGTATTTTCCTGCTGAGAGAGCAATGGTATTAACATAGAGTTCACATTTCATTCTCTTTTCAACACTGTTCTTTTGATGCGTTTTTATTATAATTCTTAAAATCAGTTTCCCTGTTAGAAGTTGACAGGAAACATGGGAGAAAGAAGCCACTTTTTAAATTCTGGAAATTAATGTACAAATACAAAGTAGGAAAAAATAGGGATATATCTTGAAATATTTTTCATGCCAAACACAGACATATCCTCATAAAATATAAGTACTAAGGAATACTTAGACTGGTGGAAAGATGATGTTCAGAGTTCAAAATACGATTTTAAATTAAAGAGAATTTGAATACAAGTATAGATATGACAAACTTCTTATGTTCTTTTCAAATATTCCCATAGTGGAAAATACCCGTACAAATAAAAGTTGCACTATTTTCTTTTGCCTCATTATTTTTCTTATGTATTTTATTCTTCAATATTGTTTGTATCTTCGCATTCCTCAATAATTGCTTCTGAATCACAATGAGAAGTCCACTGACCAAGATGGTCTTAATATTCCCGTTCCCCTCCAGTTGACTCAACTTTAGACAAGTTACTTCCTGACTCTATGCCCCTGACCTCCCTTTTCTTAGAGCATTTACCTTAGAAATTTCCAGTTATAGATTCTTTCTCTGCCTCTTTGAGATATAAATTTTCTCCCAGCCTCTTTCCAGTTTTACGACTCAAGAATGTCTTTCTTGAGGACCTAGTAGCCATCCCTTTGAAATGTAATCATCAAGAAAGAGAGTGCCCCTATCTTTCAGTCTCTGTGGGAAGATAGGAACCTAACTCCCCAAAACAACAATTAGCAAACACAGACAGTCTAATTACGTGGACCAACTTCCCTCTAACTTTCTCCAGTATTTTTCCACTAGTTCACCCCAGGATGTAAAAACCCTCTTGCTTATTGTTTTAAAGAGTTGTGTTAGATTTCTCTCCTCTACTGCAATAGTCTTGAATAAAGTCTTCATTGCCTGTTTAACTCTGTACAGTGCAATTTTTCTTTGATAGAACATTTGTCAAGTTTTATTTTGGAATTGGGTTCCATTTTGGAACCTATTTTCATGTTACAAAAATATCAAAATAATCACGAAAGTAAAATACAATTCAAATATATGTTTCTACAGACATCATATGCACCAAACCAAGCACTGAATATCAAAGGTATAAAAACTCATTATAACAATTTTTGTGTTGGCAGCATTTTTCTAAATGTATTGGATATGATGATGTTCTTAAAAATTTCTTGTAGATTAGCCTGAAGATACTTCTGCAAAGCAGAAGTTTTAGTCATTATTGCAAGGGTTTTAGACCTTTCAAAATTAAGATAATCTGTTTAAAAGTCATTATTCAAATTCCCCTAGGTTCTTAAAAGTTAAGGGCAGGTTTCATGATGACCTGTGCAATGATCTGATGGCCTTTCTATTTCAAATACTCAGCTGAGTCAGATTTTATTAAATCAATCTGACCTAATATCTCAGTTGGTCATAAATATGAGTTTTTGTTATTACTGAAACTGTCTTATTCATTGCTTACTAGAAATAGTTTTAAAGTTTAAGCTCAAATTACCAGAAATAAGATGGTGAGATTTTAAAGTAACTATTTCAATATTGAACTTACTCCCACATAACTTGCTTTATTTTGACTCCTATTTAACTAGATTTCACACTGAGAAATTAATCAAACTTCACTTTTAAATTTATTCTTAAAAGAGAGAAAAAGAATGGTTATGATTTTTATTTTGTTTTGTTTCATTTTTTATTACGTACAACCTCAAAACAGAAATACTATTAAAAATAATTATTTAAATGATTTATATATCCTCTTGAAGCTGAGTTACGTTATGAAAACATAGCTCCCCTCCTCTGAATCTCAATATAGCTTTCATGAATCAAAAAGTATCACTAAGGATGCTCAGGAACGATGAATAAATTTTCATATCTATCGACTTTATGCACAATATAATTTTGCCAACAATGATAACCAATACATTACTGTTTAGGTATAAAATGGACAACGATAAAATTAATTTGAACAGCGTATTTTTATTTATTTATTTATTTTGTGAGGAAGATCAGCCCTGAGCTAACATCCATGCCAATCCTCCTCTTTTTGCTGAGGAAGACTGGCCCTGAGCTAACATCCGTGCCCATCTTCCTCCACTTTATGTGGGAGGCCACCACAGCATGGCTTGACAATCGGTGCCATGGTGCACACCCAGGATCTGAACCCAGGCCGCCAGCAGCAGAGCACGCGCACTTAACCGCTACGCCACAGGAAGGCCCAGGGTATTTTTTTAAAAAGTCAAGAACACTTAGATGACTGTAGCTTCAATTTTCAACTAATGAAAAGTTACATATGGAATTTCGCCCCAAGTAAATGTTTCGTTCTCTCAGAGAAACTTATACTTCCTATGCAACCTGAAAAAATCAACAGAAAAAACCTGATGTTTAGAATGCACATTATTTTATTTATTTTTATTTATTTATTTTACTTGTATTTTAAAATCAGAAAACCAACAAGTCTTCTGATAGCCTAGATAGGCAGAGTCAGGGACCTAGGTTGCGTTATGAATTAAGCATAGGACAGAATTAGGATACTGCCAAAATAAATGGACAACTTTTAGTTTTATGTACACAAAGCTTAAAATTCAAATAGTTTAAACAGACTACGTACTTCAAAAGCATTTCCTAAACTGTAGAATTTCATACTAAACAATATGTTCTTCTGCCACAGTAAAATGTATCCAGTTTCCTAAAAAAATGCTAGTGATATATTTTAGACTGCTAATTATTTTGTCATATGCATTTGGCATATATTTTTTCCTTTCAGATGTTCTGAGCAACTTTCTCTCAGAGGGAAAGCATTTTCTTCAACATAAAATTACATTTACATAGTTATATGTAACTTCCCAACACATATGTGACAGAACATAAAAAAGAAACTTTCTGCTGAAAATGCCACCTACTTGCGCAGTGAAGATATTGCCAGACAACTTTTATAGGACATGGAAAAGAAGTGACTGAAAATCAGTGTGTAACATTAAGTGCCTCATTTACTTAATGGGATAAAAAGATCCAAGATGGGAAGCTCTGAGAGCTTGGAAACTTGAGGATTTGAAAAGATGTTAATGTGTGGTGGATCCAACCTACCAAGAGCGAGGCATCAGACTGTTTGCACTTCTCCATAAGCTTGATGAGAAGAGGTTCCAGGAGATCTCCGAGGAGAATTGAGTTTATGGGAATTTAGAGAATTTAATTGCCTGATGTCTGACTCATGCTCGATGATTTTGAAGGGTCAAAATGAGAGCCTAGGTGAAAGGCTTTTGCAAGAAATTAAAGGGCTGCAGTGGGGAGGTAACTCTGCATTCCAAGTAGACAGGAGTCTAAAGTGAGTATTTCCTGACACCAGATGTGGGCCACACAAGAGAGTAAGAAAGAGATGATCTTAAGTCTTGCCCAACAGAGCCATCAAGAGCAGTGAGAAGACCTCAGTAGTAAGAGGTTGCTGGGCTGTACAGCCATATCCACAGCAATAGTAAAAGCAAGCAACCAGATGGAATGTCCACCAGCTTGACCAAGGAACTGCCCCTAAGAGCTATCCAAAGTTGGAAGTCTCCCAAGAATCTACCAAAATGGTTCACAAAATGGTTCTCAGAGGCAGTCAAAACAGTCCTAGGATAGTGTGGCGGTAATACCCTTCCTTTCTCTTTACTTCTCCTGCCTCTCCCAAGAGGCAAAGTCAAAGCTGGGGAAAAACAGTACTTAGCAAATTGGAGAAACAGGCAGAGAAAGATAAGTTAATGGGAGAGAAAGTTGTCAAACCCCAGAATCCAAGGCAAACAAGGAAGAATTAGGCCCTCAAAAGTGATATTCATGGAGGAAATAATAAAGGTGATTTCCATTAAGCATTACAAGTCTTATATGTTTAATGTATTTCAGAATAGGAGATAAAGTATTTGGTTAAAGAAAAGTATTAGCAAGAAAATCTAAAGGAAGGAATATGTGTGTAACGATCAATAAAAGCCAGTGATTCTCCAATCTAGTAGCTGGCATGGAAACTAATTTGACAATAAATGTGGGTTTTTTTCGCCAAGTAGCTTTAAGATGAAAATTATGACGGTGGACAATACATTCTTGTTCCACTAACAAACAAATAGGTAAAGCCCCTTCTATCTTTTTCATTTTTTTGTTTTTCATTGTGCTAGCTCTATTTCACTATAAATTCACCATTACTTGGTAGTTATAAGCAGCATATATTTCTACCATGTCACATGTATCATAAAAGATGGTTATACAAGTAATCCTTGGTTAAATCAAATTTTTGGTCAATATACAATTAGGCTATGAATATGCATCAGAAATTAATATTCTGAATAATACGTTCTCTTCCAGTTCCCTCAATAAGGCTGCTGTGGGAGAAATATAATTTGTTATTCTTGCAGAGTGTAAATTAATTAAAAATTACTTATCCAACAACAAAGTATCATTCCCATGACAAAGATTAGATGAAAACAAACAAAATTGATTCCAAGTCCATATTTCTTCCAGGTATCTGCCAGCAAAAAATCACCAGAAATAAAAAATGAGAGACAGAAAGAGAAAATACATTCCATGCAAATAAAAGTGAGTTGAATTCCTTCACTTATTTTTATAGAGATCATGTATTTTTCATACAGTTTATAGTGACTGTAATGGCTATACACAGGGAACCTCCACTAATGAGAATTTGGTGCTTAGAAATATTCAATGATTTTCAGTGCAGCACATATATATCTGAAACAACTGATAAGTAAGAAGTTAAATACATTTAGTCACATTTGTGAGAAATAGAAGGAAAAACATTAATGTGTCTTTAATTCTCAGAAATGTTTCCAGGCTTTTATAGAGTCCTTTCACCTCCATTCTATGCTAAAGGCTTGCTTTGCATAAAAATAACTTTAACTCTAGATGGACGCTTCCTTTGAAGGTTTTTCTGTGTCAGTGTTACAGAATTACAAAACAATGATGACTTGAACATCACCTTACAAGGAAAAATTGCATGTGAACTTGGGGGGAAAATGAGAGATTTGTGGCAAGAAAAATAAGGAAGTCATTATATATTCAGGAAAAAAAGACATTTTAGGTTAATTATGCTTTCAGTGTTTCAACAAGAATTATAAAATCATAAATGCAGGTAGAAGCAGCCTCATAAAAAATAACTCCTTATTCTAATAACAAAGAGACAAATAAAATTCTAAAATGGATGCTGTTCATAATAGCATCAAAAAACACCAAATATCTAGTAATAAAGACAAAGAACATGTTTAATACTTCTAAACAAAAAAATAATAAATAACTAAAACATGAATGAGAGAAATTAAATCTAAAAAATGGAGAGAATGTCGTATTAATGGATGTGGAAACAATATTTTAGAGATGTTAAATCTCCTCCAATCAATCAATACATTCAATGCAATACCAATAAATACTCCAGTAATTTGGAAGAAGTTGAAGAGTCATTCTAAAATTTGTATGAAATGTCAAAGTGCCAAGTATATTTAAGATCAGTTTGAAGAAAACATACTACATTGGAGGACTACAATATTAAATATTGATACGTATTCTAAAGCTACAGTAATTAAGACAACATGGTATTAGTGCAATGATTGAAATAGTCAACTGGAATGAAATAGAGTCTAGAAAGAGACTCACTCATAAATGATTCATGATCCTGAGTCAGTTGAATATGGATATTTAAAATAAGTGAAATTTGACTACTACCTCATAAAAGCACAAAACAGTCATATTGTAGAAATAAATGTGAAAGATAAAACAATAACACTTCTGGACAATAACTTAAGAGAATATTTTTAAGATCTTGGGAGAGGTGCGAGTTTCCTGAGCAGAAAACAAATGGCACTAAATCCAAGGGAAAGATAGATAAATTGTGCTGTATTAAAATTCAGAACTTATCAAAAGCTGATAATGCTATTAAAAGATAGCACTATGAAAATGAAAAATCAAACCACAAAGTATGGGATGATACAGGTAACTGACAAAAGTCTTATGATCAGAGCATATAAAGAATTAAAATTTAATAAGAAAAATTAAAGAAAGAAAAAACCATGCAATTAAAAAAATTGAAAAAGTAACAGACATGTCACAAAAGAAGATACCTACATGGTCAACAAAGAAATGGAAAGACATTCTGCCTGTTTTTTAATCACAGAAATGCAAATTAAATTCACAATAATATACTACAGACACCTATCAAAAACGCTAACATTAAAAAGACTAACTATAGGGGCCCAGCCAAGTGGCGTAGTGGTTAAGCTTACGTGCTCCACTTTGGCAGCCTGGGGTTTGCCGGTTTGGATCCTGGGCGCAGACCTACACCACTCATCAAGCATTACTGTGGTGGTGACCCACATACAAAATAGAGGAAGATTGGTACAGATGTTAGCTCAGGGCAAATCTTTCTCAAGCAAAATGAGAAAGATTGGCAACAGATATTAGCTCAGAGCCAATCCCCTCACCAAAAAAACAAAAAAAAGACTGACTATAGCAAGTATTGACAAGAATGGCCTGCTTATACAATACTAATGGGAGTGTAAATTTGTAAAACTATCCTGAGAAACAGTTTGGCATTCAGTGCTAAAGTTGAACATAGGCAAATCTTATGACATACATTTTATTGCAAGGTATATACCCAACTGAAATGAGTGGTATGTACATAAAAAGTCATGTACACAAATGTTCATAGCAGCATTATTTATATTTGTCCCAAACTGGAAACAACTTAAATATCCATCAGTAGTAGACTGGATACATTCATTTTTATTACCGTATGGTGGAATTTTATATGGCAAAGAAATGAATGTAAAATTACACACATTAACATATAAAAATCTTACAAACATAATTTTAAGCAAAAGAAGCCTGACACAGAGAATACATACAGTATAATTCCATTTATGTAATACAGCTGTGATTAGAAATCAGGATAGTGGTTACCTTTGTAGAGGCAGAAGGAGTGAACTTTTTGGAAGGAACATGAGCAGGGCTTTTAGCTACTTCCTGATATGGATGGGTGGTGGTTACAAAGTTACATACATTTTATGAAAACTGAGTTTTGTGCATTTGTTCATATGTAAGCTAAAACGTAGTTTCAATTTAATTTAATTTTTTAAAGTTAAGATGAGTTTTAAAAAAGAAGAAAAATATAATGTCTCATATCTACTGTTGCCAAGTTACAACAAATTATGTGTGATTTAGTTCAATAAATGGTGATATAGGGATATGTAGAATAACATTGCCCTACACAATAAGTCACGTGCTTTAGACCACAATTATAGGATCAAAAAACAAGTTACATGGTTATAACGGTTACAAAGTTAAGAGTGGATTTGTATATATGTTGAAAGTGAAACAAGGGAAAAAGAGCCAAAATGCATAGGATACAACAAATTTATTTCACAATACATCAGTCAATTTTTAGGTGACAGACTGTTGCCAATAACCATGTACCTAGCCATTAATTTATTTCCTAACTACATCCTCTCAGAAAACCTTACACAGAATAGGTGTTAATAAATACTTGCTGACTAAATCTTGCAGGTAACATGCTTCAGTTCAACCTGAGTCCCCAATTACCAATAACTGCTGGAGGTCTAGAATACTTGATGAGTTCACCAACGTCTCTAATTCCTGCTTATTAGGTATATAGATAGTATACAAACAGTCTAGCCTGTGGTAAATGTAGGCTGACTTTTAAGCAAAAATGAACACTTCTGAGTTCTGTCTGAAGCATGTAACCTTAGTAAATTTCATGCTTCCTGTAGTATTCACGGGTGCCAGTCCGGACAATTTTACCACAATAATTAACATTGAGCCCAGACTGATCACTTCCTAATATTTTATTTAATGAAGGAATCTCATGTCAAATTTATCACATCTATTTGGGAATCAACTCATATAACCCTGTTCTGTCATCTTAGGATGTTCTGGGATTCAAGATCATACCTATAGGGCAAAAAACAGTTGATTTAGGAAAAAATGGGGGGAAGTTCTCAAGAACATGGGAGAACTTAAAATCTCAGGTGGAAAATGAGAGTCATTGAGAAATGAAGAGCTGACAAGATCAGCAAAGCAGTCACTGTTTCTAGTCTTGAATCTAGTTATTGAGACAATGCCTCTGATATAATTCCACTCCCAAGAAGAGCTGCTTTGCAGTGTTTCTTAGAGAAAGACAAACACTCAAGATCAACCTTAAGAACAGGGCTCCAATATCCTCATGGGTTTCAGATCAAGTTCTTTGCAATCAGTTTTCTTTTTTGCGTGTGTGAGGAAGATTAGCCCTGAGCTAACATTTCTTGCCAATCTTCCTTTTTTTGCTGAGGAAGATTAGCCCTGGGCTAACATCCATGCCCATCTTCCTCTACTTTATATGTGGGACGCCTGCCACAGCATGGCTTGATAAGCAATGTGCAAGTCTGCGCCTGGGATCCAAACCTGCGAACCCCAGGCGCTGAAGTGGAGCACGCAAACTTAACCACTACACCACTGGGCTGGCCCTTGTTTTTTTTTTTTTTTTCCTAAACTCACATACAAAGTCACTTCTCAGTACACAAGTGTGTCTTATGAGTACCAGGCCAGAAAGTTCTAGACGCTGCTATCATGAATGCTCAGAAATTATCTTTATCTAAGAACAGAAACCAATGTAATAGAAAACAAATAATTGTGACAAAAACAAAACCAAAATATGAGTATTTAAAAAGAAAATAATATTGATAAACCACTAGTAAGGCAGATAAAAAAATAAAGAAAACACAGATTACTAATATCAGGAATGAGAGAGAGGATATTGTTAGAGCTCCTAAAAACATTTAAAAAATAATAAGAGGCTGGCCTGGTGGCGCAGTGTTTAAGTTCGCACACTCTGCGTTTGTGGTCTAGGGTTCACAGGTTCGAATCCCAGGTGTGGACTTAACGCGTCTCTCATCAAGCCATACTGTGGCTGCTCCCACATACAAAATAGAGGCAGATTGGCACAGATGTTAGCTCAGGGGACTTGTAACTTATGGGACCACCATCATATATGTGGTCTATCATTGACCAAAACCTCATTATGTGGCATATGACTGTAAATTTTTAAGTTGGTTTACTAATTTCTGTAAATATCTTGCTGAGATTAGAATTGAGATTTCATTGAATCTGCAAATACATGGATTAAGTTGCCATTTTAACAATATTGAATTTTCCAAACCACAAATGTAGAATATCTCCCTATTTATATAGATCTTCTTTACTTTATTTCAGCAACATTTGTAGTTTTCAGTGTTGAGGTCCTAGCAGTCTTTTGTTAAATGTATTCATAAGTATTATGTGGTTTTGGCGCCATTGTAAATGAAATTTTTTATACTTTAATTTTCAATTTTTTCTGGTTATAATCTTTTCCTCATCTTACACTTTTAAATATTTACTTTATGTCTTGAGACCATGACAAACTTAAAGTTCTAGTAGTTATTTTGATGATTCTTTAAGATTTTATACATAAAAAATCATGCTGTCTATAGATAGGAACAGTTTACTTCTTCCTTTTTAACCTAATATCTTTTATTCTTTGCCTTTTTGCACTGACTAGGATTTCCAGCCACCATGCCAAATAGAAGCAATAAAATGATTGAATACCCTCGCTACCTTGTAGGTGTTAGCTGTAGTTGTTGTTGTTGTTGTTTTTAAGATGCTTATCAGATTGAGAAAGTTACTCTCTAGTCTTAGTTTGCTGAATTTTTAAAAACATATTGAATGTGTGTCTAATTTTGATAAATGAATTTTCTATGTTTGAATTATTTTTCTTCTCCTTCATTCTGTTAGTAGGATTTGATTTATTTTAATTGTTAAACTAACCTTGCATTCCTGATATAAAACTAACTTGGTCATGGTGTATTATCCATTTTATATATTGTTGGATCTGATTTGCTAATATTTTTTCTAATAATTTTATTATTAAGTATTTTTGCATCTGAGGTAATGAAGATGTTAGTCTACACTTAACCTTTCCTTGATGTATCTTTGTCAGACTTGGTATCATAAAGTAAAATGGGATATGTTTCCTCCCCCTTCATTTTTTTTAAGAGTTTGTTTAAGATTGTTTCTTCTTAACAAGTGAAGAATTCTATCTGATTGTTTGATAGAATTAACCAATAAAGTCATTCAGACTGGGAGTTTTCTTGTGGAGTGGTTTTAGCTAAAAAAAATCAATTACTTTGATAAATATAGAGCTATTCAGATTTCCTGTTTTACCTTGTCTTTTTTGGTAAATTTTGTTGTTTGAGTCAGATATATTGATGGAAAGTTGCTCATGACAGTCTCTTGTTATTTATTTATTGTTTTTGTGTGAGGAAGATTGGCTCTAAGCTAACATCTGTTGCCAATCTTCCTCAGCAAAAAGAGGAGGATTAGCATGGATGTTAGCTCAGGGCTGATCTTCCTCACCAAAAAAAAAAAAAAAAATTGACATGAGACAGATTAACAGGAGAAAAACACAAAAAAAGTTTAATAACATGTATACATGGGATAAACTCAGGAAAACAGAGTAACTCACCATTTTGATGAGTTAACGCTCTCACCTTAAAACCATCCTCAGCTAAAGACAAAAGATGTAGGGAGTGGGGAGAGTCAGGGACTTCAAAGAGAAGAAAGGCAATCCACAAGTAGATGAAAAGGAGCAAATGTTTGGAAAGCAAGTGTTTGGCCACACAGAAAGAGAAGAACACAGAGGGGAGCCCAACAAACAGGCTTTTCTAGGTTCCTCCCCATCTACCACCTAGTTCATGTTATGCTCAGGTGATAGCTCGCTTGCTGAGACAGGTTTCTTTATCTGAATTCTTTTAAGCAATTAAGGGGAAGGTAACAAGAAAAATTTTCTGAGTCTTTTGCTTCTTAAAAGTAATCAGCATAAAACAATCCTCATGTTAAAGAGACACATTGTGGGGTGGCAAATTTTGTTTGCCTTCGGTATACTCTACGATGTTTGCACAATGATGAAATCAATGAAAAATGGCACATTTCTCAGAATATAGCCTGGTCATTAAGCAACGCATGACTGTATACAGGAATGACGGCGAATAGACAAAAAAATTTTGAAAAGGAAGATTAAAGCTGGAAGCCTTACATTATCTGACTTTAATATGTATCATAAAGCTATAGAAATAAAGAGAGATTGGCAAAGGACTAGACACATAAATCAGTGGAATAGACTAGATCAAGCATAGGCCAACTTTGTAAAGGACCAGATATTAAATATTTTAGGCTTTGTGGGCCACATATGGGATGTCTGTTGATGTTTCCTCTTTTTATTTGACAATACTTCAAGTATTGATCAACTATTATTAGCTTGTCGGTCATACAACAACAGTCCATGAGTCATAGTTTGGCAATTCCTGGAATAGAGTCAAGAAATAGAGCCACAGTTGCCTTTCAACAAACACTTGAAAGGAATTCGGCACAGAAAGGAAAATCTTTTCAGTAAATGGTGCTGGAACAACTGGGTATCCATATGAAAAACAAAATTTAATCTCAACCTCTACCTCCTACCAAACACAAAAATTAATGTAAGAAAAGTCAAGGCCTAAGCATAAAAGCCAATACTACAGAGCATCTAGAGGAAGACAGAGGAGACTATCTTCAGAGCCTGAGATGAGCCAATTTTTAGGCAGGACACAGTAGCAACAACCATAAAAGAAAACTTTGGTAAGTTAGACTTTCATCAAAATTTAAAACTTTTGTTCTTCAAAAGACATCTCTACACAAACCATATACTGCGAGGAAATATTTGCAAAACAAATATCTAACAAAGAACTTGTGTTTGCAATACATTAAAAAACTCCTACAACTCAATAATATGAAAACAACTTTTAAAATGGACTAAAGATTTGAAAGAAATTTCATGAAGGAAGATGTTTGAATGGTTAATAACCATATGAAGTGCTCAATATCCATTGATATGAAATTCTTAAATAGGCAAGATGAATCTATAGTGAAAGAAAGCAAATCACTGGTTCCTGGGAAAGGGTGTGTGACTGCAAAGGGGTTCCTGGGAACTTTTAGAGTAATTTGAATATTCTGTATCTTGACTGGAATAGTAGTTATATATATCTATATATGTGTCAAAATTGTATAGTTAATGCTCATGCATTTCAATGTAGTAAATTTAACCTCAAATAGCCATAAAAATAATAATCATATGAGAGGTGGGGAATGGGTGAGTTATAGTCGAAAAAACAGCAGAATATTGATCATTGTTGAAGCTAAATAATGGGTAGATGAGAATTCATTATGGCATTCAATTTACATTGTATATATTAGAAATTTTAAGATTCCTCAAGTGAAAAGTATTTGTCATATAATTTTGCTAGACTACTGGATCCTTCTAGTTTCTCACTTAATTAAAAAGACTTATAAAGGTGATTTATCTTTTTTCTAGAAAAATGGGACTATAGTTATCCACTTCTGTCACTAAGGGAAAAGAGTGATCCAGGATTATTTTTTTCTTTCCTGAACCATAAATTTGCTTTCAATTTCTTTTGCTAAAGAATAGAAGGGGCCAATGAGCAAAGAAAACAGAAAACTTACCTTCTAGAGTATAACTCTGTGTAGTTCCCTTCACTGTATTTAGGAACATAACTAGCTATGTTTAAAAATAACTCACCCATGCTTGTTTTCTTTATGTATGGAGACAAACGGTGTAGAGGTTTAATGATGTTTACAAGATGACGATGTTTTTCTACAACAGTACAATTTCCTCTCTTACAAGTGCTATCACAGAACTGAGCATCACATAATGTCTAAATACATAGTGATAAATATATAATCTCATTACAAATCATAAGAATGATTATCCCATTTCTGTAAAATATACACTGGTATCATTTGCTGTTTAAATTCAATCTTAATAATTTGCCTAATATTTCACAGTCCAAAGGTTTTGACTGATTTTGAAAAGGAAATTTGTTATTTCCATGGGTTCCATGTAACACATTGTTACATGTTACTTGGACTCTGTTTAAATCACCGATACGAGACAGATGACAACACGCCAGCCTGGGACAAATGTGACTGATGCTGTGGATAAGCTCATATAATATTTATTCTAACCACCTTCTTTGCACATGTTCCTGAAATGCATAAGCTAGTAAGCAAAAAGCTATACTTAAAAGATTCCATTGCAGCTAGGGTTCTACATCTCATTAGATTACACTGACAAGATGCTTTTTGCATGAGACGTTGCTCAGAATGAATTATACAGGGAAAAGCAGATGCGAGGCATCCATTTTTGCGGGTATAGATCATAGCAGAAATGTGTGGTTCTGGCGTTAGCAACTGTGGCAGCAGCGTTCTGACTCCACTCTTCTGGAGCATGGCAAAGGCAGAACTTCCTGTGACAGTCCAGTTATGTCGTAGTTTTGCAACTTATTTCCAAAAGGTCAAAACAGAGGCTACCTCTTCTGCTCTTTCAATTATAATATGTGAGCTATTTATACCACTTAATATAGCCCTTCTGTTTAAAGAAGGTAGAGGGCATTCTGTTTCTTCTTAACCAAGGTTCCTGACCAATATTACAGACTTCGCATAAAACCATTCTGTTGAAGGGAAGTAACAAGAGGTAAAAAATTCTTCCCCCAGGAACATATGATATGAAACAGGATCAGCAATCTTGGCGAAGTACTTGATTCCCAGGAGTAGCTGGCCCCCGCTATATACATTACCAACCTCATACTCAAAACATTGTAATAGTGTTTACTGCTACAACCACTTATATGTTCAATGTTTTCTTAGTCTTAGTGGGCCCATCTCCCCATCTCATACTCAGTTTTGTCTACACCTTATGGGAATCCCACAACTGTAATCCTCCTGCATAAAGAATCTGTTAACATAGAATTTAGACAAAATTCCAGTTATTAAAGTAATCAGTAGAATGGGTTAATAATAGGGTTAGTAATAGGGCCATAAACTTGGCTGCCTCTGAGACTCTGGGAATGAATGGGTGTGAAGAGTTTTCTGCCTGCATATCTAGTTTTTGCTTATATACACACAAACCTGAGGGGGAAAATTGGGCTCCTCTTTCCTTTTTGATTGCTTAAAAGCACATCACAGCTCTCTGACTTGCCTCTCTTAACAAAACAAGTCAGGATGCCGAATGAACATGGCTTTGAATTTGGCCATGACTTTTCATTTATTTATTTTAGACTTTGCTTGACTGTGAAGCTCTGGGAGCTAGAGTTCAAAGGCAATCACGCGTTCAAAGAAAATACTTACCTGGGAATATTCTAACAGAAACCAATGGGTTTAATAATTCTTGTAGATATTGTAAAAGCTTTTGAAATGCTAGCACTTATGTAAATAATTGCACAGAAACACCTTTCTTTTGAAATAAATTTCTCAGAGTCCTGTCTTCATCTATTTCCAAGTAGTCTCGTTCACTTTGATGAAACTCATAATATACAACATTTCTGAGGAAAATGAAAACAGGAGGCCTCCTGAAGATACAATAATATTATTACCTTTTACTTTCAAACCCTTAAGGTAGGCTCCTGCAAATTAGGCTAAAATGCAAATTTTAGTGAGGATTCTACTAGAAATGCAAAGGCAACAATCATTTTCAAAAATGACAGACCCACTGTGAGCAAAAGAGAGAAGATAATGAGTCTGGCTGAGCTGGCATTGTTGAAATGGGTCTCTGATTGGCTGCTCAACAGTTGACTCTGCAGGCTTCAATTACAGGAATAGCTGGAGTACTACTGCTCTACAATATAATTTGTAGAACTTGCAAAGAAATGATATATAGAGTCTGTGTGTGTGTGTGTGTGTGCATGCATGCACTGTGGAAAACTTTGAGTTATTCAAAGGAAAAGTTCCTGGCCTTATCATGAAGTGCATGATCTAGGTTGATTCTTGCTATTTGTGCAGGTAGTGGAGCATTAATAATAGAATATTTAACCATAGACATACTTGTATTCCAATTATATGTAGGACCCACTACACTTCTGAATTAATGTACTAGACTTTATCTTTTGGTAGATTTAAAGACTAATGTCCAATATATATGCAGAATTTTTTAAGCCACAAAATCAAAATTGAAAGAATTATAAATGATAACTATAATCTCATTGATTTTTTTAAATAAAACAAAAAGACCAGTATAACCGTAGGGCATAATTTAGAAAATATTGTTTAAGTCCTAAAGATCTAGAATCAGACTGCTGTGTTTGAATCACAACCCTATTATTCACTAGCAATGTGATCCTGAGAAGGTGACCTAATCACTCTACTCATGGTGTTGAGATTTATGAACTAAAAATCATAATTTCATTCACACAGGTACATCTCCTGGCATTATGTCTGGAGCAACACTTAATAAGCGTTGGCTATTGCTATCATAATGATCAATATATTTTTGGATAACTACCAATGCTTTTTATGTAAGACTAGACAGTAAGTTCTTTGATTACAAGAACTGTGTCTTATTCACTTCTGGGTGCCCATTACCCAAGAAAATGCCGGCCACAGAGCAGTCACACACAAAAAGCTTAGCTGAATTGATATGACTCATCAGAGAGAACAATATTGAGTCCACCATTGCCATATCCTCAGCTTATCTAGTCATTACTTTGACTAGATCATTTATCTTATTCTCTTTTACTCCCTTCTACTTCTACTTCAGCTAAGGGAAACAAAGGAATATGCTACATTAGCCTTTCAGCCCTTGGGGCTAAATCTGTTTTTTATTTTCTACTTTTACTTCCGTTAATGGCTATACAAGGAGTATACTGCATTGACTATTCAGCTCTTTGGGGCCAAATCTTTTATTTATTCATTTCTATTGATGACCTGGGAACATGAGTGAAGTGATTAAAGAAGGAAAACTCTCAGCTGGTTAGCAAGAGAGTGCGTATTGGGGATTGAGAGCGTGTGATAGGCAAAGGAGACCGAGGAACTCAGAATAGATAGAGGTCAGTAACTGAACTGAAGAACAAAAGTAAGCGAAGGCATTTGATAAAATTCAAAATAAATCTCTGATTAATATATATATATGTATATATATACAATCTTAAATAAAATAGGAATTACTGAAGGAACTTCTACCTTTGTGGGTCTGCTTTACTATCATGTCTTTAAAATGGCCTTCACCAGAGTTGCCCCACAGAAGACCTGATCTGTGCTATTATAGATTTCTCTAAAATGCCCAAAGAATGATACTTAGTAAAGTATTATAGACAATTTCAGGCTGGGGATTTGGATAAGCAAGATATCTCAGTTCTCCCAAATTCCTCAAGAGACATGCGCTGCTACCAACATTATCTTGTTACATTGTCCACAGCTACATTATAAGGACTAGGCTACACTTGTGTGCCACCATATTGAATATCCATAGGGATGCACAAACTGTTGACATGCACTATATGTTCCAGGACAAGGAGGGAACAAGAAGCTCAGAACTGGCCATGGCCTCCATACTTGTTTACTGAACTGTGAGTTCTATGAGAGCAGGGATCATGGGTATAGGTTCACGAGGAAACTTAAAGCTTAACATACTGCCTAGAACACGGTATTTATTCCAATTATTTGTCGAATGAATGAATGGTCTTAATACAATATAGTGTATCTCTCTGCCAGTAGTAAACAGTATTATTAATAGAAAAATAACTAGGAATCTTCCCATTCAAATGAGAAATAATACATGAATGGCTAGCTGTTGAGACTCTTTGTGACTACAGGTCTGCCTATTTAAAGCCAATGTTTCTCAAAGTGAAGTCCAAGAACTATTTGATCAAAGGACATCTAGGTTGCTACTTAACATTTCAGATTCCTGGGACCCCCACACCCTCCCCGCTCCTGACCTCTATCTCTGACAATAGCACCTAGGAATCTGCATAGTTAACAGTCTATCCAAGTGATTTTATACACCATACCTTTCAAAATCTTTGTGCTGGTTTATGTACTTCTATAAGCAAATGAAACTAGCTGTATAAATATGTTCATATGATCATATTTACACATGAAGTGATTTTCTATTTAGGAAACTGAAGGAATCAACTTTAAGAAGAAGTCTTTTTGGAATCAGTGTAAGTTTAGTTATGCAGCCAGTTGCAAAATAAACATTCAAAAATGTATGACTTTCTTATATCTCAGCAAAAATTATTTTTTTATTTAGAAAATAAAATTTTAAAAAGATCTCATTTATAATAGCAACAATAACTAAATTTATGCATCACAAGTTATGGATAGGAGATATAAGAAGAAACAATAAAATGTCATAGAAGGTCAAAGAAAAGAAGACTTGAATACAGTGAGAGACATACCATAATCCTAGATGGGAACATTGAATATTGTTGAGGGTGTCTGTTTAATCTAATTTACAAATTTAACATTAATCTCTAGATTTAACATGCTTCCAATTAAAACATTTTTGAGTTTTTGGACCTGGAAAAGTGGTTCTTATGTTCATATGACAGAATAAACATGAAAAGAGACTGGACAAGTTCATAAAAGGAGGGTAATTAAGACAGACATGCCTGACATTGAATTACAAATCTACTATAATGGTGAGCTATAAAACAGAAATAGATATATAAATGTGGAACAAAATAGGAAATCCTGACATAAGTTACATTGTACTTTGAAATTAAATTTTTGATAAAGTTATAATTTCAAGTAAAAGGATACTTACATATCGCTTTATTTAAAACATACTTGTCCTGGTATAGGATTTAGGCTAGCCATTTGAAGAAAAGAATGTAAATCTTACCTAAATTCTTATTCCCAAAATAGACTCCAAATGGAATTTCATTTCATTTAAATGAAAAACATAAAACAAAAACCATATTAAGAAAAACAAGTGGGTAAATATTTACACTATTTGAAGTGGTAAAAGTATGATATTAAAGATACATAAAGGAAAAGATAGAAAAATTACTCTACATAGAAATGTTAAAATTCTTCAAATCCAAAAAAATCTAAGAAAAAAAGAAAGCCCCAAAACATGAAAAGAAAGCATTTTGCTTTATGTA
The DNA here is from genome assembly GCF_020826845.1 of Diceros bicornis minor. NCBI lineage: Eukaryota > Metazoa > Chordata > Mammalia > Perissodactyla > Rhinocerotidae > Diceros > Diceros bicornis. The sequence continues at coordinate 49,732,656 of NC_080745.1, read as the reverse complement.
TTATAAGATGTGGTAATGTATTTGGTTTATGCCTCTTGTCACAGACTAATTACTAAGAGTGCCTCCATTTATCCCCAAAAGTGTCCTAATCTGTACAATAAATTATTTGGTCACCCTACTTACAGACAGAGGTTAATAACCTTATTAAACAAGAGCTTAGGAGTCAACAGAAAAAACAAGGATATTTCAATAGAAATTGAAGAAATTTTAAAAAATCAAATGATCAGTAAATATTTGGAAAAAAATCATGTTCAAATGCAGAAAGAGGAAATAAAGAGAAAAAGAGTAAGGTAGATAACAAAGAGAGAAGAAAAGGTAGAAAGAAGAAAAGAAATACTCCATGTTGGCAAGAAGGTGAGGAGACTCTCTAATTTTAGCTGTGAGAACACAACTTTTAGTACAACTTTTATGAGGAGCTATTTGGCAGTAATTCCCTTTGTAGGAATTTAGAAAATAGTTAAGTTTAGATTAAATGATATTCACTGAAGTGAAATAAGTTCAAAAAGAAAGTTGTATACAATCTGAACATTCAAATAGATATTAAAACTCATTGTCACAAGCTATATACCAGCACATTATATGGCCACTAGAAATGATACAAGAATGTACTTACTGGCATGGGCAAACAGTGAACACATTAGATCTGGTGTAAAGATGCCTTTATTGGCACGGATAAACATTAAAGGACAACATTAAATTGTCAGAACAACTTAAATTTCAGCCCTCCAGAACATACGTACACATACATATACATATACCACACGTATGCATGTATGTATGTGCTCATGTATATAATGTACATATATATACATATATAAACAACTCAAGACCAACTCCAATCTTTTCATAAGTCATGATTTGTTTATCATACAAATTTCTCCCAAATTCTTCTTGACTTTTCCCCAATAGAGAGCCAGCAATTGTACTTGTAGCTCCACCTCTAATTCCTCCATTTGCATTTGCTTTTGCTTTTGGACCCTTATGTGGAGCAAATAGGATTGATGCCTGAACTATCTTATCTAGACTCGTTGCTTTATTTGGTCAAACTTTGCTTACATTGCTCAACTCAGTCTTGTGGGTTTAAGAATTTAAATGTGAATTCCCGTTCTATATCATGAAAGTGTTTCCAAAAAACTTGCTGGATTCCTGACTCAAGATATTCTCTTTAGTAATGTGTTTCTCTCCTCTAAACAATAGATTTGCCTTCTGATAAATACTACCCAACACTGTACAGTTATTTCTCCCCAGCCATCAATTCCCCTTAAGCAGAATTTTACTAAAAACAGCTTTATCCTGCTGGGGATGATCAGTAAAAGTGGCAATTGGGGGATGAATAAAGAAAAGAATAGTAAAAGCAGATGGCAGAGCAGGAGTGCAGATTTTTACCGTAAAGCCTTGGGTGAGAAAAAAGAATTCGAGGTAGAGTAAATGTAGAAAAGCCCTTCTGTGGCTAAGGGAGGAGGGAGAGAGCAGAGATGTCTTTAGGAGGCACAGAGACTCTGATGCTCTAGGACCCCAAGGGAAAAGAGGTGCAAAGCAACCACTCTGAATTATAAAATAAAAGATATTGAATAGAATTTGACACAGAAGAATAAACTCACTTAGTATACATGTTGTTTACATGGAAATCCTGAGAAGTTTCTAGCAAACAACAGGTGGTAGATACATAGAAAATAATTGCAGGAAATTTGTGGAATTAAGACATGTTTAGTGTTCCTTTCATACTATATTTACTTAATGTGTTGCCCATAACACTTTATTTCAGAAAACACCAAACTAAAAAAAAAATAGGTCCTTCATAGGTTTCCCTCTAGCCTACTCTCATGGAGCTTCTATTCTACTTCCTTAATGATGCCAAGGAGATTTCATTTCAGCTGAAACCTCAAGGAGAGTTAGCCAGAAGATTTGGGAAAAGGATGTTTCTGGCAGAGGAAAGAGCTAGTGTAAACGTCCTAAGTCAAGAATAAGCTCAAGACGTTTGAGGAACAACCAAAAAAAAGACCATTTGCTGGAGAAAAGTGAATCAGGTGTAGAGTTGTAAGTGATGAGATCTGAATGGGTTCAAGGGGCAGGTCACCATAGGGAATTTGGGTGATATTCTAAATGAATGAATAGCATGAGATGGTTTTAAGCAGAGGTGTGGTATGATTTGACTTATGTTCTTAAGAGATCTCTTTGACTGCTCCATGGAGAACAGAATATAGAGGAGCAGAAACGGAAGCAAAGAGATAGTCAGAGACTCTTACACATTTATAAGCAAGAAACGATGTCGGCTTAGACTCTAGTGGTAGCAGCAGATGGAGAAAGGAGGAAGTCCTGAGAACAGCTGAATGGATTTGCTAAAATTCTCAGCATAAGTACAAAACAAGTATTTTTTCTTAATAAATATCACATACAGAAATACTTTTTAAATAAACACTTTATATACCACCAGAAGGACATAAGTATACTTCAGGAAACTTGCTAATATAGAACCATAAAAAAGTGATCATTGGTAGACATGGGATCTAACAGGCGTTTGAATGCCTCTACTTTGACTTGGAACACCGCACAAAACGGTAGAGCACATTGCTTTTCATGCTCGATTATTACTGTACTCGGTAGCTTTCCACAGTTTCCAGTTATTTAATTTTATGTTTTGCTTCACTAAATAATAGCGTTGTCTATTAAATATTGTATCGTAGCAATTATTATTGATGATTTGAACACCAATTATCCTATGTATAGGGAAACAAAATTCTTTATTTTTTTCCCACTTAAAAAATAGGATCATTATTGCAAAAAAAAATCTAAAATATGATGAAAAAATTTAAATTAGATGAAACCATAAGCAAAATATTTAGAAATAATCTCTGCAGTTTTTCAATACTATAACATGAAATCAACATTTGGATTCTGGCTGGAGTATGCATCTAAAAATTATAAAATAAAAGAAATAGCTGAATATCATTTAGGCATTAATGCATATTAAAATGCTAGACTATATAAAATAAATTTCATTAAATTTACTATTTAATTTTTATATATGAATATTATAAAATGAATACAGTAAGCGGGGCCGGCCCGGTGGCGCAAGCAGTTAAATGCGTGCACTCCACTGCAGTGGCCCAGAGTTTGCCGGTTCGGATCCCTGGTGTGCACCGATGCACCGCTTGTCAAGCCATGCTGTGGCGGCATCCCATATAAAGTGGAGGAAGATGGGCACGGATGTTAGCCCAGGGCCAGTCTTCCTCAGCAAAAAGAGGAGGATTGGCAGATGTTAGCTCGGGGCCAATCTTCCTCACAAAAAAAAAAAAAAATGAATACAGGAAGCAAATATTGCAAAAAAATACAAAAAGAGCAAAATGTTAGATTATTAATGTAAAATGTCTACAAACACACCTACCTTAATTTTGACCAGTGAAATTTAAACTTTAATAATTTGAGTTTGAGAGTATATTTTCTCTTTTAATCTTATTATTCATAAATATGAATTAATCCAGTCTTAGGAATGAGAGAATAAGTCAATTATGCCTTAATTAAAGAAACAAAACAGGGGCCGGCCCCAGGGCCTAGTGGTTAAGTTCAGCTCACTCTGCTTCGATGGGCCAGTTCGGTTCCCGGATGCGAATCTACACCACTCGTTGGTGGCCATGCTGTGGTGGCGACCCACATACAAAATAGAGGAAGATTGGCACAGATGTCAGCACATGGTGAATCTTCCTCAGCAAACAAAAAAAAAAACAAAACTTAGCTTTGCAGACAAAGTTTAGGACACCTATGGTGGAACACTGCATACAGCATAGAAGTGTTATTTTCTAAGAAGCTCCCAGAATTACAAGTTCTTCTACAGTTTGAGATTTGCAGAAGTCCTCTTCTTAGAGCTGCAAACTCATGGGGAGAAGTGAAGGGAAATAATACGCAGAATTTCATTCCCTTTCCCATAGTGGCTCAGAGTGGGCCTCTGATGCCAAACTGCCTGGCTATGAATCCCAGGTCTATCGCTACCTATGTGATCGTCATCAAGTTACCTCTTTGTATCTCAATTTCCTCGTCTGTAGAATGGGGATTATAGAGTAACTCATTTGTAATGTAGTGAGGATAAATTAAGTAGATACATGTAAATTTCTTAGAATGACATATATTAAATGCTCAGTAAAATATTGTTTACTCTCAGTTATGTGACAGTCACTTAACACATATTATTGATTGACTAATAAAGTAAGAACAATTTAGAGCACCTCTTGCTTCTCAACATCGGCACTATTAACATGTTGGGCTGGATAATTCTTTGCTGCAGGGGGGTTGTTGTAAGCATTGCAGGATGTTTAGCAGCACCTCTGGCCTCCCTCCACTAGATGACAGTAGTGTGTCCCTCACTAACTTGTGACAATTGCAAATGCCTCTAGACATTGCCAAATATCCCCTGGCTAGTCAAATTGCCCCTTTGAGAGAACAACGGATTGAAAGTAACCATTCAAAGACAACATAGAACATTTTGATTGAATTTGACAGCATTATTGAATAAGCATAAGCTGAAGCTTCTAGACTTGATTTTGCCACTGCCAATCAGGGAAGCAGAGACTTCCAGTTCTACAGATCCTGCACACGTGATAGTAGTATTATTAAAACATTGATCTTTTGCATTCCATTTCTAAAAAATTGGAAACTTCCGTTAAACAACAGCATGGAGTAAGAAACTTATAAACCATAAGAAACCTATAAGCATAGATCTCATTTGCCTAATTTTCTCTTTTTCAATCCTTTTTTGCTATATGTCTTCTGTGCTTGGTTTCATATCTAGTTAGACCCATTTTTTTCTCTAAGCCTATTTCTTCTGTGTAAGATTTCTAAGGTGGTGGCTTCTGATTCTTCCAAGTTTCTAGAAAGCTTCAGCAACCAGCAGCAGGTCGAAATTTATTGATAGTGTCTTATTTACCAGGTGATATTTGCAAATTCAGGGTCTGACTCACCCAGGCCAGATGCCACCCTGCCACCAGATCACTGGGAGACATTGCAAATATTTCCCTCGGGTACTAAATTATCCAAGGATTCTCAGCTAAGGAAAGGGGAAAAGTAGGATGGCACCGTTCAGTATTTACCCTTATTCCTTACCATTATTCCCTTTGAATGAATTAGGAATCTCACATTAATATAACTTGCTAAAGTAAGAGAGTTAGAGGAGACAGAAGGCAGAATGGAAAGAGTTAGACAAATTTGGGGGGAAGAGATAGAAAGAAGGCCTACTTAATGGGACGTGGGAAGAAGATGGATCATTCCCAAGGACTTTGGCCCTAGTGAGGACATCACAGGGAGTCGGAGCTTGTTGCAACCTCAGTCTGAAGCAAATAGACCAGAGTACAGTACTCAATCAGTGTGTACTTTGATCTCCTCTGCCCAAGGAAGCTATTCCCATCCTACCTTTGGGGAAGGAAACATCTACAAATCTTTGTCAGCAGAGAGACATCTAGGTTTAGGAATGTTAATGAAGGTTGAAAGATAGAGTGAGATTAGATCTGAACAAGTGATCAATTTATATTGGATTATTCTCAGGCAGGCTGAAAATGTGCTTCAGTATTTAGGGTACCAAATGTACACATACATACCAAAAAACAGAAAGGTTCAACTTTCATGGTCTTATCCAGAACTTTGTAAACTAGAATTAGCTATTTAGCTTCAGCAAGTGTGTATTCTGTAGTTTCAAAATGTTTTGGTTTTCAAGTGCAAAATGAGTGGACGTCATGATTTTTTTCAGCACTTAAGAGACTTTAAGTGTCTTAATCTGGTATTGTGACAAAGCAGAGAGTTTAAAGCAAGTCCTGTTTGTGCCACATGACCTCGCTTTCTGGTTACAGCTCAGTAAAACAGGAATGAAAGTCTGACTCAAGGAGAAGCAAATAATAGACCAGACTTTTTCTCAAGAATTTGACTTAGGAGACTGTATATTCCACTGTGTTAATTACAGGCATTTAAACTAGGAGTCCACTAGCATGGGACCAGATGTGGCACCATGGCAACTCAAAGCCATAAGTCAACTTAAGAGGAGTAAGCACTAAGAGCCCGTACAAGAGTCCTGTCTCGTAGAGGATAGTAGCAGAGACGAATAGAGACCAGAAACCACGTAAGATGCAGAAATAGAGGAAAACGAGCATCTATTTAATGATTTTCCATTCCCTGGGAGTCTAAGAAATTCTTTTATCCTCTCAGTTGAAACCCTGCTTTACTAAGGCAAATTTAAATACATTTCTACCTCTTGCAAGAAAATGATGTCTAGGACATCTTCAATTATGACTGTTTAACTATGTTTTATACTATAACATTTCCAAACTGGTAATGACACTGGGTCTCTGACGGTCTCTCTTTCAAAAGTTATAAACTGCTTGTCTCAACACAAGTCTGGCTACCTGGGAAGTAGATTATTATATTTATAACTGAATTTGAATATCTTTGCATTGAGTATGCAGTCTCCACTTCACCATAGCCCCTATTGTCTTCTGTGTAATCTGCCTGGTCCTGGAGGATATTGACTTTGAATTCACTTCTCCTGTTTTAGGGCAATTATTTTATTTTCAACATCAAAACGTATCTTTTAGATACTTTAACTTGATAAAACATAGTAAGCAATTGCAGAATATTTAAAATAACAGTTTTTCCACATGGTCATAATAATACAAGAATATACAAAAACAACCTTCGTTGAGTGTTTAAAAGTGCCAGTACTATGCAATGTGCTTTGCTTAACTAAATTTTTGACTAAATAAAAGGTCTTTAAAAGTTCCATCTTTTAAAATTAATAACCATATAAGGATAAGGTTGGATTTTATATTGAATTAGTATTCTTGTGAACTTAGACCTTTGTTGCTATATAGTATCTTGTCAAACCTGTGTGTTCATTTTATGGAGTGTCTATTACAATTCCATGGCTATCAAGTGGTTTTTTGTTTCTTTTTTTTAGTAAGCTACTCTCCTTCTCCTTATTTCTTCTGACTTGTTCTCTCTTTTTTCTAAGGGGATGCCAAATTAAGCCATTTATATAAAAAAAGTCTATATTCATTTAAAAAATCAATTTTGTAACAGAAATATTGAGTTTTATTTTTCACAATAAAACAGGCAATAATTATAATGCCTTTTACTTTCACTAAGAAATTCAATAGAACAAAATTGCATAAATGTATACATTTTTTATGATTTTTTTATTCTGATTTGGTAAAAACCAAAGAGAGGAAGCCCTCCAAGTAGGTCAGTGTAAACTTTCTTCTCTCTAAATTGCAATCATCATCTGTATCTATAATTCCTCAGTTTTCTATAAGACACACAAAGATGGGAAATTAGTGGTTAAGAGAACAAAGCCATAACGACAAAAACAAACAAACAAAAAAGGTATAAAAATATTACCTAACCATCAGTATGGAAACTGACATAAGAGAAATTACTGTACCAGACAGTGTGATTTACCATCCAGATCTCTTCTTGGGAAAACACCCACCCCACATCATAAGGAATATCAGCAGTTGACTGTTCACATCTGGACCCTTCACTAAGTATTGCCCTAAGGCAATCTAAGAGGAACTAACACTCCCAAGGCTTTGCCTCCTTCAAGAGGGTAGCCATTGGCCTGACTGGCTAATGTAAGAATACAAAGGCACACCCCGTTTGCCTGGATTTGGGACAACTCTGAAGAGCGCCCAATAGGGTTGGCTGAGGACTCAGTTTAGGGTTGCCAGATAAAATACAGTGTGCCAAGCTGAATTTAAATTTCAGATAAAAAACAAATAATCTTTTAATATAAGTATGCCCTGTGAAATATTTGGGAATTACTTATATTAAATATTATTCATTGTTTATCTGAAATCTAAATTCAACTGGGCATCCTGAACTTTAATTTGCTAAATCTAGTAACCTTACCGAGGTTGCATCCACATTGTAGGTAAGCATCTCCCTCTGCCAGTTCTGCCTTCCTCACTTTCTTACAGTTGTATATGCCACGGGCGTTCCAGTAAGCATTTTGCACATATCCATCTCAGAGCCTATTTCAAAGGAACTCGATGTAAGGTGGAAATATTTTCTAATATATGTCAGATGAAGAGATGTTTATATATTTATTTATATTGAACTAACATCTCTTCTTATGTTTGCATTTTAATAGTATTAATTAGACCTTAATGAATAGCATAAACTATAACACAAAAGCAGAGTTTGGTTGTGCACACACGTCTACCCCTAACACATGTGTATCAAACCATCTTGCTATCCAAGATCAGTCTTCTGACAAATTCACCCTCTAGAACAAAGTTCTGGAGTTATCAGCAAGTAAAAAGGCTCTCTTCCCACAAAAATAATGCCACAATTTCCTTGCATGTTTTGGTCTTTTAGGTCAAGGATAGAAAACATATTTCTTCTTATTAACCACTGTAATCAATCGGTATTACTTGGTGTGCTGTGTATAGGCCTCTTGAGAACACACCTGTTTTTACGAGGAAAAAATCAATGTGAACAATTAAAAATATCTGCAATAGAAGCATTGGATCTAGGAAAGGGGTTCAGGGAGAAACAGTACATGTATTTATTTGCAGTCCCTCTGCTTTTTAAAACTTATATGTCTTTTTTTCTCTTTTTAAAATTTTTTAAGATTTCTCAATGATTATAGGATTAAATATAAAATCTTTACCACGGACTACAAATTTTTGAATAACTTATGTAATTTCTCTTCTATTCTATTTCTTCAGCTCCATCTCATGTCATACATCTCTTGGCCCTCTATGTCCCAGCCATACCAGCCTTCTCAGAGGATTTTTACACATCACAAAGTCTTTAGCCATGATTCCATCTTCCTGGAATTTGCTCGCCCCACTGTTCTATGTCTAACTAATTTTTATTTATTTCTTTGATCTCAACTAAAATGTTCCTTCTTTAAGGAAGCTTCATCACATGACCTAGATTAGGTCTCTGCACCTCTAGGACTTCTTGGCATTGATTTGCCATTATGCTGTCTGCATTATATTGTAAACTACAAAGCACAAATACCAAAGCATGTGTCTGATCAACACTTACTGAAAGCCTAAAGGATTCCTTATTTTAGACCTTTGCTCTGGGCCTCGTTGACCCTGGGTAACACAATTCTTCCAAGTTTATTTTTCTGATTTTCTAACCAGAGGCAAACTAGAAGCTACAAATAGACATAAAGTAGAAAGGGGATATTAGAATTAGGTACAGCAATAGAAAAGAAAGTCGGTCAGGAAAGGAATTAGAGTGCAAACTCAAAAAGAACACACATCCTCATTGAATAAGGTTTTTGTAGTTGTTGATTTTTTTTTTCTTTTGCAAATTTAATTGAAGAAAGTAAGTTACCCTCACGTATAATGAGGTTAGATATTATAACCAAAGACAAGGCAGTGACCTTTATATACTATATGCTTTGGTTTACTAGTCAGATAAAACATTTTGTTAATAAACAAAAAGAAATCTAAAAAAAAAAAAGGAACATATAGAAAAACCTAGAGCTTAACAGTATGGTTCTCTGAAATATTAATAAGTTAAGGCATATATACCAATAAGAAATGATTTGGGAACTTTTAGTCCAAGGACCATTACAGCTCCACAAATTCTTAAAGGATTCATTAAAATTTCAAGCACACAAAGTGGTTCATTTAATTGATTTTCATGTATGTTTTTCAACTTTTATGCTAGTTCTGACTTTCCTTAACCTAAACACCAAATATGCTATAATGAAAAAGGGAAAGCTCATATACATTTTGTTTCCCAAACATAAAAGAAATGTATCTATTAAGTACTATTAAGGTTCAGATACCATTTGTGGTACTTACAAACACATCTTTCTGACTAAACCTATAACAAACCCAAGATTTAAAATTTCTTATTATTTGTGGAAAAAGCAAAGTACAGAACTCCAATAATTTAAGATATTAAACAAAGTGCACAACTTTGTCTCTGCTGCAACTACCCTTAACCCTGGTTTGCACCAGGAGACTTGGGTTGCCACGTGTCCACGGAGAATGGTTATTAAAAGTGGACCAGAGAATAATTATGTCAAAACCCATAAAATCCTGATATCAGACATAAGAAATTTGAACAAGGCTTTTCTCCTCTCTCTTGGCTAGATAATATGGGTTCCAAACTGAGGAGGGAAGCCCTGAAAAGGAATTTTGTTGTTCCTGTAAAAATTCATGCCCCTGACCAGCGATCGCAAAAATGTTATTGTTCCAAATCTCACTTGGAACAAGATCCCTTCTCTTTCATTGGGATAGTGAGTGAACATTGCTACACATGTCTTGAAGAGTTGACAGGCATCAAAACAAAGGACACAGGAATTGCTTAATGAGAAGAATGGCACAAATCATTAAACATCAAACCAAGAACATTCAGCCAAGATGATGAACAAAAATCTGTAGGTTATGTTGTGGATGTGCATTTTATCTCTCTGACCATATGGGGGAAAATGCTATAGATATGAACCATTGCTTTAATGTCCAATATTTAGTTGTTTGCTTTTAGAAAATTCCTCACTGGTCCACAAAACAAGCTTTCTGTCTTTTGCCTTGAACAAAAGACAATTTTTGAAACGCCTGACATTGAAAAAGAAACCATCAATAAACTAAAATTTGGCCATATCTCTGGCAACTTTGCTTATTATTTGCTAATTCAACATCATTAATGGCTAACAAATGGCTTCTGCATGTGGATAAAGGAGGAAAAACTGCTCTAATTAATGTTTTAGATACTAACTAAAGTCCATTATTGCCAAATATGCAGCAGATTCTGAGTACCTCATTTGACATTTGTATATGGACTCCTATCCCAAACCATAAAATGTCTTAGAGTTTATTAGATTTAATTGTATGCCAGATTAAAATCATGCCTAACTTGGCATTAGAGTCACTTTTGGTGAGAAGACATCATGAACTGAGAGAGATTGAATAGTCAAAACTAATGTAAAGATTGATCCCTATTTATAATATTATCCTTCTATAGATGTAGGCTTTATTGTCCAGAAGTGACAGTAGGACACTACTACTACTACTACCACCACTGGATGACATTTATTGGGTACTTACTATATACTGACACTCTTCTAATCAACCCTACATATTAACTCAGTCAGTATTCGAACAGTGATCTATTATTCACTCCATTTTCAGATGAGTAAATTGAGACACATAGAACCAAAGAAAGTAAACAAAGATTATTTCAAGGAAATACTTATTTAACCTGTTCTGGTTTAACTATGCCTAGCATTGAATAGCTATGTGCCATCTCTTTCCCTTCTCTTGCCTGTGACAGCCTGAGTCTTTTTATTTATTTATTTATTTTTTGTGAGGAAGATCAGCCCTGAGCTAACATCCATGCCAATCTTCCTCTTTTTGCTGAGGAAGACTGGCCCTGGCCCAGCTTCCTCCACTTTATATGTGACACAGTCACAGCATGTCCTGACAAGCAGTGCATTGGTGCATGCCCGGGATCTGAACCTGGGGCTCCCAACAGCAGAGTGCACGCACTTAACCACTATGCCACGGGGCCGGCCGCCGACAGCCTGTCTCTCGATATGGCATCAGTAACCTTTTCAACATAGAGATTCAGATAAGTCTCTATCAGTAAAAGCAGTCTAATAGAGTAAAATCTATTTATCAAGGCTGTTTTAATTATCTATTCTTTTTTTTAAGTGGACTTTATCTTTGATGTCCTAATCTGAAAAACTGAATCTTTGGGGTTCTTCCTGAACTTGGCCAAGGAGAACATTTTGAGTCTTGTGGTGTCAAGGAGGCAATACAAATACAGAAAAGAAGTGCCTAAAATAGAAGATAGTGCATGGGAAAAACCAACAGTCAAAATCATCAAGATACTTTTTTATACACAATTAACATAAATCTGTTTCTTAATCTTAGATTGTTCTTTTGTTTTCTATGCCGTGTCTTTCTACACACTCTCTCTAAAAAAAGCAACATAATGCTAATTTGACTTTGGTGCTGGAATGTCTTTAAGTTCTTAGAAAAATTGAAGAAGAAATTGGGAAATATATTTAACTAGATTACATGTAATTGCTATATAATTTTAATAATTTTATGTCTTTCGACCTGATTAGACATATCCATTAAATCTATATTTTAATATGTCTGCTAAAAAAATGATCTATTTTTAGTTAAAAATGATCTAAAGGTGTAAAAGACACCTTTTATTATAATGACCTCCTTAATAATTACTACAATATTGTATAATCTCAAACAGAAAATTTACCACTTCGTTATAAAAGCGACCCACAAATGAACACATTGATTAGCAAGTGAAAAATATTTCCCTATTCAAAAATGTTTAATTACTTATGTATTATGTATTTTCAATATGCTTTGATTCCAGAGCTGACTCCAACTTTCTTTCAGTGGTGAGGGGTCACTCTTGCCTTTGTGGGCCAGTTACATACAAGTAGTTAACAGACCTTGAGATAGTCAAAATTGGCTGCTTATTTTATAAAAGCTCATTCAAGGAAAAATGAAGAACACTTGACTGTCTAGAACTGGAAAATATGCCATAAGTTCCAAAATCTAAAGTAAATAAGGCTTTGTTACCTTTTTGGTTATAGTTGTAATTGTTGTGTAAATTCGCATGTAAAGGTATTTCTCTCATTTTTTTCCTTCTGAGTTTGATTTCTCCTATGTTCTGCTCCAGTATGCCTTTTAATTATAATTTACTGCTTGCTCAAGTTTCCGTGCATACCTGCTACATGGTTTTGCCATCAACAGACATACTAAAATGGGTCTAAAATAAAAATTATAAAAAAGAGACTTGACAGAGTGAGGTTGTGGTGTGAGTAAAAAGTGAAGGAGAAAACGCTTTACATTTGTATAACAATTTTTAATTTGTAAAATCCTACATACATTACGTTCATTAAATGTTTTTAAGAACTTTGGTAAGGAATAATACCTTCCCATTTAATAGATAAAGAAACAAAAAAAAAGAAAATATGAAACCCCTTAGGTCACTCAGTTTAACAAGATGGAACACGATTTTATAGATTAGTCTTTTTTTTTTTCTTTAGCAAACTCAGGGAACAGCCCATGAACATTAAAAAAGGTATCGCTTTATTACCTTTATTTTTAAGGGTTGTTTTCATTTTATCTTACTGCCAAAAAAAAAAAAAGGTCCTACTCTGACTTGTTTTTTCTCTTGCATCTCCAAACAAGTCACCTCTCACTCTCCAGTGCCAATTGTCATTTTTCAGACTCTTAGTCTTCTACTCTAAGGACCCAAGGTTTCCTCGCACTTCTACTTGTCTATTTCATAATCCTTTCAGGGCACTTCATGGGATAGTTGACGAGAGAGGCAGCAGAGGGAAGAGAAATGAATGAAGCTACAGAGAATTAGGGCATCTCCTTCATTCATATAATTTGGACCTCTTTGTAAACCACATACGTTTACATTTAGAATTAAAGCAATATTTTAATTTATTTTGTTTTTAACATCATTGTGTCTTCTTTATAATCAATTTGGAAAAACCTATTAACAAGTTCTATATTTCCTTAACTGAATAGAAGAAATAGATTTCGCACCTATCTTTTTGGGGGACTTATCTCCCAAAGCACAGTTTCATTCTATAAACCATAAATACTATAACAACAACAAAACACAAATACATGCACACACACACATACACACAGGCACACAGATGTCAGACAAATATAGCATTTCAGTCTTGAAAATAAACAGTATACTTGAGAAAAATGGAGATTTATTTTAGCCTGGAGTGATAAATTAAATAAAAGTCATCCAAAACCACGGTTGAGGATACTCCATTCTGTTTGTTTTCTCATTGGCCTTTAACTATCTTAGGACTTTCCTCAGAAGGTAGATATCTTATGAATTTAGATCCTAATCCTTTGAAATCTATAAGAAGGGAAACCACAGTGTACTTTTACTATACATATGGAACAAAAGAAATATATATATATATATGTACGTGTCAGTATATATAAATATACAGACACATACATACAGAGAGAGAGGGAGAGATCATCCTTACTATACAAGAAAGAAGAGATAGATAAACAACTTTCAAATAATGCTGTCAACAGGCAGCTGTTTGAGAAAGAAACATGACTAAAGAAGCAAATGAGTACTGGTTAAGATTTTCATATTTCTTATATGGCAGGTTTATCGGTCAGTCTGAACTTATTGGTGTAAAGCAAGAAATACTTTTCTTCTCCTCTCCCATCACTGCCTTCAAAGGTGCCCATTGGGATCTCTTTTCCCCACTCTGTGACAAAAACTCCAGCTAATCTCCAGTTATCTAGTAACTTTCAAGAGTTTTCAACAAAATTTTAAGTTATACAAATAAATTTAATTTGGGTAAATTTGACTTATTTTCAGGTTTTAAAAGGTCTAGTTAATGTAAAATCAAAACTGCAATCTTGCCACCAAATCAAACATTCTGCCTCCTCACTGTTCAGCCCTAGCTCAGATCTGATATGCAAAAGGAAGAGCTGTGCTCAATTCTGGCGCTGTTCCTTGCTTATCCAGCTCTCCTTCTTTTGCTGCTTATGGCTCCCTCAGGATTGTGGCAGGAAGTGTAGGCAGATTATAGCAGGAAGAATTAAAAGAAAAGAGCAGAAAGTTTTTTCGATAATATAACGTGTGCCCTCTTGAGACGTAGACATGCAAATGCTGGTTCTGTCATAGAGTGCATTTGTGAGTTCTTTAGAACTCAGCCCCTACCTATTTTCTAACCTGTACAATTTGTTCTGCTGAATTCCTGCAACTGCCTGCCAGTGGATGCAAGCTGAGGATATAAGCATCTTGCATCTTCTATGGCATCTCCTTAGCCTACAGGATATTCACTTATCCAAAATGTGGGAGTGTAAGCTGACAGCTTTTCTCTTTCCTTGCCCTGCCGTTACAAGCTGCCTCAATAGGCGTTTAGCCTTCAGGATTTTGAAAGCAAGAAGCAGGTGCCAGGACTGATCTGGCCATGTTAGGCTTTATCCTCAAACTCTTGAGGACACATATCAAACTTTCCTAAAACCATCTCATCGTATATGGTTCCATTGAACCACGGGGAACCTATAAGTGTCTGCAATTCAACAGGAGAGTGATATCTCTTTTTCTCCTTTTTGAAATCACTCCAATTTCCTTATACTCTCTTCCTACCTGTCCATAAAACGGAAGCCTTGTTCTCCAGCCAAAGGAAAAAATGATTGAATGCACTGTCTCTTAAGCAGACAACTCATTTTCTGCATTATTCTGCTTTACGTAAGAGAGGGATCTCAATCTCAAGTTGATTGAGATCAGTGCAAGTTTAGGAGTCACAGAATTCATCTGGCTACTTTTTATTAAATCCTGCAAAGACTGATCCATTCTTCTTTAGAATCTAGGAGTATACATCTTTTATTTGGGATTAAATAAAAATTCTGAGACAGGAGAAAACATTTTAGATACCTCTTATGAAAATTATAAATTCTAGATAGAAACAATAGATTAATTATAAAAGGAGTTAATGTTAATTTTCAGATGGCAGTAAGCTGGGAGTGTAGACAATAACATAAAATATGTATAAAAATTCAACATAATCTCAGTTTGAAACAGGGGCCTGAAAAAACTTGAAGAAATTTAAGAATGATATGGGAAGAACTCAAATAAGGAGAAGACTCGGGACAAAGGTATATATATTTTATCGTTACAAGTACAATGGAGGTCAACAGTTTGATGGGACTCCTTAAAAAAAAAGGCTGTCATATTACGAGGCTCTATTAATAAAAGCAAACAAATCACGAGAACAACAGTCTTGTTGTATTTTATGGTTGCATCCAGTCTGGTGAAGTACTTTAACGAGGCATTGCTATCTATTCCATTACAAAAAGAGTTTGCTGATCCCTGCTCTAGTGAGCTTTTATGTAGTTACACTGAGATATTCCCATACATCTGTGACTAATAGCTCTATTTATAGGCAAGAGTTTTGAAGATTTAAGGTAAGGAGGGTAATATGCTTTTGGAAGAATTGGGAAAAGATGCTAATGTTGGGCTTTGAATTTTATGGATGCTGTAATTGTTCTTTATTTTTCAATTAAATATACTTTTAAAATGCCGTACTCTTTAGCTGTTGTGTTCAAATGGCCCTCACCCTCTTTGCCCAACAGAAAGCCATTAAGATTTCATTCAGGCTGATTCTACATTCTCCATAAAATTAATAAGTTTACTGTAAGTTTCTCAGAAAGGAGTAGAAATTACTTTTCAATGCAAATGCTAGTTTTGATACTGTGAAAATAATCTGCTTGTAGTAACCATTTTAACCTTTATGGGTAATTGGACATTGGGAATAGATTTAGTATACGAACTACAAATAGATTTGACCTTAGATGATCTAATAAATGTTTTCCGCCCTGCACCATAAAACCTGATCTCTTTTTAAAGTCTTGGTTGTTCTAAAAGATAAAATGCACTTATAGTAAAGGGCAATTTGACTGAGGGGGGAATCTCCCATTTTTTAAAGAATGGATGCTGGCAATTGAATATCTACTGTTTATTCAAAGCTTATAGATCAGCAGCCAGATGTGATAGAAAGTTGGCTGATGCTTCATTTATAACAAAAACGATGCTGTACTTCATGAACGGAGGTTTGTTATCCAAGTAATAAGTAAAAGGAAGATGAAGGCCCCTGTGTTTTATCCCCATGCAAATAAGCTATTTGCAGGTGGCTTTTAGATAGGAGGTAAAATATCAATAAAAAACTGGGTCAAGTTTTCTATGCTTACAAATTAACAGCTTCAAGAAAACCTCCTTAAAGTTTATTACGCTATTTCCCAAGTAAAGTGAATACCAAATCACTTACCCTTTAATACTTCAGTTGCTATGAAAGTTCTTCCCTTTTTGACTTGTTCAATAATTTAGGAAATTCTAGATGATTCTAGATTTATTTCTTTAGCATCTCTCTAATGTGGTATCAAATTTCATCTCTGTTCTTTAATTTAGAGAATCAAATTCTTATAATGGCATTGAACATTTAATTTAAAATACTCTTCTGGAACTAAAACTTTCTTTCCCCTAAATTCCCTTTATATAGGTTATCCATTTTTAAAAATCCCATTTTTATAAATATCTATGATCACTGCTTATCATTTTAACCCATACTTCTTTTTTAATCAATTCATTCCATAAGCAATAAAAATATCGCACTTTGAAAAACTAAGGTCTAGTCATAACATTTTTTTATGCCAGAAAAGAAGAATTAAGCGGTTTATATTGGGAAAAAACAAAACAAAACACCACAGGGACCGGAATCACAAGACCGTCGCCAAATTTCCACTGTGACATCTACTCTCCATGTGGCCTTAGGTATCTTACTCCTTTCTTTTAACTTCTCTTTCATTACCTGTAAAAAACATTTACTTCTAAGAAGCATTCTGGCTCTAATAGATTTGATTATAAAATTAAGCGTGTAACTCATGAAAGGTGTTTGAATTTTATTTGAAACATTTGAAATATCAATTAATCATTTAACAATACACAACTGTCTGATCATATTCTGAGACAATGTTGCACTCTCAATCCCCTTTCACTTTCCTTTTTCCCCAAGACTCACATAGGTGTGGGGGTTGGCAAAGATATTAACGTGTAATAATTCAAATTTTCTCATTCATGAATCACTTCAGCAGGGCAAAGTTCACTGAAGCTATTTTTATTGCATTACTTCTTCCACTATATGCCAATTAACAACAAATTCAACTAAATCATGAAAATACCACCATTGTTATTTTTAAGAAACTAAAGACATAAGAACTACTATTAAACTCAGTGTCTCCTTTATCTACAATGAGAATGTTCACGAGTCATCTCTTCTGACCCTCTGGCCAATCTTCTAGAGTCACTGATTCCAACCTTCTTATTGAGTTCCAGCTTGATCTGTGAGAAACAGCTGAGGGTGAGCCATTGGAGCATGGTTTAAGTCCTGGCATTATGATTCACGATTCACTAGCAGTAACACCTTCAACAAGTATTAACACACAGAATTCTGGCCACAGAATTCAGTGAGATAAAACTAAGTAAAAAACATCTGTTATCAATAAATGTTTGCTAAACCAAAACTTGTAATCGTAGAGTTCCATGTTTTTACAAATCTGAGAATCCTTTTCTACTCAACACATATTTATTGCATTTTCAGGATATGTTTTTGTGAGATAAAGCCACTGCAGACACTATTATGGTCATAACAAATAATAAGCAACAGGGATTGAGCGACAAGGAGACCTAGAGACACACAAGCAGAAAAATACTTACTGATTAAAGAAATAAGCTTGAGGGGCCGGCCTGGTGACATAGCAGTTAAGTGCGCCCGCTCCACTGCGGCGGCCCGGGGTTCGGATCCCAGGTGTGCACTGATGTACCGCTTGTCAGGCCATGCTGTGGCGGCGTCCCACATAAAGTGGAGGAAGATGGGCACAGATGTTAGCCCAGGGCCAGTCTTCCTCAGCAAAAAGAGGAGGATTGGCATGGATGTTAGCTCAGGTCTGATCTTCCTCACAAGGAAAAAAAAAAAAAGAAAGAAGCTTGAGGCAGAAGATGACTAAAGCTTAAAATAGAGCATTTAGAGAGGGTTCGAAAGAAAGAAACACGTATTCCTCTCCATTTGCTTTCAACATCAAGGGAATTAATAATGTATTCTATGATGATTCCCTAAGAGATATTAATCTATCATTGAAAATTTATTAAAATAACTTCTCAGGATACAGCAAAAATTTCTAAAATAAAAACAAGTAAAGAGGGGTTGCCCGGGAATGTGGTATTCTAGTTTCCTGCATCTCAGTCTCAAAGCTATATCCCACTTCATGGCCATGTACTTAGGTAAATTATTATTCTAGCGGAAACTTCTGAGGTATGGTCTTTGGTGGGGTGTGGAAGTCAAGGGGTGGGGTGAGAAGGAAGTCTGGGTTCTTTGATCTTGAGCTTTCACTATACTGGATTTGGAATCTCTGAAATCTTGGGAAAAAATAATGCATTCAACATGTCAAAAAGTCTTGGTTATACAACAGGTAGAAGCTACAACTCACTTTTGGATGGATAGTTTTCTTTTATTTTTTATTAAAAAAAAATACTTTAAAGATCACTTGTTTATAGAAAGGAATAGCAAAAACTCAGTTCTGGGATAAGAAATTTCTCCATAATTATGTAACTAGTTGCCTTCCTTCAGAACAGAGTTGCATCTCTGCAGATTGTTTCATTTTAGAAAAAAAACCTTGTTTTCTTCTTTGACTAAGTAAAGTGTTGGAGGCCTAAATAATAATAAAAAACAGACCTAGTCTCTGTCCTCATGGAGTTTAAATGTCTAGTAAGAGATTTGGACATTAAGCAAAGAATTACACAATTAATTATCTGTTGCTGTGGTAAATACTAAGAAGAGAAAGACAGCCCAGTTTGTTGGGTTTTTCTCTATCACCAAACTTGTGGTAAGGAAATAATATCAGCCAAGTTTCATCCTGCATCAGTTTGCCTATTATCAACTCATGTCTTCTAAGCTCTAAAGAATTCCTTGAATTGTAAGGGAGAAACCTGGCCACTACATTTCCTAAGATCTTTTGGCGATACAGTTCCAAGTAAGATTATGCTAATAACAAGCTCTAATGTGAGATGGGCAAAGAATAGAGACGAGGTTTAGAGCATTTTTCTAGCAATCTGTTTAGGTTTGACGGGCACCTGAAATCATTGATATTAACTTCCCTGCAATTCCTGCATTTTCAGCTTTCATAAAAATAGCAGCATTTTTTTCCTTTCTTCACCTACCCAGACCTTTCAATCATTAGATAAGTCTACAAATCCCTATATTAAATACCTTTTTACTTGAAATACATAGAGTGGGATATTTTTCTGACGTAATCTTGCCTGCCTGTTACATACTCCTCACTCTAAAGGTGACTTTATACTCATCTTCCGAAGTCCCTTGGGGAATGGGATCTTTCTCATGGTGGAGCAAAAAGATAACTATCCTTTAATGAACATCTATGTGCCGGGAAATGTGCTAGGTAATTACACACATTATTCATGTAACCCACACAGATGCATTAACAACACAGTAAAAACTGTACGGAATAATTATTATTAAACCTTTCTTATGGAAGAGGAAGCTGAGATTCAGAGAGAAAGATAAACCAGCCCTCGTAAATAGAAGGACTCAAGAATTAAACTTCCAACTGTTTGACCACAAAACACTTATTCCTTCCATAAGATGCTAATTTCTCTCCTGCTTCTAATTTTCATATCAAAATCTGTTGATTTTGTTATGGGGCTATGGCTGGGTAATGACTCCTTGACTTCTATTTTAATAATCACCTGAATTACCTTTTCATTTATTTTTGTTCAAGAGTTTGTTGAGAGTCCTAATTATTCTGGCTGCTCTGATCTCCATCAGCTGACCATTGTCTCTTGCCCCCCAGCTTGGAATTTTCTTTTACAGGGCTCTAAGCTCTGTTACAGCTCTCCCGTGTGCTACTCACCTCTCCAGACACAAGTGGCTCATGTCTGCCAAGTATACATGCACATGTTAAAAACCTTCTCATTGAGCCTATACACAAAGTCCTCACGTTTTCCTCCTCAAAATAACAGGTTTCTAAGAATAAGATCTTTACATTTTCTCATAACTAATTCAGCCTGTCTAGAAATTCATTAACTTTCTGCAACAAGCAGGAAGTAGAGATGTATTTATCTAATTCTTTCTCTCAATATCATTTTCACTCATAAAAGTTTTACCTGAATGAATTCTTGTTGTAAAAAAAATAAGTAAATAAAGTATAGAAAGCACAATGAAAAAGGCTGTCTTTACCTCTTAACTATTACCCATTGCCCCTCCAAAAGGGCAGGCTGTGCATTGCATAATTCCAGGGAGCACCATTCACATAGATGACGATATGAATGGCACAAACAAGATTAGTGCATCCTGGCATGCTGTCTGCCTTTTCCTCTTTGTAGATACACACAGAGATGATTCCTGCTCCCTTACCAGTAACCAAATAAAAAGTAGAATTAATCTAATATCTTTCTTTAGAGCCCACTGTGTAGGCATTTCCATTTTATATTCCTTCAGATAGAAGGATTTTATTCTATAAGTAGTATCATACTATACACATTTTTCTGAAATATGGTTATTTTAATTTCATACAATTTCTACTCTGGTAAGCACCATTCAGACTGATCTCCCTCTGTCTCTCTACGCTAAAAGAGACTAAAACTAGGCACAGAAGCTTGTCATATCATTAAATTTTTAGCCATTTATCTAAGCCATGTATCCACTCTTTCCTTAAACATCCTTTAATCTTTTATTTATTTGAGATGACTGTGAGTTCACTATATACTAGTGATGACATGAAGGCCTTGGTTTAAGTGTAGTAGCTGGCATTTAATAGGACCATTCTGTTTCTTAAACTTAAGCACAAATTTAGCTCCTGGCCTATTTTTGATCAGCAAAGTCTTCCATGTTTAGCCACATGTGAGAAGTATTCTTTCTCATACTGCATTATATGTCTTCACGTGGCCACAGAAATCCATATTTAGTTTGTATGTATATAGTATTCTTTCTCCTGAGGTCAAGGAAAGAATCTTTCTTCACTGTTTCCATGGAGATGTACCTCCTTTTCTCAACTGTCAATTGTTTACTCTGTGTCCTGGCTTCCATCTTTTCATATCTCATGAGGATTCTTAATCTAGCATTCATCTTCTCTGAGTCAAAGACCTTGGCCTTTCATTTGTCAACTGTTTTGTGGTTTTTTGTTTTGTTTTGTTTTGTTTTTCTTACTTCATACATTCTACAAGAGTCCAAATGAAAATTTTGTCCATCTTTTTTCTTATATTTGCCCTCACCCTTTATTCATATGCCAAATTATGCAGGAAATGAATATAAGCAGATCTCTCTTTGTAGGAGTTAGGAGTGAAATTTTGTTTAGAATATAAACAGGACATCTAATCATGAGCTAATGATAGCATCAATTTGAATGAATTGAATGCCTAATGTCTTGGGGGTAAGCTATAGGCTTCTACTTATGAGCTTGCAAATGTATACTCAGGAGCTTAAAGGGAATGTAAGGGAGAGTGGTGGACGATACACTTTAGGCTAGATTACATTCAGAAAAATATCATCATAACTTCTGCCAGCAAAACGTCTCATTCACAATTCAATGGACCATAATTATTCAAGTTGAGTAAAGCTAATGCTTCTCTCCATTCTCTTATTTTCCTTATAAATACATTCTCTAATGAATATCTAATATTTTCCTGTGAAATTAAACCATTAAATATTGCTGAATGTCTGTATGCTTCTTACTTTTCCAAGATCTTGTTCTTAATTACCTTCAAATAATACTGTCTTGTCCATTACTCATGATAATTGGGCCACATGGAAAGCACGCATAATCAAAACATATCATTTATTATTTCCCCTTATAAGAGTGGCATCTGCCTCCCCAACCTAACCTCAAACTATGGATAGGAACACATAATAAAGTGTTCTGAAACATTATTGTGGGCTTGATTATGAGCTGTGACATGCTCATAGGAAGGTAATCAGAGGAGGGAAGAGAAGAAGCTAGGTTTCAGAAAGTCTATTAATCATGCCTTGGATGGTTAATCGTTTTATTACTTTCTCAAGCAAGTGGCAGGGCTGCCAATATTGTAGAATTATTTACTTGCCCTTAATCAAACATTCAATTTTTAAATTGGAGGGGGCGGATAAATTTTAGAGTAGATTAATGGAATCAAATCCAGCCTTTCCTAGTGTCCGTAACTAAGAAGAATCTAATGGAAAACACAAGGTTCTAAGATTCTTATGGTAAACAATGACCAGAATTTTAGGAACTCTTTTAAATAAAACCAACAAGAGATGGGAAATGTCAGCAATAGAATTTATTGTTAAAACTGTACATTACAACAATATTATCTTTGCATGCTGACTATAATCCTCTCTAATCTTCAAAGGCAAACAGGGATAGTAACAATTTTTTTATGCACTTTACAACTTTTTTCTCTGAAAGGCTAGATGTTGTATATGTAGCACTCGTATTGTCAGTTAACCAAACCCAATTTCTATTCGTCTTTAATTGATCAATGAATGGATGCTTACTCTCTCTGGCACAATGTGAAATTCTTAAATTTCTAGAGACCATATCTCTTATTTTTCCTCTGTGAGTTTTGCTCACACTGTGATAAAAAGTCTTACTTCA
Organism: Diceros bicornis minor; assembly: GCF_020826845.1. Taxonomy (NCBI): domain Eukaryota; kingdom Metazoa; phylum Chordata; class Mammalia; order Perissodactyla; family Rhinocerotidae; genus Diceros; species Diceros bicornis. Next base: position 49,709,476 of record NC_080745.1, on the reverse strand, counting down.
TTGTTGATGTTGACTGCTAACAACTTTCAAGCCCTTCCCTCCTCCATTACCTTTTGCCTCACATCTAGGCAAGCAATGCGAAAACCCAGGATCTCCCTCCCTTGGATATGATAGGGAAGTTCAAACCATGCAAACATCAGCCCACTGCAGAGGAGGGAGGGAGGCAGAGGGACCCACTCCTTAACTACATTAAATACCAGAATCATACACTTATTATGTTTCACTTCTCATTGAACATGAGCCCTTTCCACTGAAGAATGCTTTTGTTATTATGTAATAATAAATGTGACTAATAAATTTATTTCATATCCACTGTTTCCTTTGAGTCATTCATCTTGACATCCATAAATTCTTAGGTATAGGGAGTGGGGTGGGAGTGCCCAGCACCCAGCAAATAAAATAAATAGAACACTCATGTGCGTGCGCACACACAGAGACATTTAGAGGAATATCTCCTATTGTCATACAAAGATTTCTTGCTTTTTCTTGGTAAATATGTAGAATCTACAAAAGTGCATTAATTATTTGATCTATTATTGCCGACTTAAGGAAGAGTACATGCTATATCCTTGGCGTTGAGAGTCTTGAAAAGCCTAGATCTTCCCAAGATTTGAATAGGTGCTGGAGATAGCAAGACGCAAAGAGCTCAAATCAAAAAAAGAGAACTTGTTTGTCTCTAAGGATGAAATTGCCATTTTTAGAAGCAAGTTTGAAGTGACAGATGCCTGTTCCTTCCTCTACTGAGAATATTTCCTTGGCTTCTAGTCAGGTAACGTGTTGTTGCCGGGAGGCATTGAAGACCGAACCAACCAGTGAAATAGTACTGTAAAATAAGAGTGTTATTTTTAAATTTATTTTTGATTTCTTGTTTTTTGTTTGTTTTCTTTTAACCCATATGAGTTATATTCCAAAAAAAGTTAATCATTTAGAAAGCTAGTTACTAAAGACACATATAGGTAATCATAACCAACTTATGAAGTTATGAATACGGTGAACAAAGAATAACTTTGCTAAGATCTATAGAGATATTCATAAACAAAGGGATTTTACTTGCTTCAATAAAAAAATAAATTCTCTGGGGTTTATGATATTTACTTTGGTCTTCAATTCAAAGGAAAATCAAATAAAATCATCCTCATATTTAATCACATATTCTATTTCACTACTTCTCTGTAAATGAAATGCCTCTTGAACCTATTCAATACAATCCAACAACAGCAACACAGCTCCACCAAAAGGTCCATTCCAAGTTTTTAGTTGGATTTACCAATTAACGAAGAAAGATGAGCAATTCAATGTGAAGTTTTCCTTCAGTGAATACACAAAATCTTGTTAATAAACTTAAATTATTCAAAAGATACTTAAATTCACCTAATACCTCAAAAACCTGGAATTCTTATCTCATTTTTCTACACAATGCTCACATACAGAAATATAATTTAAATGTTATTTCTAACGATTTGAAATTTGTTCCTATTCATCTTTTTCATTGCCAAGATCCCACTGGCTTTGTAGAAATAAAAAAGAAGAACGACATGAAATCAGCTGTGATAAAATCACCTTTTTCTATTTGACTCCACCATTGGCATTTATTGGCACTTGGGAACGATTTATAACCTCATACTCCTACTGCTAACATCAATTATTATGTAAATAGTTGAAATTTTTACTGACTTTATAAATAATGCATGAAAGTCTATAGACTTCAACAACTAATGTGCATTATCTTTTGTGGTTCATAAATACAGAATACAGAATAAGGTATAGCTTGGATGAGTCTGAACAACAGATGTTTCTGTTTAATGGATTCTGGTCAAATTATTTGGAAAGATTAACATCTGCGTTCTGAAAAGTTAAACTAGAAATTATTTTGTCACTTTTTCCAGTAAGTTGAGAACTAGGTGGTTACTAAATAGACCTTAAATAGAACTGATGGGATACTAGAGATGCTCAAAATGAGTTTGAATAGCTCTTTCACATATCTATCTTTAACCTATCCTCACCAATGCCAAGTAGTTAAGAAGAATTAATGGAAAATATAAAGTTATTTCTACTCTAAAGCTCTATGATACAAATATATCACTTAGATGTTGTCTTTACATTTATTTTGCTTGAAAATCTCTAGTAGACTTTGCAAGAGATTTCAATAGGAATGTTCCCCATCACATTGTATCAAGTTGAAAACTGATTCTGTAACTTATTCAGATCCAGAGAAAGTCCAATCAATGTAATTCATGACAGTCAGTCAGATATTTAAGAATAACTATCAGAAGGAGAAAGTCAAGATGGCGGCGTGGGCAGACTCTGAACTCACCTCCTCCCGCGGACAGAGCCAATTTACAACTACTTGTGGAAAAATTGCCTCGAGACAGAACTGAAAACTGGATAAGAGGAACTCCTGCAACAACGGACAATCCTAATTGAGGTGGAAGTGGCAGAAACTCCTTTCTGGAGAGGAAAAACACCGCCTTCACAAGCCGCCAGCTTCATGGCCGCCGGGAGCAGCCCACAGGTCCACAGCTCTCCCTGGAGGCGCAGGGCCCTGAGCCGGGAGCGCCCCTGCTGGGGGCATTTTAATCAAGACGAGTGGCATAATATCTGACTTTGCCTGCTACTAAAACATTGGGGAGTACCCTCAGAAAAGCTGGCTCACAAAGAAATTAAAACCGGCTCTTAAAGGGCCCACACGCAAACTCACCCATTTCAGAAAGCAACCTAAAATCACCAGAAAGAAAGGTGCACAGTGCTTTGGTGAAAAGAGACTCACCTGATAGGCCCTGAGTGAATCTTGGTGAGAGGTGAGACCTCTCCAAGGACTGGGACATTGGCATTGGCCATGGTTGTGGCCTGGTGTGGGCGTGCTGACACAGAGGCCATTGGAGCTCCCCCTGGGGCCTGCTAGCCCAGGGTCTGCCCTACCCGCTAGAGCACCAATTTAATCCAGCTCAGCCAGGGCAGGCAGCCCACCCTAGAGACAGGCCCCAGCCAACAACGAGCCCTCAGGCAACTTTCGTGGGCCTGCATAGATTGGTGACTGGATTCTCTGCAGCCTGGCAACTGAGCCGACTTCAGTGGGGCAGGGCGTGCACAAGGAGCGGGTGGAGAGTATGAGGCAATGGTGGAGTGTGTAGGGCTCCCACCGTGGAGAGACTGGGTCCGCTTCGGGAGGTCGGGGCGTGCACACGGGGCAGGACTGTGTTGACTGTGTGTGTGGATCTGTGGGCCGCAGGGCTTGTCAACTGCAGAGGACTTGTGCTTCTCAAAGACCCACATAGGTGGTTTGCCCCACCTTCCAAAGCCTGAAACAATTGGGTGCTCCCGCGCCTGAGGCCAGCCCCACCCAGGTGCAATCCTCAGACAGCTGACAAGAGACTTAAAGGCTGGAGGCTTATAGCAGTTGTAAGGCCCTGAGCCTAACAACCTGCCATGCTGGGGGCCTACTCACTTAAAAGAAAAACTGCAACACAAATGTGCTATTAGAACTTGCAGCCAACTGTGCTGGGGCTGCCTACACCTGATAAAGAGCCTAAAGGGCCCACAACAACTACAAGCAGCTGAGCATTACAACAGCTGAGCAGGAGCATAACTCGGCCTCCCTGGGCACCTACAGGGAGAGCAAACAGGCCACAACAGAAGGACACACGTAACCCACATAGGGGTCAACCCTGGAACATTGAGAACTAAGGGAAGCACACTGCAGCCCTCCTAAGCCATCACTTACATAGGTCACCTATCCAAGAGCAGGAGATGTAGCTGACCTACCTAATACATAGACTTCTGTCTACGCACAAGAAAAGAGGTAAAATGAGGAAGCAAAGGAATACATTCCAAGTAAGGGAACAGAACAAAACCCCAGAAAAAGAACTAAGTGAAACAGAAATGAGCCACCTACCCAGCAGAGAGTTCAAACAAAGAGTGTTAAGGATGCTCACTGATCTGGGGAGAAGAATAGATGAACTCAGTGAGAATGTCAACAAAGAAATGGAAAAGATAAAAAAGAATCAATCAGAAATGAATAATAGAATACCGGAAATGAAAAATTCACTAGAAGGACTCAAAAGCAGAGTAGAGGATACAGAAGAACGGATCTGTGAGCTGGATGAAAGACTAGAAGAAATTACCCAAGCTGAACAGGTAAAAGAGACAAGAATTAAAAAGAGTGAGGACAGTCTAAGGGACCTCTGGGACAACACCAAGCGCACTAATATCCATGTTATAGGTGTCCCAGAAGGAGAAGAGTGAGACAAAGGGGCAGAGAATCTATTTCAAGAAATAATAGATGAAAACTTCCCTAACCTAAGGAAGGAAACAGACATCCAGGTACAGGAATCACAGAGAGCCCCAAACAAGATAAACCCAAAGAGGCCCACACCAAGACACATCATAATCAAAATGTCCAGAATTAAAGATAAAGAGAGAATCCTAAAAGCCACAAGAGAAAGTCAAGTTACATATAAAAGAAACCCCATAAGGCTATCAGCTGACTTCTCAGCAGAAACCTTACAGGCTAGAAGAGAATAGCATGATATATTTAAAGTGCTAAAAGGAAAAAACTTACAGCCAAGAATACTCTACCCAGCAAGGTTATCATTCAAAATGGCAGGAGAGATCAAAAATTTCCCAGACAAGCAAAAATTAAAGGAGTTTGTCACCAAGAAACCAGTGTTACAAGAAATGTTAAAGGGACTGATTTAAGGGGAAAAGAGAAGACCACAAATAGGAAAAAATATCTATTTCCATGATAAGAGGGTAATGGATACAAATGCACAAAAAAGAGGTTAGATATGATATCAAAAACATAAAATGAGGGAGGAGGGGAGTTAAAGAGTAGAGCTTTCAGACAGAGGTCAAACTAAAGAGACCATCAATTCTGTATAGAAGAAGAAAGGAAAAGAGAGGGACTACTAAAACACTGAGAAAAAACAAGTTAAAAAATGGCAGTAAGTACATACTTATCAATAGCTACTTTAAACGTCAATGGACTAAATGCTCCAATTAAAAGGCATAGGGTGGCTGATTGGATAAAAAAACAAGACCCATATATATGCTGCATACAAGAGACACAGTTCAGACCTAAAGACACTCACAAACTGAAAGTGAAGGGATGGAAAAAGATACTCCATGCAAATGGCAATGAAAAGAAAGCTGGGGTAGCAGTACTCATATCAGACAAAATAGACTTTAAAACAAAAACTGTAAAAAGAGACAAAGAAGGTCATTACATAATGATCAAGGGAACAATCCAACAAGAGGAGATAACACTTGTAAATATCTACACACCCAATGTAGGTGCACCTAAATATATAATGCAATTATTAACAGACATAACAACAGAAATAGACAGTAACATAATAATAGTAGAGGACTTTAACACTCCACTTACACCAACGGATAGATCATCCAAGCAGAAGATCAATAAGGAACCATTGGCCTTAAATGACACACTAGAACAGATGGACCTAGTTGATATATACAGAGCATTCCATCCAAAAACCGAAGAATACACGTTCTTTTCAAATGCACGTGGAACATTCTCTAGGATTGATCACATATTAGGTCACAAAACAAGTCTCCATAAATTTAAGCAGATTGAAATACTACAAAACATCTTTTCTTACCACAATGGTATGAAACTAGAAATCAACTATACGTAAAAATCAGAAAAGCCACAAATATGTGGAGATTAAACAAAATGCTACTGAACAACAATTGGGTCAATGAAGAAATCAAAGAAGAAATCAAAAAATACCTGGAGACAAATGAAAATGAAAATACGACATGCCAGAATTTATGGGATACAGCAAAAGCGGTTCTAAGAGGGAAGTTTATAGCAATACAGGCCTATCTCAACAAACAAGAAAAATCTCAAATAAACAATCGAACAATGCACCTAAAGGAACTGGAAAAAGAAGAACAAACAAAGCCCCAAATCAGTAGAAGAAGGGAAATAATAAAAATCAGAGCAAAAATAAATGAAATAGAGACTAAAAAAACAATAGAAAAAAATGAATAAAACCAAGAGCTGGTTCTTTGAAAAGATCAACAAAATTGACAAACCTTTAGCTAGACTCACCAAGAAAAAAGAGAGAAGCCTCAAATAATTAAAATCAGAAATGAAAGAGGAGAAATTACAACAGATGCCTCAAAAATACAAAAGGTTATAAGAGAATACTATGAAAAGCTATATGCCAAGAAATTCGACAATCTGGAAGAAAAGCATAAATTCTTAGAATCATACAACCTTCCAAAACTGGATCAAGAAGAAGTAGAGAATTTAAATAGACCAATCACCAGCAAGGAGATCGAAACAGTAATCAAAAACCTCCCCAAAAATAAAAGTCCGGGACCAGACGGCCTCTCTGGTGAATTCTACCAAATATTCAAAGAAGATTAATCCCTATCCTTCTAAAACTCTTCACAAAAATTGAGGAGGGGGGGAAGCTCCCTAACTCATTCTACGAAGCCCACATTACCCTGATACCAAAACCAGACAAGGACAACACAAAAAAAGAAAATTACAGGCCAATATCACTGATGAACATCGATGCAAAAATCCTCATCAAAACACTAGCAAATCGCATACAACAATACGTTGAAAAGATTATACACCATGATCAAGTGGGATTTATTCCAGGTATGCAGAGATGGTTTAACATTTGCAAATCAATCAATGTGATACACCACATTAATAAAATGAAGAATAAAAATCACATGATCATCTCAATAGATGCAGAGAAAGCATTTGACAAGATACAGCATCCATTTATGATAAAAACTCTGAATAAAATGGATATAGAAGGAAAGTACCTCAACATAATAAAGACCATATATGAGAAACCCACAGCTAATATCATCCTCAATGGTGAAAAACTGAAAGCTATCCCTCTAAGAACAGGAACCAGACAAGGATGCCCACTGTCACCACTCCTATTTAACATAGCACTGGAAGTCCTAACCAGAGCAACCAGGCAAGAGAAAGAAATAAAAGGGATCCAAATTGGAAAGGAAGAAGTGAAACTGTCACTATTTGCAGATGATATGATTTTATATATGGAAAACCCTAAAGAATCCACCAGAAGACTTTTAGAAGTAATAAACGAATATGGTAAAGTTGCAGGATACAAAATCAACGTTCAAAAATCAGTTGCATTTCTATACGCTAACAACGAAGTAGCAGAAAGAGAAATTAAGAATACCATCCCATTTACAATTGCAACAAAAAGAATAAAATACCTAGGAATAAACTTAACCAAAGAGGTGACAGAGCTGTACACGGAAAACTATAAAACATTGCTGAAAGAAATTGAAGAAGACACAAAGAATTGGAAAGATATTCCGTGCTCTTGGATTGGAAGAATTAACATAGTTAAGATGTCCATACTTCCTAAAGCAATCTATAGATTCAGTGCAATCCCTATCAAAGTTCCAACAACATTTTTCACAGAAATAGAACAAAGAATCCTAAAATTTATATGGAACAACAAAAGACCACAAATAGGTAAAGGAATCCTGAGAAAGAAGAACAAAGCTGGAGGTATCACACTCCCTGATTTCAAAATGTACTACAAAGCTATAGTAACCAAAACGCATGGTACTGGCACAAAAACAGACACAAAGATCAATGGAATAGAATCGAAAGCCCAGAAATAAACCCACACGTCTATGGACAGCTAATCTTTGACAAAGGAGCCAAGAACTTACAATGGAGAAAAGAAAGTCTCTTCAACAAACGGTTTTGGGAAAACTGGACAGCCACATGCAAAAAAATGAAAGTAGACCCTTAGCTTACACCATACACAAAAGTTAACTCCAAATGGATTAAAGACTTGAATGTAAGACCTGAAACTATGAAACTTCTAGAAGAAAACACAGGCAGTACGTTCTTCGACATCAGTCTTAGCAACATATTTTCAAGCACCATGTCTGACTGGGTAAGAGAAACAATAGAAAAAATAAACAAATGGGATTACATCAAACTAAAAAGCTTCTGCACAGCAAAGGAAACCATCAACAAAACGAAAAGACAACCTAACAATTGGGAGAAGATATTTGCAAACCCTACATCTGATAAGGGCTTAATCTCCAAAATATATAAAGAACTCATGCATCTCAACAACAAAAAAACTAACAACCCAATTAAAAAATGGGCAAAAGACCTGAACAGACATTTCTCCAAAGAAGATATACAGATGGCCAACAGACACATGAAAAGTTGTTCAAAATCATTAACTATCAGGGAAATGCAAATCAAAACTACAATGAGATATCACCTCACACCCATCAGAATGGCTATAATTAACAAGACAGGAAACAACAAGTGTTGGAGATGATGTGGAGAGAAGGGAACTCTCATACACTGCTGGTGGGAGTGCAAACTGGTGCAGCCACTATGGAAAACAGTATGGAGATTCCTCAAAAAATCAAAGATAGAACTACCATATGATCCAGCTATTCCACTGCTGGGTATTTACACAAAGAACTTGAAAACACCAATGCGTAAAGAAACATGCACCCCTGTGTTCATTGCAGCGTTATTCACAATAGCCGAGACTTGGAAGCAACCTAAGTGCCCATCAAGGGACGAATGGATAAAGAAGATGTGGTATATATACACAATGGAATACTACTCAGCCATAAGAAACGATGAAATCCAGCCATTTGTGACAACATGGATGGACATTGAGGGTATTATGCAAAGTGAAATAAGTCAGAGGGAGAAGGTCAAATACCGTATGATTTCCTTCATTAAGTAGTGGATAATAACAACAATAAACAAACACATAGAGACAGAGATTGGATTGGTGGTTTCCAGAGGGGAAGGGGGGAGGGAGGAGGGTGAAAGGGATAATTAAGCACATGTGTGTGGTGATGGGTTGTAATTAGTATTTGGGTGGTGAACATGATGTAATCTATGCAGAAAGAGAAGTATAATGATGAACACCTGAAATTTATACAATGTTATAAACCAATGTTACTGCAATAAACAAAAACTTAAAAAAACAAAAAAGACCAACCAAGAAAAAAAAAAAAAGAATAACTATCAAATACTCCTTTGAGAATTTTCCTGCCCAGGCTTTATACCCTCATCCTTCAAGTAATTGTTAGATTGCTTAATTCAAGTGCTCTAAACTATGTAGAACTCATTTTACTAATGTCTGTCATAATCTAGAATACATATGTACTATTTATTTCCTCAAAACCTCACAGTTCAATTTTTGGCACTTGGTTTTGAGGCATCTTCTGACTTGGCAGAAAGACAAAGTCAGGTTTAACATTCTTCTTGCATTAAAATAACTGAAACAGGGGCCGGCCCGGTGGCGCAAGCGGTTAAGTGCGCGCGCTCCGCTGCGGCGGCCCGGGGTTCGCTGGTTCGGATCCCGGGCGCGCACCGACGCACTGCTTGGTAAGCCATGCTGTGGCGGCGTCCCATATAAAGTGGAGGAAGATGGGCACGGATGTTAGCCCAGGGCCGTCTTCCTCAGCAAAAAAAAAAGAGGAGGATTGGTGGATGTTAGCTCAGGGCTGATCTCCTCACCAAAAACAAAAAAAAAAAAAAAAAAAAAAAAAAAAAAAAAAAAAAATAACTGAAACATATTTGGGGGGGCGGGGCATGTGGACATGTATTGTTGTTGATTCTTGTCTATCTTTCAGCCAAAGAAAACATCAAAGTAATTTTCACATGCTGCCTATAAAATGATTCTCCTCCATCCTATACTTTAATCATCAAAATTTTGAGTTTATATGCAGAATTTTACATTTGCCTTTGTCTTGAATTCAGCAAGTTCTATCACCTAGATACTGGCTTTCTCTGTTTCTCTTGTAATGATTGATAGAATTTGACTCATATTTTATCCTAATAAATGAATTAACCAGCTATGTTTTAAGGAATTTATATATACTCCTAAGATCACATGATCAAGAAAACCCTAGGAATAAAGTCAGTTGCCTAAAATTCCTATACTTCTTATGTTTCCCTTCACTTTTTAGCTTCCACTCTAGGGTTGACACACAGGAACTCTTCAAACAGTCAAACAGATTTTCCTGGAATCCCCCCAAAAGCTCTTCTTTATAGAAGCACTGAAGATGTCAAAGGGCCTGAATTTTTTAACGGTTCAATTCTTTTCTTGGAACTCAAAGTAGAAATAAGCAAAGAGACTAGACTGCAGACTGGGACTAGACTTTTTACAAAAATTAGATGGTGTACCAGGTTGAATAGTGTATCCTCCCCCCAAATTCATATCCATCCAGAGCCTCAGACTGTGACCTTATTTGGAAATAGGTTTTTGCAGATGTAATTAGTTAAGAGGGGGGTTATACTTGACTAGGGTGGGCTCTAAATCCAATGACTGGTGTCTTTATAAGAGAAAGGAGAGGGAAATTCAGACACAGGGACACAGAAACACACAGGGAAACAGGCTAAGCGAAGATGGAGGCAGAGATTGGAGTGACGCGGCTACAAGCCAAGCAATGCCAAGGATTTCCAGAAGTCATCAGAAGCTCAGAAGAGGCAAGGAAGATTCCTCCCCTAGAGCCCTCAGAGGGAGCATGGCCCTGCCAACACTTTGATTTGAGACTTCTAGCC